>NC_135232.1:593548726-594865480 GCF_051348905.1 Ranitomeya variabilis | reverse complement strand
TAATTTAGTTTGCTTCGAGTATGGTTTTTACTATTATAGATATACAATAGCAAAAAATAGAGACGCTGGGTTGTGCACATTCTGCAGTCACACAGGATGCATCAGCTATATGTAGTGACAAAAGTGGCTCGTCTATGGCCTGTCACATATAGTAGTATACAGTGTATCATGGTACTATATAGTATACAGTGTATAGCGGCACTATATAGTATACATTGTATCATGGTACTAAATAGCTTGCAATGTTGTCATGTCGGACGCTGTTCACAGTAGGGCGTCCGACAGACAGCGGTAATTCCTCATTCGTCCACTATATGCTCAGTGGTGCCGGCTAGATTGATCCAGATTGTCCGGGGTTAATCTGGCTGGTACTCGGGTTGGAGGCTTAGTCACGCCCATTGCCTTTAAATAGTTTTGCTGGGCTCTGGGCGTCGCCGATTATAGCTTGTGTCTTGTGCCTGGTGATCTCAGTCTGGAGTGGTGGTCTAGGAGAGGAAATATCGTATCTGGTGGTGTATTATCCTTCGTTATATTTCTCCTTCCTATATTTGTATTGTTTTGCCCTGTGCACATTATAGTGTTTTCCTGTGTGTCTGCGGCGTGGTGCGTTTTTTAGTTTTCCCTGTCTGTGCTTTCTGTAGGGGTTGGTGAGAGGTCTTATCACTGGGTGGCGGGTGGAGGTTTCAGCTTAGTACTGAAACAGGACTCAGGGTCAGGCCTGGCGGCCCAGACATGCACACCTTCAGTGTAAACTCTGGGAGAGGGACAGACAGGGTTTCCCTAGTTTGAGGGATATTGCAGGGGCCCGGGTAATCAGCTGTAGTCTACCCAGTACCCCCGTGACAAATGTATAGCAGCACTGTATAGTATACATTGTATAATGGCACTATATAGTATGCAGTGTATAGCGGCACTATATAGTATATATTGTATCATGGTACTATATAGTATGTAGCGTATAGCGGCACTATATAATATACATTCTATCATGGTACTATATAGCATGCAATGTATATCAGCACTATATAGTATACATTGTATAATAGTACTATATAGTATGCAGTGTATAGCGGCAATGTACAGGGTGGGCCATTTGGATACACCCAAAAGTCTCTTTTAATAGCGTACTCACAAAACAGAAAGTAAATAGGATCCTCCGGATCGCAGCCGGGAAACAAGATAGTCCATAACCGGGTTACCGTAGGTGACTGCACCGCCGTGTAAACTGAGGGGTGCCAGGCCTTTTGGCTCCACTTGGTTCTGTGTTGCTTCACACAGGCTGAAGCTATGGCAATGCTTTCTGCTCTGCAGGTTTGCAAAACAAGACTGATACACCCAACCCTTTGCTGCAGTTTTTTTTTACAAGGAACCTGTGGCTGTAGGCCACATGGAAAACCCGGCTGGGAAGGAAACGGACTGGCCCACTACCATCCTGTAGTCCGTTTTAAAAATAAAAGCCCATGGCAGGTTTTACTAAATCTGCCCTGGACAAATAGCTTGCCCAAGACCAACACTTACTTTTATTTTGCATGGCAATCACAGCTATACCTGTGACTGCAATGGGGGACACATAGCGACCATCCCATAGAAGACCAGTCGCTGCCTCACATACCCATCCTTTGTTCAAACTTGTGGGGTTGAACATTTGTCACCATACAGGGGGCCCGTGACAGAGCATCCGCATTTCCCTGTGACTTCCCCACCCAATGTTCCACAGTAAAATTGAAATTTTGCAAAGACAGGAACCAGCAGGTGACCAGAGCATTCCTCTCCTTGGCATTCCTCATCCAGACCAAGGACGAATGATCTGTCACCAAGTGAAACGGTCGACTGAGCAAATAATAGTGTAGGGACTCCAAGGCTCACTTAATGGCCAGGCACTCTTTCTCCACTATGCTATAATTTTTCTCAGCCGAGGTGAGTATCCTACTTAGGTAGGTGACCGGATGCTCCTCTCCGTTCACCTCCTGTGACAGGCCCACGTTCAAGGCACCTGTCTGCACAATGAAGCAATTCTGGAAGTTGGGGCTAATGAGAACGAGCTGTCCGCACAGCACCACCTTCATGGATTGGTACGCTTCCTCCACCGAACCATGGCCGACTTCTTTCCCTTGAGGAGATCGGTTAGGGGTGTTCTTCTCCCAAAAAATTAGGTATAAACCTCTGGTAATACCCAATGATTCCAAGAAACGCTCTCACCTGTTTGGTGGTAACAGGTCAGGGCCAGTTGTGAATTACCTCAATTTCATTCATTTGGGGTTTGATAACCCCATGGCCGATCACATAACCCAAGTACCAGGCTTCCGAGTCCTATCACACATCACTTGGGATTCGATGTCAAGCCCGCGTCTCTGAGCGAATCTACTCCCGCTTGTACCCGGGACAAATGGGTATACCAGTCAGTACTAAAGATGATGATGTCATCCAAGTACACTGACTCATACTTCCGATGGGGTTCCAGCACTATGTCCATCAACCTCTGAGACATGGCTGGGGCCCCATGTAGTCCAAAGAGCAAGACTACATAATGGTAAAGACCCTCTGGTGTTATGAAGGCAGTCTTTTCCTTTGCCAACTCCGTAAGAGGCACCTGCCAATAACCCTTGGTCAGATCGAACTTGGTGAAGTACTGGGTCTGATCCACATGCTCAATCAGCTTATCCACCCAGGGCATTGGATAAAGGCGTGTTCGTGTTGCGCGCAACAATGTGCATGCTTGTGTCATACTGTATTGGCTGCAGAGCGCGCTCGTCGGTTAGGTTGTACCAGTCAGTGTGCTCTGCGATCGCGTTGATGGCTCTGCGACCTGACCCCACGGCCCCCGTGCAGGCATTGAGTTTCCAGGGGTCAGCCGGGGAGAAAGAGAAAGGTACTGACCCTGGGCACCTGAATTTAACCCTTGTGGGTGAGGCCGGACGCCTCTTCCTCTTTCTTCCCGTTGGTCAGCTGGGCATCCCAGATTACTGCATCACCTGGGGGAGTAGTGTGTGTGTGTGTGTGGGGGGGGGGGAATTGGGCACTGCACAGTGTTTCCTTCTAGCTTTCCCATAGGGGCTCCACATTCAGAGGCACGTTCCTTAGTTAGTACCATGCCTGCCATTATACAGTTTATCGCAGTACTATATATTATACAGTGTATTGCGGTACTGTTTAGTATACAGTGTACCACAGTACTATATAGTATACAGCGTATTGTAGTACTATATATTATACAGTGTATTGCTGTACTATATATTGTACAGTGTATCTCAATACTATATAAAAAAAAGTGTATTGCGGTATTATATAGTATTCAGTGTATCACAATACTATATATTATACAGTGTATTGCGGTACTATATAGTATACAGTGTACCACAGTACTATATATCATCATATAATGAAAAAATGTACACTAGAATCAACAATTACAAGCACATGAATTTTTATTAAATACTGATTTTTTTACATACAGTGGGTACGGAAAGTATTCATACCTCTTTAATGTACACTCTGCACCCCATCTTGATTGAAAAAAAAAACAGAAATGTAGTAATTTTTGCAAATTTATTAAAAAAGAAAAACTAAAGTATCACATGGTCATAAGTATTCAGACCCTTTGCTCAGTATTGAGTAGAAGCACCCTCTTGAGAAAGTACAGCCATGAGTTTTCTTGGGAATGAGGCAACAAGTTTTTCACACCTGGATTTGGGGATCCTCTGCCATTCTACCTTGCATGTCCTCTCCTCTCCGTCAGGTTGGATGGTGAACGTTGGTGGACAGCCATTTTCAGGTCTCTCCAGAGATGCTCAATTGTGTTTAGGCCAGGGATCTGGCTGAGCCAGTCAAGAATGGTCACAAAGTAGTTCTGAAGCCGATCCTTTGGTATTTTATCTGTGTGCTTAGGGCCATTGTCTTGTTGGAAGGTGAACCTTCGGCCAAGTCTGAGGTCCAGAGCACTCTGGAAGAGGTTTTCATCCAGGATATCTCTGTCCTTGGCCGCATTCATGTTTCCTTTAATGGCAACCAGTCGTCCTGTCCCTGCAGCTGACAAATACCCCCAAAGCATGATGCTGCTGCAGCGCCCCAGTGTCCTGGTCATTGCAGAAATGTAATTTTCCTCTAGGGGAGAGTGATATTACATTTGGAGGCAAAGAAAGACAGCTGAATCCAGGTATTACAAACATGCAACACATTTCGCACTCCAGGCCACCAGGGGGAGCTCTGCTCCTATTTACTAGGGCACTCCTCACACTTAGGTAAAACTGGTTGCCTGGGGAGGAAGTTAGTGAGTTGCTGTCTGAGCATCGCTCAGTGAGGAGTTGCTGTCTGAGCTGTGCTCAGTGACTTAGTTGCTGGCTGAGCTTCGCTCAGGTAGTTGGTCCCTGACAGGGGTGGGAGCCTGTCAGAGATTGAGACAGAAGGACTCAGAGCTGTGCATGCCCTGAGAGCTGCAGCTTCTAGAAAGAGACACTGAGGGAGAACTGTTATGGTTTCCAATGGCAAGGAAACATCAGAAGCATAGAATAAACGGACAAGCTCTCGGGTGATGGAAACTAGAGCTGACCGCGATGCTAAACCTACACACCACACTAGAAGTAGCCAGGGGGCATTCCTGCGTAGTCTCTAGATGCCGCGCGCCAGCCGGAGAACTAACTACCCCTGGTAGAAGAAAACACAGTCCTGGCTTGCCTCCAGAGAATGTCCCCACAGGAGATAGCAGCCCCCCACATATAATAACGGTGAGAGCAGATGAAAAGACACACGTAGTATGAAAGCAGATTTAGCACAGAGAGGCCCGCTAACTAAATAGCAGAAAGATACAACAGAGGACTTCGCGGTCAGCTGCAAAACCCTTCAAAACACCATTCTGAAATTACCTTAACTCATGTGACAACTCATGCCACTGGAGTGGTAATTTCAGCCCAACAAGAGCTTCCAGCTGCAGAGATTCACATAAGTGCAAACTGGACAAAACATACAAAAATAGACTTAAGGACTAAAGTGTCCAACTTAGCTGAGCAGAAAACTGGGAGCAGGAACATGCAACAGAATCACTCTGGATACATTGATGGCCAGCATTAGAATGACTGAGGAGCAAGGTTAAATAGGATACTCCCACATCCTGATAGGAACAGGTGAACTGAGAAGGCAAAGCTTGCAGGACACCAGTACCACAAGAGACCACCGGGGGAGCCCACGAACCGAATCACAACAGAGAACTGTATTGTAGAGAGGGTGAAGAAGTCGTAGCAAAGGAGTGGATACCAGGAGGGGAACAGCCCTACACAGGCTGCCTCCTTCTGAGGCGCAGGATCCTGGTAGCCGGACCACCAAGGGAGCAGCGATCCTTGATGCCTTGCTCCAGAGACCGGCAGGACAGCTAATTTCATGTTACCTGTCCGCCCCTACACCCAGGAGGCAAGGTGGAACCCCTTAGAGGCTGGGGCATGATGGAGTCCCTGTAAAATGCCTCAAGCCACCGGTCATTTGTCCTATCCATCTGGGGGACAGAGAGAGAAACATAACATCTACAACATCTGTGAAGACCTTATGAGAAGCTTAGCAGTAAGGGACTAAAACACCACGGCGCTAGAGGAAGGCTACTGATTTCTACCTGGACAAGGGGACTCTGGATTTGCCTCCAAACCAACCAAACTCTGCCTGCCCTGTGGTCTGGTGCTCTGGACTGTGGATGCTGAAACCTTCAGTAAAAGGTAAAGAGACTGCAACCTTGTGTCCTCGTTCTACTCTGCGCCTCTCACCATCTACCATCTACACACTGGGAACACTGGGAAGCCCTGGGGATATACTTCACCTGTGGGAAGTTATACCATCTAGCTGCCATAACATCACCTCAGTGGACCCCTTAAAGCAGCGTCGGTCACCCTGACCGAATACCACAGGTGGCGTCACAAACATTCCCTTTAAAGACCTTTCCCTTTTACACGGACGCCCCAGGGCCACGGACCGGGTCAGCCACCATGACATTCCCCCGTGAACTGAAGGACACAGTACCGAGTACCCTGCTGCCCTTGGGGGCGCTCCACTGCCACCACCATGTTTCACCGTTGGGATTGCATTGGGCAGGTGATGAGCAGTGCCGCATACCTCTTACAATTATCACCAAAAAGGTCTATCTTCGTCTCATCAGGCCAGAGAATCTTATTTCTCATAGTCTGGGAGTCCTTCATATGTTTTTTAGCAAACTCTATGCAGGCTTTCATATGTCTTGCACTGAGGAGAGGCTTCCGGCTTCGGGCTACTCTGACACAAAGGCCCGACTCGTGAAGGGCTGCAGTAATAGTTGACTTTAGGGAACTTTCTCCCATCTCCCTACTGCATTTCTACAGCTCAGCCACAGTGATCTTGAGGTTCTTCTTTACCTCTCTCACCAAGGCTCTTCTCCTACGATTGCTCAGTTTGGCTGGACCGCCAGGTCTAGGAAGACTTCTTCCATTTAAGGATTATGGAAGCCATTGTGCTCTTAGGAACCTTGAGTACTGCTGAAATTCTGTTGTAACCTTGGCCAGATCTGTGCCTTGCCACAATTCTGTTTCTGAGCTCTTTGGCCAGTTCCTTTGACCTCATGATTCTCATTTGATCTGACATGCACTGTTCCTATGAGGTCTTATATAGACAGGTGTTTGCCTTTCCAAATCAAGTCCTATCAGTTTAATTAAACACAGCTGGACTCTAATGAAGGAGTAGAACTATCTCAAGGAGGATCACAAGGAAATGGACAGCATGTGACTTAAATATGAGTGTCTGAGCAAAGGGTCTGAATAATTATGACCATGTGATATCTCAGTTTTTCTTTTCTAATAAATTTGCAAAAATTACTACATTTCTGGTTTTTTTTCAGTCAAGGTGGGGTGCACAGTGTACATTAATAAGAAAAAATTAACTTTTTTGAATTTACCAAATGGCTACTTTCCAAGCATTATTGATGAGCGAGTATACTTGAGTTTCTCCGAGCATGCTCGGGTGGTCTCCGAGTATTCCGGCGTGCTTGGAGATTTAGTTTGTCGACGCAGCTGCATGATTTGGCGCTGCTAGACAACTTGAATACATGTGGGGACTGCCTAACCAACAGGCAATCCACACATGTATTCAAGCTGTCTAGCAGCCGCAAATCATGCAGCTGCGTCGACATAAACTAAATCTCCAAGCATGGCGAAATACTCGGAGACCCCCAGAGCATGCTTGGAGAAACTTGAGTAACAAGCATACTCACACATCACTACTAAGCATATTAAAAAGTGGGAAACCACAAGGTGGTGCAAAAATACTAAAAACATCCACACAAGAAGCTTACAGAGTTGTTGAATTGTGAGTGAACAAAGGGCAATAAGAGAGTAGGAATGTGGTGCTTCTGGGGTCCAGTTGCCACAGAGGTACTGCACCTCATCCAGAGGTGTGGTATCCCACTCTCAGGTAAGGAGGGGAGCACTACCCAGGACTCTAGCACTCACATCCAACACATGCCAGTTCAATCGGGGCACCTGGGTGTACCCTTAGGGAGGAAGGCCTCATCCCAGATTGGATAGGAATGGGTGGTGGGAGTGGGTGGGGTAGGTAGGAAAACTGCTATTAATCTTGTTGTAAGAATTGCTTTGTTTTACAGACCTGAAGAAAAACCCGTTGGTGTGGCAGAATTCCGGGTCAGAATGCACGTCTTGTAGCCCACCCAAACTAACATTGGGGGTTCATCACGGGTCCCTCGCATCACGTCAACTTTGTTGCTCATTTGACTTGAATACTGATAATGTGATTGATACTTTGCACTACCTCAGAAAAGACTTGAGTTCGCCCTTAAAGGAAATGTTCAATTCAGATTAAAGTTGAGAATAGAATTGTGTTTTACATAGCCGATAGTATGTAGCTGATATTACACTATGTTCCAAATGATTATGCAAATTACATTTTTATCAGATTTTCCAAAATGGTCGGTGCAAAGGACAGTCAGTCTAATAAAAGTCATCACCCGTTAGATTATACATCGAATTTTATTGAAGAAACCTCCCAATGATAACAGTATAATCTCCAAAATGAATAAAAACTCAAAATGCACTGTTCCAAATTATTAGGCACAGTAGAATTTCTAAACATTTGATATGTTCTAAAGAACTGAAAATGCTCATTTGTGGAATTTTCAGCATTAGGAGGTCACATTCACTGAACAAAAAAGCTATTTAACGCCAAAACATCCCAACAGGCCAAGTTACATGTTAACATAGGAACCCTTCTTTGATATCACTTTCACAATTCTTACATCCATTGAACTTGTGAGTTTTTGGAGAGTTTTTGCTTGTATTTCTTTGCATGAAGTTGGAATAGCCTCCCAGAGCTGCTGTTTGGATGTGAACTGCCTCCCACCCTCATAGATCTTTTGCTTGATGATACTCCAAAGGTTCTCTATAGGGTTGAGGACAGGGGAAGATGGTGGCCAAACCATGAGTTTATCTCCTTTTATGCCCATAGCAGCCAATGACTCAGAGGTGTTCTTTGCAGCATGAGATGGGGCATTGTCAGCATGAAGATGATTTTGCTCCTGAAGGCACGTTTCTGCTTTTTAGACCATAGAAGAAAGTTGTCAGTCAGAAACTCTATATGCTTTGCAGAGGTCATTTTCACACCTTCAGGAACCTTAAAGGGCCTTGCCAGCTGTTTCCCATGATTCTGGCCAAAAACATGACACCTCCACCTCCTCGCTGACGTTGCAGCCTTGTTGGGACATGGTGGCCATCCACCAACCATCCACTACTCCATCCATCTGGACCATCCAGGGTTGCTCAACACTTATCAGTAAACAAGACTGTTTGGAAATTAGTCTTCATGTATGTGTGGGCCCAATACAATCATTTCTGCTTGTGAACACTGTTTAAGGGTGGCCGAATAGTAGGTTTATGCACCAAAGCAAGCCTTTGAAGGAGCCTACACCTTGAGGTTCGAGGGACTCCAGAGGCACCAGCGGCTTCAAATATCTGTTTGCTTTGTAATGGCTTTTTAGCAGCTGCTCTCTTAATCCGATGAACTTGCCTGGCAGAAATCTTCCTCATTATGCCTTTATCAGCACAAACACATTTGTGCTCAGATACAGCCACAAATCTCTTAACAGTACGATGATCACGCTTATGTTTTTGGAAAATTTCTAATGTTTTCATCCCTTCACCAAGGCATTGCACTATTTGATGCTTTTCAGCAGCAGAGACATCCTTTTTCTTTCCCATGTTACTTGAAAACTGTGACCTGCTTAATAATGTGGAACATCATTTTTAAGTAGTTTTCCTTTAATTAGAATCACCTGGAAAACCAATTCTCACATGTGTTTAAGATTGATTTCAGTGATCCATTGAGCCCTGAGACACAATACCATCCACGAGTTTATTTGAAAAACAAAACAATTAAATTTTTATGACACAAATCCAATTTGCATAATAATTTGGAACACAGTGTATACTGTTATGACCCCAATGGCGAGGGTCTCAGAGAAACAAGTAAGTCTGCGACGTACAAGAATCCAGCTCATAGGGCAGTGGTAACTGGGTTGACCATATATCTACTCCTAACGCCAACACTAGCAGTAGCCGGGGAACATGCCTACGTTGGTCGCTAGATGTCTCGCGCCAGCCGGAGGACTAACTACCCCTAGAAGAGGAAAACAAAGACCTCTCTTGCCTCCAGAGAATAGACCCCAAAAGTAGGATAGTAGCCCCCCACAAATAATAACGGTGAGGTAAGAGGAAATGACAAACACAGAGATGAACTAGGTTTTAGCATAGAGAGGCCCACTTACTAATAGCAGAATGTAGTAAGATAACTTATATGGTCAACAAAAACCCTATCAAAATCCACGCTGGAGATTCAAGAACCCCCGAACCGTCTAACGGCCCGGGGGGGAGAACACCAGCCACCCTAGAGCTTCCAGCAAGGTCAGGAAACAGATTATATACAAGCTGGACAAAAATGCAAACCAAAACAAATAGCAAAAAGAAGGAAGCAGACTTAACTTAATAAAGCAGGAACCAGGATCAGTAGACAAGAGCACTACAGATTAGCTCTGATATCAACGTTGCCAGGCATTGAACTGAAGGTCCAGGGAGCTTATATAGCAACACCCCTGACCTAACGACCCAGGTGAGCATACAAGGGATGAATGACATACCCAGAGTCAAATCACTAGTAGCCACTAGAGGGAGCCAAAAGGTAAATTCACAACAGTACCCCCCCCTTAGTGAGGGGTCACCGAACCCTCACCAAGACCACCAGGGCGATCAGGATGAGCGGCGTGAAAGGCACGAACTAAATCGGCAGCATGCACATCAGAGGCGACCACCCAGGAATTATCCTCCTGACCATAGCCCTTCCACTTGACCAGGTACTGAAGCCTCTGCCTGGAGAGACGAGAATCTAAGATCTTCTCCACCACGTACTCCAACTCGCCCTCAACCAACACCGGAGCAGGAGGCTCAGCAGAAGGAACCACAGGCACAACGTACCGCCGCAACAAGGACCTATGAAATACGTTGTGGATGGCAAACGACACCGGAAGATCCAGGCGAAAGGATACAGGATTAATGAAATTCCAATATCTTGTAAGGACCAATGAAGCGAGGCTTAAATTTGGGAGAGGAGACCTTCATAGGAACAAATCGAGAAGACAGCCATACCAAATCCCCAACGCGAAGTCGGGGACCCACACCGCGGCGGCGGTTGGCAAAACGCTGAGCCTTCTCCTGTGACAACTTCAAGTTGTCCACCACATGCCCCCAGATCCGCTGCAACCTATCCACCACGGAATCCACCCCAGGACAGTCAGAAGGCTCCACATGTCCCGAGGAAAAACGAGGATGGAAACCAGAGTTGCAGAAAAATGGCGAAACCAAGGTGGCGGAACTAGCCCGATTATTAAGGGCAAATTCAGCCAACGGCAAGAAGGTCACCCAATCATCCTGATCAGAAGAAACAAAACACCTCAAATAAGCCTCCAGAGTCTGATTAGTTCGCTCCGTTTGTCCGTTAGTCTGGGGATGGAAAGCGGATGAAAACGACAACTCAATGCCCATCCTACCACAAAAGGATCGCCAGAACCTGGAAACAAACTGGGATCCTCTGTCCGACACAATGTTCTCAGGAATGCCGTGCAAACGAACCACGTTCTGGAAGAACACAGGAACCAGATCAGAAGAGGAGGGCAGCTTAGGCAAAGGAACCAAATGGACCATCTTGGAGAAACGATCACATATCACCCAGATGACAGACATGCCCTGAGACACCGGAAGGTCAGAAATGAAATCCATAGAGATGTGTGTCCAAGGTCTCTTCGGGACAGGCAAGGGCAAGAGCAACCCGCTGGCACGAGAGCAGCAAGGCTTAGCTCGAGCACAAGTACCACAGGACTGTACAAATGACCGCACATCCCTTGACAAGGAAGGCCACCAAAAGGACCTGGCCACCAGATCTCTGGTGCCAAAAATTCCCGGGTGCCCTGCCAACACCGAGGAATGAACCTCGGAAATGACTCTGCTGGTCCATCTAGCAGGCACAAACAATCTGTCAGGTGGACAAGAGTCAGGCCTACCAGCCTGAAATCTCTGCAACACACGTCGCAGATCTGGAGAAATAGCAGACACGATAACTCCTTCCTTAAGAATACCCACAGGTTCAGCGACTCCAGGAGCATCAGGCACAAAGCTCCTAGACAGAGCATCGGCCTTCACATTCTTAGAACCTGGTAAATACGAGACCACAAAGTCAAAACGGGAGAAAAACAATGACCAGCGGGCCTGTCTAGGATTCAGGCGTTTAGCAGACTCGAGATACATCAGATTTTTGTGATCAGTCAAGACCACCACACGATGCTTAGCACCCTCGAGCCAATGACGCCACTCCTCAAATGCCCACTTCATGGCCAACAACTCCCGATTGCCCACATCATAATTTCGCTCTGCCGGCGAAAACTTCCTAGAGAAAAAGGCACAAGGTCTCATAGTAGAGCAACCAGGGCCTCTCTGCGACAAAACGGCCCCTGCCCCAATCTCCGAAGCATCCACCTCAACCTGAAAGGGAAGTGAGATGTCAGGCTGGCACAAAACAGGCGCCGAAGTAAACCGGCGTTTTAACTCCTGGAAAGCCTCCACGGCAGCAGGAGCCCAGTTAGCTACATCAGAGCCTTTCTTGGTCATATCCGTCAGCGGTTTAACAACGCTAGAGAAATTTGCGATAAAACGACGGTAGAAGTTAGCAAAACCCAAGAACTTCTGAAGACTCTTAACTGACGAGGGTTGAGTCCAATCATGAATAGCTCGGACCTTGACTGGATCCATCTCCACAGCAGAAGGGGAAAAAATGAACCCCAAAAAGGGAACCTTCTGTACACCAAAGAGACACTTTGAGCCTTTTACAAACAAAGAATTTTCACGCAGAATCTCAAAAACCATCCTGACCTGCTCCACATGCGAGTCCCAATCATCAGAAAAAAACAGAATATCATCCAGATAAACAATCAAAAATTTATCCAGATACTTCCGGAAAATGTCATGCATGAAGGACTGAAAAACTGAAGGTGCATTAGAGAGACCGAATGGCATCACCAAGTACTCAAAATGACCTTCGGGCGTATTGAATGCGGTTTTCCATTCATCGCCCTGCCTAATGCGCACAAGGTTGTACGCACCACGAAGGTCTATCTTGGTGAACCACTTGGCACCTTTAATCCGGGCAAACAAATCTGACAACAGCGGCAAAGGATACTGAAATTTGACAGTGATCTTATTTAAAAGCCGATAGTCAATACAAGGCCTCAAAGATCCGTCCTTTTTGGCCACAAAAAAGAATCCCGCACCAAGAGGGGAAGAAGAAGGACGGATATGCCCCTTCTCAAGAGACTCCTTGATATATGAACGCATCGCGGTATGTTCAGGTACCGACAGATTAAACAGTCTCCCCTTAGGAAACTTACTGCCAGGAATCAAATCTATTGCACAGTCACATTCCCTATGAGGAGGCAGTGCATTGGACTTAGACTCGCTGAAGACATCCTGATAATCAGACAAATACGCCGGAACTTCCGAAGGCGTAGAAGAAGCAATAGACAAGGGCAGGGAATCTCCATGAATTCCATGGCAGCCCCAACTTGACACTGACATAGCCTTCCAGTCCAAGACTGGATTATGGGTCTGTAACCATGGCAAACCCAAAACAACCAAATCATGCATTTTATGCAGAACAAGAAAACGTATTACCTCCCGATGTTCGGGAGTCATGCACATGGTAACCTGTGTCCAAAACTGCGGTTTATTTTTTGCCAATGGCGTAGAATCAATACCCCTAAGAGGGATAGGATTTTCCAATGGCTCAAGAACAAATCCGCAGCGCTTGGCAAATGACAGATCCATAAGGCTCAGGGCAGCACCCGAGTCCACAAACGCCATGACAGGATACGATGACAGTGAGCAAATCAAGGTTACAGATAGAATAAATTTAGGTTGCAAATTACCAATGGCGACCGGACTAACAACCTTAGTAAGACGTTTAGAGCATGCTGAGATAACATGTGTAGAATCACCACAGTAGTAACACAAGCCATTCTGGCGTCTATGAATTTTCCGCTCATTTCTAGTCAGGATTCTATCACATTGCATTAAATCAGGTGTCTGTTCAGACAACACCATGAGGGAATTAGCGGTTTTGCGCTCCCGCAACCGCCGGTCGATTTGAATAGCCAGGGCCATAGAATCATTCAGACCTGTGGGAATGGGAAAACCCACCATCACATTCTTAATGGCTTCAGAAAGGCCATTTCTAAAATTAGCAGCCAATGCACACTCGTTCCACTGGGTCAGCACGGACCATTTCCGAAATTTTTGGCAATACACTTCAGCCTCGTCCTGGCCCTGAGACATAGCCAGCAAGGCCTTTTCTGCCTGAATCTCAAGATTGGGTTTCTCATAAAGCAAACCGAGCGCCAGAAAAAACGCATCAATGTCAGCCAATGCCGGATCTCCTGGCGCCAGCGAGAAGGCCCAATCCTGAGGGTCGCCCCGTAAAAAAGAAATAACAATTTTTACTTGCTGAGCGGAGTCTCCAGATGAACAGGGTTTCAGGGACAAAAACAATTTACAATTATTCCTGAAATTTCTAAATTTAAATCGGTCTCCGGAAAACGGTTCAGGAATCGGTATCTTAGGTTCTGACATAGGACTTCTGATAACATAATCTTGTATGCCCTGCACACGAGCAGCAAGCTGGTCCACACTTGTAATCAAGGTCTGGACATTCATGTCTGCAGCAAACACAAGCCACTCAGAGGTAAAGGGGAAAAGAAAAAAAAATGAGAGAGAGAAAAAAAAACTCAGAACTTTCTTTCTTATAATCCCGCTTCTGCAATGCATTTAACATTTAATACTGGCCTGGCAAACTGTT
This sequence comes from Ranitomeya variabilis, assembly GCF_051348905.1. Classification (NCBI taxonomy): domain Eukaryota; kingdom Metazoa; phylum Chordata; class Amphibia; order Anura; family Dendrobatidae; genus Ranitomeya; species Ranitomeya variabilis. The sequence continues at coordinate 594,851,074 of NC_135232.1, read as the reverse complement.
ATGACCCCAATGGCGAGGGTCTCAGAGAAACAAGTAAGTCTGCGACGTACAAGAATCCAGCTCATAGGGCAGTGGTAACTGGGTTGACCATATATCTACTCCTAACGCCAACACTAGCAGTAGCCGGGGAACATGCCTACGTTGGTCGCTAGATGTCTCGCGCCAGCCGGAGGACTAACTACCCCTAGAAGAGGAAAACAAAGACCTCTCTTGCCTCCAGAGAATAGACCCCAAAAGTAGGATAGTAGCCCCCCACAAATAATAACGGTGAGGTAAGAGGAAATGACAAACACAGAGATGAACTAGGTTTTAGCATAGAGAGGCCCACTTACTAATAGCAGAATGTAGTAAGATAACTTATATGGTCAACAAAAACCCTATCAAAATCCACGCTGGAGATTCAAGAACCCCCGAACCGTCTAACGGCCCGGGGGGAGAACACCAGCCACCCTAGAGCTTCCAGCAAGGTCAGGAAACAGATTATATACAAGCTGGACAAAAATGCAAACCAAAACAAATAGCAAAAAGAAGGAAGCAGACTTAACTTAATAAAGCAGGAACCAGGATCAGTAGACAAGAGCACTACAGATTAGCTCTGATATCAACGTTGCCAGGCATTGAACTGAAGGTCCAGGGAGCTTATATAGCAACACCCCTGACCTAACGACCCAGGTGAGCATACAAGGGATGAATGACATACCCAGAGTCAAATCACTAGTAGCCACTAGAGGGAGCCAAAAGGTAAATTCACAACAGTATACTGTTAAAGTTAGATAGTCTGAAATGATGTACTTTGAATAAACTGAAGAAAATGCAGTGAGCCCGTGGAGGTTGAGAGACTGATCTGCAATTGAATAAAGTAGACCCGTGTGGGTTAGTTAAAAGTTTTTCACTTAGAAAGGAATAATTGTTTTGCACTTGAATAAAGATAGAAAATGTTTGCCTTTGCACTTAATAGATAGTATACCCGTATGGGTAATTATATTTCATAGTACATCTGTTATTAAAATGGTCAATTTTTAGAAGTAGGTTGGCAATGTAAATATGTTCTTGTTTGTAACGTTCAAGTGTTCTTGTTCTCACCTCCCATAAAGGGAAGCACAGTTAAATTAATTTGTTTTATAGCATTTAAAGATGTGCATGTCTTTTGCTAATGTATTGTTGTTTTCTTTTCCCAGTCCAGGAGTACTGGATTTAACAGGGGGGGAGTGCAGCGCCCCAGGGTCCTTGTCATTGCAGTAATGTCATTCTTCCACCAGGGGGAGTGATGTTACGTTTGAAGGCAATAAAAGAGATCTCTTTACCAGGTATCACAAACCATGCAACACACTTCACACTCCAGTCCACCAGGGGGAGTGTTATGGACCTGGTGGTTAGGAGCACCCGGAATGACCTGATGAGTAAACTAAAAAATCGGAACTAGCTCTGGGGAAGTGGGAACTCTGCTGACCGCAAACCCTACTCCTATCACACACACTAGAAATAGCCGTGGAGTGTACCTAACTCTCCCTAGACGCCTCTTCACAGCCTAAGAGCTAACTACCCCTAAAGATAGAAATAGAAGCCTTACCTTGCCTCAGAGAAATTCCCCAAAGGTAAAGGCAGCCCCCCACATATATTGACTGTGAGTTAAGAGGAAGATCACAAACACAGGAATGAAACAGGTTTTAGCAAAGGAGGCCAGACTTAACTAAATAGTCAGAGGAAAGAAAAGGGAACTATGCGGTCAGCACAAAAATCTACAAAAAGCCACGCAGAGTAAGCAAAAAGACTCCCCACACCGACTCACGGTGTGGAGGTGCCACTCTGCACCCCCAGAGCTACCAGCTAGCAAGGGAATATCATGATAGCAAGCTGGACTAGAATTTAGCAGTACTAAGAAATATATTCAGGAAGCAGTAACAACAAATGAACTAGCAAAGACTTAGCTTCTGCTGGAGTAGACAGGTCCTCAGAGAAGTCCAAGAGAGATCTGAACCAATACTGAAACATTGACAGCTGGCATGAAGTAACAATCTGAGTGGAGTTAAATAGGGAAACCAGCATAGCAATAAACGAGGGCAGCTGATAAAGCCAACCTCAGTGACCAGCAGTTCAGCTCGAAGCCACCTGAGGGAGTTGAAGAGCAGAACTAACCAAAGTACCATTCATGACCACAGGAGGGAGTCCGAGAACGGAATTCACAACAGTACCCCCCCCCCTTGAGGAGGGGTCACCGAACCCTCACCAGGGCCCCCAGGCCGATCAGGACGAGCCAAATGAAAGGCACGAACTAAATCGGCAGCATGGACATCGGAGGCAACAACCCAGGAATTATCCTCCTGACCATAGCCCTTCCACTTAACCAGGTACTGAAGCTTCCGTCTCGAAATACGAGAATCCAAAATTTTTTCCACCACATACTCCAACTCCCCCTCAACCAACACCGGAGCCGGAGGATCAACGGAGGGAACCATAGGCACCACGTACCTCCATAACAACGACCTATGGAACACATTATGGATGGCAAAAGAAGCTGGAAGGACCAAACGAAATGACACAGGGTTGAGAATTTCAGAAATCTTATAAGGACCAATGAAACGAGGCTTAAACTTAGGAGAAGAAACCTTCATAGGAACATAACGAGAAGACAACCAAACCAAATCCCCAACACGAAGTCGGGGACCAACACAACGACGGCGGTTAGCGAAACGTTGAGCCTTCTCCTGGGACAACGTCAGATTGTCCACTACGTGAGTCCAAATTTGCTGCAACCTGTCCACCACAGAATCCACACCAGGACAGTCAGAAGGCTCAACCTGCCCCGAAGAAAAACGAGGATGAAAACCAGAATTGCAAAAAAAAGGCGAAACCAAAGTAGCAGAACTAGCCCGATTATTAAGGGCGAACTCAGCCAATGGCAAGAAGGTCACCCAATCATCCTGATCAGCAGAAACAAAGCATCTCAGATAGGTTTCCAAAGTCTGGTTGGTTCGTTCGGTTTGGCCATTTGTTTGAGGATGGAAAGCCGAAGAAAAGACAAATCAATGCCCATCTTAGCACAAAAGGACCACCAAAACCTAAAGACAAACTGGGAACCTCTGTCCGACACAATGTTCTCCGGAATGCCATGCAAACGAACCACATGTTGAAAAAATAATGGCACCAAATCAGAGGAGGAAGGCAATTTAGGCAAGGGTACCAAATGGACCATCTTAGAAAAGCGATCACAAACCACCCAGATGACAGACATCCTTTGAGAGACAGGAAGATCTGAAATAAAATCCATGGAAACATGCGTCCAAGGCCTTTTCGGGACCTGCAAAGGCAAAAGCAACCCACTGGCACGAGAACAGCAGGGCTTAGCCCGAGCACAAGTCCCACAGGACTGCACAAAAGAACGCACATCCCGTGACAAGGAAGGCCACCAAAAGGACCTAGCCACCAAATCTCTGGTACCAAAAATCCCAGGATGACCGGCCAACACCGAGCAATGAACCTCAGAAATAACTCTGCTAGTCCACCTATCAGGGACAAACAGTTTCTCCGCTGGACAACGGTCAGGTCTATCAGCCTGAAACTCCTGCAGCACCCGCCGCAAATCAGGGGAGATGGCAGACAGAATTACCCCCTCTTTGAGAATACCAGCCGGCTCTGGGACTCCCGGAGAATCAGGCACAAAACTCCTAGAAAGGGCATCCGCCTTCACATTCTTAGAACCTGGAAGGTATGAGACCACAAAATCGAAACAGGAGAAAAACAGCGACCATCGAGCCTGTCTAGGATTCAACCGCTTGGCAGACTCGAGATAAGTCAGATTTTTGTGATCCGTCAAGACCACCACGCGGTGCTTGGCTCCCTCAAGCCAATGTCGCCACTCCTCGAATGCCCACTTCATAGCTAGCAGCTCCCGATTGCCAACATCATAATTACGCTCAGCAGGCGAAAACTTTCTAGAAAAGAAGGCACATGGCTTCATCACAGAGCCATCAGACCTTCTTTGAGACAAAACAGCCCCTGCTCCAATCTCAGAAGCATCAACCTCGACCTGAAAAGGGAGCGAAACATCTAGCTGACGCAACACAGGAGCCGAAGAAAAACGATGTTTCAGCTCCTGAAAAGCCTCAACGGCCGCAGAGGACCAATTCACCACATCAGCGCCTTTCTTCGTCAAATCAGTCAAAGGCTTAACCACACTAGAAAAATTAGCGATGAAGCGACGGTAAAAATTAGCAAAGCCCAGGAATTTCTGGAGGCTCTTCACAGATGTAGGTTGAGTCCAATCATAAATGGCCTGAACTTTAACAGGATCCATCTCGATAGTAGAAGGAGAAAAAATGAAGCCCAAAAAGGAAACCTTCTGAACTCCGAAGAGACATTTAGACCCCTTCACAAACAAGGAATTAGCACGAAGGACCTGGAATACCATTCTGACCTGTTTCACATGAGACTCCCAATCATCCGAAAAGACCAAAATATCATCCAAATATACAATCATGAATCTATCCAGATACTTTCGGAAGATGTCATGCATAAAGGACTGAAACACAGATGGAGCATTTGAAAGCCCGAATGGCATTACCAGGTACTCAAAATGGCCCTCGGGCGTATTATATGCTGTTTTCCATTCATCGCCCTGTTTAATACGCACAAGGTTATACGCCCCTCGAAGATCTATCTTGGTGAACCAACTAGCCCCCTTAATCCGAGCAAACAAATCAGACAGCAGAGGCAAAGGGTACTGAAATTTGACCGTGATTTTATTGAGAAGGCGGTAATCTATACAGGGTCTCAGAGAACCATCCTTCTTGGCCACAAAAAAGAACCCTGCTCCCAACGGTGATGAAGACGGGCCAATATGCCCTTTCTCCAAGGAGTCCTTTATATAACTCCGCATAGCGGCGTGCTCTGGCACAGATAAATTGAAAAGTCGGCCCTTAGGAAACTTACTACCAGGAATCAAATTTATAGCACAATCACAATCCCTATGAGGGGATAGGACACAGGATTTGGGCTCATCAAATACATCCTGGTAATCCGACAAAAACTCAGGGACTTCAGAAGGAGTGGAAGAAGAAATTGACACCAACGGAACATCGCCATGTACCCCTTGACAACCCCAACTAGACACAGACATTGATTTCCAATCCAATGCTGGATTATCAACCTGTAGCCATGGCAAACCCAACACGACCACATCATGCAAATTATGCAACACCAAAAAGCGAATATCTTCCTGATGTGCAGGAGCCATGCACATGGTCAACTGAGTCCAGTACTGAGGTTTATTCTTGGCCAATGGCGTGGCATCAATTCCCCTTAACGGAATAGGATACTGCAAAGGCTCCAAGAAAAAACCACAGCGCCTAGCAAACTCCAAGTCCATCAAATTCAGGGCAGCGCCTGAATCCACAAATGCCATAACAGGGTAGGATGACAAAGAGCAAATCAGAGTAACAGACAAAAGAAATTTAGGCTGTACAGTACCAATGGTGACAGACCTAGCGAACCGCTTAGTGCGCTTAGGACAATCAGAGATAGCATGAGTGGGGTCACCACAGTAAAAACACAGCCCATTCTGACGTCTGTGTTCTTGCCGTTCAATTCTGGTCAAAGTTCTATCACATTGCATAAGCTCAGGCCTCTGCTCAGAGGACACTGCCAAATGGTGCACAAGCTTGCGCTCACGCAAACGCCGATCAATTTGAATGGCCAAGGACATTGATTCATTCAGACCAGCAGGCGTGGGGAACCCCACCATAACATCCTTAAGGGCTTCAGAAAGACCCTTTCTAAAAATTGCTGCCAGGGCACACGCATTCCATTGAGTAAGCACAGACCATTTTCTAAACTTCTGACAATATACCTCCGCTTCATCCTGACCCTGACACAAAGCTAGCAAGATTTTCTCTGCCTGATCCACTGAATTTGGTTCGTCATAAAGCAATCCAAGCGCCAGAAAAAACGCATCTACATTAAGCAATGCAGGATCTCCTGGCGCAAGGGAGAATGCCCAGTCTTGAGGGTCGCCACGCAACAAAGAAATAATAATTTTTACTTGCTGAATGGGGTCACCAGAGGAGCGGGGTTTCAGAGCAAGAAACAGTTTACAATTATTTTTGAAATTCAGAAACTTAGATCTATCCCCAGAAAACAAATCAGGAATTGGAATTCTTGGCTCTAACATCGGATTCTGAGCTACATAATCTTGAATGCTTTGTACCCTTGCAGTAAGTTGATCCACACAAGAGGACAGACCCTGAATATCCATATCTACACCTGAGTCCTGAACCACCCAGAGGTTAAGGGGAAAAGAGAAACAAAACACACTGCAAAGAAAAAAAAATGGGTTCAGAACTTCTCTTATCCCTCTTTTGAGATGCATTAACACTTTGTGGGCCAGCTGTACTGTTATGGACCTGGTGGTTAGGAGCACCCGGAATGACCTGATGAGTAAACTCAAAAATCGGAACTAGCTCTGGGGAAGTGGGAACTCTGCTGACCGCAAACCCTACTCCTATCACACACACTAGAAATAGCCGTGGAGTGTACCTAACTCTCCCTAGACGCCTCTTCACAGCCTAAGAGCTAACTACCCTTAAAGAAAGAAATAGAAGCCTTACCTTGCCTCAGAGAAATTCCCCAAAGGTAAAGGCAGCCCCCCACATATATTGACTGTGAGTTAAGAGGAAGATCACAAACACAGGAATGAAACAGGTTTTAGCAAAGGAGGCCAGACGTAACTAAATAGTCAGAGGAAAGAAAAGGGAACTATGCGGTCAGCACAAAAATCTACAAAAAGCCACGCAGAGTAAGCAAAAAGACTCCCCACACCGACTCACGGTGTGGAGGTGCCACTCCTCACCCCCAGAGCTACCAGCTAGCAAGGGAATATCATGATAGCAAGCTGGACTAGAATTTAGCAGTACTAAGAAATATATTCAGGAAGCAGTAACAACAAATGAACTAGCAAAGACTTAGCTTCTGCTGGAGTAGACAGGTCCTCAGAGAAGTCCAAGAGAGATCTGAACCAATACTGAAACATTGACAGCTGGCATGAGTAACGATCTGAGTGGAGTTAAATAGGGAAACCAGCGTAGCAATAAATGAGGGCAGCTGATAAAGCCAACCTCAGTGACCAGCAGTTCCGCTCGAAGCCACCAGAGGGAGTCCAAGAGCAGAACTAACCAAAGTACCATTCATGACCACAGGAGGGAGTCCGAGAACGGAATTCACAACAGGGGAGCTATGCTCCTATTTAGTAGGTCACTCTTCACAATTAGGTAAAACTGGTGGCCTGGATAGGAAGTTAGGCAGTTCCTGTCAGGCAGACAGAGAGGAAGGAGCAACATCGAATAGCTGCTGACAGAGGTGGTCCCTGACAGGGGTGGATCCTGTCAGAGGCCTAGACAGAAGGCCACGGAGCTGCGCCTGCCCCACGTGCTGCAGCATCTTAAGAGAGAGACACGAACAGAGAATTGTATTGTAGAGGGTGAGAAACAAAGTCATAGCAAAAGGAGAGGAAACCAGAAGGAGTTCTGCCCTGCAAAGGCTGCCTCCTTCTGAGGCGCAGGATCCGGTAGTCGGAACACCGAGGGAGCAACAGTCTCTATGCCTTGCTCCAGAGATCGGCAGGACAGCTAATTCCAAGTTACTGATCCGCCCTATACCCAGGAGGCACGGTGGCAACTTGTGGGGGCCGGGGTGTGCTAGAGTCCCTGTAAAAAGCCTCAGGCCACCAGTCATACGGGTTTGTTCCTATCCATCTGGGGGACAGAGAATGAGACATAACATCTAGAATATCTACAACAGTTGTGAGGACCTTATGAGAGGCTCAGCAGTAAGGTACTACAACACCCAGGCGCTAGAGGAAGGCTACTGATTTCCACCTGGATAAGGGGACTCTGGATTTGCCTTCAGACCGGCCGGACTCTGCCTGCCCTGTGATCTGGTGCTCTGAACTGTGGATGCTGAAGCCTTCATTAAAAAGGTAAAGAGACTGCAACCTTGTGTCCTCGTTCTTCACTGCGCCTCACACCATCCACCATCTACACTCTGGGAAGCCCTGGGGATACACTTCACCTGTGGGAAGGTATAAGATCTAGCAGCCATAACATCACCCCAGCGGACCCCTAAGCAGCGTCGGTCACCCTGACCGAATACCACAGGTGGCGTCACGAACACTTTCCCTTTAAAGACCTTTTCCCCTTTTACAACGGACGTCCCTAGGGCCACAGACCGGGTCAGCCACCGTGACATCCCCCTTGAGAACCGAAGGGCCCGGTACCGAGTACCCCAGCGCCCTACGGGGGCGATCGACACGTGGTGTGCTCACCCTATCTTTAACATTGGGTACGCAGGCCATGCCGCTGTATGCGGATGCCTCGGCATGCATCGTTTTGATGGTGCGGCATCTGCACGAAATTGCAACTCGTTGCGTTTGGCGCAGGTCATCGCAGTAGGCGGAGCTGAATGAAGAGGCGCGGCAGTGGGCGGGGCTTCACTTAGGAAGTCCGCATTCCTCCACAGTGAAACTAGCCTTACACATGAAGCAATACCTGTAGTATAGGATACAGCACACACCCTAAGACCCGACGCACCTTTCAACAGTTTGCCTTCATCCTGGCTGGAATGGGCTACAAAACCACACGTAGGATGCTGGGTGACAAGGAGACCACTGTTGGTGCAATAGTAAGAAAATGGAAGAAATACAAAATGACTGTCAATCGACATCAATCTGGGGCACCATGCAAAATCTCACCTTGTGGGGTATCCTCGATCATAAGGAAGGTGAGAGATCAGCCTAAAACTACACGGGGGGGGGGAACTTGTTTATGATCTTCAGGCAGCTGCGACCACAGTCACCAAGAAAAACATTGGTAAGGTAACACAATACAGCGTAATGGTTTAAAATGCTGCAGTGCTCGAAAGGTCCCCCTGCTCAAGAAGGCACATGTGCAGTCCTGTCTGAAGTTTGCCAATGAACACCTGGATGATTCTGTGAGTAATTGGGAGAAGGTGCTGTGGTCAGATGAGACAAAAATTGAGGTCTTTGGCATTAATTCAACTGTTTGGAGGAAGAGAAATGCTGCCTATGACCCAAAGAACACCATCCCCACTTTCAAGCATGGAGGTGGAAACATTACATTTTAGGGGTGTGGAGCGCCCCCACTGCCGCAGGGCCGAGGGGCACCCGGTACCGGGCCGCTACGTCTCGGTTCTGGGGTTGTCACGGTGGCTGGGCCCGGTCCGTGACACTGCTGAGGGGCGTCCAGTGAAAGTTGAGAATGTGACGAGGTTGTGGTGCGATGCAGGTCGCAGTATATAACGAGGACACCAGGTTGCAGTCTCTTTACCTCTTTGCTGAAGGCTTCAGGATCCTCAGTCCGGAATACGGTTAGCCGGGCACCTCCAGAGTTCCCTTTGCAGGTGGAAATCTGTGCCTACCTTCTAGCGCTTGTGTGTTGTGGTCCTCCCCTGCTGTGCTTACGGGATAGTCCCCACAACTGTTGTGTCTGTTTCTGAAGTTCCCTCACAACTCGATTTTGATGTTCTTCTTCGTCCCCCCAGATGATATGGCTAGGACTGTTGTGAACTCTGTTTTTGGGCTCCCTCTTGTGGTCACAACTGGTACTGTGTGAGTGCTGTCTTTGGGCTCCCTCTGGTGGCTCTTTGTGTCATTCTGCAGGTCTGAGGCTTGATCAGCTGTCTCGTTATCTGTTAGCTGGTTTCCTATTTAGTTCACCTGGACTCTCAGTTGTTGCCTGCTGTCAATGTCTTCAGTGCTATTTTGGAGCTCTCCTGCAGTCCTTCGTTATCAGTCTCTTCAAGAGAAGCTAAGTTTCTGTTTGTTTATTTTTTGATCACCAGTGTTCAATATGTTTCTTGGTTTATTATCTGTCCTTGTCCAGCTTGCTAATAAGTGATTTCCTTGCTTGCTGGTAGCTCTAGGGGGCTGAGTTTCTCCGCTCACACTGTTAGTTGGTGTGGGGGTTCTTGAATTCTCAGCGTGGATATTTTGTATAGGGTTTTCTACTGACCGCACAGTTCCCTGCCTGTCTTCTGCTATCTAGTATTAGCGGGCCTCATTTGCTGAATCTGTTTCATTTCTACGTTTGTATTTTCCCCTTACCTCACCGTTATTATTTGTTGGGGGCTTTCTATATCTTTGGGGTTATTTCTCTGAGGCAAGTGAGGTCTTACTTTCTTTCTCTCTAGGGGTAGCTAGTTTCTCAGGCTGCGTCGAGACATCTAGGAATTTAGGCATGTTCACTGGCTACCTTTAGTGTGTTTGGTTAGGATCAGGTTTTGCGGTCAGTCCAGTTACCACCTCCCTAGAGCTCGTGTCTATGTTCATAAACTTAGCTAGTCCGTTTTGTGATCCTCAGCCACTAGGATCATAACAGTACAGCAGGCCGAAAAGTGTTTAATGCATCGCAGAAGTGGGATAAGAGAAGCCCTGAGTACAATTTTTTTTTTTTCCTCTCTATCTTTGCTGCAGTCTGTCCAGCTTCTCTCATCCCCTTAATCTCTGGGTGGTTTTGTGTTCAGCTGCAGACATGGATATTCAGAGTCTGACTTCTAGTGTGGATCATCTTGCTGCAAGGGTGCAAAGCATTCAGGATTTTGTTGTTCATAGCCCTATGTCAGAGCCTAAAATACCTATTCCTGAGTTGTTTTCTGGAGATAGATCTGGGTTTCTGAATTTTAAGAATAATTGTAAATTATTTCTATCTTTGAGACCTCGTTCCTCTGGTGATTCCGCTCAGCAAGTTAAAATTGTTATCTCCTTGTTACGTGGCGACCCTCAAGATTGGGCCTTCTCTCTGGTGCCAGGAGATCCTGCATTGCTGAATGTGGATGTGTTTTTTCTGGCGCTTGGACTGCTTTATGAGGAACCTAGTCTTGAGAACCAGGCAGAAAAGGCCTTGCTGGCTCTTTCTCAGGGCCAGGATGAAGCTGAGGTGTATTGTCAAAAATTTCGGAAATGGTCGGTGCTTACTCAATGGAATGAGTGTGCCCTGGCTGAAAATTTCAGAGAAGGTCTTTCTGAAGCCATTAAGAATGTTATGGTGGGGTTCCCCACGCCTGCAAGTCTGAATGACTCAAAGGCTTTGGCCATTCAGATTGATCGGCGTTTGCGGGAGCGCAAATCTGCGCACCATCTGGCGGTGTTTTCTGAACAGAGACCTGAGTCTATGCAATGTGACCGAGTTCTGACCAGAATTGAGCGGCAAAATCATAGACGTCAAAATGGGTTGTGCTTTTACTGTGGTGATTCAACTCATGTTATCTCAGCATGCTCTAAGCGCGTTAAAAAAATCACTAAACCTGTCACCATTGGTACTATACTGCCTAAATTCATTTAGTCTGTTACTTTAATTTGTTCTTTGTCATCCTACTCGGTTATGGCTTTTGTGGATTCAGGTGCTGCCCTGAATCTGATGGATTTATCGTTTGCCAGGCGCTGTGGTTTTGTCCTGGAGCCTTTGGAATTCCCTATTCCACTGAGGGGAATTGATGCTACACCATTGGCTGAGAATAAGCCTCAATATTGGACTCAAGTGACCATGTGCATGACTCCTGTGCATCAGGAGGTGATTCGCTTTCTTGTGCTGCATAATTTGCATGATGTTGTCGTGTTGGGTCTGCCATGGCTGCAGGCGCATAATCCAGTTCTGGATTGGAAAGCTATGTCTGTGTCAAGTTGGGGTTGCCAGGGGATTCATGGCGATGCTCCTTTGGTATCAATTGCTTCTTCCACTCCTTCTGAGGTCCCTGAGTTTTTGTCGGACTACCAGGATGTATTTGATGAGCCCAGATCCGGTGCCCTGCCTCCTCACAGGGATTGTGATTGTGCTATAAATTTGATTCCTGGTAGTAAGTTCCCTAAGGGACGACTTTTTAATTTGTCTGTACCAGAACATGCCGCAATGTGGAGCTATATAAAGGAGTCTTTAGAGAAGGGACATATTCACCCGTCCTCCTCCCCTCTTGGTGCAGGATTCTTTTTTGTGGCCAAGAAGGATGGTTCTCTGAAACCTTGTATAGATTATCATCTTCTAAATAAAATCACGGTCAAATTTCAGTATCCTTTGCCATTGTTGTCTGATCTGTTTGCTCGGATTAAGGGGTCCAGTTGGTTCACCAAGATAGATCTTCGTGGTGCGTATAACCTTGTGCGCATTAAGCAGGGGGATGAATGGAAAACAGCATTTAATACACCCGAAGGTCATTTTGAGTACTTGGTGATGCCTTTTGGACTCTCTAATGCTCCTTCTGTGTTCCAGTCCTTCATGCATGACATCTTCCGAGAATATCTGGATAAATTTATGATTGTGTATCTGGATGACATTTTGGTCTTTTCTGAGGACTGGGAGTCCCATGTGAAGCAGGTCAGGATGGTATTTCAGGTCCTGCGTGCTAATGCCTTATTTGTGAAGGGTTCAAAATGTCTCTTCGGAGTACAGAAGGTTTCCTTTTTGGGTTTTATTTTTTCTCCTTCTACTATTGAGATGGACCCAGTCAAGGTCCAGGCTATTCATGACTGGACTCAGCCTACATCTGTTAAGAGTCTTCAGAAGTTCTTGGGTTTTGCTAATTTTTACCGTCGCTTCATTGCTAATTTTTCTGGCGTGGTTAAACCCTTGACGGATTTGACCAAGAAGGGTTCTGATGTGACTAATTGGTCTCCTGCGGCCGTGGAAGCCTTTCGGGAGCTGAAGCGCCGGTTCTCTTCGGCTCCAGTTTTGTGTCAGCCTGATGTCTCTCTTCCTTTTCAGGTCGAGGTTGATGCTTCTGAGATTGGAGCAGGGGCTGTTTTGTCGCAGAGAAGCTCTGATTGCTCTGTGATGAAGCCTTGTGCTTTCTTTTCAAGAAAGTTTTCGCCTGCCGAGCGGAATTATGATGTTGGTAATCGGGAGTTGTTGGCTATGAAGTGGGCATTTGAGGAGTGGCGACATTGGCTCGAGGGAGCTAAGCATCGTGTAGTGGTCTTAACTGATCACAAAAATCTGATTTATCTCGAGTCTGCCAAGCGGCTGAATCCTAGACAGGCTCGTTGGTCGTTGTTTTTCTCCCGTTTCGATTTCGTGGTCTCATACATGCCTGGTTCGAAGAACGTGAAGGCTGATGCTCTTTCTAGGAGTTTTGTGCCTGACTCTCCGGGAGTTTCTGAGCCGGCTGGTATCCTCAGAGAGGGAGTGATTTTGTCTGCCATTTCCCCAGATTTGCGACGAGTGCTGCAGAAATTTCAGGCGGATAGACCTGACCGTTGCCCACCAGAGAGACTGTTTGTCCCAGATAGATGGACCAGCAGAGTTATTTCCGAGGTTCATTCTTCGGTGTTGGCAGGCCATCCTGGGATTTTTGGTACCAGAGATTTGGTGGCTAGGTCCTTCTGGTGGCCTTCCTTGTCGCGGGATGTGCGTTCCTTTGTGCAGTCCTGTGGGATTTGTGCTCGGGCTAAGCCTTGCTGTTCTCGTGCCAGCGGTTTGCTTTTGCCTTTGCCTGTCCCGAAGAGGCCTTGGACGCACATTTCCATGGATTTTATTTCGGATCTTCCAGTCTCTCAGAGAATGTCTGTCATCTGGGTGGTGTGTGATCGTTTTTCCAAAATGGTCCATTTGGTGCCCTTGCCTAAGTTGCCTTCCTCCTCCGATTTGGTTCCTCTATTTTTTTCAGAATGTGGTTCGCTTGCACGGCATCCCTGAAAATATTGTGTCTGACAGAGGATCCCAGTTTGTGTCCAGATTTTGGCAGATCTTTTGTGCTAAGATGGGCATTGATTTGTCTTTTTCGTCGGCCTTCCATCCTCAGACGAATGGCCAAACCGAGCGAACTAATCAGACCTTGGAAACTTATTTAAGATGTTTTGTTTCTGCTGATCAGGATGATTGGGTGACTTTTTTGCCATTGGCCGAGTTTGCCCTTAATAATCGGGCTAGTTCTGCTACTTTGGTTTCGTCTTTTTTCTGCAATTCTGGTTTTAATCCTCGTTTTTCCTCGGGTCAGGTTGAGCCTTCTGACTGTCCTGGGGTGGATTCTGTGGTGAATAGGTTGCAACAGATTTGGAACCATGTGGTGGACAATTTGAAGTTGTCACAGGAGAAGGCTCAGCGCTTTGCCAACCGCCGTCGCGGTGTGGGTCCCAGACTTCTTGTTGGGGATTTGGTATGGCTGTCTTCTCGGTATGTTCCTATGAAGGTTTCCTCTCCTAAATTCAAGCCTCGCTTCATCGGTCCTTATAAGATTTTGGAAATCCTTAACCCGGTGTCATTTCGTTTGGACCTCCCAGCGTCGTTTGCCATTCATAACGTGTTCCATAGGTCTTTGTTGCGGAGGTATGTGGTGCCTGTGGTTCCTTCTGTTGAACCTCCTGCCCCGGTGCTGGTTGAGGGCGAATTGGAGTACGTGGTGGAGAAGATCTTGGATTCTCATATTTCTAGATGGAGACTTCAGTATTTGGTTAAGTGGAAGGGCTATGGTCAGGAGGATAATTCCTGGGTTGTCGCCTCTGATGTTCATGCGGCCGATTTGGTTCATGCCTTCCATGTGGCTCATCCTGATCGCCCTGGGGGTTTTGATGAGGGTTCGGTGACCCCTCCTCAAGGGGGGGGGTACTGTTGTGAACTCTGTTTTTGGGCTCCCTCTTGTGGTCACAACTGGTACTGTGTGAGTGCTGTCTTTGGGCTCCCTCTGGTGGCTCTTTGTGTCATTCTGCAGGTCTGAGGCTTGATCAGCTGTCTCGTTATCTGTTAGCTGGTTTCCTATTTAGTTCACCTGGACTCTCAGTTGTTGCCTGCTGTCAATGTCTTCAGTGCTATTTTGGAGCTCTCCTGCAGTCCTTCGTTATCAGTCTCTTCAAGAGAAGCTAAGTTTCTGTTTGTTCATTTTTTGATCACCAGTGTTCAATATGTTTCTTGGTTTATTATCTGTCCTTGTCCAGCTTGCTAATATGTGATTTCCTCGCTTGCTGGTAGCTCTAGGGGGCTGAGTTTCTCCCCTCACACCGTTAGTTGGTGTGGGGGTTCTTGAATTCTCAGCGTGGATATTTTGTATAGGGTTTTCTACTGACCGCACAGTTCCCTGCCTGTCTTCTGCTATCTAGTATTAGCGGGCCTCATTTGCTGAATCTGTTTCATTTCTACGTTTGTATTTTCCCCTTACCTCACCGTTATTATTTGTTGGGGGCTTTCTATATCTTTGGGGTTATTTCTCTGAGGCAAGTGAGGTCTTAGTTTCTTTCTCTCTAGGGGTAGCTAGTTTCTCAGGCTGCGTCGAGACGTCTAGGAATTTAGGCACGTTCACCGGCTACCTTTAGTGTGTTTGGTTAGGATCAGGTTTTGCGGTCAGTCCAGTTACCACCTCCCTAGAGCTCGTGTCTATGTTCATAAACTTAGCTAGTCCGTTTTGTGATCCTCAGCCACTAGGATCATAACATAGGACGCACCCGTATGACGGGTAGGCTCGGAGCTCTTCCGGGACCCTAGTGTCGCCCCTCTCCAACTGTTGCCCCCTATGTCTTCTTAGGTGATTTGAGTGAGACAGCCCGCCTATAACTGACTGTCCTGCCATAGGTTTGAAGTAAGGCCTGGAGCTCAATACTTCCTCGGCATTTCCGGCCACCGGCTACGCGCCTCAGTAGGATGTTGCCTCGTCTTACAGCACGACTCCTACTGGTGTTTCTCCTTGTTGCGTTGATCTCGTTTCTCACTCAGCACAATAAACCTCGCTTCTTGTCCTTTCTTGGGGTACCGCCGCGATGAAGTGCAGGCGCGGTCCCGTAACATTCTTTCCTGTTCGCTAGGCCTCTGTCAGGATCCCACCCCTGACAGGGACCCCCCTGAATCTTCCCCTGCAACACCCTCTGCCACAGGATGTTGCCAGGATGTTGCCTGGTTCCAACCCAGTCAGCTTCTGACTAACTTCCTATCTAACCCCCAGTTTTACCAGACTGTGAGGAGTGGCCTAATACATAGCACCCTTAGCTCCCCCTGGAGGCGAGACTGTGAAGTGTATTGGTGTCTGTGATACCTGGTCAGGTGAACTCCTTCAGTGCCATCAGACGTACCATAGCCCCCCTTAGCGGCGGAGCATCAGTACTGCAATGACCAGGACTCTGGGGCGCTGCACTCCCCCCCAGTTAAACCCAGTACTCCTGGACTGGAAAGAAAACAACAATACATGTCAGCAAAAAGACATACAATTTTGAAATGCAATAACAAGTAAACTTGAACAGAGCTTCCCTTTATGGGAGGTGAGGACACTTGAACGTTGAACATGGTTAAATATTTGAAATAACACACTATAAATAACTTCTCTTACCCAACCGGGTATTCTACTTAGTGCAATTTCTGAACAATAATTTAACATTGCCTTTAAGGACGTACACACTGAATCCACTAAAGACCCTCTTATAAAACACTATAAGGCTAATCAACTTTTCTTCATTTTCCACCTTTACATCTGCAGGACCGCCTGTCTATCTGCCCCAGGCCTACTGCCTCTCGTTCTGTTGCAGGACCGCCCCTTTCCGCCCGGGCCTACTGCCTTTCTGCTACTATACACAGTATAGAACTTATCAACCTTCTCTCAGTTCAAGATCACTGAGCCATCTCTGTATGGCTCCTAGGAGGACTCACCGACTAACCCCGTATGGGTTCACTTCCTGTCCTCATTTCCTAACACATTATTAAACATTTCTTACAATTAACTAGCTAACTACATATAACTTTTACATGTAAGCATTATTCGACTTTAAGTACTACCGTTGAACGTCCCCTTTAAGAAGGGACCAAGTCTCTCGGAGGTAGTGCAACTTCTCAAGCTGCAAGTTTGCGTACAGCAAGGACTCCGGTACTGCTTCCAGGAACAGTTTCTTCGCAAAGAGTCCTTTTCTTTGTAAAACCAATAGAGGGCACCTTTAAGAAGGTTCAAACTATTTACAATACGTTTGTAATCATGCAGTGTTCATGATCCAGCAGTTCTTTTCAACAATGATGAACAAAAGCAAAAAGGCAAAATAGGAATCCCGGGTAAACTAAGGGATCCCTTTAAGAGTTAACCCTAGATGGGTTGTAGCAGCAAGAAGACACATAAAAGGACGAACAGTTAACTATATACAAATGATGAAGCATTCTTGCTTACTCAGTTTCTGGCTGGGCAGGAGGCGGCCTCCTTCTTTTCCCACTGCTGTTCTAGCTGGGCCTGGTATTCCTCCCAGCTAAGGGCCTGTACCATGTCACCCTCCTGGGTCGCCACCCCGGGGAACCCCATAAAGTTGGCCCCGGGGTTCACCCAGCGGCATACCGTGCGCTCCGCATAGACCGTGCCCGGCAGGGTGACTGGTGAGATCGGGGGATTTAGGAGGTGCTCCATGCCTGTGGCCTGGTCCCAGGGAAGGAGGCACTGGAGCCGATAGGTCCCAGGGGGAGGTGGCGCTGCGACGGGGCCTATCAGCAGGTCCGCTGCTAAAGGGGCAGGGTCGGCGGGCTTACCTGCCGGTGCAGCGTCACCCCTCTTGGCGGATCCCACTGGCGGTGCCATCGGTGGAGACGTCGGCAGCAAGTCGATCAGCGGTGCGGGAACCGAGGTCAGGGATTCTTCCGCCGGCACCTCCTGGGGTGCGGCCTTGGCTCCCATCCACAGCCAGAGAAGCCGGTCCATTAAGTCCTCCATCTCAAGTTGCAGGAGGTCCGCATCGGCTGTGGAGACGGGGCCACTACGCTCCTCCGGGTAGTTGGGGGAGTTCTCCTCTTCAACCCCACATTCTGAGCCCGAGCGGTCAGCCATCTCATCCTCCACGTGGGCCGCTTCCTGGTCCTTTTCCCGCTCTCTCCTTCGTGGGCGGTTTCGTTTTCTCTGTCTCCGCCCACCTTTGAGAATCAGGAGGTGGATCTCGGCTGCTGACGGACACGTCCTCAAGGTACAGAAATATTTAGATTGGGCGGCCATTGTCTTGCGCGCTCTTCAGCTGGTCCACGCCTACTCCACGCCCCTCTCCTCCTTCTGCGCTCTCCTCAGCGCTGTAATGGCGGCGTTTTTTGGCGGCAAATGGCAATGCACAATCTTTGCAATAAGTCACAGTCCAAGTATAATAAATCACAGTTTCAAGGCACACATGACCTGATTCTTCAGGCTTAAGTAGATCCTGTTCGTGACGCCAAGTTGGAGCGCCCCCACTGCCGCAGGGCAGAGGGGCACCCGGTACCGGGCCGCTACGTCTCGGTTCTGGGGTTGTCACGGTGGCTGGGCCCGGTCCGTGACCCTGCTGAGGGGCGTCCAGTGAAAGTTGAGAATGTGACGAGGTTGTGGTGCGGTGCAGGTCGCAGTAAATAACGAGGACACCAGGTTGCAGTCTCTTTACCTCTTTACTGAAGGCTTCAGGATCCTCAATCCGGAATACGGTTAGCCGGGCTGCGTGAGTCTGGCCGGTCTGATGGCACCTCCAGAGTTCCCTTTGCAGGTGGAAATCTGTGCCTACCTTCTAGCGCTTGTGTGTTGTGGTCCTCCCCTGCTGTGCTTACGGGATAGTCCCCACAACTGTTGTGTCTGTTTCTGAAGTTCCCTCACAACTCGATTTTGATGTTCTTCTTCGTCCCCCCAGATGATATGGCTAGGACGCACCCGACTGTTGCCCCCTATGTCTTCTTAGGTGATTTGAGTGAGACAGCCCGCCTATAACTGACTGTCCTGCCGTAGGTTTGAAGTAAGGCCTGGAGCTCAATACTTCCTCCGCGTTTCCGGCCACCGGCTAGGCGTCTCAGTAGGCTGTTGCCTCGTCTTACAGCACAACTCCTACTGGTGTTTCTCTTTGTTGCGTTGATCTCGTTTCTCAC
Source organism: Ranitomeya variabilis (assembly GCF_051348905.1). Taxonomy (NCBI): domain Eukaryota; kingdom Metazoa; phylum Chordata; class Amphibia; order Anura; family Dendrobatidae; genus Ranitomeya; species Ranitomeya variabilis. The sequence continues at coordinate 594,832,256 of NC_135232.1, read as the reverse complement.
TCAGCACAATAAACCTCGCTTCTTGTCCTTTCTTGGGGTACCGCCGCGATGAAGTGCAGGCGCGGTCCCGTAACATTCTTTCCTGTTCGCTAGGCCTCTGTCAGGATCCCACCCCTGACAGGGACCCCCTGAATCTTCCCCTGCAACACCCTCTGCCACAGGATGTTGCCTGGTTCCAACCCAGTCAGCTTCTGACTAACTTCCTATCTAACCCCCAGTTTTACCAGACTGTGAGGAGTGGCCTAATACATAGCACCCTTAGCTCCCCCTGGAGGCCAGACTGTGAAGTGTATTGGTGTCTGTGATACCTGGTCAGGTGAACTCCTTCAGTGCCATCAGATGTACCATAGCCCCCCTTAGCGGCGGAGCATCAGTACTGCAACGACCAGGACTCTGGGGCGCTGCAGGTGTTTCTCTGCTAAGGGCACATGACTACTTCACCGCATCAATGGGAGAATGGATGGAGCCATGTACCATAAAATCCTGAGTGACAACCTCCTTCCCTCCGCCAGGACATTAAAAATGGGTCGTGGCTGCGTCTTCCAACAAGACAATGACCCAAAGCATACAGCCAAGGCAACAAAGGAGTGGCTCAGAAAGAAGCACATTAAGGTCATGGAGTGGCCTAGCCAGTCTCCACACCTTAATCCCATAGAAAACGTATGGAGGGAGTTGAGGCTCTGAGTTGCCAAGAGACAACCTCAAAATCTTAATGATTTAGAGATGATCTGCAAAGAGGAGTGGACCAAAATTCTTCCTGACATGTGCGCAAACCTCATCATCAACTACAAAAAAAAGTCTGACTGCTGTGCTTGCCAACAAGGGTTTTGCCACCAAATATTGTCTTGTTTGCCAGAGGCATCAAATACTTATTTCTCACTGCAAAATGCAAATAAATTTATACAATTTATACAATTTATACAATGTGATTTTTCTGGATTTTATTTTTGATATTCCATATCTCAATGTTAAATTTAACCTACCCTTAAAATTATACACTGTTCATGTATTTGTCAGTGGGCTAACTTACAAAATCAGCAAGGGATCAAATACTTATTTCCCCCACTGTATATGAGTGTTATTTGGCCGACATTTCTGGCCACAATGATTTGTGCAATATACTATACATGATATGATATAAGGTACATTGGGGGTCACACAATATACTGTACAGTGCACAACCAAATATACTACTGCTCTTGACTAATTTAAGTAATAAAAGTATATGGGGCAATTGTCAAAAATAGATCTGAAAACTAAAAACGTCCGATTCCATGAGAAGCGCCCATGGTAATGTCCATTATCACAGCTGTTCGATGGAGAGAGCAAACATATAACGTTACCTAATATAATATACAAACATACCGAAATGATGACAAAATTAGACTAAAAATCAATGTTAACCTCCTCCAGGTCAAAGCACTTAAAGAGTAAATTGATTTAACCTCTCGTTTAGCTGCAGTGAGGAAGTCCATAATTTGCTCAATCTGGACCTGGTCATGGATCCCATTGGGCCTGTAAACCTCTCCCCCACAGTGACGGCGTCCGGAATAACACCTTAGATCATATTGTGTGCAAAAAGAAGGTGGCAACCACCTGAAAGTCCAGATCTGGTGCATAAGATACTTATCCAGTCTCTACATTTGTCTGAAAGGCTCCAGGAAAAAAAAATTGAGACCTCCTGGACTACTTGTTGTCCACTCAGTTGCTCGTTAGTTGGCCAGTTGGCAGCATGTTACACTGCTGATAATCAGGAATCTGATTATCGGCTCATGTAAATGGACCTTTAGGAAGTATTCTCACCACGACTCCCAGTAGATAGAGATGATGCCGTGTTTTCCTACTCTTCTACTCAGACCTTATACCAGCTCCATGATGTGAGTCAGCTCACACGGCAGTGAGGCAGATACTGGAATACCTGTAAGGGCTGTCCCACACGTCCAGATAATTCCGGTACCGGAATAAATCGGTACCGGAGTTATCCGTGTCCGTGTGCCTGGGAACTCACGGAGGCCATACCTGCGGCACACGTGTGCCGCCCGTATGGCGAGTGGGTACCACACGGAGCGTGTGGTACCCACTCTGCATGGTGCTGAAGCTGCGATTCATATCATCCCTGCAGCAACGTTTGCTGCAGGGAAAATATGAAGAATAGTGTTTAAAATAAAGATCCATGTGTCCGCCGCCCCCCCACCCCCTGTGCGCCCCCCCGCTGGTCAGAAAATACTCACCCGGATCCCCCGTCGGCAGTCGCTCCTTCCTGGTCTGGCCGCGGCTTACTGTATGCGGTCACGTGGGGCCGCTCATTTACACTCATGAATAGGCGGCTCCGCCCCTATTGGAGGTGGAGCCACATATTCATGAGTGTAATCGGCCGCATACAGTAGGAGGCGCGGCCAGACCAGGAAGGAGCGACAGCCGACGGGGGACCCGGATAAGTATTTTCTGACCAGCGGGGGGGGCGCACAGGGGGTGGGGGGGCGGCGGACACATGGATCTTTAGTTTAAACACTATCATTCATATTTTCTCTGTAGCAAACGGTGCTACAGGGAACATATGAATGGCGGCTTCAGCACCATGTGGGGGGGACAGCGCTTACTGTAGCGCTGTCTCCGGCACGCCACACGGACCCCAGGCGGAGAATGTCCGTGTGAGGTGCGTGTTTTACACGGACCCATTGACTCTATTGGGTCCGTGTAATCCGTGCGCTCCCACGAACACTGACATGTCTCCGTGTTTGGCACACGGAGACACGGTCCGCACACGGTCCGCACAAAATCAATGACATCTGAACAGATGCATTGATTTTTATGGGTCTACGTGTGTCAGTGTCTCCGGTACGGGAGGAAACTGTCACCTCACGTACCGGAGCCACTGACGTGTGAAACCGGCCTTAGGGTATGTGTCCACGGTCAGGTTTGCTTCAGGCTTTGGTCAGGATTTTATGCAGGTAAAATCCTGAACAAAAATGCACCTGAGGTCACTGGCAGGTCACCTGCGGTGTTCCTGCGTGTTTTGCTCATTGTAGCAACATGCTGCGTTCTGAAAAAACGCACCGCATGTGCGTTTTTGCGGGAAAAACGCATGCGTTTTTTAATGCACAGTGGAGATGGGATTTCATTAAATCCCCTCCACTATGCTGAAACATCTGGACGCTGCGTTTTTGACGCTGCGGCTCAGCGCTGCGTCAAAAACGCAGCGTTTCCTGACCGTGGACACATACCCTTAGGCCACATTCACACGTTCAGTATTTGGTCAGTATTTTACATCAGTATTTGTAAGCCAAGACCAGTAGGGTTGAGCGAAATGGATCGGACAAATTCAAAAATCGCCGACTTTCGGCAAAGTCAGGTTTCATGAAACCCGACCCGATCCTAGTGTGGGATCGGCCATGCGGTCGGCGATCTTCGCGCCAAAGTCGCGTTTCGTATGACGCTTTCAGCACCATTTCTCAGCCAATGAAGGAGGAAGCAGAGTGTGGGCAGCGTGATGACATAGGTCTCGGTCCCCACCTTCTTAGAGAAGGGCATAACAGTGATTGGCTTGCTTTCTGCGGCGTCACAGGGGCTATAAAGGGGCGTGCATGCCGACCGCCATCTTACTTCTGCCGATCGTAGCATAGGGAGAGATTGCTGCAGCTTCGTCAGAAGAAGGGCTATATTTAGGGAGGGAAGATTAACCCCCAAACTGCTTGTGCTGTAGCGATTTCCACTGTCCAACACCACCTTTGTTTTGCAGGGACAGTGGAGGCTGTATCTTTGTGCATCAACTCTGTAGCTTATTAGGCTGCCTTATAAGGCTCCCTGATAGCTGCATTGCTGTTTGCACGCTGCTGTGCAAACCAACTGCTTTTTTAAAAGCAGAAATCCTGTTAATCACTTCTGCAGTTATCTTGTTTATTTGTCCACACTTTTGTGTGCAGCAGTCCTTTTTGTTGCTGCCATACTTGTCCTGAGATCATTGTAGGGAGATTGAAATTGTACTACAGTCCTTGGATTTTTTCAGATATCTTCCAGCCACTTTCTGCCACTTACATTGTGTTGTGTTACACACTGTGCCTGAGTTGTGGTGCTGTCTCCCCCCAAAAAAAGGGAGATTCAAAGTGTCACAAAGTGGATATACGTCAGTTCTGTTAGTTTGTCGTATATCAGCCAGCCACGTTCTGCCACTTACATTGTGTTGTAAAATACACTGGGCCTGAGTTTGTGTTCAGTCTCCCCCCAAAAAAAGTGAGATTCAAATTCTCACAAAGTGGATATACCTCAGTCCTCTTAGTTTTTCGTGCATCAGCCAGCCACTTGCTGCCACTCACATTGCGTTGTAAATTACACTGGGCCTGAGTTGTGGTGCTGTCTCCCCCCCAAAAAAGGGAGATTCAGATTCTCACAAAGTGGATATACCTCAGTCCTCTTAGTTTCTCGTGTATCAGCCAGCCACTTGCTGCCACTCACATTGCGTTGTAAAATACACTGGGTCTGAGTTGTGGTTCAGTCTCCCCCCCCAAAAAAAAAGTGAGATTCAAATTCTCACAAAGTGGATATACTACAGTCCTGTTAGTTTGTCGTGTATCAGCCAGCCACAAGCTGCCACTCACATTGCGTTGTAAAATACACTGGGCCTGAGTTATGGTGCTGTCTCCCCCCCAAAAAAGGGAGATTCAAATTCTCACAAAGTGGATATACCTCAGTCCTCTTAGTTTCTCGTGTATCAGCCAGCCACTTGCTGCCACTCACATTGCGTTGTAAAATACACTGGGCCTGAGTTTGGGTTCAGTCTCCCCCCCAAAAAAAGTGAGATTCAAATTCTCACAAAGTGGATATATTAGAGTCCTGTTAGTCTGTGGTATATCAGCCAGCCACTTTCTGCCACGTACATTGTGGTGTTTTATGCACAGGGCCTTTTTTTTGGTGCTGTCTTCCCCCCAAAAAAAGGGAGATGCAAATTCTCACAAAGTGGATATACTAGAGTCCTGTTAGTTTGTGGTATATCAGCCAGCCACTTTCTGCCACCTACATTGTGTAGTGTAATACACTGGGCCTGAGTTTTGGTGCAGTCTTCCCCCAAAAAAAGGGAGATTTAAATTATCAACAAGTTTATATACACCTTCTACCTTGTTTTACAGTACCATATAACGGTTGTTATTTTGGTTACATTTTCCCAAAAATGAGGAAGTCTGGTGGAAGAGGCCGTGGGCGGTCATTGCCAGCTGGTAATGATGGTGGTGGTGGTGATGGTGGAGCATCTGGTGGTAGTGAGAAAAGCAAAATAGCACCTAAGTCTCGAGGTGTTGAGCCAGCGTCATCGTCTGGCTACACAAGGCCTCGAAGGCTCCCTTATCTGGGAGTAGGAAAACCGCTTTTAAAGCCGAAGCAGCAGGAAAAAGTTTTGGCTTTCCCTGCTGACTCAGCCTCTAGCTCTTTCACCTCCTCTTCCGAAAGTTCGAAATATAAAAGCAGCGAGTCGTCAGTGGATGCTCCCGGTCAGGAACAAGTCGCTTCCTTGTGTCCTTCACCCAAACCAAAAGTGAAGGATCCGGCAGGCGACACTACAGGTTACTCCATGGAGCTCTTTACACATACCGTGCCTGGTTTAGAAAGGGAAATTGTTAACAGCCCATTACAAGATGAATCGGACATGGAGTGCACAGTTATCCCGAATGCTGTAGCACCTTACACGGTGACACAGAGGAAGGTGCACATGACATTGAAGAGGAGGTGATAGATGACCTAGTTGTTGACCCAGATTGGCAGCCATTGAGGGAAGAGGGTGCCGCTGCCAGTAGCTCAGAAGCGGAGGAGGATGATCCGCAGCAGCCATCTACATCGCAACAGCTTTCATCTGGCAGGCCCGTATCAGGCCAAACACGTTTGGCAAAAACAAAAACAGTTTTAGGACAGAGTGGCAATCCGGTGAAAGTAGCACAGCGTGCAATGCCTGAAAATGTTATCCATAGTAGGAAGAGTGCAGTGTGGCAATTTTTTAACCAAGATCCGAATGATCAGTCAAAAGTTATCTGTAAGAAATGCTCACAGACCTTTAGCAGAGGGAAGAATCTCCAAAATTTAAATACAACGTGCATGCGTAGACATTTAACCAGCATGCACTTGCAAGCCTGGACTAACTACCAAACGTCCCGTACCGTTGGTGCACCCGCTCAGAATGAAGGTAGTCAGCAACGCTACATTGCTTCCCTCACTGTAAGCCCACCAGTTAGGACACCACCAGCAGCAAATGTGGAGGTATCGTCGCAAGGCCAAAGCAGTCAGGGAATCACAAGGTTCTTGGTAGGAAACACTGTATGTAGGCCAACATCAAGAATACCATCACCAACCCTCTCTCAATCTGCCATGTCCACCACCACCCCCGCTAGTTCCACCAAATGCGGCTCTCCAGTCCAGCTCACCCTACATGAGACTCTCGTTAGGAAAAGGAAGTACTCATACTCATCCGCGTACACAGGGTTTGAATGCCCACATTGCTAGACTAATCTCGTTAGAGATGATGCCCTACCGGTTGGTTGAAAGCGAAGCTTTCAAAGCCCTGATGGCCTACGCAGTACCATGCTATGACCTATCCAGTCGACACTTCTTTGCGAGAAAAGCCATCCCAGCCCTCCACCAGCATGTCAAAGACCGCATTGTCCATGCACTGAGGCAATCAGTCAGTAGAAAGGTGCACCTCACAACAGATGCATGGACCAGTAGGCTTGGCCAGGGACGTTACGTGTCCATCACGGCGCACTGAGTTAATGTGGTAGATGCAGGGTCCACAGGGGACAGCCATAGTGGGACAGTTCTGCCTAGCCCACGGTCTAGGAAACAGTTGGCTGTAGGCGTTCGCCACCCCTCCTCCTCCTCCAGAAGCGAAAGCTCATCCACAGAGCGCAGTCGCACGACCACTCCATCCGCAGCTGCCAGTGTTGCACACGAGGTGTCCCATTATGGAACAGCTAGTGGTAAGCGTCAGCAGGCTGTGTTGGAAATGAAGTGTTTGGGCGACAACAGACACACCGCGGAAGTACTGGCCAAGTACTTGCAGCAAGAAACTCAGTCATGGCTGGGCAGTGTACATCTTGAGGCAGGCAAGGTAGTCAGTGATAACTGAAGGAATTTTATGGCTGCCATAGCCCTTTCAGAACTGAAACACATACCTTGCCTGGCTCACACCTTGGACCTGGTGGTGCAGTGCTTCCTGAAAAATTATCCCGGGTTACCAGCCCTGGTCCTGAAGGTGCGAAGACTTTGCTCGCACATCCGCCGGGTCGCCCGTACACTCCAGCCGTATGCAGAACCATCAGCGATCACTGAATCTTCCCCAGCACCACCTAATAATCGACGTTGCAACAAGGTGGAACTCCACACTGCACATGCTTCAGAGGCTGTGTGAACAAAGGCGTGCTGTAATTTATTTGTGGAAGGATACACATACACGGGCAGGCAGTTGGATGGCAGACATGGAGTTGTCTGGAGTGCAGTGGTCGAAGCTACAAGACCTCTGTCAAGTCCTTCAGTGTTTTGAGGAATGCACACGGCTGGTAAGTGCAGACGACGCCATCATAAGCATGAGCATCCCACTAATGCGTCTGCTGATGCAAAGTTTGACGCACATTAAAGAGCAGGCGTCCGCAGCCGAGGAGGAGGGAAGCCTTTATGACAGTCAGCCATTGTCTGCTCAGGGAACTCTCCTATACGAGGTGGCGGACGAAGAGGAGGAGTAGGAGGATGATGGGGATGAATATTTATGGGAGGAGGATGCTTCTCGGGGGGCAATAGAAACTGGTGGCGTTGCAAGGTCAGGTACAGGGTTTTTGAGGGACACAAGTAGAGATGAACGTTGTTCGAGTCGAACTGTTCGCCAATTTCAAATTCGAGCTGTTTTGGGCCGTGTTCCAGTCATTCGACGAACCCGAACAATTTGCTTAAAATTCGGCTGTTCGAGTTTCTGTTCGATAACTGTTCGTACACCAAAAGCCTAGCTTGATTTGCACATTAAAACTGTTTATCATTGTTAATGGACTGTTTCAGTGTATAGTGGGCGGGGGATAGATCTGTGCTGAAATAACACCGATCTCCATTTTTTTTTCTTTCCCGCATTTACAGAGGGGCGGTGCAGTCTCTCAGCCTATCAGCAGTGCGCACACACACAGCAATGTGTGAAGCGATGGCCGGGGGACCACCACGGTGCAGGAAGACTACTGTACACAAGATGAGGTGCAAACAACAAAGGGTAGATTTATTGGGAGACAGGAAATGGAAAGGACAAGGAAGGTGCAAACAGGGGTCTACAATAACAAAAGATAATGCACATGAGTCAATTTGTCTGTAAATAGCACAGTGCTTAAGCAATTGCAAACTCAGAATCTATCTCACAAGCAACTTTACACAATCATATATCGTTGCTACTCTGCATATAATCTCCCTGGCCTTTACTACGCAGGCCGCACGGCTACCGTGCTCTAACTACTGAAGCCTGTGCTAGGCCCTAACTGGTGCACCAGACAGGAACAGACTCACGGTGATGTTGGGGACACAGGTCCAGTCCCAGGGGGCCCCCGAAGTCCTAAACGGTGGTTCACATGGATTCCTGTCGGCTCTGTAAAGCGTGGTCTTTCCTTTGCTCCTGGAAACCGTAAGTCCCCTTTTCAGTATCTTCGTGGCTACACCAACCAGCGCAGAACAGCCACCCTTCGCTGTAACCGGGAAAGTCTATTTAACAATCGCAGTTCGTCTCAAGCTGTGTAGTCTTTCTTGCAGCCAACGATTCTTCCTTGCAGGCAGAACAGCTCACAGTTCTCTCAGTTTCCCTCTCAAAACACTTCTTCTTCCTCGTTGCTCAGCTCCACCTCCTCCACACAGCCCCGACCAGTCCAAAGCAAACACAAGAGTAGGGGAGAACAGCAGAACATACCATCACATAAGACAAGGGGATGCAGCCTCTTAAAGTGACAGCGTGTTTCTATTATCCATAACAGCAATAACAGCACCACCCTCTTACATGCCTCCCTTCTTAATGATGGTCGTCCTCGGCCATCACAGCTTCAGGGTAGAAGTGTAATGGAGGAGGCAACAAAGGTATATAAACAGACAGAGCACACTGTTCTACATATCGGACTGGTGGAACCCCTGCATTAGACCTCTGGGATCTCCGAAGCTCTTGGCTGTCAGGCAAGGCTTGACTATCTTCCAGAGTAACACTTGTTGCAGGGGACATTGTGCGATCTTGTCTGGTCTCATCCTCACATGGCGGTACTGGTACATCCATGAGATTACCGCCTCGGGGCGGCTGAGGACCCCCTACTGTGTCAGGGACGGTCCACCACTCATCATCGATTTGGACATCAGGCATGACAGATTCAGGAAGTGGAGTGGCACCTCCAGGCAACAATGGCACAGAACAGACCTCAGACCGGCAAGGCCGCAGCATATTTCTGTGAAGTACTCTAGGGGTGGATGACCCATCTTCAATCTGTACCTTGTAGACAGGGCCGTTAGCATACACTCGCTCGATAACCTTGTATGGCTGTACTTCCCATCTCTCACTTAGTTTTCCCTTAGGGCGTCTCTCTCTGATCAATACCCGGTCTCCAGGTTGAAGCGGTAACTCTTGAGTCGGTTTGCGGGCCGTATGTTCTTTTCCTTGCAGTTGCTGACCCGCCAACCGCCGTATCGTTTGCAAACGTTGCCGATGCTCTTTCACCCATGAGGTGACATTTCGCTCCATCAGCTCCTCTGGCTGTTCCAGATTCAGCTCAATGATCTCTCGTCCAGCTCTTCCAAACAACAGTAGATAGGGGGTATAACCCGTGGTGGAGTGGACCCGATTGTTGTAGGTCCAGACCGATTCCGGCAGAAAGTCTGGCCAACGCACCTTCTTATCCTCCTCCAATGTTCTCAGCATCTGAAGTAAGGTTCTGTTAAAGCGTTCGCAAGCTCCATTGCCTTGAGGATGGTAAGGGGTGGTCCGGGACCGCTCGATGCCATACATGCGATACAATTCTTCCATCACCTTGCCTTGGAAACACGCGCCTTGGTCGGAGTGAATGCGCTTTGGGCACCCATACACCCGGATGAAGTCTTGGCAGATGGCTCGCGCCGCCGATTCCGCAGTCTGGTCTCTAGTAGGAGTTACTACTGCGAACTTAGAAAAATGGTCGGTCATCACCAAACAATATTGCGGCCCCCGGGCCGAGTGTCCCACGAGGAGATAGTCGATCATCAAGACTTCCAATGGCTCCTTAGTTTGGATGGTCTGGATGGGTGCCCTCTGTTCAGTACTCTTAATGAGGTCACATACTCGACACTGCCGGCAAACCTCTTCCACCACAAGCTCCAACCGAGGACAATAGACATGCCGCTGCAACCATTGGTAGGTCTTTGTGGAGCCAAAGTGCGCTCCGAATTCATGGGCTTCTTTAGCTATATCTTGAGCCATTCTTCCTGGGATGACCACTTGCCACCTTACTTCCATATCTTTTGGCTGTTGCTTCTTATGATATAGTACTGACTCTCGCACTTCCAGTCTATTCCACTGGTGCAACACACTCCTCGTTTCAGAATCCAGATTGTCTCTCTCTTGTTTGACAGGCTTCCGCTTTTGCGTTACCCACCATTTCATCTGTCTCAGCCCTTCGTCTTCATCCTGAATGTGCCCCCATTCTTCATTGGTTCTTCCCAGGGACCGAGGTAAGGCGCAGGCCTCCCTTCTTGACTGGGCCACAACCATCGAGGGCTTGAACTTATTAAAGTCTGGGGTTTCCTCCTCTTCGAGTTGTTCGTCAAGATCCCCCACTGGAGTCTCCAAGGGCACTCTGGACAGCCCATCCGCATTTGCGTTTTCGGTAGCAGAGCGATAGCGGATAGTAAAGTCGAACTTGGCCAGGCGAGCCATCCACCATTGTTCTAAGGCCCCCAGTTTAGCATTCTCAAGGTGGGCCAGGGGATTATTGTCTGTTCGAACTTGAATTTTTGTACCTGTCAGGAAGCCTGCAAACTTTTCTGTCATGGCCCACACCAGAGCCAGGAGCTATAGCCGGAAGGAGCTGTAATTGTGAGGGTTTCTTTCGCTGTCTCGCAGGGACCTGCTAGCATACCCGATGACTCTCTCATGTCCATCCTGTATCTGAGAAAGTACTGCACCGAGTCCATGTAGGCTACCATCGGTGTACAACAGGAACGGTTGATCGAAGTCTGCGTAGGCCAAAATCGGGGCCGAAGTAAGGGCATTCTTTATAGCCTGGAAGGCCTCGTGTTGTCCCTGTGCCCAGGGGATGCGCTGGGTCTTCGGCACTCCAGCGGTCCCCCTCAGCAACTCATTGAGAGGACCGGCCAGCTTCGCGAACTCTTTAACAAACCGACGGTAGTACCCTGCTCGCAGCGCCACTTGAAGCGATGGCTGGGGGACCACCACGGTGCAGGAAGACTACTGTACACAAGATGAGGTGCAAACAACAAAGGGTAGATTTATTGGGAGACAGGAAATGGAAAGGACAAGGAAGGTGCAAACAGGGGTCTACAATAACAAAAGATAATGCACATGAGTCAATTTGTCTGTAAATAGCACAGTGCTTAAACAATTGCAAACTCAGAATCTATCTCACAAGCAACTTTACACAATAAAACATATATCGTTGCTACTCTGCATATAATCTCCCTGGCCTTTACTACGCAGGCCGCATGGCTACCGTGCTCTAACTACTGAAGCCTGTGCTAGGCCCTAACTGGTGCACCAGACAGGAACAGACTCACGGTGATGTTGGGGACACAGGTCCAGTCCCAGGGGGCCCCCGAAGTCCTAAACGGTGGTGCACACGGATTCCTGTCGGCTCTGTAAAGCGTGGTCTTTCCTTTGCTCCTGGAAACCGTAAGTCCCCTTTTCAGTATCTTCGTGGCTACACCAACCAGCGCAGAACAGCCACCCTTCGCTGTAACCAGGAAAGTCTATTTAACAATCGCAGTTCGTCTCAAGCTGTTTAGTCTTTCTTGCAGCCAACGATTCTTCCTTGCAGGCAGAACAGCTCACAGTTCTCTCAGTTTCCCTCTCAAAACACTTCTTCTTCCTCGTTGCTCAGCTCCACCTCCTCCACACAGCCCCGACCAGTCCAAAGCAAACACAAGAGTAGGGGAGAACAGCAGAACATACCATCACATAAGACAAAGGGATGCAGCCTCTTAAAGTGACAGCATGTTTCTATTATCCATAACAGCAATAACAGCACCACCCTCTTACATGTGCATGTGATGCAGACAAGCAAGGGCATGTGTCATTGGCTGTGTATGTCACATGTCACTCCTTGCCCAATGAGAACCAGCCATTTGCCCCGTCGTCACCATTTCCTCACTGCTGCAGCTTAGTGTTAGACGGCACCGCTGCTGCTGTGGGCGCTATACAGTCAAAGAGTCTTTTTTTGCCAGCAAATTTTCTGAGAGATAGGTTTAGGGAGTCGGGAGTTGGGACTAGTTGTAATATCAGCTCTTTTCAGGGTAGGTTACAGCAGTTCATAGCACTGTTTGCCAGGCAGGTCTAAGCCAGTGCTGTGCAAGTGTTAAGGCCCCGTCACACTTAGCGACGCTGCAGCGATACAGACAACGATGCCGATCGCTGCAGCGTCGCTGTTTAGTCACTGTGTGGTCGCTGGGGAGCTGTCACACAGACAGCTCTCCAGCGACCAACGATGCCGAAGTCCCCGGGTAACCAGGGTAAACATTGGGTTACTAAGCGCAGGGCCGCGCTTAGTAACCTGATGTTTACCCTGGTTACCAGTGTAAAATGTAAAAAAACAAACAGTACATACTCACCTTCGCGTCCCCCGACGTCTGCTTCCTGCACTGACTGAGCGCCGGCCCTAACAGCAGAGCGGTGACGTCACCGCTGTGCTTTCACTTTACGGCCGGCAGTCAGTCAGTGCGGGAAGCAGACGGCAAGGGACCTGACGGACACCGGAATGTGAGTATGTACTGTTTTTTTTTTTTTACATTTACGATGGTAACCAGGGTAAACATCGGGTTACTAAGCGCGGCCCTGCGCTTAGTAACCCGATGTTTACCCTGGTTACCAGTGAAGACATCGCTGAATCCGTTTCACCCACACCGATTCAGCGATGTCAGCGGGACCTCAACGATCAAAAAAAGGTCCAGGCCATTCCGACACGACCAGCGATCTCACAGCAGGGGCCTGGTCGCTGCTACGTGTCAAACATAGCGAGATCGCTACTGAGGTCGCTGTTGCGTCACAAAACTTGTGACTCAGCAGCGATCTCGCTAGCGACCTCGCTTAGTGTGACGGGGGCTTTAGTCACAGCATTTGGTGTAATCTAGCTCAGCCAATCCTTTTGGGCTAGTAGCATTGTCTGATAGTTATCTGAGTAGCCCGCCTGTGAAGCTAGCTACACCGCCTGTGTATCTCAATTTTTACGGCATCTAACCCAGTAAATTGTTTTGGGGTTTTGGACTTAGTAGCAGTGTCTGTACGTCAGCAGAGTAGCCCGCCTGTGAAGATAGCTACACCGCCTGTGTATCTCAATTTTTACTGCATCTAACCCAGTAAATCGTTTTGGGGTTTTGGGCTTAGTAGCAGTGTCTGTACGTCAGCAGAGTAGCCCGCCTGTGAAGCTAGTGCAGCGCCCCAGAGTCCTGGTCGTTGCAGTACTGTGGCTCCGCCACTATGGGGAGCCATGGTGCGTTCGATGGCACTGAAGGAGTTCATCTGATCAGGTATCACAGACACCAATACATTTCACAGCAGGGCTTCCGGGGGGAGCTAAGGGTGCTATTCATTAGGCCACTCCCCACCATAGTGGGTAAACCGGGGGTCAGGCAGGAAGTTAGATCAGAAAGCTGACTGGATTGAACGAAGCAACACCTTGTGGCAGAGGGTGTTGTGGAGGAAGAGACAGTAGGGTCTCTGCCAGGGGTGGGATCCTGGCAGAGGCTTGGCATTGGAAAGAACGTAACGGGACCGTGCCTGCTCAGAATAGCGGCGGTGCCCTAAGAAAGGACTAGAAGCGAGATAGATTGTGCTGAGTGAGAAACGAGATCAAGCAATAGGAGAATTCCAGTAGGGGTCGTGCTGTAAGACCGAAGCCACACCCTACTGAGGCGCACTACCGGTGGCCGGAACGCCGAGGGAGTAGAATAACATTCAGCTTCAAGCAATACTCCAAACAGCGGCAGGACAGTCAGTTTAAGGCGGGCTGTCTAACACATATCACCTATGAAGTCTTGGGAGGCAATTGCGGGAGAGGGGCGACTCTAGGGTCCCGGAAGAACTCCAGGCCTACCCGACAAACGGGTGCCGTTCTAACCGTAACATCAGGGAGGGACGGACGATTAGAAGAACATCATTTAATTGAGTTGTGAGGGAACTTAAGAAACAGACACAACAGTTGTGGGGTACTTTCCGTAAGCACAGCAGGGGAGGACTACAACACATAGCGCTAAGAAGGAAGGCACCGATTTCCACCTGTGAAGAGAACTCTGGAAGTGCCCTTGGACCGGCCGGACTTGCGCAGCCTGGTGAACCGTATTCTGGACTGAGGACTCAGAGATCTCCAGTAAAGAGGTAAAGAGACTGCAACCTGGTGTCCTCGTTATTTACCGCGACCTGCACCCCACAACTGCACCGACATCCACACCGATCATTCACTGTGCGCCCCACGGCAGGGTCACGGACCGGGGCCTAGCCGCCGTGACAACCCCAGAAGCAGAGACTCAGAGGCCCGGTACCGGGTACCCCTCGGCCCTGCGGCAGTGGGGGGCGCTACAAACTTGGCGTCTCGAACAGGATCTACTTAAGCCTGAAGAATCAGGTCATGTGTGCCTGGAGACTGTGATTTGTTGTGCTTGGACTGTACTTTATTAAGAGGACTGTGTGTTGTGCCATTTGCCGCCAAAATCCGCCACCATTGTAGCGCTGAGGAGAGCGCAGGAAGAGAAGAGGGGCGTGAAGGGGGCGTAGGCAAGCTGGAGAGCGCGAACAGCAATGGCCGCCCAGTCTAAGTATTTCTGTGTCCTGAGGACGTGCCCGTCAACAGCCGAGGTCCGCCTCCTGATCCTGGTCGGAGGGTGGAGACCATGGGGACGGGGCCGCCCACGAAAGAGACCGCGGGAAGAAGACACCGCAGAAGGAGCAAAGATGGCGACACCAAGAATCCCGCGGGGGACTGATCCGATTCAGCCTGAGGCTGCACCGTCTGACACAGCCTCAGATGCACCAGCGTTGTGGGGACTGACCCTCACGGAGCTACCAATGGGCCGACCCCCCTTGCCACCATCGGAGGAGTGTGTAGCCGCAGCCGAGGCCCGCCAGATAGCGCGCCGCATGGAGGTCGATGCCCGCGTGCTTGCTCGGCTGGGTCAGCCCACGGAAGTCCACCTATCTCCGGTGTCCCCTGCTCCTTCCCACCCGGCCGCGGCTGAAGGTACGCTGCAGGCACCGGGCATGAAGATCCTGCCAGAGGCTGAGCACCTGCGGCGCTTGATGGCTGCATGGCGGAACCGACCACAACCGGCAGCCCAGATCGATTTAACCGCCGTTGCGGAGCCCCCCTTGTCTCATTGGGGTGTGGTGGTCTCTTTCAACCCTCAACATGGACGCGGGGTCATCCAGGAGATTGGGGAGCCGCTGCAAATCCATGTGGAATGGGAAGAAGTGGAGCCCTGCAGCGGAAGATTTCCCCGCGACCTGGAGCCAGGTGATGCGGTGACGTACACCCGATGGAGGAGGGCTACGGGAGAAGCTGGCTGGGTGGCGCGAGGTGTTCAGCGGTGCATCGCCCTTCAGGCTGCTGCTGAAGCACCGGAAGAAGGTGATCCCAAGGGAAAAGCAGCGGAGCCCGGCCCCGCGGAACCACAAGAAACCCGACCCCGCCGTGCCCCGGAGGAACGTGTGCGCCTGCCAGTAAGAAGGGCCTCCCGGCGAGGGATTTTATCACTGCTGGGACCGGAACGGCGTCCTGGCTCACCAGTGCGATCTGTTGGCCTGGTGAGGCCGGATAGGAGACCACCTTCCGCTTCACCACAGTAAGGTTTTACTGTTTCTTTTGAAAATGTAAATAGTTCTCCTTTTAACTGTTTGTTTACCGTTTGCTGCTAAACCCGTCCAGGGTTAACTTTTATATGGATCCCTTAGTTGACCCGGGATCCTTATTGTTTGTTTTTCTACAAGTTTTACAAACTGAGAAATCATGAACAGTGCATGATCCAAACTTTCTTGTAAATAGTTTGCACCTTATTAAAGGCGCTTCCTACTGGTTTTATTTAAAGACTCTTTGCGAAGATACCATTCTGGAACCTTTGCTGAACAAAGACTGGTAGGCTGAGAAGACGAGCTACCTCAGAAAGACTTGATCCTCTTTTAAAGGGGATGTCCAACAGCGTACTTACGAGAAATACTGTTTTAAGAACAGTAATGCCATGGTAATGTTGGAATGAGAAAAGTTGTATGTGTTTTAACTAGTTAAATGTGAAGAAATGCTGATGATGATGCTCTGGAAGAAATGTAACTGCTTTGCATATAGGAAAGTTATGTGTGTTCAATTTGTTTAAGATGTGAAACCTAGATAATGTTCTTTAAAAGGAAAGATGCAGAAAGCCCGTAGGGGTAGATTTAGAGTTCTGCTTAAAGTGAAAGTAAGAAAGTAATAATGAAGGTGAGGATAGAAGGTAAACCCTGAGTCCCCATAGAAAGTTAGAAATGTGTTACTAAGGACAGAAAGTGGACCCGTAGGGGTTAGTGAGTGAGTCCTAATAGGAGCCAAGTAGAGCCGGCTCCATGTTCTCTAATTGAAAGGAATGTTATGTCTATACCATGTATAGTAGAGAAAGGCAGTAGGCCCTGGCTGAACGGGGCGGTCCTGTAAAAGAAAGGAGAGGCAGTAGGTCTGGTGCCATAGGGACAGGCGGTCCTGCAGATTCAAAGTAGGAGAATGTAAAAGTTAAAATACCTTATAATGTGATTATAGGAAGGTCTTTAGCGGATTAAGAGTGTATATCCTTAAAGGCAAAGTTAAATTATTGGTCAATAATGTTTGCACTTAGTAGAATACCCGGTTGGGTAAGAAAAGCTAATTATAGCATGTTGCTATGATATTTAATTATGTTTGTAACGTTAAAGTGTCCTCACCTCCCATAAAGGGAAGCCTGTTCAAGTATACTTATTGTTTTGCACTCAACAAAATTGTATGTCTTTTTGCTAACTTGTATTGTTGTTTTCTTCCCAGTCCCGGAGTACTGTGTTTAACCAGGGGGGAGTGCAGCGCCCCAGAGTCCTGGTCGTTGCAGTACTGTGGCTCCGCCACTATGGGGAGCCATGGTGCGTTCGATGGCACTGAAGTAGTTCATCTGATCAGGTATCACAGACACCAATACATTTCACAGCAGGGCCTCCGGGGGGAGCTAAGGGTGCTATTCATTAGGCCACTCCCCACCATAGTGGGTAAACCGGGGGTCAGGCAGGAAGTTAGATCAGAAAGCTGACTGGATTGAACGAAGCAACACCTTGTGGCAGAGGGTGTTGTGGAGGAAGAGACAGTAGGGTCTCTGCCAGGGGTGGGATCCTGGCAGAGGCTTGGCATTGGAAAGAACGTAACGGGACCGTGCCTGCTCAGAATAGCGGCGGTGCCCTAAGAAAGGACTAGAAGCGAGATAGATTGTGCTGAGTGAGAAACGAGATCAAGCAATAGGAGAATTCCAGTAGGGGTCGTGCTGTAAGACCGAAGCAACACCCTACTGAGGCGCACTACCGGTGGCCGGAACGCCGAGGGAGTAGAATAACATTCAGCTTCAAGCAATACTCCAAACAGCGGCAGGACAGTCAGTTTAAGGCGGGCTGTCTAACACATATCACCTATGAAGTCTTGGGAGGCAATTGCGGGAGAGGGGCGTCTCTAGGGTCCCGGAAGAACTCCAGGCCTACCCGACAAACGGGTGCCGTTCTAACCGTAACATCAGGGAGGGACGGACGATTAGAAGAACATCATTTAATTGAGTTGTGAGGGAACTTAAGAAACAGACACAACAGTTGTGGGGTACTTTCCGTAAGCACAGCAGGGGAGGACTACAACACATAGCGCTAAGAAGGAAGGCACCGATTTCCACCTGTGAAGAGAACTCTGGAAGTGCCCTTGGACCGGCCGGACTTGCGCAGCCTGGTGAACCGTATTCTGGACTGAGGACTCAGAGATCTCCAGTAAAGAGGTAAAGAGACTGCAACCTGGTGTCCTCGTTATTTACCGCGACCTGCACCCCACAACTGCACCGACATCCACACCGATCATTCACTGTGCGCCCCACGGCAGGGTCACGGACCGGGGCCTAGCCGCCGTGACAACCCCAGAAGCAGAGACTCAGAGGCCCGGTACCGGGTACCCCTCAGCCCTGCGGCAGTGGGGGGCGCTACACTAGCTACACCGCCTGTGTATCTCAATTTTTACTGCATCTAACCCAGTAAATCGTTTTGGGGTTTTGGGCTTAGTGCAGTGTCTGCACGTCAGCAGAGTAGCCCGCCTGTGAAGCTAGCTACACGGCCTGTGTATCTCAATTTTTACTGCATCTAACCAAGTAAATCGTTTTGGAGTTTTGGGCTTAGTAGCAGTGTCTGCACGTCAGCAGAGTAGCCCACCTGTGAAACAAACTATACCGCCTGTGTATCTCTATTTTCACTGCATCTAATCCAGTTGATAGTTTTGGGCCTAGTAGCATTGTCAGCAGAGTAGCCCGCCTGTGAAACAAACTATACCGCCTGTGTATCTCTATTTTCACTGCATCTAATCCAGTTGATAGTTTTGGGCCTAGTAGCATTGTCTGCACGTCAGCAGAGTAGCCCGCCTGTGAAACAAACTATACCGCCTGTGTATCTCTATTTTCACTGCATCTAATCCAGTTGATAGTTTTGGGCCTAGTAGCATTGTCTGCACGTCAGCAGAGTAGCCCGCCTGTGACGCTAGCTACACCGCCTGTGTATCTCAATTTTTACGGCATCTAATCCAGTAAATCGTTTTGGGGTTTTGGGCTTAGTAGCAGTGTCTGCACGTCAGCAGAGTAGCCCGCCTGTGAAACAAATTATACCGCCTGTGTATCTCTATTTTCACTGCATCTAATCCAGTTGATAGTTTTGGGCCTAGTAGCATTGTCTGCACGTCAGCAGAGTAGCCCGCCTGTGAAACAAACTATACCGCCTGTGTATCTCTATTTTCACTGTATCTAATCCAGTTGATAGTTTTGGGCCTAGTAGCATTGTCTGCACGTCAGCAGAGTAGCCCGCCTGTGAAACAAACTATACCGCCTGTGTATCTCTATTTTCACTGTATCTAATCCAGTTGATAGTTTTGGGCCTAGTAGCATTGTCTGCACGTCAGCAGAGTAGCCCGCCTGTGAAGCTAGCTACACCGCCTGTGTATCTCAATTTTTACGGCATCTAATCCAGTAAATCGTTTTGGGGTTTTGGGCTCAGTAGCAGTGTCTGCACGTCAGCAGAGTAGCCCGCCAGGGAAACAAACTATACTGCCTGTGTATCTCAATTTTTACGGCATCTAACCCAGTAAATCGTTTTGGGGTTTTGGACTTAGTAGCAGTGTCTCCACGTCAGCAGAGTAGCCCGCCTGTGAAACAACTATACCGCCTGTGTATCTCTATTTTCACTACATCTAATCCAGTTGATAGTTTTGGGCCTAGTAGCATTGTCTGCACGTCAGCAGAGTAGCCCGCCTGTGAAACAAACTATACCGCCTTTGTATCTCTATTTTCACTGCATCTAATCTAGTTGATAGTTTTGGGCCTAGTAGCATTGTCTGCACGTCAGCAGAGTAGCCCGCCAGGGAAACAAACTATACTGCCTGTGTATCTCTATTTTTACTGCATCTAATCCAGTTGATAGTTTTGGGCCTAGTAGCATTGACTGCACGTCAGCAGAGTAGTCCGCCTGTGAAGCTAGCTACACCGCCTGTGTATCTCAATTTTTACGGCATCTAACCCAGTAAATCGTTTTGGGGCTTTGGGCTTAGTAGCAGTGTCTGCACGTCAGCAGAGTAGCCCGCCTGTGAAACAAACTATACCGCCTGTGTATCTCTATTTTCACTACATCTAATCCAGTTGATAGTTTTGGGCCTAGTAGCATTGTCTGCACGTCAGCAGAGTAGCCCGCCTGTGAAACAAACTATACCGCCTGTGTATCTCTATTTTCACTGCATCTAATCCAGTTGATAGTTTTGGGTCTAGTAGCATTGTCTGCACGTCAGCAGAGTAGCCCGCCTGTGAAGCTAGCTACACCGCCTGTGTATCTGAATTTTTATGGCATCTAACCCAGTAAATCGTTTTGGGGTTTTGGGCTTAGTAGCAGTGTCTGCACGTCAGCAGAGTAGCCCGTCTGTGAAACAAACTATACTGCCTGTGTATCTCTATTTTCACTGCATCTAATCCAGTTGATAGTTTTGGGCCTAGTAGCATTGACTGCACGTCAGCAGAGTAGCCCGCCTGTGAAGCTAGCTACACCGCCTGTGTATCTCAATTTTTACGGCATCTAACCCAGTAAATCGTTTTGGGGTTTTGGGCTTAGTAGCAGTGTCTGCACATCAGCAGAGTAGCCCGCCTCTGAAACAAACTATACCACCTGTGTATCTCTATTTTCACTGCATCTAATCCAGTTGACAGTTTTGGGCCTAGTAACATTGTCTGCACGTCAGCAGAGTAGCTTGCCTGTGAAACAAACTATACCGCCTGTGTATCTCTATTTTCACTACATCTAATCCAGTTGATAGTTTTGGGCCTAGTAGCAGTGTCTTCACGTCAGCAGAGTAGCCCGCCTGTGAAACAAACTATACCGCCTGTGTATCTCTATTTTCAATGCATCTAATCCAGTTGATAGTTTTGGGCCTAGTAGCATTGTCTGCACGTCAGCAGAGTAGCCTGCCTGTGAAGCTAGCTACACCGCCTGTGTATCTCAATTTTTACGGCATCTAACCCAGTAAATCGTTTTGGGGCTTTGGGCTTAGTAGCAGTGTCTGCACGTCAGCAGAGTAGCCCGCCTGTGAAACAAACTATACCGCCTGTGTATCTCTATTTTCACTACATCTAATCCAGTTGATAGTTTTGGGCCTAGTAGCATTGTCTGCACGTCAGCAGAGTAGCCCGCCTGTGAAACAAACTATACCGCCTGTGTATCTCTATTTTCACTGCATCTAATCCAGTTGATAGTTTTGGGCCTAGTAGCATTGTCTGCATGTCAGCAGAGTAGCCCGCCTGTGACGCTAGCTACACCGCCTGTGTATCTCAATTTTTACGGCATCTAATCCAGTAAATCGTTTTGGGGTTTTGGGCTTAGTAGCAGTGTCTGCACGTCAGCAGAGTAGCCCGCCTGTGAAACAAATTATACCGCCTGTGTATCTCTATTTTCACTGCATCTAATCCAGTTGATAGTTTTGGGCCTAGTAGCATTGTCTGCACGTCAGCAGAGTAGCCCGCCTGTGAAACAAACTATACCGCCTGTGTATCTCTATTTTCACTGTATCTAATCCAGTTGATAGTTTTGGGCCTAGTAGCATTGTCTGCACGTCAGCAGAGTAGCCCGCCTGTGAAGCTAGCTACACCGCCTGTGTATCTCAATTTTTACGGCATCTAATCCAGTAAATCGTTTTGGGGTTTTGGGCTCAGTAGCAGTGTCTGCACGTCAGCAGAGTAGCCCGCCTGTGAAACAAACCATACCGCCTGTGTATCTCTATTTTCACTGCATCTAATCCAGTTGATAGTTTTGGGCCTAGTAGCATTGTCTGCACGTCAGCAGAGTAGCCCGCCTGTGAAGCTAGCTACACTGCCTGTGTATCTCAATTTTTACGGCATCTAACCCAGTAAATCGTTTTGGGGTTTTGGACTTAGTAGCAGTGTCTCCACGTCAGCAGAGTAGCCCGCCTGTGAAACAACTATACCGCCTGTGTATCTCTATTTTCACTACATCTAATCCAGTTGATAGTTTTGGGCCTAGTAGCATTGTCTGCACGTCAGCAGAGTAGCCCGCCTGTGAAACAAACTATACCGCCTTTGTATCTCTATTTTCACTGCATCTAATCCAGTTGATAGTTTGGGGCCTAGTAGCATTGTCTGCACGTCAGCAGAGTAGCCCGCCAGGGAAACAAACTATACTGCCTGTGTATCTCTATTTTTACTGCATCTAATCCAGTTGATAGTTTTGGGCCTAGTAGCATTGACTGCACGTCAGCAGAGTAGCCCGCCTGTGAAGCTAGCTACACCGCCTGTGTATCTCAATTTTTACGGCATCTAACCCAGTAAATCGTTTTGGGGCTTTGGGCTTAGTAGCAGTGTCTGCACGTCAGCAGAGTAGCCCGCCTGTGAAACAAACTATACCGCCTGTGTATCTCTATTTTCACTACATCTAATCCAGTTGATAGTTTTGGGCCTAGTAGCATTGTCTGCACGTCAGCAGAGTAGCCCGCCTGTGAAACAAACTATACCGCCTGTGTATCTCTATTTTCACTGCATCTAATCCAGTTGATAGTTTTGGGCCTAGTAGCATTGTCTGCACGTCAGCAGAGTAGCCCGCCTGTGAAGCTAGCTACACCGCCTGTGTATCTGAATTTTTATGGCATCTAACCCAGTAAATCGTTTTGGGGTTTTGGGCTTAGTAGCAGTGTCTGCATGTCAGCAGAGTAGCCCACCTGTGACACAAACTATACCGCCTGTGTATCTCTATTTTCACTGCATCTAATCCAGTTGATAGTTTTGGGCCTAGTAGCATTGTCTGCACGTCAGCTGAGTAGCCCGCCTGTGAAGCTAGCTACACCGCCTGTGTATCTCAATTTTTACGGCATCTAACCCAGTAAATCGTTTTGGGGTTTTGGGCTTAGTAGCAGTGTCTGCACGTCAGCAGAGTAGCCCGTCTGTGAAACAAACTATACCACCTGTGTATCTCTATTTTCAGTGCATCTAATCCAGTTGACAGTTTTGGGCCTAGTAACATTGTCTGCACGTCAGCAGAGTAGCCTGCCTGTGAAACAAACTATACTGCCTGTGTATCTCTATTTTCACTACATCTAATCCAGTTGATAGTTTTGGGCCTAGTAGCAGTGTCTGCACGTCAGCAGAGTAGCCCGCCTGTGAAACAAACTATACCGCCTGTGTATCTCTATTTTCAATGCATCTAATCCAGTTGATAGTTTTGGGCCTAGTAGCATTGTCTGCACGTCAGCAGAGTAGCCCGCCTGTGAAGCTAGCTACACCGCCTGTGTATCTCAATTTTTACGGCATCTAACCCAGTAAATCGTTTTGGGGCTTTGGGCTTAGTAGCAGTGTCTGCACGTCAGCAGAGTAGCCCGCCTGTGAAACAAACTATACCGCCTGTGTATCTCTATTTTCACTACATCTAATTCAGTTGATAGTTTTGGGCCTAGTAGCATTGTCTGCACGTCAGCAGAGTAGCCCGCCTGTGAAACAAACTATACCGCCTGTGTATCTCTATTTTCACTGCATCTAATCCAGTTGATAGTTTTGGGCCTAGTAGCATTGTCTGCACGTCAGCAGAGTAGCCCGCCTGTGAAGCTAGCTACACCGCCTGTGTATCTCAATTTTCATGGCATCTAACCCAGTAAATCGTTTTGGGGTTTTGGGCTTAGTAGCAGTGTCTGCACGTCAGCAGAGTAGCCCGCCTGTGAAACAAACTATACCGCCTGTGTATCTCTATTTTCACTGCATCTAATCCAGTTGATAGTTTTGGGCCTAGTAGCATTGTCTGCATGTCAGCAGAGTAGCCCGCCTGTGAAGCTAGCTACACCGCCTGTGTATCTCTATTTTCACTGCATCTAATCCAGTTGATAGTTTTGGGCCTAGTACCACAGTTTGGCCACTCAGTTCTGCTCGGTTTTCAGATACAGAGTTGCCAATTAAGCACTAAAATGAGTGGCAAAAGGCCTTCTGCTGGTGGAAAGGGGAATAGGCGTGTTGGAAAGGGAAAAAAAGGTTGTGTCCGTGGGGTAGGTGGTAAAGCAACAGTAACATCTGCAGAAGAAAGACCATCTTCCAGCCAAAGTAAGATGTCTACTTCTTTTCGTGGACAACCTGATATGATCCCTTTCTTACGACCATCGCTACAAGCATCGCCAAAAATTCCAGATGAGGCACAAAAACAGCAGGTGCTTGAACGGATATCAAGTGCTCGTTCAAGTGGGCTCTCTTCCATGTCAACTTCAACATCACAACTACTCCAGTTCTCAGAGTTGTCACCCCAATCGCACTTGCTTCCTCACAGCTCCCAAGTCTCCAGCTGCCCGTCTGAGCATGGGGTAGCACACATGGTTGCGTCTGTAGAGCTGTTTACGCATACTATAGCCTGGGAATCAGAGGTCTGCTCCAGAGCTTCTGTGAATCCAGACGAGGAAATGATCTGCACTAATGCCCAGAATCTTTGTGAGTCGGATCCTGGCCCAGATGAAGAAGGTTCTGAGTATAATGTAGACCCTCGTTCCCAAACTGTAACTCCTGTTGGTGGAGACAATGAGGAAGATGATGATGAGACTGAGATACCTGATTGGAACGAAAACTTGACTTTTCGGTCGGGGCAGGAAGAGGTTGGCTCTGAAGACGACGGGTGTGAGAACACACAGGATGATGATGATGAGGTTGTAGACCCCACTTACTGTCAACCCCCAGTCCGCCAGTCCATGAGGTCAGCAGAGGAGGTGGAGGAGGATGCTAGTGACGAGTCTGATGACGAGGTAACGGTTTGCCTTCCTGGACAGAGACGGAGTACTGGAAGCACGTCAACAACTGCATCCTCAACCCCAATTGTGCCTCAGACCAGAAGTCGTGGTGGCTCTTCAGGTCGCACGGGCTCTAATCCTTGCATAGCCTGGGCATTTTTTGACATCGCAAAGGATGACCCAACTCATGTTGTCTGTAAGATTTGTCAACAAAATCTCAGTAGAGGCCAAAAAATCACTAGCTTGAGTACTTCATGCATGAACCGTCACATGGATATGAGGCATAAGTTGCAGTGGGAAGCTCACTGTGCTACAATGCGGCCTAGTGGGCCGGGTCAACCATCGTCTGCCCCATCAAGTGCATCCGCGTCCTCTTCATCCTCTGTGACTGTGGGGACAGCAGTCACACATGGTTTTGGAAGCAGACCGTCCACCTCTTTACCCCCAACAGCCAGTGTGATTGGCAGGTCGTCAGGACATTTGCAAGTGGAAACACCTGCTGGTGTTGAGCGCTCTCTGACATCGACACCACATTTTGATCAAGGCAACATAACATCTCCGCCTGCACCTTCCTCACAGACCAGCAGTTTGCCGGGGACACCCTACTCAACTCCGTCTAAGCACGGCAGCCGGCCCTCAGTCCCTCAGATGTGGACAAGTAAAAGACCATTTCCTCCTAGCCATGACAAAGCTAAGAGGTTGAATTTCTCCATCTGCAAGCTGTTGGCTACAGAAATGCTGCCTTTCCGCCTGGTGGACACAGAGGATTTTCGAGACCTTATGTCCGTCGCAGTGCCCCAGTACCAGATGCCCAGTCGCCACTACTTCTCAAAGAAAGCTGTGCCTGCGCTACACCAGCATGTCGCACACAACATTACCGCTTCCTTGAGAAACTCTGTGTGTGACAGGGTGCATTTCACCACAGACACTTGGACAAGTAGACATGGACAGGGGAGTTACATGTCGGTGACTGGGCACTGGGTAACTACGGCGACATCAGGATAAGGGGCTGCTGTCCAAGTCTTGCCGTCCCTACGAGTTGCTCATTGATCCTCTGTATCTAGAAGTTCCTCCACTGCTTCTGCCTCTTCAACCTCCTCTCGGTCTGTTGAGGGAGGATTTAAAGTGATCCTTCACGGTTAACCCAGTGATTTCCAAATTAATATATAAAGTGTTGCCGGCAACTGAAAATGACCAGACGGAGACGTGTGTCTCTGTATGGGGGATCGAGCTGATCTCTGCCCCCGTTTATTCTGCATGACTATATCATAGTCATAGAAATTACACTTCAACCAATCAGCATAAGAACACGCTCACGGTTCTTAGCCTATAAGAATGCAGGAACAATCTGTGCGTCAAAGTTTTGTAGAACAATACACCCTCAGTCTCATGTTCTACCGAGGTTGCAACAATCAAGGTCTCATCAAAATCTCATAACAGCTGTAACCTTCAGCCTACTAACAAAATTTATATCAAAACAACAAAATGGAGTCGAAAAGCACAAAATGGAGATTCTTTCTTAATTTCTTCCTTCACATTCCCCCCTAGATAAATTTTGTTAATTAATGTCCAACATCAGAGATACTATCCCAAGCTCTAAGCTCGAGGGGTACTGGTCTTCACATGGCTGGTGCCATGTTACCAGCCATGGCTGTTGCGGCGTACCCGTCCCCCCTGTATACTAGAATTTACGAATAACAATTATTGATAACAGTAGTGGGGATCTTTTGAAGACAGCCATGCGCTTGGCTTCAACATCTTCATCAGATAACTTTGTGAAATCGGTGTAGAGAAGAGCAGAGATAGCAACGCTTTTGGTTTCATCACTAGTTATCCTAGTGCAGAATTTCCTAATACACACAGAAATACACCAAAAAAACAAGTTTTAGTATTACATACATGACAAAGATAAAGGTGAATACTGGCAGCCATTTTAAATACAGTTATATCTGCAAGCATAGGAAAAAGTTATTGTTTCACAGTATAAGAGTATAGCAGTACAAAAAGTATATAAGAAAATATATTTTCACCTTGACAATCCCCCCTAAATACTAAGTTTTTTCCCTAAAGAAAGATCCTTCGAGACTGTCCATGTGATGGGAAAAGGGGAGGTGGATTTCTTCATCCAGACACCTCAGAAACTCTCCCCTAGCGAAAGGCCTCCAGGCAGCTGAACCCTTCACTAACTTCACATGGAGTTCTCCCACTGTCCCTAAACTAAATTTCTTAGCATCATCTGAGAATGGGGGGTTTTGTCTACTCTCTTGAGGGGGACATACTTAGGGATCTCCCCTGGATCAGTACCATTGTACTCTGGTGGGTCTACTTCTTAATTGAGGAAGGTGCCAGTCGGGATTGCTTTCACTAACTACCTAGGCCTGCCCAGGTGTACTTATACGTCCATCATATTGTCATTATTTGTTTGTAAAATGAGAAAGGTTGGTTCTCAGGGTCAGCCAATTGTTTTTGCATAGCTAGTCAGAGGGCCTCCAGGGATAATACTCCTGTATCTGTCTTACCCTACCTGATGTGGTTGGTTCTCTGGTGGTGGGGAGTGACATGACATACTGGTCTACAGCTCCTTCCCAAAAGGATTACTGTCAGCCTACTCCCAAAAGTTAATGTCTCCAGTATCCACCAACCACAATCCTGTGTCAGCTTCTTATATCACTGCATGTGATCTTGTCTGGACAGGATTCAGTGTAATTCTCTTAGGTCGGGTTGCAGCACGGGTCATACAAGTGTTAGGGCCCAAATCCTCAATTATACCCTAAAAGGCATCACAGCTATAATTGACAAATCTTTGTTCACTGTAATATATATATATTTGATCCATTCAACATTTTTTATTAATCTGCACCTGTGGGATTATAGAAGCAAAGCCGGCATAAATCTGGTTCTGGGCTTTAAACTGGTCAGGCACCCCCCTTGGCACTCCAATGGCATCAATATATACTAGTGGATCTTCTTCATAACTCATGTGGAGCTGATCAAGGCTTCTCCTCTTTCTGGTAGGTTCATCAGGTATCTTTGGATCCCAAAAATAAAATCTTGAACTGCATGGCTAGTTTAACAAGGGTGCATTGACCTATCCAGGCATTAGGCAACCTAGGACGGAGCTTACCATCTCCACATAACCAATAAATGTCGTACATATATTGTGTATGTTTGATTAGCAAATCAGTATCTAGAGAACTGCTCCCTTTGCAGAAACCTGTCTCGAAGATCCCTACTAGTGTACCTGTGGTGTCGTGGGAATTATAGCAGGTGTAATTGTCAGCTAATACGGTTACTTCTCCTGGGACCTTTAGTTTAGGTTCCTTATGAAATAGTGGGACATAATCTGGGCAATCAGTGGACTTCAAACCTTTCAACAAGTTCATGACACAGGCAGTGGTGTTGTCATCAGGAAAAAGCAATGCATGTGTGTATAGGTGTGTATTCGCAGCAGCACAAGCAATACATCCTACAGAGATATTCTGGACTCTTACATTGTATCTCACCCATTCTAACCATAGGTTTTTCCTTGGGGCTGTTTGTATTTCTATGGAGAAAACCTCTTGCCAACTGAGACCTGGAATGGGGATCACTTCATTAACTACATTTTGCAAACGCTCACCTGGGCCTGTTTTAGGTGTACTGGTAACAGGGGCTTTGGTTGGTCTGAAACTAATATCCTGGAGCTGTATATGGCCTAAATTCCCATGGTATCCACTACTAAATACATAATTATAATGCCTTCCCAGTACAAATGTCTGCAGGTCAGCAGATTGGGGGCTTTCGAGATTTAGGAGGAGGGGGTGACAACTTTTACCCCATTTACAGCCCCTAAGTGGTTGCAGAAGGGCTGTTAGATGCATTCTCTCACGGAGACTCCTACCCGTCCCATCCTTGGGAACATGGCTTCACTAGATTTATATCCCCAATTATCTCCTGTATTCCAGGCGGCATCTGTCCAATAATAACAATTATCGTTGTCATTTCTGGTAACACATATATAAAACTGGATGATTCCCTCTACCACCCGTCCAGTCTCGGGGCACTTGACTACATTACAGAAATCAAATCGCCAGATATTTGCCGGGGCTGTCAGGTTTACCCAGAGAATAATGGGACCAGAATTCTTATTTTTACAATAGGGACCAAAGAGGTAGGGGCGAGGATAGCCCTCAGTTCCAGGATCAAAAACAACAGTCTCTTTTACAGTGTGAGGCGTGGATCCAGGTGCTCTTTCCTTCAAGTTTTACTGCAGTGGGGGTAACCAAGATCACCGTGTGAGGTCCTTCAAATCTCGGCTGGAGACAATCTCTGCGCACAAACTTTTTCACATACACCAGGTCTCCTGGCACAAAGAGATGGTGTCCAGGAACCTTGTCTGGGTCTGGAAAAGAACTGAAAACGGTTAAATGCACTTTGGCAAGGTGTCCATGTAAGGCCTGCACATAGCTAGTCAAGTCCTGGTACTTGAGCTGCAACTGTTGTGGAAAGAAACATTCAAGATTGGGGCCCCTGCCAAACAGAATCTCATACGGTGACAGTCCTGTCTTCCTGTTTGGGGTATGTCTTACTGAAAACAAAGCTAGAGGAAGGCATTCTGTCCATGGTTTACCAGTCTCTGCCATTGCCTTCTGGATTTTAAGCTTAAGAGTTCCATTTAGTCTCTCCACTTTTCCACTACTCTGTGGATGGAGTATGCAATGCTTGACTTACCCCCAGTGCTGCCATTACCTCTGACATGATCTCTCCAGTAAAATGGGAACCCTGATCGCTTTCAATTACTTCAGGAACTCTATACCTGCATATGATCTCAGCCATCAGTTTCTTCACCGTTGTCTTAGCCGTAGCTTTGGCAACTGGGTAGGTTTCTGGCCAACCTGAAAATAAATCAATGCAGACCAACACATACTCATACGTCCCTACCCTGGGTAACTGAATATAATCAATCTGCAGTCTCTGGAATGGGTAAAGTGGCCGGGGAGTGTGTTTGGATGGGGTTTTCACTGTCCTACTCTGATTATGTGTGGCACATATCATGCAGCTCTGTACCTGCCTTTCTGCGCAGGTGGAAAACCCGGGGGCAATCCGTTGTTTCTGTAGGGTGTCACACATGGCCGTCTTCGAGTGGTGCACATTCTCGTGCAGAACCTGTGCCATCATTGGGTACAGTACCTGTGGTAGGCAGACCTTTTCACCCCTCCCCCATAGTCCAGTGACGGTATCAGAGCAAGCCCCTATCTTTTGCCACCTATTTTTCTCCTCCTTACTTGCCTGTTCTTGTAACCGGGCTAAGATGTCTTTCAACACAAATGGAGATGGTGGGGTGTCTAGGTGATGTACTTTAGAGGCTACAGGAGTGCTTGCTGCTTTCTTGGCAGCCTGGTCTGCCAGTGCGTTACCCTTTTGTCCGTCCATCAGTGCCTTTGGTATGTGCCTTTACCTTTATGATGCCTGCTTGGGTGGGAAGCTGTAGTGCATTCATAAGTTGCTGGACTGCCTCAGCACGTTTAAAGGGGTGGCCATTTGCTGTCAGGAAAGCCCTGGCTCTCCAGATAGGCCCATAATCGTGTGCAATGCCAAAAGCATACCTGGAATCAGTGTAGATATTTACAGTCTTACCTTCTGCTTCTTGTGCACACATATGAGCTGACATTGACTCTGCCTTGATTACCTCATGTTCTGAGACCACAGCATATCTGGTACAGAAGCGTCCTTGGTCATCTTGGTGACGGGATCCATCTACAAAAAGCTCAAAATCAGCATTAGAATAGGCACACTAGAGACCAGCCGTTTCCTGAGACATCAATTCTAGACAATCATATGGTTTGGAAACCTAATCTTGTTCCTCTGGATCCATTCTAGAAAGAAAAAGTGTCATTGCTCATGTCACCTACTCCTCCCCCCTTTGGATCCATAGGAACTGGAAGAAGAGTAGCGGGGTTCAGGACAGCGCACCTTTTTAAAATCACATTAGTAGGCATGAGAATAGCACACCGAAGTCGCAGCTGTCTGGTCATGGACATGTGGCTAGATTATACTTGGTTAAGGATACTATATACATCGTGTGGGGTGGCCATAGCCTCTCCTGGTTGCAAGGGGCCATAAGTGGCAAGGTAGGCCTGACACTCTTGGGCTATGACTGGCCCCCCTTTGGCATAACTGTCCACGTCAATTGTCATCCCTGATAAATGAATGCAAACAGAACTGGCAATCTGGGTGTAATGGAATGCTGAAGAAGACATTGGCAAGATCGATAACTATGAACCAAGCAGCATCCTGAGATATCTGGGACAAAAGAGTATGTGGCTTAGGCACCACCGGAGTTTCTGGAACAGTAACTGCATTAAATGCCTGTAGATCTTGTACCAGCCGGTACACAGGGGGTTGGCCGGGTGGGGTCTTTTTCTTAACGGGAAACAAGGGCGTGTTACATGGGGAAACACAGGGTACCAGGGCACCATTATCGAATAACATTTGTATTTGCCCCTTGAGGCACTGCTCCTGATCATGTTTCAAAGGGTATTGATGGACTTTAGAAAAAGGGGCACCAGGTTTGAGAAACACTTTTACTGGTTCTACAGGCATTATTGGGGGAGAATCTGGGTCTATCAGGACCATCATAACTGTGGGAAGGGCATGTAGGATACAGATCTCATTATATTCATCTGCAGAGGGGTTATATAACGTAAGGACCATCTGACCATCATCTTGGAATTGTATTCTGGAGCGGAACTGTGATAATAAATCTGCCCCCAGTAAATTTACCGGACATGAGGGAGAGATTACGAACTGAGCAGTAACTTCAGGGAAAGGTCCCACAGGGTTAGGTTTTATAAGAGTATATTTATTGGGTCTGTCATCTACTCTAATTAAAACAAGCTCTTGATCTGAGAATTGACATGGGGCTGGGGAGGGACCTTATCATCAAGCAGGGAGACCCCCTGTTCCAGATCATCATTTTTAATTGTTTGTCTTTCTGACACATTATTCTCAAACGCTTTCTCAATACCTTCCTGCACCACAAAACATCCAGACTTTATCATAGGAGTAGACAGCTTTCATTTTTCAACGTAGCAAAAAACAATCAGAATTCATTTTCTCTGTTGATCCTCAATTTGCTATATATCAACCACTCAACTTGCTTTTACCAATCACTTACAAATTTCCTTCTAAAACTAGACACTAGATTTCACTTTCAAATTCCAGATTATAATATTTCTTTATACTTAAAAACAATGTTGTCGCTTTAAACAAGACACAGATCTACCAGAGAAAATACAGAGAACACCGTTACAGTATGTGCTCTCTCCATTCCAAGGACACAGAGACAAGAGAGATCACAGCATTCCTCTACACAGAGAAAAGAGACAAGCAATAACGCAGCTACGCGACCCCTCCCATCGGATATTTCAAAGACAAACACAAACGAAATACAGTAGTTCTTAGACTTAATTAATTTCTACAAAATCTTCATCGCACAATTCACATATCAGATTGAGAATATTTTCCCTGCATTCCTGACAGATTTCTTTTCCCTTCTTTGGGTTAACAATATCTAATTTTTATCACACAATTCAAAGTCTTCTTCTTCCACGGACTGATTCTCCTTTAAAGCGAAATACCCCTACTTAGTCGTGTATAGTTACCAGAGCGGCCGTTTATAGTCTATTCCACTGGGGTTTTTACCTGTCTCCCTCTGGGACAACCCAAAATCGCGGTACTCAGTGAAAGGAGGAGGGCGTCTTAGACTTAACCCTCCGGACACCCCTGGAAATATTTAAATCAATATATTCCTGAGTTACGCATCCTACCCAATCTTCGATCACCTCACCGCTCCTGATTCTAACAGTGATCAGGAATTCAGGGTATTTTGACTGTAAAGAGAATTACATCACTGGTTAATCCGGGGTGTCCGTCCCTTATGAGGTACGGTTCAAGCACTGGGCTTCCAACGGAACTACACCTCTATATGATTCCACCCAAGAATCATCCCACTCCGGGGACAAACCTCAGATCCTCTTTGCAGCAACAAACACAGGAAAACCACACCAAACGGTCAGTCTGGACAGTATAACTGCCAACTTACCGTGGTTGTTGTGGGGGATGATCAGTCCCAATTTTCCAGTGCCTGTGTCCGGCCCGAGGATCCTTTGTCTTGTTGTCCTCCGGGGGGCAGAAGCGTTCCTGCTTGGATCCCGGGTTTCGGCACCAACTGTTGAGGGTGGATTTAAAGTGATCCTTCACGGTTAACCCAGTGATTTCCAAATTAATATATAAAGTGTTGCCGGCAACTGAAAATGACCAGACGGAGACGTGTGTCTCTGTATGGGGGATCGAGCTGATCTCTGCCCCCGTTTATTCTGCATGACTATATCATAGTCATAGAAATTACACTTCAACCAATCAGCATAAGAACACGCTCACGGTTCTTAGCCTATAAGAATGCAGGAACAATCTGTGCGTCAAAGTTTTGTAGAACAATACACCCTCAGTCTCATGTTCTACCGAGGTTGCAACAATCAAGGTCTCATCAAAATCTCATAACAGCTGTAACCTTCAGCCTACTAACAAAATTTATATCAAAACAACAAAATGGAGTCGAAAAGCACAAAATGGAGATTCTTTCTTAATTTCTTCCTTCACAGGTCCTCCACCTGCACCCAAAGCCTGTCTGGTAATGCCATCCGCGTTGTAACTGCGCAGAAGGAATCCTGCACACCTCCTCACTATGCTGTCACCAGGGTCAACGGCATCAGGCAGTGTTTACATTGAAATGTCTGGGAAATGTGAGTCACACAGCTGAGTAGTTGTGGTCAGCTCTGGAGACCAAGTTCCATCAATGGTTGTCTCCACTCAACCTGCAGCCAGGGAAGGCCGTGTGCGACAATGCTGCAAACCTGGGTGCGGCCCTTCGCCGGGGCAATGTCACACACGTGCCTTGTATGGCTCACGTTTTGAACCTGGTTGTCCAGCAATTTTTATCCCACTATCCCGGACTAGATGGGCTTCTGCAGAGGGCACGGTCGCTGTATGCTCACTTCCGCCGTTCGCATCCCGCAGCTCGACGACTTGCATCTCTACAGAAGTCGTTGGGCCTGCCAGTTCACCAGCTGAAATGCGATGTGCCCACACGGTGGAATTCAACTCTGCACATGTTGCAGCGACTGTGGCAGCACCGACAAGCCCTGGTGCAATATGTTATGACGTATAGCCTGGGCCAACGAGATCAAGAGGTGGGGCAAATCACGCTGCAGGAGTGGTCTCAGATCAGGGACCTATGCACCCTTCTGCACAGTTTTGAAATAGCAACGAAGATGTTTAGTGCTGACGATGCCATTATCAGCATGACCATTCCGGTGATTTACATGCTGGAGCACACCTTACACAGTGTTCGGAGTGAGGTGGTGGAACAAGAGGAGGAGGAGGAGGAACAGGAGGAGTCGTATACGGAAGGGATCATATCTCCAAGGTCAAGAAGGTTGGCAGCACCAAGGCGGCTGGCATTGGAGGCTGAGGGAGAGGGATTACCGAGGACGCATTGTAGCAGCCAAACTGGCACTGGGCATGGAAGACTCATCAGATGAGGGAGACCTTGATCAAATTTCTGTTGTGCGAGGTTGGGGGGAGAGGGCAGACGATGGAAGCATGATTCTCACCTCGCCACCACCAAGACAACAAGGACTTGGTCCTCCTGGATGCGCAAGACACATGAGTGCCTTCTTGCTGCACTACCTGCAACATGACCCTCGGATTGTCAGAATCCGAAGTAATGCCGACTACTGGGTTGCCACACTCTTAGATCCCCGGTACAAAAGCAAATTTGGCGAAATAATTCCTGCCATAGAAAGGGATTCACGCATGCAGGAGTATCAAATATTACAGTCATGAAGCACCAATATACTTTGTATAAATGAGTGGTAAATACCAACTCTCTCTAGGCACTCCTCAGGTGCCCTTCTGGGACTACTCCACTTAAACATATTTAGAAAACAGGGTGTTGAAAAAGCCACGCGAAACGCGCGTCCGGGGGGACCGAGTGAGGTGGGGAGGCCATACCTGATCCACAATGGGTAAGCAGCGACTATATGTACATATGAAGATGTGATCATGTATTTTGGGCAATTCAGCCATGTGAGTTGGACATAGTGACTGCATTTGGTCATACGTTTTCTCTATACTTCGAATTGATGCTGCCACCCAAAAGGTTTATTTGTGTGCTCCCCCCCTGACTTGGTCATTGCCGCATTTTCTCC
This sequence comes from Ranitomeya variabilis, assembly GCF_051348905.1. NCBI lineage: Eukaryota > Metazoa > Chordata > Amphibia > Anura > Dendrobatidae > Ranitomeya > Ranitomeya variabilis. Next base: position 594,797,308 of record NC_135232.1, on the reverse strand, counting down.
TTTATGTGTCTTCTGCTATATGGCTGTATTGACAATACACCCATGTTTTGTATCTTACATATCTGTATTTGTATATGATTGATTACCTAATAAACCTTTTGAATATTGTTTTCTAAATATGTTTAAGTGGACTTTTTTCCTCCGTGTTCTTGTTTATATATGCAGGAGTATCAGCAGAGACTGTTACAGAATCTAACATCTGCTTTTCCACAAAACACCAGTGGTGCACGTAGTGAATCTCTGAGTTCTAACTTGCCAACCGTGGGACTATCGAGTCATAACTCAAACCGTAACAGTAACATCGTATCTGGTGGTAACAGCAATTTTTTCCAATTGTTTCAAGATTTTTTTAGACCATCCTTTGCAAGGCCACAGGAGACAAGAGGTCTGATGCACAGCCAATGCCTAGAGAGGATGGTACAAGAGTATCTCCAAGTTAACATCGATGCCATGACTGTGGAACTGGACCCTTGCTCATTTTGGGCTTCCAATCTTGAAAAATGGCCTGAGCTCGCCACTCACGCCTTGGAGATCTTGTTGTGCCCCGCAGCCAGCGTTCTCTCTGAACGTGTGTTCAGCGCTGCTGGTGGTGTGCTGACAGATAAGCGCACGCGACTGTCCAGTGACAATGTAGACAGACTAACGTTCATCAAGATGAACAAATTCTGCATCCGCAAGGACTTTTCTACCCCTGTGTCATCTTGGGGAGACTAAAAGCTTGATGATTTTTGAAAATCACCTCACCAACCGTTTTAAAAAACTCTGGCGAAATTGATGCCACTTAAGTGGTGTCGTGGCCGAATTTTTGGAAAAAATGGAGACTCTTTGATTTAGTCTCCTTGCTGAGTTTTACATGACGTTGCCATCGTCAATTCCAGGTGGGTGGGGTCGTCTGCAGAGTTGTTTACTCATACTATGGCCTGGGATTCAGAGGTCTGCTCCAAAGCTTCAGTGTCTGCTAGTCAGCAGAGTAGCCCAGCCACCCACCGCCTGTTTACCTAAGTACTATTTTTAACAGCATCTAGCCCAGGAAATCCTTTTGGGCCTAGTAGAATTTGGTGCAACTCAGCAGCGTACCCCACCCATGAAGTAAGCTACACCGCCTGTTTACCTAACTACTATTTTGTAACGGCATCTAGCCCAGGAAATCCTTTTGGGCCTAGTAGAATTTGGTGCAACTCAGCAGCGTACCCTACCCATGAAGCAAGCTACACCACCTGTTTACCTAACTACTATTTTGTAACGGCATCTAGCCCAGGAAATCCTTATGGGCCAAGTAGAATTTGGTGCAACTCAGCAGCGTACCCCACCCATGAAGCAAGCTACACCACCTGTTTACCTAACTACTATTTTGTAACGGCATCTAGCCCAGGAAATCCTTTTGGGCCTAGTAGAATTTAGTGCTACTTAGCAGCGTACCCCACCCATGAAGCAAGCTACATAGCCTGTTGATCTAATTACTAATTTTTAGCTGATCTAGCCCAGGAAATTGTTTTGTACCTAATAGCATTTTGTGCTACTCAGCAGAGTACCCCACCTCTGAAGCAAGCTACACCGCCTGTTTACCTAACTACTATTTTTTAATGGCATTTGGCCAAGGAAATCCTTTTGGGCCTAGTAGCAATTTCTGCTACTCAGCAGAGTACCCCACCCATGAAGCAAGCTACACCGCCTTCTTTCTTTCTTAATCTAACCCCTCGGCTCTGGGGTGTCCACTCTCCCTCCAGCTCTCTCCTTCTCACAGGTGGCCTACTGCATGTTTTCACACTGTGGCGAATCTTTTGGGCCCAGGCATAAGAAGTCGTCGAGGTAATGGATAATATGTGCCGCCTTACAAACGTCCATGACGACACATTCGAGGAAGCAACTAAACGCCTCAAATAGTGAGCAGGATATGGAGCACCCCATGGGCAAACAGCGATCTATGTAGTATGCTCCTTCACAGAAGCAGCCCAATGGGAGGTCACTATTCGGAGGCACAGGTAGTAACCGGAAAGCCCCCTCAATATCTGTTTTGGCCATTAGGGTGCCCCTTCCCAACTTCTTGACCACCTGATTGCCTCGTCAAAGGAGCTACAGTACATAGTACTGTACTTGGTTCCGCGTCGATGTTGTCGTTTACTGACCTGCCCCTTGGATATGACAAATGGGGGATTAGTCTAAATGTATTGGGTTCATTTTTTGGCACAACTCCCAACGGGGGTACCACTACGTCTTCTAAGGAAAGTGTTCTGAATGGACCCGCCGCCATTCTACCTAAAGATATATATATATTTTTTTTTTTTCTCAAGACGTCTGGGTGTTGGTAGAGTGAGTTTAGATTTTTACTCCAGCCTTTCTTATCTTTAGAAGGGCATGACATGCCTATATCTGTGTCTCCTCCTCCTTTTACTCCTCCACCTCTTTTCTTTTCGACATGACTATGTGTAGTTGTGACTTTTCCATGTGTTTGTTGTGTCTTCTGAGCAGTTTGTCAGCTTTTGGACACCTTTTAAGGTGTTTTCTACGTGTTTTCCATGTGTTTGTATGTGTTTGTGTTTGCCTGCCATTGGTTTCAATGGGGTTCGACGGTGTTCGTCTAACAGTTCGACGAACAGTTCTGCGAACATCTCCCTGTTCGACGAACCGAACCCGAACACTGGGGAGGTGGCTCATCTCTAGACACAAGTGATGTTGATTTGCAAGAAAGTGCTCCTCAACCCAGCACAAGCAGTGAATTGACACCTGGAACACTGGCCCACATGGCCGAGTATGCCTTGCGTATCCTAAAAAGGGACCCCCGCATTATCAAAATGATGACCGATGACGATTACTAGTTGGCCTGCCTCCTGGATCCACGATATAAAGGAAAATTACAAAATATCATGCCACATGAGAACCTTGAGCAAATATTGGCTACCAAACAAGCAACTCTTGTAGACCGTTTGGTTCAGGCATTCCCAGCACACAGCGGTGGTGATGGTTCTCACACGAGCAGTAGGGGGCAACATGGCAGAGGTGTTAGAGGTGCAAAAATACAAAGTGGTGTTGGACAGAGGGGTTTTATGACCAGGTTGTGGAGTGATTTCGCAATGACTGCAGACACGACAGGTACTGCTGCATTGATTCAAAGTGACAGGAGACAGCATTTGTCCAGTATGGTTACGAACTATTTTTCCTCCCTTATCGATGTTCTCCCTCACAGGTCATTCCCCTTTGATTATTGGGCATCTAAAATAGACACCTGGCCTGAATTGGCAGAATATGCATTATAGGAGCTCGCTTGCCCAGCTGCTAGTGTGCTATCAGAAAGAGTCTTCAGTGCTGCTGGTTCAATACTAACCGAAAAAAGGACATGTCTGGCTACCCGAAATGTTGATGATCTAACCTTCATTAAAATGAACCAATCATGGATTTCAAATTATTTGGCCCCACCTTCCCCTGCTGACACGTAGCTTGCCTGAAAAATGTCTTGCTTTTGGCCTCCTCTTACTGACTGCTCCAATTCCTCCATTTGCAGCTGCTGAATGTCCACCATAGGCCATTTTTATACCTCCCTAAATGGGCTGACTCCCCCCATAGGGCCGTGGTCACCACTTGGCGCAAGCACCCGTGCAAGTGCCGTTTGCCTGGACAGGTGGGTGTGCCCACTCTTGGGTGATGGCACTGGCACAGGGTCCCTCATAGTACAATGAAGTGTCTCTGACGGTGGTGGTGCACAAACAACGTCAGACACACCGTGGTAATATGAGGGGCCCTGTGCCAGTACCGCCGCCCACGAGAGAGTGTTCCCCCCCAGCTCGAACAGTGCTCTACCACTTGCAAAACTTACCTCTCCCTGCTCCACCACTGTGTAGTCTGTGCAGTTAAATCCTTCAATGGCACTGCCAATACAAATTTGTTGAAATGATAGATGATAGTAAAAATATACAGGTGGAGCGCCCCCACTGCTGCAGGGCCGAGGGGCACCCGGTACCAGGCCTCTGTGTCTCAGTTCTGGGGTGGTCACGGTGGCTAGACCCGGTCCGTGACCCTGCTGAGGGGCATGCTGCGAAGATAGAACGTGATGATGTTGGGGTGTGGGGTGCGATGAATAACGAGGACACAGAGTTGCAGTCTCTTTACCTCTTTACTGAAGGTCTTGAGGTACTCAATCCAGAGCACTGTTAACAGGGCTGTCTGAGACCGGCCAGTCCGAAGGCACATCAGGAGTCCTCTTAACAGGTGGGAATCAGCGTCTACCTTCTAGCGCCTGTGTGTTGTAGTCCTTCCCTGCTGAGCACCCCGGGATAGTCCTCACAACTGATTCTGTCTGTCTCTGATGTTCGTTCTCTCCGTCCCCCAGATGATATGGTTAGGACGCACCCGTATGATGGGGTAGGCCTGGAGTTCTTCCGGGACCCTATAGTCGCCCCTCTCCCACAGCTGCCTCCGTTGTCTGCTTAGGTGATTTGGGTGAGACAGCAACCTATGATTGGCTATCCTGCCGTGGTTTGCAGTAACGCTTAGAGTCTCTTACTTGCTCGGCGTTCCGGCCACCGACTGTTTGCGCCTCAGAAGGATGTTGCCTCGATCTTACAGCACGAATCCTTCTGGTCCTATCGCCTCTTTGCTGTATTCCCGTTTTCTAACTTTTTGTCCTTTCTTAGGAATCTGTCAGGATCCCATCCCTGACAGGTCCTCTCTCTAGCTCTTCCCTGTTACTTCTCCCTGTCTTCCTGTCCAACCCCCAGTTTTTCCAGAGTGTGAGGAGTGGCCTACTAGATAGAACCACTCCCCCTGGTGGCCGGAGTGTGAAGTGTAGTGTGTGTGTTACCTGGTCAGGTGAACTCCTTTAGTGCAATCAGATGTAACATCACTCCCCTTAGTGGCAGAGCGACGTTACTGCAGTGACCAGGACTCTGGGGCGCTGCACTCCCCCCCAGTTAAATCCAGTACTGGGAAAACAAGAACAGCAATACATGTTAACAGAAAACACACAAAATTTTGAAATATCATAAACAATCAAACATAACAGTGCTTCCCTTTATGGGAGGTGAGGACTCTTGAACGTTGCGAAAGTTAGGTCATGCACAGTTTATGACTCTCAGTTCAGTGGTTGAAACAGCGGGGACCCCGGGTAAACAAAGGGGTCCCCTTTAGAAGTTTTTGGAGCAATTCGCTGTCCATTACTCCGTTTGTCCATTTTAAAGCCTGTAACAAAAGATATGCACACAAACATTTTCAACTAAATAGCAGCCCTCATTAATACCTCCAAGTTTTGTAGCGGAGGGGAGTTTGATTCTGGGTGCTCCGTGTGGACCTTCGCAGCGCAGGGGTCGCTATTGGCCTAACAGGGCCCGCTATGCTTGCTACCGCTGGTGTAGTGCACTGTCTGCTAGCTACACTTCTAGTGAGTCTGGGTAGCACTGGCAGGCTGGAGCTCTCAGAGCTGCTGTTACCAACAGTGGGTACGGCAGGTTCGCCAATAGCAGAGGGAGGACTTGCCGGTTCAACGGTTGGCATGGCATCTTCGGGCGGGATCAGCTGAGGTTGCGGGCCTGGACGATCCGGCACCACCGTTAGTTCTAGTGGATTTGGTTGATGGAACGTTAGGACAGGTACCACGATGGCCTGATTTATCTGAGTCCAGGACTGGGGAAAATCGCCAAGAACAGTGTGTATCATCTTCTTTTCTACAGGCGGGGAGGTTCCTGGATCCGTTTCCCTCTCTCTCAACTTATCAGGGCAGACTTTAAGGTGGTCCCTGGATATCGCCGTCGAGGTCTTCCTTCCATCCTTGCTGATGAGACAAACCTTCGTGTTGTCGAAATCGGATGGCAGGACGGTATACGGTTCCGCTTCCCATTGGTCGTCGAGTTTGTGTAGCCTCCTTTTTCGTTTGAGTACGTGCTCACCGGGTGACAAGGGAATCGCAGGAGCATGCTGGTTGTAGTCTCTTTCTTGTTTTTGTCTAGCCTGGGCGAGACTTCATTCCACGCATTCCTGTACTTTGCGGTACTTTCGCTGCCTTTCTGCATCCCAATCTGCATCCGGCGAGGTATCTTCGGGGACTAGGACCCCAATGTCCAGGTCAACGGGTAACTTGCTAGATCTTCCTCGCATCAGGTACTCTGGAGTGCAGTTGGTGGAATTTACTGGGATATGATTGTATATGTCCACCAAGTCAGGCAACTTTGTTGGCCACAGGTTCCGCTCCTCTACGGGTAAGGTCTTCAGTAAGTCGATCACCACTTGGTTCATCTTTTCACACATCCCGTTGGTTTGGGGATGGTACGGTGTGGTTCTGATCTTCTTACACCCGTACAGATGGCAGAACTCTTGGAACACCTCTGCTTCGAATGCTGGTCCCTGATCGGTCAGTACCTTCTCCGGGTAGCCATGGGGCCTACAAAAGTACTGCTGGAAGGCCTTGGCAGCCGTCCTGGCCATTAGATCCTTGACAGGTACAACCACCAAAAATCTGGAGTAGTGATCTACGATTGTAAGAGCGTAGATATAGCCTGACCGGCTAGGTGTCAGCTTCACATGATCCAGCGCGACCAGTTCGAGCGGCCGTTTGGTGATGATGGGCTGCAAGGGAGCCCGTTGGCTGTCACGGTCCTTCCTGCGTAGGCTACATGGACCGCACTCCCGACACCACTTCTCAATGGCTCCCTTCATGCCAATCCAATAGAACCTCCCTTGGAGTAGCCTCTCCAGCTTCTTCCATCCGAAGTGTCCGGCTCCATCGTGGTAGGCTCCCAGAACCATGGGGGCATCTCGCCTCGGCACCACTATCTGCCATACCAATTCATGAGTACGCGGGTCGATACTCCTCCGGCACAGCTTGCCATCATTGATAAAGAGTTGGCTTCTCCCCTTCCACAGCTGTCGTGTCTCCTGTGGATCATCTGGGCTGGGATGCAACCCTGCCTGCGTCAGGAGCTCTTTCACCCGACGGACCGCGGGGTCACCATCCTGGGTCTCCGCCCATCTGTGATGGGGCAGGGGATTCAGCGCGGCATCCTGTTGGTTCTTGTACCGGTTCTTCACATGATGGGAGTACTGAGCGGCTTTGGGGCGATGGAACGCAGGCAACTCTACCTCTTCAAGTGCCTCCGGGTCCTCCCCCGTTTCTGGCAAATTGGGCATCCGGGACAAGGCATCGGCGTTCGCATTCTTGCGTCCTGCCCGGTACTTGATGGTGAAGTCGTAGTTGGACAGCCGGGCCATCCACCGCTGTTCCAAGGCCCCGAGTTTGGCTGTACCCAAGTGCGTCAGCGGATTATTATCCATGAAGACGGTGAATTTCGCCGAGGACAGGTAGTGTTTGAACCTCTCTGTCACTGCCCAGACGATGGCAAGGAACTCCAGTTTAAAGGAACTGTAGTTGTCAGGGTTCCTTTCCGTGGGACGGAGCTTCCTGCTGGCGTAAGCGATCACCCTCTCCTTGCCTTTCTGGACCTGGGATATCACGGCTCCCAATCCCACATTACTGGCATCCGTGTACAGCACAAACGGTTGGTCGTATTCGGGGTAGGCCAGCACCTCTTCTCCCGTCAGGGCCGACTTCAAACAAGTGAAGGATCCTTCCAGCCCCTCGTTCCAGTCAAATGGGGCGTTCTTCCCCTTGGTCTTCTTTGATTGGCCCACCAACAGGTCTTGCAAGGGCGCGGCCTTCTTGGTGAAGTCCTTGATGAACCTTCGGTAATAGCCGACCAGCCCGAGGAACTGCTGGACTTCGTGGAAGTTGCTGGGCTTTGGCCAGTCTTGGATCACCGTGACCTTGTCGGGGTCTGGGGCTACTCCTTCAGCGCTCACCACATGGCCCAGGTACTGCACTTTGGGTTTCAGCAGATGACATTTGGACGGTTTCACCTTTAAGCCAAAGTTGGACAGGGCTTCAAACACCTCAGCCAGGTGCTTCAGATGGTCTTCATAGGTCTTAGAGAAGACAATGACATCATCCAAATACAGCAGTACGGTTTCAAAGTTCTTGTGCCCCAGACAGCACTCCATCATCCTCTGGAACGTCCCCGGGGCATTGCACAATCCGAAGGGCATGTAGTTGAATTCGCAGAGACCCATCGGTGTAGTGAAGGCCGTCTTCTCTTTGTCCGCCTCCGCCACGGGAACCTGCCAGTACCCACTGGTGAGATCTAAGGTAGAAAAGTAGTTAGCAGATTTTAAGGCAGCCAGAGACTCTTCTATCCTGGGCAGTGGGTATGCATCCTTATGTGTAATGCGATTCAACTGCCTGTAATCAACGCACATCCTCATTGTGCCATCTTTCTTTTTAACAAGGACTAATGGAGCTGCCCAGGGGCTACAACTGTCTCTCACCACCCCAGCCTCCTTCATTTCTCGCAACATGTCCTTGGCACACTGGTAATGAGCTGGGGGTACAGGGCGGTATCTCTCCTTTATGGGCCGGTGATCTCCCGTGGGGATATGATGTTGGATCCCTTTCACCTGCCCAAAATCTAAGGGGTGTTTGCTAAATGCCCGCTCATACTCGTGAACCACCCTGTAGGCCCCCTGTTTCTGATGGGATGGGGTGGAGTCAGTGCCCACATGCAATTCCCGACATCAATCTTTCGAGTGCCCTGCAGAACCGTTGTCCTCCGCCAGGTTAGACGGGGCCAAGGGTCCAGGTGTCTGTATCACACTATTATTGACAGCGAACAGTTTGGCAAGCGTGGCATACTTGGTGAGGTGGACCTCTTCCTCTCCACAATTAAGGACATGTACGGGCACCCTCCCCTGGCGGACGTCGACCACCCCCCTGGCTGTCAGGAGAGTAGGCCTATTGTCTGAATACACGGGTTCTACCAGGGCCTGGTAGTCCTTACCCCTGAGGCCTATGGCTGCCCGACACCATATTAACATCTCACTCCTGGGGGGTATCGCGATAGGGTTTGAATCACTCACAGTGACACGACCAATTTCACCACCAGTCAGCTCTACCTGCTGTCTCTGCATCAGAGCTCTGATTTCTTTTTGCAGGGCGCGTTGTTCACTGTAGCCAGCGGTTTCTGCTACCTGTTGTAACAAGACAATAACTTCTGCAAGACAATTTTCTATAACATTGGTACCGATAGTCATCATAGGATTACATTCACGGCGGTCAATATCAACGATTACAATCCCTTGGGCCTTCAATTCCACCCGCCCCACCTTGATGGTGACCTCTTTATAGTCCCCTTAACAGGTGGGAATCAGCGTCTACCTTCTAGCGCCTGTGTGTTGTAGTCCTTCCCTGCTGAGCACCCCGGGATAGTCCTCACAACTGATTCTGTCTGTCTCTGATGTTCGTTCTCTCCGTCCCCCAGAAGATATGGTTAGGGCGCACCCGTATGACGGGGTAGGCCTGGAGTTCTTCCGGGACCCTAGAGTCGCCCCTCTCCCACAGCTGCCTCCGTTGTCTGCTTAGGTGACTTGGGTGAGACAGCCAACCTATAATTGGCTATCCTGCCGTGGTTTGCAGTAATGCTTAGAGTCTCTTACTTGCTCGGCGTTCCGGCCACCGACTGTTTGCGCCTCAGAAGGATGTTGCCTCGATCTTACAGCACGACTCCTTCTGGTCCTATCGCCTCTTTGCTGTATTCCCGTTTTCTCACTTTTTGTCCTTTCTTAGGAATTTGTCAGGATCCCATCCCTGACAGGTCCTCTCTCTAGCTCTTCCCTGTTACTTCTCCCTGTCTTCCTGTCCAACCCCCAGTTTTTCCAGAGTGTGAGGAGTGGCCTACTAGATAGAACCACTCCCCCTGGTGGCCGGAGTGTGAAGTGTAGTATGTGTGTTACCTGGTCAGGTGAACTCCTTTAGTGCAATCAGACGTAACATCACTCCCCTTAGTGGCAGAGTGACATTACTGCAGCGACCAGGACTCTTGGGCGCTGCACAGGGGCCCTGGCCTCCATTTAGACCAGTTAATACTTTGCCAACTACCACTGTCTGCTACTCAGCAGAGGAGCCCACCCTTGTACCTAGCTATGCCACCTGTTTATTTATGAACATTTTTTGAGCAGATATTTAGCCTACTTACTTATTTGGGCCTAGTAACTGTGTCAGCCAGTCCTTACAGTTGTCCTCCACTGAACAAAGCTATGCAGCCTGTGTACTCTTGTTACCAATTTTGAACTGCATTTAGCCTACTTTTTTATTTTAGGCCTACTACATGTGTCTGTCTGCGCCACTCCTTACAATTGTCCTCCGCTGAACAAAGCTATGCAGCCTGTGTACTCCTGTTACCAATTTTGAACTGCATTTAGCCTACTTTTTTATTTTAGGCCTACTACCTGTGTCTGTCTGCGCCACTCCTTACAATTGTCCTCCGCTGAACAAAACTATGCCGCCTGTGTACTCCTGTAACCAAATTTGAACTGCATTGAGCCTACTTTTTATTTTAGGCCTACTACCTGTGTCTGTCTGCGCCACTCCTTACAATTGTCCTCCGCTGAACAAAGCTATGCCACCTGTGTACTCCTGTAACCAAATTTGAACTGCATTGAGCTTACATTTTTATTTTAGGCCTACTACATTTGTCTGTCTGCGCCACTCTTTACAATTGTCCTCTGCTGAACAAAGCTATGCCGCCAGTGTACTCCTGTATCCAAATTTGAACTGCATTGAGCCTACTCTTTTATTTTAGGCCTACTACCTGTGTCTGTCTGCACCACTCCTTACAATTGTCCTCCGCTGAACAAAGCTATGCCGCCTGTGTACTCCTGTTAACCAATTTTGAATTGCATTGAGCCTACTTTTTTATTTTAGGCCTACTACCTGTGTCTGTCTGCGCCACTCCTTACAATTGTCCTCCGCTGAACAAAGCTATGCCGCCTGTGTACTCCTGTAACCAATTTTGAACTGCATTGAGCCTACTTTTTTATTTTAGGCGTACTACCTGTGTCTGTGCAACACCCCAGAGACCTGGTCCTTGCAGTAACATCGCTCCGTCGCTAAGGGGAGTAATGGTTCGTCTGATGGCACTGAAGGAGTTCACCTGACCAGGTATCACAGACACCAATACACTTCATAGTCTGGCCTCCAGGGGGAGCAAAGGGCACTATGTATTAGGCCACTCCTCACAATCTGGTAAAACTGGGGGTTAGATAGAAAGTTAGACAGAAAGCTGACTGGGTTGGAACCAGGCAACATCCTGTGGCAGAGGATGTTGCAGGGGAAGATTCAGGGGGGTCCCTGTCAGGGGTGGGATCCTGGACAGAGGCCTAGCGAACAGAAGGAACGTTACGAGACCGCGCCTGCACGTCATCGCTGCGGTACCCCAAGAAAGGACAAGAAGCGAGGTTTATTGTGAAGAGTGAGAAACGAGATCAAAGCAACAAGGAGAAAATACCAGTAGGAGTCGTGCTGTGAGATCGAGGCAACATCCTACTGAGGCGTGTAGCCGGTGGCCGTTTCCGGCCGAGGAAGTACTGGCTCCAAGCATTACTTGAAACCAACGGCAGGACAGTCAGTTATAGGCGGGCTGTCTCACCTAAATCACCTAAGCAGACATAGGGGGCAACAGTGGGAGAGGGGCGACTCTAGGGTCCCGGAAGAACTCCAGGCCTACCCATCATACGGGTGCATCCTAGCCATATCATCTGGGGGACGGAGAAGAACATCAGAATCAGTTGTGAGGGAACATCAGAAACAGACACAACAGTTGTGAGGACTATCCCGTGGTGCTCAGCAGGGAAGGACTACAACACACAAGCGCTAGAAGAAAGGCACAGATTTCCACCTGCAAAGGGAGCTCTGGAGGTGCCATCGGACTGGCCGGTCTCAGACAGCCCAGTTAACCGTACTCTGGATTGAGGATCCTGAAGCCTTCAGTAAAGAGGTAAAGAGACTGCAACCCTGTGTCCTCGTTATTCCTTGCACCCTGCACCACACCTCATTACTCTCAACTTTTACTGGACGCCCCTTAGCAGGGTCACGGACCGGGTCTCGCCACCGTAACAATCCCAGAACCGAGACAGAGAGGCCCGGTACCGGGTACCCCACAGCCCTGCGACGGTGGGGGGCGCTCCAACTTGGCGTCACGAACAGGATCTACTTAAACCTGAAGAATCAGGTCATGTGTGCCTTGGAACTGTGATTTGTTGTGCTTGGACTGTGACTTATTGCAAAGACTGTGTATTGCCACTTGCCGCCAAAACCGCCGCCATTACAGCGCTAAGGAGAGTGCAGGAGAAGAAGAAGGGCGTGGAGTGGGCATAGACAAGCTGAAAAGCGTGAAAGACAATGGCCGCCCAGTCTAAGTATTTCTGCATCCTGAGGACGTGTCCGTCAGCAGCTGAGGTCTGCCTCCTTATTCTCTTTGGAGGGTGGAGACCATGGAGACGGGGCCGCCCACGAAAGAGAGCGCGGGAAGAAGATACTGAGGAGGAGGAGGCAAAGATGGCGACGTCGGAAGCACTGCATGGGGACGACCCGACCCAGCATGAGGCTGCACTACCCGTCACAGCCCCAGACTCGCCATCGTTGCAGGGACTGGACCTCACGGAGTTACCGCCGGGCAGACCCAACTGGCCGCCGTCTGAGGAGTGTGTGGCTGCAGCTGAGGCCCGGCAGATAGCACGCCGCTGGGAGGCTGACGCTCATGTGACCGCTCGGCTGGGCCAGCCTACGGAGGTCTGCCTATCTCCGGTGTCCCCCGCTTCCTCCATCCCGGCCGCGGCAGAGTGCGAGCTGCAGGCACAGGGCCTGAGGATCCTGCCGGAGGCAGAACATCTGCGGCGCCTGATGACGGCGTGGAGGAATAGACCCCAACCTGCGGTCCGGATCGACCTGACGAGTGCTGTGGAGGCTCCACCGTCACACTGGGGTGTAGTGGTATTCTTTAATTCCCGAAAGGGCAGGGGAGTCATCCAGGAAATTGGAGAGCCGCTGCAGGTCCGTGTTGACCGGAAGGAAGTGAAGCCCTGCGGTGGAAAATATGCCAAAGACTGCGATTTGGAGCCCGGAGACGCAGTGACCTATACCCGATGGAGGAGGGAAGTCGGCTGGACGGCTCGGGGAGTTCAGCAGTGCGTCACTCTCCGGGCTGCTGCCAGAACGCCGGAGGACGAATTCCCTGCGGAAAAGGCCACGGAACCCGCCACCGCAGAGCCCCAAGAGATCCCGGCCCACAGTGTATCTATGGGTCGCGCCCGCTCCCGGTCGAGGAAGGTGGCCCAGAGAGGAGTGGTGCCGCTGCCTGGACGAGGATCGAGCCTTTCTATACCATCACGGGCCGTTTGCCGGGTGAGGCCCGGAAGGAGGCCCCCTCTGGATCAGCCAGAACCTGAGTAAGCATAAATGCTTTACAAAATGTATATAGTTAACTGTTTGTCTTTTTGTGTTTCTCTGCTGCTATAACCCGACTAGGGTTAACTCTTAAAGGGATCCCTTAGTTTACCCGGGATCCCTATTTTTGCCTTTTTGTTTTGTTTCCTGTTTATCACTGTTACAGAGAACTGCTGGATCATGAACACTGCATGATTACAAACTTATTGTAAATAGTTTGCACCTTCTTAAAGGTGCCCCCTACTGGTTTTACAACAAAGAGAACTCTTTGCGAAGAAACTGTTCCTGGGAACAGCATTGGAGTTTCTGTCTACACGGACTGGCAGCATGAGTAGCTGCACTACCTCAAAGAGCCTTGGCTCCCTCTTAAAGGGAATGTTCGTTAGTTGTATTTAAGATACAATGTCGCCTTGTAAGAGAATAAATAGAAATAATGTTTTACATAGAAAAGTTATATGTAGTTAGTTAGTTGATTATAGGAAATGCTTAATAATGTGATAGAGAATGAGGGCAGGAAAGTGAACCCGTAGGGGTTAGTGAGTGAGTCCTCCTAGGAGCCATAGAGAGATGGCTCAGTGATACTGTACTAGGAAAAGAGGCAGTAGGCCTGGGCAGATAGACAGGCGGTCCTGCATCAGAGAGTAACAAGAAAATATTGCACTTAGGAAAGAAAGACGAAGAAAAGTTAATTTATATTTTAGAAGTTTTATCCTAGGCCTTTAGTGGATCCAGCTTATACATCCTTAAAGGCAATGTTAAATTTTTGTTCAGGATTTGCACTCAGTAGAATACCCGGTTGGGTAATAGAAGTTATTTATAGTCTGTTATTTAAAATATTTAACCATGTTTGTAACGTTTAAGAGTCCTCACCTCCCATAAAGGGAAGCACTATTCTTATTACTTATTACTTGTTATTGCATTTCAAAATTGTATGTCTTTTTGCTGACATGTATTGTTGTTTTCTTCCCAGTCTGGGAGTACTGGATTTAACCGGGGGGGAGTGCAGCACCCCAGAGACCTGGTCCTTGCAGTAACATCGCTCCGCCGCTAAGGGGAGTAATGGTACGTCTGATGGCACTGAAGGAGTTCACCTGACCAGGTATCACAGACACCAATACACTTCATAGTCTGGCCTCCAGGGGGAGCAAAGGGCACTATGTATTAGGCCACTCCTCACAATCTGGTAAAACTGGGGGTTAGATAGAAAGTTAGACAGAAAGCTGACTGGGTTGGAACCAGGCAACATCCTGTGGCAGAGGGTGTTGCAGGGAAAGATTCAGGGGGGTCCCTGTCAGGGGTGGGATCCTGACAGAGGCCTAGCGAACAGAAGGAACGTTACGGGACCGCGCCTGCACGTCATCGCTGCGGTACCCCAAGAAAGGACAAGAAGCGAGGTTTATTGTGAAGAGTGAGAAACGAGATCAAAGCAAAGAGGAGAAAACACCAGTAGGAGTCGTGCTGTGAGATCGAGGCAACATCCTACTGAGGCGTGTAGCCGGTGGCCGGAAACGCTGAGGAAGTACTGGCTCCAAGCATTACTTCAAACCAACGGCAGGACAGTCAGTTATAGGCGGGCTGTCTCACCTAAATCACCTAAGCAGACATAGGGGGCAACAGTGGGAGAGGGGCGACTCTAGGGTCCCGGAAGAACTCCAGGCCTACCCGTCATACGGGTGCGTCCTAGCCATATCATCTGGGGGACGGAGAAGAACATCAGAATCAGTTGTGAGGGAACATCAGAAACAGGCACAACAGTTGTGAGGACTATCCCGTGGTGCTCAGCAGGGAAGGACTACAACACACAAGCGCTAGAAGGAAGGCACAGATTTCCACCTGCAAAGGGAGCTCTGGAGGTGCCATCGGACCGGCCGGTCTCAGACAGCCCAGTTAACCGTACTCTGGATTGAGGATCCTGAAGCCTTCAGTAAAGAGGTAAAGAGACTGCAACCCTGTGTCCTCGTTATTCCTTGCACCCTGCACCACACCTCATCACTCTCAACTTTTACTGGACGCCCCTTAGCAGGGTCACGGACCGGGTCTCGCCACCGTGACAATCACAGAACCGAGACAGAGAGGCCCGGTACCGGGAACTGTTGTGTATCCGCTTTTTGGGCTCCCCTGGTGGTTGCTGGTGGTACTGGTGACTTGTTTGCACTTTGCTGCTTCTGTTCACCTGCTTCCATCAGTGTTTGGGAGTTTCCTATTTAGCCTTGCTCTCCAGTCATTTCCTTGCCGGTCATCATTGTAACCAGAGCCTTCGGTTGCATGTTCCTGCTACTAGTCTGCTGATCAGCTAAGTGGACTTTGTCCTTTTGTTTTGTACCTTTTGTCCAGTTTGCAGTTTTTGTAATTCTCTGTAGCTGGAAGCTCTTGCGGGCTGAAATTGCCACTCCTGTGTCATGAGTTGACACAGGAGTCTTAAAGTAATTTCAGGATGGTTTTTGAAAGGGTTTTCAGTTGACCGTGAAGTCCTCTTTTGTATCCTTCTGCTATCTAGTAAGTGGACCTCTCTTTGCTAAATCTACTTTCATACTGTGTATGTCTTTTCCTCTTAATTCACCGCTGAGATATACTGCCAAAAATTTCGTAAATGGTCTGTGCTTACTCAGTGGAATGAGTGCGCCTTAGCGGCAAATTTCAGAGAGGGCCTTTCTGATGCCGTTAAAGATGTTATGGTCGGGTTCCCTGCGCCTACAGGTCTGAATGAGTCCATGACAATGGCAATTCAGATTGATCGGCGTTTGCGGGAGCGCAAACCCGTGCACCATTTGGCGGTATCTTCTGAAGAGACGCCAGAGAAAATGCAATGTGACAGAATTATGTCCAGAAGCGAGCGGCAGAATTATAGGCGTAAAAATGGGTTATGCTTCTATTGTGGTGATTCTGCTCATGTTATATCGGCATGCTCTAAACGTACTAGGAAGGTTGACAAGTCTATTTCAATTGGCACTTTACAGTCCAAATTTATTTTGTCTGTAACCTTGATTTGTTCATTATCAGTTATTACCGTGGATGCCTATGTGGACTCTGGCGCCGCTCTGAGTCTTATGGACTGGTCCTTTGCCAGGCGCTGTGGGTTTGATTTAGAGCCTCTGGAAGTCCCTATACCTCTGAAGGGTATTGATTCTACACCTTTGGCTTGTAATAAACCACAGTTCTGGACGCAAGTGACTATGCGTATGACTCCAGACCATCAGGAGGTGATTCGCTTCCTTGTGTTGTACAATTTACATGATGTTTTGGTGCTTGGGTTACCATGGTTACAGTCTCATAACCCAGTCCTTGACTGGAAAGCTATGTCTGTGGTAAGCTGGGGATGTCGGGGTGCTCATGGGGACACTCCTTTGGTGTCCATTTCGTCATCTATTCCATCTGAGATTCCGGCATTTTTGTCTGATTATCGTGATATTTTTGAAGAGCCTAAAATTGGTTCACTCCCTCCTCACAGGGATTGTGATTGCGCCATAGATCTGATTCCTGGCAGTAAATTTCCAAAGGGTCGTTTGTTTAACCTCTCTGTACCTGAACATGCTGCTATGCGCGAGTATATTAAGGAGTCCCTGGAAAAGGGACATATTCGTCCTTCTTCATCACCTTTAGGAGCCGTTTTTTTCTTTGTCTCTAAAAAGGATGGCTCTCTGAGGCCTTGTATTGATTATCGACTCCTGAATAAAATTACAGTCAAATATCAGTATCCTTTGCCTTTGCTGACTGATTTGTTTGCTCGCATAAGGGGGGCTAAGTGGTTCTCTAAGATTGATCTTCGTGGGGCGTATAATTTGGTGCGAATTAAGCAGGGGGATGAGTGGAAAACCGCATTTAATACGCCTGAGGGCCATTTTGAGTATTTGGTAATGCCTTTCGGCCTTTCTAATGCACCTTCTGTCTTTCAGTCCTTAATGCATGATATTTTCCGTGAATATTTGGATAAATTTATGATTGTGTACTTGGATGATATTTTGATTTTTTCTGATGACTGGGAGTCTCATGTTCAGCAGGTCAGGAGGGTTTTTCAGGTTTTGCGGGAGAATTCTTTGTGTGTAAAGGGTTCAAAGTGTGTTTTTGGGGTTCAAAAAATTTCCTTTTTGGGGTACATTTTTTCCCCTTCTTCTATTGAGATGGACCCTGTCAAGGTTCAGGCTATTTACGACTGGACGCAGCCTACTTCTCTGAAGAGTCTTCAGAAATTCTTGGGCTTTGCTAATTTTTATCGTCGATTTATAGCTGGTTTTTCTGGCGTTGCTAAACCTCTGACGGATTTGACTAAAAAGGGTGCTGATGTTGCCAATTGGTCCCCTGCTGCTGTGGAGGCCTTTCGGGAGCTTAAGCGCCGCTTTTTGTCTGCCCCTGTGTTGCGCCAGCCTGATGTTTCTCTTCCCTTTGAGGTTGAGGTCGATGCTTCCGAGATCGGAGCGGGGGCGGTTTTGTCGCAGAGAAGTTCCGACTGCTCAGTGATGAGACCTTGTGCGTTCTTTTTGCGAAAATTTTCGGCCGCCGAGCGAAACTATGATGTTGGTAATCGGGAGCTTTTGGCCATGAAGTGGGCATTTGAGGAGTGGCGTCATTGGCTTGAGGGTGCCAGACATCAGGTGGTAGTTTTGACTGATCACAAGAATTTAATTTATTTGGAGTCTGCCAGGCGCCTGAATCCTAGACAGGCACGTTGGTCGTTGTTCTTTTCCCGGTTTAATTTTGTGGTCTCGTACTTACCGGGTTCTAGGAATGTGAAGGCAGATGCTCTTTCTAGGAGTTTTGAGCCTGACTCTCCTGGGAATTCTGAACCTGCTGGTGTTCTTAAGGATGGGGTGGTTTTGTCTGCTGTCTCTCCAGATCTGCGACGTGCTTTGCAAGAATTTCAGGCGGATAGACCTGATCGTTGTCCGTCTGGTAGACTGTTTGTTCCTGACGATTGGACCACTAGAGTCATCTCGGAAGTTCATTCTTCTACTCTGGCAGGTCATCCGGGAATTTTTGGCACCAGAGATTTAGTGGCTAGATCCTTCTGGTGGCCTTCCCTGTCTCGAGATGTGCGTGTTTTTGTGCAGTCTTGCGATGTGTGTGCTCGGGCCAAGCCTTGTTGTTCTAGGGCTAGTGGGTTGTTGTTGCCCTTGCCTATTCCTAAGAGGCCTTGGACGCACATCTCTATGGACTTTATCTCGGATCTCCCTGTTTCTCTGAAGATGTCTGTCATCTGGGTGGTGTGTGACCGTTTTTCTAAAATGGTTCATTTGGTGCCATTGCCTAAGTTGCCTTCCTCATCTGAGTTGGTCCCTCTGTTTTTTCAAAATGTGGTTCGCTTGCATGGTATTCCGGAAAACATCGTTTCTGACAGGGGTACCCAGTTCGTGTCTAGATTTTGGCAGGCAGTCTGTGCCAGGTTGGGCATTGATTTGTCCTTTTCGTCTGCATTCCATCCTCAGACCAATGGCTAGACGGAGCGAACTAATCAAACTTTGGAGACTTATTTGAGGTGTTTTGTGTCTGCGGATCAGGATGATTGGGTTGCCTTTCTGCCGTTGGCGGAGTTTGCTCTTAATAATCGGGCTAATTCTGCCACTTTGGTTTCTCCTTTCTTTTGCAATTCAGGGTTTCATCCGCGTTTTTCATCTGGTCAGGTTGAATCTTCGGATTGTCCTGGAGTGGATGCGGTGGTGGATCGGTTGCATCGGATTTTGGGACAAGTGGTGGATAATTTGGAATTGTCCCAGGAGAGGACTCAGCAGTTTGCTAACTGTCGTCGTCGTGTTGGTCCCCACCTTCGCGTTGGGGACTTGGTGTGGTTGTCTTCCCGTTTTGTCCCTATGAGGGTTTCTTCTCCCAAATTTAAGCCTCGGTTCATCGGTCCTTATAGGATTTTGGAGATTCTTAACCCTGTTTCCTTTCGTTTGGACCTCCCGGCATCTTTCGCTATCCATAATGTGTTCCATCGGTCGTTGTTGCGGAGATATGAGGTACCGGTGGTTCCTTCTACTGAACCTCCTGCTCCTGTGCTGGTGGAGGGGGAATTGGAGTACGTCGTAGAGAAGATCTTGGACTCCCGTATTTCCAGACGGAGACTTCAATATCTGGTTAAATGGAAAGGCTATGGTCAGGAAGATAATTCTTGGGTAACTGCCTCTGATGTTCATGCCTCGAATTTGGTTCGTGCCTTTCATAGGGCTCATCCAGATCGCCCTGGCGGTTCTTGTGAGGGTTCGGTGCCCCCTCCTTAAGGGGAGGGTACTGTTGTGTATCTGCTTTTTGGGCTCCCCTGGTGGTTGCTGGTGGTACTGGTGACTTGTTTGCACTTTGCTGCTTCTGTTCACCTGCTTCCATCAGTGTTTGGGAGTTTCCTATTTAGCCTTGCTCTCCAGTCATTTCCTTGCCGGTCATCATTGTAACCAGAGCCTTCGGTTGCATGTTCCTGCTACTAGTCTGCTGATCAGCTAAGTGGACTTTGTCCTTTTGTTTTGTACCTTTTGTCCAGTTTGCAGTTTTTCTAATTCTCTGTAGCTGGAAGCTCTTGCGGGCTGAAATTGCCACTCCTGTGTCATGAGTTGACACAGGAGTCTTAAAGTAATTTCAGGATGGTTTTTGAAAGGGTTTTCAGTTGACCGTGAAGTCCTCTTTTGTATCCTTCTGCTATCTAGTAAGTGGACCTCTCTTTGCTAAATCTACTTTCATACTGTGTATGTCTTTTCCACTTAATTCACCGTTATTACATGTGGGAGGCTGCTATCATCTTTTGGGGTATTTCCCTAGAGGTAAGCCAGGTCTGTTTCTTCCTCTACCAGGCGTAGTTAGTCCTCCGGCTGGCGCGTGGCATCTAGGAAGCCGTAGGTATGCTCCCTGGCTACTGTTAGTTGTGTGGTAGATTTAGCTCACGGTCAACTCGAGTTTCCATCACCCGAGAGCTCGTTCGTTATTTATATGTTTCTTACGTTCCCTTGCCATTGGGAACCATTACAGGGTACCCCACGGCCCTGCGATGGTGGGGGCGCTCCATCTGTCTGCGCCACTCCTTACAATTGTCCTCCGCTGAACAAAGCTATGCTGCCTGTGTTCTCCTGTAACCAATTTTGAACTGCATTGAGCCTACTTTTTTATTTTAGGCCTACTGCTTGTGTCTGTCTGCGCCACTCCTTACAATTGTACTCCACTTAACAAAGCTATGCCACCTGTGTACTCCTGTAACCAATTTTGAACTGCACTGAGCCTACTTTTTTATTTTAGGCCTACTACCTGTGTCTGTCTGCGCCCCTCCTTACAATTGTCCTCCGCTGAACAAAGCTATGCTGCCTGTGTACTCCTGTTACCAGTTTTGAACAGCATTTAGCCTACTTACTTTATTGGGCCTACTAATTGTCAGCCTCTCATTACAGTTGTCCTCTGCTGAACAAATCTATGCCGCCTGTTTAGTCCTATTACCAGTTTTGAACTGCATTTAGCCTACTTTATTATTTGGGCATATATCTATGTTTCCTCGTCATCCTGCCCATTGCCCAGCCACTGCTAGATGAGTCTGCTGGTACATTGACCCAGACCACTACATTCCAC
Organism: Ranitomeya variabilis; assembly: GCF_051348905.1. Taxonomy (NCBI): domain Eukaryota; kingdom Metazoa; phylum Chordata; class Amphibia; order Anura; family Dendrobatidae; genus Ranitomeya; species Ranitomeya variabilis. The sequence goes on along the minus strand of NC_135232.1, from coordinate 594,776,517 downwards.
TTGCACTACACAGCCAGAATCTGACCCTGCTGAAAGTCAGGTTCCCCTTCCCGCATACTATACCACCTTACACGGGGACAAAGAGGAAGGTGCAGATGAAAGTGCAGGTTCCTTCATCAGGTGGGGGGGGCATACTCGTTGGCGACATCACTGGCACAGGGCCCCTCATAGTACGCAAAAGTGCCTCTGCCGGTGGGAGGCGCCCCTGCCGTCAAACACACCGCCGTACTTTAAGGGGCCCTGTGCCAGTGCCAATGCGAACGAGTGGGCCCCCCTGCTTGCTCAGGATCACAGTACTTGCAAAGTTTAAATACTTACCTCTCCCTGCTCCGCCACCGTGACGTAGTCCGCGTTTCCTGGGCCCAACAAAATCTTGAGCCAGCCCTACCCCCCCCCCCCACAACTTTAGCCAAATGACCCCCAATTTTCAATGCCTAACTATTATAAGGTAGATTAAGATTGACAAGCTTAAGTAACAAGAATTGATGTTTTTGGCATTAAAATGGGCACTGTAGGTGTTTTCCTGTCCTCCACTCACTGCCGACTTTGATTCCCCATTGACTTGCATTGGGTTTCGTGTTTTGGTTGGCCCCCGACTTTTCGCAATAATCGGCCGATTTCACCCGACCCGACTTTTGACAAAGTCGGGTTTCGCGAAACCCGACTCGATCCTAAAAAAGTAAAAGTTGCTCAACTCTAAAGACCAGTAGTGGGTGATAAATACAGAAGTGGTGACTAGTCAGTGGCATGTTCATGCTCCACAAAAATGGTCCATACAGTTCTGACTATACAAGTGCACCCAAAAACGTGCACCAAAAAGTTCCTCTCAAACTTTCTGAGTCTCTGTGCTGCCTCTGAAGCTGCTAGCGTTTCAGAAACAGAACTTCTTGTGTCTGAAGACAATAAATACAGTTCATCGACAGATCTCTATAGGGATAAATTGCTCCCATTATGTAGTCCAGGTCCCGAGTGACCACCACCAACTACGGAAGAGAACTAGGAGTCCTTAGAGGGAGAGTAACGTTGCTCAGCTAAAACTGCAGCTGTGGCCTTCTTTCCTGCCAATAAATCACAGCACAGGTCCCCTCTGATTCCTGGCCTGTGTCAGGGATTTCAACGGCACCCAAGAGGTCCATCCACCTCACTATCCTCAACCTTCAATCCCTACACAAATCACTGCTTAATATCTGCTCTGGCAGGAGAAGAATGCCATTCACCTTAGTTTCTGCCCCTTACATCACCATTAATCCCTGATAAACTAGTCATAGATTTATGTTATATCAAGGCTCCTCTGTTCCCCTAATCCAGGGGCTGATGGGTGTGTGTGTGTGTGTGTGTGTGTGTGTGTGTGTGTGTGTGTGTGGAGGGGGGGCAGGTTTACAAAGCCTAATGATGGCGATCATTTTGTTTCTCATGACACGGTCAGAAATGGGAATTGGACACACACAAGATTTGCTGCTGAGTGCATTCGCCTCATCAAGGCGTAATTACGCTTAATTAGATAATGAGTCGTCTTCAGCCTTTTCTTCTAGGAGAAACATTAGGCGGGAGGTGGTGCTGCAAACAAATCATTGCAAATTTGTTTAAAAAAAAGAAACAAGTAAAATAATACAAGGAGGGAAATTATTGGATTAGTGAATTATTATTACTCGGTGATTGTTTTATTACAGCAGAGTGTTATAAGGGAGCGACAGATATTTATATTTTTTATTCTATTTATATTATCCCTCTATGCATATAAGGCATACAGAATGTGCACAGCTTTCCCTATTATCCCTCTATCCTTATAAGGTATACCGAAAATACATAGCCCCTCCCTTTTCATCTTTATATCAATATAAGGCATACGGAATGTGCACAGTCCCTCCTTTATTATCCCTCTATCTTTATAAGGCATTTGCAATGTACCCAGCCCCTCCCTTTTCATCTTTCTATCCATATAAGGCATACAGACTATGCACAGCCCCTCCCTTATTATCCCTCTATCCATATAAGGCATACAGAATGTGCACAGCCCCTCCCTTAATTATCCCTCTATCCATATAAGGCAGGCAGAATGTGCACAGCCCCTCCCTTACCATCCCTCTATCCTTATAAGGTATTTACAATGTACACAGCCCCTCCCTTTTCATCTTTCCATCCATATAAGGCATGCAGAATGTGCACAGCCCCTCCCTTATTTTCCCTCTATCCATATGAAGCATACAGAATGTGCACAGCCCCTCCCTTATTTTCCCCCTATCCATATGAGGCATACAGAATGTGCACAGCTTTCCCTATTATCCCTCTATCCTTATAAGGTATAAAGATAATACACATCCCCTCCCTTTTCATCTTTATATCCATATAAGGCATACGGAATGTGCACAGTCCCTCCCTTATTATCCCTCTATCCTTATAAGGCATTTGCAATGTACCCAGCCCCTCCCTTTTCATCTTTCTATCCATATAAGGCATACAGACTGTGCACAGCCCCTCCCTTATTATCCCTCTATCCATATAAGACATACAGAATGTGCACAGCCCCTCTCTTAATTATCCCTCTATCCATATAAGGCATACAGAATGTGCACAGCCCCTCCCTTACCATCCCTCTATCCTTATAAGGCATTTACAATGTACACAGCCCCTCCCTTTTCATCTTTCTATCCATATAAGGCATACAGAATGTGCACAGCCCCTCCCTTATCCCTCTATCCATATAAGACATACAGAATGTGCACAGCCCCTCCCTTATCCCTCTATACATATAAGGCATACAGAATGTGCACAACCCCTCCCTTATCCCTCTATCCTTATAAGGCATACAGAATGTACAAAGCCCCTCTCTTATTATCCCTCTATCCTTATAAGGCATTTACAATGTACACAACCCCTCCCTTTTCATCTTTCTATCCATGTAAGGCATGCAGAATGTGCACAGCCCCTCTCTTATCCCTCTATCCATATAAGGCATACATAATGTGCACAGCCCCTCTCTCATACCTCTATCCATAGGCATGCATAATGTGCACAGCCCCTCCCTTATTCCTCTATCCTTATAAGGCATACATAATGTGCACAGCCCCTCCCTTATTCCTCTATCCTTATAAGGCATACATAATGTGCACAGCCCCTCCCTTATCCCTCTATCCATATAAGGCATACAGAATGTGCACAGCCCCTCCCTTATCCCTCTATCCATATAAGGCATACAGAATGTGCACAGCCCCTCCCTTATCCCTCTATCCATATAAATCATACAGAATGTGCACAGCCCTCCCTTATCCCTCTATCCATAGGCATACATAATGTGCACAGCCCCTCCCTTATTCCTCTATCCTTATAAGGCATACATAATGTGCACAGCCCCTCCCTTATCCCTCTATCCTTATAAGTATAAGGCATACAGAATGTGCACAACCCCTCCCTTACCCCTCTATCCTTATAAGGCATACAGAATGTGCAAAGCCCCTCCCTTATTATCCCTCTATCCATATAAGGCATTTACAATGTACACAACCCCTCCCTTTTCATCTTTCTATCCTTGTAAGGCATGCAGAATGTGCACAGCCCCTCCCTTATCCCTCTATCTATATAAGATATACATAATGTGCACACCCCATCCTTATCCCTCTATCCATATAAGGCATACAGAATGTGCACAGCCCCTCCCTTATTCCTCTATCTATAGGCATACATAATGTGTACAGCCCCTCCCTTATTCCTCTATCCTTATAAGGCATACATAATGTGCACAGCCCCTCCCTTATCCCTCTATCCATATAAGGCATACAGAATGTATACAGCCCCTCCTCTATTATCTATCTACCTTTGTAAGGCAAAACAATAATTCAAGTTTAATTAATGTACTGCTGTCATATACATATATTGGGTCAAATTAATTCGACTTTTTGTAATAAATGTTTTTGCAGCAGGTGTCCGTTCCGACCTGGAGCTGGCAGAGCTTTGCTCTTCCTGTCAGTCTATATAGAGGTACATAGTATGTCTCGGCAGTGAAGAGGTGTTTGTTGGACTTGAGTGATCTATCAAATCCAATTTGTCGGCATCTTGAGTGGTTGGACGCGAGTCGTGTTTCTCGCTCTTCAGTGCCCAGTTTGTCAGGTTACATACATCACTCAATATTATTAAACCATTCTGACTGCATTAAGTTACTAACTATTGATCGGACGTTCTTACTGGGGCAGAGGGTGCCAGGGTCTCGCCATATTACCCCACTCTGCCCTACTGAGAAGAATGCAATAAGAGCAGAGCAAAATGTAGGATGGCAATTCATATGGAGCAGCACTATGTTCAGTCTGATGAACCATTGGACAATATGGCACCTATTCTTTCTGAATGATTGATCCTGGAGTTGTAGATTTAAAAGGATTTTTCCTGACTTTAACATTCATGGCCTATCCATGGACTGGGCAATCAGTATCTGATCAATGGGGGGTGCAACACGGGCACCTCGGCTGATCAGGTGTTCCCAGTATCGGCGGTGGGCAGAAATGCTGAGCTGTGGCGCTGCATGGCACAGCTCTAATAACAGCATAGTGGCCGCGGCCGGGTACCATAAATCAGTCCACTACAGTACCTGGCCAGCATACAATTTAAAAAATAAAAAAACTAGACTTTTTTTTAATAAAAGAATGTTTTCAGTTGTTTTTTTAAATACTTTAAATGTTATTATTTTTTATTACTCTAACCCTAACCCTAGTTCTAACCCTAACTCTAACCCTAGCTCTAATTCTAACTCTAAACCTAGCTTTAACCCTAACCCTAGTTCTAACTCTAACCCAAGCTCTAACCCTAACCCTAGCTCTAACCCTAATTCTAGCTCTAACCCTAGCTCTAATTCTAACTCTAAACCTAGCTCTAACCCTAAACCTAATTCTAACCCTAACCCTAGCTCTAACCCTAACTCTAGTTCTAACCCTAACCCTAGCTCTAACTCTAGCTCTAACCCTAGCTCTAATCCTAACTCTAACCCTAGCTCTAACCCTAACCCTAGTTCTAACCCTAACCCTAGTTCTAACCCTAACCCTAGCCCTAACCCTAACTCTAGCTCTATCCCTAGCTCTAACCCTATCCCTAACCCTAGCGCTAACCCTAACTCTAGCTCTAACTCTAATCCTAACTCTAACCCTAGCTCTAACCCTAACCATATCCCTAGTTCTAACTCTAACTCTTACTCTAGCTCTAACCCTAGTTATGATTGGCAAAAGTGTGTAAAATGTATTTAACTTTTAGTCTTTTGCGTGTGTGTGTGTGGGGGGGGTTACAGATGATTTTTTTTTTTTTTTTTTAAATTTAAGACAACTCTCACTCCAGATCTCTGTCTCTCCTGTCATAAAAGTTAGAGGAGAGATGCCAGGAAGCTGCAGGTGAGCAGAGCACATGTGCAGCAAACATAACTCAATAATTGTTCAGCCTCTCCTATCAGTTGCTGCCTATACAGGGCACAGCTGATAAACTTATCTTGACTGCTGGGAGACGACGTGGAGGAAATACTTGGCTCAGTTTATGATTTTTACTCAGGAAAATACATGTAGGACTTTGCCTGACCGGGTACAAAGTCAAGACACAAGATTTTGTGCTTTACTTACGTGAACCTTGTTAAGTGTTCTGTACAAGTTTCAGTCTCAGAATGAGACATTCACTGACAGCAAGCACAATAATAAGGAATGGAATGACATACGTATTGGAAGTTTCAGAACTTTTCATGACTAGTCTCCTTTCTTTCTACAGCCGCACTGCCCCCTTGTGTACAGACATAACATCCTGGAAGACTCGTCTCAAAATCACAGACATGCAGGACACCTTGGTGAATATTGATAGCTGTAGGTGAATGCTACTCATTGACATGCGGGCCATCATATATCACAATTGCGCCATTTTTTCCTTATAAGAAAAATGTTACATATGACTTTACAAAGTGGGTAACGTGTGCTCAGTGCTGTGGTCTAACCGTGGTTTCATGCTGCCACCTGGTGGCTAATCCAAACTTTTTCTCTATTAACCAGATCTAAAATTTATCAGTATGTTAGAGAAGCGCCAAATGATTCAAACTTCCCTTCTCTCATGTCCAATTTGGTCCCGAGGCACCTGGATTAGGGCATCTGTGCAAGCAATCCTCTGCTGGCATTGTGGGCACCTGAGCTGCTTTCCCCTGACATGACGAAGCCCCCGCAGCATCATGGATTGAATCAAGTAATGTTATGTCTTCTGTGTGAACCTTCCAATATGACAATGACCTCAAGCCTAGCTCAAAGCCCACCAAGGCCTGGTTTCAGAAGACGCATGTAGAAAAGCCGCAGAGACACCATCACGTGTTTCTCAACGCAAGCAGTGAATAGCCAGGTCTTTCACCGGGAAGGAACAACTGTAATAGGATGCAGGTACTGAGTATGTCACCACGGAACAGACAGACCAACAGTTGAGGGGTTTAATAACAGGGATATGGTTCTCCTCGCAGGGAGGAAGCAATGCAAAATAACTAACAATAAAACAATGCAAAAATACGGGAGTTAAACAATATAACAGAATTAAGCAGGATTCCTTGAGAAAAGAACACTTATCAGTCTGGAGGTGTCTTGCTTGGAGGGTCGTCTTCTCCAACGTTGGCGCCGAGAAACAGTGGCACTTGTCGTCCCTCTGTTGTCCGTGGGCAGAGTAGTCTCTGAGAGCCTGCTGTCTGGGGTTTCGGGAGTCAATGTGGTATGCACAGGCTCTGAGTCTTTAACTTTTACAGCACAACCTGGAAATCGGGGCTCCGCACTGTTGTCTCTATACCAGGAAAACAGGGGCTCCACAATGTTAAGTCTCTGTACCAGGAAAACAGGGGCTCCGCAATGTTAAGTCTCTGTACCAGGAAAACAGGGGCTCCGCAATGTTAAGTCTCTGTACCAGGAGTCAGGGGCTCTGTACTGTTACCGCGGGGACCAGGGTGTCATAGTCTCTAAAACGGGTCTCAAAGTGCCCCTCTCCAGTCACAGCAGAGTCCGCTTTATGTACTCATGAGATACAGTCTTTCTGTGCAGTCTCTCTCTATTTGTCCTCAGACCGGGAGCTCGCTCTCTCTCTCTTCTGAAGCGCAGCTGCACCCTGCTCTGCACGCTGCTCTGTCTCCTGCGCGCGTCCCTTTCCCGCCCTGTGGCTGCTTCCTTTCTGTCCCAGTCTCTCAGTCTCCCCCTAGGGAACCCGCAGCACAGCTCAATGGTTCCGGGCACAGAGCCAAGAAGGTAACCGCCCCCAGACTCTTCTTGTGCTTTTAACTCCTTACATTCCCCCCCTCTTTCTGCTCGCCATTCCACGGGCGAGATCTTCAGGAGTTCCTGTTGGCAATCTTCCAGTCCTTGCACAATCTGCTGCCAGATGAACTCGTCCTGATTGTAGCGAACAGGGGGTACACCAGCCGTTGAACGTTCAGAGCGTCTCAAACCAGCAGGGGTGGTGGTGTCAGCTGCTGTGGGAGGAGTCGAGGCTTCCTCCGATACATTGGTAGAATCTGGCACCAGCCCTGTCCCTGGGTTCACTGGAAGAGATTCGGAGTCTTCCTCGTCTTCCACATCTACATTGATCACTGGCGCCGCTGGTGGGGGTGCTGGAGTCAATTGGACTGATTCAGGATCTCGAGACAAACATGGGCGCAACATATTCCTGTGCAGCGTGCGGGTGGGAGTCCCTTCTTCCATTTCGGGCTGGACCTCATAAACGGGGCCCCCGTTGCCGAGCCGCCGCTTCACTCGGTACGGCCTTTTCTCCCATCGGTACTCTAGTTTGTTGTGTGGGCGCTTTTTCCTCACTAAGATTCTGTCTCCAGGCCGCAGGGCTGTCCCCTTTTGAGGAGCTACCTGGGGATGCTCCAATTCTTGCAGCCGGTCCTGCACTAGACGTTGAATTGTCCGCAGCCGACGACGATGTTCTTGAACCCAGGAGTACACCCCCGTCCGTGGGTAGTCCTCCTCGGGTTCCAGCACCAGCTCTGCCAGTCCCTTCCCGGGTCGGCCAAAGAACAGAGAGTAAGGGGTGAATCCGGTGGTGCTGTGTTTACGATTGTTATACGCCCACACCAATTCAGGGACGGACTCAGTCCACTTCGCCTTCTGGTCCTCCTCCAGGGTCCTCAGCATTTGAATCAGAGTGCGGTTAAATCTTTCACAAGCCCCATTCCCCTGTGGATGATAAGGGGTGGTCCGGGACTTATCGATTTTGTACAGCTGGTGCAGCTCCTCCATCACTCTTCCGAGGAAGCAGGCCCCTTGATCAGAATGAATGCGCTTGGGACACTGTTGTGAATTTACCTTTTGGCTCCCTCTGGTGGCTACTGGTGTTTTTACTCTGGGTGTGTCTGTCATCCCTTGTATGCTCACCTGGGTCGTTGGGTCAGGGGTGTTGCTGTGTTGGCTCCCTGGACCTTCAGTTCAGTGCCTGGCAGCGTTGATATCAGAGCTAATCTGTAGTGCTCTTGTCTACTGATCCTGGTTCCTGCTTGATTAAGCTAAGTCTGCTTTCTTGCTTTTTGCTATTGTTTTGTTTGCATTTTTGTCCAGCTTGTACATAATCTGTATCCTATCCTTGCTGGAAGCTCTAGGGAGGCTGGAGTTCTCCCCCCGGGCCGTTAGACGGTTCGGGGGTTCTTGAATCTCCAGTGTGGATTTTGGTAGGGTTTTTGTTGACCATATAAGTTATCTTACTACATTCTGCTATTAGTGAGTGGGCCTCTCTTTGCTAAACTTAGTTCATCTCTGTGTTTGTCATTTCCTCTTACCTCACCGTTATTATTTGTGGGGGGCTTGTATCCAACTTTTGGGGTCTATTCTCTGGAGGCAAGAGAGGTCTTTGTTTTCCTCTTCTAGGGGTAGTTAGTCCTCCGGCTGGCGCGAGACATCTAGCGACCAACGTAGGCATGTTCCCCGGCTACTTCTAGTGTTGGCGTTAGGAGTAGATATATGGTCAACCCAGTTACCACTGCCCTATGAGCTGGATTTTTGTAATTCGCAGACTTGCTGATATCTCTGAGACCCTCGCCATTGGGGTCATAACAGTTTGCCAGGCCAGTATTAAATGTTAAATGCATTGCAGAAGCGGGATTATAAGAAAGAAAGTTCTGAGTTTTTTTTTTCTCTCTCTCATTTTTTTTTTCTTTTCCCCTTTACCTCTGAGTGGCTTGTGATTGCTGCAGACATGAATGTCCAGACCTTGATTACAAGTGTGGACCAGCTTGCTGCTCGTGTGCAGGGCATACAAGATTATGTTACCAGAAATCCTATGTCAGAACCTAAGATACCGATTCCTGAACTGTTTTCCGGAGACCGATTTAAGTTTAGAAATTTCAGGAATAATTGTAAATTGTTTTTGTCCCTGAGACCCTGTTCCTCTGGAGACTCCGCTCAGCAAGTGAAAATTGTTATTTCTTTTTTACGGGGCGACCCTCAGGATTGGGCTTTCTCGCTGGCGCCAGGAGATCCGGCATTGGCTGATATTGATGCGTTTTTTCTGGCGCTCGGTTTGCTTTATGAGGAACCCAATCTTGAGATTCAGGCAGAAAAAGCCTTGCTGGCTATGTCTCAGGGCCAGGACGAGGCTGAAGTGTATTGCCAAAAATTTCGGAAATGGTCCGTGCTGACCCAGTGGAACGAGTGTGCATTGGCTGCAAATTTTAGAAATGGTCTTTCTGAAGCCATTAAGAATGTGATGGTGGGTTTTCCCATTCCCACAGGTCTGAATGATTCTATGGCCCTGGCTATTCAAATCGACCGGCGGTTGCGGGAGCGCAAAACCGCAAATTCCCTCATGGTGTTGTCTGAACAGGCACCTGAATTAATGCAATGTGATAGAATCCTGACTAGAAATGAGCGGAAAATTCATAGACGCCAGAATGGCTTGTGTTACTACTGTGGTGATTCTACACATGTTATCTCAGCATGCTCTAAACGTCTTACTAAGGTTGTTAGTCCGGTCGTCATTGGTAATTTGCAACCTAAATTTATTCTATCTGTAACTTTGATTTGCTCACTGTCATCATATCCTGTCATGGCGTTTGTGGACTCAGGTGCGGCCCTGAGCCTTATGGATCTGTCATTTGCCAAGCGCTGCGGATTTGTTCTTGAGCCATTGGAAAATCCTATCCCTCTTAGGGGTATTGATTCTACGCCATTGGCAAAAAATAAACCGCAGTTTTGGACACAGGTTACCATGTGCATGACTCCCGAACATCGGGAGGTAATACGTTTTCTTGTTCTGCATAAAATGCATGATTTGGTTGTTTTGGGTTTGCCATGGTTACAGACCCATAATCCAGTCTTGGACTGGAAGGCTATGTCAGTGTCAAGTTGGGGCTGCCATGGAATTCATGGAGATTCCCTGCCCTTGTCTATTGCTTCTTCTACGCCTACGGAAGTTCCGGCGTATTTGTCTGATTATCAGGATGTCTTCAGCGAGTCTAAGTCCAGTGCACTGCCTCCTCATAGGGAATGTGACTGTGCAATAGATTTGATCCCTGGCAGTAAGTTTCCTAAGGGGAGACTGTTTAATCTGTCGGTACCTGAACATACCGCGATGCGTTCATATATCAAGGAGTCTCTTGAGAAGGGGCATATCCGTCCTTCTTCTTCCCCTCTTGGTGCGGGATTCTTTTTTGTGGCCAAAAAGGACGGATCTTTGAGGCCTTGTATTGACTATCGGCTTTTAAATAAGATCACTGTCAAATTTCAGTATCCTTTGCCGTTGTTGTCTGATTTGTTTGCCCGGATTAAAGGTGCCAAGTGGTTCACCAAGATAGACCTTCGTGGTGCGTACAACCTTGTGCGCATTAGGCAGGGCGATGAATGGAAAACCGCATTCAATACGCCCGAAGGTCATTTTGAGTACTTGGTGATGCCATTTGGGCTCTCTAATGCACCTTCAGTTTTTCAGTCCTTCATGCATGACATTTTCCGGAAGTATCTGGATAAATTTTTGATTGTTTATCTGGATGATATTCTGGTTTTTTCTGATGATTGGGACTCGCATGTGGAGCAGGTCAGGATGGTTTTTGAGATTTTGCGTGAAAATTCTTTGTTTGTAAAAGGCTCAAAGTGTCTCTTTGGTGTACAGAAGGTTCCCTTTTTGGGGTTCATTTTTTCCCCTTCTGCTGTGGAGATGGATCCAGTCAAGGTCCGAGCTATTCATGATTGGACTCAACCCTCGTCAGTTAAGAGTCTTCAGAAGTTCTTGGGTTTTGCTAACTTCTACCGTCGTTTTATCGCAAATGTCTCTAGCGTTGTTAAACCGCTGACGGATATGACCAAGAAAGGCTCTGATGTAGCTAACTGGGCTCCTGCTGCCGTGGAGGCTTTCCAGGAGTTGAAACGCCGGTTTACTTCGGCGCCTGTTTTGTGCCAGCCTGATGTCTCACTTCCCTTTCAGGTTGAGGTGGATGCTTCGGAGATTGGGGCAGGGACCGTTTTGTCGCAGAGAGGCCCTGGTTGCTCTACTATGAGACCTTGTGCCTTTTTCTCTAGGAAGTTTTCGCCGGCAGAGCGAAATTATGATGTGGGCAATCGGGAGTTATTGGCCATGAAGTGGGCATTTGAGGAGTGGCGTCATTGGCTCGAGGGTGCTAAGCATCGGGTGGTGGTCTTGACTGATCACAAAAATTTGATGTATCTCGAGTCTGCTAAACGCCTGAATCCTAGACAGGCCCGCTGGTCATTGTTTTTCTCCCGTTTTGACTTTGTGGTCTCGTATTTACCAGGTTCTAAGAATGTGAAGGCCGATGCTCTGTCTAGGAGCTTTGTGCCTGATGCTCCTGGAGTCGCTGAACCTGAGGGTATTCTTAAGGAAGGAGTTATCTTGTCAGCGATTTCTCTAGATCTGCGACGTGTGTTGCAGAGATTTCAGGCTGGTAGGCCTGACTCTTGTCCACCTGACAGATTGTTTGTGCCTGCTAAATGGACCAGCAGAGTCATTTCCGAGGTTCATTCCTCAGTGTTGGCAGGGCACCCGGGAATTTTTGGTCTGGTGGCCAGGTCCTTTTGGTGGCCTTCCTTGTCAAGGGATGTGCGGTCATTTGTGCAGTCCTGCGGTACTTGTGCTCGAGCTAAGCCTTGCTGTTCTCGTGCCAGCGGGTTGCTCTTGCCCTTGCCTGTCCCGAAGAGACCTTGGACACACATCTCTATGGATTTCATTTCGGATCTCCCGGTGTCTAAAGGCATGTCTGTCATCTGGGTGATATGTGATCGTTTCTCCAAGATGGTCCATCTGGTTCCTTTGCCTAAGCTGCCTTCCTCTGCTGATCTGGTTCCTGTGTTCTTCCAGAACGTGGTTCGTTTGCACGGCATTCCTGAGAATATTGTGTCGGACAGAGGATCCCAGTTTGTTTCCAGGTTCTGGCGATCCTTTTGTGGGAGGATGGGCATTGATTTGTCGTTTTCGTCCGCTTTTCATCCACAGACTAACGGACAAACGGAATGAACTAATCAGACTCTGGAGGCGTATTTGAGGTGTTTTGTCTCTTCTGATCAGGATGATTGGGTGGCCTTCTTGCCGTTGGCTGAATTTGCCCTTAATAATCGGGCTAGTTCTGCCACCTTGGTTTCGCCATTTTTCTGCAACTCCGGTTTCCATCCTCGTTTTTCCTCGGGACATGTGGAGCCTTCTGACTGTCCTGGAGTGGATTCTGTGGTGGATAGGTTGCAGCGGATCTGGAATCATGTGGTGGACAACTTGAAGTTGTCACAGGAGAAGGCTCAGCGTTTTGCCAATCGACGCCGCGGTGTGGGTCCCCGACTTCGTGTTGGGGATTTGGTATGGCTGTCTTCTCGATTTGTTCCTATGAAGGTCTCCTCTCCCAAATTTAAGCCTCGATTCATTGGTCCTTACAAGATATTGGAGATCCTTAATCCTGTATCCTTTCGCCTGGATCTTCCGGTGTCGTTTGCCATTCACAACGTATTTCATAGGTCCTTGTTGCGGCGGTACGTTGTGCCTGTGGTTCCTTCTGCTGAGCCTCCTGCTCTGGTGTTGGTTGAGGGCGAGTTGGAGTACGTGGTGGAGAAGATCTTAGATTCTCGTCTCTCCAGGCGGAGGCTTCAGTACCTGGTCAAGTGGAAGGGCTATGGTCAGGAGGATAATTCCTGGGTGGTCGCCTCTGATGTGCATGCGGCCGATTTAGTTCGCGCCTTTCACGCCGCTCATCCTGATCGCCCTGGTGGTCTTGGTGAGGGTTCGGTGACCCCTCACTGAGGGGGGGGTACTGTTGTGAATTTACCTTTTGGCTCCCTCTGGTGGCTACTGGTGTTTTTACTCTGGGTGTGTCTGTCATCCCTTGTATGCTCACCTGGGTCGTTGGGTCAGGGGTGTTGCTGTGTTGGCTCCCTGGACCTTCAGTTCAGTGCCTGGCAGCGTTGATATCAGAGCTAATCTGTAGTGCTCTTGTCTACTGATCCTGGTTCCTGCTTGATTAAGCTAAGTCTGCTTTCTTGCTTTTTGCTATTGTTTTGTTTGCATTTTTGTCCAGCTTGTACATAATCTGTATCCTATCCTTGCTGGAAGCTCTAGGGAGGCTGGAGTTCTCCCCCCGGGCCGTTAGACGGTTCGGGGGTTCTTGAATCTCCAGTGTGGATTTTGGTAGGGTTTTTGTTGACCATATAAGTTATCTTACTACATTCTGCTATTAGTGAGTGGGCCTCTCTTTGCTAAACCTAGTTCATCTCTGTGTTTGTCATTTCCTCTTACCTCACCGTTATTATTTGTGGGGGGCTTGTATCCAACTTTTGGGGTCTATTCTCTGGAGGCAAGAGAGGTCTTTGTTTTCCTCTTCTAGGGGTAGTTAGTCCTCCGGCTGGCGCGAGACATCTAGCGACCAACGTAGGCATGTTCCCCGGCTACTTCTAGTGTTGGCGTTAGGAGTAGATATATGGTCAACCCAGTTACCACTGCCCTATGAGCTGGATTTTTGTAATTCGCAGACTTGCTGATATCTCTGAGACCCTCGCCATTGGGGTCATAACAGGACACCCGTACACCTGGATGAAGTGTTTGCAGATTGCGTGAGCCGCAGACTCGGCAGTCTGGTCCCGCGTGGGCGTCACTACGGCAAATTTAGTAAAGTGGTCTATCATCACTAAACAATGCTCATAACCTTGGTTTGCTGGTCCAATTGTCAAGTAATCTATTGCCAGTAGGTCCATGGGACCAGAAGACCTCACCGTCTCTGTGGGAGCTCGTTGTTCTGGTGGTTTGACCAGCTCACAACTTCTGCATTGCCGACATACTTTATCCACAGTGTTCCTTAAGTGGGGGTGATAAAATAGGCGCTGTAACCACTGGATAGTCTTTTCTGGCCCAAAGTGTGCTCCTTTCTCATGTGCTTCCTTAGCCACCTGGTCTATCATGGACGAGGGAATCACTGTCTGCCATACAAGACTGAGTTCTGTTTGCAGGAATACCTTCCGGTACAGGATACCATCCCGCAACTCGAGCCTCTCCCACTGGCGTAGCATCTTCAGTACTTCAGGTGACATGGACCTCCTCTCATGTCGATTGGGCATTTGTTCAGACACGACCCACCTTCTCAACTGAGCTAGCTCCGGATCCTCCTGCTGTACTCGGACCCACTCATCGCGAGGCTGCTCCAGCAAGTTCACACAGGCCTCTTCCTGTTCAATTTCCCGCGCCGCTGCCACCGTCCTGGCAGTCTCTCCAAAACCTGGAACCTCTACATCTTCCAGTTCTTCATCCTGGCTGGGTGCTGGTTTGCGATAGTTTACTCGGGAGAGGGCATCCGCATGTACATTCTCAGCGCCTCTTTTATACGAAATTCTGTATCGGAACTTGGCCATTCGGGCTACCCAACGTTGTTCTAGGGCGCCTAACTTGGCATTCTCGAGATGGGCCAACGGATTGTTATCGGTGCGTACATGAACTTCTGAGCCAGCCAGATATTCCGCGAACTTCTCAGTCATTGCCCACACCAGCGCCAACAGCTCCAACTTAAATGAACTGTAGTTTTCTGGATTCCTTTCTGAGTCATGCAGAGACCGACTGGCGTATGCGATGATGCGCTCTTTCCCGTCCTGCATCTGCGAAAGTACAGCCCCGAGGCCCTGCAGGCTCCCATCAGTGTGCAAGATGAATGGTTGTGTGAAGTCAGCGTAGGCCAGCACGGGGCCTCCGTCAAAGCCTTCTTCAAAGCCAAGAATGCCTCCTCCTGATGCTTCCCCCACTGTATGTTCCTGTTTTTGGCGCAAGAGGGCACTCCCCTCAACAACTCCTGGAGTGGATTAGCAAGGCGGGTAAAGTCTTTTACAAAGCGTCTGAAATATCCCGTGAGTCCCAGGAACGCACGCACATCTTTCACCGTTTTTGGAGTTGGCCACTCTTGTACCGCAGCGATCTTCTCCTGGGAAGGCCTCACCCCCTCAGCGGAGACAACATGTCCCAAGTATTCAATCTCGGTACGGAAGAGGTGGCATTTCTGGGGTTTCACTTTCAAGCCATACTTCTGTAGCCGACTCAGAACTTGCTCTAGCCTCTGCAGATGCTCCTCAAAGGTGGGGGCAAAGACGATGATATCATCCAAGTAGATCAAAGTGGCTTCAAAGTTCAGGTCTCCCAGACATCTCTCCATGAGTCGCTGAAATGTTCCTGGGGCGTTTGCTAGGCCGAAGGGCATCCGGTCAAACTCATACAGTCCCATCGGAAGGATGAAAGCCGTCTTGGCGCGGTCTTGCTCAGACATGGGCACCTGCCAGTAGCCGCTGGCCAAGTCTAACGTGGAGAAATATCTGGCATTCCCTAGTGCCGTCAGGGACTCCTCTATCCTGGGCAGTGGGTACAAGTCCCGCACTGTGCAAGCGTTGAGCCGCCGATAGTCCACACAGAACCGCAGGGACCCGTCTTTCTTTCTCACCAAGACGATAGGGGCAGCCCACGGGCTCTGACTCTCACGTATAACTCCCTTCTTCAGCATGTGTGACAGCATTCCCTTCACCTCCTGGTACATCTGTGGGGGTATTTGGCGGTACCGTTCCCGGATTGGTGCCGCATCCCCGGTGGGTATCTCGTGGGTGATGGCCGTGGTACGTCCAAAGTCATCTTCATCTTTGACGAACGCATCCTGAAATTTCCCCAATACAGCTTCTACCTGAGGTACCTGCTGCGGAGTAAGTTCCGAGAGCTCCGCCCTCATGCGTTCCAGTATCTGGCGCCCTTCTTGCATTAATCTGGGGTCCGGAGCTGCCTCCGCCTTGACGGTCACCAGCCACGGGTCTGCTGGCCTTGCTGTCAGCTGTACCGCCTCAGTGGGGACCAACTCGTCTGGAAGGCCCAGGACTTGAGCGACTTCGCTTCTAGGGGGCAAAGTTGTATCTGTCTTCCCCAAATTGATACAGCGCACAAGGACAGTTCCATCCCGCACGGTAGCCAGGGACCGTGCGACCAATATTCCTGACGGCAGCTCGTCGGCTCTGCTGGGCTCAATTTGGACTTCGACCCCCTCCAGCGGGATGCCAGCTCGTACAGGCAGGGGAAGCACTGTCTGCCCAGGGGGCAACACTCGATTGACGGAGGCGGGGACGACGACTTTGTCGAGTTCCTTTCCGTCGCTGTATGCTTCCCGGACCTGGGCGGTCCGTATCAGTTGTTGGAAGACACTTCTCTGGGGGGTTTGATCGCTCCATTGCTGTAGGAACTGTTCCGGGGACTCGTTGAAAACGAGGCTTCCGAGGTCTTTTAACACATTCATGCCCAGGGTCACGGTATGGTCTTTAGCTACCTCTCCATCCACCAGTACCACTCCTCTCCTCCCGAGGTCTTTTCCGCAGACTTCTATGTTCATCCATACCACCCCTGCGACCGGGATGGGCAAGTGATTGGCCGCCATAAGTTTGATCACAGGGCCCCATTCGGGCCGTAGCGCCTCTGTGAAGTGATGGCGGAAATATCTCTCAGGCATGGTGGTCACTTGTGAGCCGGTGTCCATCAAGCATCGCACTGCTCTTCCATTGATTTCTGCCCAGACCAGAGGGCACATGGAAACAAGGCTGTGGGGACTTTTACTCCTCCTCCTCTGTTCGTCACGCTCTGAGCGGCGCCCCTCAAGCCCAGAGCCACCTAGTTTAAAGGAGGATGTGGGGATGGTCGGCTCCGCCGGGGACACCATCGAGCAATGTGGCCGGACTCTCCACAAGTGTAGCATGTAAGAGGGCTTCTCCTCCTGGTAGTTTCACCCTCCCTTCAGGGGGCAGCTTCTCTGTCTCGCACCAGAGGGCCAGGCCCCTCTGCCAGAGTTCTTCTGGTGGCCGCCATTTCTTCACGGACCTGTCTAATCTCCATTCTCAGGTCCTCCACCCACTGGGGAATATTGCCTGTGGTGGTGGTTACCTCCCCGCTCTGCACCCTTCCTACCAGCCCCGTCACTCCCTGTTCTTGTTCTCGCACACGCGCCAACTGCCAACCTCAGAGAAAGTCATGTCTGGCTTTACTCGCATGCGCTCTCGCAGTGCCTGTTTCATCATTGCGTCACGCAGTCCTGTCACTAGCTGATCTCTGAGCACCACATCAACTGACCCTACTCCTACACCGTCCTTTCATCTGATAGCAGTGTGAAGCTCTTGTAGGGCGTTCATGAATTGGGTCACGGTCTCCCCCTCCCGTTGTACCCGGTGAAACAGTCGCATGCGAAGTTCCCCTACGTCAGTGGGGTCCCCATGCGTTTCCTCAAGTATGCGCAGCACTTTGTCCAGGGTATCTCTCTCCCGGGGGGACCTATGCATGACAGAATCCCGCACCTCCCCCTCCAGGGCCATCAATGCAATTTCTGCCTCCAGGGCTGGTGTCATGGGGTGCATACGCATCATTCCCCGGATACGCTCTGTCCAACTCCACAACATTACATTGTTCCCAGAGAACCTTGGCAAATTATTCAACATGGCTCCCAGGGAAATGCTAGACCTGGGAACTTCCCCAGCTGCTTGGTCTGCCCTGTCCGCGCTACCGTGTAACATCCTGACGACTACGCCAAATGTAATAGGATGCAGGTACTGAGTATGTCACCACGGAACAGACAGACCAACAGTTGAGGGGTTTAATAACAGGGATATGGTTCTCCTCGCAGGGAGGAAGCAATGCAAAATAACTAACAATAAAACAATGCAAAAATACGGGAGTTAAACAATATAACCGAATTAAGCAGGATTCCTTGAGAAAAGAACACTTATCAGTCTGGAGGTGTCTTGCTTGGAGGGTCGTCTTCTCCAACGTTGGCGCCGAGAAACAGTGGCACTTGTCGTCCCTCTGTTGTCCGTGGGCAGAGTAGTCTCTGAGAGCCTGCTGTCTGGGGTTTCGGGAGTCAATGTGGTATGCACAGGCTCTGAGTCTTTAACTTTTACAGCACAACCTGGAAATCGGGGCTCCGCACTGTAGTCTCTATACCAGGAAAACAGGGGCTCCGCAATGTTAAGTCTCTGTACCAGGAAAACGGGCTCCGCAATGTTAAGTCTCTGTACCAGGAGTCAGGGGCTCTGTACTGTTACCGCGGGGACCAGGGTGTCATAGTCTCTAAAACGGGTCTCAAAGTGCCCCTCTCCAGTCACAGCAGAGTCCGCTTTATGTACTCACGAGATACAGTCTTTCTGGGCAGTCTCTCTCTATTTGTCCTCAGACCGGTAGCTCTCTCTCTCTCTCTTCTGAAGCGCAGCTGCACCCTGCTCTGCACGCTGCTCTGTCTCCTGCGCGCGTCCCTTTCCCGCCCTGTGGCTGCTTCCTTTCTGTCCCAGTCTCTCAGTCTCCCCCTAGGGAACTGGCAGCACAGCTCAATGGTTCCGGGCACAGAGCCAAGAAGGTAACCGCCCCCAGACTCTTCTTGTGCTTTTAACTCCTTACACAACCATGGGAAGGGCAGCATCCAATAAAGGAAAACCACCTATGCCAAAACAAGGTATCCATCCACAGACAGCTGTTTCGTGGTATTTGCCCCTCATCAGTGTGGAGTAGGAAACTGGCTATTAGGAGCAGTGCCTAGTGAAAAGACTATAAACATAAGGATGAATGACGTCAGGGAGATCAAAACATCCAACACCGCGGAGACACCATCACGTGTTTCTCAACGCAGTGATCCAGAACACAGCCCCCATCCCGAGTGGGAAATATGCAAATGCATGTAGAAAAGCCGCGGGAGACACCATCACGTGTTTTTCATCGCAAGCAATGAATAGCCACAGATAGTATGGTGTAAAATAGGTCAACAGTGACTTGAAGTTAGATGAAAAAACTAAAATAATAAACAACATAACAACACATTATAAAGACCAATCAAAAAGAATAAAACCAACGAAAATAATTAAAAGATCAAAAAAAATGCCCACACGTATGGGCAAAAATGAATGGGAAAAGTTACTCATCATTGGAAAAATGCCATTAATAAGACTGAGGGAATATCTCACAGGAACGAAGAGAAACTAAGAGACTCGTTCAACCCCCTAGGCGTCATAGTGTTAAGGCTCATGAGCCAACTATCCTCTCGCTGTGCTAGAGTTTTTCTTAAAGTTGCCACCCCTAACTCCCAGATGTACAATCTCAATCCCCCTGACCTGAAAGGACCCCGTGTCACAATCATGAAATTGTTTAAAGTGGCGAGTGATCTTCTCCAAGTCAGAGGGATCAGCCACCGTCCTAGCCGCACGAATGTCCCTAACGTGTTCCCAGTTGCGAACCCGAAGCTCACTAGATGTCAATCCTATATATATCAGAGAGCATCCACACGTGGCATAGTATATGACACACAAGTGATATGCTGTCTGATATGGAATTGATTGGATCTATCAGATGATTCAAAGGTTGAAATCCGCAGGACATTCGCACATGCAAGTCAGTGGCCACATCGAACACACCCCAGAAGGGGACCCCTGGTACCAAATGGGATTGTGATGGGAGGGATATAGTGGCTCCGAATTAATAGATTACCCAGGTTTGGAGACTTTCTGGTGGTCATGGATGGGAAGTCGTCCTGGGCAGGCCCCAGGGAGGGCTCGGTCATCAAAATTGACTAGTGCCTAGTCAAAATGTCTCTCATATTAGACCATTCATGACTATATGTTGTAATGAATCTAAATTTATCCCTCTCTAGTCTCCCTTGCCTCCTATATTTTGTGGTGTACAGAAGATCCTTTCGCGGTGTCCTCCTGTCCATAGCAAAGCCACGTCTGATACTCCTGTGGCTATAACCACGTGTTTAAAAACGTGCTTTAAGATCGGCAGACTGTGAAAAGGATTTATCTTCAGTAGAGCATATCCGCCTCATCCATATGAACTGTCCGACCAGGACGGCTCTAATTGTAGCTGGGTTATGAGCAGAGTCAGCATGAAGCAAGGCATTGATGGCCGTTGACTTTCTGAAGACATCAGTCTGGACATGCCTATTGCTGTCAATCTCCAGCCTGATGTCCAGAAAGTCAATATGGTGGAAATCATACAGGTATGTTAGCCTGATGTTAAAAGGATTATCATTCAGCTGACTCATGAATGTCTCAAGTTGTTGTGCCGTCCCTCCCCACATAGTGTAAATAGGATATCATCTATATATCTAAACCAGAACAGCACATGGTCAGCGGCCTGTGCGCCCACGTCGCCGAAAATGAATCTCTCACAGGAGCCCAGGAAGAGATTAGCGTATGAAGGCGTACAGGCCGCGCCCATGGCCGTGCCTCGTTTCTGTAAGTAATATGCATCCTTGAATACAAAGAAATTGTGGGTCAGGACAAAGTGCAGCAACTTGATAATAAATTCACATAATGGGCCGTCCTCGTCGGAGGCCCCCAAGAAGAGGCGTACCGCATCCAGACCGTGGTCGTGATCTATGCATGTATATAGAGGGGGGTCGACGGCGTCCCTGTAACTGAGACAAAAAGGATTTTAAACAACTATCCTCAAGACGTAGATACGATAATCTTACACATAGACAACAGCAGGCCATTAAAGAACTGCAATCCTTTAAAGGGAACCTGTCACCCCCAAAATCGAAGGTGAGCTAAGCCCACCGGCATCAGGGGCTTATCTACAGCATTCTGTAATGCTGTAGATAAGCCCCCAATGTATCCTGAAAGATGAGAAAAAGAGGTTAGATTATACTCACCTGGGCGGGCGGTGCGATCCGAGGGGCGTCGCGGTCCGGTCCAGGGCCACCCATCTTCATAGGATGATGTCCTCTTCTTGTCTTCCTGCTGCGGCTCCGGCGCAGGCATACTTTGTCTGCCCCGTTGAGGGCAGCGCAAAGTAATGTAGTGCGCAGGCGCCGGGCCTCTCTGACCTTTCCTGGCACCTGTGCACTGCAGTACTTTGCTCTGCCCTCAACAGGGCAGACAAAGTATGCCTGAGCCGGAGCTGCAGTGTGAAGACAAGAAGAGGACGTCATTGTAAGAAGATGGGAGGCCCCAGACCGCGACGCCCATCGGACCCGACTGCAGCGGGACCACCCCTGGGTGAGTATAATCTAACCTCTTTTTCTCATTTTTCAGGATACATCGGGGGCTTATCTACAGCATTACAGAATGCTGTAGATAAGCCCCTGATGCCGGTGGGCTTAGCTCAATTTCGAATTTGGGGGTGACAGGTTCCCTTTAAGGATGTTGTATTTAAACCAGCGGACAAAGAGGGGAATATCGTGATCTGGCCATGTGATAAATACGAAAAAGAGCGTGTGTCAAACAGAAATCAGTCCCAGGAGCGCTGAAGGAAACTCAGACAACATATTTAGTTTACCACAACGCGTTTTGATGGTAAACACCGTCTTCTTCAGGTGGGAGTTTCACCTGAAGAAGACGTTAACATAGCAGGATAACATAGTCCATATACTCTTCTTTCTCTCTGTGGTGCTGTGATCACATCATAGTTCCACACAGGATCTGATCTGTTTCTCACCTCCCTGATATTTTAAAAGTCCCCCTCCTCATTTACAGGTCAGGAGGGGGAAGGTTGCAGGGGTTTATTGTTTCAACAAGCTAGGTCAACATGTCATTAGCATATTATCAAACAATACAGTGCTGTGGGGGCTGATATCAGATGGCAACCACAGCCATTCATCAATTAGCAAATAACTCATCCTACAAGAGAACACCATGATAATCAGTAAAATATTAATACAAATAAAATGATATCCACATACCATATCCCACCATCACAACCTTCCCCCCCTCTTAATAAGTGAGCATGCCATGAGGTCTACACAGACCTCTGGTCTGCTCACTTTAGTCCACATTGCTCCACTGTTTATAGTTCCTAGTACAGTGGCAGGGGTTACAATAATCATGAGCACTTCTCCATAAATTCCCGGGTCCTGGCTTTATGGTCATACCAGGTTTTTTGACTGGACTGGGCCGATATCTGCAGGAAGTCCTCCCATAACTCCAATCCAACACAGTTTTTCTCCAAAACCATAATCCAAACGTACCAAAGCTCGCTGTACATATTTGCGGACACCCCCAGCCAGGACAATGGGAATTCCCGGGCCCTGGTGAATGGCCTCGGGTCGAACCACACGGTGGGTGAGCGATAGTCAGGAATGCCCTCGTGTCTCTAAATCCCTACACTTTGTATCCATCAATTAAGACATCCTACAGGTGGCGTTGCAGTTGCTCTGTATTTCTGATGGACAAAGGCGGGAGTCCGTACATTCCAGGAGATGTATCTATGGTACCCAGGTCGGTGGTCCTCTCAGGTGGGGGTGGTGGTAACTCTTCCTCAGGCAGGATGGAATGCACAAGATGCACTGGACGAGGTGGGGCTGCGTGGGGCTCCCTCTGAATCCTTGAGGGACAGCCAGACTGCAAATGTCGAGGTTGCCCACACCCATAACATCTCCTCTCTGTGATACCCCCAGGTCATGGTCGGAACTGTCGAGGCCCAGGATTGTGAGGTGTGATTGTCATCGGCTTGCAACTAGGTGGGAGGGCAGATACAATTGGAGGGGGACGCGGCGCGGGAGCAGGCCGTGATTCATTGTCCAGAAGCCTCCTCCATTGCGGTCGGATAGTAAGGGCTTCATCGGCCAGCGCTGCAGCTCTATCCACGGTGCACGGTGTGCGCTCCTGGACCCATTCTCATACCTCTGCGGGGCACTTGGCAAGAAATTGTTACATAAGGAACACCTGTATAACACCTTCCACAGTAAAGGCGTTTTCTGCTTCCAGCCATCTTCGACATGCCTGGGACATCTTATGTGCTTACATCCTAAACGATCCCTCCGTAGTGCATGGGAGGTCTCGGAACTTGGCTCTATATGAGTCTGGGGTGATAGCATGGTAATCCAGGATAGTCCGCTTTACAATGTTATAATCCCGATTCCGCTGTGAGTCAATGGTTCAGTAAGCCTCTGCCATGCCACCGTTCAGGAGTCCCACTAACAAACACATCCAGCCAGAGTGGGGCACCTCCATCACAGCACACTGCTGCTCAGAGTCCTTGAAGAACCCCTCCACATGTCCAGAAGCCTCATCAAATGGCTTAAACTCAGTCCGGTGATCCGTACAGGCTCCCGGATCGTTGGGTTTACACTCCACATTGCATTACTCTCTCTTTCAAGCTTTATTGCTTCTTGTCTCTGCTGTGCCCGGCGGGCAGCCTCCTCCTTGTACTCCTGAGAGATGCCTGGGCCCAGGACTACCATCTCTTCTTCGTACCACACCAGCCACTGGCTTTTTGGGGTGGGGATCCCTGTCTCCAGTGCTCGTCCTTCAGACATCTGGGAGGAGGTGGCCGGGCTAGCACCAACCAGTAGGTCAATTAAGGCTTCTTTAGTCAGTCCCTGGTAGTTCAGGCCCAGGTCTCTGGCTCTCTCCTGTAAACTGGATACAGTCCAATTTCTGTACTCACTCTGTGGGTGGTTCTCCATTGGGTTACACTCTGTTGATCCCTCCGCTGCCACCAGTTTTCACGGGTCCTTCTCCGGTATCACACAATCAACAGAGCAAGAGAATAGTAAACAATTCCAAGACCTTTATTTAGGCAAAAATATGAAAGGTCCATTTACGATCCACCACACAAAGGATAAGATAGTCTAGAAGCCGAAAGTAGTTCAGTAAAAGGATAAAAGCCCTGGGAGATGAGAGTCCAACAATCCAGCAGACAGAAGATAACATAGTCCATATATACCGTATATACTCGAGTATAAGCCGACCCGAGTATAAGCCGACCCCCCTAATTTTGCCACAAAAAACTGGGAAAACTTATTGACTCGAGTATAAGCCTAGGGTGGAAAATGCAGCAGCTACCGGTGAATTTCAAAAATAAAAATAGATGCTCCATATAAAGCTGTGCCACATATAATGCTCTGCACCGTTCATTATGGCCCCATAGATGCTCCATAGAAAGCTGTACCACATATAATGCTCTACACCATTCATTATGGCCCCATAGATGCTCCACATAAAGCTGTGCCATATATAATGCTCTGCACCATTCAGTATGGCCCCATAGATGCTCCACATAAAGCTGTGCCACATATAATGTTCTGCACCGTTCATTATGGCCCCGTAGATGCTCCACATAAAGCTGTGCCATATATAATGCTCTGCACCGTTCATTATGGCCCCATAGATGCTCCATAGAAAGCTGTACCACATATAATGCTCTACACCGTTCATTATGGCCCCATAGATGCTCCACATAAAGCTGTGCCATATATAATGCTCTGCACCATTCAGTATGGCCCCATAGATGCTCCACATAAAGCTGTGCCATATATAATGCTCTGCACCATTCATTATGGTCCCATAGATGCTCCACATAAAGCTGTCCCATATATAATGCTCTGCACCGTTCAGTATGGCCCCATAGATGCTCCACATAAAGCTGTGCCATATATAATGCTCTGCACCGTTCAGTATGGCCCCATAGATGCTCCATAGAAAGCTGTGCCATATATAATGCTCTGCACCGTTCATTATGGCCCCTTAGATGCTCCACATAAAGCTGTGCCACATATAATGCTCTGCACCGTTCAGTATGGCCCCGTAGATGCTCCACATAAAGCTGTGCCACATATAATGCTCTGCACCATTCATTATGGCCCCATAGATGCTCCACATAAAGCTGTGCCATATATAATGCTCTGCACCATTCAGTATGGCCCCATAGATGCTCCACATAAAGCTGTGCCATATATAATGCTCTGCACCATTCATTATGGTCCCATAGATGCTCCACATAAAGCTGTGCCATATATAATGCTCTGCACCGTTCATTATGGCCCCATAGATGCTCCATAGAAAGCTGTACCACATATAATGCTCTACACCGTTCATTATGGCCCCATAGATGCTCCACATAAAGCTGTGCCATATATAATGCTCTGCACCGTTCATTATGGTCCCATAGATGCTCCACATAAAGCTGTGCCATATATAATGCTCTGCACCGTTCATTATGGCCCCATAGATGCTCCATAGAAAGCTGTACCACATATAATGCTCTACACCGTTCATTATGGCCCCATAGATGCTCCACATAAAGCTGTGCCATATATAATGCTCTGCACCATTCAGTATGGCCCCATAGATGCTCCACATAAAGCTGTGCCATATATAATGCTCTGCACCATTCATTATGGTCCCATAGATGCTCCACATAAAGCTGTGCCATATATAATGCTCTGCACCGTTCAGTATGGCCCCATAGATGCTCCATAGAAAGCTGTGCCATATATAATGCTCTGCACCGTTCATTATGGCCCCATAGATGCTCCACATAAAGCTGTGCCACATATAATGCTCTGCACCATTCAGTATGGCCCCGTAGATGCTCCACATAAAGCTGTGCCACATATAATGCTCTGCACCATTCATTATGGCCCCATAGATGCTCCACATACAGCTGTGCCATATATAATGCTCTGCACCGTTCAGTATGGCCCCATAGATGCTCCACATACAGCTGTGCCATATATAATGCTCTGCACCGTTCATTATGGCCCCACAGATGCTCCACATAAATCTGTGCAATATATAATGCTGCTGCTGCAATAAAAAAAAAATTACATACTCACCTCTCTTGCTGCCCGCAGCTCCTCAGCGTCCCGTCTCGGCGTCTCTCTGCACTGACTGTTCAGGCAGAGGGCGGCGCGCAGATTAGTACGTCATCGCACCCTCTGACCTGAACAGTCAGAGCAAGAGGACGGGAAGACGGAGCGGCGCCCGGCGTGTGGAACGTGGACAGGTAACTATGACATACTTACCTGCTCCCGGCGTCCCTGGCTCCTTATCCCGGACAGCTGGTCTCCTGGTGCCGCAGCCTCTTCCTCTATCAGCGGTCACCGTTACCGCTGATTAGAGGAATGAATATGCGGCTCCGCCCCTATGGGAGTGGAGTCCATATTCATAACTTTAATGAGCGGTACCATGTGACCGCTGAACAGGGGACGAGCTGCGGCACCAAAGACCATGGGAAGGGCAGGGGGAGTGCCAGGAGCGCCGGGACTAGGTGAGTATGCGACAGTCCTCTCTCCCCCTCACCCGCCGACCCCACCGCCGATCATGACTCGAGTATAAGCCGAGAGGGGCACTTTCAGCCCAAAAATTTGGGCTGAAAATCTCGGCTTATACTCGAGTATATACGGTACTCTTCTTTCTCTCTGAGGTGCTGTGATCACATCACAGGTCCACACAGGATCTGATCTGTGTCTCACCTTCCTGATATTTTAAAAGTCCCCCTCCTCATTCACAGGTCAGGAGGGGGAAGGTCGCAGGGGCTCATTGTTTCAACAAGCTAGTTCAATATGTCATTAGCATATTAGCAAACAGGTTTATTCACGGACCCTGTGAGAAGACAACAATACAGTACTGTGGGGTCTGATATCAGAAGGCAACCACAGCCATTCATCAATTAGCAAATAACTCATCCTACAAGAGAACACCATGATAATCAGTAAAATATTGATACAAATAAAACGATATCCACATACCATATCGCACCATCACAATATCCTATTTATGTGGGGAGGGACGGCACAGCAACTCGAGACATTCATGAGTCAGCTGAATGATAATCCTTTTAACATCAGGCTAACATACCAGTATGATTTCCACCATATTGACTTTCTGGACTCAGGCTGGAGATTGACAGCAATCGGCATGTCCAGACTGATGTCTTCAGAAAGTCAACAGCCGTCAATGCCTTGCTTCATGCTGACTCTGCTCATAACCCAGCTACAATTAGGGCCGTCCCGGTCGGACAGTTCCTAAGGATGAGGCGGATATGCTGAAGATTAATTTTTCTCCCAGTCTGCCGATCTTAAAGCACGTTTTGAAACACGTGGTTATAGCGGCAGGAGTATCAGACGTGGCTTTGCTAGGGCCAGGAAGACACCGCGAAATGGTCTTCTGTACACCACAAAAAAATTGGAGGAAAGGGAGAGTAGAGGGGGATAAATTTAGATTCATTACAACATATAGTCATGAATGGTCTATTGTGAAAGACATTTTGACTAGGCACTGGTCAATTTTGATGACCGAGCCCTCCCTGGGGCCTACCCTGGGCGACTTCCCATCCATGACCACCAGAAGGTCTCCAAACCTGGGTAATCTATTAGTTCGGAGCCACTATATCCCTCCCATCACCAACCCATTTGGTACCAGGGGTCCCCTTCAGGGCTGTTTTCGATGTGGCCACTGCCTTGCATGCGCGAATGTCCCGCGGATTTCAACCTTTGAATCATCATATCACTTGTGGCACCACAAATGTCATATACTATGCATGCTCTCTGATATATATAGGATTGACATCTAAGGAGCTTTGGGTTCGCGTCCGGGAACACGTCAGGGACGCGAACATGTCTGACTTGGAGACGATCCCTCGCCACTTCAAACAATTTCATGATTGTGACACGGGGTCCTTTCAGGTAAGGGGGATTGAGATTATATATCTGGGAGTTAGGGGTGGCAACTAGGGTTGAGCGAAACGGATCGGTCATTTTCATAAGTCGCCGACTTTTGGCAAAGTCGGCGTCTCATGAAACCCGACCCGATCCCTGTGTGGGGTCGGCCACGCGGTACGCGAACTTGGCGCCAAAGTCGCGTTTCGTATGTCGCGTTTAGCGCCATTACTGCAGCCAATGAAGGAGCGGCAGAGTGATGACATAGGTGTCAGGGGGCGTGCACAACTAATCGCCATTTTTTTCGCTTGTATGTTGCAGCGATTTGGAAAGTGTAAAACCAGTCTTCTCGTTCGGGGGGGGGGGGGGAGAGAGAGAGAGAGAGAGAGAGAACAATTTCTTTATTGGGTTTCGTGTTTCGGCTGATCCTCGACTTTTCACGGTGGTCGGCCGATTTCACTCGACTCGACTTTTAAGGCAGTCGGGTTTCGCGAAACCCGACTCGACCCTAAAAAAATAAAGGTCGCTCAACCCTAGTGGCAACTATAAAAAAAAACTCTAGCACAGCGAGAGGCTAGTTGGATCATGAGCCTTAACACTATGAGACCTAGGGGGTTGAACGAGTCTCTTAGTTTCTCTTCGTTCCTGTGAGATATTTCCTCAGTCTTATTAATGGCATTTTTCCAATGATGAGTAACTTTTCCCATCTATTTTTGCCCATACGTGTGGGCATTTTTTTTTGATCTTTTAATTATTTTCGTTGGTTTTATTCTTTTTGATTGGTGTTTATAATGTGTTGTTATGTTGTTTAT
This sequence comes from Ranitomeya variabilis, assembly GCF_051348905.1. Taxonomy (NCBI): domain Eukaryota; kingdom Metazoa; phylum Chordata; class Amphibia; order Anura; family Dendrobatidae; genus Ranitomeya; species Ranitomeya variabilis. Next base: position 594,747,876 of record NC_135232.1, on the reverse strand, counting down.
TATTTTAGTTCTTTCATCTATCTTCACGTAACTGTTGACCAATTTTACACCATACTATCTGTGGCTGGATTGGCAGTATATGATTTCCAACGACATTCAAATCCATCAATCGAATATACGGGATTAATCATATTTTGTTGCCATCTCATGTATTTATTTATTTATCATATATTATGTCTCCTTAAGAAATTTTGAGATTTACATCTGTACATTTGCAATTTTCTAGTAGGATGGCACACATTTAATCTCATTAATCGCGAGATGTACTTATTAGCTATGTATTATATTGGTGGCTGCCATAACCTATTGATATCTTTGACACATCTCTGCAGTCGCGAGCATGCAGCGTGTCTGCCTTCTTCTGTGTTGGTACAGCGTCTTCAGTGCCCTCCACACATGCCCGGGGAATTTAGGATTTTTTCCTTTTCCCTCCCCGGGCATGTGCCGCGATGTGTGATGCTGATTTCTAACACAGGACCTGGTGATCGTCATGCGCATGCGCCAATGGAACCGCTATCATTGGCTGAGACAAAGCACGTGACAGGTCACGTGAACGGGAACCAATCATATTTTAAAGTCCTTGTGGCTCTGTTATCTACTTCCCCTTGAGAAAGCAAGTACTACAAGAAGTGAAACGCGCGTCGGGGGCTTTTCCTGGATCCAACCCAGTGTCTGCCACCTGCTATTTACTGGAAAGCACTGCTCCTCATGCCCAATGGGCTTTTACTCTGACATTTACTCACTAGCACAAAGATTCCATTAGCAGCAGCTCTCTGCCTTTACATGCATTGATTAAGCTGGCTACTTACACCGGGGGGGTGTCCTCCTTATTCTATCCTTATGCACTTTACCGATTTTGTACTTTTGTATTCACATTGTTTAATGTATTGTTAATAAACCATGCAGGGTGCTCAAACTTTTGTAGTGGCCCACCTTCCTGTTCTGTAATTTTTAAAATGTAATAGATGGGAGGAAATATATATATATATATATATATATATATATATACTTCAACAGTTAAGCAAGTTGAAGATGAGATATATATATATATATATATATATATATATATATATATATATATATACAGTATAGACCAAAAGTTTGGACACACCTTCTCATTTAAAAAATTTTCTGTATCAGCTGTGCATCCACCAGACTTCTGCTCAACACAACTGATGGTCCCAACCCCATTTATAAGGCAAGAAATCCCACTTATTAAACCTGACAGGGCACACCCGTGAAGTGAAAACCATTTCCGGTGACTACCTCTTGAAGCTCATCAAGAGAATGCCAAGAGTGTGCAAAGCATTCATCAAAGCAAAAGGTGGCTACTTTGAAGAACCTAGAATATAAGACATAATTTCAGTTGTTTCACACTTTTTTGTTAAGTATATAATTCCACATGTGTTAATTCATGGTTTTGATGCCTTCAGTGTGAATTTACAATTTTCATAGTCATGAAAATACAGAAAAATCTTTAAATGAGAAGGTGTGTCCAAACTTTTGGTCTGTACTGTATATATACACCATGTTCCAAATTATTACACAAATTACATTTTTCTCTGATTTTCCTAAATGGTCGGTGCAAATGACAGTCAGTCTAATAAAAGTCATCACCTGTTAGAACATACATCGAATTTTATTGTAGAAATCTTCCAATGATAACAGTATAATGTCCAAAATGAATAAAAACTCACAATGCAGTGTTCCAAATAATTAGGCACAGTAGAATTTCTAAACATTTGATATGTTTTAAAGAACTGAAAATGCTCATTTGTGGAATTTGCAGCATTAGGAGGTCACATTCACTGAACAAAAAAACTATTTAACTCCAAAACATCCTAACAGGCCAAGTTACATGTTAACATAGGACCCCTTCTTCGATATCACCTTCACAATTCTTGCACCCATTGAACTTGTGAGTTTTTGGACAGTTTCTGCTTGTATTTCTTTGCATGAAGTCAGAATAGCCTCCCAGAGCTGCTGTTTTGATGCAAACTGCCTCCCACCCTCATAGACCTTTCGCTTGATGATACTCCAAAGGTTCTTTATAGGGTTGAGGTAAGGGGAAGATGGTGGCCACACCATGAGTTTATCTCCTTTTATGCCCATAGCAGCCAATGACTCAGAGGTATTCTTTGCAGCATGAGATGTGTATTGTCATGCATGAAGATGATTTTGCTCCTGAAGGCACGTCTCTGCTTTTTAGACCATGGAAGAAAGTTGTCAGTCAGAAACTCTATTTACTTTACAGAGGTCATTTTCACTCCTTCAGGAACCTGAAAGGGCCCTACCAGCTGTTTCCCCATGATTCCGGCCCAAAACATAACTCCGCCACCTCCTTGCTGTCGTTGCAGCCTTGTTGGGACATGGTGGGCATCCACCAACCATTGCTCGACACTCATCAGTAAACAAGACTGTTTGAAAATTAGTCTTCATGTATGTCTGGGTCCACTGCAACCATTTCTGCTTGTGAACACTGGTTAGGGGTGGCCAAATAGTAGGTTTATGCACAACAGCAAGCCTTTGAAGGATCCTACACCTTGAGGTTCGAGGGACTCCAGAGGCACTAGCAGCTTCAAATAACTGTTTTTTGCTTTGTAATGGTATTTTGGCAGCTGCTCTCTTAATCCAATGAATTTGTCTGGCAGAAACCTTCCTCATTATGCCATTATCTGCATGAACTCTGTCTGTGCTCTGTTTCAGTCACAAATCTCTTCACAGTATGATGATCACTCTTAAGTTTTCATTAAATATTAAATTTTTTCATACCTTGTCCAAGGAATTGCACTATTTAAAGCTTTTCAGCAGCAGAGAGATCCTTTTTATTTCCCATATTGCTTGAAATCTTGTGGCCTGCTTAATAATGTGGAACATCATTTTTAAATAGTTTTCCTTTAATTAGAATCACCTGGAAAAATAATTATCACATGTGTTTAAGATTGATTTCAGTGATCAATTGAGCCCTATGACACAATACCATCCACGAGTTTATTTGAAAAACAAAACAATTAAATCTTTATGACACTTAAATCCAATTTGCATATTATTTTGGAACACAGTGTGTATATATATATATATATATATATATATATATATATATATATATATAATATATATATATATATATATAGATATATATATATATACAGTACAGACAAAAAGTTAGGACACACCTTCTCATTTAAAGATTTTTCTGTATTTTCATGACTATGAAAATTGTACATTCACACTGAAGGCATCAAAACTATGAATTAACACATGTGGAATTATATACTCAACAAAAAAGCGTGAAACAACTAAAATTATGTTTTATATTCTCGGTTCTTTAAAGTAGCCAACTTTTGCTTTGATGACTGCTGTGCACACTCTTGGCATTCTCTTGATGAGCTTCAAGAGGTAGTCACCGGGAATGGTCTTCCAACAATCTTGAAGGAGTTCCCAGAGATGCTTAGCACTTGTTGGCCATTTTGCCTTCACTCTGCGGTCCAGCTCACCCCAAACCATCTCAATTGGATTCAGGTCTGGTGACTGTGGAGGCCAGGTCATCTGGCATAGCACCCCATCACTCTCCTTCTTGGTCAAATAGCCCTTACACAGCCTGGAGGTGTGTTTGGGGTCATTGTCCTGTTGAAAAATAAATGATGGTCCAGCTAAACGCAATCCGGATGGAATAACATGCCGCTGCAAGATGCTTTGGTAACCATACTGGTTCAGTATGTCTTCAATTTTGAATAAATCCCCAACAGTGTCACCAGCAAAGCACCCCCACACCATCACACCTCCTCCTCCATGCTTCATGGTGGGAACCAGGCATGTAGAGTCCATCCATTCACCTTTTCTGCATCGAACAAAGACACGGGGGTTGGAACCAAAGATCTCAAATTTGGACTCATCATCCTCAGAAGCAGAGGTGACTCTTGGTCTTCCTTTCCTGGGGCGGTCTTCATGTGAGCCAGTTTATTTGCAGCGCTTGATAGTTTTTGCCACTGCTCTTGGGGACACTTTCAAAGTTTTCCCAATTTTTTGGACTGACTGACCTTCACTTCTTAAAGTAATGATGACCACTTTTTCTTTACTTAGCTGCTTTTTTCTTGCCATAATACAAATTCTAACAGTCTATTCAGTAGGACTATCAGCTGTGTATCCACCAGACTTCTGCATAACACAACTGATGGTCCCAACACCATTTATAAGGCAAGAAATCCCACTTATTAAATCTGACAGGGCACACTGTTGTGAATTCTGTTGTGGGTTCTGCTCTTTGGCTCCCTCCGGTGGTTATAAGTGGTAGTGCTGCTGCAGCGCCCCAGAGTCCTGGTCGTTGCAGTACTGATGCTCTGCCGCTAAGGGGGGCTATGGTACGTCTGATGGCACTGAAGGAGTTCACCTGACCAGGTATCACAGACACCAATACACTTCACAGTCTGGCCACCAGGGGGAGCTAAGGGTACTATGTATTAGGCCACTCCTCACAATCTGGTAAAACTGGGGGTTGGATAGGAAGTTAGACAGAAGCTGACTGGGAATCGAACAGGCAACATCCTGTGGCAGAGGGTGTTGCGGGGAGAGACTCAGGGGGGTCCCTGTCAGGGGTGGGATCCTGACAGAGGCCTAGCGAACAGAGAGAACGTTACGGGACCGCGCCTGCACTAGATAGCGGCGGTGCCCTAAGAAAGGACAAGAAGCGAGGTATATTGTGCTGAGTGAGAAACGAGATCAACGCAACAAGGAGAAATACCAGTAGGAGTCGTGCTGTAAGACGAGGCAACATCCTACTGAGGCGCGTAGCCGGTGGCCGGAACGCCGAGGAGGTACTAGGCTCCAAGCAGTACTTCAAACCTACGGCAGGACAGTCAGCTATAGGCGGGCTGTCTCACACCAATCACCTACGAAGACATAGGGGGCAACCAGTGGAGAGGGGCGACACTAGGGTCCCGGAAGAGTTACAAGCCTACCCGTCATACGGGTGCGTCCTAGCCATATCATCTGGGGGACGAAGAAGAACATCAGAATCGAGTTGTGAGGGAACACGAGAAACAGACACAACAGTTGTGGGGACTATCCCGTGAGCACAGCAGGGGAGGACCGCAACACACAAGCGCTAGAAGGTAGGCACAGATTTCCACCTGCAAAGGGAACTCTGGAGGTGCCATCGGACCGGCCGGACTTGCGCAGCCTGGTTAACCGTATTCCGGACTGAGGATCCTGAAGCCTTCAGTAAAGAGGTAAAGAGACTGCAACCTGGTGTCCTCGTTATTTACTGTGACCAGGACTGCACCGCACTACCACCACCATCCACACCTTTCATTGGGCGCCCCTCAGCAGGGTCACGGACCGGGTCTAGCCACCGTGACAACCCCAGAGCAGAGACCCAGAGGCCCGTACCGGGAACCCCTCGGCCCTGCGGCAGTGGGGGCGCTACACTGCTGTTTGTCCTTCACAGCAGTCATCAGGTGCTTCCACTTTGGACGGGGCTATTTAGTCTGGCTTCACACTTTAGTGAGTGCCAGTTGTCCATTGTTTTTCTGGAGGATTCACTTCTCTGCTTGGTTTCTCCTGCTGGATTGTCCAAATCATCAAAGATAAGTCCTGGCTTTGTTTTTGCAGTCCACATGCGGTGGACTTTATAGTTCAGTGAATTGCTATGTTTTTTCTTGTCCAGCTTTGTCTGTGTAAGGATTTATTCAGCCAAGCTGGAAGCTCTGGAGTCGCAGAGTTACCCTCCATGCCTTTAGTTAGGTGTGGAGATTTTTGTATTCTCTGTGGTGGATTTTTGTAGTATTTTAATACTGACCGCACAGTACTCTGTCCTGTCTTTTCTTTCTAGGTAGCGTGGCCTCCTTTGCTAAATTCTGTTTTCAGTCTGCGTTCGTAATTTCCCTCTCCTCTCACAGTCAATATTTATGGGGGGCTGTCTTTCCTTTGGGGATTTTCTCTGAGGCAAGATAGTTTTCCTGTTTCTTTCTTTAGGGGTAATTAGTCCTCCGGCTGTGACGAGGTGTCTAGGGAGTGACAGGAACATCCCACGGCTACTTCTAGTTGCGGTGTTAAGTTCAGGGTCTGCGGTCAGTATAGAGGCCACCTACTCCAGAGCTCGTCCATGCTGCTCCTAGGCCACCAGATCATAACAGTACAACTGCCAACAATGAGTTAACCGCATCTCAAAAGAAGGGAAAGAAAGTGCTGAGCCATTTTTTTTTCTGTACTCTGTTGTGTTTTTTTTCCCTCTTCACCTCTGGGTGGCTCAGGAGTTAGGCGCTGACATGGATGTTCAGGGACTTGCTTCTCGGGTGGATCAACTTGCTGCTAGAGTACAGGGTATTTCTGATTATATCGTGCAGACTCCTGTTTTAGAGCCTAGAATTCCTACCCCCGATCTGTTTTTTGGGGACAGGTCCAAATTTTTGAGCTTTAAAAATAACTGTAAACTGTTTTTTGCTCTGAAGCCCCGTTCCTCTGGTGATCCCATCCAGCAGGTAAAAATTGTCATTTCTCTGTTGCGTGGCGACCCGCAGGATTGGGCATTTTCCCTGGAATCTGGGAATCCGGCCTTGCTTAATGTAGACACCTTTTTTCAGGCGCTTGGGTTATTGTATGATGAACCTAATTCTGTGGATCATTCTGAGAAAACCTTGTTGGCCCTGTGTCAGGGTCAAGAAGCGGCAGAATCATATTGCCAGAAATTTAGAAAATGGTCTGTGCTTACTAAGTGGAATGAGGATGCTTTGGCGGCAATTTTCAGAAAGGGTCTTTCTGAATCTGTTAAAGATGTTATGGTGGGGTTCCCCACGCCTGCAGGTCTGAATGATTCTATGTCTCTGGCCATTCAAATTGATCGGCGCTTGCGTGAGCGCAGAGTTGTGCACACTATGGCGTTGTCTTCCGAGCTGAGTCCTGAGCCTATGCAGTGTGATAGGATTGTGTCTAGAGCGGAACGCCAAGGATTCAGACGTCAGAATAGGTTGTGCTTTTACTGCGGCGATTCTGCTCATGTTATTTCTGATTGCCCTAAGCGTGCCAAGAGAATTGCTAATTCCGTTACCATCAGTACTGTACAACCTAAATTTCTGTTATCTGTGACCCTGATCTGCTCATTATCGTCATTCTCTGTCATGGCATTTGTGGATTCAGGCGCCGCTTTAAATTTGATGGACTTAGAATTTGCCAGACGTTGTGGTTTTCCCTTACAGCCTTTGCGGAGTCCTATCCCTTTGAGGGGTATTGATGCTACACCATTGGCTAAAAATAAACCTCAGTTTTGGACACAGTTAACCATGTGCATGGCGCCAGCCCATCAGGAAGATTGTCGTTTCCTGGTGTTGCATAATTTGCATGATGCTATTGTGCTGGGGTTTCCATGGTTACAGGTACATAATCCGGTGTTGGATTGGAAATCTATGTCTGTGACTAGTTGGGGTTGTCAGGGGGTTCATGATGACGTTCCTCTGATGTCAATTTCCTCCTCCCCCTCTTCTGAAATTCCTGAGTTTCTGTCAGATTTCCAGGATGTTTTCAATGAGCCCAAGTCCAGTTCCCTTCCACCGCATAGGGACTGTGATTGTGCTATTGACTTGATTCCAGGCTGTAAGTTTCCTAAGGGCCGACTTTTCAACCTGTCTGTGCCTGAACATGCCGCCATGCGGAGCTATGTAAAGGAGTCTTTGGAGAAGGGGCATATTCGGCCATCTTCTTCTCCATTGGGAGCAGGTTTTTTTTTTGTTGCCAAGAAGGATGGCTCCTTGAGACCCTGTATTGATTATCGCCTCTTGAATAAGATCACGGTCAAATTCCAATACCCTTTGCCTTTGCTTTCTGATTTGTTTTCCAGGATTAAGGGGGCTAGTTGGTTTACTAAGATTGACCTTCGAGGGGCATATAATCTTGTTCGTATTAAGCAGGGTGACGAATGGAAAACTGCGTTTAATACGCCCGAGGGCCATTTTGAATATCTTGTGATGCCATTCGGACTCTCTAATGCCCCATCTGTGTTTCAGTCCTTCATGCATGATATTTTTCGGAATTATCTTGATAAATTCATGATTGTATATTTGGATGATATTTTGATTTTTTCAGATGATTGGGAGTCTCATGTGAAACAAGTCAGGATGGTATTTCAGGTCCTTCGTGATAATGCCTTGTTTGTGAAGGGGTCTAAGTGCCTCTTTGGAGTACAGAAGGTTTCTTTTTTGGGCTTCATTTTTTCTCCATCATCTATAGAAATGGATCCGGTTAAGGTTCAGGCCATTCATGATTGGATCCAGCCCACATCCGTGAAGAGCCTTCAGAAATTTTTGGGCTTTGCTAATTTTTATTGCCGTTTCATTGCCAACTTCTCCAGTGTGGTTAAACCCCTGACCGATTTGACGAGGAAGGGCACTGATGTAGCGAATTGGTCCTCTGAGGCTGTTTCTGCCTTTCAGGAGCTTAAAGAAGTTGTCCACTACTATAACCTTTTTTTTTTTCATAAATCTTGCTATTATGTGCCACTGAAAACATCTACTGTGTTTATTTTAGCAATATTACCTTTTATCATGCTGTAGCAGCCCACTTTAGTGCTGGATTCAGCTCTCATGGGGTTAATCGACAACTTCCTTTCTCCTGAGTTATTGTGCTCTAATACTACAAGTTCCATGATGCATTGCACTGTCCTCTAAGCCTGAACCTAGCACACCCTCTCCAAAACACACCCAAACCCCTCCCTCCTCTCCCTCCTCTAGCTTCAGAAAGATTTGTGATGTCATTTCTGTCCAACCTCCTCTTTTACATTTGTCCAACCCACACTCCATTACACACAGATAGAGGGAAAGATAGATAGATAGATAGATAGATAGATAGATAGATAGATAGATAGATAGATAGATAGATAGATAGATAGATAGATAGATATGGGATAGATAGATAGATAGATAGATACAGATATATCTATGTCTATTTCCATAGATATGTCCATATCCATGTTTCTAAACCCCTTCACCCCCTGGAGCTTTTTTGTTTTCGTTTATCGCTCCCCTTCTATCCAGAGCCATAATTTTTCCGTCAATATGGCCATGTGAGGGCTTATCTTTTGCGGGACAAGTTCTACTTTTGAACGACACCATTGGTTTTACCTTGTCGTGTAGCAGAAAATGTGAAAAAAATTCAAAGTGCAATGAAATGGCAAAAAAAGTGCAATCCCACACTTGTTTTTTGCTTGGCTTTTTTGCTCGGTTCCCTAAATGCTAAGGCTGTGTGCACACATTGTGGATTTGATTGCAGATCCGCAGCGTTTTTTGCCGCACTGAATTGCATCAAATTCGCAGTGTAGTGCACAACCAATGTAAGTCTATGGGAGCCGCAGACTTGTGCACATGCTGCGGAAAAGGCCGCACCGAAACGTAGCTTTTTTTTCTCGCAGCATGTCACTTCTTTTGTGCGGAACTGCAGCGTTTCTGCACCTTTAGGCTATGTGCACACTCTGCGGCGTGCTCTGCGGGTTCTCCCACAGCGGAATTGATAAATCTGCAGGGCAAAACCGCTGCGGTTATCCCTGCAGATTTATCGCGGTTTGTTCCGCGGTTTCCGCTGCGGGATTACTCCTATACTATTGATGCTGCATATGCAGCAATATGCAGCATCAATAGTAATGTAAAAAATAATAAAATATGGTTTATACTCACCCTCTGACGTCCCGATCTCCTCGGCGCTGCACCCGGCGGTCCAGTTCCAAAGATGCTGTGCCGAGAAGGACCTTCGTGACGTCACGGTCATGTGACCCAGGCGTCATCACGGTCATGTGACCGCGACGTCACCACAGGTCCTGCTCGCACACCAACCCTGATACCTGATGGCCGCGTGCAGCGCTGAGAGGTGAGTATAGCATCATTTTTTATTTTAATTCTTTTTTTTTACACTATTTATGCTTCCCAGGGCCTGTAGGAGAGTCTCCTCTCCTCCACCCCGGGTAGCAACCGCACATGATCTGCTTACTTCCCGCATCATGGGCATAGCCCCATGCGGGAAGTAAGCGGTTCAATGCATTCCTATGGGTGCAGAATCGCTGCGATTCTGCACAAAGAAGTGACATGCTGTGGGTTTTAAACCGCTGCGTTTCTGCGCGGTTTTTCCCGCAGCATGTGCACAGCGGTTTGCGGTTTCCATAGGGTTTATATGTTAATGTAAACGCAATGGAAACTGCTGCGGACCCGCAGCATCAAAATCGCCGCGGATCCGCGGTAAAAACCGCTATGTGTGAACATGGCCTTAGACTTTCATTGAGTCGGGCACATCCGCCGCAAAACCGCAGATGTAAAAAAGATCTGCAGTTTTGCTGCAGATGTGGGTCCGAGAAACGCAGCAGCTCGGGAGGATGGAAGTGTGTGGGCGGTGACGGTGTGCGTCTATGTGTGGGCGGGCGGGGTCTGCGGGCTGTTCGGATGTGTGCTGCGCTGTGCGGGACTGTTCAGGTGTGTGCGATGTCTGTGGGCTCTTCGGATGTGTGCGGGGCTGTGGGGGGGGGGTCTTTTGGGGTGTGTGTGCAGGCATCATCCGATGGAACTACAAGTACGCAGCATACAATCTGCAGCTCATTCGGATGTAATCCGGACAGTGGACACACACCCTACGCTATCCATACATCTATCAATAGATATCTATCCAGACACATGTACAGATAGATATATGAATAGCTAGATGTATGCATCTATAGATCTATCTATATGTAGATCTGTCTATCCATTTCATCTATCATCTATCTGTCTATCTGTGTGTTTAAAGGAGTGTGGGTTGGACAAATGTAAAAGAGGAGGTTGGACAATAATGACATCACAAATCTTTTTTTTTGTTCAATAATACATCTTTATTTACCTTTCAAAAACGCACCAAAACGCCTAAAAACCGCGCAAAAACCGCAACAAAAGCGAAATAAAAAATGCATCAAAACCGTGCAAAAAACTGCATAAAAAATGCATCAAAACTGAAAAAAATCGCATCAAAACCGCACCATAATTGCATCAACACTGCACCAAAAACTGCATCAAAACTGCGCAAAAACCGCACCAAAATCGCACCAAAAACGCCATCAAAACCACACCAAAACCACACTAAGAACTGCATCAAAACCGCACCAAGAACTGCATCAAAACCGCACCAAAAACTGCAACAATACCGCACCAAAACTGCAAACTGCACCAAAACTGCAAAACTGCACCAGGTTTTGATGCAGTTTTTGGTGCAGTTTTGATGCAGTTTTTGGTGCAGTTTTGATGCTTTTTTTGGTGCGGTTTATGCGCGGTTTTAATGCCGTTTTTGGAAATAAGTAAATAAACGGAAAATGTGCATGATTTGAATGGAAACATGCATGAAAAAAAGGATTCCAAGGCCGTATTCATCATTTCACAGCTCAATTTCATAGGTTTTTTTGCCGGATCCGTCGCTGTGCGTTTTTTCGCCGGACAGAAAAAACGTTCCTCTATATGTGTTTTCCATCCGGCGGAAACAGCTTTTTTGACGGATCCGGTAAAAATCGGATGAAACGTGTGGCCATCAGGCGCAATCCGGCGCAAATACAACTCTATGAGAAAAAAACGGATCCGGCGGAAAAAAATGGATCCGTTTTTTTCAAAACTTGCCGGATTGTGCCTCACGGCAAAAACCTGATGTGTGAACGCAGCCAAATATATGAATAGATACATCTATGTTTCTATAGATATATCTATCTATAAATATACACTTCGCAAAAACAGGCAGCACTCCATAGTCTTTAGGTCAATATGCAGGTGTTTATTGTGCCCACATCTCAAGCTTGAGAAAGGCTCAGTTAGAGCCGAAACGTTGCATGGAGATGTGGGCACAATAAACACCTGCATATTGACCTAAAGACTGTGGAGTGCTGCCTGTTTTTGTGAAGTGTATGAATTGGAAACAACCGAGGACGGGTTGTCTGGGCTTTGCACCCGAAGATAAGTAGTGGAGTGTGCTGTTCCATTTTTTCTACTATATCTATAAATATATCTATAGATAGATATATCCATAGATATATAATAGAAAGGCCGATGTTTCTAAGGCCTCTTTCACACTAGCGCCGTGCACTGCACATCGCAATGCGTCGTTGTGGAGAAAAACGCGTCCTGCAAAGTTGTCTGCAGGATGCGTTTTTTCTCCATAGACTTTTATTAGCGACACAGCGCGACAGCCCCTTACCGATGCTAGTGTGAAAGCAGCCTAAGGCTACTTTCACACTTGCGTTTTTAGCAATCCGTCTTTTTGGGAAAAAAACGGATCCTGCAAATGTGCTCGCAAGATGCGTTTTTTACCCATAGACTTGTATTAGTGAGGGATCGCGATGGATTGCCACACGTCGCGTCAGTCGTGCAATGGATGCGTCGTGTTTTGGCGGACCGTTGGCACGTCCCTCGCGTCTGCCATTTTCTACCGCGCATGCGCGGCCAAAACTCCGCCCCCTCCTCCCCGGACTTCAGAATGGGCAGCTGATGCGTTGAAAAACTGCATCCACTGCCCACGACGTGCACAAATTTCACAACGTGCATCAGTACGTAGGCCCGACGCATAGCGATGGACCCGTACCGACGCAAGTGTGAAACAGGCCTTAATGAGCGTTTAATTTAATAAAGAAACAGAAAAAAACGGCGTGGGCTCCCGCGCAATTTTTTGCGCCAGAGGGGGAAAGCCGACGGCCGGGGGCCAATATTTGTAGCCTGCTATGAATATCAGCCCGCAGCTGTCTGTGTAGCCTTTACTGGCTATTAAAATAGGGGGACCCCCCAAAAATTAACGTGGGGTCCCCCTATATTTTATAGCCAGAAAGGCTACGCAGACAGCTGCGGGCTGATATTCATAGCCTAGAGAGGGGCCATGGATATTGGTCCCCCCCCCCCCCGGCTACAAATACCAGTCCGCAGCCGCCCCGGAAATGGCGCGTCTGTAAGATGTACATGATATGTAAGATGCGCCAATTCCGGCACTGAGGCTGGTTTCACACTTGCGTTTTTGGACGCTGCGTTTTAGCGCTAAGAAACGCATGCGTTTTTTTTCCTATACTTAACATTAAAAACGCATGCGTTTTGACGCGTTTTCGGCAACGCATGCGTTTTTGAACGCGCGCGTTCATTTGCAGAAATGCAACCTACCAAAGGAATTAATCCGAAACGCGCGTCGGGCGCCCGCAGGCTCAGGACCCAATACACCCCCAGGTAATTGCTGCGGTATTTTTCCTGTAGCACTACACCGCTGTGTGTGGACATTTGTCCGATATTTGCACATTGTTTCAGGCACTAGGCACTCTGGCACCTCTTATAGATATGGGGTGCTAATTATCTTAATATATTGCACTTTCGTTAGAATTGTCCCTGTGCACGATTTGGTTTAGCTTTGTAGATAGCTGCTATTGCGTATTTTGCACAATATCTTGGAAGTGTGATATGATTGTTCACAGATTTAATGCTACAATATATATTTTTTAACACAGTTTTTTTGCACTTTCTAATCTTTTGCACCTTATTACGCACACAGCGTGATCAAATGAAAATTTGAGGAATTTTATATTAATTTTTTATATATATAAAATAAGTATTGGGGCACAATTCTGTATATGGGTACATTTTTTCCTGGTCCTGCAGTAGTTTCATATGCATGTTCATACAATTTTTATAATATTCATTTTATATATACTTTTTAATATATTTTTGCCATTTCTTAAAATAAAGGCTTATTCAAATGAATTCCAAAGCTTCAAAATGTTCTGGTTTCTATATCTAAGGTGGTTTTTGCTCTTAGAAATGCAACCTGTAGTAATTTTTAGCGGCGTTTTTTTGCCGTAAAAAAACGCATGCGTTTATTTGCGGCAAAAAAATGCATTGCTGTCTATGTAAACGCATGCGTTTTTAAGCACATGCGTTTGCGTTAAAAACGCATGCGTTTTTATAGAAAAAAACAGAAAAAACACTGAAAAACCACCACCATCAGGGTGATAAAGGGATCCAAACCCTAAGCCTACCCCTAACCGTTTAATGAACATTTTCTGACAGTCATAGTGCCATGATATTTCAGTGCCACGTATTTTAGTGCCACGTATGTAAGTGCCACGTATGTAAGTGCCACGTGCCACGTATATAAGTGCCACGTATGTAAGTGCCACGTGCCACGTATGTAAGTGCCATGTATGTAAGTGCCACGTGACACGTATTTCAGTGCCACGGATTTCAGTGCCACGTATTTCAGTGCCACGGATTTAAGTGCCACCTATGTAAGTGCCACGTATTTCAGTGCCACGTATTTAAGTGCCACGTGCCACATATTTCAGTGACACGGATTTAAGTGCCACGTATGGAAGTACCACGTGTCACGTATTTCAGTGCCACGTATTTCAGTGCCACGTATGTAAGTGCCACGTGCCACGTATTTCAGTGCCACGTATTTCTGTCACGTTTGGGGCCTAACCCTAACCCTACCCCTAGCTATTTCTATTTATAGTGGGTTTTCTTGTGGATTTTGATGATTGGCAGCTGTCACACTTCTCAGCATGCGTTTTAAAAACGCAAACGCATGAAAAACGCATGTAAACGCGGCAAAACGCCGCGTTTTTTTTCTACATGCAAAAACGCATGCGTCTAAAAAACGCAGCGTTTTACCGCGTTTACATGCGTTTTTTCACACATGCGTTTTTTTTTTAAACGCATGCAGATAAAAACGCAAGTGTGAAACCAGCCTTAGCCCCTCTCTTCCCACTCCCGTGTAGCGGTGGGATATGGGGTAATAAGGGGTTAATGTCACCTTGCTATTGTAAGGTGACATTAAGCCGGGTTAATAACAGAGAGGCGTCAATAAGACGCCTATCCATTATTAATCCAATACTAAAAAAGGGTTAATAAAACACGCACACATTAGGAAAAAGTATTTTAATATTCTTCATTTAACCATACTTACCATAATTCAGTGGCTGCAAAAAACGTAACATAATAAACCGTATACTACCTGTCCGCCGTAGTCCAATTAATAACGAGTGTCCCACGACGACCTCCCCTATAGAACAGTGACATCGGGTGATGTCACTGCTCTATAGAACCCTCAGTGACACACTGACAGGAGGCAATGGCTCCTGCACTGCATCACTGAGGTTACTAAAGTTCACTGGTCTCACTTTATGGCAAAAAGCTGCGTGGGAACTTTCTCATACAGCATGCCATAAAGTGAGACTAGGGACTATTTTCTCACAGGGGCGTAGGAATACATTGTGGGGAATACATTGTGGAAGGATACCTTCCTCCCCTCATTGTGTTCCTGGAGCCCCTGGAGAGTGGTTGCATCAGCAGAGGCTCCTGCTCTCCACGGGAGGTCGTCGTGGGACACTCGTTTTAATTGGATTTCTGCGGATCAGGGAGTATAGTGTTTGTTTATTATTTTAATATTTTTTACAGATGACAATGGCTTCGGGGAACAAAGTGACAAGTGATGGTGAGTATGTACTCTGTTACATGTACTGTATGTCTGTATGTATGTACTGTATGTATGTACTGTATGCGCATGTCGTCGCACGCAGCATGTCGTCGCATGGCGCATGTCGTCGCATGTCGTCGCATGCAGCATGTCGTCGCATGGCGCATGTCGTCGCATGCAGCTTGTCACATGGCGCATGTCGTCGCATGCAGCATATCGTCGCATGCAGCATGTCGGCGCATGCTGCATGTCGGCGCATGCTGCATGTTGTCGCATGGCGCATGTTGTCGCATGGTGCATGTCGTCGCATGGCGCATGTTCTGTATGTGTGTATGTACTGTATATGTGTGTTTTTGTTTTTTTTACATTCAACACATTAGCCGGATGATGGGACTACTACTGTCCCATCATTGGCTAATGTGTCACTGACTGTTACTGTAGCAGGCAGAGCCTGATGGGACTTGTAGTCCCATCGGACAATGCCTGCACACAGAGAGACACACACACACACACACCAAAGACCACCCCACCCCCCGCAGCAGACCCAGCACATACCGGCACCGGCAGCAGAGCCCTGGCGCCGGCCCCCACCCCCACATACCGGCGCAGAGCCCCGGCGCTGTACCCACATACCGGCGCTGGCACGCAGGGCACCGGCACCCACCCCCACATGCCGGCGCAGAGCCCCGGCGCTGTACCCACATACCGGCGCTGGCACGCAGGGCACCGGCGCCGGCCCCCACCCCCACATGCCGGCGCAGAGCCCCGGCGCTGTACCCACATTCCGGCGCTGGCACGCAGAGCACCGGCGCCGGCACGAACATACAGACCCCAGCGCCCGCACCTTCATCATCCCTGCCTAGCCCCGCCTGCCCCCAGCACAGCCCCGCAGGCAGCCACCAGCCCCGCCCACAGCCCAGTCACTCTTGATGAGTGACTGCTCTGACTGTGCGGCTGGGACACACCTGCTGCTGATGTCACGTCAATTTCCAGAGTCTGGAAATTGACGTGACGTCGGCGGAAATAAGCGGCGGCTGCAGCCTGGGGGTCACGTGACCCGGACTCAGCCGCCGCTACAGCGCCGCTCACAGGCGAAAACGGCAACAAAAGGTATTTGCACAATTCATCAGGGGCCCCGGGGGGATACATTGGGGGGTTAATTGAAAGTAGTGGACAACCCCTTTAAGCGCCGATTTACTTCTGCCCCTGTGTTGCGTCAGACGGATGTTTCTCTTCCTTTTCAGGTTGAGGTTGATGCTTCTGAGATTGGGGCAGGGGCCGTTTTGTCTCAGAGGAATTCTGATGGTTCCTTGATGAAACCGTGTGCATTCTTTTCCCGTAAATTTTCACCTGCTGAACGCAATTATGATGTCGGCAATCGGGAGTTGTTGGCTATGAAGTGGGCATTTGAGGAGTGGCGACATTGGCTTGAGGGGGCCAAGCACCGTATTGTGGTCTTGACCGATCATAAGAATCTGATTTACCTCGAGTCTGCCAAACGGCTGAATCCTAGACAGGCCCGATGGTCCCTGTTTTTCTCCCGTTTTGATTTTGTTGTCTCGTCTCGTATCTTCCGGGTTCTAAGAATGTTAAGGCTGATGCCCTCTCTAGGAGTTTTTTGCCTGATTCCCCTGGGATTCTTGAGCCGGTTGGTATTCTGAAGGAGGGGGTGATTCTTTCTGCCATCTCCCCTGATTTGCGACGGGTTCTTCAGGAGTTTCAGGCTGATAAACCTGATCGCTGTCCAGCGGGGAAACTGTTTGTTCCTGACAGATGGACTAGTAAAGTGATTTCTGAGGTTCACTGTTCTGTGTTGGCTGGCCATCCTGGGATTTTTGGTACCAGAGATTTGGTTAGTAGGTCCTTTTGGTGGCCTTCTTTGTCATGGGATGTGCGTTCTTTTGTGCAGTCCTGTGGGACTTGTGCGCGGGCCAAACCTTGCTGCTCCCACGCCAGTGGGTTGCTTTTGCCTTTGCCGGTCCCTGAGAGGCCCTGGATGCATATTTCTATGGATTTTATTTCTGATCTTCCGGTTTCCCAGAGGATGTCGGTTATCTGGGTGGTCTGTGACCGGTTTTCTAAGATGGTTCATTTGGTACCTTTGCCTAAATTGCCTTCCTCTTCTGAGTTAGTTCCGTTGTTTTTTCAGCATGTGGTTCGTTTGCATGGCATTCCGGAGAATATTGTGTCCGATAGAGGTTCCCAGTTTGTTTCTAGGTTTTGGCGGTCCTTTTGTGCTAAGCTGGGCATTGATTTGTCTTTTTCTTCCGCATTTCATCCTCAGACAAACGGCCAAACTGAGCGAACTAACCAGACTTTAGAAACTTATTTGAGATGCTTTGTGTCTGCCGATCAGGATGATTGGGTGGCTTTCTTGCCATTGGCCGAGTTTGCCCTTAATAATCGGGCTAGTTCTGCTACCTTGGTTTCACCATTCTTTTGTAATTCTGGGTTTCATCCTCGTTTTTCTTCAGGGCAGGTTTAGTCTTCTGATTGTCCTGGGGTGGACTCTGTGGTTGACAGGTTGCAGCAGATTTGGGCTCATTTTGTGGACAATTTGGTGTTGTCTCAGGAGGAGGCTCAGCGTTTTGCAAACCGTCGTCGGCGTGTGGGTTCCCGGCTTCGGGTTGGGGATTTGGTCTGGTTGTCTTCTCCTTATGTTCCTATGAAGGTTTCTTCCCCGAAGTTCAAGCCTCGGTTTATTGGTCCTTATAGGATTTCTGAGATTATCAATCCAGTGTCTTTTCGTTTGGCCCTTCCAGCCTCTTTTTCCATCCATAATGTTTTTCATAGATCTTTGTTGCAGACATATGTGGTGCCCGTGGTTCCCTCTGTTGATCCTCCTGCCCCGGTGTTGATTGATGGGGAGTTGGAGTATGTTGTGGAGAAGATCTTGGATTCTCGTTTTTCAAGACGGAGGCTTCAGTATCTTGTCAAGTGGAAGGGTTATGGCCAGGAGGAAAATTCTTGGGTTGTTGCCTCCGATGTTCATGCTGATGATTTGGTTCGTGCCTTCCATTTGGCTTGTCCGGATCGGCCTGGGGGCTCTGGGGAGGGTTCGGTGACCCCTCCTCAAGAGGGGGGTACTGTTGTGAATTCTGTTGTGGGTTCTGCTCTTGGGCTCCCTTCGGTGGTTATAAGTGGTAGTGCTGCTGTTTGTCCTTCACAGCAGTCATCAGGTGCTTCCACTTTGGACGGGGCTATTTAGTCTGGCTTCACCCTTTCGTGAGTGCCAGTTGTCCATTGTTTTTCTGGAGGTTCACTTCTCTGCTTGGTTTCTCCTGCTGGATTTTCCAAATCATCAAAGATAAGTCCTGGCTTTGTTTTTGCAGTCCACATGCGGTGGACTTTATAGTTCAGTGAATTGCTATGTTTTTTCTTGTCCAGCTTTGTCTGTGTAAGGATTTATTCAGCCAAGCTGGAAGCTCTGAAGTCGCAGAGTTACCCTCCATGCCTTTAGTTAGGTGTGGAGATTTTTGTATTCTCGGTGGTGAATTTTTGTAGTATTTTAATACTGACTGCACAGTACTCTGTCCTGTCTTTTCTTTCTAGGTAGTGTGGCCTCCTTTGCTAAATTCTGTTTTCAGTCTGCGTTTGTAATTTCCCTCTCCTCTCACAGTCAATATTTATGGGGGGCTGTCTTTCCTTTGGGGATTTTCTCTGAGGCAAGATAGTTTTCCTGTTTCTTTCTTTAGGGGTAATTAGTCCTCCGGCTGTGACGAGGTGTCAGGTTTATCAGCCTGAAATTCCTGAAGCACCCGCCGCAAATCAGGGGAGATGGCAGAAAGAATCACCCCTTCCTTAAGAATGCCAACCGGCTCAAGGACTCCAGGAGAATCAGGCAAAAAACTCCTAGAGAGGGCATCAGCCTTAACATTCTTAGATCCCGGAAGATACGAGACCACAAAATCAAAACGGGAGAAAAACAGGGACCATCGAGCCTGTCTAGGGTTCAGCCGTTTGGCCAACTCGAGGTAAATCAGATTCTTATGATCGGTCAAGACCACAACGCGGTGCTTGGCTCCCTCACGCCAATGTCACCACTCCTCAAATGCCCACTTCATAGCCAACAACTCCCGATTGCCAACGTCATAATTGCGCT
Organism: Ranitomeya variabilis; assembly: GCF_051348905.1. Taxonomy (NCBI): domain Eukaryota; kingdom Metazoa; phylum Chordata; class Amphibia; order Anura; family Dendrobatidae; genus Ranitomeya; species Ranitomeya variabilis. Next base: position 594,728,342 of record NC_135232.1, on the reverse strand, counting down.
CCACAGGCGAAAACTTTCTGGAAAAAAAAGCACACGGTTTCATCAAAGAACCATCAGAATTCCTCTGAGACAAAACGGCCCCTGCCCCAATCTCAGAAGCGTCAACCTCAACCTGAAAAGGAAGAGAAACATCCGGCTGACGCAACACAGGGGCAGAAGTAAATCGGCGTTTAAGCTCCTGAACGGCCTCAACCGCCGCAGAGGACCAATTCGTCACATCAGCGCCTTTCTTCGTCAAATCGGTCAGGGGCTTAACCACACTGGAAAAGTTGGCAATGAAACGGCGATAAAAATTAGCAAAGCCCAAAAATTTCTGAAGGCTCTTCACCGATGTGGGTTGAATCCAGTCATGAATGGCCTGGACCTTAACAGGATCCATTTCTATAGACGAGGGAGAATAAATAAAACCCAAAAAAGAGACCTTCTGAACTCCAAATAGGCACTTAGACCCCTTCACAAATAAAGCATTATCACGAAGGATCTGGAATACCATCCTGACCTGCTTCACATGAGACTCCCAATCATCGGAAAAAATCAAAATATCATCCAAATACACAATCATGAATTTATCAAGATAATTGCGGAAAATATCATGCATGAAGGACTGAAATACAGAAGGAGCATTAGAAAGCCCGAAAGGCATCACAAGGTATTCAAAATGGCCTTCGGGCATATTAAATGCAGTTTTCCATTCGTCACCCTGTTTAATACGAACAAGATTATATGCCCCTCGAAGGTCAATCTTAGTAAACCAACTAGCCCCCTTAATCCGAGCAAACAAATCAAAAAGCAAAGGTAAAGGGTATTGGAATTTGACCGTGATCTTATTAAGAAGGCAATAATCAATACAGGGTCTCAAGGAGCCATCCTTCTTGGCAACAAAAAAGAATCCCGCTCCCAATGGTGACGAAGACGGCCGAATATGCCTCTTTTCCAAAGACTCCTTGACATAACTCCGCATGGCGGCATGCTCTGGCACAGACAGATTGAAAAGTCGGCCCTTAGGGAACTTACAGCCAGGAATCAAGTTAATAGCACAATCACAGTCCCTATGTGGAGGAAGGGAACTGGACTTGGGCTCATCAAATACATCCTGGAAATCCGACAAAAACTCAGGGACTTCAGAAGAGGGGGAAGAGGAAATTGACATCAAAGGAACGTCACAATGTACCCCTTGACAACCCCAACTAGTCACAGACATAGATTTCCAATCCAGCACCGGATTATGTTCCTGTAACCATGGAAAACCCAGTACAACAACATAATGCAAGTTATGCAACACCAGAAAACGGCAATCTTCCTGATGTGCTGGAGCCATACACATGGTCAGCTGAGTCCAATACTGAGGTTTATTCTTGGCCAATGGTGTAGCATCAATGCCCCTCAAAGGAATAGGGCTCTGCAAAGGCTGCAAGGAAAAACCACAGCGCCTGGCGAATTCCAAGTCCATTAAGTTCAGGGCAGCGCCTGAATCCACAAATGCCATGACAGAAAATGACGATAATGAGCAAATCAGGGTCACAGATAAGAGAAATGTAGGCTGTACAGTACTGATGGTAACAGACCTAACGACCCTCTTAGTACGCTTAGGGCAATCAGAAATAACATGAGCAGAATCACCACAGTAAAAACACAGCTTATTCTGACGTCTGAATCCCTGCCGTTCTGCTCTAGTCAAAATCCTATCACATTGCATAGGCTCAGGACTCCGCTCAGAGGACACTGCCATATGGTGCACAACTTTGCGCTCGCGCAGGCGCCGATCAATCTGAATGGCTAGAGACATAGATTCGCTCAAACCAGCGGGTGTGGGGAACCCCACCATAACATCTTTAAGGGCTTCAGAAAGACCCTTTCTGAAAATTGCTGCCAGAGCATCCTCATTCCATTTAGTGAGCACAGACCATTTTCTAAATTTCTGGCAGTATAATTCTGCCGCTTCCTGATCCTGACATAGGGCCAACAAGGTTTTTTCTGCAAGATCCACAGAATTAGGTTCGTCATACAATAATCCGAGCGCTTGAAAAAATGCATCTACATTAAGCAATGCCGGATTCCCTGATTCAAGGGAGAATGCCCAGTCCTGAGGGTCACCACGCAGCAGAGAGATGACAATCTTAACCTGCTGAATGGGATCACCAGAGGAACGGGGTTTCAAAGCAAAAAACAATTTGCAGTTATTTTTAAAGTTCAAAAACTTAGATCTGTCCCCAAAAAACAAATCAGGAGTAGGAATTTTAGGCTCTAAAGCCGGAGTCTGGACAACATAATCTTGGATACTCTGTACTCTTGCAGCAAGTTGATCCACACGAGAAAACAAACCCTGAACATCCATGCCAGCGCCAAAATCCTGAACCACCCAGAGATTAAGAGGAAAAAAAAGACAAAACAGACTGCAAAAAAAAAAATGGCTCAGACCTTTTTTTTCCTTCTTTTGAGATGCATTTAATTCATTTTTGGCCAGTTGTACTGTTATGAACTGGTGGTTTAGGAGCAACATGGGACGAGCTCTGGAGGAGGTGGTACCTGTACTAACCGCAGTTCCTGAGCTTACCACAACACTAGAAGTAGCCGTGGGATGTTCCTGTCACTCCCTAGACACCTCGTCACAGCCGGAGGACTAACTACCCCTAAGGATGGAAACAGGAAAGCTATCTTGCCTCAGAGAAAATCCCCAAAGGAAAGGCAGCCCCCCACAAATATTGACTGTGAGTGGAGAGGGAAATGACATACGCAGAATGAAATCAGAATGTAGCAAAGGAGGCCAGTCTAGCTAGATAGATAGAACAGGACAGAATACTGTGCGGTCAGTATAAAAAAACTAGAAAAATCCACCTCAGAGTTTACAAAAATCTCCACACCTGACTAAAGGTGTGGAGGGTAAATCTGCTTCCCAGAGCTTCCAGCTTAACTGAATAAATCCATATTGACAAGCTGGACAAGAAAACACATAGAAAGAGCTGAACGATTAAGTCCACAATATGTGGACAGCAAAAGAACAAGCAAGGACTTATTTTTGCTGAACTGGTCAGAATATCAGGGAAATCCAAGCAGAGATGTGAATCCAACCAGGAACCATTGACAACTGGCCCAGGCTGAAGGATAGAGCCAGGATAAATAGCCGAGCCAGAAAGACGATCAGTGGAAGCAGCTGCTGACTGCTAAATCCAAGGAGCAGCAGTTCCACTCAAAACCACCGGAGGGAGCCCAAGAGCAGAACTCACAAAAGTGCCACTTACAACCACCGGCGGGAGCCCAAGAGCGGAATTCACAACAATGAACATCCCACGGCTACTTCTAGTTGCGGTGTTAAGTTCAGGGTCTGCGGTCAGTATAGAGGCCACCTACTCCAGAGCTCGTCCATGCTGCTCCTAGGCCACCAGATCATAACAGCACACCTGTGAAGTGAAAACCATTCCCGGTGACTACCTCTTGAAGCTCATCAAGAGAATACCAAGAGTGTGCATATATATATATATATATACAGTACAGACCAAAAGTTTGGACACACCTTCTCATTCAAAGATTTCTCTCTATTTTCATGACTATGAAAATTGTACATTCACACTGAAGGCATCAAAACTATGAATTAACACATGTGGAATTATATACTTAACAAAAAAGTGTGAAACAACTGAAATGATGTCTTATATTCTAGGTTCTTCAAAGTAGACACCTTTTGCTTTGATGACTGCTTTGCACACTCTTGGCATTCTCTTGATGAACTTCAAGAGGTAGTCACCGGGAATGGTCTTCCAACAATCTTGAAGGAGTTCCCAGAGAAGCTTAGCACTTGTTGGCCCTTTTGCCTTCACTCTGCGGTCTAGCTCACCCCAAATCATCTCGCTTGGGTTCAGGTCTGGTGACTGTGGAGGCCAGGTCATCTAATGTAGCACCCCATCACTCTCCTTCTTGGTCAAATAGCCCTTACACAGCCTGGAGGTGTGTTTGGGGTCATTGTCCTGTTGAAAAATAAATGATAGTCCAACTAAACGCAAACCGAATGGAATAGCATGCCGCTGCAAGATGCTGTGGTCACCAGCAAAGCACCCCCACTCCATCACACCTCCTCCTCCATGCTTCACAGTGGGAACCAGGCATGTAGAGTCCATCCGTTCACCTTTTCTGCGTCGCATAAAGACACGGTGGTTGGAACCAAAGATCTCAAATTTGGACTCATCATTCCAAAGCACAGATTTCCACTGGTCTAATGTCCATTCCTTGTGTTCTTTAGCCCAAACAAGTCTCTTCTGCTTGTTGCCTGTCCTTAGCAGTGGTTTCCTAGCAGCTATTTTACCATGAAGGCCTGCTGCACAAAGTCTCCTCTTAATAGTTGTTGTAGAGATGTGTCTGCTGCTAGAATTCTGTGTGGCATTGACCTGGTCTCTAATCTGAGCTGCTGTTAACCTGCGATTTCTGAGGCTGGTGACTCGGATAAACTTATCCTCAGAAGCAGAGGTGACTATTGGTCTTCCTTTCCTGGGGCGGTCCTCATGTGAGCCAGTTTCTTTGTAGCGCTTGATGGTTTTTGCCACGGCACTTGGGGACACTTTCAAAGTTTGCCCAATTTTTCGGACTTACTGACCTTCATTTCTTAAAGTAATGATGGCCACTTGTTTTTCTTTACTGCTTTTTTCTTGCCATAATACAAATTCTAACATTCTATTCAGTAGGACTATCAGCTGTTTATCGACCAGACTTCTGCACAGCACAACTGATGGTCCCAACCCCATTTATAAGGCTAGAAATCCCACTTATTAAACCTGACAGGGCACACCTGTGAATTGAAAACCATTCCCGGTGACTACCTCTTGAAGCTCATCAAGAGAATGCCAAGAGTGTGCAAAGCAGTCATCAAAGCAAAAGGTGGCTACTTTGAAGAACCTAGAATATAAGACATAATTTCAGTTGTTTCACACTTTTTTGTTAAGTATATAATTCCACATGTGTTAATTTATAGTTTTTATGCCTTCAGTGTGAATGTACAATTTTCATAGTCATGAAAATACAGAAAAATCTTTAAATGAGAAGTTGTGTCCAAACTTTTGGTCTGTACTGTATGTATATATATATATATATATATATATATATATATATATATATATATATATATATATTTGTATCTATTTATTTTCCCCTAAAATACAAAGGAAATCTGTCATCTTTAACTTTAGGCCTTTTAGAGATAATTTTATCTTCAACTTGCTTAACTGTTGACAATAATTGTAATTTTGACCAGGGGTGCCCAAACTTTTATACGCCACCTTAGCCGAGAAAATATACTTCATGCACAGAAAAAAGAATCATGTTTAAAGTCTAGCAAATGAGGAATGGCCTTTGGAGTAGAGTATGTAAATGTCACATAGGTGACTTAATATCAGATGATTAAACCAAGATGTCATCCAGATAGACAACCAGATACTGACCACTGATATCCCTAAATATGTTGTTCCCAAAATATTGAAAAACAGCCAACACATTACTGAACCCAAAACATATCACAAGATGCTCATCGTGACCCTCCGGGGTGTTAAATGCCGTCTTCCACTCATCTCCTCTAAACCAGAACAGGTTAGACGCTCCCCTGAAATCAAGTTTGGTGATCAACGGCCTCCCAACAGCTGGTTATTGAAATCAGGGGTGAGTAGCAGAGGATACCGATTCTTTACAGTTATTTTGGTAAAGTTCCCAATAGTCAATACAATGGTCTAAGACCTCCATCTTTTTTACCAGCAAAAAAAGAAGGCCTTTGACCACCGCTATGGACAGTTCTTCAAGAACAACCCAAAATGAAATAAAAATGTAGGGCACTAACAATCACTTCCTTAGTGATATACTTTACCTCACAAGTAAGGTAAGAGAGGTGTATCAACAATAGAAGTGATTTTCAAAGAAAAATAATTTTAGCAAAGGTAAACTAAGATCTTTTGATACTTTGGCATCAACAAAATTTGCAGTAGAACCACAATCAATAAAGGCCTCAAGCCACATAGCTCTTTCACAGATAATCAAGCAGGGGGCAATGATTTTGCAAAATCATGGGGAAATATATGTGCGACCAAATGAGCATTCCAGGGCCCACCTAGGCGCTGATGCTTTTCTGGTGGATGTTGGTCTTCCCCAGGAATTTGTCAGATGTTCAAGCTTCACAGCATCTACAAATATCCAGTCTTTGTCACTTGGCTCCTTGTTGTTGATGGGACTAAGTCACTCCAATCAGCATGGGCTCTTCAGTAAGGGTAATGGGTACACAAGGCTTAGGTGGAGGCCTGGGGTCTTCCTGCAGCAGGAAAATGATGAGTTACTGTATACATCCTGGCTCTCAAAATCATATGAATATGTGCACAGCGTGAAATATAGGAGACATCTTTGCTTAAAAGGAAAAATTGTTTACGGTCACCTGAAAATAAGTCAAGCAGGTTCATCTTGGATTTAGTAATGAACAACGGAGCTGGTACAGTGGCTTGGGCTGGAAACAGTTCATGATGCTGATTCTGTTCTGCAAGATCCTGGACCAAATTTGCCAGGTCTTGAAACATCCACCACTTGGAGGTGATCAATAATTGGGACAGAGCTTGGCAGCTCTTAACAGGGTTTCCAGAGATTGATTTTGTACAAGCCAGTCCTCCTAGCAGATCAGAGAGGAACCTTGCATTCACCCTTCAACCACTTATACAGGGATCTGGACTTACAAAGGGTTCTTCTTGATTATATTCAAGAAGAAGCTGACCATTGGAGCTATTGGCACAGAAAAGGGTTGTCAAGCTGTTTTATTACCAGGAGGTCAAGATCAGGAAAAGGTAGTTAAAATATAAGCCAAGGTCAGGAACAAAACACCAGGAGATTCTGGATAAGGACTAAACTGAGCAATAGAATGGGGACGTAACAAACTATAACTGGTAACACCCAACAGTATGCTGGGAGTTTATATAGGGTGCGGCGTTGTCCCATTGGCCTCTGCAGGGGTCTTATTACTCCTGCTGGGCAGCACACAGATCCATATTGCAAATTGGGCGGCATTATAGATCCTAATCACACGAAGATCTCTGGTTGGAAAGAGCGTGTGCCCACCATAGTTTCCGGTCATGACCTCCCCTTCATTCAGAGCACTGTAATGGTTTCTGTTTGTGCTTAGGGCGTGCGCAGTCACACCTCCCCTGCTTTTATCAGGGTTAGGGTGTGTACTTGAAATGCTGTCCTCAGCCAATTGCTGAGGGGCAGCTCCAATATAAAGTTCCCCTGCCCTATGGGCAGGGCCTGAGCTACTCACAAAGCTCCTGAACTTTGCTATGTGTGTTTGTGTTCCTGCACCTCTCATGTCTATGTTTTGGTACTAAAGTCCTTGCCTTGATTCCTGTTTTGTCCTGTTCTGGCGCTTGTATATCCAGGCCCATATCCTTGATCCTGTACCTGTCCTGTACCTGAACCTGTCTGAACTGTGTCTGCTGTGATTATGTTCCTGGAATCCCTCTGCATCTGGAGCCGCACACCCAGTGACTTTGAGTCTCTTGTAACCGGTGTTTCTGCTGAGTATCTACTCTGTGCTCTGGATACCATGCGGTGCTAGCTCCTGGCAGGTCCAGCAATCCTGCGGATCTAGCACCATCCCGCTTGAGTTCCTTCCTAGGTCCGATGCCCGGAGCCTGACGACCGCAGTCTGGAACCTGATGACCGCTGTCTGGAGCTTGGAGCCTGATGACTGTGGTGGTGCCTGTAGGTCGTGTCGGATGTCCGGAACTGAACGACTTCTGTTTGATGTCTGCTGATGACCCTGGGTCCAGATGTCCTGATGTCCTATCTGTACCCTGATGTCTTGCCTGCATCCTGATGAACTTGCGTACCCTGATGTCCTGTGTCCTGATGTAACTGATGACCTGGGCTGCCACGCCAGTGTCCCAGCTGATGACCTGGGCTGGCTGCCACGTCAGTGTCCCAGATGTCTATCCGATGTCCTGATGACCTCATGCACCCTGATGTCCCGATGACCTCATGTACCCTGATGTCCTGCCTGCGTCCTGATGACCTCGTGTACCCTGATGTCCTGCCTGTGTCCTGATGTCCCGCCTATGTGTGTCTCGGTGATCCGTTGGTGCCTTGGGGTCCACCGGGTGGTACCCTTCTGTGAGGTGTGGAATCGGGAGCCTGGCATAGTCTTGTCTGGTTTATGTACTGTGTGACTTTACTTTAGTAAACTTTACTTTCTCTATACCTGAAGTTGTGCGGTGTAATCAAGTCCTACGTGTATCTTTCCTTGTCCACATGCTCAGCTGCCACAGAACCCCGGTCTCTCCCCTTCCCTAGGTCGGGTAGGCCCGGGTCCCCCTCTTTGGTATAAAGGGTCCATATTGCGTCCCCGGGGACGCCCTCGTGTCAGTCGGCGTGGGGGCGTCTATGGGCTGGGCCGCTTCAGCAGCTGCAGCTGACCGTGACACTTTTATTCAAAGAATATGCATATACATTTGCAACACATTACATAATACAGCAATATTACAATACACATACCACATATTGGCCATACACAACATAGCAGCATTATAGGACAGATTACAAGTACCTGCTTCTCAGGGACATAGAAACACGGGTGAGTGGAGTGGGGCACAAACCAGTCCTTGTACACCCCTTACACAGACATCATAGTTGACTTGTCACACAGGTCATACTCCTGCGATTAAGGTGTGAAGTGGCATAATGTATGGTAGCTAGAATTCTCTATTCATGGAATAATGGAAATCACAGGTTGAATAGATATATTAATGTTACACAAATTATGGAAAAGATGCTGAAAAGAAAATTTTCAAAACATGCTGATTTATTCAGTATGGAGTATAAGCAACATGCACAGAAATCCACGTGCTTTTACACATCTTGGTTGCCATCAATGAGGTTATTAATGGTTGATGAAGGTTTTCCATTCTAAAAGTACTTGGGCAAATCATCAAGATCCACTGCTGGCAACTCCCTGTGTAATTGCCGACCAATGACGTCATAGATGTGCACAATGGGAGACAAAACCATGGTAGCAGATTTAAGCCATGCAGGTGCAGCGCCCCAGAGTCCTGGTCGTTGCAGTACTGTGGCTCCGCCACTAAGGGGAGCTATGGTACGTCTGATGGCACTGAAGGAGTTCATCTGACCAGGTATCACAGACACCAATACATTTCACAGCCGGGCCTCCAGGGGGAGCTAAGGGTTCTATTCATTAGGCCACTCCTCACACACTGGTAAAACTGGGGGTCAGGCAGGAAGTTAGACAGAAAGCTGACTGGGTTGGAACCAGGCAACACCTTGTGGCAGAGGGTGTTGTGGGAGAAGATTCGGTAGGGTCCCTGTCAGGGGTGGGATCCTGACAGAGGCCTGGCAACTTGAGCGAACGTAACGGGACCGTGCCTGCTCAGCATAGCGGCGGTGCCCAAGGAGGGATTGGAAGCGAGATATATTGTGCTGAGTGAGAAACGAGATCAAAGCAAGAAGGAGAATACCAGTAGGAGTCGTGCTGTGAGACCGAGGCAACATCCTACTGAGGCGCACAACCGGCGGCCGGAACGCCGAGGGAGTATTACAATATTCAGCTTCAGGCAATACTCTAAACCAACGGCAGGACAGTCAGTCTAAGGCGGGCTGTCTCACCTAAATCACCTATGCAGTCTTGGGGGGCAACTTGTGGAGAGGGGCGACTCTAGGGTCCCGGAAGCGCTCCGAGCCTACCCGTCATACGGGTGCCGTCCTAACCGTAACATCAGGGAGGGACGGAGGATTAGCAGAACATCATCTAATCGAGTTGTGAGGGAACTTAAGAAACGGACACAACAGTTGTGGGGACTTTCCGTAAGCACAGCAGGGAAGGACCGCAACACCTAGCGCTAGAAGGAAGGCACAGATTTCCACCTGCTAAGAGAACTCTAGAGGTGCCATTGGACCGGCCGGACTTGCGCAGCCTGGTTATCCGGATTCCGGACTGAGGACCCAGAGATCTTCAGTAAAGAGGTAAAGAGACTGCAACCTGGTGTCCTCGTTATTTGTTACAACCTACACTGCACCGCAACATCACCATCTACATCTATCACTGTACGCCCCTCAGCAGGGTCACGGACCGGGCCTAGCCACCGTGACAACCCCAGAGCAGAGACTCAGAGGCCCGGTACCGGGTACCCCTCGGCCCTGCGGCAGTGGGGGCGCTACACAGGCTGCTCACAAAAGCATGAGCAACATGCGGTCTGAAATTGTTGTGTTGAGAAAAACTGCTACTGGGACACTTCGGAGAAATGGCAGTACCACTCATTCCACAACCAAATTAATGTAATGCAGAGCTGTTAGTAATTCTGGAATGAAGACTAGAGGGGTCCGGCTATCATAAACTGTGCCACCACACAGCACAATCCTTCTGTAGGACCGGTGTGATGTTCTCTCTTGAAGGACTCATCATGACGTTGTCTGTCATGATCTCTGCAGGCAGAGATCATAGCAAGCCTATAGAGGGACAAGCTCTCGGAAGATGGAACTATACTGACCATGAACTAAGCCTGCCGCGCAACTAGAAATAGCCAGGTAGCATTTCCTATTTATCGCTAGATGCCCAGCTCTGGCCTAAGACCTAAATAGCTAGCAGAGGGAAATATAAGACCTGGCTCACCTCTAGAGAAATATTCCAAAGAAGACAGTAGCCCCCCACATATAATGACGGTGAGTTCAGATGAAACAACAAACGCAGCAGGAAAATAGTCTTAGCAAATTTGAGGTCCGCTTACTAGATAGCAGAAGACAGATAGTATACTTTCATGGTCAGCAGAAAAACACTAACAAAACACCATCCAGAGATTACCTTAAACTCTGGCATTAACTCATAACGCCAGAGTAGCAATCCCTGATCAACGAGAGCTTTCCAGACACAGTAACAAAACTTCAGCTGTGAACTGGAACAAATAGGCAAAACAAAACATGGACAAAAGTCCAACTTATCTAGTAGTAGTCTAGAAGCAGGAACAAGCACTGAGAGGCATCAGATAACATTGATGACCGGCAAGAAACCACCAGAGAAATGAGCTTAAATAGCGACACCCACTACTGATGGAATCAGGTGAAACAGGAAAGAGGATGACAAGTCCAATTCCACAAGCGGCCACCGGGGGAGCCCAGAATCCAAATTCACAACAGTACCCCCCCCTCAAGGAGGGGGCACCGAACCCTCACCAGATCCACCAGGGCGACCAGGATGAGCCCTATGGAAGGCACGAACAAGATCAGAAGCATGAACATCAGATGCATTGACCCAAGAATTATCCTCCTGGCCGTAACCCTTCCAGTTGACCAGATACTGGAGTTTCCGTCTGGAAACACGAGAGTCCAAAATTTTCTCCACAACGTACTCCAACTCACCCTCAACCAACACCGGAGCAGGAGGCTCAACTGAAGGTACAACAGGTACCTCATACCTGCGCAATAACGACCGATGAAAAACGTTATGAATGGAAAAGGACGCAGGGAGGTCCAAACGGAAAGAAACAGGATTAAGAATCTCCAATATTCTATAAGGGCCGATGAACCGAGGTTTAAACTTAGGAGAAGAGACCCTCATAGGGACAAAACGAGAAGACAACCACACTAAATCTCCAACACAAAGCCGAGAACCAACACGACGATGACGGTTGGCAAAACGCTGAGTCTTCTCCTGGGACAACTTCAAATTGTCCATAACCTGCCCCCAAATGTGATGCAATCTCTCTACCACCGCATCCACTCCAGGACAATCCGAGGATTCCACCTGACCGGAGGAAAATCGAGGGTGAAACCCCGAATTACAGAAAAACGGGGACACCAAGGTGGAAGAACTGGCCCGATTATTGAGGGCGAACTCTGCCAATGGCAAAAAAGCAACCCAATCATCCTGGTCAGCAGAGACAAAACACCTCAGATATGTCTCAAGGGTCTGATTAGTCCGCTCGGTCTGGCCATTAGTCTGAGGGTGAAAAGCAGACGAAAAAGACAAATCTATGCCCATCCTAGCACAGAATGCCCGCCAAAATCTAGACACAAATTGGGTACCTCTGTCAGAAACAATATTCTCAGGAATACCGTGCAATCGGACAACATTCTGAAAAAACAGAGGAACCAACTCAGAAGAAGAAGGCAACTTGGGCAGAGGAACCAAATGGACCATTTTAGAGAAACGGTCACAGACCACCCAGATGACAGACATCTTCTGGGAAACAGGCAGATCTGAAATAAAATCCATCGAGATGTGTGTCCAAGGCCTCTTAGGAATAGGCAAGGGCAACAGCAGTCCGCTAGCCCGAGAACTACAAGACTTGGCCCGAGCACAAACGTCACATGACTGCACAAAGACTCGCACATCTCGTGACAGAGAAGGCCACCAGAAGGATCTTGCCACCAAATCCCTGGTACCAAAAATTCCGGGATGACCTGCCAATGCAGAAGAATGTACCTCAGAGATGACTCTGCTGGTCCAATCATCCGGAACAAACAGTCTATCAGGCGGACAACGATCCGGTCTATCCGCCTGAAACTCTTGCAAGGACCGCCGCAGATCAGGAGAAACGGCCGACAAAATTACTCCCTCCCTAAGGATACCTGTGGGTTCAGAATTACCAGGAGAGTCCGGGTCAAAACTCCTAGAAAGGGCATCTGCCTTAACATTCTTAGAACCCGGTAGGTATGACACCACAAAATTAAAGCGAGAAAAAAATAAAGACCAGCGCGCCTGTCTAGGATTCAGGCGTCTGGCAGTCTCAAGATAAATCAAATTTTTGTGGTCAGTCAATACCACCACCTGATGTCTAGCCCCCTCGAGCCAATGGCGCCACTCCTCAAACGCCCACTTCATGGCCAAAAGCTCCCGATTCCCAACATCATAATTCCGCTCTGCGGGCGAAAATTTGCGAGAAAAGAAGGCACAAGGCCTAATGACGGAGCAGTCGGAACCTTTCTGCGACAACACTGCCCCAGCTCCGATCTCCGAAGCGTCAACCTCAACCTGAAAAGGCAGATTCACATCAGGCTGACGCAACACAGGGGCAGAGGCAAAACGGCGCTTAAGCTCCTGAAAGGCCTCTACAGCATGAGGGGACCAATTAGCAACATCAGCGCCTTGTCTGGTCAAATCAGTCAGTGGTTTAACGACATCCGAAAAACCAGCAATAAATCGGCGGTAAAAGTTGGCAAAGCCCAAAAATCTCTGAAGACCCTTAAGAGAGGAGGGCTGAGTCCAGTCACAAATAGCTTGCACCTTGACGGGATCCATCTCAATGGAAGAGGGAGAAAAAATATACCCCAAAAAGGAAATTTTCTGGACCCCAAAAACGCACTTAGACCCCTTCACACATAAAGAATTAGACCGCAGAACCTGAAAAACTCTCCTGACCTGCTGGACATGAGAGTCCCAGTCATCAGAAAAAATCAGAATATCATCCAGATATATTATCATAAATTTATCCAGAAAATCGCGGAAAATATCATGCATAAAAGACTGGAAAACTGAAGGGGCATTAGAAAGACCAAAAGGCATGACCAAATACTCAAAGTGGCCCTCGGGCGTATTAAATGCGGTCTTCCACTCATCCCCCTGCCTGATCCGCACCAAATTATACGCCCCACGAAGATCAATTTTAGAGAACCACTTAGCACCCTCTATACGAGCAAACAAATCAGTAAGCAATGGCAATGGGTATTGATACTTAACAGTGATCTTATTCAGAAGCCGATAATCAATACATGGTCTCAAAGAGCCGTCTTTTTTTGAGACAAAGAAAAACCCAGCTCCCAAGGGAGAAGAGGATGGACGAATATGTCCCTTTTCCAAAGACTCCTTTATATATTCCCGCATAGCAGCATGTTCCGGCACAGACAAATTAAACAAACGACCCTTTGGATATTTACAACCCGGTATCAAATCTATGGCACAATCGCACTCACGGTGCGGAGGTAACGACCCAAGCTTGGGTTCGTCAAAGACGTCTTGATAATCAGAGAGGAACTCAGGGACTTCAGAGGGAATGGACGACGAAATAGAAACCAAAGGTACGTCCCCATGAATACCCTTACATCCCCAGCTCAACACAGACATTGCTCTCCAGTCCAAGACTGGGTTGTGAGACTGCAACCATGGCAATCCCAGTACCAAATCGTCATGTAAATTATACAGCACCAGGAAACGAATAATCTCCTGGTGATCCGGATTGATACGCATGGTTACTTGTGTCCAGTATTGTGGTTTATTATTAGCCAATGGGGTGGAGTCAATCCCCTTCAGAGGAATAAGAGTCTCCAAAGGCTCTAAATCAAAACCACAACGATTGGCAAAGGACCAATCCATAAGACTCAGAGCGGCGCCAGAGTCAACATAGGCGTCCGTGGCAATGGATGACAAAGAGCAAATCAGGGTTACAGACAAAATAAACTTAGACTGAATGGTGCTAATGGAAACAGACTTATCAAGCTTCTTTGTACGCCTAGAGCATGCTGATATAACATGAGTAGAATCCCCACAATAGAAACACAATCCATTCTTCCGTCTAAAATTCTGTCGCTCGCTCCTGGACAGAATTCTATCACACTGCATACTTTCTGGCGTCTTTTCCATAGACACCGCCAGATGGTGCACCGGTTTGCGCTCCCGCAGAAGCCTATCAATCTGAATAGCCATTGTCATGGACTCATTCAGACCTGCAGGCAAAGGGAACCCCACCATAACATCCTTAACGGCACCAGAGAGACCTTCTCTGAAAGTTGCCGCCAAGGCGCACTCATTCCACTGAGTAAGCACAGACCATTTACGGAATTTTTGGCAGAAAACTTCAGCTTCGTCTTGCCCCTGAGATAGTGCCATCAAAGTTTTTTCTGCCTGAAGTTCCAAATGAGGTTCCTCATAAAGCAAGCCCAAGGCCAGAAAAAACGCATCCACATCGCGTAACGCAGGATCCCCTGCTGGCAATGAGAAGGCCCAATCTTGAGGGTCACCCCTGAGCAAGGAAATCACAATCCTAACCTGCTGAGCAGGGTCTCCAGCTGAACGAGACTTCAGGGACAAATAAAGCTTACAATTATTTCGGAAATTCTGGAAGCTAGCTCTATTCCCTGTGAAGAACTCCGGCAAAGGAATTCTCGGCTCAGATACCGGAGCATGTACCACAAAATCTTGTAAATTTTGTACTTTCGTGATGAGATTATTCAAACCCGCAGTTACACTCTGGAGATCCATTATTGTCAGGTGCACACAGAGCATACAGAGATTAGGAGGAGAGAGAGAGAAAAGACTGCAGCAAGGCAGACTGGAGAAAAAAAAAAAAAAAAAAAATTTCAGCAGACTTCTTATAACTCTCCTTTCTCAACCTGGGTCTTTAACACTTTACTGGCCGGTCAAACTGTCATGATCTCTGCAGGCAGAGATCATAGCAAGCCTATAGAGGGACAAGCTCTCGGAAGATGGAACTATACTGACCATGAACTAAGCCTGCCGCGCAACTAGAAATAGCCAGGTAGCATTTCCTATTTATCGCTAGATGCCCAGCTCTGGCCTAAGACCTAAATAGCTAGCAGAGGGAAATATAAGACCTGGCTCACCTCTAGAGAAATATTCCAAAGAAGACAGTAGCCCCCCACATATAATGACGGTGAGTTCAGATGAAACAACAAACGCAGCAGGAAAATAGTCTTAGCAAATTTGAGGTCCGCTTACTAGATAGCAGAAGACAGATAGTATACTTTCATGGTCAGCAGAAAAACACTAACAAAACACCATCCAGAGATTACCTTAAACTCTGGCATTAACTCATAACGCCAGAGTAGCAATCCCTGATCAACGAGAGCTTTCCAGACACAGTAACAAAACTTCAGCTGTGAACTGGAACAAATAGGCAAAACAAAACATGGACAAAAGTCCAACTTATCTAGTAGTAGTCTAGAAGCAGGAACAAGCACTGAGAGGCATCAGATAACATTGATGACCGGCAAGAAACCACCAGAGAAATGAGCTTAAATAGCGACACCCACTACTGATGGAATCAGGTGAAACAGGAAAGAGGATGACAAGTCCAATTCCACAAGCGGCCACCGGGGGAGCCCAGAATCCAAATTCACAACAGTTGTCCTCATCGTCTACAGAACAATTTCCAGCTATTATTGCATCCAAGACAAAAGCGAGACTAATCACTGAAGAGGACAGACCTTCTTTCCAGCCACCAGGCTCCAAGAGGAAACTATACCCCAGTGGTAAATGTAATTATGATGACACCGCATTTTATCTTAATTAGCTATTTTCAGCAAGCCAGGAAGAATAGACTGTTATCTATATGTATAGTATATGTTATATACTGTTGAAGTTATGTGATTTTTTATGGTTGGTCAAGCAAACAGACTTTTGTTCATGTAAGCCTGTAATATTGACTTGTAAGTTGACAATTTGATGTAACATATTGTGCTCTTATCCTGGATGACTAGTGATACAGGGTCATGGAACAATGATGCTGATATGCTGAGTACACATTGTCCAGGCCAGCCAGTTTGTTAACTTGCAAAATAGAGAAGGAAAAAGCTATACAAATAGATTATATAATCAAACAATGCGAGTTGGTCTTATCATCATTCTTCCCCTTTACCTGTGAATACAGGAGGAAGGACAGTGTCTGACTATAAAAAGAGGTTATATGCCTCTGTAACATAAGCCACAGATTCAGCCAAGACATCCAGACATCCAAAAGAACCACAGACTCTCTACAGGACAGTAGTCATCATGAGGGACACAAATTTGTCATTCCAAGCCAGCTTGAGAGACCACGGCCTTAGCTGGAAGAATACAGATCTGCTCCATTGACCATCGCCTGAGCCTCATGCATACATTTGTCAGGGCCATAAATAAGACCCTCCGGTCATCTGACTCTATGGAGATGTTCAGAGTAGCCAGGTTGTGACCCTCCGGACAACTGCCTTGTACCTTAATGGACTGTCATCTTCCTAAACTTACCATTACCTCTCTGTGCAGGCCACAGATGGGTTATTCAGCCCTGGAAGCTCTGAAATCACAGCTGCTTTTTCCCGGTGAGTTAGCCGAAGGCCGGGGTCACACTTATGTGTGCAATGCGAGAAACTCACACGAGTCTCTCTCATCAATACCCGGAACTGCTGCCGGCACTCGGGACCGGAGCATGCGGTTGCATAGAAATATATGCAGCCGCACACTCCAGTCCCGAGTGCCGGCGGCAGTGCCAGGTATTGATGAGAGAGACTCGTGCGCATTTCTCGCATTGCACACACAAGTGTGACCCCGGCCGTAGGGTGAGACTCTGTAATTTGGGAATTTTGCTGGGACTTTTGTATGGGCTATTTGCCTTTTTTGCGGTTCAATTAAGTATTGCCACACTGTTTTCTGACCCCCTGTGTCTCCACAGTAATGGTAGAGAGGGATGGGGCAGTTGGATATCAACATACCAAATTATTTTGTTCTAAAATAGAAGAAGCCACCAGTCTTGCAGCATCATTTTCCATTCTTCCCATTATAATAATCTTTATTTTTATATAGCGCTAACATATTCCGCAGTGCTTTACACACATTATCATCGCTGTCCCCGATGGGGCTCACAATTTAAATTCCCTATCAGTATGGCTTTGGAATGTGGGAGGAAACCGGAGTACCCGGAGGAAAGCCACGCAAACACGGGGAGAACATACAAACTCCTTGCAGATGTTGTCCTTGGTGGGATTTGAACCCAGGACTCCAGCACTAACTACTGAGCCACTGTGCTGCCCATTCAGAACACATGCATGCTCCACCTGAACTGACCGTGCACGTGTTTGGTCATATCTGAAAAGTGACAAAGCAAATACAGGGAAAGAACATAGTCCCACATAAAAAGTGTCGTGGCAGAAGGGAACTCATAAACCAAGTTCCTCATAATGCCAATACTAATCCCTGTACCACCATCTAATTGCTGTCTGAGAACCCTTGATGATTATTTGATCACTTCTCAGATTTATTTTTAGCCATTGTCAGGTATTTATGGAGACATAGAATGTTATAATTATCCGCCATTGATCAGAGGTGTCAGGAAATCTCTTCTGGGCACAGAGGTTTGTGTGTTCTTCAGACGGGTTGCTAAGGGCCAGATAATGACTTCAGTCCTGCAGGACAGAATGATGTCTAATGAGTGCTGGGCACACATGGTGTCCTTTCTTCTCTTCCTCAAAAGAGGACGAGATAAAGGAGATCATATGCACTTGTCTATAGAATGAATACAGCTACGTCAGTGGAAAAACTGTACGATGATCACCGGCAAAATGATTATTAAGGACTTATACAGAACAGCAAGTGGATCGCCCCCGTAGGGCAGTGGGGGTACTTGGTACCGGGTCCTTCGGTTCTCAAGGGGGATGTCACGGTGGCTGACCCGGTCCGTGGCCCTAGGGACGTCCGTATTAAAAGGGAAAGGTCTTTAAAGGGGAAATGTCCGTGACGCCACATGTGGTATTCGGTCAGGGCGACCGACGCTGCTTAGGGGTCCGCTGGGGTGATGTTATGGCAGCTAGCTGGTATACCTTCCCACAGGTGAAGTGTATCCCCAGGGCTTCCCAGTGTGTAGATGGTGAATGGTGTAAGGCGCAGTGAAGAACGAGGACACAAGGTTCAGTCTCTTTACCTTTACTGAAGGCTTCAGCATCCACAGTCCAGAGCACCAGATCACAGGGCAGGCAGAGTCCGGCCGGTCTGAAGGCAAATCCAGAGTCCCCTCATCCAGGTGGAAATCAGTAGCCTTCCTCTAGCGCCTGGGTGTTGTAGTACCTTCCTGCTGAGCTTCTCAGTAAGGTCCTCACAACTGATGTTGGTGTTCTAGATGTTAAGTCTCTCTCTGTCCCCCAGATGGATAGGAACAAACCCATATAACTGATGGCCTGAGTCTTTTTACAGGGACTCTAGCACGCCCCGGCCCCCACAAGTTGCCACCATGCCTCCTGGGTATAGGTCGGGCAGGTAACGTGGAATTAACTGTCCTGCCGGTCTCTGGAGCACGGCATGGAGACGATTGCTCCCTCGGTGTTCCGGCTACCGGATCCTGCGCCTCAGAAGGAGGCAGCCTTTTGCAGGGCAGAACTCCTTCTGGTTTCCTCTCCTTTTGCTATGACTTCGTTTCTCACCCACTACAATACAATTCGCTGTTCTTGTCTCTTTCTTAGGTTGCTGCCGCACATCGGGCAGGCGCAGCTCCGTGGCCTTCTGTCTAGGCCTTTGACAGGATCCCACCCCTGTCAGGGGCCACCCTGTCGGCATCTGCTAGATGTTCCTCCTTCCTCTCTGTCTGCCTGACAGGTGCTGCCTGGGTGAAGCCCAGTCAGCTTCTGACTAACTTCCTATCCAGACCACCAGTTTTACCTAATTGTGAAGAGTGCCCTAATAGATGGGAGCATAGCTCCCCCTGGTGGACTGGAGTGTGAAATGTGTTGTGTGGTTTGTGATACCTGGTAAAGAGATCTCCTTTATTGCCTTCAGACATAACATCACTCCCCCTGGTGGAAGAATTACATTACTGCAACGGCCAGGACCCTGGGGCGCTGCACAAGCAGTTACTTCACACAGGACATGCTGGAAATGAGACAGCAATTACATCATCGGAGGGGGTCAGAGGGTGGGTTTTGTTGATTATGGTTTCCTGGAACTGGCAAGAATTGATATCAAGGGTCTTCTTACCAGATACACCATAGGAAACCTATGGTTGATCTTGTGATCAGCCATAGATTAGAATCCTCCTATGAAAAAAGTCAGGGCCGGTCTTACTGGTGTGCAATATGGTAAGAAAGGCACCACAGATGATGTGACTCTCAAGGTTTATACCTGTAATGTGTCGCATGGCGGTAGTCGTGGGTGAGGTACTTGTGTTTCACGCTCCAGCACACGACATGAAAATGGAGGTCCTAGCTGGGTGTGTGCCCTTTGTCTACAAAGGTGCTACACTGGTGACTTTGACTGACCCAGAGCAGATGTTATCAAGTTCTATGAGGAGCACCACAATAAAAATAAACTGTCTTTTACTGAACCATAACATAGGGAGGAGGATTTGGGGTCCAAATCTTCAATGACGTTTCTCTTAACACACAGAACATCTTTATGCACATTCTTTCTTTACTTCCTAAACTTACACGGTTCGGTCTCAGTTAGTTCTTTTGCCTTCATCACCACTCAGCACAGTGGTTCGGGAGCTTCCCTGGTCTCCAGTAACAACACTACACCTGAGTAAGCAAGAGTCCTAATTCTCAACCCGCTGCTCCACATCCTTTCTCTTTAGGAGAGCTAATTCTGCCACTGGGATCTGTATTGAGTTACAAGGCATCGGCAAACAGAGAAGCTGTAACATGAGGCACTCTCTTTGTCTTGGGCTCCCTTCCCTGATTCGTCTCCTTACTTCTTTGGCTTGCAATCTCAGGACAATAACACTAGGCCTCCTGCTCCAAATCTCATCTCCAGAGAATCACTCACTCCTATCATTTTTATTCGGTCACTACTCTGGAGCACACTATCTGTTGCCTCTGTCTCCTCTCTCTTCAGGAACACCCACTTCATGTGACCCTGCTCACAGGTCAGACCATAATTCTGTTCTTATTTCATGCTGGGCTCTATCTGACTTCCTGAGAGTAAACTGTCTCTGTCTCTTAACTTTCGCCCCTTCCACTCTGTGCTAGCCCTAATATTAACCCTAACAGTCTCCAATAGCTCCCAATTACGGGGCAGAATACTATCACACCTATTACTAAACATGTCGCATAAAACAAATTGCAACAATATTTGTCTCTCTGGGGAAACATAGGCAACATTTCCATTTTCCTATATACCCATCATAATTGGAAAGATATACAATTTACTAATATACAAGAATTAACAAAAGTCTAGACTTTGTCAGGACCACAGAAGGGTTTTGGTTTATGTGAATATATCCATATGGGAGTCATGTGGTGGGGTTTAATCTGCTAACATCTAAGCCCTGATGGATCATGGGCTTTAACTATGAAGCGCCTGCTAGGTCCGTGGGGTACTCGGTACCGGGATGGTTCTGTTCTTAAAGGGGTGGTCATGGTGGCAGTGACCCGGTCCGTGGCCCTGGGCGTCCAAGTTAAAGGAAAGGTCTTTAAAGGGGTTGTTGTGAATAAAGAATGCTCGTGACGCCACCTGTGGTATTCGGTCATGGATGACCGACGCTGCTTAAAGGGGTCCACTGGGGATGATATTATTGCAGCAGGGATGGTATAGCTTCCCACAGGTGAAGCCTAGTCCCCAGGGCTCCCGCTGTAGTAGGCAAAGATGGTAGATGGTGTGGTGCCAGAAAGAATAAAAGGACACAAGATTGCAGTCTCTTTACCTTTTACTGGTAGTATGCAGCCACAGTTCGGGGTACGGATCACAGGTGATGGTGAGGTCCGGCCAGCCTGGAAGCGATTCAGAATCCCCCTAGCCAGGTGGGGTTGGAAGCCTTCCTTACTGCACTGTGTTGTAGTCCCTTGCTGCCTAAGGCTTCACACAAGGTCCTCACTTTCTCTCTGTCCTATTAATAGGACAATATCCGTATGGCAGGCAACTCGAGCCTTTTTACAGGTGTCCCTACTTGCGGCGACTCCGGGCTTTTATGGTGCTGTGCCTTCGGATGTAATGGTGGACAGGCGACTTGAAATCTCCTGCCTGCCGGTTTCTGCTGTGGGTAATACAGTTACCCCCACAACCTCGGAATTCCAGCTTCCGGTTTCTTGCGCTTTATCTGGTGTGAACCCTCTCACAGCTCCACTACCAGTATTTTTCCTCTCCTTTGCCTCTTCTCCCCTCACTGTCTCTCACAGACTGCTCTGTCAGGAGCTGCAGAACCTCATGTCTGCACGGCTCCAGCACTCCTGCTGACTGACTACCTAACTCCTCCTCCAACCAGAATATATAGGGAAGCCACCCACAAACTGGATCAGAGCTCCCCCTTCTGGCCTGGAATCAGAACAGTGTTGTGTATCCATGTCACATGTTAAAGGAATCCTTTCTCGCTTCCAAGCATGGCATCACCCTCCCCGTGAGGAAGGCAACACCACTGTAACAACCAGCTTCCTGGGGTGTTACATTCCCCTCCCCTGTTAAATGGAGTACTTGCGGACTGGGAAACCACAAACAAAATGGATTAGATGTGCAAACATTTTTAAATTATGCTTTTTAACAGGAAATAACTTTTCTTCACTTTATGGGAGGTTGCTGTCTTGAACATTACGTATAAATATAATACAAGGTGCCAATAGTTTTACCAAAATAGAACTTTCTATGGCACAAAATATTAAATATAAAAATATGATTACCCCTTACGGGTATACTTTTCTCTGCTACATGAAATACTATCACTTTTAATAAAGTGCAATAAAATCAACATTTTCTGAAACTAAAGTAGTGCAAACATTTAAAACTGCAAACGACATTCAAGTCTTTCAACATCACATTAATAACATTTTTATTCAACAAGTTGTGAAATCCCTCTCACCAACAACAGCAACGTGGGGAACCTGTTCCAAACCCCCAACGTAGGACATGGGCGTGCTGCAAGACTTACTGATCTCCTCTATGGACCACTTCTTCGGCTACGCCAAACAGGAGATTTTGTTCTTGGTCATCTTTAAGGCAAATAACTTGTAGTGCAAGCAATAACAGTATCTTCATTGGGTACATGTAAAACCAGTAGGAAGCACCTTAAGAAGTGCTAACTGTACACTAACAGTTTTGATCATGCATTGTTCATGATTCTGCAGTTCTGTCAACTTTCAAACTTTTAAACTTTAGCAGCCATTTTAACTCTCAGCAACAATTAGTTAACTCTCTACTTTCTCTTATGCCTGCCGGGCCAGGAATTGCTGTCTCTCCTGCTCTTCCTGCCATCTGCAGTGCTCCCGCCAGGTCATAATGGGGATTTCTCACTGGAGCTCTATCATGTCTGCCCCCACGGGTTCCCCAGCAAGCACCATGGGTTCAATGTAGTTAACCCGGGGCCCACTGGTCGGAACTATCGTGGCTGTCATCTGGTCAAGGCTGCCATCCCCCTGATCCCAGTGAAGTAGATGGTTTACTCCTCCGGGCCTTGGAGTCAGTGGGACTGGTAAGGGACCTACCAGGGTGTCGTCTGGCATAGGGGTTGCAGCTGGACTTGATGCCGGCGTGCTCTCGGTGTACGGTGTCAATTCACCAAGGGACCCAAAACCCTGGTCGGGAGTGTATAGCGGTGGGGGTGATGTGGGCCTAGCTACTGGGTCTTCCGCCACCGGGGTCAGGGCCGCACCCCTTACCTTCTCCTGCAGGGTGCCAGACCTTCTCTCCTGCGCCAAGCTTGACGAGGTTGTTGACGGTCATCCGGTGAGACTCCCCAGGAAGGCCTCTTTCCATCCGGTCACTGCCTCCAGCTGCATCCTCATGAGCTGCCGGGTAAGTGCCTCCACTTCTGCACTAAGGAGGTCCGGGTCCAACGCTGGTAGCTGGGAAGGGTCATCCGAGGGGAGGGTCGCTAGGGGAGTCTTTCTGCTCCACCCAACGCATCGGTGCCTGTCCTCCGCTCCCTGCCATGTTGCTTTCCGGTCCTTCCTTGTCAGTCTGGTTTCCCGCGGTTTCACTGTACCACGCTTGTCTTCATAGGTGGTTCCCCCGTCTTCTTCCCGCCATCCCAGACCAGGAGGCAGACCTCTCTACTTGATGACATACTTCTCTCACATAGTAGTATTGGTGAGGGACGCCCATAGCTTTTGCGCCGTTCCTCCAAGCTCCACCCATGACAGCATGCCCTTCTCCTCCTGCACGTCACATGCTGCGATAATGGTGGCAATTTCCAGCCCAATAATGTCTCCGTTAAGCACAGTCTCTTAGATGCACAAGACCCATTTTTAATGGGTCGGTCCATCCTGTTCGTAACGCCAAGTTGAAGCGCCCACTAGTACCGTGGGGTTCTCGGTACCAGGCCGGTCCTTTCCTTAAAAGGGGTGGTCACAGTGGCAGTGACCCGATCCATGGCCCTGGGCATCCAAGTTAAAGGGAAGGTCTTTAAAGTGGTTGTTGTGAATAAAGAATATATTCGTGACGCCACCTGTGGTATTCAGTCAGGGATAACCGACGCTGCTTAAAGGGGTCCACTGGGGATGATGTTATTGCAGCAGGGATGGTATAGCTTCCCACAGGTGAAGCCTAGTCCCCAGGGCTCCCGGTGTAGTAGGCCAAGATGGTAGATGGTGTGATGCCAGAAAAAATTAGAGAACACAAGATTGCAGTCTCTTTGCCTTTTACTGGTAGTATGCAGCCACAGTTCAGGGTACGGATCACAGGTGATGGTGAGGTCCAGGCAGCCTGGAAGCGATTCGGAATCCCCCTAGCCAGGTGGGGTTGGAAGCCTTCCTTACTGCGCTGTGTTGTAGTTGTTAGAATCTGTTTAGTTTGTGACTATCCACCATTTTCTTGTGGAGTTCTGGCTGCTGGTCTTTTTCCTCTGGTGCTGGGTTTTTCTTGGGTCAGGTGCAGGGCCGTATTTAGAGTTTCTGCTGCCCTAGGCACTTTTAGTGCTGCCTCCCCCTTTGGTGAGTATGACACTATCGACAGTGACTTTGGCAAGAATCGCTGATGTGAAAGTAGCCTTTTGCAGAAAATCTGGCAGTTTTTCTGCATCTGCCGTATAACGGATTACTTATGGCAACACTGCGTTCAGCCTCATTCATTCCCTATGGGATTTGCAGCACTTGCCGTGATCTGGCAAATGTGGTACCATACCTCCCAACTTTTGAAGAAGGGAAAGAGGTATAAAGTTTGGGGAGCGCATAGTGTGCCGTGGCAAATTTTAGGCCACGCCTCTGACCACACCCATTTCACAACTAGTCACACCCATATCCACATCCCAACCACATCCATTTAGCACTGCTGATCACACTGTTTCATATACAATAATTATAAACAAAAAAATATGGCCACACAGTGCTTCATACTGTATAATGGCCACACATGATGCTCAATACTGTATAATGGCCACACATGATGCTCAATACTGTATAATGGCCACACACAGTTCTCCATACTGTATAATGATCCCACATGATGCTCAATACTGTATAATGGCCACATATGATGCTCCATAGTGTATAATGGCCACACATGATGCTCAATACTGTATAATGGCCACACATGATGCTCCATACTGTATAATGGCCACACATGATGCTCCATACTGTATAATGGCCACACATGATGCTCAATACTGTATAATGGCCATTGGCCACACATGATGCTCCATACTCTATAATGGCCACACATAATGCTCCATACTGTATAATGACCCCACATGATGTTCAATACTGTATAATGGCCACACATGATGCTCAATACTGTATAATGGCCACACATGATGCTCCATAGTGTATAATGGCCACACATGATGCTCCATACTGTATAATGGCCACACATGATGCTCCATACTGTATAATGACCACACATGATGCTCCATACTGTATAATGACCCCACATGATGCTCAATACTGTATAATGCCCCCCATCTTGTATGCATGGCTCATCTCCCCCCATCCTGTATGCATGGCTCATATCCCCCCTCCTGTATGCATGGCTCATCTCCCTCCTATCCCATATGCATGGCTCATACTCCCCCCTCCTGTATGCATGGCTCATATTGCCCCCATTCCTGTATGCATGGCTCATCTCCCTCCCATCCCATATGCATGGCTCATATCCCCCCTCCTGTATGCATGGCTCATATCCCCCCTCCTGTATGCATGGCTCATCTCCCTCCCATCCCATATGCATGGCTCATATTCCCCCCTCCTGTGTGCATGGATCATATTCCCCCCTTCTGTATGCATGGCTCATCCCATATGCATGGGTCATATTCCCCCCACCTGTATGCATGGTTCATATTCCCCCCCCCCCTGTATGCATGGTTCATATTCCCCCCCTGTATGCATGGCTCATATTCCCCCCTCCTGTATGCATGGCTCATATTCACCACCCTCCTGTATGCATGGCTCATATTCCCCCCCTCCTGTGTGCATGGCTCATATTTCCCCCCTCCTGTATGCATGGCTCATCTCTCAACCCCCCGCTCCCGCTTCCATCTTGCATGGCTCGGCTTACCGTCCTCCTTCATACTCATACTCATACTCATACTGACCTTTCCCACACCGCGCGGCCATGCCGAACATCCCTCTGGCTCTGTCCCGACTCCCGGCACAGCACCTTCTTCCTGCGTGAGCGGTCATGTGGTACCGCTCATTAAGGTCATGAATATGCCCATATTCATGACCTCAATGAGCGGTACCACGTGATCGCTCACTCAAGATGAGCTGCAGACGCTGAGATCAGGCATCGCTGGAGCAGAGTGAGTATGACGTCTTCAAGGAGGGTGGGTGGGAGACAGGCAGGCGGCCGGGGGGGGGGGGGGTGCTGGGGGGCAGTCGGTCGGAAGGTGACCCAGGACTTAAATAAAAAAAAAAAATCCTTGCTCAGGTGCCGCCCCCCGCATTGTCCCGCCCTAGGCACGTGCCCTCAAGTGCCTAGTGGCAAATAAGGCCCTGGTCAGGTGTTTGTTTCACTCCTTATTAACCAGCACCTGCCTCCCAGTCCTTGCTGGACATCAATGTTTATCTGCTTGAGCTCTAGCTTGGTGCTTTGCTTTGTCTTCTATGTGTGTTATTTGTGCAGTGCTGGTACCTCTGGTTCTGCTAACCTTAGTTTCTGTTTTCTATTGGATTCTGCAGCCTTCTCTTTGTTTTCTATTAGGAGGTGACCCGTTTTTGCACCAGTCCTTAGTTCTTTTAGGGAACTCCTTCCCCTTGTCTATAGGTCATCGCTTGAGATTAACCTAGGATCGTCGGTGGGTCTATTCGCAAGGAGTGGGTCGCCCACTCCATCGTAGGATTTCAGCCTAGTCATAGTGCAGGGTCAGTTTTCCCCCTTCTACCTTAGTCCTGTGTTGCAGATCCGTAAGGGTATGTTTCCACGGTCAGGAAACGCTGCTTTTTTGACGCTGCGCAGAGCTGCAGCGTCAAAAAAGCAGCGTCCAGATGTTCCAGCATAGTGGAGGGGATTGTATGAAATCCCGTCTCCACTCTGCGTGGAAACCCGCACGCGGCGGCCCTGCGACTCCGAACATGCTGCGCGTCTTTTCAGATCGCAGCATGTCCGTACACCTTGCGGGGACGCAGCGTCCCCGCAAGGCATATCACAGGGCCCTATGGGAGCGAGCGATCATCCCGGATGTGAAGAGTTAACACATCCGGCATGATCGCGTCCCAGGAAGGGGGCGGGGCTTAGCGCCGAGCGGCTTCGCCGCTGCGGCGATACCGCCGCCCCTCCGTACCGTGGAGCCATACCCTAACAGTTTGTCCAGCCAGAAAGAAGTATAAAAAAAGACAAAAACAAAACACCCCTCCCAGATTTCTGCAATATGAACAGCGTTCAAGATCTTGCTTAGTGTCTGCAAGAGTTAACGTTGGAAGTTGCCAGCTTACAACAGCACATGAGTAATTTCCTTGGAGTCCGGTCTGAAGAACCTAAGGTGGGTTTGCCTGAATGTTTTTCTGATAAACGGCAGGAATTTTTTCCTTAAAAAAATGCATGTTTACTTTATTTTTGGCTTAGACCCAGGTCTTCAGGGGCTAAATTACAGCATGTGGAGATTATTATGTCATTATTGCGAGGTGAGCCGCAAGTTTGGGCATCTTCATTGTGTCCTGATGACCCTTGTTTTTTGTCAGTAGAAGCGTTTTTTTCTGCTTTGGGGGTATTATATCATGATCCTGATCGGGTCACTACAGCCGAGGCAGAACTCAGGTGGCTGAAACAGGGTTCTGGCGACGCTGAGAGATATTGTACCCAGTTCAGATGATGGTCTGCAGAGGTCAGCTGGAATGATCCAGCACTCAAGAGTCAGTTTTTAGCAGGTTTGAATGACAGGGTTAAAGATTTGCTCATTGCATATCCTGCACCTGCTACGCTTGAGGCTGCTATGCAATTAGGTATCCAGGTGGAAAGAAGATTGAGAGTAAGGCTATGTCTCCACTGTCAGGATGGCCGGCGGTATCGCCGCAGCGGCGAAGCCCCGCCCCCTTTCTGGGACGCGATCATGCCGGATGTGTTAACTCTTCACATCCGGGATGATCGCTCTGTCCCATAGGGCCCTGTGATATGCCTTGCGGGGACGCTGCGTCCCCGCAAGGTGTACGGACATGCTGCGATCTTAAAAGACGCGCAGCATGTCCGGAGTCGCAGGGCCGCCGCGTGCGGGTTTCCACGCATAGTGGAGACGGGATTTCATAAAATCCCCTCCACTATGCTGGAACATCTGGACGCTGCTTTTTTGACGCTGCAGCTCTGCGCAGCGTCAAAAAAGCAGCGTTTCCTGACCGTGGAAACATACCCTTAGAATGAGGAGAAGGTTTCAATTTTGCTGGAGAGCCCCGTTGACTGTGGGGAGCCGATGCAACATGAGGCGATGTCCTCTTGTTCCCAGGAAAGCCAGAGAAGATTCTCTGAGGGGCTATGCCTTTATTGTGGTAAGGCTGAACATTTTATTAAGCAATGTGAAGGACGCATAAACAAGGATGGTGGTGGACTGTGGTTCTGCACTTAATTTGATTGATCAACAATTTCTAGACAAGTATAAGATTGATTTTGTACCTTTATCGTGCCCTTTTCCTGTAGTGGCGATTGATAACACTCCTCTAGAGCATGGGTGCATTTCTCGAAAGGTCACCGGGTTTCCACTCACTGTGAATATGGAACACCAGGAATCTTTAGATTTGTTTGTACTTGATAAATTGCCTTTTTCAGTTGTCCTGCAGTTACCCTGGTTAAAAATGCACAATCCTGTACTGGACTGATCGTCAAGTACAATAAGATCCTGGGGTCAGGAGTGTTATGGGAAATGTTGTGATGTACACATTGCTGCTGTTGTGAAAAATGAGCTACCTGAAGCCATTCAGGAATTCTGGAAAGTATTTTCAGAAGTGGAGTCACAAGCTCTACCACCTCATAGAGATTACGATTGCGCTATTGAGTTTGTCCCAGGTGCTACTCTCCCTAAGAGTCGTTTATTTAATCTGACGATTCCCGAGAGGGAGGCCTTAAAGGAATACCTGCAGACTAGTCTTGTTGCAGTATTCAAAGACAACCAAGTAAAAAATATATTATCATTCATTAAAAATACTTGATTATTCACAAGAATACCAAAAAAGTCACTGACTACAAGGAAATTATCATAAAATAATTCTTTATTAACCCCTTCCTGCATTGCGCCGTACTAGTACTGCTTTGCGGGAACTGTGTTCCCGCAAACCGCAGTACTAGTAAGGCGCTGCTATTTCCGGTCACCGCGCTGCATTGCGCGGTGACCATCCTGGCACGTCACCACGAGGGGTTGATCCGCCCCCCCCGCGTCTGCGATCGCTGTGATTGGCTGGTGAACTCTCACCAGCCAATCACAGCAAAGCTGCCAATAAAGTTGTAAAAAAAAAAAAGCATGTGACAGGCTGTGATTGGTGCTGTGTGACGTAGCACCAATCACAGCCATCACAGTAGGTGGGGTGATCGCCATGTCACCTCACCTGATTAACCCCTATGGCGCTGATTGGCTGAACAATAGCTTCTAGCCAATCAGCGCCAAAGGGGTTAATTTAAAATAGGAATCACCCCCCTGCACGCCATCTTTACCTCAGATTTGGCGTGCAGAGCGGTGGTCTAAGCCCCTCTGTGTCACCTGAGAGAAGGAATCCATTGGTGGCCAGTGCGATCGTCCCTGCGATCTCCTGCCCTCCTGTGCTATGTGCTGCTCTCCTGCGATCTGCTCTCTGCTGCCATCTGCCTACTGTGTGACTCCTGTGATCACAGCAGCAGCAGCACCTCCCCCACCCCTTTCCCATTCCCCATCCCTGTTCCAGTACCCCCCTCCCCCTCCCTCAAATTGATTTTTTGCGCACTTTTTTGCGCTTTTTTTCCTGTGCACGGAGTCCCGCGCAGAGCATTCGTGCTCTTCCTGTGTAAGCAGCTGATCAGAGACTGCTCCACGGGAATTTTTCTTTTTTAGTTAGTGTAGCGGACTTCGCAGTCTAAGTGACGTCCAATTTTTTTTAGAAAAAAATAATTGGAGTTAGTATAGTGTAAAAGAAAAAAAAGGGGAGAAGCCAGCACTGCTTATGGTCCGAACGCAATACAAATGATGCACATGCACCTACTGAATTCTAACTGTAGTTCAAATATGAGACATTTAGCAAATAATTGATCAATTTTTTGACCATAAGCAGTGCTGGCTTCTCCCCTTTTTTTTTCTTTTAGTATAGTGTAGTTTTAGACGTAGCAAAGTAGCGCAGCTGGCGTCAGTGTTTGGTGATGTCCCCCCGTCCAATTGAATTTTTAGCTTACTTTTTTGTGCTTTTTTTCCTGTGCGCGTCGTCCCACGCAGAGCATTCGTGCTCTTCCTTTGTCCGCAGAGCTTTGATCAGTATCGCTGCTGATCAGAAACTGCGCCACGGGAATTTTTATTTTTTAGCTAGTTAGTGTAGCGGACTTCGCAGTCTAAGCGACGTCCAAGTTTTTTTTAGAAAAAAATAATAGTAGTTAGTACAACATAGTTTTAGACATAGCAAGGTAGCGTAGCCGGCGTCACATCGTTAGTGATGACCGATATCCTTTTAGAGAAAAAAAAATTGTACAGCGTAGTTTTAGTGGTAGCATGTTAGTACAGCCGGCGTCACAGCGTTAGTGACGACCGACCTTGTTTTAGAAAAAAAAAGTACAGAGTAGTTTTAAAGGTAGGGAGGTAGCTTTTTTTTTTCTTGCATAAATAGTGCATTAGGGGAGCTTACGTCACATAGTTGGTGATGTCCGTTTTTCTTTTGTAAAAAAAGAATTTGCATCGGATAAATTTATAGGGAGGGCATTAGTGTAGTGAACGTCTGTTTTTTTTAAACAAACTTTTTTTTAAATCTGATTTTTCTTTTCATTTTTTCTTCTACCCTATACACAAGCCCCACACATTACACTTGTAAAAGCGCCACTTACATACACATCCCCGGGGTTTGGGAAAAAAAATAAAAATGGCCCATTCGTCAACAAGGCGCTATTCACCAGAGGAGGCTTATGTCATTCTTGCGTCCGACACGGATTCAGCCAGTGAGGAAGATCCCACATTCCTCTATTCCTCCTCATCCTCATCTGGTGAGGAAGGACCCCCAACAAGGCACCCTAGGACCCAGGCAACTCCTGCAGCAATTGATCCCGTATGGATTGCACCCCCCCCCCCCCCGAAAATTTTCAGCCCTTCATTCCGGATTTCAGCAACAGCTCAGGAATCCAGTTTGACACCACTGGCCTCACTGAAATTGACTTCTTCAAATTCTTTTTCAGTGAGGAAATAATAAATCTTATGGTGGACCAGACGAACCTGTATGCCCAGCAATTTTTCACCCTTGATGACCTTTTATCCGGCACCCGGGCAGATTCTCAGGGACTACAGTGCTTTGGCAGGGAGTTGTTTTTTGATTGCCACCAGCTCATTATTTCTTCTTGCTCTGTTAGCACACATACGCAGTGTTCACTACTTAACAATGAAGGGCATGCAATAAAAGATTACGTCCTGACATCAGTGCCAGAGTCAGGATGTACTTTTTGGGCAGAGTTTGTACAGTATAAATATCTATATGGCCCTTGGCAGAAGAAAAAAAAGATTCCCCACCCCTGCTATAGATGCACGAGGTACGAAAGGGGAAAGACAGAGGCATAGTCAGGACACAGTCCGAGGTCAGAATACCAGGAAGATAGTGGATCAGTTCAAAGGGGCTAGGCAAAAGGATGGTCAGAATGAGGTCCAAGGTCAGGCAGCAATACATCAACAAACAGATCACAGGAATACAAGGCAAATATGCACCACTGAGAAAATGCTATGATTGGCAGAAATCTGGCACTGACAGACTAAATAGCTGGGTAATTACATAGAATAGGGAACACCTTAAGGAAGCTCAGCACCTGCTAGTGTCAGATTGGACATCTACTGTAAGCTGTCTATCAAAATACCACACTAGATAGGATGACTGAGTTGTCAGTCACTGTGTTCAAAACACACTGAGTGGAGGAATTGTGACAGTACCCACTCTTCTGGAGGTGGGTGCCGGTGCCACCAGACTTCCAAATTTCCTTAGAAACCGAAGATGGAAGGCCCTGATCAAACAATCGGCCTTCTCAGAATGAAAAAACACCAAAAAAAAACAGGCAAAGATGCTTACCTGTCTAGGCCTCAAATCAAATGCACTATCATATGAACACTGCCGCATGCAGATTATCTGTTTGCACTGGTGGGGCAAAAGGTCAATCCCTGATTGTAGGCTGGCTGTCTCATTTGGTATTACCGCACCAATGTACTCGCCATCTTAACTCAGGCCTGCTGCACCATGCAGCATCTCTGCCTGGGTTTTCTTGGTGTTTTCTCTAGAATAGTGGAGGTTTATTCCTCTTTTTTTTCCTCCTTTTGTGGTTTTTGCTGTTAGAGTAGGACTGGCAAGTGTGAGGACCCTTGACGTGGGTTGCCAGCTTACGTATTGTGGCCATAATATTAAAATATTAACTAATACCTTACATATTTTGATATGTTCTTGTGCACTTTATTTATTTTTACTTTTTGAGGTGCAGTTGGTCCCAGATGGCTTCGTAAATTGTGGCCTCTGTTCACACAGGACGCAGTACAGTTAGCACTGGGCAGCCAGCCACAGGGCGATTATTAATAGGCTGTGATCCAGATACTTTGCATTCTCTGCCTCATGCAGATTATCTGTTTGCACTGGTGTGCCAAATGGCTAATCCCTGATTGTAGGCTGGCTGTCTCATTTGGTATTACTGCACCTGTGTACTCGCCATCTTTACTCAGGCCCGCTGCACCATGATAGTGCATTTGATTTGAGGCCTATACAGGGAAGCATCTTTGCCTGCTTTTATTGGTGTTTTCTTTAGAATAGTGGAGATTTTTTCCTCTTTTTTTTCCTCCTTTTTGGTTTTTGCTTCTCAGAACGAGCCGGAGCCCAGGATCTCTCCTCGGGTCCATACTCCCGACAATGAACAAGAAATTGAAGGGAATTTCAGACTCTCTGAGAATCCACGTTCCTCTGCACCTCGTACTCTATCCCTCCATTGACAGAAACTGGAGGAGGCGCGGTTGAGAAACACTGAAGGGACACAAAAAGACATAACATTTTAATCTGAAGGCTGTTGCTGTCAGCGAGTCCATCGGAGTTCATTAGCTGATGAACTCCAATGAACTTTCTCACCACAGCTCTGCACTACACACTGCAGGAGAGATTACCTTCTGTCTCAGGGCTCTTTCACACATCCTGGTATTTCCAGTACTGTTCAGGCACCACAGTGGTATTGCCTTCCTCTCGGGGATGGTGATGCCATGCCTGGAACCGAGGAGAGTCCCTAGGGCAAGTAAGCTGTACATTCAACACATTCTGACTCCAGGCCAGAAGGGGAAGCTCTGAACCCGGTTTTCAGGGGAGCTTCCCTAGATAATATACATTTTGGTCTGGAGGAGGAGTTAGATAGCCTGGTGCAGACAAGGAACAGTGAAGGAGCACAGGAGAACTACAGAGCTGGAAGGGGGCCGTGACTGGGCTCCTTACAGGCAGAGGCACAGAAACCAGACACCAGAAGCCCAAGGCTGTGAGGAGCTACAAGTCCCACGGCAAAACCGGAGGGCAGGAAGCTGAAAGTGACTTGCTCTCACTACATCTGAGGTACAGCAACATCCAGAGCCCGGAGTCACCATGTATATAGACCCCAAGGGAATGGCTCGCGTTGCCTACCATGCAGGGACTGTCCCAGGACAGAGAGTAAATGAGGACCTTCTCAGGAAGCCACAGGCAGCAAGGGACTAGTAACCAGCGCATAGTGGAAGGCTCCCAAACTGATCTGGCAAAGGGATTCCCACTTGTTTTCAGGCTGCCTGGACTCCATCGACACCTATTGTTGCCGTTACCCTGGACTGAGGCTGTCTACAACAGTAAACCAGGTAAAGAAACTGCAACCCTTTGTCCTTCGTTTATTACCGGCTCCACACCATCCTTGCCCAGCACACCGGGAGCCCTGGGGACCCAGCTTCACCTGTGGGAAGCAATACCATCTTGCTGCTGTACCATCACCCGCAGAGGACCCCTTTAAACAGCGTCAGTCACCCCTGACTGAGTACACCAGGTGGCGTCATGAACTTTTATTACATTACAACTCACTTTAAAAACTATCCCTTTTACTTGGGCGCCTAGGGCCACGGACCGAATCGCCGACACCATGACCACCCCATTAACGACGACTGGACCTGGCACCGAGTACCCCTAGGCCCTGGCAGGTGACAACTTGGCGTCACGAACAGGATCCGTGCCCTGGCATCGCCAGGTACTGTGTGCCATAGACTGTGTTAAACTGTGTGGAAGCCGCCATTGCCGTGCCGTGTGGAGAAGAAAGGGGTGTACCTTCATGGGTGGATCCTGCAATAGGGCACGAAGAGGAAGCGGGCACCGTGCAGGAGAGCCGCAAGTGAGGACTCCAGAAGCCCCAAAAGGAGGACCGGGAGGAGCGCCTTACCGAGTGAAGGAGGAACCGCTGCAGACTCTGGTGGCGAGACGTCAGCCCTGCTTGAGGTTAGCACGGGGGAAGGGACACGTCCAACCCAGGAGGTGATCTGGCGGCAGTCACAGCCGCAGGCTCCATGATGGCCCCAGGCCTCGCGGTGGACACAGCCATAGGCCCATGATGCCCCCAGGCCCCACGGTGGATGCAGCCGCAGGCCTCATGATGCCACCAGGCCCCGCGGTGCCCGCAGCTCCTGCAAACCGGCTGGACCCCGCCACAGTAACAGCTCCTATAATGCTGCTATCCATGCCCTATATACCAGGAGTGGCCTGGAATGACAAGCTATTAAAGGAGCAGTTCATTGAGGGACTCCTGTCCAGCACCCACAGGACACAGCTGCGCATCCTGGACTTGCAAAACCCTGACCTGGACTTTGCACACTTTAAAGACAGGGTCATCCAGGTGCTGCATGATCGACTGCCCATCTGCACAGTGCCCCCTAAGCGTCCAGCAATCACATACCACCAGGAGGTGGCACCCTTTCCTCAGGCCCCGTTGAGGCCGACGCACAGATCCTGGATGATGGTCCCTCAACAGAACTGTGCCTCCAGGTCCAGGAACTAAAAGCGTGGCTGCACTAGCCAGAACCGTGCAGTCCCTGCAGGAATCCCCAAAGGAGAAAATCCAGCTGGCTTCCAGTCCAGATGATGTCCCCTCGTGACGACAGAAGAGGATCCCACTAATCAGAGGAAGAGACGACCACTATCATCAGGATAGACGACCCATCTGCCGCCGCTGTAATCAGGCAGGACACATCGCAAGGCTCTCCATTTAAACAAGCGACCCCTGGGGCAGAGGGCCAAACCCCAGGAGTAGAACGACTAGGCCCACAAAACTGGCGACCGGTCCTCCCCATTGTGATCGCGGTATCCCGATGAACGCTTTACTGGACACCGGCTCTCAGGTGACGACTATGCTTTACATTCTTTACAAACGATACTGTGCTGACTCTGATATTACCTGTGGCCCAGATAGTGATTTGACAATAGTAGCCAGTAATGGTCAGCCTTTGCCACAAGTGGGGTACAAGGAGGTAACCATTACAGTGGGGCGGATAAAATTGAAGGCCCAAGGACTGGCGATTTTTTTATATTGACCGGCAAGAATGTAACCCCATGATGACCTTAGGTACTAATGTCATAGAAAACTGTCTTGCTGAGGCAAGGCACATTCCCCTGTCTGCATTGTCCACAATGTTCCAATGTGACAAAGGGCAATACCTTTTCCCATCCAAGATCGGGTAAATTATTCCCGATCAAAGGTTTTTTTACGTGTGACTCTGCATATGTCATTTATTTAATTAAATGTCCTTGCGGTCTCGGATATGTTGGTGAAACCACCCAACATATCCGAGACCGCATTTCACAACATAAATCTACCATCAGGTGCAAACGCACCATGTTACCTGTGCCGTTTCATTTTGTCTCAGCTGGACACTCCATATTACAATTGAAATTTCAAGTGCTTGAGAGTATTCCCTCCTCTAGGAGTGGTGGGAACAGGATTCAGAAATTGAAGGAGAGGGAAGCGTTCTGGTCTGGATTTTTACCCTTCA
This sequence comes from Ranitomeya variabilis, assembly GCF_051348905.1. Lineage (NCBI taxonomy): Eukaryota > Metazoa > Chordata > Amphibia > Anura > Dendrobatidae > Ranitomeya > Ranitomeya variabilis. The sequence goes on along the minus strand of NC_135232.1, from coordinate 594,692,127 downwards.
GACGCTTCATCCACGAGGCATGAATAGGGAGTATGAGGCTATTCAGAATAGATCTTGAAGCAATTATTAGTTATGAATGTTATAAAATAATTTAATATTATTATTATTATTATTATTATTATTTATTGTTATAGCGCCATTTATTCCATGGCGCTTTACAAGTGAGGAGGGGTATACATAATAACAAGTACAATAATCTTGAACAATACAAGTCATAACTGGTACAGTAGGAGAGAGGATCCTGCCCGCGAAGGCTCACAATCTACAAGGGATGGGTGAGAATACAGTAGGTGAGGGTAGAGCTGGTCATGCAGCGGTTTGGTCGATCGGTGGTTACTGTAGGTTGTAGGCTTATCGGAAGAGGTGGGTCTTCAGATTCTTTTTGAAGGTTTCGATGGTGGGCGAGAGTCTGATGTGTTGTGGTAGAGGGTTCCAGAGTAGGGGTGATACGCGAGAGAAATCTTGTATGCGATTGTGGGAAGAGGAGATAAGAGGGGAGTAGAGAAGGAGATCTTGTGAGGATCGGAGGTTGCGTGTAGGAAAGTACCGGGAGATGAGGTCGCAGATGTAAGGAGGAGACAGGTTGTGGATGGCTTTGTACGTCATGGTTAGGGTTTTGTACTGGAGTCTCTGGGCAATGGGGAGCCAGTGAAGGGATTGACAGAGGGGAGAGGCCGGAGAATAGCGGGGGGACAGGTGGATTAGTTGGGCAGCAGAGTTTAGAATAGATTGGAGGGGTGCGAGAGTGTTTGAGGGGAGGCCACAGAGCAGAAGGTTGCAGTAGTCAAGGCGAGAGATGATGAGGGCATGGACTAGGGTTTTTGTAGATTCTTGGTTGAGGAATGAACGGATTCGTGCAATATTTTTGAGTTGAAGTCGGCAGGAAGTGGAAAGGGCTTGGATATGTGGTTTGAAGGAGAGATCAGCGTCAAGGATTACCCCGAGGCAGCGAGCTTGTGGGACTGGGGAGAGTGGGCAGCCATTTACTGTAATGGATAGGTTCGTTGGGGGGGTCACGTGAGATGGGGGAAAGATGATGAATTCTGTTTTGTCCATGTTAAGTTTCAGAAATCTAGCGGAGAAGAAGGATGAAATAGTGGACAGACATTGAGGGATTCTGGTTAGTAGGGAGGTGATATCTGGTCCAGAGATGTAGATCTGTGTGTCATCAGCATAGAGGTGATACTGAAAGCCATGAGATTCTATGAGCTGTCCCAGGCCAAAGGTGTAAATGGAGAAGAGCAGGGGCCCAAGGACTGAACCTTGTGGGACTCCGACAGATAGGGGGCGAGGTGAGGAGGTGGTGTGTGAGTGGGAGACGCTGAATGTCCGGTCTGTTAGGTATGATGAGATCCAGGATAGGGCCAAGTCTGTGATGCCAAGGGATGAGAGGGTCTGTAATAATAGGGAATGGTCCACTGTGTCAAAGGCAGCCGACAGGTCGAGGAGGAGGAGGACAGAGTAGTGTCGCTTGCTCTTGGCGGTTAAGAGGTCATTGGTGACCTTAGTTAGGGCAGTTTCAGTGGAATGGTGTGACCGGAAGCCAGATTGTAAGCGGTCAAAGAGGGAGCAAGAAGAGAGATGGGAGGACAGTTCAAGGTAGACGTGTTGTTCCAGTAGTTTTGAGGCATAGGGGAGAAGTGATATAGGGCGATAGCTAGATACAGAGGATGGGTCAAGAGAGGGCTTTTTGAGGATAGGTGTGATGGAGGCATGTTTAAAGCTTGAGGGGAAAACACCAGTTGTTAGTGATAGGTTGAAGAGATGGGTTAGGGTTGGGATGAAGATTGTGGTGAGGTTTGGGATGAGGTGGGATGGGAGCGGGTCAAGTGCACAGGTGGTGAGATGCGATCTTGAGAGTAGAGTGGCGAGTTGATCTTCTGTAATGGTGGAGTAGTTGGTTTTGGAGGTGGAGGGTAGGGAAGTTGGGAGGAAGGGCTCTGGGGCTTGTTGACCAAAACTGTCTCTGATGTTATCAATCTTCTGCTTGAAGAATGAGGCAAAGTCTTCAGCAGAGATAAGTGGGGAGAGAGGAGGTGCTGGGGGACGGAGGAGAGAATTGAAGGTGTTGAATAACTGTTTAGGGTTGTGAGACAGGGAGGATATGAGAGATGAGAAGTAGGTTTGTTTAGCTGTGGCGAGTGCGGTCTTGAAAGTAGTGAGGGACTGTTTGAATGCGATTAAGTGGTCGTTGGAGTGGGATCTTTTCCATCTGCGCTCAGCAGCCCTGGAAGCTCGCCTCAGTTCCTTGGTCAGGCTGGTGTGCCAGGGCTGTCTGTTGATTTTGCGAGCTTTGGTATGTGTAAGTGGGGCGGCAGATTCCAAAGCTACAGCTATTGTGGTGTTATATAGAGCGGCAGCGGCATCCGCATTGTGTATGGAACTTATGTCAGTGAGAGGTAGGAGGGATTCAGAGAATGAATGTAGGTCAAGATGTTTAAGATTTCTGCGAGGGTGTGAAAGTTTGTGGGGTGGGGACTCTAGACATGGAGTGGAGAGAGATGAGAATGTGAGAAGGTTGTGGTCAGAGAGAGGAAGAGGTGAGTTAGAGAGGTTAGATAGGGAGCAGAGGCGGGTGAAGATGAGGTCCAGTGTGTGACCATCTTTGTGAGTGGCTGCAGAAGACCATTGAGTGAGGCCGAAGGAGGAAGAGAGAGATAGAAGTTTAGTGGCAGCTGAGAGGGAAGTGTCAATGGAGATGTTAAAATCGCCCATGATGATAGTGGGGATGTCTGCAGAAAGGAAATGAAGTAGCCAGGTGGTGAAGTGGTCAAAGAAGATGGTGGCTGGCCCTGGGGGGCGGTAAATGACAGCCAGTTGGAGGTTGGAGGGGGAGTAGATGCGCACAGAGTGCACCTCAAAGGAAGGGAGGGTAACAGAGGGTGGCAGTGGGATTGGGGTGAAGGAGCAGTTATCTGACAGGAGAAAACCAACTCCTCCGCCATGCTTGCTGCTGTGGCGGGGTGTGTGAGAAAGGTGGAAGCCACCGTAAGAGAGTGCAGCAGGAGAGGCTGTGTCAGAAGGGGTGAGCCAGGTTTCGGTGATGGCGAGGAAGGAAAGTTTGGTAGTAACAAAGAGATCATGGATGTAGGAAAGCTTGTTACAGACAGAGCGAGCGTTCCACAGAGCTCCTGTTAGTGGGACTGGGGAAGCGGGGGCTGGGCGAATGGGTATAAGGTTAGAGAGGTTACGGAAGTTTGTGATGGAGCATGGATGGGAGGTAGAAATGACTGTGGGAATGTGGTGAGGAGGACCAGGATTTGGAGAGATATCACCAGCAGTGAGAAGGAGCAGGGATAGTGTTAGCAGGTGGGAGCAGGAGAGGGCATGAGGGGGCTGCCTGTGTTTTGAGACAGAGGATTGTATGTTAAGGAACAGTTCTGAGGAGGAAGTGAGATGGATGGGGAGGATTGAAGAGGAGATGAACAGTTCCTTTCTTGGTGTGGGGATTGGGGGAGGTAGCAGAAAGTGAAAGATTATAGGGGTAAAAGTGACAACAAACAGAAACATTGTTTGCAGTGACTGGCCAGTTACCTTCAGTTCCAATTCAGGTTTTAATTCTAATGTAATCCACACTTTTAGAACACACTTCTAGAAATCACACTGCAGACTGAAGTCATGCAGACTTGTGCTAGGCAATATATGGAAAACTAAGTGCGTTCAGGTGTGGAGCAGAGAGGAGTGGTCTCTGCTCATCTTGGTCAGAGAATTAAGGGTGGACCAGATGCATACAATCAGGCCTAAGTAAACAATGTCATAAATAACACAGGGCAAGCGGGGGTTAGCTGAAAGGCATACCATATGAAAGCAAAGAGCAGAGGGAAGTCTGTGTGCAAAGCTGGGTGATGTATTATGTGCACTTCATGTAGGAGAGCTGGATGAACATACCATATGAAAGCAAAGAGCAGAGGGAAGTCTGTGTGCAAAGCTGGGTGATGTATTATGTGCACTTCATGTAGGAGAGCTGGATGAACATACCATATGAAAGCAAAGAGCAGAGGGAAGTCTGTGTGCAAAGCTGGGTGATGTATTATGTGCACTTCATGTAGGAGAGCTGGATGAACATACCATATGAAAGCAAAGAGCAGAGGGAAGTCTGTGTGCAAAGCTGGGTGATGTATTATGTGCACTTCATGTAGGAGAGCTGGATGAACATACCATATGAAAGCAAAGAGCAGAGGGAAGTCTGTGTGCAAAGCTGGGTGATGTATTATGTGCACTTCATGTATCTCTCTGATTTCCTCCCTTCTAGGTGCCAACGTGATAGCTACTTTCTTCTTGGAACTGGTTCTCTTGCGGGGGTATCCCTCTTCCCACTCTCTCTATAAAGGATGTTATTTACACATTATGTATATCTAGTATGGGATCTTCAGGAGCACTATTTGATGTTAATGGGATGTCTTTTTTATTCTCCTGTCACTTTATTGTTGGGTGTTATATGCATTAACTGTATGTTGAGTCTGTGTTTTTTCTTGTATTCACTTTGTATTATAGCTTTATCCATTACTGGATCCAGGTTGGTTCAGGCATTTGATCTTATTTTTTGTTGTTATCCCTTATTATAAAAATTTTTTTCCCTTTTGGGATTCTTTTTGATATATTACATTTGCATTTTATATTTATGCGGTTTCTATCTTTTTTGGAGGTTCTTTACTATGTTGGTTAAATTCTTTTTTCCCCATATTTGATAATATACCATTTACCGCTTGATTGTTGCGGTTTTATACCCTTGTTACCATATTATTCTTCCCATCTTGTTCTGTTTATTCTATGACGCAGTGCACATGCGCCGGGTTGTATGTTTAGCAAGCTCCATATCTGTTATGAGTCTTCACTCATGTTGCTGGATGTTATATCAGTCTAATCATTGTTTTGTTCTTGCGGCGCCGTGCGCATGCGCCGGCTCCGGACTTCGGCTAGTTCCGTACTTTGTACGAGTTCTCACTCGTGTTGCCGGATGTTACATCATGCTATGCACGGCATTTATACCCGACTTACGGCACTCCATATGTCATCTCGCCTTGAGCTACAGGACGCACGCCAGTATTCTACTTTCTGCAGGTATATTCTTTTTAGTGGGACCCTTCTGACATACGGTCAGCCATAGGTATATTATTTTCTGTAGCAACGTAATATATACTGGTGTTTCATCTATATGTCGCTTGTTTTTCTATTGTTGGAGATATGCCCGATATTATATGTGGCTCCTTTGATATATTTGGGGCCTCCTTTCTATTGACGTCTCTGGTATTGAATCTACCATTTGTTGCATTTTTTACAGTCGCCTCCTTTTCCCATGCCATGTTGGCTAGTAATTTAATAGGAACGCTATTTACTATATACAGGTACACTATTATTTTTTATAATAGGTTTCTTGTTCCTTCACTGGTCTATATGTGTTTTTGTAAGTGGATATATCCAGGATTGGGTATATATGTATGTGTTTGAGCGTATTTTGGTGTAGCTTTATGTGAATGTATGTGTTTTCATTTTGCATATGTCATTGGTGGTTTCCCTAGTTTGCTCTACATTATACTACTTTGTACTATCTTCACATCCCCTTTCTTTGTCCTATAGGATGTTTAATCTTGGAGTTCATTATTAATAAAAATATAAATGTTTACCACTTTTTCTCCTTTTCACGGTGGCGTTTGGTTCACATGGAGTTTCCAGTGTCTCTTTTTTTCCATAAAAAGTTTTTTTTCTTCTCTTTCTGATGTAGTTTGTTCAGCCGCAGTTCTTTGTTTAATGATTTTTTAATACATTATATATAAGTCATTGATTTTGTTTTGCTATTATAGACTTCCTTGAAAAAGGCAATGTATGCCGAAACGTTGGAGTTTTGATGTCTGTTATTTTTCTGCTGGCTGCCTAATAAAAATCCGATTTGAGAGTTAAGAATTGTGGACTTGTTGAGTGCCGAAGGTTCTTCTTCATCATATTTGAGTCTTTTTCCTTCGAGCACCGCATTATTAATTTTTGAGCGCACCACTCTTGACCTGACTATTTGCTGAGGTTATTGTCTTGTCACAACAGGTGTCTGAAACTGCTGGTTCCAGTGAGCAGCGTGTCCTGCAAAAAGAAACCAGAAGCCCTGATGCAGAGACGATAGGTAGAACTGTCTGGTGGAGAAGTTGGCCATGTCACAGTGAGTGATCCGATCCCCATTGCAATACCCCCCAGGAGGGAAATGTTAGTCTGGTGTCGGGCAGCAATAGGCCTCAGCGATAAAGACTACCAGGCCCTGGTAGAACCTGTGTATTCAGATAGTAGGCCCATCATCCTGACAGCCAGAGGGGTGGTTGATGTCCGCAAGGGGAGGATACCAGTACGTGTCCTTAACTGTGGAGAGAAAGAGGTCCACTTTCCCAGATATGCCACACTTGTTAAACTGTTTACTATTGATGATAATGCAATAAAAGCAAAAGAACCCTTGGTCCCATCCAACCAGGTGGAGGACAATGGCTCTGCAGGACAATTGGAGGATTGGTGCCAGAAGTTACATGTGGGCACTGACTCTACCCCTTCACACCAAAAACAGGGGGCTTACCGGGTGGTCCACGAGTATGAGCGAGTATTCAGCAAACGCCCACTAGATTTTGGGCAGGTAAAAGGGGTTCAACATCATATCCCCACTGGAGGTTATCTGCCCATTAAAGAGAGGTATTGGCCTGGACCTCCAGCTCACTACCAATGAGCCAAAAGTATGTTACGAGAGATGAAGGAGGCTGGGGTAATCAGAGACAGTTGTAGCCCCTGGGCAGCTCCATTAGTCCTTGTTAAAAAGAAGGATGGTACAATGAGGATGTGTGTTGACTACAGACAGATAAACTGTATTACACACAAGGATGCCTACCCATTTCCCAGAATTGAAGAGTCATTAGCTGCTTTAAAATCTGCTAACTATTTCTCCACCTTAGATCTCACTTTTGGCAGGTTTCCGTGTCAGAGGCGGATAAAGAAAAGACCGCATTCACGACACCAATGGGCCTCTCAGAATTCAACTATATGCCATTCGGACGTTGCAACGCACTAGGGACATTCCAGAAGATGATGGAGTGCTGTCTCAGGCACAAGAACTTTGAAACCATCCTGTTGTACCTGGATGATGTCATCGTCTTCTCCAAGACTTATGCAGACCACCTGAAGCACCTGGCTGAGGTGTTTGAAGCTATGTCTATGCTTTGACCATAGTGGACCATTACTCCAGATTCCTGGTAGTCGTGCCTGTTAAGGACCAGAAAGCGAAGACGGCAGCCAAGGCATTCCAACAACACTTTTGCCGACCACATGGTTATCCTGAAAAGGTACTCACCGACCAAGGCCTAGCCTTTGAAGCGGAAGTATTCCAGGAGTTCTGTCACCTGTACGGATGTAAGAAGATCAAGATAACATCGTACCACCCGCAAACAAATGGCATGTGTGAGAAGATGAACCAGGTGGTAAATGACTTACTGAAAACCTTGCCTTTGGAAGAAAGAAACTTATGGCCAGAGAAGCTGCTGGATCTGGTAGATCTGTACAATCATATTCCGGTAAATTTCACTAACTGCCCTCCAGCTTACCTAATGAGAGGAAGACCTAGCAAATTGCGTGTTGACCTTGATATGGGAGTCCTAACACCAGAAACAACCTCACCAAATGCAGATTGGGATACTGAGCGACAACAGAAATACCGTCAAGTACAAGAATGTGTGGAAAGAAGCTTGGCCCAGGCAAGACAAAGACAAGAAAGAAACTATAATCAACGTGCCCCTGCAATTCCCTTGTCACCAGGTGAACAAGTTCTAAAGCGAAAAATAAGAATGCACAAACTTGATGACCAGTGGGAAGCAGAACCATATACCATTCTACCCTCGAACTTCGATAACACTAAAGTGTGTCTCATAAGCAACAGAGAACTAGTCTGAACTGGTGCATAACCAAAAACAACTTACATAGCAAATAGGTATAACACATTCCCTTGCTTTAGTACAATTGAGTGCAGACATTTATCTGCTATGTAAGTTGTTTTTGGTTATGCACCAGTTCAGACTAGTTCTCTGTTCAGTCAGTTTACCATTACTTGCTATGTACTATTTTTTCTGACTTGAACGCCCCGCCCTTCACCATTGACCTTCCTATAAATGCAGGCTTTACCATGACATTAGCCAGAGGTAAGTGTTAACACTAGGCAGTCAGGTCAGGGACCCATCCGATCCATGAGATTACATTGACGTTGGTGGATGGGCTCACATTTTTTGGCCAAATTTTGTGCTAAGCATCTCATGTGTTTTTTCATAGATTTCACGAGCCATTATGCTATTCACATTTCATGTATTACACATTCCCTTGCATTAGTAAAATTGAGTGCAGCCATTTATCTATTTGCTATGTAAGTTGTTTTTGGTTATGCACCAGTTCAGACTAGTTCTCTGTTCAGTCAGTTTACCATTACTTGCTAATTTTAATAACCAGCTGAGGAAAAGCTGTCAACTGAGGGCAGATGGTAATATTCTTTGAAGGAGCCAATAGCCATAGAGTCATAGAATGGTAGAGTTGGAAGGGACCTCCTGGGTCATCTGGTCCAATCCCCTGCTCAAAGCTGGATTCACTAAATCATCCCAAACAGATGCCTGCCCAACCTCAGTTTGAAAACTTCCATGGAAGGAGAACTCGCCACCTCTCGTGGCAGCCTGTTCCACTCATTGATCACCCCAACTGTCAAAAAAGTTTTTTCTAATATCTAATAATCCCATTCAGTTTCATCCCTTTGCTTCTAGTCTTTCCTTGAGCAAATGAGAATAAAGATGATCCTTCTACAATGTGACAGCCCTTGAGATATTTGTAAGCAGCTATTAAGTCTCCTCTCAGTCTTCTTGTTTGCAAGCCAAACAATCCCAAATCTTGTAACTGTTCCTCATAGGACATGGTTTGCAGACTGGTCACTCTTTCGGTCGCTCTTCTCTGAACTTGCTCCAGTTTGTTGATGTCTTTTTTTAAAATGTGGTGCCCAAAACTGGACACAGTTTTCCAGATGAGGTCTGACCAAAGAGGAGTAGAGAGCAATAATGACTTCGCGTGATCTAGACTGTATGCTTCTGTTAATACATCCCAGAATTGCATTTGCTCTTTTTGCTGCTGCATCACACTCATGTTCAGCTTATGATCGATTCGTATACCCAAGTCTTTTTCACATGTGCTGTTGCTTAGCCCTATTCCTCTCATTCTGTATATGCTTTTTCATTTTTATAGTGCCCAGATGTAGTACTTTGCATTTTTCCTTGTTAAAAACCATTCTGTTAGTTGCTGCCCACTACTCCAGTTTATTTATGTTTTGAATCCTCTTTCTCTTCTCTAGTATTAGCTATCCCTCCTTGCTTTGTGTAATCAGCAAATTTAATCAGTGTACCCTCAATTCCTTCATCTAAATCATTGATAAAGATGTTGAACAATACAGGGCCTAGCACAGAACCCCATGGTACCCCACTTGAGACATTCTTCCAACTGGATGTGCAGCCATTTACTACCACTCTTTGGGTCCGATTACTAAGCCAGTTATGAATCCACCTAACAGTTGCCTTGTCCATTCCATAGTCATTTTTTGAATAATAATGGTGTGAGATACTTTGTTAAATGCTTTGCTGAAGTCAAGATATACTATATCTACAGCATTTCCCTGATCCACCCAGTCAGTGATTCTGTCATAGATGGAAATTAAGTTAATCTGTCATGACTTATTAGTTACAAACCCATGCTGACTCTGGTTAATCACTTCAGTCTTATCAGGTAATTAAATACATGTTTTTTAATAATTTCTTCAAAGATCTTTCCTGGTATGGAAGTCAGACTCACCAGCCTATAGTTCCCTGGGTCCACCTTCTTCCCCTTTTTGAAGATAGGAACAACATTTGCTCTTCACCATTCTTCTTCGACTTCTCCTGTTCTCCAAGAATTTTCAAAGATTGTGAAGAGTGGTTCAAAAATTTCTTCTGTTATCTCCTTCAGTACTCTGGGGTATAATTTATCTGGACCTGGAGACTTCAATTCATTTATGTTAGCTAAAGGTACCGTCACACTTAGCAACGCTGCAGCGATACAGACAACGATTCTGATCGCTGCAGCGTCGCTGTTTGGTCGCTGGAGATCTGTCACACAGACAGCTCTCCAGCGACCAACGATGCCGAAGTCCCCGGGTAACCAGGGTAAACATCGGGTTACTAAGCGCAGGGCCGCGCTTAGTAACCCGATGTTTACCCTGGTTACCAGTGTAAAATGTAAAAAAAACAAACATACTTACATTCGCGTCCCCCGGCGTCCGCTTCCCTGCACTGACTGAGTGCCGGCCCTAACAGCAGAGCGGTGACGTCACTGCAGCGCCCCAGAGTCCTGGTCGTTGCAGTACTGTGGCTCCGCCACTATGGGGAGCCATGGTGCGTCCGATGGCACTGAAGGAGTTCATCTGATCAGGTATCACAGACACCAATACATTTCACAGCCGGGCCTCCGGGGGGAGCTAAGGGTTCTATTCATTAGGCCACTCCCCACCATAGTGGGTAAACTGGGGGTCAGGCAGGAAGTTAGATCAGAAAGCTGACTGGATTGGACGAAGCAACACTCAGTGGCAGAGGGTGTTGTGGAGGAAGAGACAGTAGGGTCTCTGTCAGGGGTGGGATCCTGACAAAGGCTTGGCATTGGAAAGAACGGGTCCGCGCCAGCTCCGGGAAGCGGCGGGATTCAAGAAAGGACTAGAAGCGAGATAGATTGTGCTGAGTGAGAAACGAGATCAAGCAATAGGAGAATTCCAGTAGGGGTCGTGCTGTAAGACCGGAGCAACACCCTACTGAGGCGCATTACCGGTGGCCGGAACGCCGAGGGAGTATTATAACATTCAGCTTCAAGCAATACTCTAAACAGCGGCAGGACAGTCAGTTTAAGGCGGGCTGTCTAACACACATCACCTATGAAGTCTTGGGAGGCAATTGCGGGATAGGGGCGTCTCTAGGGTCCCGGAAGAACTCCAGGCCTATCCGACAAACGGGTGCCGTTCCAACTGTAACATCAGGAAGGGACGGAAGATTAGAAGAACATCATTTAATCGAGTTGTGAGGGAACTTAAGAAACAGACACAACGGTTGTGGGGTACTTTCCGTAAGCACAGCAGGGAAGGACTACAACACATAGCGCTAAGAAGGAAGGCACCGATTTCCACCTGTGAAGTGAACTCTGGAGGTGCCATTGGACCGGCCGGACTTGCGCAGCCTGGTGAACCATATTCTGGACTGAGGACTCAGAGATCTCCAGTAAAGAGGTAAAGAGACTGCAACCTGGTGTCCTCGTTATTTACCGCGACCTGCACCCCACAACTGCACCGTTACAACACGACTTATTGCACCGGACGTTCCCCACTGACAGACAGGGCCACGGACCGAGTCTAGCCACCGTGACAACCCCAGGACTGAGACCTAGAGGCCCGGCTCCGGGTACCCCTTGGCCCTGCGGCGGTGTGGGGGCGCTCCGAACTTGGCGTCACGAACAGGATCTACTTAAGCCTGAAGAATCAGGTCATGTGTGCCTAGAGACTGTGATTTGTTGTGCTTGGACTGTACTTTATTAAGAGGACTGTGTGTTGTGCCATTTGCCGCCAAAATCCGCCGCCATTGTAGCGCTGAGGAGAGTGCAGGAAGAGAAGAGGGGCGTGAAGGGGGCGTAGGCAAGCTGGAGAGCGCGAACAGCAATGGCCGCCCAGTCTAAATATTTCTGCACGGTGAGGACGTGTCCGTCAGCAGCAGAGATCCGCCTCCTAATCCTTAATGGGAGGCGGAGGCAGAGAAAACGAAACCGCTCCCGAAGGAGAGAGCGGGAAAAAAACCAGGAAGTGACCCACGTGGAGGACGCTATGGCCAGCAGCTCCGAACCCGACAGTGGGGTTGAAGTGGAAGTCTCCCCCGACTACCTGGATGAGCCCAGCAACCCGTCCTCCGTGGATAACACCAGATTCCTGAGAGCCGAGATGGAGGACTTATATAACCAGCTCCTCCAACTGAATGTGAGAGTCCAGGCTCCGCACCCGGTGGTGCCGGCAGAGGGTTCCCGGACATCGGAGTTCTCACCGGAAGAACCAGCAGGACCTGCTGCAGAAAGTGAACTTGTACCAGTTGGTGAGTCCGCCGATCCTGCCCCGCCAGCCGAGGGTGTGTTAGTGGGTCCCGTAGCGGCACCACCTCTCCCGGGAACCCATAAACTCCAGCGCCTGCTACCATGGGAGGAAGCCACGGGCATGGAACACCGTATGTGAGCCCCAATCACCCCTACTCCCTTGCTGTGTGAGGTCCACGCGGAGCGCACGGTGTGCCGCTGGGTGAACCCCGGATCCAATCTTATGGGGTTCCCCGGGGTGGAGACCCAGAAGGGGGAGATGGTACAGGCTCTAAGTTGGGAGGAGTACCGAATCCAGCTAGAACAACGGTGGCGAGAGGAGGAGAAAATACATCAGGCTGGGTGGGAGGCCCACCATCAAAAGGATTTGGAGGTTAAGGACCGGGCCCGTAAGGACCCCACCACTCACCAGGCCCCGCGCAGGCAGGGCATCGTCACCACCTTTAAACTCCGAGGAGGCTGGGGCTTTATTAAAGAACCGGGGCTGTACGCGGAGGTCTTTGTTAACCGACGGGATGTCGAGTCGCACCTCAGAGAGGGCCACCCCGATCGAGACCTCTACCCGGGGGACAGCGTTACTTACACCCGGCATTTTGGGGAAAAGGGGTGGTTCGCTCTGAACGTCTACAAGAAAGAGAAACCAGCCCCTGTAGCCAAAGTGCCCCCGTGTGACCGATCTGCAACCACCCTGGTCACCCCCACCTGCGATCTGCCACATGACCCCCGCAACCACCGCAGCGGCCAAAGAAGTGTCTTTTCAAGTAACTGATGCTCTTGATGTACCAGCGCAGAAAGAAGTAGGAACGCAGACCCTCATCACCGCACACGATCTGGTTGTGCAACAGACCTGCACCCATGGGGTGTACCTGGCCGCGGGAGTGAACCTGGAACCTGAACTGCCTGTATTGCAAGGGTTCCCCCGCCAGGTGGCGCCTCGTGGGGGATTCTGAGATTTTAATGCTTCTGAAGATGTAAATAGTTACTGTTCCTGATTGTTTGTTACTAAACCCGTCCAGGGTTAACAATTTATGGATCCCTTAGTTGACCCGGGATCCTTATTGTTTGTTTTTCTACAGTTTTGCACGAGTTTTACAAACTGAGAAATCATGAACAGTGCATGATCCAAACTTTCTTGTAAATAGTTTGCACCTTATTAAAGGCGCTTCCTACTGGTTTTATTTAAAGACTCTTTGCGAAGATACCGTTCTGGAACCTTTGCTGAACAAAGACTGGTAGGCTGAGAAGACGAGCTGCCTCAGAGAGACTTGGTCCTCTCTTAAAGGGGATGTTCATTTGATGCACGTAAATGGTGATATTGCTTTAAGATCGGTGGCAATAATGTCAATGGAAGAAAATGATGATAATGTTTACATGAGAAAAGTTATATGTGTTTAACTGGTTAAATGTGAAGAAATATTGATAATGTTCTCTGAAAGAAAAAGTAGAAGGAAGAAATGAGAAAGGTTAATGTTGTGAAAAGAAGATAGTTGATAATGTTGATAAGAAAAGGGGGGGGATAGAAGGTAAACCCTGCGTTCCCCATCGAAAGTTAGTAATGTGTTACTAAGGACAGAAAGTGAACCTGTAAGGGTTAGTGGGTGAGTCCTTATAGGAGCCAAGTAGAGCCGGCTCAGTGTTCTCGAACTGAAAGAAAAGTTATGTTCTATACTGTGTATAGTAGTTGAAAAGGCAGTAGGCCCTGGCTGAACGGGGCAGTCCTGTAACTGAAAGGAGAGGCAGTAGGTCTGGTGCCGATAGGACAGGCGGTCCTGCAGATTTAAAGAAGGAGAATGAAAAAAGTTGAAGTACCTTATAATGTGACTATAGGAAGGTATTTAATGGACTAAGAGTGTATATCCTTAAAGGCAAAGTTAAATTATTGTTCAATAATGTTTGCACTTAGTAGAATACCCGGTTGGGTAACAGGAGTTATTTATAGCCTGTAATTTATAATGTTAACCATGTTTGTAACGTTCAAGTGTCCTCACCTCCCATAAAGGGAAGCCTGTTTAAATATGCTTATTGTTATTACACTCAACAAAAATTGTATGTCTTTTTGCTAACTTGTATTGTTGTTTTCTTCCCAGTCCCGGAGTACTGTGTTTAACCAGGGGGGAGTGCAGCGCCCCAGAGTCCTGGTCGTTGCAGTACTGTGGCTCCGCCACTATGGGGAGCCATGGTGCGTCCGATGGCACTGAAGGAGTTCATCTGATCAGGTATCACAGACACCAATACATTTCACAGCCGGGCCTCCGGGGGGAGCTAAGGGTTCTATTCATTAGGCCACTCCCCACCATAGTGGGTAAACTGGGGGTCAGGCAGGAAGTTAGATCAGAAAGCTGACTGGATTGGACGAAGCAACACTCAGTGGCAGAGGGTGTTGTGGAGGAAGAGACAGTAGGGTCTCTGTCAGGGGTGGGATCCTGACAGAGGCTTGGCATTGGAAAGAACGTAACGGGTCCGCGCCAGCTCCGGGAAGCGGCGGGATTCAAGAAAGGACTAGAAGCGAGATAGATTGTGCTGAGTGAGAAACGAGATCAAGCAATAGGAGAATTCCAGTAGGGGTCGTGCTGTAAGACCGGAGCAACACCCTACTGAGGCGCATTACCGGTGGCCGGAACGCCGAGGGAGTATTATAACATTCAGCTTCAAGCAATACTCTAAACAGCGGCAGGACAGTCAGTTTAAGGCGGGCTGTCTAACACACATCACCTATGAAGTCTTGGGAGGCAATTGCGGGAGAGGGGCGTCTCTAGGGTCCCGGAAGAACTCCAGGCCTATCCGACAAACGGGTGCCGTTCCAACTGTAACATCAGGAAGGGACGGAAGATTAGAAGAACATCATTTAATCGAGTTGTGAGGGAACTTAAGAAACAGACACAACGGTTGTGGGGTACTTTCCGTAAGCACAGCAGGGAAGGACTACAACACATAGCGCTAAGAAGGAAGGCACCGATTTCCACCTGTGAAGTGAACTCTGGAGGTGCCATTGGACCGGCCGGACTTGCGCAGCCTGGTGAACCGTATTCTGGACTGAGGACTCAGAGATCTCCAGTAAAGAGGTAAAGAGACTGCAACCTGGTGTCCTCGTTATTTACCGCGACCTGCACCCCACAACTGCACCGTTACAACACGACTTATTGCACCGGACGTTCTCCACTGACAGACAGGGCCACGGACCGGGTCTAGCCACCGTGACAACCCCAGGACTGAGACCTAGAGGCCCGGCTCCGGGTACCCCTTGGCCCTGCGGCGGTGTGGGGCCGCTCCATCACCGCTGTGCTGTGCTTTCACTTTACGGTCGGCGCTCAGTCAGTGCAGGAAGCGGACGGCGGGGGACGTGAAGGTGAGTATGTACGATTTGTTTTTTTTACATTTTACACTGGTAACCAGGGTAAATATCGGGTTACTAAGCGCGGCCCTGCGCTTAGTAACCCAATATTTACCCTGGTTACCATTGTAAAACATCGCTGGCATCGTTGCTTTTGGTGTCAAACACGACGATACACGCCGATCTGACGACCAAATAAAGTTCTGAATTTTCAGCAACGACCAGCGATATCACAGCAGGATCCAGATCGCTGCTGCGTGTCAAACTCAACGATATCGCTAGCCAGGACGCTGCAACAACACGGATCGCTAGCGATATCGTTTAGTGTGACGGTACCTTAAGTATTTCCTTACTATCTTTCTGTTTATAGATATCCTGGATTCTTCTATTCCTTTAATAGGACAGTGAAGATCAGTTGATTTCCTTTTTGAGAGAAAACAGAACAAAGTTCGGCCTTCTCAACATCTTCTCTTACCATTTCATCCTGTAAAAATCCTATAGCATCTTTGACTTTTCTTTTACTTTTGACATATCCCCAAAATACTTTTTTTATTGCTTTTGACATTTCTTGCAAGCCTTGATTCATTGTCAGCTTTAGATAATCTGATTCGTGCACTGCAGGTTCTGCAGACAGCATTATAATTCTTCTTTAGATATGCCTCCCTCTTTCCATTTGATAAACATTTCTTTCTTCATTTTTAGCATGTGTTTAATCCATCCTGGTTTCTTTAAATGTTTCATATTCTTCCCTCTTTTTGGACTTGTTAACCATTGTGCTTTGAGAATCTCATTTTTCAAGATTTCCCAACCTTCCTGGACATTTTTGTCCTTAAGGATATCCAGCCATTGGATCCCTCCGATTCTCTTTCTGTGTCTCTTAAAATCTGCCTTTCTAAAATCTAACCTTGAAGTCTGAGTCTTCACAGGTCTTCCTCCTCTAGTTATCCAAAATTCTAAAATAGCATGGTCGCTACCTCCTAGCCACTCTTACCTCCCTCAACCATTTCCTCCATGTTTATAAGGATTAGATCCAAGGTAGCAGATCCCCGTGTTTTCTCCCCTACCTTTTGGAAGATAAAGTTGTCAGCAAGAGAGTATAATAATTTGCTTGACCTGTTAGTTTTGCCTGAGAGAGATTGCCAACAAATGTCTGGATAGTTGAACTCTCCCATGACCACTATGTCATATTTTTTGGAGAACTTGGCTATTTAATGCATAAAGAGTTCATCCATATCTTCAGCTTGCACAGGCGGCCTGTAGTAAATGCCTACAATGGTATCCTTTCCATTGTTCTCTCCTTGTATTCTTAACCAAACATTTTCCACAGAGCTCTCAATCTCTGAAGCTTCAATCTCTTTGCAGATATACGCTTTTCTAACATACAATGCAACACCTCCACATTGTTTATCAAGTTTGTTTCTTGCAAATTAGTTGTATCCTTCTAGCCTTGTATTGCAATCATGTGTATCATCACACCAAATTTCAGTGATTCCAACGACATCATATTTCTTCTCCTGTGGTAATAGTTCCAATTCTCTTTGTTTGTTGCCCATGCTTTGTGCATTTGTATAGAAACATTTTAGTTTGTGATTGGTTTATCTTCCTCCAAAATTTGTATTACTTAGATTTTTTTTGTCTTTGTTCTTCCTTTCTACTTCTAATAGCAGAGTTCTCAATAGTATTTGTCAGGTGTATGGCTTTTACTGGCCTTTTGCTTCCCTTCCCACATTGTTCTAGTTTAAAGCTCTCCTGATGAGTGTAGCAAGGCGACTTTCAAATACATGTTTTCCAGTCTTCTTAAGGTGCACCCCATCTCTAGCAAGCAGTCCAGGTAATTCACTCAGTGATCCAGAAATCCAAATCCTTGCTGATGTGTCATGATCTCCATGGCCAGAGAACTAGCATAAGCCTCTATAGGAACAAGCTCTTGGAAGATGTAACTGTACTGACCATGAACTAAACCTACCGCATCATCTAGAAGTAGCCAGGTAGCATGTCCTACTTTTTATCCCTATATGCCCAGCGCCGGCCGGAGAACTAAATAATGCTAGCAGAGGGAAATATAAGACCTGACTCACCTCTAGAGAAATGCCCAAAAGGAGACAGAAGCCCCCCACATATATTGGCGGTGATATGAGATGAAACAACAAACGCAGCAGGAAAATAGTTTTAGCAAATTTGAGGTCCGCTTTCTAGATAGCAGAAGACAGAAAGCATACTTTCATGGTCAGTAGAAAACCCTAACAAAACACATCCAGAAATTACTTTAGGACTCTGGCATTAACTCATAATACCAGAGTGGCAATTCCTGATCAACAAGAGCTTTCCAGACACAGTAACGAAACTGCAGCTGTGAACTGGAACCAAAATACAAAAACAAAACATGGACGAATGTCCAACTTATCTAGTAGATGTCTGGGAGCAGGAACAAGCACAGAGAGGCTTCTGATAACATTGTTGACCGGCAAGCATCTAACAGAGAAGCCAGGTTATATAGCGACACCCAGATCTAATCAGAACAGGTGAACAGGGAAGATGATGTCACAAGTTCAATTCCACCAGTAGCCACCGGGGGAGCCCAGAATCCAAATTCACAACAGTACCCCCCCCTCAAGGAGGGGGCACCGAACCCTCACCAGAACCACCAGGGCGATCAGGATGGGCCCTATGAAAGGCACGAACCAGATCAGAGGCATGAACATCAGATGCAGTGACCCAAGAATTATCCTCCTGGCCGTATCCCTTCCACTTGACCAGATACTGGAGTCTCCGTCTGGAAACACGGGAGTCTAGGATTTTTTCCACAACGTACTCCAACTCACCCTCAACCAACACCGGAGCAGGAGGCTCAACGGAAGGCACAACCGGTGCCTCATACCTGCGCAATAACGACCGATGAAAAACGTTATGAATAGAAAAGGATGCAGGGAGGTCCAAACGGAAGGAAACAGGGTTAAGAATCTCCAATATTTTATACGGACCGATGAACCGAGGCTTAAACTTAGGAGATGAGACCCTCATAGGGACAAAACGAGAAGACAACCACACCAAATCTCCAACACAAAGCCGAGGACCAACACGACGGTGACGGTTGGCAAAAAGCTGAGTCTTCTCCTGGGACAACTTTAAATTGTCCATCACCTGCCCCCAGATATGATGCAATCTCTCCACCACCGCATCCACTCCAGGACAATCCGAGGATTCCATCTGACCGGAGGAAAATCGACGATGGAACCCCGAATTACAGAAAAACGGGGAAACCAAGGTGGCAGAGCTGGCCCGATTATTGAGGGCGAACTCCGCCAATGGCAAAAAAGCAACCCAATCATCCTGGTCAGCAGACACAAAACACCTCAGATATGTCTCCAGGGTCTGATTAGTCCGCTCGGTCTGGCCATTAGTCTGAGGGTGAAAAGCAGACGAAAAAGACAAATCTATGCCCATCCTAGCACAAAATGCCCGCCAAAATCTAGACACAAATTGGGTTCCTCTGTCAGAAACGATATTCTCAGGAATACCATGCAAACGAACAACATTTTGAAAAAACAGGGGCACCAACTCGGAAGAAGAAGGCAATTTGGGCAGGGGAACCAAATGAACCATCTTAGAAAAACGGTCACACACCACCCAGATGACAGACATCTTCTGAGAAACAGGCAGATCTGAAATAAAATCCATCGAGATGTGTGTCCAAGGCCTCTTAGGAATAGGCAAGGGCAACAATAATCCACTAGCCCGAGAACAACAAGGCTTGGCCCGAGCACAAACGTCACAAGACTGCACAAAGCCTCGCACATCTCGTGACAGGGAAGGCCACCAGAAGGATCTTGCCACCAAATCCCTGGTACCAAAAATTCCAGGATGACCTGCAAACGCAGAAGAATGCACCTCAGAGATGACTTTACTGGTCCAATCATCAGGAACAAACAGCCTATCAGGCGGACAACGATCCGGTCTATCCGCCTGAAACTCCTGCAAGGCCCGCCGCAGGTCTGGAGAAACAGCTGACAAGATAACTCCCTCCTTAAGAATACCTGTGGGGTCAGAGTTGCCAGGTGAATCAGGCTCAAAACTCCTAGAAAGGGCATCCGCCTTAACATTCTTAGAACCTGGTAGGTACGATACCACAAAATTAAACCGAGAAAAAAATAATGACCAGCGCGCCTGTCTAGGATTCAGGCGCCTGGCGGTCTCAAGATAAATCAAATTTTTGTGGTCAGTCAATACCACCACCTGATGTCTGGCCCCCTCGAGCCAATGGCGCCACTCCTCAAACGCCCACTTCATGGCCAAAAGCTCCCGATTCCCAACATCATAATTCCGCTCAGCGGGCGAAAATTTACGGGAAAAGAAGGCACAAGGCCTCATCACGGCGCAGTCAGAACTTTTCTGCGACAACACTGCCCCAGCTCCGATCTCAGAAGCGTCGACCTCAACCTGAAAAGGAAGAGTCACATCAGGCTGACGCAACACAGGGGCAGAAGAAAAACGGCGCTTAAGCTCCTGAAAGGCCTCCACAGCATCAGGGGACCAATTAGCAACATCAGCACCCTGTCTAGTCAAATCGGTCAATGGCTTAACGACATCCGAAAAACCAGAAATAAATCGACGATAAAAGTTGGCAAAGCCCAAAAATTTCTGAAGACTTTTAAGAGAAGAGGGCTGCGTCCAATCACAAATAGCTTGAACCTTGACAGGATCCATCTCAATGGAAGAGGGAGAAAAAATATATCCCAAAAAGGAAATTCTCTGAACCCCAAAAACGCACTTAGAACCCTTGACACACAGAGAATTAGACCGCAAAACCTGAAAAACCCTCTTAACTTGCCGGACATGAGAGTCCCAGTCATCCGAAAAAATCAGAATATCATCCAGATACACTATCATAAATTTATCCAAAAAATCGCGGAAAATATCATGCATAAAGGACTGGAAGACTGAAGGGGCATTAGAAAGACCAAAAGGCATCACCAAATACTCAAAGTGGCCCTCGGGCGTATTAAATGCGGTTTTCCACTCATCCCCCTGCCTGATCCGCACCAAATTATACGCCCCACGGAGATCAATCTTAGAGAACCACTTGGCCCCCTTTATGCGAGCAAACAAATCAGTCAGCAACGGCAATGGGTATTGATATTTAACCATGATTTTATTCAAAAGCCGATAATCAATACATGGTCTCAAAGAGCCGTCTTTTTTTGACACAAAGAAAAAACCGGCTCCTAAGGGAGATGACGATGGACGAATATGTCCCTTTTCCAAGGACTCCTTTATATATTCTCGCATAGCAGTATGTTCAGGCACAGACAGATTAAATAAACGACCCTTTGGGTATTTACTACCCGGAATTAAATCTATAGCACAATCGCACTCACGGTGCGGAGGTAGTGAACCCAGCTTGGGTTCTTCAAAGACGTCACGATAATCAGACAGGAACTCAGGGATTTCAGAGGGAATAGATGATGAAATGGACACCAAAGGTACGTCCCCATGAGTCCTCTTACATCCCCAGCTCAACACAGACATAGCTCTCCAGTCAAGGACTGGGTTGTGAGACTGCAGCCATGGCAATCCCAGCACCAAATCCTCATGTAGATTATACAGCACTAGAAAACGAATAGTCTCCTGGTGATCCGGATTAATACACATAGTCACTTGTGTCCAGTATTGTGGTTTATTATTAGCCAATGGGGTGGAGTCAATCCCCTTCAGAGGAATAAGAGTTTCCAAAGGCTCTAAATCATACCCACAACGATTGGCAAAGGACCAATCCATAAGACTCAAAGCGGCGCCAGAGTCGATATAGGCGTCAGTAGTAATAGATGACAAAGAGCAAATCAGGGTCACAGACAAAATAAATTTAGACTGTAAAGTGCCAATGGAAACGGATTTATCAAGCTTTTTAGTACGCTTAGAGCACGCTGATATAACATGAGTAGAATCCCCACAATAGAAACACAACCCATTTTTCCGTCTAAAATTCTGCCGCTCGCTTCTGGACAGAATTCTATCACACTGCATGCTTTCTGGCGTCTTCTCAGTGGACACCGCCAGATGGTGCACAGGTTTGCGCTCCCGCAGACGCCTATCGATCTGAATGGCCATTGTCATGGACTCATTCAGACCCGCAGGCACAGGGAACCCCACCATAACATCCTTAATGGCATCAGAGAGACCCTCTCTGAAAGTAGCCGCCAAGGCACACTCATTCCACTGAGTAAGCACAGACCATTTACGGAATCTTTGGCAGTAAATTTCAGCTTCATCTTGCCCCTGCGATAGGGACATCAAAGTTTTTTCTGCCTGAAGTTCCAAATGAGGTTCCTCATACAGCAAGCCCAAGGCCAAAAAAAACGCATCCACATTGCGCAACGCAGGATCCCCTGGTGCCAATGCAAAAGCCCAGTCTTGAGGGTCGCCGCGGAGCAAGGAAATCACAATCCCAACCTGCTGTGCAGAGTCTCCAGCAGAACGAGATTTCAGGGACAAAAATAGCTTACAATTATTTCTAAAATTCTGAAAGCTAGATCTATTCCCTGAGAAGAATTCCGGCAAAGGAATTCTCGGCTCAGATACCGGAGCATGAATAATAAAATCTTGCAAATTTTGTACTTTCGTGGTGAGATTATTCAAACCTGCAGTTACACTCTGAAGATCCATTATTAACAGGTGAACACAAAGCCATTCAAAGATTATAAGGAGAGAGAAAAAAAAGAAAGACTGCAGCATAGACAGACTGGCAAGTGATCCAATTAAGAGCACAGAGGAAAAAAAAAAAAAAAAAAAACTCTCAGCAGACTTCTTATTTCTCTCCTTTCTCAGCCAAGGATTTTAACCCTTTAGTGGGCCGGTCAAACTGTCATGATCTCCATGGCCAGAGAACTAGCATAAGCCTCTATAGGAACAAGCTCTTGGAAGATGTAACTGTACTGACCATGAACTAAACCTACCGCATCATCTAGAAGTAGCCAGGTAGCATGTCCTACTTTTTATCCCTATATGCCCAGCGCCGGCCGGAGAACTAAATAATGCTAGCAGAGGGAAATATAAGACCTGACTCACCTCTAGAGAAATGCCCAAAAGGAGACAGAAGCCCCCCACATATATTGGCGGTGATATGAGATGAAACAACAAACGCAGCAGGAAAATAGTTTTAGCAAATTTGAGGTCCGCTTTCTAGATAGCAGAAGACAGAAAGCATACTTTCATGGTCAGTAGAAAACCCTAACAAAACACATCCAGAAATTACTTTAGGACTCTGGCATTAACTCATAATACCAGAGTGGCAATTCCTGATCAACAAGAGCTTTCCAGACACAGTAACGAAACTGCAGCTGTGAACTGGAACCAAAATACAAAAACAAAACATGGACGAATGTCCAACTTATCTAGTAGATGTCTGGGAGCAGGAACAAGCACAGAGAGGCTTCTGATAACATTGTTGACCGGCAAGCATCTAACAGAGAAGCCAGGTTATATAGCGACACCCAGATCTAATCAGAACAGGTGAACAGGGAAGATGATGTCACAAGTTCAATTCCACCAGTAGCCACCGGGGGAGCCCAGAATCCAAATTCACAACACTGATGGCACTATCGACGTAGCCAGTTGTTCACCTGCAGAATCTTATTCCACGATTGGCTATCCACTGGGTGGATGGAAGAGAAGCCCACCTGTGCTCCTAGTTCTTTCACTTTCTTACTTAAAGGGAACCTGTCACCACGTTTTTGGAAGATGGGATAAAAATAGCGTTAAATAGGGGCAGAGGTGGGCGTTACATTAGTGTGTTTGTTATGCATTTATTACCCACCTAAGTTGCCGAAATACCTTTGCAAAGTCTCCGTTTTCGCCTGTCAGTCAGGCTGGTCTGGTCAAAAGGGCGTGTTGTCTTCCCCCAGATTTTGCGTAGTTTTCCGTTGGTGGCGTAGTGGTGTGCGCATGCCCAAGGTCCCGAATCCTCTGCCAGGGGATTTAAAAGAGCGCGATGTTCGTTATTTCATTGGTGATCGGTGGGCGCGGCCATCTTCCTTTGGCCGCGCATGCGCAGAAGCGGCGCTCTGCTGGCCGCGGCTTCAGGAAAATGGCCGCCGCGATATCCATCTGCGCACGCGCGGCATCCCGCGGCCATTTTCCTGAAGCCGCGGCCAGCAGAGCGCCGCTTCTGTGCACGCGCGGCCAAAGGAAGATGGCCGCGCCCACCGATCACCAATGAAATAACAAACATCGCGCTCTTTTAAATCCCCTGGCAGAGGATTCGGGACATTGGGCATGCGCACACCACTACGCCACCAACGGAAAACTACGCAAAATCTGGGGGAAGACAACACGCCCTTTTGACCAGACCAGCCTGATTGACAGGCGAAAACGGAGACTTTGCAAAGGTATTTCGGCAACTTAGGTGGGTAATAAACGCATAACAAACACACTAATGTAACGCCCACCTCTGCCCCTATTTAACGCTATTTTTATCCCATCTTCCAAAAACGTGGTGACAGGTTCCCTTTAAGTTTTCAAAGTCACTGCAGATGGTTTTCAGGTCCTTTCTTGCAGTGTCATTTGTCCCCACATGTATTAGCAGGAATGGGTGGCCATCTGTAGGTCTTAAGAGTCCTGATATCCTGTCAGACCCATCTTTAAATTTTGCACCTGGAAGACAGCACATTTCTCTTGAGGTTACATCCGGTCTGCAGATAGTGGCCTCAGTTCCTCTCAACAGGGAATTCCCCATGACAACAACTCTCCGTTTCTTCTTTCTCCATCCAGGAGGACCCTGAGGGCGTAGAAGGTTGTTCTTTGTGGGTAAAGTCTTATGTTGATGTAATTATTCATTGTTCTCCTGCGTAAGAGCCTGGTTCTGGTTCCTGAGCAGTATGGGTGCTGACTGCCTACCGATCCTCCTGCTTCTCTGTGTCCCATGCTTCCATTTCTCTGTTGCTTCAGGTTCCCAAAGGTTCGCAGGCTGTTAATATCAGCTCACAGCAGTTTGCTTAGCTTTTACTGGCTAGTTTACAGGGAAACCCCAGAAAAAAAAATTGACATGGTGTCCCCCCTATAAAATTGAACCAGCAAAGGCTAGGCAGACAGCTGCGGGCTGATATTAATAGCCTGGGAAGGGGCCATGGATATTGGCTTCCGCCAAGCTAAAACCATCAGGTCTCAGCCGCCCCAGAAATGGCGCATCTTATAGATGCACCAATTTTGGCACTTAGCCTTGCTCTTCCCATTTGCCCTGTAGCGGTGGCAAGTGGGGATCATATTTGTGGGGTTGATGTCACTTATGTATTGTCAGGTGACATCAAGCCCACGGCTTAGTAAGGGAGAGGCGTCTATTAGACACCTATCCATTACTAATCCTATAGTTACATGGTAAATAAAGACACGGCCAAAATAAAATCCTTTATTTGAAATAATCACACGGATCCTTTATTGAATCTGAATTTACCATACTTACTGAATGTCTAATCCCCGACGCCCTCGTCTCCTGCAAACAATCACAAAATAATAAACCAACATATAATACTATCTTGTCCGACGTTGTCCAATTAATACTGAGTGTCCCACTGCAATCTCACGTGTAGAACAGTTACATCGGTAGATGTGACCACTCTACCCGGCCGCCGACGATACACTAACAGGAGGTGATGGCTCCGCAGTGTATCGCTGGCGGCCGGGTGAGATCGACGTGGAACACTCGGTATTAAATGGACTACGGCGGAAAGGTGAGTATATGTTGGTTTATTATTTTTGATTGTTTGCAGGAGACGCGGGTATCGGGGATTAGGTGTTCAGTGAGTATGTATTGTGTATGTGAATATGTAATGTTTTGATTTTTTTTACAATTGAACACAGGCACTGGATGATGAGACTATTCTCCCATCATCGGCTCATGCTATGGGAGTAGTAGTCCCATCAGACGACGCCTGGGTACACACACACATGCACATATTCTCCGCCCACACACTCTTTCTCCTGTCATTTCCCTTTGACAAAGCGCAGCATTTTTGGCAGCAAATCTGCAGCAAATACGCAAACCTTTGCACACCTGTGTTTTTACTGCAGATTTGACTGACTCAATTGAAGTCAATGAGTCAAAAACGCTGCAGAAACGCAAAAAGAATTCACATGCTGCAGAAAATAAAACGCTGCAAATACGGATGGAAATTTACAGATCATGTGCACAACACTTCAGGATTGTCATTGAATTAACCCGCTTTAGTATTCCATTGCTTTTTTAGAGCATTTCCGCGCATAAAAAAAAAGCCATGAAAACGCATCGTGTGCACATAGCCTAATACTCCCATCAGCCGCCGCCTGCTCTCGCTGTTAACAGTTGAATGCAACTCTCAACATTGCTCAGCTAGCGCTGATTGCTGGCAGACTAGGGAAGAATGATGTGAGCTGTCTTCAGCACCAGGGACCAGCACGAACAGTACCCCTGATTCCCAGGTGCTGGTACTTGTCACAATGATGATACGCAGATGTCATCTGTGTGTCATCCATGTGCACGTGTGGGGTACATTTAGTGGCCCGTGCTGCTGTTAAAAAACAGACAGGTCAGAATGTTTTTTTCCCACAGACACACAGTCCATGGAAACACACTGACATGTCCACAGACCCATTCTCTTGAATGGGTCTGTGTGTATAAGTGTCTCCAGTACATGTGAAAACTGTCACCACTCACCACACGTACCAGAAACACAGACGTTTTAAAGAGCCCTCAGTGGGTCGCTGGCTGTCCTTGAGAGCAGTCATATTAGTGATTGCACTCAAAGTTATCAGGATCGTCGTGGGGCATTATGGATTACATGTTCACTTTGGACAGTTGAGAAATATTGTTATTTATTATTTTAATTCATTTACAGGGGATATTGGCTTCAGTGCACTGGGCGATGATGTGATTATGGTTTAATTTAGTATCAATAAAGGAGTCTGTGTCATGTGTTCAAATAAAGGACTTTATTCTGGGTGTGTTTTTTTTTTTATACAATATCACTATGGGATTAATAATGGGGGTGTCTTATAGATGCCTCTCCATTACTAACCACTCGGCTTGATGGCACCTGACAATACAAAGGTGCCATCAAACCCCCCCCCCCAACTATCACCCCACTTGCCACTGTGCCAAGGCAAGTTGGAAAAGCAATGTTAAGCGCCAGATTTGGTGCATCTTATGGATTCACCATTTCTGGGGTGGCTGAGAGCTGATGTTTTTTGTCTGGGATGGGACCAACATGTTGCGTTCGGTGGGCACATTAAAACGCCGCACGGGGATGCATCCGCATACAAAGCATGACAACTAGAGTTGAGCGACTTTTACTTTTTTAGGATCGAGTCGGGTTTCGCGAAACCCGACTTTCTCAAAAGTCGGGTCGGGTGAAATCGGCTGATTATTGCGAAAAGTCAGGGGCCGACTGAAACACGAAACCCAATGCAAGTCAATGGGGAATCAAAGTCGGCAGAGAGTGGAGGACAGGAAAACACCTACAGTGCCCATTTTAATGCCAAAAACATCAATTCTTGTTACTTAAGCTTGTCAATCTTAATTTACCTTATAATAATAGTTAGGCATTGAAAATTGGGGGTCATTTGGCTAAAGTTGGGGGGGGGGTAGGGCTGGCTCAAGTTTTTCGTGGGCCGAGGAAACGCGGACTACGTCACGGCGGGGGAGCAGGGAGAGGTAAGTATTTAAACTTTGCAAGTGCTGTGATCCTGAGCAAGCAGGGGGGGCCCACTCGTTCGCATTGGCACTGGCACAGGGCCCCTCAAAGTACGGCAGTGTTTGACGGCGGGGGCGCCTCCCACTTTTGCGTACTATATGGGGCCCTGTGCCAGTGACATCGCCAACGAGTATGCCCCCCACCTGATGAAGGAACCTGTTATGGACCTGGTGGTTAGGTGCACCAGGAAAGACCTGATAGTTAAACACGGAATCAGGACGAGCTCTGGGGAAATGGGAACTCTGCTGACCGCAAACCCTACTCCTATCAACACAACTAGAAACAGCCGTGGAGCGTGCCTGACTCTGCCTAGACGCCTCTTCACAGCCTAAGAGCTAACTACCCCTAAAGAAAGGAAACAAAGCCTTACTTGCCTCAGGGAAATTTCCCCAAAGGTAAAAGCAGCCCCCCCACAAGTATTGACTGTGAGATAAGAGGAAATCACAAACACAGGATGAAATAGGTTTTAGCAAAGAGAGGCCAGTCTAACTAAACAGATTGAGGATAGAAAAGGGATCTTTGCGGTCAACACAAAAAGCTACAAAAACCATGCAGAGTGTGCAAAAAATACCCCCGCACCGACTCACGATACGGTGGTGCCACTCTGCACCCCCAGAGCTTCCAGCTAGCCAGGTAGTTTCATGATAGCAAGCTGGACTAGAACTAAGCAAGAAAAACCATATGTAACAAATGAACAAGCAGGAACTTAGCTTGTGCTGGAGTAGACAGGTCCTCAGAAAGATCCAGGAGAGATCTGAACCAGTACTAGAACATTGACAGCTGGCATGGAGTAACGATCTGAGTGGAGTTAAATAGAGAATCAGCCTAGCCCCAAACGAGGGCAGCTGGAGAAGGAATCTCAGAACCAGCAGCTCCACTCAGCCACCAGAGGGAGTCCATGGACAGAACTCACCGAAGTACCATTCATGACCACAGGAGTTCGAGAACGGAATTCACAACAGTACCCCCCCTTGAGGAGGGGTCAACGAACCCTCACCAGAGCCCCCAGGCCGATCAGGACGAGCCAAATGAAAGGCACGAACTAAATCGGCAGCATGGACATCAGAGGCAACAACCCAGGAATTATCCTCCTGACCATAGCCCTTCCATTTGACCAAGTACTGAAGTTTTCATCTCGAAATACGAGAATCCAAAATCTTCTCCACCACATACTCCAACTCCCCCTCGACCAACACCGGAGCAGGAGGATCAACGGAGGGAACCATAGGCGCCACATATCTCTGCAGCAACGACCTATGGAACACATTATGGATGGCAAAAGAAGCAGGAAGGGCCAAACGAAATGATACAGGATTAAGAATTTCAGAAATCTTATAAGGACCAATGAAACGAGGCTTAAACTTAGGAGAAGAAACCTTCATAGGAACATAACGAGATGATAACCAAACCAAATCCCCAACACAAAGTCGGGGACCAACACGGCGACGGCGGTTAGCGAAACATTGAGCCTTCTCTTGGGACAAGGTCAAATTGTCCACCACATGAGTCCAAATTTGTTGCAACCTGTCCACCACAGAATCCACACCAGGACAGTCCGAAGGCTCAACCTGCCCTGAAGAAAAACGAGGATGAAAACCAAAATTACAAAAAAAAGGCGAAACCAAAGTAGCCGAACTGGCCCGATTATTAAGGGCGAACTCAGCTAATGGCAAGAAGGTCACCCAATCATCCTGATCCGCAGAAACAAAGCATCTCAGATAAGTTTCCAAAGTCTGATTGGTTCGTTCGGTTTGGCCATTTGTCTGAGGATGGAAAGCCGAAGAAAAAGACAAATCAATGCCCATCTTAGCACAAAAGGACCGCCAAAACCTTGAAACAAACTGGGAACCTCTGTCAGACACGATGTTCTCCAGAATGCCATGCAAACGAACCACATGTTGGAAAAATAATGGAACCAAATCAGAGGAAGAAGGCAATTTAGGCAAGGGTACCAAATGGACCATTTTAGAGAAGCGATCGCAAACCACCCAGATGACCGACATCCTTTGAGAAACAGGAAGATCTGAAATAAAATCCATGGAAACATGCGTCCAAGGCCTTTTCGGGACCGGCAAGGGCAAAAGTAACCCACTGGCACGAGAACAGCAGGGCTTAGCCTGAGCACAAGTCCCACAAGACTGCACAAAAGAACGCACATCCCGCGACAAGGAAGGCCACCAAAAGGACCTAGCCACCAAATCTCTGGTACCAAAAATCCCAGGATGACCAGCCAACACCGAACAATGAACCTCAGAGATAACTCTATTAGTCCATCTATCAGGGACAAACAGTTTCTCCGCTGGACAACGGTCAGGTCTATCAGCCTGGAACTCCTGCAGCACCCGCCACAAATCAGGGGAGAAGGCAGACAGAACTACCCCCTCTCTGAGAATACCAGCCGGCTCAGGAACCCCAGGAGAATCAGGCACAAAACTCCTTGAAAGGGCATCAGCCTTCACATTCTTAGAACCCGGAAGGTACGAAACCACAAAATTGAAACGGGAGAAAAACAGCGACCAACGAGCCTGTCTAGGATTCAACCGCTTGGCAGACTCGAGATAAGTCAGATTCTTGTGATCTGTCAAGACCACCACGCGATGCTTGGCTCCTTCAAGCCAATGTCGCCACTCCTCGAATGCCCACTTCATAGCCAACAACTCCCGATTGCCAACATCATAATTACGCTCAGCAGGCGAAAACTTTCTCGAAAAGAAAGCGCATGGCTTCATTACAGAGCAATCAGAACTTCTCTGAGACAAAACAGCCCCTGCTCCAATTTCAGAAGCATCAACCTCGACCTGAAAAAGGGAGCGAAACATCTGGCTGACACAACACAGGAGCCGAAGAGAAACGACGTTTCAACTCCTGAAAAGCCTCAACGGCCGCAGAGGACCAATTCACCACATCAGCATCCTTCTTGGTCAAATCAGTCAATGGTTTAACAACACTAGAAAAATTAGCGATGAAGCGACGGTAAAAATTGGCAAAGCCCAGAAATTTCTGAAGGCTCTTTACAGATGTAGGCCGAGTCCAATCATAAATAGCTTGGACTTTAACAGGATCCATCTCGATAGTAGAAGGGGAAAAAATGAAGCCCAAAAAGGAAACCTTCTGAACTCCAAAGAGACACTTAGATCCCTTTACAAACAAGGAATTAGCACGAAGGACCTGGAACACCATTCTGACCTGCTTCACATGGGACTCCCAATCATCCGAAAAGACCAAAATATCATCCAAATATACGATCATGAATCTATCCAGATACTTTCGGAAGATGTCATGCATAAAGGACTGAAACACAGAGGGAGCATTAGAAAGGCCGAATGGCATCACCAGGTACTCAAAATGGCCCTCGGGCGTATTTAATGCTGTTTTCCATTCATCGCCCTGTTTAATACGCACGAGATTATACGCCCCTCGAAGGTCTATCTTGGTGAACCAACTAGCCCCCTTAATCCAAGCAAATAAATCAGACAGTAGAGGCAAAGGGTACTGAAATTTGACCGTGATTTTATTAAGAAGGCGGTAATCTATACAAGGTCTCAGAGAACCATCCTTCTTGGCCACAAAAAAGAACCCTGCTCCCAATGGTGACGACGACGGGCGAATATGCCCTTTCTCCAAGGACTCCTTTATATAACTCCGCATAGCGGCGTGTTCTGGCACAGACAAATTGAAAAGTCGTCCCTTAGGGAACTTGCTACCAGGAATCAAATTAATAGCACAATCACAATCCCTATGAGGAGGTAGGGTACTAGACTTGGGCTCATCAAATACATCCCGGTAATCCGACAAAAACTCAGGGACTTCAGAAGGAGTGGAGGAAGAAATTGACAATAATGAAACATCCCCATGTATCCCTTGACACCCCCAACTGGACACTGACATTGATTTCCAATCCAATACTGGATTATGGACCTGCAGCCATGGCAAACCCAACACGACCACATCATGCAGATTATGCAACACCAAAAAGCGAATATCCTCCTGATGCGCAGGAGCCATGCACATAGTCAACTGGGTCCAGTACTGAGGCTTATTCTTGGCCAAAGGCGTAGCATCAATTCCCCTCAAAGGAATGGGATGCTGCAAGGGCTCCAAGAAAAAACCACAGCGCCTGGCAAACTCCAAGTCCATCAAATTCAGGGCAGCGACTGAATCCACAAATGCCATAACAGAATAGGATGACAAAGAGCAAATCAGAGTAACGGACAGAAGAAATTTAGGCTGTACAGTACCAATGGTGACGGACCTAGCGAACCGCTTAGTGCGCTTAAGACAATCAGAGATAGCATGAGTTGGAGTCACCACAGTAAAAACACAGCCCATTCTGACGTCTATGTTCTTGCCGTTCAGCTCTGGTCAAAGTCCTATCGCACTGCATAGGCTCAGGCCTCTGCTCAGAGGATACCGCCAAATGGTGCACAGTTTTGCGCTCACGTAAGCGCCGATCGATCTGTATGGCCAAGGACATTGATTCATTCAGACCAGCAGGCGTGGGGAACCCCACCATAACATCCTTAAGGGCTTCAGAAAGACCCTTTCTGAAAATTGCTGCCAGGGCACACTCATTCCACTGAGTAAGCACAGACCACTTTCTGAACTTCTGGCAATATACCTCCGCTTGATCCTGACCCTGACACAAAGCCAGCAAAATTTTCTCTGCCTGATCCACAGAATTCGGTTCATCATAAAGCAAACCCAGCGCCAGAAAAAACACATCTACATTACGCAATGCAGGATCTCCTGGCGACAGGGCGAATGCCCAGTCTTGAGGGTCGCCACGCAACAAAGAAATAATGATTCTTACTTGCTGAATAGGGTCACCAGAAGAGCGGGGTTTCAGAGCAAGAAACAGTCTGCAATTATTTTTTAAATTCTGAAATTTAGATCTATCCCCAGAAAACAAATCAGGAATTGGAATTCTAGGCTCCAACATAGGATTCTGAACTACATAATCTTGAATGTTTTGTACCCTTGCAGCGAGTTGATCTACTCTAGAGGACAAACCTTGAATGTCCATATCCACACCTAAGTTTTGAACCACCCAGAGTTTAAGGGGAAAAGAAAGGCAAAACACACTGCAGAGAAAAAAAAAATGGTCTCAGAACTTCTCTTTTCCCTCTATTGAGATGCATTAACACTTTGTGGGCCAGCTGTACTGTTATGGACCTGGTGGTTAGGTGCACCAGGAAAGACCTGATAGTTAAACACGGAATCAGGACGAGCTCTGGGGAAATGGGAACTCTGCTGACCGCAAACCCTACTCCTATCAACACAACTAGAAACAGCCGTGGAGCGTGCCTGACTCTGCCTAGACGCCTCTTCACAGCCTAAGAGCTAACTACCCCTAAAGAAAGGAAACAAAGCCTTACTTGCCTCAGGGAAATTTCCCCAAAGGTAAAAGCAGCCCCCCCACAAGTATTGACTGTGAGATAAGAGGAAATCACAAACACAGGATGAAATAGGTTTTAGCAAAGAGAGGCCAGTCTAACTAAACAGATTGAGGATAGAAAAGGGATCTTTGCGGTCAACACAAAAAGCTACAAAAACCACGCAGAGTGTGCAAAAAATACCCCCGCACCGACTCACGATGCGGTGGTGCCACTCTGCACCCCCAGAGCTTCCAGCTAGCCAGGTAGTTTCATGATAGCAAGCTGGACTAGAACTAAGCAAGAAAAACCATATGTAACAAATGAACAAGCAGGAACTTAGCTTGTGCTGGAGTAGACAGGTCCTCAGAAAGATCCAGGAGAGATCTGAACCAGTACTAGAACATTGACAGCTGGCATGGAGTAACGATCTGAGTGGAGTTAAATAGAGAATCAGCCTAGCCCCAAACGAGGGCAGCTGGAGAAGGAATCTCAGAACCAGCAGCTCCACTCACAGCCACCAGAGGGAGTCCACGGACAGAACTCACCGAAGTACCATTCATGACCACAGGAGGGAGTTCGAGAACAGAATTCACAACAGGAACCTGCACTTTCATCTGCACCTTCCTCTTTGTCCCCGTGAAAGGTGGTATAGTATGCGGGAAGGGGAACCAGACTTTCAGCAGGGTCAGATACTGGCTGTGTAGAGTGCAAGGGGAATGTAGTGGTCTGGGTTATTGTACCAGCAGACTCATCTAGCAGTGGCTGGGCAATGGGCAGGATGAGGAGGAAACACAGATATAGGCCCAAATAATAAAGTAGGCTAAATGCAGTTCAAAATTGGTAGCAGGACTAAACAGGCGGCATTGCTTTGTTCAGTGGAGGAAAACTGTAATGAGTGGCAGACACAGTTAATAGGCCCAGGTAATAAAGTGGGCCAAATGCAGTTCAAAATTGGTAACGGGAGTAAACAGGCGGCACTGCTTTGTTCAGTGGAGAACAGCAAGCAGCGGCAGACACCGTTAGTAGGCCCAACCAAACAAGTAGGCCAAATGCAGTTTAATATTCGAAACAGGCTGAAAATTGAAGCTCAGCTTTGTTCAGTGGAGGAGAAAAGCGAGGAGTGGCAGACACCTTTAGTAGGCCCAACCAAACAAGTAGGCCAAATGCAGTTTAATATTTGATATAGGCTGAAAATTGAAGCTCAGCTTTGTTCAGTGGAGGAGAACAACAAGCAGCGGTAGACACCGTTAGTAGGCCCAACCAAACAAGTAGGCCAAATGCAGTTTAATATTCGAAACAGGATGAAAATTGAGGCTCAGCTTTGTTCAGTGGAGGACAGCTGTATTGAGTGGCTCAGACAGACACAGGTAGTAGGCCTAAAATAAAAAAGTAGGCTAAATGCAGTTCAAAATTGGTAACTGGAGTACACAGGCGGCATAGCCTTGTGCAGTGGAGGACAGCTGTATTGAGTGATGCAGACAGGCACAGGTAGTAGGCCTAAAATAATAAAGTAGGCTAAATGCAGTTCAACATTGGTAACTGGAGTACACAGGCGGCATAGCTTTGTGCAGTGGAGGACAACTGTAAGGAGTGGCGCAGACAGACACATGTAGTAGGCCCAAATGATAAAGTAGGCTAAATGCAGTTCAAAATTTGTAACTGGAGTACACAGGCGGCATTGCTTTGTTCAGTGGAGGACAATTGGAAGGAGTGGCTGACACAGTTAGTAGGCCAAAATAGTAAAGTGGGCTAAATGTCTGCCAAAACAATGTTCCTAAATAAACAGGTGGCATAGCTAGGTACAGGGGTGGGCTCCTCTGCTGAGTAGCAGACAGTGGTAGTTCGCGCACAGTATCAACTGGTCTAAATGGAGGGCAGGGCCCCTGTATATTTTTACTATCCTCTATCATTTCAACAAATTTGTATTGGCAGTGCCATTGAAGGATTTGACAGCACAGACCAAACAGTGGTGGAGCAGTGAGAGGTAAGTTTTGCAAGTGGTAGAGCACTGTTTGAGCTGGGGGGGAACATTCTCTCATGGGCGGTGGTACTGGCACAGGGCCCCTCATATTACGACAGTGTGTCTGACGTTGATTGTGCACCACCACCGTCAGAGACACTTCATTGTACTATGAGGGACCCTGTGCCAGTGCTGTCGCCCAAAAGTGGGCACACCCACCTGTCCAGGCAAACGGCACTCACACGGGTGCTTGCGCCAAGTGGTGACCACGGCCCTGTGGGGGGAGTCAGCCCATTTAGGGAGGTATTAAAATGGCCTATGGTAGACATTTAGCAGCTGCAAATGGAGGAATTGGAGAAGTCAGTAAGAGGAGGCCAAAAGCAAGACATTTTTCAGGCAAGCTACGTGTCAGCAGGGGAAGGTGGGGCAAAATAATTTGAAATCCATGATTGGTTCATTTTAATGAAGGTTAGATCATCAACATTTTGGGTAGCCAGACGTGTCCTTTTTTCGGTCAGTATTGAACCAGCAGCACTGAAGACCCTTTCTGATAGCACACTAGCAGCAGGGCAAGCGAGCTCCTGTAATGCATATTCTGCCAATTCAGGCCAGGTGTCTATTTTAGACACCCAGTAATCAAAGGGGAATGACGTGTGAGGGAGAACATCGATAAGGGAGGAAAAATAGTTCGTAACCATACTGGACAAATGCTGTCTCCTGTCACTTTGAATCGATGCAGCAGTACCTGTCGTGTCTGCGGTCATTGTGAAATCACTCCACAACCTGGTCATAAAACCCCTCTGTCCAACGCCACTTCTGATTTGTGCACCTCTAACACCTCTGCCATGTTGCCCCCTACAGCTCGTGTGAGAACCATCACCGCCGCTGTGTGCTGGGAATGCCTGAACCAAACGGTCTACAAGAGTTGAATGTTTGGTAGCCAATATTTGCTCAAGGTTCTCATGTGGCATGATATTTTGTAATTTCCCTTTATATCGTGGATCCAGGAGGCAGGCCAACCAGTAATTGTCATCGGTCATCATTTTTATAATGCGGGGGTCCCTTTTTAGGATACACAAGGCATAATCAGCCATGTGGGCCAATTTTCCAGGAGTCAATTCACTGCTTGTGCTGGGTTGAGGAGCACTTTCTTGCAAATCAACATCACTTGTCTCCCGCAAAAAACCTGTACCTGAACTTGCAACGCCACCAGTTTCTATTGCCCCCTGAGAAGCATCCTCCTCCCATAATTATTCATCCCCATCCTCCTCCTCCTCCTCCTCCTCCGCCACCTCGTCCAGGAGAGTTCCCTGAGCAGACAATGGCTGACTGTCATCAAGGCGTCTCTCCTCCTCGGCTGCAGACGCCTGCTCCTTAATGTGCGTTAAACTTTGCATCAGCAGACGCATAAGTGGGATGTTCATGCTTATGATGGCGTCGTCTGCACTTACCAGCCATGTGCATTCCTTAAAACACTGAAGGACTTGACAGACGTCTTGTAGCTTCGACCACTGCACACCAGAAAGCTCCATGTCTGCCATCCAACTGCCTGCCCGTGTATGTGTATCCTCCCACAAATACATTACAGCACGCCTCTGTTCGCACAGCCTCTGAAGCATGTCCAGAGTTCCACCTTGTTGCAACGTCGATTATTAGGCGGTGCTGGGGAAGCTTCAGCGATTGCTGATGGTTCAGCATACGGCTGGAGTGTACGGGCGACCGGCGGATGTGCGAGCAAAGTCTTCGCACCTTCAGGAGCAGGGTGGGTAACCCCGGATAATTTTTCAGGAAGCACTGCACCACCAGGTTCAAGGTGTGGGCCAGGCAAGGTATGTGTTTCAGTTCTGAAAGGGCTATGGCAGCCATAAAATTCCTTCCGTTATCACTGACTACCTTGCCTGCCTCAAGATGTACACTGCCCAGCCATGACTGAGTTTCTTGCTGCAAGTACTCGGCCAGTACTTCCGCGGTGTGTCTGTTGTCGCCCAAACACTTCATTTCCAACACAGCCTGTTGACGCTTACCACTAGCTGTTCCATAATGGGACACCTCGTGTGCAACACTGGCAGCTGCGGATGGAGTGGTAGGGCGACTGCGCTCTGTGGATGAGCTTTCGCTTCTGGAGGAGGAGGAGGAGGAGGGGTGTCGAACGCCTACTGCCAACCATTTCCTAGACCATGGGCTAGGCAGAACTGTCCCACTATGGCTGTCCCCTGTGGACCCTACATCCACCACATTAACCCAGTGCGCCATGATGGACACGTAACGGCCCTGGCCATGCCTACTGGTCCATGCATCTGTTGTAAGGTGCACCTTTCTACTGACTGATTGCCTCAGTGCATGAACAATGCAGTCTTTGACATACTGGTGGAGTGCTGGGATGGCTTTTCTCACAAAGAAGTGTCGATTGGGTAGGTCATAGCGTGGTACTGCGTAGGCCATCAGGGCTTTGAAAGCTTCGCTTTCAACCAACCGGTAGGGCATAATCTCTAACGAGATTAGTCTAGCAATGTGGGCGTTCAAACCCTGTGTACGCAGATGAGAGGATGAATACTTCCTTTTCCTAACGAGAGTCTCTTGTAGGGTGAGCTGGACTGGAGAGCTGCATATGGTGGAACTAGCGGGGGCGGTGGTGGACATGGCAGATTGAGAGAGGGTTGGTGATGGTATTCTTGATGTTGGCCTACATACAGTGTTTCCTACCAAGAACCTTGTGATTCCCTGATTGCTTTGGCCTTGCAACGATACCTCCACATTTGCTGCTGGTGGTGTCCTAAGCAGTGGGCTTACAGTGAGGGAAGCAATGTAGCGTTGCTGACTACCTTCATTCTTAGCGGGTGCACCAACGGTACGGGACGTTTGGTAGTTAGTCCAGGCTTGCAAGTGCATGCTGGTTAAATGTCTACGCATGCACGTTGTATTTAAATTTTGGACATTCTTCCCTCTGCTAAAGGTCTTTGAGCATTTCTTACAGATAACTTTGCAATGATCATTCGGATCTTGGTTAAAAAATTCCCACACTGCACTCTTCCTATTATCGAATACCTTTTCAGGCATTGCACGCTGTGCTACTTTCACCGGATGGCCACGCTGTCCTAAAAGTGTTTTTGTTTTTTTTCAAACGTTTTTGGCCAGATACGGGCCTGCCAGATGAAAGCTGTTGTGATGTAGATGCCTGCTGCGGATCATCCTCCTCCGCTTCTCAGCTACTGCCTGCGGCACCCTGTTCCCCCAATGGCTGCCAATCTGGGTCAACAACTGGGTCATCCATCACCTCCTCTTCAATGACATGTGCACCTTCCTCTGTGTCACCGTGTAAGGTGCTATAGCGCTCGGGACGGGGCACCATAGTGTCATCAGGGTCAGATTCTGGCTTAGTACACTGCGAGGGCAATGTAGTGATCTTAGTCAATGGAACAGCATAATAATCTAGCTGTGGCTGTGCATCTGTGCACTCCATGTCCGATTCATCTTGTAATGGGCTGTTAACTATTTCCCTTTCTAACTCTGGCACGGTATGTGTAAAGAGCTCCATGGAGTAAACTCTAGTGTCGCCTGCCGCATCCTTCACTTTTGCTTTGGGTGAAGGACACAAGGAAGCGACTTGTTCCTGACTGGGAGCATACACTGATGACTCGCTGCTTTTATATTTCGAACTTTCTGAAGAGGAGGCGAAAGGGCTAGAGGCTGAGTCAGCAATGAAAGCCAAAACTTTTTCCTGCTGCTCCGGCTTTAAAAGCCATTTTCCTACTCCCAGATAAGGGAGCCTTCGAGGCCTTGTGTAGCCAGACGATGACGCTGGCTCAACAACTCGAGCCTTAGGTGCTATTTTGCTTTTCCCACTACCACCAGATGCTCCACCACCACCATCATCATCATTACCAGCTGGCAACGACCGCCCACGGCCCCTTCCACACTGGGATCGGGTCGGGTTTCATGAAACCCGACTTTGCCGAAAGTCGGCGATTTTTGAATTTGACCGATCTGTTTCGCTCAACCCTAATGACAACGCATGTCCCTGCATACACAATGTTAAAGATAGGTACGCAGGATGGATGCGGATCTATAGTTAAGAAGTATGCAGCCCTATGCTGCGTATACAAACCGTAGTGTGAACCTAGCCTTATTAAAAGTTATATTTTAATTTTTTCACCATTACCTTGCTGCATATGGTGCAAAGGAGTTGAGCTTACTCCTCACCCTTTGTTTGCCAAATGTGTTATACAGCCAGAATCTCCTATCAGTATAAAATAGGGGTACCTCCTACAGCTGCTGTTCAACACCATGAAAATCACTATAATGTGTTAAATGTCCAACCGCATAATTTACATAGACAAATCCATAAATTGTTTTAATAACACAAAAAGTAAAAAAATAAAAACAGTTCTGGAAAGAACAAATTCTGGAGATTTACATGACAAACGCAATAGTGTTATACATGCAGAGCAATGAGCTACACTGTGTGGAGAGCAGGACTGTAGAGTCAGGAGGGTGGAGGGTTCAGGGCCGCAGCTAGTGCTAGACTCATGATCCCACATCACATCACTTTCATGTCAGACCCCTACAGCTTTCATAAACAGTGTGGGGTCTAGGGGGTCTTCACTATAACCAACTGGAAAGGACAGGGTCCAACTGATATTTCACGCATTTCTGTGTTCAATTGTTTGACTAAAAGAAACCTGCAGGCAAAATGGATAAGTGTTACATCTAGGCCTTGACCTCAGGCAGCATAGCTTGACCAGGATTCTCTCTAATGCCACATTCATACAACAGTGTGTCATGGTCAGAGCACAGTGTCTGCAGGTCTAATGGCCAGAACATAACAGTCTCAGCCATATACGAGGCTGTCGGGAGACCCGTGGACAGTCCATGCATCATGGTCAATGCTCAGACAGTGACATACAGTTGTGCAAATGTGTGATTAGTCATGAGACATCCCCCTCAGGGCCTGCACTAGTCCAAAGTGTGTTTCTTCAAAACATTACTCTTGAGTAGAGATGGAAGAATTGATTAGTAGGACTCTGATCCACTGGACAGCCGGCCAATGAATCTCCTTACCTCCCTACATTCGCCTATTCCTTTTATTAGCCGGGCTGGCACTACGCCATGTGTCTGCATTACGCCATAATGATGACTTTGCCTCAACCCAGCAAATCAAAAAAGAAGCTGGGAATGTCGGTAGGCAAGGAGATTCGTATTCCTCCTGTCCAGCAGCCACGGAGTACTGGAAATCAATTCTGCAATCTCTTCTTTTCTGAGACATTGGTCCCAGCATCTTCATGTTCTGCCAAATGTAAGGTCTGAGGGGGGATGATGCTGACCCAGTCATGCTCAGCCGCCACAGGCCCAGGCTTAGATATACCAATATATTTCTGTAATTTAGCATATTGCTGATCCAAAGTGTTAGGATAGAAAGGGCCAGTGCTAGATTGCCCCTTGTAGTAGAGGAAGGGTAGCATGACCCGTTTAGGTCTCCACTTTGTAATTGCTACTGGAAGTGGCTCCTGTCCTTATGATATGAAGCAAAGTCAATTTTAAAGGCGATAAGTAGGAATACAAAGAGTAAAATACTAATACAAATCATCAATAGTCTTGAAAAAGCTGTATGTTGAGCCTCTTTGGGCATATCATCGCTACTTTACTGGCTTGTAGTATGATTAAAGTGCACAAAAAAACTTTCCACTTAGAGACTGCAGAGGGCAAAGGGGGATTTCATGAGTCCCCATCTTCTGGTAACAGTTGAAATCTCCTCATTAAGACAACTGGCTAATTTTTGAGTTTGAAGGAAGCTCTATTAGCTGTTAAACTATTAAAAAAAGTGGAAAGATTAAAAACAAACAAAAAAATCATGAGGGTCCCATTAGGGTCTCTTGATGGTCCATGAGATATATGTAAATGGTGGACCTGTGTGTACGAAGCCTGAAGAACCCCAGGCATCCTCATACTGTGAAGCCATAGGCTCTTGGCGTGCCTCAAATTTGGGATAAATTTGACTTCAGACTAGATGTTTATTAGGATATCAGAAAAACCCTTAGGTTAACAAATCTTTACATTTTCAGCACTTAAAATAACATTTCTGTAAAATCATCCAACAAATACTTGTTAGAACGTCAAGCTGCCTAAAGTGCCATTTCAAGAAGGTGGCCATCACCTTAGTCTTTGACATCCTTTCTAAACAAATTTGTAAAAACCATGCACTAAAGTGACTGCATAATCAATCATCACACAAAAATCTCAAACTGTGTAATACAAAAATAGGGCATAAATAAAATATAGGACAACCCTGAGATGCAATTAGAAAACACTGAGATGTGGTGGGGAGGAAAGATCAGACCAGATTTGGGACCAGGTGGACAAAACATTGATCCTTTATCATCTAGAACTTTACAATAACATTTTTTCAAGGTCTATTGTACATAAAAAGCATCTTCTGCCCAACCAAAGTCCACGAGATCACACCAATAAGTCTATAACAGTGGAATTGGCTGTACAAACACCGGGTAAAGACTCTGCTCGACCTTCAGAATCACCAGAGGACTCTTCCCATGATTAGTAAAGAGATGGAATTTGATTACTCAAATTACATCCATTTTTAGATTGTTGACAGTTAGAAGACTGTCGAGATAATTGCACATCAGTCCGGGCATTTTATTTCAGTACTCCGGTAGTGTCTTACATGGGAATTTTGTAATGACCCTCAAAACTTTGAGACTTTCAGTGCTTTGCATTCCCATTGATGTGATAAATGTTCTTTTTGGCACTAGGACGTTTTTTGGCGTTTATGGCACTTAACGCATGGTCC
Source organism: Ranitomeya variabilis (assembly GCF_051348905.1). Lineage (NCBI taxonomy): Eukaryota > Metazoa > Chordata > Amphibia > Anura > Dendrobatidae > Ranitomeya > Ranitomeya variabilis. Next base: position 594,650,804 of record NC_135232.1, on the reverse strand, counting down.
TTCTCAACTTTGTACAAAGAGGCAAAGTTGGAGAATGAAGAAGCTGATGGTGGAGTGTTTTCTAAAAGGGTTTTCTGTGTCTGCTCTTGCTCAAGGTCGGACACTTCATTGGATTCCTTACGTTCGTGGTGGGTGTTGTAAAAAAAGGAGAGCTGCTGGAAACTGGGCTGTAACTCGTCTTTAATACTCTCCAAAATCTGAATGAACGATGGACGATTTTTTGGATTTTTTTGCCAGCACCAACGCATCAAGTCATGCCTGGAAAGAAAGCAAATATTAAACAAGACTTATAAATTGTCCACAGAAAAAGAATAGTTGGCTTTAAAGGTCTATGTTAATTTTTTTAAATTTAGGAACAAGACACTTTTGACCAAGTAGAGTCTTCCTTTGCGCACGGAAGATCACAAGAACACTTACAGTCGATCAGGACAATTCTCAGGTTTCTCCAAGATGCCGTTGTCCATGACATAGTGAAGGACCTGCTCATTGGCCATGCCTTGGTATGGCTGCTCTGCTAAGGTGGCGATTTCCCAAAGGACCACCCCAAAAGACCTGTAGAAAAAAAAAAAAGGTCAAAGTGGTGTACCTCTTCTCAGATTGAGCTTAGCCCCAATATTCAGCAGCTTGGACTAATAAATTTAACCATTATTGATCATGAAATATAGTGTTCAGCATTTTTAATACTTTATTTTCTAAAAAAAAGTATATATTTGTATTTCACATGGAATAAATCAATTAAAAATACTAAGAATTATTTTAAAAGATGGACAACTTTTTTAGCAAGACAACTCATAAGCCAAAGGGGACATACCAGACGTCTGAGTACGGGGTAAAGATTCCATCTTTAAGAGATTCTGGTGACATCCATCGGACAGGAAGAAGGGACTTTCCGCCTTTTCGATAGTAGTCAGTTTCATAAATATCTCGGGTCATGCCAAAATCTGGATTGAAAGAGAAATATTATGTCTACCAAAGACAAATGTATAATTACTGCTAATCGATAGTGGATAAATGACCAACTGAGGGGTTTAGGACCTGACGACTATAAGACTGAGTGCACACAGAACTATCCATATAACGGCTAGGATCCACAAAAAGCATTGTGCTAAAACAGTCAATGATTGGATATGGTCCTCTTGGATAGAGAAGACCCAGCTCTGTTTGGTCCAAGCCTCCATGTTATAGGCTGGCCAGAACTTATGCCAGAAAGTCCAATATAGAGCAAATGGTCCATGGTAACAAAGCTTTCAACCATATTGGTGGTCCCAGTCTATTCCTTTTTTTTGGGCCCCTTCTTTAAGCTCTACATCTACTGTATATCTACATATATCTCTTTCCATTGGTATGGATTCCCCCTTTATCAGTTTTGAATGACCATTAGCACAGTAGTATGAGTATAACGAGTCCAAAAAGTGTAACTTTCCTTTGGGCTTTCTTTGTAAAATCAATAACATACCTCCAATTTTTACAGTAAGGTCCTCCGAAACCATGCAGTTGCGGGCTGCCAAATCTCGATGTACAAATTTTTTGGCATTCAAATAAGCCATACCATCAGCAATTTCACCTGCCATCTGAATCATTTCCTTTAATGATGGAGGAGTGGTGTTAACATTATTCTGTAAGGCAGAAAAATACTGGGATTATTTTCGAGAGAGGCAAGCGGGGGCTTAACAGAGGAAAGCAGGGGCAGCAAGAGGGAGGTAAGAGAGGCAAAAGGGGGGCAAGAGAGAAGTGAGAGGCATCTGTACCTCATCATCTGCTCTATGAGAACGTAGATAACTTTTTAGATCTCCTCTGGTCATGAGCTCCATAATAACCAATGCTGGTTGTCCTTGTGACACAACCCCTAGTAGACGAACCTGCCAATTAGAACATGTTTATAGAAAATACATTTAAAGGCTTGTAACATGTCTTTAAAAACCGAATAGAAGACAGACCTTGTGTTAAATTTTTGGAAAAATCAAATTCGAGAACCAGATACAATCGTATTATGAATGCCCTGCTACAGAACATCACTTACCACATGATGACAGATGAATGCTTTCATAACAGATGCCTCATTCAAGAAATCGATCCTCTCTCTCATGGTGGCCAACTCATTGACGGTCTTCAATGCCACTCTAGTCACAGTTTCTTCCTTTGCAATATTTCTGGCCTCCCCTTCATACACCATGCCAAATGAGCCTTGGCCAAGCTCTTTAATGATGGTAATGTTCTCTCTTGGAAACTCCCACTCATCGGGAATGTACACTGTAATATAGAAATGTTAAAATTGCTTTGAGGTCCACCTCATTTTGCAATGACAATAGTATGAGTGTGATGACAGCTTAGCCTTCATGAAGACTCTATGAGGACCTTGGTTTTCCCTACAGACCTGGTCTACTGGGTGCCCAAAAGTGTAAAGACCTTGCTCATCAAGCTTCTAGATAGCCTATGTTCATGGTCCACCATCAAAATATTGCTTTAATTGTGGTATTGTTCCACCTGATTTCCATAAAGGCTTAATTGAAGCCCTGACCACCAAGTCCCAAAAACCTCCATTAAGACCTGGTCCATTGTCCATCCTTAGCTGTACTGAAACTTGAAGATTGTTAGATCTTCTAAATAAAAGGAATTCACTATGATCTTTGATGCTGTGTGGTTAGGATACTCCAGATTCATGATGAAGTCTTCATGGCAATACACATTCAATAGCTGTTGACCAAAAGTGTATTTGTCAACAACTATCCTTTCTGATCTTATTTTTGCTGAGCATACATGTCTTAAGTGGGAAGTAAGCCATTGTCTATGGCATAGCTTATATTCCTTGACGACAAAGGATGAGCCATGTTTAAAATTAACATGTCCAATCCTTTCTGTACCTTATTCTCCAAGAGAGGTGCCAAAAATCAAACTTGGGTATTACTTTAGTTGAATGTGTATGGCCGCTTTTAGCCCAGGGAACATTCTTGAACCATTATGAATACTCAAACTACTGAAAATTTCAATTTATGTTATCTACACAGTCTCTCAAAAGGAAAAAAAAATTCCTAGCCATGTACTCACTTTCTGAAGCACTGAAATACTCTGGATTAACAGAGGCGTACAGCGCTCCGATGGGGTAGCCGTCATTCTTTCTAAAAAATTAAAGCAAAAAGAACCAAGTTACATCCCTCCACCCTTTATATGTAGCTTTTGCTTACAATTCAAAATGCAACTCATTTTTTTCCACTAAAATGACCAACAGACCCAATTGTCATAAATATGGGGCCCATCTATCAGTTTGTATTCGTGTCCATCACAGAACAGAAACACAAAGGTATATTCCTTTATTAGTTATCAAGCCCTGTCGTCCCTGCTCCGTCATCATTAACTCGCTGCGATTTCTGGAAAGACCTTGGAGGTAGAACTTCGTTAATATATGTTTTTCTAAAAAATAAAAAAGGTGGAAAAACAGAAAAAAGTGGGCTTGTTTTTAAAAGTCACAAGTAGATTCAATATCTGGGGGATAAACTTTCCGCAACTTCCTTTACTTTGATTTATGGCATTGATTAAACATTTACTGTATCTAATATCCACAAGGCAGACCTGTGATCAGCAGTTCCTGCAGAAATCAGACAAGAGTCACCGGATACAGCAGGTTTCTACTAGATTTTACTGAAAGCAAATAAAAAAAGAAAGAAAGAATTTCTATTCTTTTTTTTTACTCAATCTGGCAGATAACTCTCTGGTATTTTCAGAGAAACTAATCCGACCTCAAGAATAAACATACCCTGTTTATTGTTTGTGAGGAACGTAGAGGTAGATGTCAAAATCAGTCCGAACAGTCACGTACTCCTTTTATCACTTTTTCCGTTAAAGAAAACATTCACTAACATTTCTTTAGATGTTCCTCCAATAGATACTCTTCCTAGAGACTTTTTGGACTGTGCAACTTTTTGCCTCTCGTGAACAATTTTTGACAATGAATTTGGAGCAAATCTCTAGGACTTTGATTTGTGGTGGGTCATTGCTTCCGCACACGTTTTGCGAAACCCATGAAGAACTGAAAGTTGACACTTTATGGTGGGACCAATATATGACTGAAGTTTCTGGAGATGTTCCATCTATAGTTATCAGTCTTTGAGACTTTTGAAAGCTCTGCTCATCGCTTTTGTCAAAAAAGTAAAACAAGTTGTTAAATACAATTGGCTACAGGTGACAAATAGAACTCAAACAGTCTCAAGCAAGTTTCTTCAGATATTGCTTCTATAGATATCACTCTATGTCGAGACCTTTTTAAAGTTCTGCTCAACGCCTTTGGTCATCTGTCTTTTTCTTTTTTGCTTTTTGGTTTAAGTTTTTTACAAAAACAATAAGTAGAATTTCAAATAGTCTCAAGCAAGACTGATATCTATCTTAGGAACAACTCAAGAAACATCAAATTGGTCCCACCCATAAGTGTCAAATTTCAGATCACCATAGGTTTCTAACATATCAAGAAACCTGAAACCTAAAAACCGACAGAGAAGAAACTGAATATAGGTCAAGAGGAGTCAGAAAAAAAAAGATGAAGCAATTGGATTGAGAATAAAACATCTTTATTAAAGACAACTGGTGAAATGGTGGCACAACTAACAGGAGTGCCTACACGTACAAACAGCAATAAACCATAGAGGCATATACAACAAAATTTCATGCAGAGTGTTGCACCAAGATAGAGGCTAATAATGTAAAGTTAGCAGTAAAAGCAAATATATATGTGTCCAAATGGACAAGCCTTGCCAGAGAATAGGGTCAGTAGCAAAACTACAGAAGGTATATCAAGAGTAAATAGTCAGAGTCATTAAAATAAGGACATGTACCATTGGTGTTAAAGAAAAAAAGTGCAAAGTGCTAAAGTGCTGAAGGCATGTAGAGAAGTGAATCACAGGAGAAAGTATATGCCAAAAATGGAGGAGATTCACTGAAAGATATGATGCAAGTATTATAGTAGGAGCATGTCACATGTCATGTAGTACTGCACACGTAAGCAAAATCAATAACCCGTAGTATAAGGTGTAGGTAGGAGCATGGTTACCTTTGAAAGACGAGGTCCGAAAAGTGTGTCAGGGTACATGCAGCATCTAGACAGCTCACCATCAGGTAATCATGCTCCTACACCTTATACTATGGGTTATGGACCTTGCTTACGTGTGCAGTACTATGTGACATGCTGCTACCATAATACTTGTATCTAGGAGATATATACAGTATAACACATACATACAGTTGTGCGCAAAAGTTTACATACCTCAGAATTTTTGATCTTTTGGTCTTTTTCAGAGAATTTGAATGATAACACCAAAAAGTTTTCATTACTTATGGTTACTGGTTGGGTGAAGCCATTTATTGTCAAACTACTGTGTTTTCTCTTTTAAAATTATAATGACAACCCAAAACATCCAAATGACCCTAATCAAAAGTTCACATACCCCATTTCTTAATACCGTGTATTGCCCCCTTTAACATCAATGACAGCTTGGTCTTTTGTGGTAGTTGTGGATGAGGTTCTTTATTTTCTCAGATATTAAAGCTACCCACTCTTCTTGGCAAAAAGTCTCCAGTTCCCGTAAATCCCTGAGCTGTCTAGCATGATCTGCGCGCTTGAGATCTCCCCAGAGTGGCTCAATGATATTGAGGTCAAGAGACTGAGATGGCCACTACAGAATCTTCACTTTGTTCTGCTGTAGCCAATGACAGGTCGACTTGGACGCTTCAACATGACAATGATCCAAAACACAAGGCCAAGTACATCCCATGCGTAGCTTTCGGGCTGATGATTGCAAATTTGCCTCCAGTATTTGTTGATAACGTGCTGCATTCATCTTTCCTTCAACTTTGGCCAAGTTTCCTGTGCCTTTGTAGCTCACACATCCTCAAAATATCAGTGATCCACCTCCGTGCTTTACAGTAGGAATGGTGTTCCATTCATCATAGGCCTTGTTGACCTCTCTCCAAAGGTAAGATTTACGGTTGTGGCCAAAAAGTTCAATTTTGGTCTCATCACTCCAAATTACCTTGATCCAGAAGTTTTCAGGCTTGTCTCTGTGCTGTTTTGCGTATTGTAGGTGAGATACTTTGTGGTATTTGCACAGAAATGGCTTTCTTTTGGTGACTCGACCATGCAGCCCATTTTTCTTCAACTGCCTCCTTATTGTTCATCTTGAAACAGCTACACCGCTAGTTTTCAGAAACTCCTGTATTTCAGCTGATGTTATTGGTGGGGGTTTTTTGCATACCAAGAAATTTTCCTGGCAGTTGTAGACAACATTTTTGTTGGTCTACATGACTGTGGTTTTGTTTTTACAGAGCCCATGATTTTCCATTTGTTATATCCATTTGGATATCTTTTTGTATCCCTTTCCTGTGTTATACAGTTCAACTACCTTTTCCCATAGATCCGTTGATAATTAGTTTGCTATCCCAATGACTCTCAATCCAGAAAGTCAGTGGCTGGATGAAAGATGCAAGAGTCTGTCTGGATCCCAGAAATTCACTCAGCTTTTATGCACACACACTGATTACAAGCAAACAGGTCACAGGTGCGGATGTTACCTTTAGTAGCCATTCAAACCCATTTGTGTCAACTTCTGTGTATGTTATCAGGCCAAAATCACCAGGGTATGTGAACTTTTGATCAGGGTCACTTGGATATTTTGGGTTGCCATTATGATTTAAAAAGAGGAAACACAGTAGTTTGACAATAAATGACTTCACTCAACCATTAACCATGAGTGTGTTATCATTCATATTCTCTGAAAAAAAAGGCCAAGAAAGCAAAAATTCTGCTGAGGTATGTAAATTTTTGAGCACAACTGTATATAAACTTTCAGTTAATCGCCTCCATTTTTGGCGGTTACTTTTTCCTGTGCTTCACTTCTCTACATGCCTTCAGTACTTTGCACTTTTTTTTTTTTTTTTTTTTTTTACACCAATGGTACATGTCCTTAACTTAAAGGGCCACTGTCACCCCCCCCCCCCAGCCGTTATAAACTAAAAGAGCCACCTTGTGCAGCAGTAATGCTGCAGTCTAACAAGGTGGCTCTTTTAGTTTTTGATTCATTTATTACCTCAATAAAGCGTTTTAAAAATTGGCCACAAATACCAGATATTGTATCTGGAGGCGGTCCGAATCGTCCTCTATCAATCTCCCAACTGCCGTCACTCTTCTCTTCAGGGGCGATGGTCGCCACCCCCTGAGCGCTGTTGCTTCTTAAATCCGGCACCTGCGCTGTGCGTGCCCGCCTGGGGCCTGCGCAGTCTTCATTGTCAGTCACAGCTCAGACGCAGGGTGCCTGACTGCGCCTGTGCGGGCAGTGCGGCCACCCTGTTCCTGAATCCCCGCCCCGCACTGTGTTAATCATTATGCACAGTGCGGGGCTGGGGTTCCTGGGCATGCGCACTGCGCTTGTCAGACGCTCCCCCGGTCCCCCGCCTTCCAGCGTTGTTCTTTGTGGCTGTTCAAAACGTCGGCAATGAAACCTGTATATTCCGGCAATGCTGGAAGGCGGGGGACCGGGGGAGCGTCTGACAAGCGCAGTGCGCATGCCCAGGAACCCCAGCCCCGCACTGTGCATAATGAATAACAGTGCGGGCCCCAGGCAGGCACGCACAGCGCAGGCGCCGGATTTAAGAAGCAACAGCGCGAAGGGGGCGGCGACCATCGCCCCTGAAGAGAAGAGTGACGGCAGTTGGGAGATTGATAGAGGACGATTCGGACCGCCTCCAGATACAATATCTGGTATTTGTGGCCAATTTTTAAAACGCTTTATTGAGGTAATAAATGAATCAAAAACTAAAAGAGCCACCTTGTTAGACTGCAGCATTACTGCTTCACAAGGTGGCTCTTTTAGTTTATAACGGCTGGGGGGGGGGGGTGACAGTGGCCCTTTAATGATTCTGGACCATTTACTCTCGATATATCTCGTGTACTTTTGCTACTAGCCCTATTCTCAGGCAAGGCTTGTCCACTTGTACACATATATATCTGCTTTTATTGCTAACTTTACATTACTAGCCTCTACCTTGGTGTAACACTCTGCATTAAAATTTTTTGTATATGCGTCTATGGTTTATTGCTGTTTGTACGTGTAGGCACTCCTGTTAGTTGTGCCACTATTTTACCAATTGTCTTTAATAAAGGTGTTTTATTCTCAATCCAATTGCTTCATCGTTTTTTCAGACTCCTCTTGACCTATATGTTTCTTCTCTGTCGGTATTTAGGTTTCTTATCGTGTTAGAAACCTATGGTGATCTGAAATTTGACACTTATTGGTGGGACCAATTTGAGGTCTCTTGAGATGTTCCTAAGATAGATATCAGTCTTGCTTGAGACTATTTGAAATTCTACTTATCGCTTTTGCAAAAAAACTTAAACTAAAAAAAAAAAAAAAGACAACTGACCAAAGGTGATGAGTAGAACTTAAAAAAGGGCTCGACGTAGAGTGATATCTATAGAAGCAATATCTGAAGAAACTTGCTTGAGACTGTTTGAGTTCTATTTGTCACCTGTAGCCAATTGTATTTAACTTCTGGTTTTACTTTTTTGACAAAAGCGACGAGCAGAGCTCCCAAAAGTCTCAAAGACTGATATCTATAGATGGAACATCTCCATAAACTCCAGTCATATATTGGTCCACCATAAAGTGTCAACTTTCAGTTCTCCATGGGTTTCTAAAACTACAAAAAGTGTGCGGAACCAACGCAAATCTTTTTTCTGACTCCTCTTGACCTGTATTCGGTTTCTTCTCTGTTGGTATTATTGTACTTATCAGAATCAGAATGGTCTGCCATTCCATTGTGTGCACATATGTATTATTACTATCACTTATTCCATGTTGATATATATGTATTGTTTGGTTCAGCATGTCTGAACTACAAGAAACATGTAAAATCAAAGAACCACCACAAAACGCAGTCCTTGAATTTTGTTCGAAATTCATTGTCAAAAATTGAATGACCAGTGAAATGGGGCTTTAGGACTTTAATTTAAGGTAGTTCCTTGATTGATAGGCACTGTACTGTTTAAGGAGGGTGCCTCCCCTCACTTCCATAAGGTTAGCTATTGGTGGGCAGTGTTTAAACTGTAGAGCCAATGAAAGGGGGGTACTACTACAGCCCCTTCCTGGGGAATATAAATTGGCACTACACCTTCCTCTCCTCCTCTTCCCCCTCTGTTTGGGTCCCGGAGGTGCTTGTCCCACCATCCCTCCCTGTTTAATGGTTTTCTGTTAATGTTGAATTTTGTTTATTTTCTAGAATTCAAGTCACAGCGGTAAAGAAAGAAAGGATACATAGGTACGGCTCGTCGGCTGACTTGCCTGTGAATATGTAACAGGGCATTGCGTGGCGAGCGTGGTTTAATTAAATTGAAGGGCCTTTTTAATGGTTGAATTAAAATAGTTTAATAAAGCTGTGACCGACCTTCACCCATCACTTGGTGTTAATTGTATTATTCCTTATGTATTAGTAGTGGGTTGGAGGGCAAGCTGGTTGGATATTGTTGGGTCGCCGCAGTCTCTACATGTTTCATGTTTTTTGGAGATGTGAAATATATCATTGGTAGGACCAATATGACTAAAGTTTCTTGAGATGAAACTGATATCTATAAGCCAGAACTTGACACATTTGAAGCCCTACTCATTGCCTCATTCGACTCATTTCGACTCATTCAAGGCTCTAGGACAGTGTTTCTCAACTCCAGTCCTCAAGACCCCACAACAGGTCATGTTTTCAGGATTTCCTTAGTATTGCATAGGCGATGGAATTAATGCTTGAGCAGGTGATGAAATTATCACCTGTGCAATGTAGCGCCCCCACTGCCGCAGGGCCGAGGGGTACCCGGTACCGGGCCTCCGAGTCTCTGCTCTGGGGTTGTCACGGTGGCTAGACCCGGTCCGTGACCCTGCTGAGGGGCGTACAGTAATAGATGTAGATAGTGATGGTGGTGCGGTGCAGTAAATAACGAGGACACCAGGTTGCAGTCTCTTTACCTCTTTACTGAAGGTCTCTGGGTCCTCAGTCCGGAATACGGTTCACCAGGCTGCGCAAGTCTGGCCGGTCCAATGGCACCTCCAGAGTTCTCCTTGCAGGTGGAAATCTGTGCCTTCCTGCTAGCGCTATGTGTTGTGGTCCTCCCCTGCTGTGCTTGCGGGATAGTCCCCACAACTGTTGTGCCTGTTTCTCGTGTTCCCTCACAACTCGATTAGATGATCTTCTGCTAATCTTCCATCCCTCCCAGGTGTTATGGTTGGGACGCACCCGTATGACGGGTAGGCTCGGAGCTCTTCCGGGACCCTAGAGTCGCCCCTCTCCAAAGGTTGCCCCCTATGTCTGCGTAGCTGATTTAGGTGAGACAGCCCGCCTGTGACTGACTGTCCTGCCGTTGGTTTGAAGTATGGCTTAGAACTCTGTACCTCCTCGGCGTTCCGGCCGCCGGTTGTTTACACCTCAGTAGGATGTTGCCTCGATCTTACAGCACGACTCCTACTGGTATTCTCCTTCTTGCTTTGATCTCGTTTCTCACTCAGCACAATAAATCTCGCTTCTTGTCCTTTCTTAGGGCACCGCCGCTATGAAGTGCAGGCGCGGTCCCGTAGCTTTCTCTCTGTTGCCAAGCCTCTGTCAGGATCCCACCCCTGACAGGGACCCTACCGAATCTTCCCCTGCAACACCCTCTGCCACAAGGTGTTGCCTGGTTCCAACCCAGTCAGCTTTCTCCCCAACTTCCTGCCTGACCCCCAGTTTTACCAGTATGTGAGGAGTGGCCTAATGAATAGCACCCTTAGCTCCCCCTGGAGGCCCGACTGTGAAATGTATTGGTGTATGTGATACTTGGTCAGATGAACTCCTTCAGTGCCATCAGACGTACCATAGCCCCCCTTATCGGCGGAGCCACAGTACTGCAACGACCAGGACTCTGGGGCGCTGCATGCAATACTAAGGAAATCCTGAAAACATGACCTGTTGTGGGGTCTTGAGGACTGGAGTTGAGAAACACTGCTCTAGGACCTCAAATTGTGGTGGTTATTGGATTCTACGTGGTTTTTTGTAGGGTTAGTTTTTGATGTGTTGTAATTTGTACAGCTTGTGATTATTGAAGTAGAAACCACTTCTTATTTGAGTTTTTAGGAGAAAAGTTTTTCCTTTCCTGAAGCAATAATAGATCATTTTTTTATCCTGTAACATTTTTTTCACAGTTCATTTTGGAGCAAATTTAATAAAGAGTCATTTCATAGTAGGGATGTGCATTTTTTCCCCACCGGGTGTTTTTGAAAACCTCTTCAGGAAAAAATCTAAAAAAAAAAAAACCTCATGAAGAGCAAATTGGATTTCCTATTTTAAGATTTGAAGAGTTTTCTAAACAGAAGCAGGTTTTGGGAAGGATTTTGAAGAGAATCCGCTCAAAAAAAAAACAACAATCAAAAACAAACAAACAAACAAACAAACAAACAAACAAGGACTTGACACTTCTTTCACAGGTATGGAAGAAACCTTTACCAGCTTCAACAAATGAGTTAAAGATTTACAAATGAGGCCTGCTGGGTGTCTCATTGAGTTTGGTCAATGCTGTAATTAAATGGTGTGATGAAGTTGCAGAACAAAAATACCCAGACAGTCAAAGAAAAGCAATAACGCAAAGATCAACCTACCCTTTCCTATTGTAGAAGAAGATGAACAGGGCCAAGCAGGCGATGATCAGCAACAGTAATATCGGCAGCACTTTGAGGATCAGGTAAAAGTTCTCAGACTGCGTCTCTTCTGCAGTAAGCAAATCATCCACACATTAAAAGGTTAATCCCAGATTTTTTTTTCTAGAATTTTGTAGTATGGCTGCTGACCAAATAAAGCAGCTATGTATTACAGAAATGGAGTATATCATATGGTTTATGCCAACTAAACTATCTTCAGCTCGATATAGGAGACTCTTAAAGAGTTGTGTCTTGGAAGAAATTTATGGCATATTCATAGAACAGATGAGGGTCTCGCCTCTGAAAGTGACCTATCTAGCAAATGTAGAGAAAATCAAATTTGTACCATTATGTTCTTTAGTTGGCAAGTGCATAGAGGGTGGTCACAGCCCTGGCAAGTGCTCCAGCTCTCGACTCTAAACTCACCGCACATACACGATCTCACAGACAACACAATGGTGCAGACATCCATCAGGGCCAAGTAGGCAAAGTTAAGCACGGTTTTACGTCAGGAACTTGGCAGTTCATTTACAGATTGGAACAAACTTAATGTTGTCAAAAATTGATAAATAGATTTGCAGCTGCACAGAGAGGTTTTTTTTTGTTTGTTTGTTTTTTAAACCTATTCGGAGCTTTAGTAGACATAAACCATCTGACAAGACTCTCTTTATGGCTAACAAGTAGGGTGCATGCATTCTAAATATTCTACGTATACATGTGTCAATTCGTAAAAAAATTCATAAAGGATTTGCTCTCTGGGGTGCTTCTGTCCACACAGCCATGGGCGAGTGTCATTTTGTTCTGAAAAGATCTTCATATAGTGAGGAAAATGTTATTTCCATCAGCTTTTCAACCTATTCCAGTTTTATTCTAAGTATCAACCCACATCTCCTTTATGACCTTGACTTAGTACTGTCAACTTTATCAAAAGCTTTTCTAAACATTAAAATTTAACTATTTTCAGTGCAATTTTCTATAGATATCAAAGTTGTCTCACTTGGGCCAGGCACAAAGAAGACGATGGGCTCTGACCATGATCCATTGCCTGCCAAAGACGTGACTCTTATGCGGGCGGAATAGTTCCCATGTTGGACCAGAGTGAGGTGGACACCTTTATATTTTTGGAATCTCTGGCGGGAGACACACACCACTGTTGAGGGTCCTTCCTGCAAGAGATATTTGGACATTTAAACCTGAAAATTAACCAATTTTAGTTGATCAGATATTTCCAGTTTTATGCATTTGACGTTTTCATTTTGTTTGCTAGTCTTCGAGTCCATGCCATACTAATAGGGTGCAACATTTGGAAAGGGCTAGAGATGAGGAGATCGATTTGTGGGACTCCGGTCAAGCATCCAGGCCAGTGGTATGGTGGTTCCTGGTGGATAGACAGGAGGCCTGCAAATCTCTTACCTTCTGGCGTCCATGGTGCGGCTTTAGACCAGCCAGGGCTGGCACAACATCATCTGTGCATCACGTCATTCAGATGACAATGCCCCAGTCCTGACAAATCAATGTTAGAGATGCAGGAAGGTAAGAGATTAGTGGGCCTCCAGTCCAGCCGTCATGTACCTCTGACCTCAACATTGGCCCGAAGTCTCACAAATCGATTCCCTCATCTCTAGCCCCTTCAAAATGTTGCACCCAATTTATATCTCTCCGGAAATAATGTACACAATCGATCCTCTTCCAGTTGTAGACTCTTACCTCATGCTCCCTCTTGTACTTGATTTCATACTTTAAGATTAAACCATTAGGATTCTCTGGCTCTTCCCATTTCATGAGGATGGCATTCTGTCCAGTGGACATCCAGGTAATGTTACCTGCTATATTATCGGCGTGTGCTAAAAGGGAAAAAAAAAAAAAAAATATATATATATATATATATATATATATATATATATATATATATATATATATATATATATATATATATATCATTGATAGCCAGGGAGCTGCCCATAACTTAGGATTTAACCCGTGCCTGATGCACTTGTTTTTTTAACATTGTGTTTAATGAAAGAACTTACCATTCGGCATAGTTCTGGCAAATACAAAGGTTGCCGCGCTACATCCGACAATATCGGCAGCGTGGTTACAAGCATGGATGTCAATCCTGTACTCTGTGAAGTGTCTCAGGTTGGATATAACCATTCTGTCTCGGTAGATCTTGTCCTTGTAGGTAAAAGGTTTGGATTCCACGGCAGTGTTGTTGATGGTATGACTTGAAGTCCCCTCTACTATGGATATGTTCCCTTGAGCTTCTCCAATTATTCCAGACACATCCCTTTTTTTAATTCGAGATCTGAGAAGATTCCAAAAGTTAAAAAGGGAAGCCGTCTATCAGTAGTTATGGTCAAAAAGAAAAGTCGACATTTCAGAAATCAAGGCAGCCATTAAGAGCAAAAACATTTTGTCAATAAAAAAAAAAAAAAAAAAAAAGCAAAATGTCACCCGACAGAGTAAAAGCTTGGAACAAAGCACAGCAGCTCAAAAGCCAGGCATGATCACAACTGACACCTCAAGTCTCTGTCTTCTGGGTTTAGTCACAGCAGGAATCCATCCCAAATACCCATAATGGAGAAATAATTTTTTTGGGGGGGTCCAAAATCAAAACCTTCTGGCAATTTTAGCCTAAAAAAAAAATAAATCACCAATTGCAGGACACATTCTTTCAGGAAACATTAGGTTCCCCTAGTCGAGGATTTTACAGCTATACCTTAATTTGACCACTTTAGGTGTCAATATCCTTTAGTTTCTCATCATTTTTCAAAGTTTTTCTATACTAAATAGTTGACTTTTCACTAAGCTGGAATTCAAGAATACAACTAAATCTCTATAAACCCATTTACTGACCTCCCAGCTTTCTTATAGGTCCAATGTATGAGATTTTTAGAAGACAAGTTATTTATTAGACTTTTTTATTTTTGAAAGCTTGAGATTTGAGACAGTCTTTCCTCATGGACCACACACACAAAAAAAGTGATTGTGGATGCAGTCTATCACAAGCCCTCTTCAAATGCTACAAACAAACCCTTCCCCCCACTGAATGCCACAACAAGGATTGAGGATAGGTGGCTTCCCTTTGTCAAAGAGAGATAAAACCACTTGCTCTGAGCTTCAAACTCAGTGTCAACCAAGAGTCACAGTCAACATGTGTCATGTCAGGCCACTCATCTCTAGATTATTATCAGTCTTAAATGATCTGAGGGAGTATTTTTTATCCTAATAGAGACTGCCAGCTGAGGTGTGGAGACTTAATAATTCAAGGTTGGAATCAAGTAGGGTATGGAGGCATGCAAAGCCACCTACATGCACGGGAAGCCAGCAAATTAGAAAGCAGAGGTCTAGAGTGGAAGCGTTCTTGTTGGATCAAGGATGATAACCATTTCAGAAGTGGCCAAGTTGCTGACCGGCAAATTACAAGTCCACCAAGAGGGTAGTCCTATCCAGATATAGAACTATTAACGATTTTAACTGATACCATTGTGGATTTTTGGTTTTACAAAAATGGTTGTAGTCCACAAACTTAGGGGATTTTAAAGAATTTATGCTCAGAACCAGGAACATGTATGATCCCAAAACATAGGTGGACCATCACAGAGACCAGTACTGTAAAGTCTACATAGACTGAACTTATCACGACTGAAGGGGTTATCATTAAGTTGTTGGCAATCTAGCTCACCTCTGATTATTCTTGTTGATTAAAGTCACTTTCCATGGAGGCCTACAAATAAAGCCATGTATTACAAGTGAACCATCCCGTATCTTGCAAAGTTCAGGAGATTGGAGACACGGCAAGAGATATCGATGAATATACATGCATAGCAATATTTTGAGTGGATCCATGGACCAATCAAAAGCCAGATTACCACATGTCAAGTAAAGGTTGATTACAGACTTTGACAAGGAGTCATCCTAGTGTTGAACCCAAAGATCTTCAAGTGACCGAACCAACACTATGGACCAGATTAATAAAGACTGGCGTTTTGTACTCAGTCTTGATGAAGATTGTAGGGGAGTAAGATGCACCTCACAGTGAATTTGGCTCATCTTTCTGCTGCCACTTTTTTGGTGTATATGCTGATGAATTTGACAATCACCACACCGCCTCCTTGCAAAGTTTTGCCCAATTTTTCAAGTACCGTAGTTGCAATATTTTTACGCACATTTCAGGCACTTTTACACCAGAATACTGGTGACAACTGCTTGGTAAATTAGGGTTTAGTTTGACTTCCCCATTTTGGTTTCTTGTTCTTTCATCTATCAGCTGACCATGGACATTGGGATCAAGAACACTCTGATTAAATATGTGTGAAGAGATTTCTGAAAGTCTCTTGCTCTCCAGCAATTGTCAACTCAGGATTCCTGCAGGAGAGCCTTGTAAGAAGAACAAGATATCTCAAGGCTGACATACTAAATAAAACCATATGAAAGATAAAAGTTGTCCGTAATGGCAGATTCTAACTATAGCGAACAATCGTTTACAGTTTCAGTGGAACAAACTATGGGTCATTTTGACAGATGCCCAAACAAAGGAAGGAGTGAGGATCACTACTGTTCAAAACATCGAGCAGACATGTTGGAATATTTTTCCCAATGATAAGCACTGGCTGTATCATTAGCCGAAAAAAATCTGACACATCTAATGGTCCAAGATGTTATTTTCCTCGCGACCAACGATTGTTCTTTGGCCAATTTTTGTCTTATGTGCATGGGACCTTTATATTAAATTAGATTACCTGTGTTTTTACAGAATATTTTGAGGGCAGTGGAAGACTTAACACTATAGTATGTAACTTTAATTGTGACGACTTCATTTGCAACTTTTTGAAAAATGTTTCCCTCCCCCCAAAAAAAATTCTCTCTCTGATCTGGCTTGGTTAGTCTACATAAGAACAATAAAACTTAGCTCTTACTTTGGTATGAAGATAGTGTGCCTCAAAAAGTTCTCAAACTTCTTCTGAAAGGACTCCTCATGCACGTCCAGGGGCTGGCCACCGTTTTTTTGACAAGGGCAGCACTTATCTTCGGCGTCTAGACTGTCGTCTTCATCATTATCAAACCTGGTATCAGCACTGCTGGTGGGAAGCTTCAGACCTGCAGAAAAACAATGGGTTTTGGAGGACTATTGCGAGTGGAAATTAGATCTACCAAAATGTGAAGGCTAAGTAGGCATCTGCCTAGGTCATGTTTTATTGACTTTCAGGAGTCCATATAATCATACCATGACTGAGTTGGCATAATGCCTGGTGCAAGCTTGGCACAGAGGAACATTCTGTTGGTGTCTGATGAAATAACTATGACAATTATACATGTTCATCCTCTTGACAATGCGATACATTCTCTTAGTGGAAAACGCAGACCATATATCTAACCAGATTTGTTGACGATGACCTTATTTTGGAAACAAGCAGAGTTCTCTGCTCCAATGGCTAAAAAGTTTATGCCAGGCTGGGTTGTTTTTATGGTTGTTTTTTTGAAACTACAATCCTGGAAGTTATAGAGTACAGACAAAACAAACACTCAGTAAAGCACACATGCGACCAGAGTAACACAGATGCTTACAAAATGGCTGTCCAGAAAATTGGCTCAGCGAACATTTCTTTGTCCGTATCTTTTTGAAGGTGTCATAACTAAATTAACAGCAGTACTCAATGATGGAAATTTATGGCATGCAATACGATCAGTATGGTTCCCATGATAGTGCCCCATTTTCTCCTACTTTTCTGGCTGCCTAACAAAGCGTCCATCACATTTGTGAACAAAGCCTAAACCCATTATGTCCAGAAATGTACAGATGGATAAATAAATAGGACTGTATAGAATATTTACAGATGAGCGAGTTGATTTAATGCAAAGCTAAAGTGTGTAGAATTCGAGGACATTCTGTGGAACCAACAAATTCAAACAATTTGCAGTTTGATTTGCATGAATAGTCAAAAAAGCCCTCTACTACTTTTCACAAAGCAATAAATTGCACCAGCCAAACTTCAGGCATATTTGTGCAGGATTCTCCATAATGCATTGCAGCTATCACATCACATGGTATAGCAAAATCAATCAGGAGAGACCATTAAAGCCTGTATAAAAGCAGAGGTAGGGAATGCAGCAACCATTTTAGAGTGAATCTGGAAAGTGAGAGGATGTCACATCTCAGCAATATGGATAAGGAAAGAAAGCTATAAAACACTTAATAAACATTACAAATAGAGTATGACAATACAGCAGGGAAGAATGGCTACTACCCATAACAGAGGTCACTTTGACCTTACTATGACAGTGTTCACATTAACCCCTTTCTGACCTCGGATGGGATAGTACGTCCGAGGTCAGAACCCCCGCTTTGATGCGGGTTCCGGTGGTGAGCCCACATCAAATCCGGGAAATATCAGCTGTTTTGAACAACTGACATGTGCCCGCAATAGCGACGGGTGAAATCGCGATTCACCCGCCGCTATTAAACTAGTTAAATGCCGCTGTCAAACGCTGACAGTGGCATTTAACACGCGCTTCTAGCCATTGGGCTGGAAATTAGTGCATCGCCGACCCCCGTCACATGATCGGGGGTCAGCAATGCTTCTGCATAGTAACCATTGAGGTCCTTGAGGCTATTGAAGCATGGCAAAAGTAAAAAAAAATGTGAAAAAAATAAAAAAAATAAAAGTTTAAATCACCCCCCTTTCGCCCCATTCAAAATAAAATAAAAAAAAATCAAACCTACAAATTTGGTATCGCCGTGTTCAGAATCGCCCGATCTATCAATAAAAAAAAGCATTAACCTGATTGCTAAACAGCGTAGCGAGAAAAAATTCGAAAAGCCAGAATTACGTTTTTTTGGTCACCGCGACATTGCATTAAAATGCAATAACGAGTGATCAAAAGAACGCATCTGCACAAAAGTGGTATTAATAAAAACATCAGCTCAGCACGCAAAAAATAAGCCCTCTCCTGACCCGAGATCCCGGAAAACAGAGACGCTACGGGTATCGGAAAATGGTGTAATTTTTTTTTTTTTTTTACCAAAGTTTTGAAATTTTTTTCACCACTTAGATAAAACGTAACCTAGACATGTTTGGTGTCTATGAACTCATAATGACCTGGATAATCAAAATTGAAGGTCAGTTTTAGCATTTAGTAAAGCCAGTAAAAAAGCCAAACAAAAAACAAGTGTGGGATTGCACTTTTTTGCAATTTCACCGCACTTGGAATTTTTTTCCCGTTTTCTAGTACACAACATGGTAAAAGCAATGATGTCGTTCCAAAGTAAAACTCGTTTCACAAAAAATAAGCCCTCACATGGCCATATTGACGGAAAAATACAAAAGTTATGGCTCTGGGAAGGAGGGGAGTGAAAAACGAACACGGAAAAACGAAAAATCCCAAGGTCATGAAGGGGTTAAAGAGCATTAAGTACATCTTTTCAAGACAATTGGAGGCTTTGCAGTGCATGTGTTTCATGAAAAATCAAATTTGTGCAAAGTTGGCAAATTTTAAAAGATTCACTCATCTCTAGCTATAATGTATTTATACTATAAAATGATGACTGACAGGTACAGTTGTGTAAAATTGTGTTTGCCCCTTTTGATTTCCTATTCTTTTGAAAGTTTGTCACACTTAAACGTTTCAGATCACCAAACAAAATGTAAATATTAGACAAAGATAACACAAGTAATCACAAAATGCACTTTTTAACCCTTTAACGACAGCTGATATGCCTTTTAATGGTGGCAATTAAGGGTACTTTTGCCTCAGCGCCGCTTTTTAACGGCGCTGAGAAATAAGTGTATAGCGCCCCCCAGCGTTGGAATTTCTCCGGGGTCTCGGCTACCGGGGCCCCGGAGAACATGATTCAGGTTGTTTTTTACCAACCCCAGTGTTGCAATCGCTGTTATCAACGATATAACGTCGACCGCAAAAAGAAAAAAAGTCAGATTTCCTATTTAATTTCTCTCTCCTCTGATATGATCGTACATCAGAAGAGAGAAAAATGGTGTCCCCCGACCCCCCCCAGTACCTCCGGTGTCCCTTCAACCCCCCTGTGAAGTCCCCCGGGCCATCGAGGTCTTCTTCCGGGAAGAAAATGGCAGGCATATGCGCAGTGCGCCCACCGACATCTGCCAGCCGGCATCGGCAACAATAGGAATAAAAATAGTAAATCGAACCGCTCTTTATGACCCCCCTAGTTAGGTAAAAATAATGAAATAAAAACATGTATTTATTTCCATTTTTCCATTAGGGTTAGAGTTGGGCTAAAGTTAGGGTTGGGGCTAATGTTAGGGTTGTGGTTATGGTTGAGATTAGGTTTAGGGAAGTGTTAGGGTTATGTTTGTGGTTAGGATTATGGATAGAGATGGGATTAGGGTTAGAGGTGTGTTGGGGTTAAGGCCCCGTCTCACATAGCGATTTACCAACGATCACGACCAGCGATACCACCTGGCCGTGATCGTTGGTAAGTCGTTGTGTGGTCGCTGGGGAGCTGTCACACAGACAGCTCTCTCCAGCGACCAGCGATCAGGGGAACGACTTCGGCATCGTTGAAACTGTCTTCAACGATGCCGAAGTCCCCCTGCAGCACCCGGGTAACCAGGGTAAACATCGGGTTACTAAGTGCAGGGCCGCGCTTAGTAACCCGATGTTTACCCTGGTTACCAAAAAAAACAAACAGTACATACTCACCATCTGATGTCCGTCAGGTCCCTTGCCGTCTGCTTCCTGCTCTGACTGAGCCGCCGTACAGTGAGAGCACAGCACAGCGGTGACGTCACTGCTGTGCTGCACTCACTGTACGGCGGCACTCAGAGCAGGAAGCAGACACCGGGGGACGTTACGGACACCGGAATGTAAGTATGTACTGTTTGGTTTTTTTTACATTTACGCTGGTAACCAGGGTAAACATCGGGTTACTAAGCGCGGCCCTGCGCTTAGTAACCCGATGTTTACCCTGGTTACCAGTGAAGACATCGCTGGATCGGTGTCACACACACCGATTCAGCGATGTCAGCGGGACCTCAACGACCAAAAAAAAGGTCCAGGCCATTCCGACACGACCAGCGATCTCGCAGCAGGGGCCTGATCGCTGGTACGTGTCACACATAGCGAGATCGCTACTGAGGTCACTGTTGCGTCACAAAACTTGTGACTCAGCAGCGATCTCGCTAGCGATCTCGCTATGTGAGACGGGGCCTTTAGGGTTGGAGTTACAATTGGGGGGTTCCACTGTTTAGGTACATCAGGGGGTCTCCAAACGCGACATGGCACCACCATTGATTCCAGCCAATTTTGCATTCAAATAGTCAAACGTTGCTCCACCATTCTGAGCCCTGCCATGTGTCCCAACAGTGGCTTTCCCCTACTTACAGCATATTGGCGCACTCAGGAGAAATTGCACAACAAATTTTGTGGTCCATTTTCTCCTGATACCCTTGTGAAAATTTTAAAAAAAATTGGTTCCAATGTAATTTTTTTGTGAAAAAAGTAAAACGTTCATGTTTTCATTCCACATTGCTTTAGTTCTCGTGAAGCACCTGAAGGGTTAATAAACTTCTTGAATGTGGTTTTGCGCACCTTAAGGGGTGCAGTTTTTAGAATGGTGTCACTTTTGGGTATTTTACGTTATATGCAGCGCCCCAGAGTCCTGGTCGTTGCAGTACTGATGCTCCGCCGCTAAGGGGGGCTATGGTACGTCTGATGGCACTGAAGGAGTTCACCTGACCAGGTATCACAGACACCAATACACTTCACAGTCTGGCCTCCAGGGGGAGCTAAGGGTGCTATGTATTAGGCCACTCCTCACAATCTGGTAAAACTGGGGGTTAGATAGGAAGTTAGTGAGAAGCTGACTGGGTTGGAACCAGGCAATATCCTGTGGCAGAGGGTGTTGCAGGGGAAGATTCAGGGGGGTCCCTGTCAGGGGTGGGATCCTGACAGAGGCCTAGCGAACAGAAAGAACGTTACGGGACCGCGCCTGCACTTAATCGCGGCGGTACCCCAAGAAAGGACAAGAAGCGAGGTTTATTGTGCTGAGTGACAAACGAGATCAACGCAACAAGGAGAAACACCAGTAGGAGTCGTGCTGTAAGACGAGGCAACATCCTACTGAGGCGCGTAGCCGGTGGCCGGAAACGCCGAGGAAGTATTGAGCTCCAGGTCTTACTTCAAACCTACGGCAGGACAGTCAGTCCTAGGCGGGCTGTCTCACCCAAAATCACCTAAGCAGACACAGGGGGCAACATTTGGAGAGGGGCGACTCTAGGGTCCCGGAAGAGCTCCGAGCCTACCCGTCACATGGGTGCGTCCTAGCCATATCATCTGGGGGGACGAAGAAGAACATCATCATCGAGTTGTGAGGGAACTTCAGAAACAGACACAACAGTTGTGGGGACTATCCCGTAAGCACAGCAGGGAAGGACCACAACACACAAGCG
The DNA here is from genome assembly GCF_051348905.1 of Ranitomeya variabilis. Taxonomy (NCBI): domain Eukaryota; kingdom Metazoa; phylum Chordata; class Amphibia; order Anura; family Dendrobatidae; genus Ranitomeya; species Ranitomeya variabilis. The sequence goes on along the minus strand of NC_135232.1, from coordinate 594,628,687 downwards.
CTAGAAGGTAGGCACAGATTTCCACCTGCAAAGGGAACTCTGGAGGTGCCATCGGGCCGGCCGGACTCCGGTAGCCCGGTTGACCGTATTCCGAACTGAGGATCCTGAAGCCTTCAGTAAAGAGGTAAAGAGACTGCAACCTGGTGTCCTCGTTATTTACCGCGACCTGCACCGCACCATAACATCATCTCATTCTCAACCTTCACTGGACGCCCCTCAGCAGGGTCACGGACTGGGCCTAGCCACCGTGACAACCCCAGGACTGAGACACAGAGGCCCGGTACCGGGTACCCCTCGGCCCTGCGGCAGTGGGGGCGCTCCATATACAGACCTCCCAAACTCACTTTAAATGTGAGGTGGTCCCTGAAAAAATGGTTTTGTAAGTTTTGTTGAAAAATGAGATATCGCTGGTCAACTTTTAACCCTTATAACATCCTAACAAAAAAAATGAGGTTTCCAAAATTGTGCTGATGTAAAGTAGACATGTGGGAAATGTTATTTATTAACTATTTTGTGTGACATCACTCTAAGTGTACAAAAATTAAAAGTTTGGCAAAAATTTTGAAAGTTTTGCAGTTTTCAAATTTCAGTTTTTCTTTCATAACTAAATGCAAGTTACAGTATATCGAAAAAAAATTGCCACTAACATGAAGTACAATATGTCACGAAAAACAGTCTCAGAATCAGTGGGATACGTTGAAGCGTTCCAGAGTTATAACCGCATAAATTGACAGTGGTCAAAATTGTAAAAATTGGCTTGGTCATTAAGTACCAAGTTGGCTCTGTCAGTAAGGGATTAAATGAAGGTCTTTATTAAGGGAAAAAGAAATCCAAACTTCCAGGGACCTGTGTGAAAAAGTGATTGCACCGCCCCCAAAACATAAGCCACAGTTAATTTATCACATCTTTGGGAAGTGGGGTTTACTTTCCCTAGCCACACCCAGGCCTGAATACTGCCACACCTGTTCTCAATCAAGAAGTCACTTACATACTGTAGAACCTGCCTGACAAAGTGAAGTAAACCAATGAATCCTCAAAAGCTAGAGACATCATGCCACAACCCAAAGAAAATCTGCAACAAATTTGAAACAAAGTAATTGAGATCTATTAGTCTGGAAAAGGTTATAGAACTATTTTGAAAGTTAGGGACTCCAGAAAACCACAGTGAGAAACTTTCCAGCAGTGGCCAGCTGACCAAAATTACCCCAAGAGGGCAGTGATGACTCATCGAAGAGGTCATACAACAACACCTAAAGAACTGAAGCCTCACTTGCATCAGTTAAGGTCAGTGTTCATGACTCCACCATAAGAAGGAGACTGGGCAAAAATGGCCTGCATGGAACAGTTCAAGACAAAAACCACAGCTGAGCAATAAGAACATAAACATCTCAGTTTTGCCAGAAAGCATATTGATGATACCTGAGACTTTTGGAAGAATACTCGAGGAATTGACTAAACAAATTTGAACTTTTTGGGAGGTGCATGTTCCATTTTATCTGGTGTAGAGGTAACATAGCATTTCAGAAAAGGAACATCATACCAACAGTAAAATGTGGTGGTGGGAGTGTGATAGTCTGGGGCTGTTTTGATGCTTCAGGACCCGGAAGACTTGCTGTGTTAAATGAAACCATGAATTCTGCTGTGTACCAAAAAATCCTGAAGGAGAATGTCTGTCCATCTGTTCATGACCTCAAGCTGAAGTGCCCTTGGGTTATTCAGTAGGACAATGTTCCAAAACACACCAGCAAGTTCACCTCTGAATAACTTAAGAAATGCAAAATTAAGACTTTGGAGTGGCCTAATTCTGACTTTAAATCACATTGAGATGCTGTGGCTGGATCTTAAAAAAGTGGTTCAAGCTCGAAAACCCTCCAGTATGGCTGAATTACAGGAATTCTGCAAGGATGAGTGGGCAAAAAATTCTTCCAAAGCATTGTAAAATATTGCAGTTGTTGCTGCTAAGGTTGGCCAACTAGTAATTAGATTTAGGGGGCAATCACGTTTTCACACAGGGCCTTGTAGGTTTGGATTTCTTTTTCCCTTAATAAGAAAAACCTTCATTTATAAACTGCATTTTGTGATTACTTGTGTTATCTTTGTCTAATATTTACATTTGTTTGATGATCAGAAACATTTATGTGTGACAAACACGCAAAAGAATAGGAAATCAGGAAGGGGCAAACACTTTCATACAACTGTACATATTACTATCTAATCCTAAACCATGATCAGAGCCAAAACATAGCTTGAGATCTTCCTCTGGTCTGTAAGCAGATGACATACTAACCTTTCGTACAGTAATCGTTGGTGTACAGCTCCTGATTTTCTACCATCTGCTGCCAAAGCACCAGGTAGTAGCTGATGTTCCCATTGCGTTGTGTTGGAGGCTTCCATCGAACAATTAGATGTGAAGAAGAGTTGGACATGATCATAACGTCTTGAGGAACAGTGGGTGCTGCAGATGTGAGAAGAAAAAAAAAACATGTAAAATGAAGTTGAATAATTGCAACCTATCCCGTTTCACCAGAAAAAAATGTAAAGCCATGCATCCAACCATTTTCGCAGTAAAAAAAAATAAAATTATACATATATATTTTGTACTAATTTATCCCATACTTTTAGGAAGATTTTTCAGCAGTTTTCTTGTAATCCTGCCTCCTGATTATAAAGACTGACCATACATGATCCTTCAATCACTATAGGTAATGTTACAACCCCACCTACTTTCACAATAATCTTTGCACAAGCTCATTGTATGCTTCAATAGAAAACATAGAGAAAAAGTATGTTCATTGCTACTAATGTACATTAGTACATGTGCTGTTTCCTAAAATAGGAGCCCCAGTTGCCAGTGTGAAAATAACTATTTTTATTTTTTAATAAAGAATGTGATAAGGGCAAAAAAAAATGCATTTAAAGCAAAAACCTGAACAGTAGAAGGTTAGCTGGAAGAAATACAGTAACATATTACTTAGTAAAATTTGGTTCAGGAGACAGGCCACAGTCCATGTTCATACAGTGACACACAGATTTGTGAATTTGGCCTCAGACCAGGCTCACTAAGGTGTAACTGGTTTAAACTGAAGACACCCAGCAGGTGAATGGAGGCTTAGTCAAAATCAACCAGTACCCGACTGTATGCTGATGAGAGGCAAGAAGCTAGAAGCAGCCGTCTACAGATGGACTTCTATTCCTTTGGAAGCATCTATTTTGGCCGATATAATTCCTCAACAAGAAGGAAGAAAACTAAATTTGCGCATTTTTCCCCATGGGACATTTCCAAAAATCTCAATAAATCTTTTGGGCCTGATAAAAAAAAAAGTTTAATTAATCATATATAAGAGCAGATATATTAAGCTCATGACAAACATATAAAGGTGGCATCAATCTAAGGGAAAAATTCTTACTCTGGATCAACAGCATTGAGTTGGGATTTATTGTAGCCACATTGAAGTGATCCTACCTGCTGGTTTAGTCCGAATATAAACCACATCACTCTGCGCTCCAAAGCTCTCGCCTTCCTCCGCTGTGGTCAGAGTGATGGCTCGGACGTATATCGCGTACTGCGTCCAAGGTTTAAGGTTTAGCAAAGTGATACTCGGTTCTTGTTCGGTGTTCAAAGGCAGCTCTACATCAACAACATTCCAGCTGTTGGCCCCACAAGCGTCTTGTCCAAGGTACTCCGATATATTCTGGAAAGGTCTGGAGAGCAGGACAAGGTGGAAGATTTTTGAAGACATGAGAACATGAAATGTTGATGCCTACTAAACTCCTTATAGAGAAATTATATACAATTGTGTTTCATTGCGAAATTTAAGAAAAAGGTGACATTCAATGTTGACCATGCAAACTAGAGCACAGTCATCCAAACCTGACAATTTTAGTAGGATTGGCTTTCCGTGTAAATGATGACAGCTAAAAGAAGGATCAGGCCAAAATAATTTGTCAATATCTGATCCTTTTGTCTCTAGGTGGACGGGGGTTTGGAAGATAAGCCTACATCTCTTCCTACTGAAAAATAGGCATGCTCTTCTAAAACAAATGCATATGCATATGGTGGGGATGCTGAAAAAAAAATAATTCAGCTGAAAGCACTATAGCTATTGAAAGTATTTGGGCAGCTTAAGGGATCCTCAAAGTCAACCAGCAGACAGCCATCCAACAACTCATATCTCCATGAGTTGGCGCCTGGATGGGAAGCCAATGGTCGACCCAGAAATTAGTCCAACAGGAGCCAACATGGCTCAGACAACTATTTTCTGCCCCATAAACTAAATGTAGAATTTTTAAATGCAAATAAAAGGCTCCCCATTTCCTAAATATGCATTTGACAGTGGTGCTCCATCAAAAGTTGAAGCATCCTAGCGTCATGCATAGGAAACCTTATGAAGCATTTCAGGAGGCTTTTGTGGTACCACAAGTTTGGGAGGTCTAAGCTTTTTCTGGTGGATTCCCAGATGTTCTGGGAGAATTTGTAATTATGGTATTTATATTCTACCTGAAGCATGGTTTCCATTATTCATTTCCACTTACGATTCTTTATAGTGGACAACAAAGCTCAGGATATCCGTATTGTCCGGCTTGTATCGCTGCCATTTCAGGAAGATCCGGTCGGATTCAGTCATATTAGTTACAAATCTTAGAGTTTCGGTCTTGCCTGTGACAAAAATACAATTTTTGTCAAAGTGAATGCAACCATGGTGTGGATATATTATTGGCTAAATGAAGATAGATCAGAAAAAGGAGACCCATGACAAGGCCTTAGTGATGTCACCATAAATGGATCGTGTTACCCTTTGCAAAATCGTATTAATTGAGAAAGACAGATTTTCTTTATAAAACAATAAAAACAAACAAATATCTCACATGAGGCCCGATCTCCATTAGTGCGAGGGTTGATGTCGGCTTTGTTTTGTCTCCCCTTCGTCCCGGTTAAGTCCTCCGTGTGGTAGATTTCCGACAAGCAAAGTTTGGGGTTGAAAGCAAAGTATAATTTTCCAATGGGTATAGTGAGGCTTTCATGGTTTTGATCCCATAGTTGTTGTAAGTTCTGATTGTCCAAGACGTACAATGTATAGTTCCTGGAAGACATGAAACAAAACAAACTTTTAGAGATGGAACCAAGGTCATAGCCCGATGTTTCACATGAAATTAATTTATTGTTTCTGAGGGACAAATATCAGATGGAGACCAGGAAACTTGACTAAAATCAGACCATGCCAACCCCCAAAATTACCCATTGCCTATCAATTTGATGATATTGACGTCTACCAAAACCTCACCTCCTAGATGTTTCAACATGGACTTTCTAGTCAGTCTCTTACCCATCCACCATGGCGTCTCCTCTGATCAACTTCAGGTTTTTGAAAAAAGACAAAGACACCAGAGCGAAGGAATGCTTGATTTTTAGGAAGCCAGTAATGGTCTCAATAAGACCCAAACTTCTCTGGAGCTCTAAAGCCAGGTTATCTAGATAAAAAAGTAAACAAACTTTAACATTAAGTCCAAACTAAGTCATGGACCTATACAGGAATAAAAATAACCATAGAGAAAGATATGAGGTCACGCCCACATTCCCAAATGCAAGGTCATTGGCCGCCTGAAGACTGGGATGGATTTAACACTGAACCCCATTAATATAGATCAAAATATTTATTAAAAGTATCAGATACGCACTTCCCCGGCGGATGTTGAAGATCAAGTTTCCTTCGATAAACGTGCACCCGGTCAATTCTTTTGCAGTCTGTATGGAGTCGATGGATTTGGTTCCAACCTTGCAGACCTTTGGACAATGGCCTTCACACTTGTGGCAGACAATACTGTGATAGAAGTCATTATGAATACTTTTGAGTTCATTTAGAAAACATTTGAGTTCCTTGAATTCATCAATGGTTCTTCTTCACTATTTTACAGGCAACATCTAAAATGGACCTGGATCTGTTTTCCTAAATCAGGGCAATTTTTGTCATTAGGCTTTTGGATGATATTGCAATTCAGCTTTAATTACTTGGAAGCTAGTTGCCATTTGTAAAATATAAAATTAGCTCATGTGTGTTGAAATTCTTGGGTAGCCTCAAATAAGTTTACTCAAAAACTTTCCTGGACTTCTTAATTGTAAGTCTGGAAATACTGGAGCTGTGGGTGAAGGCCACAACACCGAGAAGGATCATATTGACTGATAGCGGGGCAGTGGTGGGACCTAAAGTTAGGAGGGTAGAGTTTTTCATTACCTTGCTTATTCAGACAAATACCAACCTGCTCTCATTCCTGGTGTATCCAGATGGACACTCGGACAGACAGCGGTTCTCATAGATGACAAACTTGGAAGACTCTCTTGGGTTCTCGGAGACTTTGACCAGGCTAGCACAATACTCCGCGGTGAGACATCTCCAGCCCTCATACTCATAGGTGTTTGCCGGGCAGGACGGCAAGCACTTGTCATTAAAGAAAAAATTACGACATGCCACACAGGCCCCACGGTCTCCAGGAGAACTGCAACCGCCCAGGCACTCGGGGTGACAGCAATCTCCATGGCTTGTACAGGACGTGTCTGCGCCACAGTTACACACTGAAAACAGGAAGTGAGGATGATTAACAACATGGGCAGATCATCAGATGCATCAACATGTACAAAACAGATCAGTAATGTGGACGAGGCCTTAAATCAGTTGTGCGCTATTTTATGACTCTTCTTAAATGCCCCATAAGTGGAAAAAATAAAATATCAGTTTCGTTAGTTGGAACCCAGTCTGACAGAGCTGTGAAGTTTGCAGCATTTATACGGATGGAAAAAAATTAAAACGTGCATACTTATGCAAAGTGATAGGGCCACAGAATGAGGTGTCTGGAGGTAATCTATGACGTAGTACAGGAGTGCTGTACTCCAACGGCGTTATGAGGGGCAGAGAAGAGCAGATATAGGGGAATAATTTATGGCTGATCTACCTGTGAAGGGCCCATGTTACACCAAGGACTGAGCTTGTCAGAGAGCCAGAAGCCAGAGTGGCTTGTTCTAGTTTCAGTGGGTTTAAAGTATATGTCACACTTAACTCAAAAATTTTTGGAGGCCCCGGGCAAAAAGGAAGACCTCCCTGGCTTTCAAAAGAGTATTCAAATCTCCTGTGTCCACCCAAAACTATGAACAACAAAACTCCAGTGGAAGGATTTATATGCCCTTGAATCTTGGAGAAGTAGGGACTGAGATCTTGGGTAGGAGGAAATGGGTATGGCCACTAAAAATAAAATGGGATTTGACCACAGCTGGCGACAAGGAATTGGTGGAAACCGCATTATTAACCAACTACAGGATGTCTTTCTTGTATGGATAGCATATGGACATTAGAGTCCAGACACGACCAATCACTTTTCAAACAGACCCATCCTCAATCTCTGATTTAGCATTGCTACAATTTTACATAAAAATTATACAGGCACCATTTATAGCCATTTTGTCCGCTCACCACCAGTTTGTGTCTTTATGTCGATTCCTCTAAGAATTCACTTAAGCAACGCCCATTAGTAAAAAAAATAAAAAAATTAAAAAAAAAAAAAAAAGAGTCTCCAAAGAGATGAAATATTCATTTTGTCCCAATGTCAAAAATGCACAGTTTTTTCTTCTTCTTTGATACCCCCTGTTCCCCATGAGAACTCAATTGTCTATATTCTTAAAGTCCACCATTCAGTTCCAGAGATGTGTGCCTTTTATTTAGCTGTGATTTTTAAGGTCTTTTCAAGGGGGTGTGGCTCACATGATCCTCTGGGGCGTGTCTTTAGGCTGTTCTGCATTATTACCCTGAGAGCAAAACCCACTTTTCACCCATATCTCTGGATCCGTATGGTGAATTTAAAAAAAAAACAAAAAAAAAACACAACATACTCAGAGGAGAAGTGGGAATGAAATAGGAGTAAGAATTGGCCAATTTTGAACCAGTGACAGGTCCCTTTAAAATGGCAGTTGCCAGAACAAACCTTATTTCATTCTTGAAAGAATTAGATTTAGGTGTTTAAACATTGACTCAAGGTGAGCAAACGAAAACGTGCTGTGCAGCAAGACGGGAGGAAATAAGCACATTCCTCGGTTTCCTCGGTTTCCTTGACGGAGCTGGCGATCCAGATACCAAGACAAAGATTCACACGGAGGACTGGGCACAGGTGGCAGTGGCTCCCGATTTTGCCCCAGGTACTGGCTGTCCCCAATGCTGTTTATAAGCAAAACATGCAATAAAACAATCTTTGTACAGGATGACGGCTGCCAAAAAAAAAAACTTGTTGCATTTGTATCCAAAAACTAAGGACAATTGCACAAGATCTTGTTGTGGTTTTAAACTTTGCTGGGTAAATCCTGGTGAAACCACAATACTGTGCCAACACGGGAACATGCCACGCGTCTGGGTACCTTTACTCTACTTTTTCTGTGAAGAGTATTAAAGTGACACACACCCTATTAATAGCAATGCCTTCCATTATACAATGGAAAATCATTTAAATAACGCTTACATAAATTAATTTCTACCGTGCTAGAAAAATGGCTTGTCAAGCAGAACATCTTTCTACCCAATTCTGTTTTTTTTCTCCACTTATGAGCCACTTCTTCTCCCTCCTGAACTGATCATTCATTCTGAAATAGTATTAAATTAAGTGTTGATAGAGAGGGACTTCCAGCTCACTGAATGATCAGATTACAGCTGCAGATTAAAGTGTACAGAAAGGAAAAGTGGGGGAGAAGGAGCAAAGAGGTGCAAATACACACATAGATGCTATGGCTTTACAAGAACAAGAGATGAATTTACAGCTATACTGTTCAATAGCGCTGTATAATGTCCTTCATGCAGGTGCTTTACAATATTTTATCCTTCCATAGAGTTGGATTCACAGCTATACTGCTCAGCACTTATGTATAAGGTATTCCTTACTGCTGATATCTAATATTTTATCTATACCCAGAGCTGGATTCACAGCTATACTGCTCAGTACTGATGAATAGTGTACTTTTTGCTGCTGCTTTATAATATTTTATCTTCACCTAGAGCTAGAATCACAGCTAGATTTCTTATCAGTAGCGTAGGTACCGGGGGGCAAAGGGGGCCATCGCCCCGGGCCCCACGTTCTGAGGGGGCCACCCGGAGCTACTCTACTGCAACTGCATCAGCACGCGCAGCGAGCTGATGCAGTTACATTCTGCAGCAGAGCAGGGAGAATCGATCTCCCTGCACTGCCACCTAGACGCTATAGGGCACCTGAGCAGGCGGGGGGACCTGGTGCCAGCAGTGCTACCCCCGCCTGTCATCGGAGGTACAGCTGTATCGGCTACATGATGATACAGCTGACCGCATTGATGAGAGAGGGAGTATTACTCTCCCATCATCCCCCTGTCAGCGTCTGATGTCACCGACGCCGACACTGACAGTGGGCTGCCTTATACTACAGAGTCTGCCTATGGGGGGCTGCCTTATACTACAGAATCTGCCTATGGGGGCTGCCTTATTACAGAGTCTGCCTATGGGGGGCTGCCTTATTACAGAGTCTGCCTATGGGGGGCTGTCTTATACTACAGAGTCTGCCTATGGGGGGCTGTCTTATACTACAGAGTCTGCCTATGGGGGGCTGTCTTATACTACAGAGTCTGCCTATGGGAGGCTGTCTTATTACAGAGTCTGCCTATTGGGGTTGCCTTATACTACGGAATCTGTTCATGGGGCTGCCTTAAACTACAGAGTATGCCTATGGGGGGCTGCCTTATACTACAGAGTCTGCCTATGGGGGACTGCCTTATACTACAGAGTCTGCCTATGAGGGCTGCCTTAAACTACAGTCAGCCTATGGGGAGCTGCCTTATATTACAGAATCTGTTTATGGGGGGGCTGCCTTATTACAGAGTCTGCCTATGGGTGGCTGCCTTATACTACAGAGTCTGCCTATGGGGGCTGCCTTATACTACAAAGTCTGCCTATGGGGGATGCCTTATTACAGAGTCTGCCTATGGGGGGCTGCCTTATACTGCAGAGTCTGCCTATGGGGGCTGCCTTATACTACAGAGTCTGCCTTCCGATTTCCGATTTTGATACCGTTTGGAATTAAGCCTATTTGTTCATTTCATGTGTTTATACACATCTACAAATAATTACCATGGAGAACATAGACAACTTTCTAGGTTATTATTTTACTAGGCTTCTGACTTCAATATCGTTTATAATCTAGCTTGTTCGTTTACCTCACGAGCAGTCCGGCTCATTGTTATTCTTCTGATCAATATCTTTGCATTTAATTAAATTCTGTATAATCTAAACGATAATTATTATTTCTTCTTAGAATTTCGTAACTACACACGTAATATTTTGTATTTCGTTTTCCATATAGCCAAAGTATATGTTTTTTGTTTGTCTCTTGTTTTTGTTTTTTGCTGCCAATTGTAGCCTGTATATACCGTCATGTGTCTCCACTCTGTCAGACAACCATCCTAATTAGTTGTAGCACCGGTGTGCCTACCGGATGTTAATATATAAAGCATGAGACAAGCTGTACAATAGATATCATGATTAAGGGTGCGTTGGCACCAGAAACGCGTTGATATTGTTTTTATCTTCATTGTCGCTGATGTTTTTATCCTCCACCTGATATGAAGTGAATAAAGTAAGAGTTTTTTTCACTACCTCGTCGAGCTGGATTTTCCTTTCTATTATGCTGCCTTATACTACAGAGTCTGCCTATGGGGGGTTGCCTTATTACAGAGTCTGCCTATGGGGGGCTACCTTATTACAGAGTCTGCCTATGGGGGTCTGCCTTATACTACAGAGTCTGACTATGGGGGGCTGCCTTATTACAGAGTCTGCCTATGTGGGCTGCCTTGTACTACAGAGTCTGCCTATAGGGGGCTGCCTTATTACAGAGTCTGCGTATGGGGGGCTGCTTTATTACATAGTCTGCCTATGGTGGGCTGCCTTATACTACAGAGTCTGCCTATGGGGGGCTGCCTTATACTACAGAGTCTGCCTATGGGGGGGCTGCCTTATATTACAGAGTCTGCCTATGGGGGTTGCCTTATTACAGAGTCTGCCTATGGGGACTGCCTTATTACAGAGTCTGCCTATGGGGGCTGCCTTATTACAGAGCCTGCCTATGGGAGCTGCCTTATACTACATAATCTGCCTATGAGGAGCTGCCTTATACTGCAGAGTCTGCCTATGAGGGCTGCCTTATGCTATAGAGTCTGCCTATGGGGGCTTCCTTATGCTATAGAGTCTGCCTAGGGGGGTGCATTACAATATAGAGTAGGCCTATGGGAAGTGAATTATACTATATTGAGGACTATCTGGTGCATTATACTATATGGACGCTATCTAGGGCGCCACCATACAGTGTGGAGATTACAGTAAGGGGGGTCATCATACAGTGTTGGAGTCATCAAACTGTTTGGGGGCTACTGAGGTGTCAGCATACTGTGTGGGTGGTGCTATACTGTACAGTGAGGGGGCATTATACTGTGTATAGTTGAGCTGTACAGGGGGAGACTCGGGACATTATTAAATGTAAAGTGGGCACTTATTGTTATAGGGCAACTCAGGTTACTGTGACTATCAAAGGGGCACACAGAGAGCAATATTACTTTCTAGGGGGCAAAATATGGGCACCGTTTTCTAGGGCACTTGCGCTCAGCACTACTATATTATAGAGGGGTGCTTTAGAATTTAGAAGGCACAGAGAACCACACAGCAGGTGCAGTAATAGGGACACATACGGCAGCAGCGGCTCAGTATTGGGATATCAGGTGCCGTAACATGGGCACATACGTCAGCAGCGGCTCAGTATTGGGATATCAGGTGCAGTAACAGGGACACATACGGCAGCAGCGGCTCAGTATTGCGGTATCAGGTGCAGTAATAGTATTTGGGGTATCAGCAGGATGAGGAGTTTGTGCAGGTTGGGAATAGATGGTGATGGGGCTGGAAGGTGAGAAGTGAAACGCGTCTGTTTTCTCTGCAGCCGAGTCCTGGCTGGAAGAAGTTGTCATGTCGGTCTGGGCCAGATGGAAAAGATGGGAAAAATGAACGATTCCATGAGAAAGAACGTCAGCGGTAAGACATCATCTATAACTGCACTGTAATCTTATATGTTCTGTAGGGCTGGTATCTACCACTGACCATATGGCGGTAATATCCATGTTGTTCTTTGTATAGAGATTATTTTCAGTATCAGCGCAGTCATCTGCTGAGGTTCTCCTCCACTATTAGGGTGCGTCACCCATTTGTAATCAAGGTTACCTGGTTAGGGGCCCACTCAGAAGCTTCGCCTGTGGTTTCAGCACAATTGCCAAAATACAACAGCCCTTTAGGGTATGTTTCCACGGTCAGTAAACGCTGCTTGTTTGACGCTGCAGCGTCAAACAAGCAGCGTCCAGATGTTCCAGCATAGTGGAGGGGATTTTATGAAATCCCGTCTCCACTATGCGTGGAAACCCGCACGCGGCGGCCCTGCGACTCCGGACATGCTGCGCGTCTTTTCAGAACGCAGCATGTCCGTACACCTTGCGGGGACGCAGCGTCCCCGCAAGGCATATCACAGGGCCCTATGGCGAGGGGTGCGATGATCCCGGATGTGTACTGTACACATCCGGCACCATCGCGTCCCAGAAAGGGGGCGGGGCTTAGCGCCGAGCGGCTTCGCCGCTGCGGCAAACCCGCCGGCAAGCCGTACCGTGGAGCCATACCCTTAGGCTTCTAATATTGGGCCACGCAGATCAGACAAGTCCCAACTATCTAGGACCATGGCCATGCTAATAAAACAAGACAGCTCCAGACCGGATATATTCCCCAGCACATACATAGAGAGCAGGGTGACCTTTTTTAGCTGCCGGGATTAAACTTTAATTCACCTTATTGCTAGACTGAGTAGTGAAGGTCAGCCATAGGAGGAATGCTCCCAGTCACCATTAATTATTACGTGCCTAACATTAAAAAGATCCCAAGCAGAAACCGGCCGCGGGGAGTGAAAACTTTCCTGGAGACATTGAAAGTGACCTGTATGTCTCCGGGAATTCAACTAGAATGCACAGGTGACATAATGCTTAAAAAGGGATGAAATGTTCACCAGCAGCGCAGAGTATTTAAGGAGGGGAAAGGTGTTGACATTGTGGGAGGCAGCGACCTGCCCACTCATTATGATGCTAGTGGGAAAGGGCCTTTATCATAAAGGGAGGAGAATAATGGAGATAAGAGAAAGAAGCAGGGACACTTAACAGCACAGAGTTTTTCAGCAGAGGAGTGTGCTATACTACAGGAGATTAGGATACGGATGGTATCTTGTGAGAAGGAGAATGTAGATTAATGCCGGGTGGGAAGATGCGGGTGTACTTCAGCAGGGCAGAGCATTTCAGCAATGGCAGGGATGAGACACCCTAAGGGTATGTTTCCACGTTCAGGAAACGCTGCGTTTTTGACGCTGCGTTTTTCCGCAGCGTCAAAAACGCAGCGTCCAGAGCATAGTGGAGGGGATTTCATGAAATCCAGACTCCACTATGCGTTAAAAAACGCATGCGTTTTTGTCGCGAAAACGCACATGCGGTGCGTTTTTTCAAAACGCAGCATGTTGCTACTATGAGCAAAACACGTAGGTACACCGCAGGTGACCTGCCAGTGACCTCAGGTGCAGTTTTGGTCAGGATTTTACCTGCATAAAATCCTGACCAAAGCCTGAAGCAAAACTGAACGTGGAAACATACCCTAAGGGTGAGTTTCCACGGTCAGGAAACGCTGCTTGTTTGACGCTGCGCAGAGCTGCAGCGTCAAACAAGCAGCGTCCAGATGTTCCAGCATAGTGGAGGGGATTTTAGGAAATCCCGTCTCCACTATGCGTGGAAACCCGCACGCGGCGGCCCTGCGACTCCGGACATGCTGCGCCTCTTTTCAGATCGCAGCATGTCCGTACACCTTGCGGGGACGCAGCATCCCCGCAAGGCATATCACAGGGCCCTATGGGACAGAGCGATCATCCCGGATGTGAAGAGTTAACACATCCGGCATGATCGCGTCCCAGAAAGGGGGCGGGGCTTAGCGCCGAGCGGCTTCGCCGCTGCGGCGATACCGCCGGTCATCCTGACAGTGGAGACATACCCTTAGGAGCGTGGAGCAATGTAGAAAGAAGTGAAGTATACCAGCAGCACAGTGTATTTCAGAAGAAGAGTGTATGCTATACTAGAGGCATGACAGGGGAGAGGAAACTGGAAAAATGCAGGCTATCCTAGCAGCACAGAGCATTTCAGGAAAGGAGTGGGCTTTGGAGAAGGTCAGAACAGGAATGCTATATGCAAGGGCAGTATCCTATGTTTTGATAGACGGAGGTTGGACCAGATGATCCTGGAGGTTCCTTCCAACTCTACATCTCTCATACAAGAAAACAAACGTGATACCGACTAAGAAAATATCTCAGTAAAAAAAAAAAAAAAGAAGAAGTTCCAATTGGTTATTAGTCCCAAACTCACACCGCAGCTTTTATATATGGTTGTCAAGGAGCATGTTCCTAGTAACTAGACAACTCAGGTTTTAAAGGGCTTTATCAGGATTAGAAAAACATGGCCACTTTCTTAAAAAAAAAAAAAAAAGAAGCCAATTTGAAAGTATGGCCTGTTTTCAGGAATGAAGCCAAACGTCATCTGTTATGAAAGAGAACCCAAAAATCATGGCTTTATTTGTTAAAAAAAAAAAGCTTGAAAGCAAGACTGTCGTTGCTGTCCATAATTACTAGTCACAGCAGAGCTTTCAGATCTTAAACTGCTCGAGAAAAATGAAACCTAAGCTCTGATTGGTTGTAATGTGCGACCAAGATGGACAATTTAGGCCTTAATTACCACAAAAGTAAAACTGATGGGGTATGTTTCCACGGTCAGTAAATGCTGCGGATTGGATGCTGCGTACAGATGTTACAGTATAGTGGAAGGGATTTCATGAAATCCCATCTCCACTATGCGTGCAGGGATGCCTCCGGCTTTCCTGAGTAACCGGACATGCGGCGCGTCTTTCCAGACCGCAACATGTCTATTTATTTTGCGCTCCGTCTCCGCAAGATAAAGTCACCCATACAATGTATGGGACGAGGTGATTCCGCATGGTTCAATGAACACATGCGGAATCACCACGCGTACAAAAGCCGGCAGCGCTCTGGACCGAGCGTACATGTGCTGCATCCAAAGCACTGCCAATACTGACTGTGGAAACATACCCACATAGTTTCCCTCAGCGACCAATTAGAGCTCAGCTTTCGTTTTTCCAGAGCAGTTCAGAAAATGAAAGCTGGGCTCTGATTGGCTGCCATTGTTAGTTTGAAGCCTATAGCAAAATAATACCACACACAACCTGTGGAGAGAGGTGGCGCAGTTTTCCTGAAGAAAGCAGCCATGTTTTTCTCAACCAAGTCCATTAACCAGAGAATATGTTACTTTTGTGGCAGCCTGTATATTTGGAAGGACGTCAGCCATTGCTTACTGTAAACACAGGAGACTACCCGCAGCACGTGTACGGGGAGCATTACCTGAGCCCACAGGGCAAGATTCAGCTCAACTTACACCAAAGTTCACTCCTTCCCTCCCCACACCTATGAATGAGCTCATTAACCCTTTCCTTATCAAAGATTGTGCAGCCGATCCAATATGTATCTAATCATCTAATCAGATGTGATCCTGTCTGCTGAGACTGTATCTAAGCCACTCAGGTGTGAGCTTGTATACAAAGCCAGTCTACCTTATCCACTAGTTTCTGAAATTGCACATGCTCAGCCGGTATATCTAAGCCTATAATGTGAAAAATGCCTTCTGCTGAGCCAGCATATCTAAGCCCATTATGTGAAAAATGCCATCTACTGAGCCAGTGTATCTAAGCCCATCATGTGAAAAATGCCATCTACTGAGCCAGTGTATCTAAGCCCATCATGTGAAAAATGCCATCTACTGAGCCAGTGTATCTAAGCCCATCATGTGAAAAATGCCATCTACTGAGCCAGTGTATCTAAGCCCATCATGTGAAAAATGCCATCTACTGAGCCAGTGTATCTAAGTCCATCGTGTGAAAAATGGCTTCTGCTGAGCCAGTGTATCCAAGTCCATTGTATGAAAAATGGCATCTGCTGAGATGGCGTATCTAATCTTATTACGTGTAAAATACCTACAGCTGAGCTAGCGTATCTAATCCTAAACCTATCATTTGAAAAAAGTGGCTTACTGAGCTGGAGTACCACAATGGGCGTGCGCTAGCGATGCGTCCGACATTGGATTAAATGGCGGCGTTAACGGACTACGTTACACCGCGGCATAACGCGGTGTAACGTAGTCCGTTTAACGAACGCCAAAAGCGTAATGTGAACCTGGCCTAATCCTGTTTTCTGATCCAGAGTATTTGTTATCCTGTTAGAGCTGATGTATCTAAGCTCATAATGCGTGAGCCTGTCTGTTTACTCAGTGTAGCCAAGACTAATCTTACACAAGATCCTAAAATCCTATTCCCTCAATTCATGGTGCTTCCGAGCCTGGGAAAAAACGCGGCTGGAAGTAAGGCTGGGAGGGAAGGGGCAATGCCGACGGGACAATCACCAGACCAGGATCGTAGTAGCTTCGAGGGCCCCACCAAGTGTCTTTAATTATTAATAAAAGTGGCTGCCGTGGCCATTATTATCCAAAAAGACTATTGGTTGTGGTTTGTTTTATTCAAGGGGGCTGAAAGTCATGGAGAGTGGACCTTGCCCGGGTCATGCGTGATCCTGTCTTTTTACTCAGTGTAGCCAAGACTAATCTTACACAAGATCCTAAAATCCTATTTGCTTTTCGGCTGCTACCTGACATTGAGTACTGATTCTTATCTTACGTGGAAGCAGGTCCTTCTTACTTTCCCCCAAATGGAGTGCCCCTTAAATTCAGAATTTGGAGAAATAATTCAAGAAATTGGAGTTAACATGGGAAACAAGTGGATTCTTACCTTTCTGGCAGTGACGAGATGTCCAGCATCGTGGTTCCTGCACACCACTTATCACGGTCTTCACACATGAAGACTGTGATAAGCCGGGACAGACATCTGCACATTCCTCTAATGGCTTGTTCCCGACCATATAGTGGCTGTCCACTGTGTCTGACATGAGCGACCAGTCTATGGTGGAGACGTGACAGAGCTCCTGGTTCCGCTCAATGCGGACAGCTCCCCGTAATATGTTTGTGAGACTGAGAAGTCCTATGTCACGTAAATGAGGCATCTCAAAGATAACCAAGGAGTAGTGGAAAAACAAGTCGGTACCACGGATCACCGAAAGGTTGGGAAAAAGTTCATGAAGGCTTTCTAAACCATAGACACGAAACAGCAGAAGATACTCAGTGATCATAGTCAATCGAGGGAAGCTCAGGCCTCGGAAATCCTCAGGCTTGGTTCCAAACATGAGCAGAATCTGTAGGTTGCCTTGGATGACGGTACAGTTTTCCAATTTATGGAGTTGGCTCACGTCACTCCGGATGTCCATGCTGCCGCAAACTGTAAGACAACGGGAAAAATGGATTACGAGTTGGAAATATGGAGATTGAAGTATGGACCCAGAACACGTCATCTGCTGAAGTCTGAGGGGCTTACACTACCACCTAAAGCCAAAGATTTCCAATGAAGATATTCACCACCAAAAATAGCATGCACCTTCAGATGCCTTGTTATGGAGACATCCCCATTGGCATTTTTTCTTTCTTTAATAAGGACACTTAGGTTGGAACTTTCCATTGGGCAACAGATAATGAAGCCTTGTTTATGGAAGCAAACCTGTTATCTCATCATAACAAGTACGACGTGCAGATGGACGTCAGTCGGGGGCACGGTGATTAGATTGATGAAATACTTGTCATCATGGCAGGTGAGCCATGTTTGCTTTCCTCTAAAAATTCCCAAAATACATCTAGCACATCCCGTGCATCAGTGAATAAGTCACTCAATTGGGTAGAAGTAGTAACAACCATTGTAGAGGCTTTTGAGACATGAGAGTTCACCTTGGCATAGAAGTTGGATTGTCTCCAACAAGCCCCGGATATACAAAATGAATTTCAATTAAAAAAAAAAAAAAAAAGGATTTTACTCTCAGGACAATAAAAGTCATCTCCTTCCACCAGTATGTCCAGTGTGGATCACAGGCTAAAATTTGAGACATTTATTCTAACATCCTGTCTTGGAAATGGAAATTCTGACCCAACAGAGTAGATCTTGACTAATTTTCCAATTTTCCAAATTTTGGAAATCAAAACAAACTCCTAATATTAATGCATAATGACAAATTTGCTAACTGAGGGGTGGGTGGCGATTATCATTCATATATGTGAGGGCCACAGAAACTGCAGGACTGAAGGACAAAATTCTTGTTTCTCCTGTCCTTTTGAGATTAAACCCAAAAACTTCACAATAACCTATTTAAACCAATAACATATAATAGTAGAAGCTCCAAGAAATTGTTGATTTTTCATTTACAGCAAATAGAAACCTAATGTACCTTCAGCCCTCTAGAGAGACAAATCCCCTACTGCGGAACAGATTTGTAAAAATCCAAAAGGGGTTGAAGCCCACCCAAAATCATGTCGAACCCAGCTAAAAATTACCCCCTCTGTCAGATTTTAAAGGGTTTGCCTAAACTGACCCTGTTTTATGAAATCTAGAATCACATCACAACCTAGGTCTACCAGGAAATCCATGTCAAGTATCATTTCCTGGTGGGTCTAGATTCTGATCTGATTCTAGGTTTCTTACAATTGGGTCAATTTAGACAAACCCTCTAAATCTGACAGAGGGGGTAATTTTTAGTTGGGTTCTTCCTTGTTAAATTCTGCTGGAAGGGAAGTGACAATCTCTGCTGCATTGTGGTTGTCACTTTTTCAGTCGCTCCAGCCATTCACCTGCAGATTGCGTTTCAGTCATACTGAAATATACTGGGCAATTTAAGCTTTTCCTGGTGGGCTTAGGCTGCAATATACTTCTAGGACTGTTTAACAACAGGATTAATGGGTCCAGCTGAAGACGATCCCTCTAAATTTGAAGAAGACGGTTTCCTGGACAGTTTCTGATCCTACTTTATTACCTTTGCTCCCTTGAGTTTTCGTTTTTTGTATTTTTTAATCCACTATATGATTCCAGAGATATGGACTTGTTTAACCTAGTGCTTTTATCTTTCTCAAGGGGTGTCACTCATATGTTCCTCTGGGGCGTGTCTTTTTTGTCACTCTGCACAATGGCCTAATAAGTAACACCCCCTTGACGTGCATAAAAATGAGCGCTAAATAAAAATTCCCGTATCTCTGAAATGGCAAATTTTTTAAAAAGGGAATACTCAGGGGATCAATGGGAATTCAATAAAAGCAAAAACTGACCATTTTGACCTGGTTACAGGGCCCCCCTTAAAGGGGCATTTCCATTTTGTAACATCATTGGATATTGTATTACTTTCTAGTCAGCAGGGAACTGACCTATGGGTTCTCATCGATCCTAGGAACAAAGGGGCCACAACTCTGATTTAACACTCTACCCCTTTTACTGTTTTTTTCTGTAATGTGCCACCCAGGACACCCATTGTGCAGGAAAATTAGCAAAGTGCCCATTCAGAGATGGTAGGGAACACTCTATTAGTCAAAAAAGTGATCAATGTAATCCATCCACTAAGACATTTAGGGGTCCCCTAGGTCGCAATTCACGCTTTATCAGAGGGCCACATTGGTGGCACCTGTGAGCTCGGACATCCAAAATTGGCGGCTGTCAAGCTCTCAGACCCCAATGGTACCTTGTTGGGACTCATAAAAAAAAATCAAGTATCTAAAGGGCAAGTCCAGCCAAAAGGGAAGTAAAAAAGTAATTATTTGTCTAAGCTTGTATTAACGTGGAATGAAGAAGTTTTGTGTTTATAGACCGAATTGATAACCGCATTTCCACATTCCTTGTAAAGCGTCGATGCTCCGAGCATTTCTCTGGCAGATCAGGGGTTAATGATGGCATTATCGACTCCTGGAAATGCAGGTTGCGCGGCTTCTTCACCAGCAAACATAGCCACCTGCTGTTTTGGGCAAAATATTGAAACAACAAAAATAACATCTTTTTGGCACGGTCTCCGGAGCGGCGCACTCAGTATGTACAGTAAACATATGCGTCGTACACTATGTTGACTGATCACTTCTTATGTAGCAATTTTTTGGGGCTGACCGGGGCATTGAAAATTATAGCCACCACCAATAAAATTTGCGCATCGGAAAAACATCACATTATTTCTAGTCAGTCTGGGTTTTTGTACGCAATTGCAAAGAACCTGTCCCTTTAAATATAAGAAAAAACTAACCCTCAAAGCAAAATCTTCCTACAAAACAATACTCAGGACCCCCCTTCTATTATTCAGGGCTGTATTTGCACTGGAGGACCCACCCATGTATTACATTAATTGTAACGCGTACCATGTAATACTACATTTCTCCGGTAGAGGCCACTGTAGAAGAAGCGTATGGCTGGACACAGCTAGCTAATCACAATCGATCAATCAAGCTTCCAGACAGCTTTAATTTAAAAATAAAGGCATTGTCATGCTGAGACTACCCCTTTAATGAGGGGATGGGTTGCAGTAATGATACTATAGGGCTGGAGGCTGAAACACTGAGAAGTTTAGGATAATTCTGCCATTTGATTGCCTGATTTTCAAGCATATCCTTGTATTAGGATTTCATTGGTGGAGACCACAATTCTGAAAAATGGGGGGCCTACTCGCTAAACAGCCCCCAACCTGTTCAACTAATGGACGTGATGCTATATTTTTTGGGGAAATACCATAAGTGGAAGTCTTGATTAGGCCGGTTTCATACTTAAGACTTTCACAGTCCAAGTACAGACTGCGATATCCAGGTCGGCCTTGGGCCTCCTGATCCAAACTCAACAGCCTAAGGCTGCCGTCACACTAGCAGTATTTGGTCAGTATTTTACCTCAGTATTTGTAGCCAAAACCAGGAGTGGGTGATAAATGCAGAAGTGGTGCATATGTTTCTGTTATACTTTTCCTCTTTTGGTTTTGGCTTACAAATACTGATGTAAAATACTGACCAAATACTGATAGTGTGACGGCAGCCTTACAGGTATATTTGAGGCTGTTGAGTTCTGGTCTGGATGCCAATGACCAGTCTGGCCGGTCCTGGTAAATGGTCCATGCAACCCCCTCTAGGGCTCCGCTCCGGGGGTCATTTATGACCCACACTAGGGCAGCTTTATGAACCACTCTAAAACAAACTGCTGCTTTCACTGGCAACCAATCACAGCACAGCTTTCATCTTATACTGTGCCCCTGAAAAATGAAATCTGCGCCGTGATTGGTTACTATGGGAAACGAGGACAGTTAAATAAATCTGGACTTCTGTGTTTAGAAGATATTGGGGATATCTAGAAAAAAAAGCTAAGAGCAGGACAACCCCTTTAAATTATGCCTCAGCATTAAAAGGGGAAGATTTAGCAATTATGTTTTTTCCTCCATTCAGCAAAAAAAAAAAAAAAAAACTGGATATTTTGGATAGTCAGATAATCGTTGCAGAAAAAAGTGACTCCAGTAACAAAGGAGATGTCCATGATTAGACTTAAAGGTCTAGTGATTTTTTTTTTTTTTTTTCCAAAACAGCGCCACTCTCCTCTGCAGGTCATAGCTGGAATTGCAGCTCATTTGTTTGCTTAATGGAGCTGAGCTATTATACCAGATACAGTCCTGAAAAAAAAAAAAAAAAAGCCTGGACATCCCCATGAATTGTCATAGGCAAGGTCTCCATGATTCCTGAATGCTAGACTTCCATATTGAAAATAACTAATTGATAGTGACAAATACCGATCACAGCCCTAGAAGGGGCGGCCATTGGAAGCATCCCCCCCAAATCCTCTACTAATCTGGGATTTAAAAGCTAAAGTAGGAAGAAGCCCCCGAAGACCCTCATAATCTGAACAGGGGGGGGACTTGATATAAAACACACACATATACAGCAAACGTAATATTGGGAAACTTACAGTCTGTGGTGTCCACGCTTGCGACAAACACGAGGCCGACGAGCAGCGCCATCGTGAGGGGTATCACACACGCCTGGGGGGGAGTCCTCTCCATGTTCTCCAATTTTTTAAAAATCTGGTAAAATATTAAAAACTAAAAAAAAAAAAAGGAAAAATGTGTAAAAAGCAAATGTCAGAAGTCCATGTGGCTGACAGAGCTGTGGCGCGTCATGGCATGAGGGGATGATGGGGTAGTAGTGGATGCTGGGGTTGTGCACCTGAGCTGTGCAGCGTGAGCACCTGTGTACTGGAGGGGTGTGACTAAGTGTCGCCTCCTGGTATTACAGCAGGTGTAGCCGCAGCGTGCCACAATGCCAGCCCCACTCTGCTGATCATTGGCCGCCATGGCCTCACCCACACCCCTGACTGTACATTGCAAGTACCCAGCCCACCTCTACCTGCTGCACAGAGAAGGTGCAGAAATCTGATGGTGTCTTGAAGGGGTTAACGAAAATAGATCCCAGGGGATCTACAGCTGTCACCTTCTGTGGAAAATAGGCAAATTCTGCCTCTTAGCAGAGCTTAACTTCACTTTAAAGTGGCTGTGTAAGATCAGAACAGCGCCACTCACATCCACAGGTCATATGTGGTATTACACATCAGCCCCTTTCCTCGAAGAAGGCAGCAATGTGTTCCTAATCAAACACGTTTGGTTGTTGTTTTTAGCAATTTTCTGAAATAAAAGCAGTGTTTTTACCATGATTTATAAAAATGTGGCAACTTAAAAAGAATCGAGTTTTACTGCAAAAATAAAAGTTCTGAAAACACAGCAGAAATTAGATTAAAAAAAGCTGCTGCCAAAATCTTTGCTTGGGGGCAATAATTATTTATTTTTTCTAATGTTGAACTATTTTATTTACCTTTTATTTTTTTCTCCTTGTTTTCTCCAGACTTGAGCACAGTCTACGGCTATGTTCACATTCAGCATTTTTTTCTGCAGCCAAATCCTGCTCTATTGGCCGTAAAAAAAGCTGCATTCAAAACACCTATCTCGCAGCATTTTGGCAGCATTTATGACACTGTTCTTTGGGTGTGGATTACGTCTGCTTTATCTACACCACATGTTTAATAAAGTTTGTTTTATTCACCAAAATGCTGCAATAATACCTTTATTTGCAGAGATTTTTCACATCTTAAAAACACTGGACCAAAAACTGCAGCCTTATTATGTTCACACCATGCATCAGTGCTTTTTTACATCTATGTCAGAAAATTGTGGCAAATAAATGCAAAGCGATCACATCATATGTACTAGTTCACACAATGCATTCCCGATCCGTGATTTTTCAATTTTCCGCATTTTTACTGCATTTTTGGAAAATTGTAGTAAAAACTGAATTGCAAGTGCATCGTGTGAACACAGTCTGACAATGGTGTTGCATCCAATTTTTTTTTGTTTCAAAAAAGCATGGCATTTTTTCATAATATGTCTCTGTAGGACTCCATAAAGAGCATGCAAAAAATGTGTAAACCCAAAAAAATACTAAAAAATGGGGAAAAAAAGTCTGCAATGTCGTATATGATAATCAGGTGGACTGATCTAGAAGAAATTTCTTGGAAGACGTAGCCGTGCTTTCCACCTGCTGGAATATTTTGGTGACATTTTTCTCTTTCCTTTGTTTTGGGTCATCCAGCACTAAATATTTACCCTGAAAACTGACTGTAACAAATGAGAGTAAGGACTTCGAATAACAGGAGAGGAGCAGATTTTAACTGTTCCATTCCCGGACACAGTCACAAGAAAAACAATAGACATCTGTACTGTTTATATATGTACTGTACTGTACCTGTGTGTCATACAGTGTGTACTGTCCTGTACGTCTATAATGTACTGTACCTGTGTGTCATACAGTGTGTACTGTCCTGTACGTGTATAATGTACTGTACCTGTGTGTCATACAGTGTGTACTGTCCTGTACCTGTATAATGTACTGTACCTGTGTGTCATACAGTGTGTACTGTCCTGTACATGTATACTGTACTGTACCTGTGTGTCATACAGTGTGTACTGTCCTGTACGTGTATAATGTACTGTACCTGTGTGTCATACAGTGTGTACTGTCCTGTACGTGTATAATGTACTGTACCTGTGTGTCATACAGTGTGTACTGTCCTGTACATGTATAATGTACTGTACCTGTGTGTCATACAGTGTGTACTGTCCTGTACATGTATAATGTACTGTACCTGTGTGTCATACAGTGTGTACTGTCCTGTACATGTATACTGTACTGTACCTGTGTGTCATACAGTGTGTACTGTCCTGTACATGTATAATGTACTGTACCTGTGTGTCATACAGTGTGGACTGTCCTGTACATGTATAATGTACTGTACCTGTGTGTCATACAGTGTGTACTGTCCTGTACGTGTATAATGTACTGTACCTGTGTGTCATACAGTGTGTACTGTCCTGTACATGTATAATGTACTGTACCTGTGTGTCATACAGTGTGTACTGTCCTGTACATGTATAATGTACTGTACCTGTGTGTCATACAGTGTGCACTGTCCTGTACGTGTATAATGTACTGTAACTGTGTGTCATACAGTGTGCACTGTCCTGTACATGTATAATGTACTGAACCTATATGTCATACAGTGTGTACTGTCCTGTACATGTATAATGTACTGTACCTGTGTGTCATACAGTGTGCACTGTCCTGTACATGTATAATGTACTGTACTTGTGTGTCATACAGTGTGTACTGTCCTGTACATGTATAATGTACTGTACTTGTGTGTCATACAGTGTGTACTGTCCTGTACGTGTATAATGTACTGTACCTGTGTGTCATACAGTGTGTACTGTCCTGTACGTGTATAATGTACTGTACCTGTGTGTCATACAGTGTGTACTATCCTGTAGATGTATAATGTACTGTACCTGTGTGTCATACAGTGTGTACTATCCTGTACATGTATAATGTACTGTACCTGTGTGTCATACAGTGTGTACTGTCCTGTACATGTATAATGTACTGTACCTGTGTGTCATATAGTGTGTACTGTCCTGTACATGTATAATGTACTGTACCTGTGTGTCATACAGTGTGCACTGTCCTGTACATGTATAATGTACTGAACCTATATGTCATACAGTGTGTACTGTCCTGTACATGTATAATGTACTGTACCTGTGTGTCATACAGTGTGCACTGTCCTGTACATGTATAATGTACTGTACCTGTGTGTCATACAGTGTGCACTGTCCTGTACATGTATAATGTACTGTACCTGTGTGTCATACAGTGTGCACTGTCCTGTACATGTATAATGTACTGTACCTGTGTGTCATACAGTGTGTACTGTCCTGTACGTGTATAATGTACTGTAACTGTGTGTCATACAGTGTGCACTGTCCTGTACATGTATAATGTACTGAACCTATATGTCATACAGTGTGTACTGTCCTGTACATGTATAATGTACTGTACCTGTGTGTCATACAGTGTGCACTGTCCTGTACATGTATAATGTACTGTACTTGTGTGTCATACAGTGTGTACTGTCCTGTACATGTATAATGTACTGTAACTGTGTGTCATACAGTGTGTACTGTCCTGTACATGTATAATGTACTGTAACTGTGTGTCATACAGTGTGTACTGTCCTGTACATGTATAATGTACTGTACCTGTGTGTCATACAGTGTGTACTGTCCTGTACATGTATAATGTACTGTACCTGTGTGTCATATAGTGTGTACTGTCCTGTACATGTATAATGTACTGTACCTGTGTGTCATACAGTGTGTACTGTCCTGTACATGTATAATGTACTGTACCTGTGTGTCATACAGTGTGCACTGTCCTGTACATGTATAATGTACTGTAACTGTGTGTCATACAGTGTGTACTGTCCTGTACATGTATAATGTACTGTACCTGTGTGTCATACAGTGTGCACTGTCCTGTACATGTATAATGTACTGTACCTGTGTGTCATACAGTGTGTACTGTCCTGTACGTGTATAATATACTGAACCTATATGTCATACAGTGTGTACTGTCCTGTACATGTATAATGTACTGTAACTGTGTGTCATACAGTGTGTACTGTCCTGTACATGTATAATGTACTGTACCTGTGTGTCATACAGTGTGTACTGTCCTGTACATGTATAATGTACTGTACCTGTGTGTCATACAGTGTGCACTGTCCTGTACGTGTATAATGTACTGTACCTGTGTGTCATACAGTGTGTACTGTCCTGTACATGTATACTGTACTGTACCTGTGTGTCATACAGTGTGCACTGTCCTGTACATGTATAATGTACTGTAACTGTGTGTCATACAGTGTGCACTGTCCTGTACATGTATAATGTACTGAACCTATATGTCATACAGTGTGTACTGTCCTGTACATGTATAATGTACTGTACCTGTGTGTCATACAGTGTGCACTGTCCTGTACATGTATAATGTACTGTAACTGTGTGTCATACAGTGTGCACTGTCCTGTACATGTATAATGTACTGAACCTATATGTCATACAGTGTGTACTGTCCTGTACATGTATAATGTACTGTACCTGTGTGTCATACAGTGTGTACTGTCCTGTACATGTATAATGTACTGTACCTGTGTGTCATACAGTGTGTACTGTCCTGTAGATGTATAATGTACTGTACCTGTGTGTCATACAGTGTGTACTGTCCTGTACATGTATAATGTACTGTACCTGTGTGTCATACAGTGTGTACTGTCCTGTACATGTATAATGTACTGTACCTGTGTGTCATACAGTGTGTACTATCCTGTACATGTATAATGTACTGTACCTGTGTGTCATACAGTGTGTACTGTCCTGTACATGTATAATGTACTGTACCTGTGTGTCATATAGTGTGTACTGTCCTGTACATGTATAATGTACTGTACCTGTGTGTCATACAGTGTGTACTGTCCTGTATATGTATAATGTACTGTACCTGTGTGTCATACAGTGTGGACTGTCCTGTACATGTATAATGTACTGTACCTGTGCGTCATACAGTGTGTACTGTCCTGTACATGTATAATGTACTGTACCTGTGTGTCATACAGTGTGTACTGTCCTGTACATGTATACTGTACTGTACCTGTGTGTCATACAGTGTGTACTGTCCTGTACATGTATAATGTACTGTACCTGTGTGTCATACAGTGTGTACTGTCCTGTACATGTATACTGTACTGTACCTGTGTGTCATACAGTGTGTACTATCCTGTACATGTATAATGTACTGAACCTATATGTCATACAGTGTGTACTGTCCTGTACATGTATAATGTACTGTACCTGTGTGTCATACAGTGTGTACTGTCCTGTACATGTATAATGTACTGTACCTGTGTGTCATACAGTGTGTACTGTCCTGTACATGTATAATGTACTGTACCTGTGTGTCATACAGTGTGTACTGTCCTGTACATGTATACTGTACTGTACCTGTGTGTCATACAGTGTGTACTGTCCTGTACATGTATAATGTACTGTACCTGTGTGTCATACAGTGTGCACTGTCCTGTACATGTATAATGTACTGTAACTGTGTGTCATACAGTGTGCACTGTCCTGTACATGTATAATGTACTGAACCTATATGTCATACAGTGTGTACTGTCCTGTACATGTATAATGTACTGTACCTGTGTGTCATACAGTGTGCACTGTCCTGTACATGTATAATGTACTGTACTTGTGTGTCATACAGTGTGTACTGTCCTGTACATGTATAATGTACTGTACTTGTGTGTCATACAGTGTGTACTGTCCTGTACATGTATAATGTACTGTAACTGTGTGTCATACAGTGTGTACTGTCCTGTACATGTATAATGTACTGTAACTGTGTGTCATACAGTGTGTACTGTCCTGTACATGTATAATGTACTGTACCTGTGTGTCATACAGTGTGTACTGTCCTGTACATGTATAATGTACTGTAACTGTGTGTCATACAGTGTGTACTGTCCTGTACATGTATAATGTACTGTACCTGTGTGTCATACAGTGTGTACTGTCCTGTACATGTATAATGTACTGTACCTGTGTGTCATACAGTGTGTACTGTCCTGTACGTGTATAATATACTGAACCTATATGTCATACAGTGTGTACTGTCCTGTACATGTATAATGTACTGTAACTGTGTGTCATACAGTGTGTACTGTCCTGTACATGTATAATGTACTGTACCTGTGTGTCATACAGTGTGCACTGTCCTGTACATGTATAATGTACTGTAACTGTGTGTCATACAGTGTGCACTGTCCTGTACATGTATAATGTACTGAACCTATATGTCATACAGTGTGTACTGTCCTGTACATGTATAATGTACTGTACCTGTGTGTCATACAGTGTGCACTGTCCTGTACATGTATAATGTACTGTACTTGTGTGTCATACAGTGTGTACTGTCCTGTACATGTATAATGTACTGTAACTGTGTGTCATACAGTGTGTACTGTCCTGTACATGTATAATGTACTGTACCTGTGTGTCATACAGTGTGCACTGTCCTGTACATGTATAATGTACTGTACTTGTGTGTCATACAGTGTGCACTGTCCTGTACATGTATAATGTACTGTAACTGTGTGTCATACAGTGTGTACTGTCCTGTACATGTATAATGTACTGTACCTGTGTGTCATACAGTGTGTACTGTCCTGTACGTGTATAATATACTGAACCTATATGTCATACAGTGTGTACTGTCCTGTACATGTATAATGTACTGAACCTATATGTCATACAGTGTGTACTGTCCTATACATGTATAATGTACTGTACTTGTGTGTCATACAGTGTGCACTGTCCTGTACATGTATAATGTACTGTACCTGTGTGTCATACAGTGTGCACTGTCCTGTACATGTATAATGTACTGTACCTGTGTGTCATACAGTGTGTACTGTCCTGTACATGTATAATGTACTGTACTTGTGTGTCATACAGTGTGTACTGTCCTGTACATGTATAATGTACTGTAACTGTGTGTCATACAGTGTGCACTGTCCTGTACATGTATAATATACTGAACCTATATGTCATACAGTGTGTACTATCCTGTACATGTATAATGTACTGTAATTGTGTGTCATACAGTGTGTACTTTCCTGTACATGTATAATGTACTGTAACTGTGTGTCATACAGTGTGTACTGTCCTGTACATGTATAATGTACTGTACCTGTGTGTCATACAGTGTGTACTGTCCTGTACATGTATAATGTACTGTAACTGTGTGTCATACAGTGTGCACTGTCCTGTACATGTATAATGTACTGAACCTATATGTCATACAGTGTGTACTGTCCTGTACATGTATAATGTACTGTACCTG
Source organism: Ranitomeya variabilis (assembly GCF_051348905.1). NCBI lineage: Eukaryota > Metazoa > Chordata > Amphibia > Anura > Dendrobatidae > Ranitomeya > Ranitomeya variabilis. Next base: position 594,599,298 of record NC_135232.1, on the reverse strand, counting down.
TGTCATACAGTGTGCACTGTCCTGTACATGTATAATGTACTGTACCTGTGTGTCATACAGTGTGTACTATCCTGTACATGTATAATGTACTGTACCTGTGTGTCATACAGTGTGCACTGTCCTGTACATGTATAATGTACTGTACTTGTGTGTCATACAGTGTGTACTGTCCTGTACATGTATAATGTACTGTACCTGTGTGTCATACAGTGTGTACTGTCCTGTACGTGTATAATATACTGAACCTATATGTCATACAGTGTGCACTGTCCTGTACATGTATAATGTACTGTAACTGTGTGTCATACAGTGTGTACTGTCCTGTACAAGTATAATGTATTGTACCTGTGTGTCATATAGTGTGTACTGTCCTGTACATGTATAATGTACTGTACTGTGCCCATGTATGATACAGTGTGTACTATCCTGTACATGTATAATGTACTGTACCTGTGTGTCATACAGTGTGTACTGTCCTGTACATGTATAATGTACTGGAACTGTGTGTCATACAGTGTGTACTGTCCTATACATGTATAATGTACTGTACCTGTGTGTTATACAGTGTGTACTGTCCTATACATGTATAATGTACTGTACCTGTGTGTCATGTAGTGTGTACTGTCCTGTACATATATAACATACTGCACTGTGCCCATGTATGATACAGTGTGTACTGTTCTGTACATGTATAATATAGTGTGCCTATATGTCATACAGTGTTTACTGTCCTGTACATGTATAATAAACTGTACCTGTATGTCATACAGTGTGTACTGTCCTGTACATGTATATACTGTACTATACCTGTATGTCATACAGTGTGTACTGTCCTGTACATACAGTTAGGTCCATATATATTTGGACAGAGACAACATTTTTCTAATTTTGGTTATAGACATTACCACAATGAATTTTAAACAAAACAATTCAGATGCAGTTGAAGTTCAGACTTTCAGCTTTCATTTGAGGGTATCCACATTAAAATTGGATGAAGGGTTTAGGAGTTTCAACTCCTTAACAGGTGCCACCCTGTTTTTAAAAGGACCAAAAGTAATTGGACAGATTCAATAATTTTTAATGAAATGTTCATTTTTAGTACTTGGTTGAAAACCCTTTGTTGGCAATGACTGCCTGAAGTCTTGAACTCATGGACATCACCAGACGCTGTGTTTCCTCCTTTTTCATGGTCTGCCAGGCCTTCACTGTGGTGGTTTTCAGTTGCTGTTTGTTTGTGGGCCTTTCTGTCTGAAGTTTAGTCTTTAACAAGGGAAATGCATGCTCAATTGGGTTGAGATCAGGTGACTGACTTGGCCATTCAAGAATATTCCACTTCTTTGCTTTAATAAACTCCTGGGTTGCTTTAGCTTTATGTTTTGGGTCAGTGTCAATCTGTAGTATGAAACGACGACCAATCAGTTTGGCTGCATTTGGCTGGATCTGAGCACACAGTGTGGCTCTGAAGACCTCAGAATTCATTCGGCTGCTTCTGTCCTGTGTCACATCATCAATAAACACTAGTGACCCAGTGCCACTGGCAGCCATGCATGCCCAAGCCATCACACTGCCTCCGCCGTATTTTACAGATGATGTGGTATGCTTTGGACCGTGAGCTGTACCACGCCTTCGCCATACTTTTCTCTTTCCATCATTCTGGTAGAGGTTGATCTTGGTTTCATCTGTCCAAAAAATGTTCTTCCAGAACTGTGCTGGCTTTTTTTAGATGTTTTTTAGCAAAGTCCAGTCTAGCCTTTTTATTCTTGATGTTTATGAGTGGCTTGCACCGTGCAGTGAACCCTCTGTAGTTACTTTCATGCAGTCTTCTCTTTATGGTAGATTTGGATATTGATACACCTACCTCCTGGAGAGTGTTGTTCACTTGGTTGGCTGTTTTGAAGGGGTTTCTCTTCACCATGGAGATTATTCTGCGATCATCCACCACTGTTGTCTTCTGTGGGTGCCCAGGTCTTTTTGCATTGATGAGTTCACCAGTGCTTTCTTTCTTTCTCAGGATGTACCAAACTGTAGATTTTGCCACTCCTAATAATGTAGCAATTTCTCGGATGGGTTTTTTCTGTTTTGGCAGCTTAAGGATGGCTTGTTTCACCTGCATGGAGAGCTCCTTTGACCACATGTTTACTTAACAGCAAAACCTTTCAAATGCAAGCACCACACCTCAAATCAACTCCAGGCCTTTTATATGCTTAATTGAGAATTACATATTGAAGGGATTGCCCACACCTGTCCATGAAATAGCCTTGGAGTCAATTGTCCAATTACTTTTGGTCCCTTTAAAAACAGGGTGGCACAGGTTAAGGAGCTGAAACTCCTAAACCCTTCATCCAATTTTAATGTGGATACCCTCAAATGAAAGCTGAAAGTCTGAACTTCAACTGCATCTGAATTGTTTTGTTTAAAATTCATTGTGGTAATGCCTATTACCAAAAGTAGAAAAATGTTGTCTTTGTCCAAATATATATGGACCTAACTGTATATAATGTACTGTATCTGTATGTCATACAGTGTGTACTGTCCTGTACTTGTATATACTGTACTGTACCTGTATGACATATAGTGTGTACGGTCCTGTACATGTATTTACTGTACTGTACCTTTATGTCCTACAGTGTATACTGTCCTGTACATGTACCGTATATACTGTACCTGTATGTCATTCAGTGTATACTGTCCTGTAAAAGCACCCCCAAAGTATGATGTTTCCCCACCATGCTTCACTTTTGGGACGGTGTTCTTGGGGTTGTATTCATCCTTCTTCTTCTTCTTCCAAACACGGCGAGTGGAGTTGATACCAAAAATTAGTATTTTGTTCTCAACTGATCGCATGACCTTCTCCCATGCCTCCTCTAGATCATTCAGATGGTGATTGGCTAATTTCAAATGGGCCTGGATGTGTGCTTCACTGCTGACATAAAGTGGGGGACTTTGCGTGCCCTGCAGGATTTTAATACATGATGGTGTACTGTGTTACTAACGGTAATGTTTGAGACTGTGGTTCTAGCTCTCTTCAGGTCATTTACCAGGTCCTCCCGTTTAGTTCTGGGCTGATTCCTGACCTTTCTCGGAATCATCCTTACCCCACAAGGCAAGATCTTGCATGGAGCCTGTGATGACACAGAATTTAATCTTAATTATTCAGACATCTATTTTCGGTTGGTTAAGAACCATATACTGTTGTCAAATGAGTGTTAAACGTTGATTTTTGATATGTTTCAATGGCTGTTTGCCTCATATATCAGCTCCTACAGCTTGTGTCCGCTATCTTTGCAAGACAGGGATGCAGGGTCATTAAACAACGGATGTTTGATAACATGTTGATTGACCATTGTGTGGGTTCTGTGGATTGTTGACTTGCAAAACAGAGGAGTAGCTATGCAAATTGATCAAATACTCAAACAATGCGAGTCACATCTTCCTCTTGACCTCTGGGTGATGGCTTGAAGAAATCATAAAATCATAAAATGTTAGAGTTGGAAGAAACCTCTAGGGTCATTGTGTCCAACCCCCTCATCAATGCAGCACAGGATTCACTAAACCATCTCAGACAGATGTCTGTTTGAAGATTTCCATTGCAGGAGAACTCACCACGTCTCGTGGCAGCCTTTTCCAATTATTGATCATTAGGACAACAGTTGTGAACTAAAAAATGGGGATATGCCTCTGTAACAGTAGATCTACAGAACCGGAGACTCTTTACAAAACCACAGCCAGAAACAATCTACAGGACTGAAGCCAGAATATCATAGTTCCATCTCAAGGTATACAGAATAGACATCCTATAGGATGCCAGCTTAGGGGACCACAGCCCTGACTGCAAGAATACAGATCTGCTCCATTGACCATCACTGAACACATGGATACGTTTGGGGAAGTCAGGATTTAGACCCACCAGTCACTTGAGTCCCATGGATACATTTGGCGATGCCATAATTGGGACCCACCAGTCACCTGTTTCCACAGAGATGTTCAGAGAAGCCAGGTTGTGACCCTCTGGTCACCTGGCCTTGTACCCCAACCACTCCATATACCAGACCTCTGCCCTTCCCTAATAACCTCCCTCTCCAACATCACTGAAGGAGAGCTTACTCGGCTCTTTTCCAAATCGCACCTCACCACTTGTGCACTTGACCCCATCCCCTCCCACCTGCTCCCCAACCTCACTAACATTCTCATTCCAGCCCTAACCCATCTCTTCAACCTATCGCTATCTTCTGGTACCTTCCCCTCTGCCTTCAAACATTCCACCATCACACCCATCCTCAAAAAAACTAACCTTGACCCAACTGCTATGCCCAGCTACCGTCCCATATCACTGCGCCCGTTTGCTTCGAAACTCTTTGAGCAGTATGTCCATGCTCAAATTTCCTCCCACCTCTCATCTAACTCTCTCCTTGACAACCTCCAATCTGGCTTCCGCCCCCACCACTCCACCGAAACTGCTCTGACCAAAATTACTAATGACTTAGTCACAGCCAAAGCTAACAGACAGTTCTCCATCTTCCTCCTTCTTGACCTGTCCTCTGCTTTCGACACAGTCGATCACTGCCTACTGCTACAGATTCTTTCTTCCCTTGGCATCAAGGACCTTGCCTTGTCCTGGATTGCCTCATACCTTTCCGACCGCACATTTAGTGTTTCCCACTCCCACACCACCTCCTCATCCCGCCCTCTCTCTTTTGGAGTCCCTCAAGGCTCTGTCCTAGGGCCCCTACTTTTTTCCATCTATACCTTTGGCCTAGGACAACTCATAAAGTCCCATGGCTTCCAGTACCACCTGTATGCGGACGACACTCAGATCTACCTCTCTGGCCCTGATGTCACCTCTCTGCTGTCCAGAATCCTGAAGTGTCTGTCAGCCATATCCTCCTTCTTCACCTCTCGCTTCGTAAAACTCAATGTAGACAAAACCGAACTCATCATCTTTCCCCCATCTCACGTATCCCCCCTACCTGACCTATCTATTATGGTAAACGGCATTACGCTCTCTCCCGCACCTGAAATACGCTGCCTCGGGGTAACTCTCGACTCTGCCCTGTCCTTCAAACCGCACGTCCAAACTCTTGCCACCTCCTGTCGCCTCCAACTCAAAAATATTGCCAGAATCCGTCCCTTCCTCAGCCCACATTCTACCAAAACTCTTGTGCATGCCCTCATCATTTCCCGCCTCGACTACTGCAACACCCTCCTCTGTGGCCTCCCCGCTAACTCTCTTGCACCACTCCAGTCTGTCCTCAACTCTGCTGCCCGCCTAATCCACCTCTCTCCTCGCTACTCCCCTGCTTCTCCCCTCTGCAAATTTCTCCACTGGCTCCCAATTCCCCAACGAATCCAGTTCAAACTACTAACACTGATCTACAAAGCCATCCACAACCTGTCCCCTCTCTATATTTCTGAACTAATCTCCCAATACCTTCCCTCACGTAATCTCCGATCCTCCCAAGACCTCCTACTCTCCTCCACACTTATTCGTTCCTCACACAACCGCCTCCAAGATTTCTCCCGAATATCCCCCATCCTCTGGAATTCCATGCCTCAACACGTCCGACTATCCACCACCCTCGGATCCTTCAGACAGAACCTGAAAACCCATCTCTTCAAGAAAGCCTACAGCCTGCAATAACCATTCTGCTGCCTCGCCATCGCCAGAGCAGCCGCCGCACCACCGCCAGAGCTGCAGCACCTCTGACCTTCTGTCTCTTCCCCACTATCCCATAGAATGTAAGTCCGCAAGGACAGGGTCCTCTCTCCCCTCTGTACCAGTCTGTCACTGTAAACGTGTTTACTGTAAATGATATCTGTAACTCTGTTTGTAACCCCTTTCTCATGTACAGCACCATGGAATCAATGGTGCTATATAAATAAATAATAATAATAATACCCCAATGGACTGTCAGCTTCCTAAGCTTGTTGTTACCTCCTCTCTGTGTGTTCCTGTAACGCCACAGGGATGCAAGCCCTAAGAGTGGACCCTTTGGACCATGGAACAGACCTACCCCTGGGCGAGCTGGCCTGGTGGAGACCGACCCCTATACAGGGATCGTCAGGAGCAAGCCCAGAGGTCAATGGAACCAAGGTAGCCAATATCAAGAGAGGCAGCTCCAGCAGTGGACAGGGACCGGAACTGAGTGGAACAACGGGAGGAAGGGGAATGCAGAGGAACAGGAACTGGGATCACGGATAATAGGAAACCAGGCAGGAGTGGAATGGAAACCAGGAGCAGACGTCAGAACGGGACTAATGGAAGACCAAAGCAGAAGCAGCTGTGAAAAGAGTAGGCGTAACACAGGAAGGGGTTTAATGCAGACAGGGCAGTATACTGGGCTACTGGTATATAGGGAACAGGAAGGGTTGCTAAGACACGAGCGTGCGGAAGCAGGCAGGGCAGCGCAAGTGTATATGGATAGCATTGAGGGCGCGGGTGCATGAGGCAGCAGGCGCAGGCCAAGGTTACTTAGCGGGTAGCAAGTAAATAACTAGGCACCTCCCCTTAGAGGAGGTGTCCAGAAAAACTCCATGATTCACCCATGTTGGCTGCCGGGATTTACTGATCAGAGGCACCCAAAGGTATAAATTACAGAAGAAATGCGCTGATGCCCTTTAAGGGACCAGGCGCATGCGCAGACTGTTATGGACCTGGTGGTTAGGAGCACCCGGAATGACCTGATGAGTAAATTCAAAATCGGGACTAGCTCTGGGTAAGTGGGAACTCTGCTGACCGCATACCCTACTCCTATCACACGCACACTAGAAATAGCCGTGGAGCGTACCTAACTCTCCCTAGACGCCTCTTCACAGCCTAAGAGCTAAGTACACCTAAAGATAGAAATAGAAGCCTTACCTTGCCTCAGAGAAATTCCCCAAAGGTAAAGGCAGACCCCCACATATATTGACTGTGAGTTAAGAGGAAAGTCACAAACACAGGAATGAAACAGGTTTTAGCAAAGGAGGCCAGATTTCACTAAATAGTCAGAGGATAGAAAAGGGAACTATGCGGTCAGCACAAAAATACTACAAAAACCACGCAGAGTAAGCAAAAAGACTCCCCACACCGACTCACGGTGTGGAGGTGCCACTCTGCACCCCAGAGCTTCCAGCTAGCAAGGGAATATCATGATAGCAAGCTGGACTAGAAATTAGCAGTAACAACAAATGAACTAGCAAAGACTTAGCTTCTGCTGGAGTAGACAGGTCCTCAGAGAAGTCCAAGAGAGATCTGAACCAATACTGACACATTGACAGCTGGCATGAAGTAACGATCTGAGTGGAGTTAAATAGGGAAGCAGCATAGCAATAAACGAGAGCAGCTGATAAAGCCAACCTCAGTGACCAGCAGTTCCGCTCGAAGCCACCAGAGGGAGTCCAAGAGCCGAACCAACCAAAGTACCATTCATGACCACAGGAGGGAGTCCGAGAACGGAATTCACAACAGTACCCCCCCCCTTGAGGAGGGGTCACCGAACCCTCACCAGGGCCCCCAGGCCGATCAGGACGAGCCAAATGAAAAACACGAACTAAATCGGCAGCATGGACATCGGAGGCAACAACCCAGGAATTATCCTCCTGACCATAGCCCTTCCACTTAACCAGGTACTGAAGCTTCCGTCTCGAAATACGAGAATCCAAAATTTTTTCCACCACATACTCCAACTCCCCCTCAACCAACACCGGAGCAGGAGGATCAACGGAGGGAACCATAGGCGCCACGTACCTCCGCAACAACGACCTATGGAACACATTATGGATGGCAAAAGAAGCTGGAAGGACCAAACGAAATGACACAGGGTTGAGAATTTCAGAAATCTTATAAGGACCAATGAAACGAGGCTTAAACTTAGGAGAAGAAACCTTCATAGGAACATAACGAGAAGACAACCAAACCAAATCCCCAACACGAAGTCGGGGACCAACACAACGACGGCGGTTAGCGAAACGTTGAGCCTTCTCCTGGGACAACGTCAGATTGTCCACTACGTGAGTCCAAATTTGCTGCAACCTGTCCACCACAGAATCCACACCAGGACAGTCAGAAGGCTCAACCTGCCCCGAAGAAAAACGAGGATGAAAACCAGAATTGCAAAAAAAAGGCGAAACCAAAGTAGCCGAACTAGCCCGATTATTAAGGGCGAACTCAGCCAATGTCAAGAAGGTCACCCAATCATCCTGATCAGCAGAAACAAAGCATCTCAGATAGGTTTCCAAAGTCTGGTTGGTTCATTCGGTTTGGCCATTTGTTTGAGGATGGAAAGCCGAAGAAAATGACAAATCAATGCCCATCTTAGCACAAAAGGACCGCCAAAACCTAGAGACAAACTGGGAACCTCTGTCCGACACAATGTTCTCCAGAATGCCAACGAACCACATGTTGAAAAAATAATGGCACCAAATCAGAGGAAGAAGGTAATTTAGGCAAGGGTACCAAATGGACCATCTTAGAAAAGCGATCACAAACCACCCAGATGACAGACATCCTTTGAGAGACAGGAAGATCTGAAATAGAATCCATGGAAACATGCGTCCAAGGCCTTTTCGGGACTGGCAAGGGCAAAAGCAACCCACTGGCACGAGAACAGCAGGGCTTAGCCCGAGCACAAGTCCCACAGGACTGCACAAAAAACGCAAATCCCGTGACAAGGAAGGCCACCAAAAGGACCTAGCCACCAAATCTCTGGTACCAAAAATCCCAGGATGACCAGCCAACACCGAGCAATGAACCTCAGAAATAACTCTGCTAGTCCATCTATCAGGGACAAACAATTTCTCCGCTGGACAACGGTCAGGTCTATCAGCCTGAAACTCCTGCAGCACCCGCCGCAAATCAGGGGAGATGGCAGACAGAATTACCCCCTCTTTGAGAATACCAGCCGCCTCAGGGACTTCCGGAGAATCAGGCACAAAACTCCTAGAAAGGGCATCCGCCTTCACATTCTTAGAACCTGGAAGGTATGAGACCACAAAATTGAAACGGGAGAAAAACAGCGACCATCGAGCCTGTCTAGGATTCAACCGCTTGGCAGACTCGAGATAAGTCAGATTTTTGTGATCCGTCAAGACCACCACGCGGTGCTTGGCTCCCTCAAGCCAATGTCGCCACTCCTCGAATGCCCACTTCATAGCTAGCAGCTCCCGATTGCCAACATCATAATTACGCTCAGCAGGCGAAAACTTTCTAGAAAAGAAGGCACATGGCTTCATCACAGAGCCATCAGAACTTCTTTGAGACAAAACAGCCCCTGCTCCAATCTCAGAAGCATCAACCTCGACCTGAAAAGGGAGCGAAACATCTGGCTGACGCAACACAGGAGCCGAAGAAAAACGACGTTTCAGCTCCTGAAAAGCCTCAACGGCCGCAGAGGACCAATTCACCACATCAGCATCTTTCTTTGTCAAATCAGTCAAAGGTTTAACCACACTAGAAAAATTAGCGATGAAGCGACGGTAAAAATTAGCAAAGCCCAGGAATTTCTGGAGGCTCTTCACAGATGTAGGTTGAGTCCAATCATAAATGGCCTGAACTTTAACAGGATCCATCTCGATAGTAGAAGGGGAAAAAATGAAGCCCAAAAAGGAAACCTTCTGAACTCCGAAGAGACATTTAGACCCCTTCACAAACAAGGAATTAGCACGAAGGACCTGGAATACCATTCTGACCTGTTTCACATGAGACTCCCAATCATCCGAAAAGACCAAAATATCATCCAAATATACAATCATGAATCTATCCAGATACTTTCGGAAGATGTCATGCATAAAGGACTGAAACACAGATGGAGCATTTGAAAGCCCGAATGGCATTACCAGGTACTCAAAATGGCCCTCGGGCGTATTAAATGCTGTTTTCCATTCATCGCCCTGTTTAATACGCACAAGGTTATACGCCCCTCGAAGATCTATCTTGGTGAACCAACTAGACCCCTTAATCCGAGCAAACAAATCAGACAGCAGAGGCAAAGGGTACTGAAATTTGACCGTGATTTTATTGAGAAGGCGGTAATCTATACAGGGTCTCAGAGACCCATCCTTCTTGGCCACAAAAAAGAGCCCTGCTCCCAACGGTGATGAAGACGGGCGAATATGCCCTTTCTCCAAGGACTCCTTTATATAACTCCGCATAGCGGCGTGCTCTGGCACAGATAAATTAAAAAGTGGGCCCTTAGGAAACTTACTACCAGGAATCAAATTTATAGCACAATCACAATCCCTATGAGGGGGTAGGACACTGGATTTGGGCTCATCAAATACATCCTGGTAATCCGACAGAAACTCAGGGACTTCAGAAGGAGTGGAAGCAGAAACTGACACCAACGGAACATCGCCATGTACCCCTTGACAACCCCAACTAGACACAGACATTGATTTCCAATCCAATACTGGATTATGAACCTGTAGCCATGGCAAACCCAACACGACCACATCATGCAAATTATGCAACACCAAAAAGCGAATATCTTCCTGATGTGCAGGAGCCATGCACATGGTCAACTGAGTCCAGTACTGCGGTTTATTCTTGGCCAACGGCGTGGCATCAATTCCCCTTAATGGAATAGGATACTGCAAAGGCTCCAAGAAAAAACCACAGCGCCTGGCAAACTCCAAGTCCATCAAATTCAGGGCAGCGCCTGAATCCACAAATGCCATAACCGAGTAGGATGACAAAGAGCAAATCAGAGTAACAGACAAAAGAAATTTAGGCTGTACAGTACCAATGGTGACAGATCTAGCGAACCGCTTGGTGCGCTTAGGACAATCAGAGATAGCATGAGTGGGGTCACCACAGTAAAAACACAACCTATTCTTACGTCTGTGTTCTTGCCGTTCAGTTCTGGTCAAAGTTCTATCACATTGCATAAGCTCAGGCCTCTGCTCAGAGGACACCGCCAAATGGTGCACAATTTTGCGCTCGCGCAAACGCCGATCAATTTGGATGGCCAAGGACATTGATTCATTCAGACCAGCAGGCGTGGGGAATCCCACCATAACATCCTTAAGGGCTTCAGAAAGACTCTTTCTAAAAATTGCTGCCAGGGCACACTCATTCCATTGAGTAAGCACAGACCATTTTCTAAACTTCTGACAATATATCTCCGCTTCATCCTGACCCTGACACAAAGCTAGCAAGATTTTCTCTGCCTGATCCACTGAATTCGGTTCGTCATAAAGCAATCCAAGCGCCAGAAAAAACGCATCTACATTAAGCAATGCAGGATCTCCTGGCGCAAGGGAGAATGCCCAGTCTTGAGGGTCGCCACGCAACAAAGAAATAATAATTTTTACTTGCTGAATGGGGTCACCAGAGGAGCGGGGTTTCAAAGCAAGAAACAGTTTACAATTATTTTTGAAATTCCGAAACTTAGATCTATCCCCAGAAAACAAATCAGGAATTGGAATTCTAGGCTCTAACATCGGATTCTGAACTACATAATCTTGAATGCTTTGTCCCCTTGCAGTGAGATGATCCACTAAAGAGGACAGACCTTGAATATCCATATCTACACCTGTGTCCTGAACCACCCAGAGGTCAAGGGGAAAAGAGAGACAAAACACACTGCAAAGAAAAAAAAATGGGTTCAGAACTTCTCTTATCCCTCTTTTGAGATGCATTAACACTTTATGGCCAGCTGTACTGTTATGGACCTGGTGGTTAGGAGCACCCGGAATGACCTGATGAGTAAATTCAAAATCAGGACTAGCTCTGGGTAAGTGGGAACTCTGCTGACCGCAAACCCTACTCCTATCACACGCACACTAGAAATAGCCGTGGAGCGTACCTAACTCTCCCTAGACGCCTCTTCACAGCCTAAGAGCTAACTACACCTAAAGATAGAAATAGAAGCCTTACCTTGCCTCAGAGAAATTCCCCAAAGGTAAAGGCAGACCCCCACATATATTGACTGTGAGTTAAGAGGAAAGTCACAAACACAGGAATGAAACAGGTTTTAGCAAAGGAGGCCAGATTTCACTAAATAGTCAGAGGATAGAAAAGGGAACTATGCGGTCAGCACAAAAAGACTGCAAAAACAAAGTTGTGATCTTATGTACAACAGACAAGAAAAAACTTGCTTTACCGTTGTAATGTTTATTGTTCTACTTATAAATAAAGAATAAAAAAAAAAAAAAAAGACTACAAAAACCATGCAGAGTAAGCAAAAAGACTCCCCACACCGACTCACGGTGTGGAGGTGCCACTCTGCACCCCAGAGCTTACAGCTAGCAAGGGAATATCATGATAGCAAGCTGGACTAGAAATTAGCAGTAACAACAAATGAACTAGCAAAGACTTAGCTTCTGCTGGAGTAGACAAGTCCTCAGAGAAGTCCAAGAGAGATCTGAACCAATACTGACACATTGACAGCTGGCATGAAGTAACGATCTGAGTGGAGTTAAATAGGGAAGCAGCATAGCAATAAACAAGAGCAGCTGATAAAGCCAACCTCAGTGACCAGCAGTTCCGCTCGAAGCCACCAGAGGGAGTCCAAGAGCCGAACCAACCAAAGTACCATTCATGACCACAGGAGGGAGTCCGAGAACGGAATTCACAACAGCAGACGCCGGGAAGAGCGTGCAAGGGGAAGTCGAGAAGAGACACATCGGGACTGAGCAGAGACAGCTCGCCGGGACACAGGAGAGAAGACAGAGGGACACACGGCGAGAGGGCGGACCGCGGCGGACCCGGTAAGTGACCGGCGGGCAGGCACAGCAGCGGTGACAGTTCCACAGATGGGGGTAGACGGCTCTGGAAGTCGCAGCTGGTTTTAATCTCGGCGAGTAAACGAAAGGGTGTAAATTTGCATTATCTTGGGTATTTTTCTGGGACTGTTCTATGTGTTAGTTGCCTGTTTTCTGGTGCAATAAAGTATTGCTACACTGTTTTACCCACCCTGTTGTCTGAGTAGTATTTTGCCCACGGTTAAAGGAGAGTGGGCATTCAGTGTTCTGTTGTCTCGAGCCAGCGGACAAGAGCACCTGCTGACCCCCATGTCTACCCAAGCCCCAGGCAGCAGAAGATTATCAGTCATCTAGAGCAGGCCTGATCGAGCCGTCCCCTCCCCCCACAGACGGCGTACGTGCAGGCCGTCATTACAGGGGTTTTGGAGCAGAAGGTCAGAAGAGGTAGGGGTTAATTATGGGAGGAGGGTCGTATGCATGAGGAGGGGGTTTATAAGGTAAGGGGGGTGGGGCTTACCAGTTCCCGCTCTGGAAGCCTCAGGAAGGAGGTGTCTAGAAAAACTCCATGATTCACCCATATTGGCTGCCGGGATTTACTGATTAGAGGCACCCAAAGGCATAAATTACAGAAGAAATGCGCTGATGCCCTTTAAGGAACCAGGCGCATGCGCAGACGTCGGGAAGACAGGGGTTTGGGAGCAGAAGGTCAGAAGAGGTAGGGGTTAATTATGGGAGGAGGGTCGTATGCATGAGGAGGGGGTTTATAAGGTAAGGGGGGTGGGGCTTACCAGTTCCCGCTCTGGAAGCCTCAGGAAGATCCCGCCCTCCCGCCCTGTTTTTTGTGTTTTTGTATTGTGTATTTTTTCGGGTAGTTGTTTTGGGTCACAGTGGCTCGAGGCGGTGGGAGGGGTCCTTGGAGTTGGTGCTAAATTGGCCTGGGGGATCCGTCGGGGTACGGATTCTTCAGTTGGTGTAAACTTTGGTTTCGGGTCTGGTGGTTCGGGGGGGGGGGGGATCTTGGCAATGGTGGGCCGGATTCCCAGGTTTTGAGTGGACATGGTTAACCCTTCGGGGTATTTTGGTGCTCCCGAGCCTGGGTGGTAACGGCTGGGAGTAAATTTATGGTATGTTTTGTCCACTCTCTATTATGGTTGACCACCAGTTTGGAGCTTCAAGGACTCCTCCCTACGTTATTTACTGTTATTGTATGTTTATAATAAAGGCCACTGTGGCCAATTATCCAAGTTTGGAGTCTGTCGTTATGTTGGTGGGTCATTCGGCGAAAAATATGGGGATGTTTAAGTAAAGAAGGGGATAATTCCTTCTGGTATCGACCAATAGCAAAGTCATGTGTTTCTGCCATTTTCTAGTAATTGTGCCAACCGTTGTGGCCTTCTCACCAAGCTGCTTGCCCATTGTCCTTCCCAGCCTTGTGCAGGTCTACAATTTTGTCTCAGGTGTCCTTGGACAGCTCTTTGGTCTAGGTTATGGTGGAGAGGTTGGAGTGTGATTGATTATATGTACAGGTGTCATTTATACAGGTAACGAGTTCAAACAGGTGAAATTAAAACAACTAGTGAGTGCACAGTAGGAGGGCTTCTTAAAGAAAAACTAACAGGTCTGTGAGTGACAGAATTTTTTCTGGTTGGTAGGTGGTCAAATACTTACTGTATTTTTCAGACAATAAGACACACTTTTTTTCCCAAAAAATTTTGGAGGAAAATGGGGGGGGAGGCGTATAATAGTCGAAATGTACTTACCATGATTGTGGCGGCAGCAGGAGTCGGGCGATTCTGCCGGTGTAACAGGCCAGATTAACCCCCCCCCCGCCCAGAATATACCCGGGGTTAAAGTGGCCTAGGCCAGATTATACCCCGGGTATATTCTGGCCTAGCCCAAACTATACCCCGAGGTACAAATTGGACTAGTCCAGAGTCCAGATTACACCCCTCCAGGTGCTGTAGATCAGATGTTTCAGCCTTTTGAGAACCATTGAGTGACATTCTTAATAACGGGGCAGCAAACGGGGCCCCAGGCAGCGCACAGGGGCCTCAGGCAGCCCACAGGGGCCCAAGGCAGCACACAGGGTCCCAGGCAGCACAGATGGGCCCCAGGAAGTGCACAGGGGCCTCAGGCAGCGCACAGGGCAACAGGCAGCACAGACGGGCCCCAGGCTGCACAGAGGGGCCCCAGGCAGCACAGAGGCGCATCAGGAAGTGCACAGGGCCCCAGACAGCGCACAGGGGTCCAAGGCAGCCCACAGGGCCCCAGGCAGCACAGAGGGGCCCCAGGAAGAGCACAGGGGCCCCAGGCAGTGCACAGGGCAACAGGCAGCACAGCGGGGCCCCAGGAAGAGCACAGGGGCCACAGGAAGTGCACGAGGCCCCAGGCAGCGCACAGGGCAACAGGCAGCACAGAGGGGCCCCAGGCAGCCCACAGGGCCCCAGGCAGCCCACAGGGCTCCAGGCAGTGCACAGGGGCCTCAGGCAGCCCATAGGGGCCTCAGGCAGCACATGGGGCCCCTGGCATAACACAGGGCCCCAGGCAGCGCACAGGGCCCAAGGCAGCGCACAGGGGCCCAAGGCAGCACACAGGGCCCCGGGCAGTGCACAGGGGCCTCAGGCAGCCCATAGGGGCCTCAGGCAGCACATGGGGCCCCTGGCAGAACACAGGGCCCCAGGCAGCGCACAGGGCCCAAGGCAGCGCACAGGGGCCCAAGGCAGCACACAGGGCCCCGGGCAGCACAGAGGGGCCTTAGGAAGAGCACAGGGGCCCCAGGAAGAGCACAGGGCAACAGGCAGCACAGAGGGGCCCCAGGCAGCCCACAGGGCCCCAGGCAGCCCACAGGGCTCCAGGCAGTGCACAGGGGCCTCAGGCAGCCCATAGGGGCCTCAGGCAGCACATGGGGCCCCTGGCAGAACACAGGGCCCCAGGCAGCGCACAGGGCCCAAGGCAGCGCACAGGGGCCCAAGGCAGCACACAGGGCCCCGGGCAGCACAGAGGGGCCTTAGGAAGAGCACAGGGGCCCCAGGAAGAGCACAGGGCAACAGGCAGCACAGAGGGGCCCCATGCAGCACAGAGGGGCCCAGGAAGAGCACAGGGGCCACAGGAAGTGCACGGGGTCCCAAAGAGCGTACGGTGCCCCAGGCAGCGCACAGGACCCCAGGCAGTCCACAGGGACCCCAGGCAGCTCATGGGGCCCCAGGCAGCCCACAGGAGCCCCAGGCAGCCCACAGGACCCCAGGCAGCCCACAGGGGGTCCCAGATAGCGCACAGGGGGGCAGAGACAGTGAGCAAGGGGGTAAGAGCGCGCAAGGGGGGAAATAGACAAAGCGCATGTCCACTGTGCGCTATCTGGGACCCACTGTACGCTGTCTGGGACCCCCTTTGCAATGTCTGGGGCCCTGCTCTTGAGTATATCACTCAATCCTGTAAGGCTAGTTTCACATTTGCGTACAGCCGTGCACATGCGTACGCTCTCAGTGAAGCTTTGACCACTGCTGCGCCCTGCCGGTTAAGCTCCGCCCACGTTGTTTTGACGGTGCTGCAACCCGCGGCGAAGGCAACAAGTTGGATTTTCTTGCGCTCACCGAATCGTCAAAACAACACATGCGGACGCAAACGCAAACATCCGCAGGGCCTGCGTACCCAATGATTAAGATAGGGTACACAGGCCGCATGTGTACCTGGGCGGAGCTTAACTGGCGGGCGTGGCAATGGGCGGGGCTTCACTAAGAACAGCCGTGCGCAAATGTGAAACTAGCCTAAGATGTCTAGGGCCCCTGTGCGATGTCTGGGGCCCCGTTCTTGAGAACATCACTCAATGGTTCTCATAAGCGTGAAAAATCTGATCTTTAACATGCTTTAATCTTTAATATACTCAAGAACCGTGCACATGGGATCCCAGACAGCGCACAGGGGGCAGAGACAGCGCACAGGGGCCCAGCGTGCTGTCTCTTCCCCCCTTGCACACTGTCACTTCACCCTCCCTTGTGCACTGTCTCTGCCCCCCTGTGCGCTGCTTGGGGCCCTGTGTGCTGCCTGGGTCCCCGTTCACTGTCTCTTCCCCCTTGCACGCTGTCTCTTCCCCTCCCTTGTGCACTGTCTCTGCCACTCCGTGTGCTGCCTGGGGCCCCGTGTGCTGCCTGGGGCCCCTGTGTGCTGCCTGGGACCTCGTGTGCTGCCTGGGGCCCCTGTGCACTGCCTGGGGCCCCTGTGTGCTGTCTGGGGCCCCTGTGCGCTGTCTGGGCCCCCGTGCTCTGCCTGGGGCCCCGTGTGCTGCCTGGGGCCCCTGTGTGTTGCCTGGGACCTCGTGTGTTGCCTGGGGCCCCGTGTGCTGCCTGGGCCCGTTTGCTGCCTGGGGCCCCTGTTTGCTGCCTGGGACCTCATGTGCTGCCTGGGGCCCTGTGCGCTGCATGGGGCCCTGTGCACTGCCTGGAGTCCTGTACATTGCCTGGGGCCCTTGTGCGCTGCCTGGGGCCCCTGCTTGCTGCCTGGGGCCCCGTGCACTGCCTGGGGCCCTGTACGTTGCCTGGGGCCCTTGTGCGCTGCCTTGGGCCCCCGTGCGCTGCCTGGGACCTCGTGTGTTCCCTGGGGCCCCGTGTGCTGCCTGGGGCCCCTGTGCGCTGTCTTGGGCCCCTGTGTGCTGCCTGGGACCACGTGTGCTGCATGGGTCCCTGTGTGCTGCCTGGGGCCCTGTGCGCTGCATGGGGCCCTGTGTTCTGTCTGGGGCCCTGTACGTTGCCTGGGGCCCTTGTGCTCTGTCTGGGGCCCCATGCGCTGCCTGTGGCCCCTGTGCACTGCCTGGGGCTCTGTGTGCTTCCTGGGGCCCCTGTGTGCTGCCTGGGGCCCCTGTGTGCTGCCTGGGGCCCCGTTATTAAGAATGTCACTCAATGGTTCTCAAAAGCCTGAAAAATCTGATCTACAGTAGCTGGGGTATATTCTGACCTGGAGGGGTATAAACTGGACTAGTCCAATTTGTACCCTGGGGTATAGTTTGGGCTAGGCCAGAATATACCCGGGGTATAATCTGGCCCAGAGGGGTATAAACTGGACTAGTCCAATTTATACCCCGGGGTATAGTTTGGGCTAGGCCAGAATATACCCGGGGGGTTAATCTGGCCTGTTACACCGGCCCTGGGATGGGAAGAAGGAGTATTCGGTGGTCCGATGCCGCAGGGCGATGATCTGACTGGTGCGGAAGTGCTCAGTGGTGCAGGGGCTCCATCAACATTTTGTGAAAGCCCAAAGCCCTTGTACTTCCATTGCTGCAATGCGGTGGCCTCCGAGAAAATGGCCGCAGGAGGCTGCACATGTGCAGATTGAGATCTCGGCAACTACACCATGTTCCAAATTATTAGGCAAATTATATTTTTCTCCGATTTTCCTACATGGTTGGTGCAAATGACATTCAGTCCAATAAAAGTCACCACCCGTTAGAGTATACATCGAATTTTATTGAAGAAACCTCCCAATGATAACAGTATAATCTCCAAAATGAATAAAAACTCAAAATGCACTGTTCCAAATTATTAGGCACAGTAGAATTTCTAAACATTTGATATGTTTTAAAGAACTGAAAATGCTCATTTGTGCAATTTGCAGCATTAGGAGGTCACATTCACTGAACAAAAAGCTATTTAACGCCAAAACATCCTAACAGGCCAAGTTACATGTTAATGGAGCGCCCCCTTAAGGCAGTGGGGTACTCGGTACCGGGTCCTTCGGTTCTCGAGGGGGATGTCACGGTGGCTGACCCAGTCCGTGGCCCTAAGGACGTCCGTTGCAAAAGGGGGGAACGGTCTTTAAAGGGATAATGTTCGTGACGCCACCTGTGGTATTCGGTCAGGGTGACCGACGCTGCTGTGAGGGGTCCGCTGGGGTGATGTTATGGCAGCTAGATGGTATACCTTCCCACAGGTGAAGTGTATCCCCAGGGCTTCCCGGTGTGTAGATGGTGGATGGTGAGAAGCGCAATGAAGAACGAGGACACAAGGTTGCAGTCTCTTTACCTTTACTGAAGGCTTCAGCATCCACAGTCCAGAGCACTGGATCACAGGGCAGGCAGAGTCCGGCCGGTCTGAAGGCAAATCCGGAGTCCTCTTATCCAGGTGGAAATCAGTAGCCTTCCTCTAGCACGTGGATGTTGTAGTACCTTACTGCTGAGCCTCTCATAAGGTCCTCACAACTGCTGTAGATCTTCTAGATGTTATGTCTCTTTCTCTGTCCCCCAGATGGTAAGGATAGGACAAAAACCTGTATGACTGGTGGCCTGAGGCTTTTTACAGGGACTCTAGCACGCCCCAGCCCCCACAAGTTGCCACCGTGCCTCCTGGGTATAGGTCGGGCAGGTAACGTGGAATTATCTGTCCTGCCGGTCTCTGGAGCAAGGCATGGAGACGATTGCTCCCTCGGTGTTCCAGCTGCGGGATCCTGCGCCTCAGAAAGGAGGCAGCCTTTTGCAGGGCAGAACTCCTTCTGGTTTCCTCTCCTTTTGCTATGACTTCGTTTCTCACCCTCTACAATACAATTCTCCTTCGTGTCCTTTCTTAGGATGCTGCCGCACGCCGGGCCGATGCAGCTCCGTGGCCTTCGGTCTAGGCCTCTAACAGGATCCCATCCCTGTCAGGGACCACTCTGTCTGCAGCTCTTAGATGTTCCTCCTTCTCCTCTGGCTGCCTGACAGGTACTGCCTTTGTGAAGTCCAGTAAGCTTCTGCCTAACTTCCTATCCAGGCTACCAGTTTTACCTAATTGTGAAGAGTGCCCTAATAAATAGGAGCATAGCTCCCCCTGGTGGACTGGAGTGTGAAGTGTGTTGTGTTGTTTGTGATACCTGGTAAAAGAGATCTCCTTTATTGCCTTCAGACGTAACATCACTCCCCCTGGTGGAAGAATGACATTACTGCAATGACCAGGACCCTGGGGCGCTGCATTAACATAGGATCCCTTCTTTGATATCTCCTTCACAATTCTTGCATCCATTGAACTTGTGAGTTTTTGTAGCGTTTCTGCTTGTATTTCTTTGCATGAAGTCAGAATAGCCTCCCAGAGCTGCTGGTTTGATGTGAACTGCCTCCCACCCTCATAGATCTTTTGCTTGATGATACTCCAAAGGTTCTCTATAGGGTTGAGGTCAGGGGAAGATGGTGGCCACACCATGAGTTTATCTCCTTTTATGCCTGAGTCGCTCCACGGGCTAGGGGTACTCGGTACCGGGTCCTGCGGTTCACAGGGGGATGTCACGGTGGCTGCAACCCGGTCCATGACCCAGGGCACCCATGTAAAAGAGGAAAGGTCTTTAAGGGGATAGAGTTTGTGTTCGTGACGCTACCTGTGGTATTGGGTCAGGGTGACCGACGCTGCTTTAAGGGGTCCGCTGGGATGATGTTATGGCAGCTAGATGTTATACCTTCCCACAGGTGAAGTATATCACCAGGGCTTCCCAGTGTGTTGATGGTAGAATGGTGAGAGGTGCAGTGAAGAACGAGGACACAGGTTGCAGTCTCTTTACCTCGTTTACTGAAGTCTTCAGCAGCCACAGTCCAGGGCACCAG
The DNA here is from genome assembly GCF_051348905.1 of Ranitomeya variabilis. Taxonomy (NCBI): domain Eukaryota; kingdom Metazoa; phylum Chordata; class Amphibia; order Anura; family Dendrobatidae; genus Ranitomeya; species Ranitomeya variabilis. The sequence goes on along the minus strand of NC_135232.1, from coordinate 594,579,062 downwards.
ATCACAGGGCAGGTAGAGTCTGGCCGGTTTGGAGGCAAGTCCAGAGTTCCCTTGTCCAGGTGGAAATCAGTAGCCTTCCCTTGTGCTGCGGTGGTGTTGTCCCTTACTACCTATGGCTTCACATAAAGGTCTCACAGATGTGTTGTTTCGCTCTCTCTGTCCCCCGTATAGGATAGGACAAGACTGGTGACTTGAGCCTGTTTATAGGGTCTCTTAGATAACCTGGCTCTGTGGGTGTCACCGTGCCTCCTGGGTGTAGGTGCGGACAGGTAACCTGCAATTAGCTGTAAAATAAGGCATAGAGGTCCTTACTCCCTCGGTGTTCCGGCTACCGGAATTCTGCGCCTCAGAAGGAGGCAGCCTGATCGGTGCTGGTCCCCTTCTGGTATCCTCTCCTTTGCTTCGACTTCCTTCGCAATACAATTGTGCCTTTCAATGTCTCTTTCTGGGAGCTGCAGCTCTGAGGGCATGCACAGCTCCATTGACCCTCTGTCCTCCTCAGACTCCGGTCTGGAACTGAACTGAGCTGAGCTCAGACAGCAACTAACTAACTTTCCCTACAGACTACAGTTATAGCTCCCCCTGGTGGCCTGGAGTATGAAATGTGTTGCATGTTTGTGATACCTGGATGCAGTTATCCTTTCTTGACTCCAAACAAAGCATCACTCTCCCCGAGAGGAAAGTAATACCGCTGCGACAAGGACCCTGGGGCACCGCATACCCATAGCAGCCATTGACTCAGAGGTATTCTTTGCAGCATGAGATGGTGCATTGTCATGCATGAAGATGATTTTGCTCCTGAAGGCATGTTTCTGCTTTTTATACCACGGAAGAAAGTTGTCAGTCAGAAACTCTGTATACTTTGCAGAGGTCATTTTCACACCTTCAGGAACCTTAAAGGGCCCTACCACCTGTTTCCCCATGATTCCGGCCCAAAACATGACTCCTCCACCTCCTTGCTGATGTCGCAGCCTTGTTGGGACATGGTGGCCATCCACCAACCATCCACTACTCCATTCGTCTGGACCATCCAGGGTTGCTTGACACTCATCAGTAAACAAGACTGTTTGAAAATTAGTCTTCATGTATGACTGGGCCCACTGCAACCGTTTCTACTTGTGAACACTTTTTAGGGGTGGCCGAATAGTAGGTTTATGAACCAAAGCAAGTCTTTGAAGGATCCTACATTTTGAGGTTCGAGGGACTCCAGAGGCACCAGTAGCTTCAAATATCTGTTTGCTGGTATTTTAGCAGCTGCTCTCTAAGGGTACCGTCTCACAGTGGCACTTTTGTCACTTCAACGGCACGATCCGTGACCTTCCAGCGATATCCATATGATATCGCTGTGTCTGACACGCAGCAGCGATCAGGGACCCCGCTGAGAATCGTACGTCGTAGCAGATCATTTGGAACTTTATTTCGTAGCTGGATCTCCCGCTGTCATCGCTGGATCGGTGTGTGTGACACCGATCCAGCTATGCGTTCGCTTGTAACCAGGGTAAACATCGGGTTACTAAGCGCAGGGCCGCGCTTAGTAACCCGATGTTTACCCTGGTTACCATCGTAAATGTAAAATAAAACAAACAGTACATACTCACATTCCGGTGTCCGTCAGGTCCCTCGCCGTCCTCTTCCCGCACTGACTGACTGCCGGCCGGAAAGTAAAAGCAGAGCACAGCGGTGACGTCACCGCTGTGCTCTGCTTTCACTTTACGGCCGGCACTCAGTCAGTGCGGGAAGCGGACGGCGAGGGACCTGATGGACACCGGAATGTGAGTATGTACTGTTTGTTTGTTTTTTACATTTACGATGGTAACCAGGGTAAACATCGGGTTACTAAGTGCGGCCCTGCGCTTAGTAACCCGATGTTTACCCTGGTTACCTGGGGACTTCGGCATCGTTGGTCGCTGGAGAGCTGTCTGTGTGACAGCTCTCCAGCGACCACACAACGACTTACCAACGATCGCTGGTCGTGATCGTTGGTAAATCGTTTTGTGTAACGGTACCCTTAATCCGATGAACTTGCCTGGCAGAAACCTTCCTCATTATGCTATTATCAGCACGAACACATCTGTGCTCAGATTCAGCCACAAATCTCTTAACAGTACGATGATCACGCTTAAGTTTTCGGGAAATATCTAATGTTTTCATCCCTTGACCAAGGCATTGCACTATTTGATGCTTTTCAGCAGCAGAGAGATCCTTTTTCTTTCCCGTGTTACTTGAAAACTGTGGCCTGCTTAATAATGTGGAACATCATTTTAAGTAGTTTTCCTTTAATTAGAATCACCTGGAAAACTAATTATCACATGTGTTTAAGATTGATTTCAGTGATCCATTGAGCCCTGACACACAATACCTTACACGAGTTTATTTGAAAAACAAAACAATTAAATCTTTATGACACTTAAATCCAATTTGCATAATAATTTGGAACACGGTGTAGATCTTGTCACGAGATCTCGGTGAAAAGGTCTCAATCTGCGCATCTGCCGCCTTAGGCGGGCAGTTTCCAGGTCGCCACCGCATTGGATGTGCGGAGGCTCCTGGCTTTCACAAAATGTCAACTGAGCCTCTGCACCACCGAGCACCGCCAAACCTGCCGCACCAGCCTGGTATGGGAGTCAGATCATCGCCGGACCACTGAACACCTCCTGCTGAATTCCCCTCCCCGGTAAGCTGAATTCGGATTGTAAGATGGACCCTCATTTGACTCATTAATTTTATTCCCTATTTTCCTTCTGAAAATTTGGGGTGGGTTTTATGGTCCGGTGCATCTTATAGTCCCAAAAATACGGTATTTCATGCAATAAAATGCAATTAAATTATGTAAAAATCATACAATTTGATTTTCTGTTTTTTTTTATATTTAGATTCTGCCTCTCACAGGTGAAGTATAGCTACAATATAAGTTACAGACCTCTCCATTCTTTGTAGGTGGGAAAACTTGCAATATCGTCAGTGTATCAAATGCTTTATTTTCCCACTGTATGTAATGTGTTGTGTATACTGTCAGGCAAAATGGTAAAAATGTTGTGACCTTCTGACTTTCAGGCTCCGTATCTCATTATCCACTTATGTTTCAAACGTGAGACTACATCATTTTATAGACAATCATCCCAGCTATCTCGTACATTAATTTCACTTCCAACTATTTAGCATATGATTAGTTATGCAGATTCTTGTCATATCACTGCATTGTTACTGTTTTGCTCCTAAAAATGTAAATTTTAATTTTGATTATTTTATTACTATTTTGTAAATCCACCTTTGGCTCTCACCACAGCCTGAATCCTTCTGGGCTGCTCTGGATCAGATTCAAACATGTCTCCACCGAAATCTGATCCCAGGTCCCGTCTACATGTTCCCAAAGTTGGTGCATACTGGTAGCCTCACTTGGGTATGTATACTGCCGATATTTTCTGGAGTAAATTTATAAATTTACTAGCTTCATTCTTTTTGCTCTATGACTGAATTGACAAGTATTCTGCGCAAATTCCCGCTACATGGGGTTGGTTTCTGACCCGATATTGGCTTGGTAATGGACATTGCTTATATCAAACGAGGAACTGGTGGCAGCTTAACGTTCTGGTGATATGGGGGAAACCTGGCAGTGACGGATCAGTTTCATATGTGTATTACCGGCCTGAGACTGGTGATATACATAGCTCCCTCACTGCTGAGGGCCCGATAGCCATTACATGACAGGGCAGCCTTTCCGGCAACTACTTATCCTAAGTGCAGTTCCCTGACTGATCTGAGGGTAAGGGGGTGCCAGAGAGCTGCAAGTTCATGAAATAAGCTGAAACGAAAGGGGTTTTCCTGACAGCGTATAATAACCAGCTGAGCGTGCGTACGTGGGGATTTGTGAATCGAGATAAAAGAGCAGCCCAGGATTAATTTTATAATTAATCACCGAAAGGCGCACTAGTAAAATACAGGCATATATAATACAAAAACAAATATACAAGTATTCAGTCAGGAGTGTAGTACAAGGGTAGGGTACAGATAGATTACAATTACTGCGTGATGTAGCATGTGACCACAGGGAGGCGCTGTTGAATCACAGGTTCAAATCTTTGTTACGTAATTATCTGGCCGTGTCAGCTAACGGGCCTCCTACCAGTAGAAAAAAGTCCAAAAAGAGGAGTTGCCTATTATCCCATAGGCTGCTCCCTTCCACAGTCTTCACCAACCCCTGGGCTGTGCAGCCTCTCTCCTCCCATATCTGAGAGCACGGTTTTCATGCCAGAACCGTGGATGCCCATAACTTTCCACCCGAAGCTCTAAATGGGACGGCGGCAGTGCCACTGGGTTCTGCTGGATTTTCTCTGTGCAGGGAGACCAAATATGGCTACCGTACTTAATTTCTGGTAGCTATGCTTTATAACTCAATAATGCAGAGTTCTAGAGGTGGCTGCATTGTATGGGCTTGTGGGGAAAGGAATGCAGATTCCGATGATGGGCTCGGCTAGGTTCAGATTTATTGCATTCTTTTTTTATAGGTCATTTTCTAGATTCAATATCTCAGAGCCTTGTCCACTTCAGCCTTGAATCTGCGGTGGCAATATGTCTGCGTGTGTTAAATATGCTTATTTTGCACATTTATTTTAATCAAGACTATTTACCAGCTACGTTGCTCTTAAAGAAAAAATGTCATGATATTTTCATTAAAAATGTAGTGGTTAATTCAATTGTCCACAGAAAAACATTGCAGCAAAACATAAAATAGATGAAATAGTTCCGAACAGATTGTCCATTTGTAAATATCAGCGCTTGTTGCTCATTGTTTCTGAGATGGAGTAGAAGTCATCTTTCTTTCATGGAGTAGAATCATGGCTACCAGCTGTTCATTCTTTGTGTGAGTTGTCTGACGTCCATGGAGAATGATGGTGAAGGCAGGAGGTGACAGCCCCCACGTGACAGCCCCCCTCCACCTCCTAAGAGATGTTATTTATATGTCCCACAGATCACGTGTTCTCTCTGAATGGTGATAACTTATACTCTGAGCTACATATACAGAAATAGCTTTTTGTAATGTCAGCAAGAAGCAATGTGCTCAGTACAGAATTCAGTATAAGAACAATTCAATTAATAATTAATATTTAACAGCGTGTCAGCCTGAGTCCAACAAAGGAAGCCAGTTGGCTGGTAACTAGTGTTGAGCATTCCGATACCGCAAGTATCGGGTATCGGCCGATACTTGCGGGTATCGGAATTCCAATACCGAGATCCGATACTTTTGTGATATCGGGAATCGGTATCGGGATTAATAGCAATGTGTAAAATAAAGAATTAAAATAAAAAATATTGCTATACTCACCTCTCCGACGCAGCCTGCACCTCACCGAGGGAACCGGCAGCCTTCTTTGCTTAAAATGCGCGCGTTTACTGCCTTCCGTGACGTCACGGCTTCTGATTGGTCGCGTGCCGCCCATGTGATGGCGACGCGACCAATCAAAACAAGCCGTGACGTAATTTCAGGTCCTGAATGCCTAATTCTAGGCATTCAGGATTTGAAAATTACGTCACGGCTTGTGATTGGTCGCGTGCCGCCCATGTGTCATGATTCTCAATGGCGAGAGAACATAGCCCAGCATCTATGAGAACTAGCTCTTGGAAGATGGAAACTATACTGACCATGAACTAAACCTGCCGCACAACTAGAAGTGGCCGGGTAGCATGCCTACGTTTTTTTATCCCTAGATGCCCAGCGCCAGCCGGAGAACTACCTAATCCTAGCAGAGGAAAAGACAGTCCTGGCTCACCTCTAGAGAAATTTTCCCAAAAGGCAGACAGAGGCCCCCACATATATTGGCGGTGATTTTAGATGAAATGACAAACGTAGTATGAAAATAGGTTTAGCAAAAATCGAGGTCCGCTTACTAGATAGAAAGAAGACAGAAAGGGCACTTTCATGGTCAGCAGAAAACCCTATCAAAACACCATCCAGAAATTACTTTAAGACTCTAGCATTAACTCATAACACCAGAGTGGCAATTTCCGCTCACAAGAGCTTTCCAGACACAGTAACGAAACAGCAGCTGTGAACAGGAACAAAATGCAAAAACACACAAGGACAAAAGTCCAACTTAGCTGGGAGTTGTCTAGTAGCAGGAACATGCACAGAAAGGCTTCTGATTACATTGTTGACCGGCATGAAACTGACAGAGGAGCAAGGTTATATAGCGACTCCCACATCCTGATATGAGCAGGTGAACAGAGGGGATGATGCACACAAGTACAATTCCACAAGTGGCCACCGGGGGAGCCCAGAATCCAATTTCACAACAGTACCCCCCCCTCAAGGAGGGGGCACCGAACCCTCACCAGAACCACCAGGGCGATCAGGATGAGCCCTATGAAAGGCACGGACAAGATCGGAGGCATGAACATCAGAGGCAGTGACCCAAGAATTATCCTCCTGACCGTATCCCTTCCATTTGACCAGATACTGGAGTTTCCGTCTGGAAACACGAGAGTCCAAGATCTTTTCCACAACGTACTCCAACTCACCCTCAACCAACACCGGAGCAGGAGGCTCAACGGAAGGCACAGCCGGTACCTCATACCTGCGCAACAATGACCGATGAAAAACATTATGAATCGAAAAGGATGCAGGGAGGTCCAAACGGAAGGACACAGGGTTAAGAATCTCCAATATCTTGTACGGGCCGATGAACCGAGGCTTAAACTTAGGAGAAGAAACCCTCATAGGGACAAAACGAGAAGACAACCACACCAAGTCCCCAACACAAAGCCGAGGACCAACACGACGACGGCGGTTGGCAAAAAGCTGAGTCTTCTCCTGGGACAACTTCAAATTGTCCACCACCTGCCCCCAAATCTGATGCAACCTCTCCACCACAGCATCCACTCCAGGACAATCCGAAGATTCCACCTGACCGGAGGAAAATCGAGGATGAAACCCCGAATTACAGAAAAACGGGGACACCAAGGTGGCAGAGCTGGCCCGATTATTGAGGGCGAACTCCGCCAAAGGCAAAAAAGCAACCCAATCATCCTGATCCGCAGACACAAAACACCTCAAATATGTCTCCAAGGTCTGATTAGTCCGCTCGGTCTGGCCATTAGTCTGAGGATGGAAAGCAGACGAAAAAGACAAATCTATGCCCATCCTAGCACAGAATGCCCGCCAAAATCTAGACACGAATTGGGTCCCTCTGTCAGAAACGATATTCTCCGGAATACCATGCAAACGAACAACATTTTGAAAAAACAGAGGAACCAACTCGGAAGAAGAAGGCAACTTAGGCAAGGGAACCAGATGGACCATCTTAGAGAAACGGTCACACACCACCCAGATGACAGACATCTTATGAGAAACAGGCAGATCCGAAATAAAATCCATCGAGATGTGCGTCCAAGGCCTCTTCGGGATAGGCAAGGGTAACAACAATCCACTAGCCCGAGAACAACAAGGCTTGGCCCGAGCACAAACGTCACAAGACTGCACAAAGCCTCGCACATCTCGTGACAGGGAAGGCCACCAGAAGGACCTTGCCACCAAATCCCTGGTACCAAAGATTCCAGGATGACCTGCCAACGCAGAAGAATGAACCTCAGAGATGACTCTACTGGTCCAATCATCAGGAACAAACAGTCTACCAGGTGGGCAACGATCAGGTCTATCCGCCTGAAACTCCTGCAAGGCCCGCCGCAGGTCTGGAGAAACGGCAGACAATATCACTCCATCTTTAAGGATACCTGTGGGCTCAGAATTACCAGGGGAGTCAGGCTCAAAACTCCTAGAAAGGGCATCCGCCTTAACATTCTTAGAACCCGGTAGGTAAGACACCACAAAATTAAACCGAGAGAAAAACAACGACCAGCGCGCCTGTCTAGGATTCAGGCGCCTGGCAGACTCAAGGTAAATTAAATTTTTGTGGTCAGTCAATACCACCACCTGATGTCTGGCCCCCTCAAGCCAGTGACACCACTCCTCAAAAGCCCACTTCATGGCCAAAAGCTCCCGATTCCCAATATCATAATTCCGCTCGGCGGGCGAAAATTTACGGGAAAAAAAAGCACAAGGTCTCATCACGGAGCAGTCGGAACTTCTCTGCGACAACACCGCCCCAGCTCCGATTTCAGAAGCGTCGACCTCAACCTGAAAAGGAAGAGCAACATCAGGCTGACGCAACACTGGGGCGGAAGAAAAGCGGCGCTTGAGCTCCCGAAAGGCCTCCACAGCATCAGGGGACCAATCAGCAACATCAGCACCCTTCTTAGTCAAATCAGTCAATGGTTTTACAACATCAGAAAAACCAGCAATAAATCGACGATAAAAGTTAGCAAAGCCCAAAAATTTCTGAAGACTCTTAAGAGAAGAGGGTTGCGTCCAATCACCAATAGCCTGAACCTTGACAGGATCCATCTCGATGGAAGAGGGGGAAAAAATGTATCCCAAGAAGGAAATCTTTTGAACCCCAAAAACACACTTAGAACCCTTCACACACAAGGAATTAGACCGCAAAACCTGAAAAACCCTCCTGACCTGCTGGACATGAGAGTCCCAGTCATCCGAAAAAATCAGAATATCATCCAGATACACAATCATAAATTTGTCCAAATAATCGCGGAAAATGTCATGCATAAAGGACTGGAAGACTGAAGGGGCATTAGAAAGACCAAAAGGCATCACCAAATACTCAAAATGGCCCTCGGGCGTATTAAATGCGGTTTTCCACTCATCCCCCTGCTTGATTCGCACCAAATTATACGCCCCACGGAGATCAATCTTAGAGAACCACTTGGCCCCCTTTATACGAGCAAACAAATCAGTAAGCAGTGGTAACGGATATTGATATTTAACCGTGATTTTATTCAAAAGTCGATAATCAATACACGGCCTCAAAGAGCCGTCTTTCTTAGACACAAAGAAAAAACCGGCTCCTAAGGGAGATGACGAAGGACGAATATGTCCCTTTTCCAAGGACTCCTTTATATATTCTCGCATAGCCGCGTGTTCAGGCACAGACAGATTAAATAAACGACCCTTAGGGTATTTACTACCCGGGATCAAGTCTATGGCACAATCGCACTCCCGGTGCGGAGGTAGTGAACCAACCTTGGGTTCTTCAAAAACGTCACGAAAGTCAGACAAGAATTCAGGAATCTCAGAGGGAATAGATGATGAAATGGAAACCAAAGGTACGTCCCCATGAGTTCCTTTACATCCCCAGCTTAACACAGACATAGCTCTCCAGTCGAGGACTGGGTTATGAGATTGCAGCCATGGCAATCCCAGCACCAAAACATCATGTAGATTATACAGCACCAGAAAGCGAATAACCTCCTGGTGATCCGGATTAACACGCATAGTCACTTGTGTCCAGTATTGTGGTTTATTACTAGCCAATGGGGTGGAGTCAATCCCTTTCAGAGGTATCGGAGCCTCCAATGGCTCCAAATCATACCCACAGCGTTTGGCAAAGGACCAATCCATAAGACTCAAAGCAGCGCCAGAGTCGACATAGGCGTCCGCGGTAATAGATGACAAAGAACAAATCAGGGTCACAGATAGAATAAACTTAGACTGTAAAGTGCTAATTGAAACAGACTTGTCAGGCTTCTTAGTACGCTTAAAGCATGCTGATATAACATGAGTTGAATCACCACAATAGAAGCACAACCCATTTTTTCGTCTAAAATTCTGCCGCTCGCTTCTGGACAGAATTCTATCACATTGCATATTTTCTGGCGTTTTCTCAGTAGACACCGCCAAATGGTGCACAGGTTTGCGCTCCCGCAGACGCCTATCGATCTGAATAGCCATCGTCATGGACTCATTCAGACTCGCAGGCACAGGGAACCCCACCATAACATCCTTAATGGCATCAGAGAGACCTTCTCTGAAAATCGCCGCCAGGGCGCACTCATTCCACTGAGTAAGCACAGACCATTTGCGGAATTTTTGGCAGTATATTTCAGCTTCATCTTGCCCCTGAGACAAGGACATCAAGGCCTTTTCCGCCTGAAGCTCTAAATGAGGTTCCTCATAAAGCAACCCCAAGGCCAGAAAAAACGCATCCACATTGAGCAACGCAGGATCCCCTGGTGCCAATGCAAAAGCCCAGTCTTGAGGGTCGCCCCGGAGCAAGGAAATTACAATCCTGACCTGCTGTGCAGGGTCTCCGGCAGAGCGAGACTTCAGGGACAAAAACAATTTGCAATTATTTTTAAAATTTTGAAAGTGAGATCTATTCCCCGAGAAGAATTCAGGCAAAGGAATTCTAGGCTCAGACATAGGTGCATGAACAACGAAATCTTGCAAATTTTGTACCTTTGTGGCGAGATTATTCAAACCTGTAGCTACACTCTGAAGATCCATTTGAAACAGGTGAACACAGAGCCATTCAAGGATAAGAAGGAGAGAAAGAGAGGAAGGCTGCAGTATAGGCAGACTAGCAAGTGATTCAATTAAGAGCACACTCAGAACTAGAGGGAAAAAAAAAAAAAAAAATTGTAGCAGACTTCTTTTTTCTCTCCTTTCTCAGCCAGTAATTTAACCCTTTTTTTTGGGCCGGTCAAACTGTCATGATTCTCAATGGCGAGAGAACATAGCCCAGCATCTATGAGAACTAGCTCTTGGAAGATGGAAACTATACTGACCATGAACTAAACCTGCCGCACAACTAGAAGTGGCCGGGTAGCATGCCTACGTTTTTTTATCCCTAGATGCCCAGCGCCAGCCGGAGAACTACCTAATCCTAGCAGAGGAAAAGACAGTCCTGGCTCACCTCTAGAGAAATTTTCCCAAAAGGCAGACAGAGGCCCCCACATATATTGGCGGTGATTTTAGATGAAATGACAAACGTAGTATGAAAATAGGTTTAGCAAAAATCGAGGTCCGCTTACTAGATAGAAAGAAGACAGAAAGGGCACTTTCATGGTCAGCAGAAAACCCTATCAAAACACCATCCAGAAATTACTTTAAGACTCTAGCATTAACTCATAACACCAGAGTGGCAATTTCCGCTCACAAGAGCTTTCCAGACACAGTAACGAAACAGCAGCTGTGAACAGGAACAAAATGCAAAAACACACAAGGACAAAAGTCCAACTTAGCTGGGAGTTGTCTAGTAGCAGGAACATGCACAGAAAGGCTTCTGATTACATTGTTGACCGGCATGAAACTGACAGAGGAGCAAGGTTATATAGCGACTCCCACATCCTGATAGGAGCAGGTGAACAGAGGGGATGATGCACACAAGTACAATTCCACAAGTGGCCACCGGGGGAGCCCAGAATCCAATTTCACAACACCCATGTGACCGCGACGCGACCAATCACAAGCCGTGACGTAATTTTCAAATCCTGAATGCCTAGAATTAGGCATTCAGGACCTGAAATTACGTCACGGCTTGTTGTGATTGGTCGCGTCGCGGTCACATGGGCGGCACGCGACCAATCACAAGCCGTGACGTTATTTTCAAATCCTGAATGCCTAGAATTAGGCATTCAGGACCTGAAATTACGTCACGGCTTGTTGTGATTGGTCGCGTCGCCGTCACATGGGCGGCACGCGACCAATCAGAAGCCGTGACGTCACGGAAGGCAGTAAACGCGCGCATTTTAAGCAAAGAAGGCTGCCGGTTCCCTCGGTAAGGTGCAGGCTGCGTCGGAGAGGTGAGTATAGCAATATTTTTTATTTTAATTCTTTATTTTACACAGTAATATGGATCCCAGGGCCTGAAGGAGAGTTTCCTCTCCTTCAGACCCTGGGAACCATCAGGGATACCGTCCGATACTTGAGTCCCATTGACTTGTATTGGTATCGGGTATCGGTATCGGATTAGATCCGATACTTTGCCGGTATCGGCCGATACTTTCCGATACCGATACTTTCAAGTATCGGACGGTATCGCTCAACACTACTGGTAACTGCACAAGAGTTCCCACCCCTGTGATAATTGTTGGACTTGGTGCTGAGGGACACATGGTCTATGCCTTTTGGCCCCCCTGGAGAGAGTTTCAAAGGCCTAGTTGCTTGAGTTAATTAAAAAGAAACATTGGTCTGCCCAGTGCATGGAAGTGCATTCGCTGGATAATGAGGCCCCATTGTTTGATGTGTATTTTGGAGCGCCCCCACTGTCGCAGGGCCGAGGGGTACCCGGTACTGGGCCTCTCTGTCTCGGTTCTGGGTTTGTCATGGTGGCTAGACCCGGTCCGTGACCCTGCTGAGGGGCGTCCAATGAAAGTTGAGAGTGATGATGTGTGGTGCAGGGTGCGATGAATAACGAGGACACAAGGTTGCAGTCTCTTTACCTCTTTACTGAAGGCTTCAAGGTCCTCAATCCAGAGTACGGTTAACAGGGCTGTCTGAGACCGGCCGGTCCGATGGCACCTCCAGAGTTCCCTTTGCAGGTGGAAATCTGTGCCTTCCTTCTAGCGCTTGTGTGTTGTAGTCCTTCCCTGCTGAGCACCACGGGATAGTCCTCACAACTGTTGTGTCTGTTTCTGAAGTTCCCTCACAACTGATCTGATGTTCTTCTCCGTCCCCCAGGTGATATGGATAGGACGCACCCGTATGACGGGTAGGCCTGGAGTTTTTCCGGGACCCTAGAGTCGCCCCTCTCCCACTGTTGCCCCCTATGTCTGCTTAGGTGATTTAGGTGAGACAGCCCGCCTATAACTGACTGTCCTGCCGTAGGTTTGAAGTATTGCTTGGAGCCTAATACTTCCTCGGCGTTTCCGGCCACCGGCTACGCGCCTCAGTAGGATGTTGCCTCGGTCTTACAGCACGACTCCTACTGGTGTTATCCCCTTGTTGCGTTGATCTCGTTTCTCACTCTTCACAATAAACCTCGCTTCTTGTCCTTTCTTGGGGTACCGCCGCAATGAAGTGCAGGCGCGGTCCCGTAACGTTCTTTCTGTTCGCTAGGCCTCTGTCAGGATCCCACCCCTGACAGGGACCCCCCTGAATCTTCCCCTGCAACACCCTCTGCCACAGGATGTTGCCTGGTTCCAACCCAGTCAGCTTTCTGTCTAACTTCCTATCTAACCCCCAGTTTTACCAGATTGTGAGGAGTGGCCTAATACATAGCACCCTTAGCTCCCCCTGGAGGCCAGACTGTGAAGTGTATTGGTGTCTGTGATACCTGGTCAGGTGAACTCCTTCAGTGCCATCAGACGTACCAATACCCCCCTTAGCGGCGGAGCATCAGTACTGCAACGACCAGGACTCTGGGGCGCTGCATATTTGACTTCCCTTTTGGCCTGGGGGGAATGCCAAAGGTGGGGGATGTTTGGAGCAAGTATTTTTGGACCATACTGTATCTGCTAGGGAACACCATCATATAGCAAAATTATATCAATTAGATATCATTTTCCCATATCTCACACTCACATATAGCTCAGCATTGAGACCACCATTGATCCTGCTCAAGTATCCAATGCCTTTGGCTGTGAAACAACCCCATATCATCAGGCTTCCTCCACTGTACTAGACAGTTCCTGCAATTTCTCAATCTGTTAGCCCCTTTTTCCCTTGTTTCTTCCAGACCCATTTTCACCCATCAGAGCCTAATCTATTGACTTTTCTCTCATCTCTCCAATTCACCCGTTTCCAATCTTCTACAGTCCACTTTTCATACTTTTTTGCAAACTCGAGTCAATGCTTCTGATGATGATATTGAAGTTGAGGCTTCTTCACCTTTTTTGGGCCACCATTCCAGACTTGTGTAATGTGCGTCGCACGGTGCTTGCATGAATGTCTGATCTCACCATCATGAAGCATACAAGTCACCTCCACGGCCGTGTTAGACCTTGTGATGAGCTGACTTGCTGACTCCAATATTTTGCCTGGACGTCCACCTCATGGCTTCTAAATGGATGTACAGATTTCATTTCATTGACAATTTTCTTGACCGAGAGACTGCTATTGATGAGCTGGATGATGCTGTTTCTCTTTTCTTGGGAAATCTTCTTCATGGCAGCTCTGAAATTCGAACCAAAAACCTTTCACTTGGGAATCAACCTAAGAACACACTGAGCTATTAGGGAGTGTGAGAACAGGTTGTAATTTGTATTATTCAAGAAGAAAAATATTTTTACACCACCAGGATCAAACAATTTATGTACAGTTGTGTGAATAAGTATTAGCCCCCTTGCTAATTTCCTATTCTTTTGCATGTTTGTCAAACTTAAATGTTTCAGATCACCAAACAAATGTAACTATTAGACAAAGATAACCCAAGTATTAAACAAAATGCAGTTTATAAATGAAGGCCTTTATTATTAAGGGAAAAATAAATCCAAACCTACAGGGTGCTGTGTGAAAAAGTGATTGCCCCCTAAACCTAATAACTGGTTGGACTGCCCTGAGCAGCAACAACTGCAGTAAAGCGTTTGCAATAACTGGCAATGAGTCTTTTACAACGCTCTTCGACGTATGTAATTAATATTAAAGGATTGAAAGTGTAAACATATAACCCTTAAAAACAAGTTTATTTCAACTTTATATTAAAAATATACACCAAGAGAAAACCCAAGTGCACAATAATTGTGATAATACAAATGATGAATAACATACTTCATGTGCAACTGCTCAGATATGTCATGGTCATTATGCAGTTGAACACATGTTTGAAGAGAGAGCCACTATATTGTCTCCTCCCTGCCGCAGGCCGAAGATATCAGGCCCGTGGGATGGCAGGAGGCAAACAAACGGCCTAGATAGTCTCTAATGGAGTAGTTCCCAGGTACACCCACACATGGCCTAGTAAACTCTGCGTGTCCACTGTTGTCCCTACCTGCCAGCGGAGGTGGCACCCTATAAGCAATGTTTTGTTTTGGTGCCTCCGCTCCATGAAGGCTCTCGTTCACTCACCCTGCAGGCCCTGTACTGATATATATGCAGGAAGTCTAGGCCAGACAATGATCAACTAGACTAGGGGTGGTGACAAGGGACTGGGTTTACACGCGGTACATGAAAAATGAAAATAGAGGCTACTTATCGTGTTGATGCACATAGATATCAAATGCCTCTATGCCTCGACGCGCTTCTCCTCCGGTGGTTCATCAGGAGGCTGGTATACTTGTGAGAGGTATGTGCAGTGCCCCAGAGTCCTGGTCGTTGCAGTAATGTCGCTCTTCCACAAGGGGGAGTGATGGTACGTCTGATGGCACTAAAGGAGTTCACCTGACCAGGTATCACAGTCACACACTACACTTCACACTCCAACCACTAGGGGGAGCAAAGGGTTCTATCTATTAGGCCACTCCTCACACTCGGTTAAAACTGGGGGTTGGATAGGAAGTTAGTCGGAGAAAGCTGCTGGGTGAGACCCAGGAAAGACCTGTCAGGCAGACAGGGAGAGAAGGAGGAACATCTGAGCTGCAGACAGAGGTCCCTGTCAGTGGTGGGACCCTGGCAGAAACTTAGCAAGAGATAGAACGTTACGGAGCTGCGCCTGCACCCCATTGCGGCAGTATCCTAAGAAAGGAAAAGAAGCGGAGTATATTGTGGAGAAGTGAGAAACGAGATCACAGCACAAGGAGATAATACCGGGAGGAGTTCTGCCTTAAGATCGGCAACATCCTTCTGAGGCGCGTAGCCGGTGGCCGGAACACCGAGGGAGTAATAGGCTCTACGCATTACAGTTATATGAAAAAGTTTGGGCACCCCTATTAATCTTAAGCTTAATGTTTTATAAAAATTGTTTTTTTTGCAACAGCTATTTCAGTTTCATATATCTAATAACTGTTGGACACAGTAATGTTTCTGCCTTGAAATGAGGTTTATTGTACTAACAGAAAATGTGCAATCTGCATTCAAACAAAATTTGACAGGTGCATAAGTATGGGCACCCTTATCATTTTCTTGTTTTAAATACTCCTACCTACTTTTTACTGACTTACTAAAGCACTTTTTTTGGTTTTGTAACCTCATCGAGCTTTGAACTTCATAGCTAGGTGTATGCAATTGGAGCGCCCCCACACCGCCGCAGGGCCGAGGGGTACCCGGTACCGGGCCTCTGAGTCTCTGCTCTGGGATTGTCACGGTGGCTAGACCCGGTCTGTGGCCCCGCCGGTCAGTAGGGGACGTCCGGTGCAATGAGTGATGATAATGGTGCAGTTGTGGGGTGCAGGTCGCGGTAAATAACGAGGACACCAGGTTGCAGTCTCTTTACCTCTTTACTGAAGATCTCTGGGTCCTCAGTCCAGGATACGGTTCACCAGGCTGCGCAAGTCCGGCCGGTCCAATGGCACCTCCAGAGTTCTCTTCACAGGTGGAAATCTGTGCCTTCCCTCTAGCGCTAGGTGTTGCGGTCCTTCCCTGCTGTGCTTACAGAAAGTCCCCACAACTGTTGTGTCTGTTTCTTAAGTTCCCTCACAACTTGATTAGATGATGTTCTGCTAATCCTCCGTCCCTCCCTGATGTTCTGGTTGGGACGGCACCCGTTTGACGGGTAGGCTCGGAGCTCTTCCGGGACCCTAGAGTCGCCCCTCTCCACAAGTTGCCCCCCAAGACTGCATAGGTGATTTAAGTGAGACAGCCCGCCTTAGACTGACTGTCCTGCCGCTGTTTAGAGTATTGCTTGAAGCTAGATATTATAATACTCTCTCGGCGTTCCGGCCACCGGTTGTGCGCCTCAGTAGGATGTTGCCTCGGTCTTACAGCACGACTCCTACTGGTATTCTCCTTATTGCTTTGATCTCGTTTCTCACTCAGCACAATCTATCTCGCTTCTGATCCTTCCTTGGGCACCGCCGCTATCCTGAGCAGGCACGGTCCCGTTACGTTCGCTCAAGTTGCCAAGCCTCTGTCAGGATCCCACCCCTGACAGAGACCCTACTGTATCTTCCCCCACAACACCCTCTGCCACAAGGTGTTGCCTGGTTCCAACCCAGTCAGCTTTCTCATCTAACTTCCTGCCTGACCCCCAGTTTACCCACTATGGTGGGGAGTGGCCTAGTGAATAGAACCCTTAGCTCCCCCTGGAGGCCCGACTATGAAATGTATTGGTGTCTGTGATACCTGATCAGATGAACTCCTTCAGTGCCATCAGACGTACCATAGCTCCCCTTAGTGGCGGAGCCACAGTACTGCAACGACCAGGACTCTGGGGCGCTGCACTCCCCCCTGGTTAAACACAGTACTCCGGGACTGAGAAGAAAACAACAATACAAGTTAGCAAAAAGACATACAGTTTTGTTGAGTGCAATAACAATAAGCATATTTAAACAGAGCTTCCCTTTATGGGAGGTGAGGACACTTGAACGTTACAAACATGGTTAAATATCATAGCAACATGCTATAACTAACTTTCTTTTACCCAACCGGGTATTCTACTAAGTGCAAAATTATTGAACAATAATTTAACATCGCCTTTAAGGATGTACACTCTGAATCCGCTAAAGACCTTCTTATAATCACATTATAAGGCAATTTAACTTTTACATTCTCCTTCTTTAAATCTGCAGGACCGCCTGTCCTAACGGCACCAGACCTACTGCCTCTCCTTTCTTACAGGACCGCTCCTTTCAGCCCGAGCCTTCTGTCTTTTCAACTACTATACACAGTATAGAACATAACATTACTTTCAGTTTAAGAGCACCGAGCCATCTCTACATGACTCCTAGGAGGACTCAGGGTTCACCTTCTGTCCTCGTTATCTATCAACATTATCAAACATTTGCTATAGAACATTAAACCTTCTCATTATCTTTCTCACTAACATGCATGCTGGACACCACGTCTACCCCTACGGGCCCACTGCATCCTTCTTCTAGATTTCAATTTCTTTCAGGGAACATCATCAGCATTTCTTTACAATTAACTAATTGGATACATATAACTTTCTCACACAAACATTATCATCACGTTCTCTTTATCAAAACATTATTGCTATCTCTCAGTCTTAAAGCAATACTATTCTCTTAAGTGCAAAACATGAACGTCCCCTGTAAGAGGGGACCAAGTCTCTATGAGGTAGCATGTCTTCTGCAGCTACCAGTCCGTACTCAACAAAGGTTCCAGTGTGGTATCTTCACAAAGAGTCCTTTTTGAAGTAAAACCAGTAGGGAGCACCTTTAATAAGGTGCAAACTATTTACAAAAAGTTTGTATCATGCACTGTTCATGATTGCGGCAGTTCTGGAAACTTTGCAAAAACTTAGAAAACAAACCAAAAAGAAGTAGAAACAATAGGGATCCCGGGTCAACAAAGGGATCCCCTTTAAAAGTTAACCCTGAACGGGTTCAGCAGCAAAACAGGAAACGAACAAACAGTTAAGAAACTATATACATATTTTAAAGCATTCCTGCTTACTCATCTTTCGGTACAGAGGGTGGTTTCCTCCCGGGCCTCACCAGACCAACGGGTCGCGCTGCCGGTTCAAGGAGCGGGTCCCGCCCCAGCAACGACAGGATCCCTCGCCGGGATGTTCTTCTCACGGATGAACCAGCACGCCCCCAAGGTACATGGTGGGTCCGGGTTCCCCGCCGCTCCGCAGGGACAGGTTCTGTGGCTTTTGCAGCAGGAGGTTCATCCTCTGATGCTCCGGCAGCGGCTTGGAGTGCGACGCACTGCTGGATGCCCCGAGCTATCCAGCCGGCCTCACCGGTTTCCCTCCTCCACCTGGTGTAGGTCACAGCGTCACCTGGCTCCAGGTCGCGGGCGAACCTTCCTCCGCAGGGCTCTACTTCCTCCCGGTCCACACGGACTTGCAAGGGCTCCCTGATCTCCTGTATAACTCCCCTTCCACGTTGGGAGTTGAAGGAGACCACTACACCCCAGTGGGACGATGGGACCTCTGCGACGCTGGTCAGATCAACCTGGGTTGCCGGTTGTGGTCGGTCTCGCCATGCAGCCATCAAGCGCCGCAGGTGTTCGGCCTCTGGCATGATCTTCAGGCCCTGCGTCCGCAGCGCACCTTCAGCCGCGGCCGGGATGGGAGGAGCGGGGGACACTGCCGACAGGTGGACCTCCGTAGGTTGGCCCAGCCGCGCAAGCACACGGGCATCTGCCTCCAGGCGGCGCGCTATCTGCCGGGCTTCAGCTGCGGCCACACACTCCTCGGACGGCGGCCAGTTGGGTCGACCCATCAGCGGTTCCATGAGGGTCAGGCCCCTCAACGATGGCGTCTCCGAGGCTGTGTCTGGTGATGCGGCTCTAAACCGAGGCAGGTCATCCCCATGCGGCGCTCCTGGCGTTGCCATCTTTTTCTCTTCCCCAGCGTCTTTTTCCCGCGGTCTCTTTCGTGGGCGGCCCCGTCTCCATGGTCTCCACCCTCCAAACAGGATCAGGAGGCGGACCTCGGCTGTTGACGGACACGTCCTCAGGACACAGAAATATTTAGACTGGGCGGCCATTGTCCTTCGCGCTCTCCAACTTGTCTACGCCCACTCTACGCCCCTCTTCTTCTCCTGCGCTCTCCTCAGCGCTGCAATGGCGGCGGATTTTGGCGGTAAATGGCGCAGCACAGTCTTTGCAATAAAGTACAGTCCAAGCACAGTAAATCACAGTTCCAAGGCACACATGACCTGATTCTTCAGGCTTAAGTAGATCCTGTTCGTGACGCCAAAATTGGAGCGCCCCCACACCACCGCAGGGCCGAGGGGTACCCGGTACCGGGCCTCTGAGTCTCTGCTCTGGGATTGTCACGGTGGCTAGACCCGGTCCGTGGCCCCGCCGGTCAGTAGGGGACGTCCGGTGCAATGAGTGATGATAATGGTGCAGTTGTGGGGTGCAGGTCGCGGTAAATAACGAGGACACCAGGTTGCAGTCTCTTTACCTCTTTACTGAAGATCTCTGGGTCCTCAGTCCAGGATACGGTTCACCAGGCTGCGCAAGTCCGGCCGGTCCAATGGCACCTCCAGAGTTCTCTTCACAGGTGGAAATCTGTGCCTTCCCTCTAGCGCTAGGTGTTGCGGTCCTTCCCTGCTGTGCTTACAGAAAGTCCCCACAACTGTTGTGTCTGTTTCTTAAGTTCCCTCACAACTCGATTAGATGATGTTCTGCTAATCCTCCGTCCCTCCCTGATGTTCTGGTTGGGACGGCACCCGTTTGACGGGTAGGCTCGGAGCTCTTCTGGGACCCTAGAGTCGCCCCTCTCCACAAGTTGCCCCCCAAGACTGCATAGGTGATTTAAGTGAGACAGCCCGCCTTAGACTGACTGTCCTGCCGCTGTTTAGAGTATTGCTTGAAGCTAGATATTATAATACTCTCTCGGCGTTCCGGCCACCGGTTGTGCGCCTCAGTAGGATGTTGCCTCGGTCTTACAGCACGACTCCTACTGGTATTCTCCTTATTGCTTTGATCTCGTTTCTCACTCAGCACAATCTATCTCGCTTCTGATCCTTCCTTGGGCACCGCCGCTATCCTGAGCAGGCACGGTCCCGTTACGTTCACTCAAGTTGCCAAGCCTCTGTCAGGATCCCACCCCTGACAGAGACCCTACTGTATCTTCCCCCACAACACCCTCTGCCACAAGGTGTTGCCTGGTTCCAACCCAGTCAGCTTTCTCATCTAACTTCCTGCCTGACCCCCAGTTTACCCACTATGGTGGGGAGTGGCCTAGTGAATAGAACCCTTAGCTCCCCCCGGAAGCCCGACTGTGAAATGTATTGGTGTCTGTGATACCTGATCAGATGAACTCCTTCAGTGCCATCAGACGTACCATAGCTCCCCTTAGTGGCGGAGCCACAGTACTGCAACGACCAGGACTCTGGGGCGCTGCACAATCATGAGAAAAGCTACTTAAAGTGGCCACTTTCAAGTCGTTCTCCTGTTTGAATCTCCTCCGAAGAGTGGCATCATGGGCTCCTCAAAACAACTGTCAAATGATCTGAAAACAAAGATTATTCAACATAGTTGTTCAGGGGAAGGATGCAAAAAGCTGTCTCAGAGGTTTAACCTGTCAATTTCCACTGTGAGGAACATAGTAAGGAAATGGAAGAACACAGGTACAGTTCTTGTTAAGGCCAGAAGTGGCAGGCCAAGAAAAACATCAGAAAGGCAGAGAAGAAGAATGGTGAGATCAGTCAAGGACAATCCTCAGACCACCTCCAGAGAGCTGCAGCATCAACTTGCTGCAGATGGTGTCACTGTGCATCGGTCAACTATACAACGCACTTTGCACAAGGAGAAGCTGTATGGGAGAGTGATGCGAAAGAAGCCGTTTCTGCAAGCACGCCACAAACAGAGTCGGCTGAGGTATGCAAAAGCACATTTGGAGAAGCCAATTTCTTTTTGGAAGAAGGTCCTGTGGACTCATGAATCCAAGATTGAGTTGTTTGGTAATACAAAAAGGCGTTATGCATGGCGGCAAAAAAACACAGTGCGTTGTATAGTTAACCGATGCACAGTGACACCATCTGCAGCAAGTTGATGCTGCAGCTCTCTGGAGATGGTCTGAGGATTGTCCTTGACTGATCTCACCATTCTTCTTCTCTGCCTTTCTGATGTTTTTCTTGGCCTGCCACTTCTGGCCTTAACAAGAACTGTACCTGTGTTCTTCCATTTCCTTCCTATGTTCCTCACAGTGGAAATTGATAGGTTTAATCTCTGAGACAGCTTTTTGTATCCTTACCCTGAACAACTATGTTGAATAATCTTTGTTTTCAGATCATTTGACAGTTGTTTTGAGGAGCTCATGATGCCACTCTTCAGAGGAGATTCAAACAGGAGAACAACTTGCAAGTGGCCACTTTAAGTAGCTTTTCTCATGATTGCATACACCTAGCTATGAAGTTCAAAGCTCAATGAGGTTACAAAACCAAAAAAAGTGCTTTAGTAAGTCAGTAAAAAGTAGGTAGGAGTATTTAAAACAAGAAAATGATAAGGGTGCCCATACTTATGCACCTGTCAAATTTTGTTTGAATGCAGATTGCACATTTTCTGTTAGTACAATAAACCTCATTTCAAGGCAGAAACATTACTGTGTCCAACAGTTATTAGATATATGAAACTGAAATAGCTGTTGCAAAAAAAACAATTTTTATAAAACATTAAGCTTAAGATTAATAGGGGTGCCCAAACTTTTTCATATAACTGTACTTCAAACTACGGCAGGACAGTTAATTCCAAGTTGGCTGCCCAACCTTTAACCTAATAAAGACAACAGAGGCAAATTGTGGGAGAAGGGCGTCTCTAGGGTCCCTATAAAATAGCTCCAGGCCTACCCCATCATACGGGTCGTCCTATCCATACCATCTGGGGGACGGAGAGAGAGAATATCAGAAACATACACGACAGTTGTGAGGACTATCCCGTGGTGCTCAGCAGGGAGGTACTACCTACAACACACAGGCGCAAGTAGGAAGGCTACTGATTTCCACCTGCAAAGGGAACTCTGGATGTGCCTTCGGACCGGCCGGATTCAGCCAGCCATGTTAGCAGTGCTCTGGATTGTGGATGCTGAAGTCTACAGTAAAAGGTGAAGAGACTGCAACCCTGTGTCCTCGTTATTTACTGCGACCTACACCATCGCCATCTATCTTACTGGGAAGCCCTGGGGATACACTTCACCTGTGGGAAGGTATACCATCTAGCTGCCATAACATCACCCCAGCGGACCCCTAAGCAGCGTCGGTCACCCTGACCGAATACCACAGGTGGCATCACGAACACTTGACAAACTTCACCCTTTGATTGGGCGCCCCTTAGCAGGGCCACGGACCGGGTCGGGCCACCGTGACATCCCCAGAACCGAGACAGAAGGGACCCGGTACCGAGTACCCCACTGCCCTGCGCCTGGGGGCGATCCATATATAATTTATATGTATGTACTGTATATGTAATATGCTGTATATTTATATAGTAATCGGTAAGGGTATGTTTCCATGGTCCGGATTGGCAGCTCTTTGGACGTAGCTCCGTCCAAAGTGCTGCCGACTTTTGTACACACGGTGATTCCGCATGTGTTCACTGAACCATGCGGAATCACCGCGTCCTATACATAGGACGGTGCTATTTATCTTATGTTAAATAGACATGCAGCGGTCTAGAAAGACGCGCCACATGTCCTGTTACACAGGGAAGCCAGAGGCATCCCTGCACGCATAGTGGAGATGAGATTTCATAAAATCTCATTCACTATGCTGTAACATCAGGCCGCTGCGGATTGGATGCTGCGGCTGTACGCAGCATCCAATCCGCAGCGAATAATGACAGTGGAAACATACCCTAAGTGAATCTCTGTTTTGGAGCAGACTTACTCCTTGAACAAGGCAATTCCCTCGTGTTATTTTCAGATTCGGCTCTTTATGTGCAGGACTAATCTCAGTAATGAGCTTCCTCTTTGCTGTGACCACCTCTGCCCGGGACATATTTGAGGCCTGTAATGTTCTCATGAAGCCTGTTGTGTCGGGCATTTAGGGTGAGATTTTGCTGCCATTCTCTTCGTTCATGTAACACCATAACATTGCAGGTGGAAGCACAACCTTAGTGACCTCGTGTGACATGGTGGTGGTGCACATTGACGCTTGTGCAGTCAGAAGTGAAGAATTTGAAAATGCTTGGGGTAAACATAGAATTGGAAAAGCAGGCCAAGCAAAGTCGAACCCATAACACGAACCGGTTGACAGGGCTCATTACTCCGAATCTGCCATCATTAATCATTAGATCACAATTCCCCAGACCTGTAGCCTTCCTGAATCTGCACCTCAAGACCCATTTTCATCCTCTACCTTTATATGACGCTCCACATCTATCCACATAACTGAACCAATTATCGACTAGCAGCTCAAGACCCACATCCATCCCATAAATACATCCGTCTTTCACTTATATGCAGCGCCCCAGAGTCCTGGTCGTTGCAGTAATGTCGTTCCACCACCAGGGGGAGCCTTGCTCCTATCTACTTGGGCACTCCTCACAGAAGGGTAAAACTGGTGGGCTGGATAGAAAGTTAGGGAGAAGCTGGCTGGGCATAGCCCAGGCAACACCTGTCAGGCAGACAGGGGGAAAGGAGGAACATCGGAGCTGCAGACAGAGGGCCCCTGGCAGGGGTGGGATCCTGTCAGAGGTCTAGATAGAACAGAAAGACACAGACCTGCGCCTGCCCCACGTGCGGCAGCATCCTAAGAACGGCCACGAAGAGAAGTGTATTGTAGAGAGTGAGAAACTAAGTCATAGCACAAGGAGAAAACACCGGGAGGAGTTCTGCCCTGAAATAGGCTGCCTCCTTCTGAGGCACGTAGCCGGAACACCGAGGGAGTAATTGACTCTATGCTTTACTTCATAGACCGGCAGGACAGTCAATTCCAAGTTGGCTGCCCCACCTTAATTCCTAAGAAGACACAGTGGCAACTTGTGGGGGTCGGGGCGTCTCTAGGGTCCCTATAAACAAGCCTCAGGCCATCAGTCATATGGGTTTCTCCTATCCACACCATCTGGGGGACAGAGAGGAAGAAATAACATCTAGAACATCTACAAGAGTTGTGAGGACCTTACCGGGAAGCTCAGCAGGGAGGTACTACAACACACAGGCGCTAGTAGGAAGGCTACTGATTTCCACCTGGATAAGGGGACTCTGGATTTGCCTTCGGACTCTGCCTACCCTGTGGTCTGTACCAGGGCTGGACTGGCCATCGGGCACTTCTGGCAAATGCCAGAAGGGCCGATGCCAGTCGTGAGCCGCTCGATCCGCCTCCCCCCGCCGCCACCGACTCACCCCCCTGCCGTCGCATTCAATGAATGCAATAATGGAGGAGAGAGCGTCTACAGATGCTCCCTCTCCCATCATTCCCCGGTCTGCCTCTGACACTGCGGGTACGCGATGACGTCATATCATCGCGCACCTGCAGCCGCTGAGACAGGAGCAGGAAGCAACGCGGGCAAGAGGAAAGGTGAGGAGAGTGGGTTTTTTTTGTTTTTTTTTACTGGACTGTGGGGACATTCTCGGGGGGGGGGGGAGGAGGAGGAGGAGGAGAGATGCGGGCTGTGCTGGATATACCACTGTGTGGGCTGTGCTGGATATACCACTGTGTGGGCTGTGCTGGATATACCACTGTGTGGGCTGTGCTGTATATACCACTGTGCGGGCTGTGCTAGATATACCACTGTGCGGGCTATGCTGGATATACTACTGTGCGGGCTGTGCTGTATATACCACTGTGCGGGCTGTGCTGTATATACCACTGTGCGTGCTGTGCTGGATATACCACTGTGCGGGCTGTGCTGGATATACCACTGTGCGGGCTGTGCTGGATATACCACTGTGCGGGCTGTGCTGGATATACCACTGTGCGGGCTGTGCTGGATATACCACTGTGCGGGCTGTGCTGTATATACCTGTTGTGAATTCCGTTCTGGAGCTCCCTCCTGTGGTTGTTAATGGTATTTTTGTGAGTTCTGCCCTTGGGCTCCCTCTGGTGGTTTCGAGTGGAACTGCTGCTCCGTTAGGTAGCTGTAGCAGCTGCCATTACTAATCGCCTTGCCTGGGTTTGTTATTTAAACCTGCTCTGGGCTCTAGTTCATGCCAGCTGTCAATGTCTTAGGTTGGATTTGGTTCTCTCCTTGGATTTCTCATATGGCCTGTCCTTGTCAGCAAAAGATAAGTTTCTGCTAGTTCTTGTTTGTCCATTTTCTTTGGACACTATTGCTTTGCAAATATGTCTCTTTTTGTCCAGCTTGTCACTATGTCATATTCAGGCTAGCTGGAAGCTCTGGGAAGCAGATTTGCCCCTCCACACCGTGAGTCGGTGTGGAGTTCATTTTTGTAAACTCTGCGTGGATTTTTGTAGTTTTTTAATACTGACCGCACAGTATCCTTTTCTCTCTGTCTATCAAGTTTAGTATTGGCCTCCTTTGCTGAAAACTGATTTCATTTCTGTGTATGTCATTTCCCTCTCCACTCACAGTCAATATTTGTGGGGGGCTATCTTTCCTTTTGGGATTTTCTCTGAGGCAAGATAGCTTTCTATTTCCTTCTTTAGGGGTAGTTAATTCTTAGGCTGTGAAGAGGTGTCTAGGGAGAGTCAGGAACATCCCACGGCTATTACTAGTGTTGTGTTGTGGATTCTGTTTGTGGGCTCCCTCTGGTGGTTGCTGCTGGTACTGGGTGACTTTGGTGGGTTGCGGCCTTTGGTTTCCACCTGTCCATCAGAGGCTGGGTGTTTCCTATTTTACCTGGCCTTTCTGTCATTCCCTTGCCGGCTATCAATGTATTCAGATGTGCTCTGTTTGGTTCCTGCCTACCTGCTCCCAGATCTTTCAGGATAAGCTAAGTGCTGATTTTCAGTTGTTTGTTTTTTTGTCCAGCTTGCTTATTATGTCTCTATGCTAGCTGGTAGCTCTAGTGGACTGAGGTTCTCCCCATGTGCCATGAGTTGGCACATGGGTTCTTGTAATCTCAGGATGGTTTTTTTGATTAGGGTTTTTTGCTGACCGCTCAGTCCCCTTTTGTATCGTTCTGCTTTCTAGTTTACAGCGGGCCTCAATTTGCTAAAACTATATATATCATCTCTATGTGTGTGCCTTCCTCTCATTTCACCGTCAATACATGTGAGGGGGCAACTATATCTTTTGGGGTTCATTCCTCTGGAGGCAAGTGAGGTCTTTATTTTCTCTGCAATACTAGTTAGCTCTTAGGCTGGTGCGTGGCATCTAGAACCAACGTAGGCACGCTCCCTGGCTATCTCTAGTTGCGTTTGTCAGGCGTAGGGCAGCGGTCAGCCCAGGTTCCATCACCCTAGAGCTCGTCCGTTATCTATTTGTACTTTGCTTGTCCTGTGCTATCCCTAGCCATTGGGGATTCATGACAGTATAGCCGGCCCACAAAGTGTTAATTGTTTGGGCTGAAGCAGGAGAAAAAGAAGTGTTTAAGGGAAATTTTTTTTTTTTTTTTTCCCTTCAGAGTTTTGCTGCCTAGCCCTTAATTGCTGTCTAGCTGCTTCTTACCTCCTCTTAACCCTTGAATGGCTCTGATCTTAGCTGTTTAACATGGATGTCCAGAGTTTGGCTTCCAGCCTGAGTAATCTCACGGCAAAAGTTCAAAACATACAGGATTTTGTTGTTCACACTCCCATGTCTGAACCTAGAATTCCTATTCCAGAGTTCTTTTCTGGAGATAGATCTACCTTCCTGAATTTCAGGAACAATTGTAAATTGTTTCTTTCTTTAAAATCTCGCTCCTCTGGAGACCCTGCTCAACAGGTCAAGATTGTAATATCTTTCCTGCGGGGCGACCCTCAGAATTGGGCATTTGCATTGGCACCAGGGGATCCTGCATTGCTCAGTGTGGATGCGTTTTTTCTGGCATTGGGATTGCTCTATGAGGAACCTAACCTAGAGATTCAGGCTGAAAAGGCTTTATTAGCCCTCTCTCAGGGGCATGATGAAGCGGAAATATATTGTCAAAAATTTCGGAAATGGTCTGTGCTTACTCAGTGGAATGAGTGCGCCCTGGCTGCAAACTTCAGAAATGGTCTTTCTGAGGCCATTAAGGATATTATGGTGGGGTTCCCTACGCCTACAGGTCTGAATGAGTCTATGGCTATGGCCATTCAGATTGATCGGCGTTTACGGGAGCGCAAACCCGTGCACCAGTTGGCGGTGTCTTCTGAACAGGCACCTGAGACTATGCAATGTGATAGAATTCAGTCCAGAAGTGAACGGCAAAATTATAGGCGGAAAAATGGATTGTGTTTTTATTGTGGTGATTCAGCTCATGTTATATCAGCATGCTCTAAACGCACTAAAAGGGTTGATAAATCTTTTGCCATTGGTACTCTGCAGCCTAAGTTCATTTTGTCTGTGACTCTGATTTTTTCACTGTCTTCCATTTCCGTCGATGCCTATGTGGATTCGGGCGCTGACCTGAGTCTTATGGATTGGTCATTTGCTAAACGCTGCGGTTTTAGTCTGGAGCCTCTGGAAGTTCCTATTCCTCTGAAGGGAATTGACTCTACACCATTGGCTATGAATAAACCGCAGTATTGGACACAAGTGACCATGCGCATGACTCCCGTTCATCAGGAGGTGATTCGCTTCCTTGTACTGTATAATTTACATGATGTACTAGTGCTTGGTCTGCCATGGTTACAAACTCATAATCCTGTCCTGGACTGGAAAACTATGTCTGTGTTAAGCTGGGGATGTCAGGGGGTTCATGATGATGCACCTCCGATTTCAATCGCTTCATCTACTCCTTCTGAGATCCCTGCGTTTTTGTCTGACTATAGGGATGTTTTTGAGGAGCCTAAGCTCAATTCGCTCCCTCCTCATAGAGATTGTGACTGTGCTATAGAATTGATTCCTGGCAGTAAGTTCCCTAAGGGTCGTTTATTTTATCTGTCACTGCCAGAGCATACTGCTATGCGGAATTATATTAAGGAGTCCTTGGAAAAGGGACATATTCGTCCATCTTCGTCCCCTCTGGGAGCAGGTTTCTTTTTCGTGGCTAAAAAAGATGGTTCCCTGAGGCCTTGTATAGATTATCGCCTTCTGAATAAGATTACAGTCAAATACCAGTATCCATTGCCATTATTAACTGATTTGTTTGCTCGCATTAAGGGGGCTAGGTGGTTCACTAAGATAGATCTTCGCGGTGCGTATAATCTGGTGCGGATAAAACAGGGTGATGAGTGGAAAACCGCATTTAATACGCCTGAGGGCCATTTTGAGTATTTGGTAATGCCTTTTGGACTCTCCAAAGCTCCGTCAGTCTTTCAGTCCTTTATGCACAATATTTTCCGTGAATATCTGGATAAGTTTATGATTGTGTATTTGGATGATATTTTGGTGTTTTCTGATGACTGGGAGTCTCATGTTCTACAGGTCAGGAAGGTGTTTCAGGTTCTGCGGGCCAATTCTCTGTTTGTGAAGGGTTCAAAGTGTCTCTTCGGAGTCCAGAAGATTTCTTTTTTGGGGTACATTTTTTCTCCTTCTACTATTGAGATGGATCCCATCAAGGTTCAGGCTATTTGTGACTGGACACCACCTACATCTGTTAAGAGCCTTCAGAAGTTCTTGGGGTTTGCTAATTTTTATCGTCGGTTCATTGCTAATTTTTCCAGTATTGTCAAACCTTTGACTGATTTGACTAAAAAGGGTGCTGATGTTGCTGATTGGTCTCCTGCGGCCGTGGAGGCCTTTCAGGAACTTAAGCGCCGGTTTTCTTCTGCTCCTGTGTTGTGTCAACCAGATGTTTCACTTCCTTTTCATGTTGAGGTTGATGCTTCCGAGATTGGAGCGGGGGCGGTTTTGTCACAGAGAAGTTCTAATGGCTCGGTGATGAAGCCATGTGCATTCTTCTCTAGAAAATTCTCGCCCGCCGAGCGCAATTATGATGTGGGTAATCGGGAGCTTTTGGCCATGAAGTGGGCATTTGAGGAGTGGCGTCATTGGCTTGAGGGTGCTAAACATCGTGTGGTGGTCTTGACTGATCACAAGAATCTCATTTACCTTGAGTCTGCCAGGCGTTTGAATCCTAGACAGGCTCGTTGGTCGTTGTTTTTTTCTCGTTTCAATTTCGTGGTTTCATACCTGCCAGGTTCAAAGAATGTGAAGGCAGATGCTCTTTCCAGGAGTTTTGTGCCTGACTCTCCTGGAGACTCTGGGCCTACTGGTATCCTTAGGGATGGGGTAATATTGTCCGCCGTATCCCCAGACTTGCGACGTGCTTTGCAGGAGTTTCAGGTGGATAAACCGGATCGTTGTCCACCAGAAAGACTGTTTGTTCCGGATGATTGGACCAGTAGAGTCATCTCCGAGGTCCATTCTTCTGTGTTGGCTGGTCATCCTGGAATATTTGGTACTAGAGACTTGGTGGCCAGGTCTTTTTGGTGGCTGTTGTGAATTTGCTTTTTGCTCCCTCTAGTGGTTACTAGTTTTTTGACTCTGGTTTTTCTGTCATTCCTTTTATCCGCACCTGGGTCGTTAGTTAGGGGTGTTGCTATATAAGCTCCCTGGACCTTCAGTTCAATGCCTGGCAACGTAGTTATCAGAGCTAGTCTGCTGAGCTCTTGTCTACTGATCCTGGTTCCAGTTATATCAGCTAAGTCTGCCTTTTGCTTTTTGCTATTTGTTTTGGTTTTGTATTTTTGTCCAGCTTGTTCCAAATCTATATCCTGACCTTTGCTGGAAGCTCTAAGGGGGCTGGTGTTCTCCCCCCGGACCGTTAGACGGTTCGGGGGTTCTTGAATTTCCAGTGTGGATTTTGATAGGGTTTTTGTTGACCATATAAGTTACCTTTCTTTATTCTGCTATCAGTAAGCGGGCCTCTCTGTGCTAAACCTGGTTCATTTCTGTGTTTGTCATTTCCTCTTACCTCACCGTCATTATTTGTGGGGGGCTTCTATCCAGCTTTGGGGTCCCCTTCTCTGGAGGCAAGAAAGGTCTATGTTTTCCTCTACTAGGGGTAGCTAGATTCTCCGGCTGGCGCGTGTCATCTAGAATCAACGTAGGAATGATCCCCGGCTACTTCTAGTGTTGGCGTTAGGAGTAGATATATGGTCAACCCAGTTACCACTGCCCTATGAGCTGGATTTTTGTATTCTGCAGACTTCCACGTTCCTCTGAGACCCTCGCCATTGGGGTCATAACAGTTTGCCAGGCCAGTATTAAATGTTTAATGCATTGCAGAAGAGGGATTATAAGAAAGAAGATTCTGAGTTTTTTTTTTTTTTTTTTTCTTTTTCCCCTTTACCTCAGAGTGGCTATGCTTGCTGCAGACATGAATGTCCAGACCTTGATTACAAGTGTGGACCAGCTGGCTACTCGTGTGCAGGGCATACAAGACTATGTTATCAGAAATCCTAGGTCAGAACCTAAAATACCGATTCCTGAACTGTTTTCCGGAGACAGGTTTAAGTTTAGGAATTTCGTGAATAATTGTAAATTGTTTTTGTCCCTGAGACCCTGTTCATCTGGAGATTTTGCTCAGCAAGTAAAAATTGTTATTTCGTTCTTACGGGGCGACCCTCAGGATTGGGCTTTTTCGCTGGCGCCAGGAGATCCGGCATTGGCTGATCTTGATGCGTTTTTTCTGGCGCTCGGTTTACTTTATGAGGAACCCAATCTTGAGATTCAGGCAGAAAAGGCCTTGCTGGCTATGTCTCAGGGGCAGGACGAGGCTGAAGTGTATTGCCAAAAATTTCGGAAATGGTCCGTGCTGACACATTGGAACGAGTGTGCACTGGCCGCTAATTTTAGAAATGGCCTTTCTGAAGCCATTAAGAATGTTATGGTGGGTTTTCCCATTCCCACAGGTCTGAATGATACTATGGCACTGGCTATTCAAATTGACCGGCGGTTGCGGGAGCGCAAAACCGCAAATTCCCTCATGGTGTTGTCTGAACAGACACCTAATTCGGTGCAATGTGATAGAAAAACCGCAAATTCCCTCATGGTGTTGTCTGAACAGACACCTGATTTAATGCAATGTGATAGAATCCTGACTAGAAATGAGCGGAAAATTCATAGACGCCGGAATGGCTTGTGCTACTACTGTGGTGATTCTACACATGTTATCTCAGCATGCTCTAAACGTATGGCTAAGGTTGTTGGTCCTGTCACCGTTGGTAATTTGCAACCTAAATTTATTCTGTCTGTAACTTTGATTTGCTCACTGTCATCTTATCCTGTCATGGCGTTTGTAGATTCAGGTGCTGCCCTGAGTCTCATGGATCTCTCATTTGCTAAGCGCTGTGGTTTTACTCTTGAACCATTGGAAAATCCTATTCCTCTTAGGGGTATTGATGCTACACCATTGGCAGCAAATAAACCGCAGTATTGGACACAGGTTACCATGTGCATGACTCCTGAACACCGCGAGGTGATACGTTTCCTGGTTTTACATAAAATGCATGATTTGGTTGTTTTAGGGCTGCCATGGTTACAGACCCATAATCCAGTCCTGGACTGGAAGGCTATGTCAGTCTCAAGTTGGGGCTGTCGTGGTATTCATGGGGATTCCCTGCCTGTGTCTATTGCTTCTTCTACGCCTTCGGAAGTTCCGGAGTATTTGTCTGATTATCAGGATGTCTTCAGTGAGTCTGAGTCCAGTGCACTGCCTCCTCATAGGGACTGTGACTGTGCTATAGATTTGATCCCAGGCAGTAAATTTCCTAAGGGAAGACTGTTTAATCTGTCGGTACCTGAACATACCGCTATGCGTTCATATATCAAGGAGTCTCTGGAGAAAGGACATATTCGTCCGTCTTCTTCCCCTCTTGGTGCGGGATTCTTTTTTGTGGCAAAAAAGGACGGATCTTTGAGACCTTGTATTGATTATCGGCTTTTAAATAAGATCACTGTCAAATTTCAGTATCCTTTACCGCTGTTGTCTGACTTGTTTGCCCGGATTAAGGGTGCCAAGTGGTTCACCAAGATAGACCTTCGTGGTGCGTACAACCTTGTGAGCGTTAAGCAAGGTGATGAATGGAAAACCGCATTCAATACGCCCGAAGGTCATTTTGAGTACTTGGTGATGCCTTTTGGGCTCTCCAATGCGCCTTCAGTTTTTCAGTCCTTTATGCATGACATTTTCCGGAAGTATCTGGATAAATTTTTGATTGTTTATCTGGATGATATTTTGGTTTTTTTCTGATAATTGGGATTCGCATGTGGAGCAGGTCAGGTTGGTCTTTAAAATTTTGCGTGAAAATTCTTTGTTTGTCAAGGGCTCAAAGTGTCTCTTTGGTGTACAGAAGGTTCCCTTTTTGGGGTTCATTTTTTCCCCTTCTGCTGTGGAGATGGACCCAGTCAAGGTCCGAGCTATTCTTGATTGGACTCAGCCCTCGTCAGTTAAGAGTCTTCAGAAGTTCTTGGGCTTCGCTAACTTCTACCGTCGTTTTATCGCTAATTTTTCTAGCATTGTGAAACCTTTGACGGATATGACCAAGAAGGGCTCCGATGTAGCTAACTGGGCTCCTGCTGCCGTGGAGGCTTTCCAGGAGTTGAAACGCCGGTTTACTTCGGCGCCTGTTTTGTGCCAGCCTGACGTCTCACTTCCCTTTCAGGTTGAGGTGGATGCTTCGGAGATTGGGGCAGGGGCCGTTTTGTCGCAGAGAGGCCCTGGTTGCTCTGTTATGAAACCTTGTGCCTTTTTCTCTAGGAAGTTTTCGCCTGCCGAGCGAAATTATGATGTGGGCAATCGGGAGTTGTTGGCCATGAAATGGGCATTTGAGGAGTGGCGTCATTGGCTCGAGGGTGCTAAGCATCGTGTGGTGGTCTTGACTGATCACAAAAATCTGATGTATCTCGAGTCTGCTAAACGCCTTAATCCGAGACAGGCCCGCTGGTCATTGTTTTTCTCCCGCTTTGATTTTGTTGTCTCGTATTTACCAAGTTCAAAGAATGTGAAGGCCGATGCTCTTTCTAGGAGCTTTGTGCCTGATGCTCCTGGAGTCGCGGATCCTGTTGGTATTCTTAAAGATGGAGTTATCTTGTCAGCTATTTCTCCGGATCTGCGACGTGTGTTGCAGAGATTTCAGGCTGATAGGCCTGAGTCTTGTCCACCTGACAGACTGTTTGTCCCGGATAAGTGGACCAGCAGAGTAATTTCCGAGGTTCATTCCTCGGTGTTGGCAGGTCACCCGGGAATCTTTGGCACCAGAGATCTGGTGGCCAGGTCCTTTTGGTGGCCTTCCTTGTCAAGGGATGTGCGGTCATTTGTGCAGTCCTGTGGGACTTGTGCTCGAGCTAAGCCTTGCTGTTCTCGTGCCAGCGGTTTGCTCTTGCCCTTGCCTGTCCCGAAGAGACCTTGGACACATATCTCCATGGATTTCATTTCTGATCTTCCGCTATCTCAGGGCATGTCCGTTATCTGGGTGATATGTGATCGCTTCTCCAAGATGGTCCATTTGGTTCCTTTGCCTAAGCTGCCTTCCTCTTCCGATCTGGTTCCTGTGTTTTTC
The DNA here is from genome assembly GCF_051348905.1 of Ranitomeya variabilis. NCBI lineage: Eukaryota > Metazoa > Chordata > Amphibia > Anura > Dendrobatidae > Ranitomeya > Ranitomeya variabilis. The sequence goes on along the minus strand of NC_135232.1, from coordinate 594,545,231 downwards.
CAGAACGTGGTTCGTTTGCACGGCATCCCTGAGAATATTGTGTCAGACAGAGGATCCCAGTTCGTTTCCAGGTTCTGGCGATCCTTTTGTAGTAGGATGGGCATTGATTTGTCGTTTTCGTCTGCTTTCCATCCTCAGACTAATGGACAGACGGAGCGAACCAATCAGACTTTGGAGGCTTATTTGAGGTGTTTTGTCTCTGCTGATCAGGACGATTGGGTGACATTCTTGCCGTTGGCTGAGTTTGCCCTTAATAATCGGGCTAGTTCCGCCACCTTGGTTTCGCCTTTTTTCTGCAACTCTGGTTTCCATCCTCGCTTTTCTTCGGGGCATGTGGAGCCTTCTGACTGTCCTGGGGTGGATTCTGTGGTGGATAGGTTGCAGCAGATCTGGAATCATGTGGTGGACAATTTGAAGTTGTCACAGGAGAAGGCTCAGCGCTTTGCCAACCGCCGCCGCGGTGTGGGTCCCCGACTACGCGTTGGGGATTTGGTATGGCTTTCTTCCCGCTTTGTTCCTATGAAGGTCTCCTCTCCCAAATTTAAACCTCGTTTTATTGGGCCTTACAAGATATTGGAAATCCTTAATCCTGTATCTTTTCGTCTGGATCTTCCTGTGTCGTTTGCTATTCACAATGTATTTCATAGGTCCTTGTTGCGGCGGTACATTGTGCCTGTAGTTCCTTCTGCTGAGCCTCCTGCTCCGGTGTTGGTTGAGGGCGAGTTGGAGTACGTGGTGGAGAAGATCTTGGATTCTCGCCTCTCCAGGCGGAGGCTTCAGTACCTGGTCAAGTGGAAGGGCTATGGTCAGGAGGATAATTCCTGGGTGGTCGCCTCTGATGTTCATGCGGCCGATTTAGTTCGTGCCTTTCATGCCGCTCGTCCTGATCGCCCTGGTGGTCGTGGTGAGGGTTCGGTGACCCCTCACTAAGGGGGGGGTACTGTTGTGAATTTGCTTTTTGCTCCCTCTAGTGGTTACTAGTTTTTTGACTCTGGTTTTTCTGTCATTCCTTTTATCCGCACCTGGGTCGTTAGTTAGGGGTGTTGCTATATAAGCTCCCTGGACCTTCAGTTCAATGCCTGGCAACGTAGTTATCAGAGCTAGTCTGCTGAGCTCTTGTCTACTGATCCTGGTTCCAGTTATATCAGCTAAGTCTGCCTTTTGCTTTTTGCTATTTGTTTTGGTTTTGTATTTTTGTCCAGCTTGTTCCAAATCTATATCCTGACCTTTGCTGGAAGCTCTAAGGGGGCTGGTGTTCTCCCCCCGGACCGTTAGACAGTTCGGGGGTTCTTGAATTTCCAGTGTGGATTTTGATAGGGTTTTTGTTGACCATATAAGTTACCTTTCTTTATTCTGCTATCAGTAAGCGGGCCTCTCTGTGCTAAACCTGGTTCATTTCTGTGTTTGTCATTTCCTCTTACCTCACCGTCATTATTTGTGGGGGGCTTCTATCCAGCTTTGGGGTCCCCTTCTCTGGAGGCAAGAAAGGTCTATGTTTTCCTCTACTAGGGGTAGCTAGATTCTCCGGCTGGCGCGTGTCATCTAGAATCAACGTAGGAATGATCCCCGGCTACTTCTAGTGTTGGCGTTAGGAGTAGATATATGGTCAACCCAGTTACCACTGCCCTATGAGCTGGATTTTTGTATTCTGCAGACTTCCACGTTCCTCTGAGACCCTCGCCATTGGGGTCATAACAGGTGGCCTTCCTTGTCTAGGGATGTGCGTACCTTTGTGCAGTCTTGTGAAGTGTGTGCTCGAGCTAAGCCTTGCTGTTCTCGGGCCAGTGGGTTGTTGTTGTCCTTGCCCATCCCGAAGAGGCCTTGGACGCACATTTCCATGGATTTTATTTCTGATCTTCCGGTTTCACAGAAAATGTCCGTAATCTGGGTTGTGTGTGACCGCTTTTCTAAGATGGTTCATTTGGTGCCCTTGCCTAAGTTGCCCTCCTCCTCTGAGTTGGTCCCTTTATTTTTTCAGAACGTGGTCCGTTTGCATGGGATTCCGGAGAATATCGTTTCTGACAGGGGATCCCAGTTTGTGTCTAGATTTTGGCGGACGTTTTGTGCCAAGATGGGCATTGATTTGTCTTTCTCGTCTGCATTCCATCCTCAGACGAATGGCCAGACGGAGCGAACTAATCAGACCTTGGAAACTTATTTGAGGTGTTTTGTTTCTGCTGATCAAGATGACTGGGTTGCTTTTTTGCCACTGGCCGAATTTGCTCTTAATAATCGGGCTAGTTCTGCCACGTTGGTCTCTCCTTTTTTTTGTAATTCGGGGTTTCATCCTCGTTTTTCCTCTGGTCAGGTGGAGTCTTCGGATTGTCCTGGAGTGGACGTGGTGGTGGACAGGCTACATCAGATTTGGAATCAGGTGGTGGACAATTTGAAGTTGTCTCAGGAGAAGACTCAGCAGTTTGCTAATCGCCGTCGCCGCGTGGGTCCCCGACTTCTTGTTGGGGATTTGGTGTGGTTGTCTTCTCGTTTTGTCCCTATGAAGGTCTCTTCTCCTAAGTTCAAGCCTCGGTTCATCGGTCCTTATAGGATCTCGGAGATTCTTAACCCTGTATCTTTTCGTTTGGATCTCCCAGCATCGTTTGCTATTCATAATGTGTTCCATCGGTCATTGTTGCGGAGGTATGAGGTGCCCGTTGTTCCTTCGGTTGAGCCTCCTGCTCCGGTGCTGGTGGAGGGAGAATTGGAGTATGTTGTTGAGAAGATCTTGGATTCTCGTGTTTCCAGACGCAAACACCAGTATTTGGTTAAGTGGAAGGGTTATGGTCAGGAGGATAATTCCTGGGTGGTCGCCTCCGATGTTCATGCGACTGATTTGGTCCGCGCCTTCCATAGAGCTCACCCTGATCGCCCTGGGGGTTCTCGTGAGGGTTCGGTGACCCCTCCTCAAGGGGGGGGTACTGTTGTGGATTCTGTTTGTGGGCTCCCTCTGGTGGTTGCTGCTGGTACTGGGTGACTTTGGTGGGTTGCGGCCTTTGGTTTCCACCTGTCCATCAGAGGCTGGGTGTTTCCTATTTTACCTGGCCTTTCTGTCATTCCCTTGCCGGCTATCAATGTATTCAGATGTGCTCTGTTTGGTTCCTGCCTACCTGCTCCCAGATCTTTCAGGATAAGCTAAGTGCTGATTTTCAGTTGTTTGGTTTTTTGTCCAGCTTGCTTATTATGTCTCTATGCTAGCTGGTAGCTCTAGTGGACTGAGGTTCTCCCCATGTGCCATGAGTTGGCACATGGGTTCTTGTAATCTCAGGATGGTTTTTTTGATTAGGGTTTTTTGCTGACTGCTCAGTCCCCTTTTGTATCGTTCTGCTTTCTAGTTTACAGCGGGCCTCAATTTGCTAAAACTATATATATCATCTCTATGTGTGTGCCTTCCTCTCATTTCACCGTCAATACATGTGAGGGGGCAACTATATCTTTTGGGGTTCATTCCTCTGGAGGCAAGTGAGGTCTTTATTTTCTCTGCAGTACTAGTTAGCTCTTAGGCTGGTGCGTGGCGTCTAGAACCAACGTAGGCACGCTCCCTGGCTATCTCTAGTTGCGTTTGTCAGGCGTAGGGCAGCGGTCAGCCCAGGTTCCATCACCCTAGAGCTCGTCCGTTATCTATTTGTACTTTGCTTGTCCTGTGCTATCCCTAGCCATTGGGGATTCATGACAGTGTTGTTGTTAGGATTAGGGACTGCGGTCAGTAGAGATACCACCTCCTCAGAGCTCATCCCATGTTGCGTTTTAGCCACCAGGTCATATCAGTGTGGCCTCTTAACCACCAGGTCATAACATGTGCGGGCTCTGCTGGATTTACCACTGTGCGGGCTGTGCTGGATATACCACTGTGCGGGCTGTGCTAGATATACCACTGTGTGGGCTGTGCTGGATATACCACTGTGCGGGCTGTGCTGTATATACCACTGTGCTGGATATACCACTGTGCGGGCTGTGCTGTATATACTACTGTGCGGGCTGTGCTATATATACTACTGTGTGGGCTGTGCTGTATATACTACTGTGTGGGCTGTGCTGTATATACTACTGTGTGGGCTGTGCTGTATATACTACTGTGTGGGCTGTGCTGTATATACTACTGTGTGGGCTGTGCTGTATATACCACTGTGCGGGCTGTGCTGTATATACCACTGTGCTGGATATACCACTGTGCGGGCTGTGCTGTATATACTATTGTGCAGGCTGTGCTGTATATACTACTGTGCGGGCTGTGCTATATATACTACTGTGTGGGCTGGGCTGTATATACTACTGTGTGGGCTGTGCTGTATATGCTACTGTGTGGGCTGTGCTGTATATACTACTGTGTGGGCTGTGCTGTATACTGCTGTGTGGGCTGTGTTATATACTATGCGAGCTTTGCTATATACTATGCGGGCTTTGCTATATACTATGGGGAGTATATTATCTTCTATGGGGAGGCCATGTTATGTACTATGTGGCTGTGGTACAGTATATACTATTGTGGGGGTATATTATATTCTATGGGGGAGGTTGGGTTATATACTATGGGGGAGGTTGTGTTATATACTATGAGGGGCTGCATTATATTCTATGGGGGGCTACATTATATATTATGGGGAGGTGGGCTGTATTATATTCTATGGGGTTACATTATACTCTGTGGGGTGGCTGCATTATACTCTGTGGGGTGGCTGCATTATATGTGGTTGCCGCTTTATATTGAGTAGGGTGGTGGCTACATTATACTATATGTGGGCTGCATTATACTGTATCGAGGACTATGGGAATACATTATACTATATGAAGGACTATGGGGTGCATTATACTATGGGAAGTGAATTGTACTACATGGATGACTATGGCGGTGCATTATACTATATGGAGCACTATGAGGAGTGTATTATGCTATATGGAGGACTATGAGGAGTGTATTATACTATGTGGAGGACTGAGCAGTGTATTTTAATATGTGGAGGACTATGGGGTGTATTTTACTAAACAAGTAAATGCTGAATATTCAGATTGTTTTTGCCGCAACAAAAATCATTGTTCTCAGCAGCACATCGCCGGTGTAAACTGTAGATGTGCTGCTGATAACATGATACTGTATGGGGATCGGTTAGTGATCTGTTAGTGATCGTTCTGTCCCATCATTCTTTCTCAGACGGTGGAAAGAGGCCGGGAAACAAGTGTTGAACAATTTCAGTACTGTCGATCAAACTCATTTAGCGGCCTGAACTCAGCGCTTGTAAATACAACCGAAATGCTTTTGTGTGATGTGCAATATGTTAGCATTTTGGGCCCCATTTTAAACTTTGCCTAGGCGTAGGGCCCCACTTTGCCTAAAACCGGCCCTGCCTACAAGTGTACAAAGATATTATAAAGTCACCATGTGACAAGTGGGCCTGTGTAACTTCAAATGCCAGGGCTGAATTTTAGTCCCAGTCCGGCCCTGGTCTGTACCCTGGACTGTGGATGCTGAAGCCTCCAGTAAAAGGTAAAGAGACTACAACCTTGTGTCCTCGTTATTCTCTTCGCCTTACATCATCCACCATCACCATCTACACTTCTGGGAAGCCCTGGGGATACACTTCACCTGTGGGAAGGTATACCATCTAGCTGCCATCACATCACCCCAGCGGACCCCTAAGCAGCGTCGGTCACCCTGACCGAATACCACAGGTGGCGTCACAAACTTTATACAAACTCTCCCTTTCATTGGATGCCCCTCTAAGGGCCACGGACCGGGTCACGCCACCGTGACATCCCCCGAACCGAAGGACCCAGTACCGAGTACCCCATTGCCCTGACGTGGGGGCGATCCATACACATCCAGACACACATCTGCAACCTGAACCTCAAGACTTTCCAAAAGACTCACATCCATTCTTTACCTACACCCCAAGATATGTACATCCATCCATGTTGTGATCCGCTTTTTGGGCTCCCCTAGTGGTGGCTGGTGGTACTGGAGACTTGTGTGTTCTTTTCTGCCTCAGCTCACCTGCTTCCATCAGTTTTGGGAGTTCCCTATTTAGCCTTGCTCTCCAGTCACTTCCTTGCCGGTCATCATTGTAACCTGAGTCTTTCAGTTGCATGTTCCTGCTACCAGTCTGCTGATCAGCTAAGTGGACTCTTGACCTTTTTGTTTTGTATTTTTTGTCCAGTTTACAGTTTGTCATTTCCTGTTACTGGAAGCTCTTGTGGACTGAAATTGCCACTCCTGTGTCATGAGTTGACACAGGAGTCTTAAAGTAATTTCAGGATGGGTTTTTGAAAGGGTTTTTCAGCTGACCGTGAAGTCCTCTTTTGTATCCTTCCTCTATCTAGTAAGTGGACCTCGCTTTGCTAAATCTACCTTCATACTGTGTATGTCTTTTCCTCTGAACTCACCGTTAATATATGTGGGGGCTACTATCATCTTTGGGGAATTTCACTAGAGGTAAGCCAGGTCTGTTCCTTCCTCTTCCAGGCGTAGTTAGTTCTCCGGCTGGCGCATGGCATCTAGGCAGCCGTAGGAATGCTTCCTGGCTACTGTTAGTTGTGTGGTAGATTTAGGTCACGGTCAGCTTGAGTTTCCATCACCCGAGGGCTAGTCTGTTATTTTGTGTTTCTGATGTTCCCATGCCATTGGGGAATCATGACAGTATGACCGGCCACTGTTAAAGTAATTGGCAGAAGAAAGGAGAGTAAAAGAAGTCTGTAGATTTTTTTTTTTTTTTTTTTTCCTCACATGTTTGCTACTTAGTTGGCTCAGTTGTATTTCTGCTCTATTTACAGCCTTGCCTTTCTCTCCTTCTAATCCTTGAATGGCTCTGATCTCTCCGGTGTAAGGATGGACTCTCAGAGTTTGGCTGCAGGTTTAAATAATCTTGCTACGAAGGTTCAGAATTTACAAGATTATGTTATACGTACTCCTATTTCTGAACCTAAGATTCCTACACCAGAGGTATTTTCCGGAGATAGATCTCGGTTTCTGAATTTCAAATGTAATTGTAAATTATTCCTTTCTCTCAGACCTCACTCCTCTGGAGATCCTGTTCAGCAGGTTAAGATTGTGATTTCTTTGCTGCGAGGTGACCCTCAAAATTGGGCATTTTCATTGACACCAGGGGATCCTGCGTTGCTCAATGTGGATGCGTTTTTTCTGGCTTTAGGGTTGCTGTATGAGGAACCTAATTTGGAGATTCAAGCTGAAAAAGCTTTAATAGCCCTGTCTCAAGGGCAAGATGAAGCTGAGATATACTGCCAAAAATTTCGTAAATGGTCTGTGCTTACTCAGTGGAATGAGTGTGCCCTAGCGGCAATTTTCAGAGAAGGCCTTTCTGATGCCGTTAAGGATGTCATGGTGGGGTTTCCTACGCCCACAGGTCTGAATGAGTCCATCACAATGGCGATTCAGATTGATCGGCGTTTGCGGGAGCGCAAACCCGTGCACCATTTGGCGGTATCTTCTGAAGGGACGCCAGAGAAAATGCAATGTGACAGAATTCTGTCAAGAAGCGAGCGGCAGAATTATAGGCGCAAAAATGGCTTGTGCTTCTACTGTGGTGATTCCGCGCATGTTATATCAGCATGCTCTAAACGTACTAGGAAGGTTGACAAGTCTGTTTCTATTGGCACTTTACAGTCTAAATTTCTTCTGTCTGTAACTCTGATGTGTTCATTATCAGTTATTACCGTGGATGCCTATGTGGACTCTGGCGCCGCTCTGAGTCTCATGGATTGGTCCTTCGCCAGGCGCTGTGGGTTTGATTTGGAGCCTCTGGAAGTTCCTATACCTCTGAAGGGTATTGATTCTACACCTCTGGCTTGTAATAGACCACAGTTCTGGACGCAAGTGACTATGCGTATGACTCCAGACCATCAGGAGATGATTCGCTTCCTCGTGTTGCATAATTTACATGATGTGTTAGTGCTTGGATTACCATGGTTGCAATCTCATAACCCAGTACTGGACTGGAAAACTATGTCTGTGTTAAGCTGGGGATGTCGGGGGGCTCATGGGGACATACCTTTGGTTTCTATCTCGTCATCTATTCCCTCTGAGGTTCCGGCATTTTTGTCGGATTTTGGGGATATTTTTGAAGAGCCTAAAATTGGTTCTCTCCCTCCCCACAGAGAGTGTGATTGCGCCATAGATCTGATTCCAGGCAGTAAATTTCCAAAGGGTCGTTTGTTTAACCTATCTGTACCTGAGCATGCTGCCATGCGAGAGTATGTTAAGGAGTCCCTGGAAAAGGGACATATTCGTCCTTCTTCATCACCTTTAGGAGCTGGGTTTTTCTTTGTCTCTAAAAAGGATGGCTCGCTGAGGCCTTGTATTGATTATCGACTCCTGAATAAAATTACTGTCAAATATCAGTATCCGTTGCCGCTGCTTACTGATTTGTTTGCTCGCATAAGGGGGGCTAAGTGGTTCTCCAAGATTGATCTCCATGGGGCGTATAATTTGGTGCGAATTAGGCAAGGGGATGAGTGGAAAACCGCATTTAATACGCCTGAGGGCCACTTTGAGTATTTAGTAATGCCTTTCGGCCTTTCTAATGCACCTTCAGTTTTTCAGTCCTTTATGCATGATATTTTCCGTGAATATCTGGATAAATTTATGATTGTGTATTTGGACGATATTTTGATTTTTTCTGAGGACTGGGAGTCTCATGTTCAGCAGGTCAGGAGGGTTTTTCAGGTCTTGCGGGAGAATTCTCTGTGTGTAAAGGGTTCTAAGTGTGTTTTTGGGGTTCAAAAGATTTCCTTTTTGGGGTACATTTTTTCCCCTTCTTCTGTTGAGATGGACCCTGTCAAGGTTCGGGCTATTTGTGACTGGACGCAGCCTACTTCTCTAAAGGGTCTTCAGAAGTTCTTGGGCTTTGCTAATTTTTATCGTCGATTTATAACTGGTTTTTCTGGTGTTGCTAAGCCTCTTACGGATTTGACTAAGAAGGGTGCTGATGTTGCCAATTGGTCCTCTGCCGCTGTGGAGGCCTTTCGGGAACTTAAGCGCCGCTTTTCGTCTGCCCCTGTGTTGCGCCAGCCTGATGTCTCTCTCCCCTTTCAGGTTGAGGTCGATGCTTCCGAGATCGGAGCGGGGGCGGTTTTGTCGCAGAAAAGTTCCGATTGCTCAGTGATGAGACCTTGTGCGTTCTTTTCTCGAAAATTTTCTGCCGCCGAAAGAAATTATGATGTCGGTAATCGGGAGCTTTTGGCCATGAAGTGGGCATTTGAGGAGTGGCGTCATTGGCTTGAGGGTGCTAGACATCAGGTGGTGGTTTTGACTGATCACAAGAATCTGATTTATCTTGAGTCTGCCAGGCGCCTGAATCCTAGACAGGCGCGCTGGTCGTTGTTTTTCTCTCGGTTTAATTTTGTGGTCTCATATCTACCAGGTTCTAAGAATGTGAAGGCAGATGCCCTTTCTAGGAGTTTTGAGCCTGATTCCCCTGGTGATTCGGAACCTACAGGTATCCTTAAGGATGGGGTGATATTATCCGCTATTTCCCCAGATCTGCGACGTGCTTTGCAAGAATTTCAGGCGGATAGACCTGATCGCTGTCCACCTGGTAGACTGTTTGTTCCTGATGATTGGACCAGTAGAGTCATCTCGGAGGTTCATTCTTCTACGCTGGCGGGTCATCCTGGAATTTTTGGTACCAGGGATTTGGTGGCTAGATCCTTCTGGTGGCCATCTCTGTCTCGAGATGTGCGTGTTTTTGTGCAGTCTTGTGATGTGTGTGTTCGGGCCAAGCCTTGTTGTTCTAGGGCTAGCGGGTTGTTGTTGCCCTTGCCTATTCCGAAGAGGCCTTGGACGCACATCTCGATGGACTTTATTTCTGATCTTCCTGTCTCTCAGAGGATGTCTGTTATCTGGGTGGTGTGTGACCGTTTTTCTAAGATGGTTCATTTGGTGCCATTGCCGAAGTTGCCTTCCTCGTCTGAGTTGGTTCCTTTGTTTTTTCAAAATGTGGTTCGCTTGCATGGTATTCCTGAAAATATCGTTTCTGATAGGGGTACCCAGTTCGTTTCTAGATTTTGGCGGGCATTCTGTGCCAGGTTGGGCATTGATTTGTCTTTTTCGTCTGCCTTCCATCCTCAGACTAATGGCCAGACGGAGCGAACTAATCAGACTTTGGAGACGTATTTGAGGTGTTTTGTGTCTGCGGATCAGGATGATTGGGTTGCCTTTTTGCCGTTGGCGGAGTTTGCTCTTAATAATCGGGCTAGTTCGGCCACTTTGGTTTCCCCTTTCTTTTGCAATTCGGGGTTTCATCCCCGTCTTTCTTCTGGTCAGGCGGAGTCTTCGGATTGTCCTGGAGTAGATGCTGTGGTGGATCGGTTGTATCGGATTTGGGAACAAGTGGTGGACAATTTGAATTTGTCCCAGGAGAGGACTCAGCGGTTTGCTAACCGCCAGCGTCGGGTTGGTCCTCGCCTTCGTGTTGGGGACTTGGTGTGGTTGTCTTCCCGTTTTGTCCCAATGAGGGTTTCTTCTCCTAAATTTAAGCCTCGGTTCATCGGTCCCTATAGGATTTTGGAGATTATTAACCCTGTTTCCTTTCGTTTGGACCTCCCGGCATCTTTCGCTATCCATAATGTGTTCCATCGGTCGTTGTTGCGGAGATACGAGGTGCCGGTGGTTCCTTCTGCTGAGCCTCCTGCTCCTGTGCTGGTTGAGGGTGAATTGGAGTACGTTATAGAGAAGATCTTGGACTCCCGTATTTCCAGGCGGAGACTCCAGTATCTGGTTAAATGGAAGGGCTATGGTCAGGAAGATAATTCTTGGGTAACTGCCTCTGATGTTCATGCCTCGGATTTGGTTCGTGCCTTTCATAGGGCTCATCCAGGTCGCCCTGGCGGTTCTTGTGAGGGTTTGGTGCCCCCTCCTTAAGGGGGGGGTACTGTTGTGATCCGCTTTTTGGGCTCCTCTAGTGGTGGCTGGTGGTACTGGAGACTTATGTGTTCTTTTCTGCCTCAGCTCACCTGCTTCCATCAGTTTTGGGAGTTCCCTATTTAGCCTTGCTCTCCAGTCACTTCCTTGCCGGTCATCATTGTAACCTGAGTCTTTCAGTTGCATGTTCCTGCTACCAGTCTGCTGATCAGCTAAGTGGACTCTTGTCCTTTTTGTTTTGTATTTTTTGTCCAGTTTACAGTTTGTCATTTCCTGTTACTGGAAGCTCTTGTGGACTGAAATTGCCACTCCTGTGTCATGAGTTGACACAGGAGTCTTAAAGTAATTTCAGGATGGGTTTTTGAAAGGATTTTTCAGCTGACCGTGAAGTCCTCTTTTGTATCCTTCCTCTATCTAGTAAGTGGACCTCGCTTTGCTAAATCTACCTTCATACTGTGTATGTCTTTTCCTCTGAACTCACCGTTAATATATGTGGGGGCTACTATCATCTTTGGGGAATTTCACTAGAGGTAAGCCAGGTCTGTTCCTTCCTCTTCCAGGCGTAGTTAGTTCTCCGGCTGGTGCATGGCATCTAGGCAGCCGTAGGAATGCTTCCTGGCTACTGTTAGTTGTGTGGTAGATTTAGGTCACGGTCAGCTTGAGTTTCCATCACCCGAGGGCTAGTCTGTTATTTTGTGTTTCTGATGTTCCCATGCCATTGGGGAATCATGACACATCCAACCAACATGTAAAGACTCACATCCAACCATACCGGCTTCTATTCTGCACCAACACTTCAAGATCTACAACCATCCACCAACCTGCTGCTCAAGACCCACATCCACTCCATACTTGCTTCCATACCATATCTACATAGCAAGACCTACACCTATCACCAATCTGTACCTCAAGACCTACCTAGTTAGTATTGCACAGGTGATGGAATTATTGCCTGTGCAGGTAATGTAATTATCACCTGTGCAATACTAAGGAAATCCTGAAAACATGACCTGTTGGTGGCTCTTGAGGACCGAACTTGGGGAACACTGCCTTAGAGAGTCAGAAGGGCCTAAGTGCCTGAAGCGTCCACACGGGCTCTAGGCCCAGGACACCACAGTAGCCACGTAACATTTCAAGTGGAGAATACAGCCATTCAGAGTCCTATAGGGACAGAAGGACAGTGTACAGCAGCAGTTACAGCAGCTTGGAGTGGAGGAAAGTAAGTGGTCCAGGAAGTACAGGGCGCAGATGGTTCAAGATGTGGGAGATTATTGCATTTGCAGATGCACTCAAATCCAGGGCGAAACAGATGAGGGAAACCCCAGAAATAGTGAGTCTGGACAAGGAGAACACTGTGGTACCACCTAAGGCATTATTACCCCGTAATGTACTGAAAGACGTGGAACTGAGTACAGGGAGGATGCAGAATGTGTACTGATGTTTATGCTGATTCTGACAAGAATCTGCTGCAAAGTGTACCAAGTAAAGTTATTCCCTTTGCATTTGAACCGAACTGTGTCTCAATTCTTGTAAAGTCAACTACAGAAAGACCCAGGAGTCCCTGACGGTGAGGTGAGAGAAAACACAGGTATGCTGGTGAAGGAATGTTATTTTTCTGTGATGGGAGGCCAGGACACAAAAGCCCCGGTGTCCTCGGCCATGACTACTGTCCTGGCTGAACCTTACACATACATACTTTACCTACACAACCCATCTGCAACCTTCACGTAAAGACCCACTCCTGTCCAATACCCGTGATTCTAGATAGCTTCAGGTACAGGACAGATCTATCTTCTACCTAAACATATCCGTAATTTGGAGCTTAAGATGCTCATCCATTTAATACTTACATCCAACCACTGTCTACACCTCAAAATATACACCCATCTCCAGCTGCATCTCAAAATCCACTTCAATACCATACATGTACCTCTAGATGTACATCCATTCCATACCTGCATTCACCCTGTGTTGATATCTCACTACACAGCAGTACATCTCCTATACCCATCTTGCACTAGAACCTATACACCCATGGAATGGCTCTGGTGGAACCACTATGCCGTGGTTCGAGGAGAGCCTGGAGGAGCGTAACTAGGTGAGCACCTGACTGTTCACTTGAGCCTCTAGTGATCGGGTTAGGCTTGGCTCCCAATGGGCACGATTGAGCTACACCAGGACAGACCTTGGACACACAGGAGCTGACCCCCCCAGGGGACAGGAAGCTGGAAAGGCCCAGTAGGGAAGTACAGCTGATACAGGCAGGCATGGCATCAACACATGAACCACAGATGTTGGTGGTGTACAGATAGAGAAAAAACCAAAAAGAACTGACAAAGACCTAAAAAATATGTTTTAATATAATGATTAAAACCAAAAAACGATAATACCATATAGACCAATAGTAGAAAACCTGCAGGATCTATGGTCTCCGATATATGATACCGGAAAAAATTGTATATATAGGAAAGCTTTCTCTGGACTGCGTGCAGCGCCTACATCGCCCGCTGCTGATGCCTATGATCGGCATTCCCCTGATGAGCCCCTCTGGACCTCCTGATGGGGTGAAACACGTCGGGTTGAGACATTCGTCTCCTTGAGACATTCGTCTCCTTGAGATAAGTGCACTGAAATTACACACATGTGCTGCTGGGCTGGCGCCTTGTTATTATACCATATGAATATGAGGTTGGTTATTAAGCACAATGTTAACATTATTTGAGTACTTGCTTATCACTGTGTGGAGTACATACTAGTCCTGGTAGGGAGGCTATTGTTACTTATTTATCACATCCCTGGCAATGGTGCCTTTTTATGCTAGAAATATTATTTTGTCTGGCGAGGATGCCATCAATTTTTTTTTGATTAGGTGACCATTTGGGCATTTCCTTTTCTTGTTCTTTGGCGCTGATGCCATCTGAGTATGTATCTGCAAATGGTTTCTATCTGGCGAGGATGCCCTTATATGTGAACATATTAGCTCTCATGATCAGGTGATTGATACTCCGCGCATATATTCTTTTTTTTGGCGTTGATACCACTAAGTATTTTTATGATTATATCTCTGGCAAGAATGCCCCTTATTACATTTGAATAAATTTATTATACATGAGCTATTATCATATGAGATGCGCTCTAACGAGCATTCTTGTATGTGGTTATGCCCTTGACATTTTGACAGTAATGCAAATATTTTTAAGTGTGACTAAGTCTTTATAGCATTTTTTCAACTTTGTCATCTATATAAGTCATACTGTTTTGAAAGGGCATTTCGATGGTGCGTAATCAAATACTATATGGAGGGGCCTGAAGCCTTACTGATGTCCTGAATATTCAAGTGAATATACTTGGGACACTTTTAGTATTATATTACTGATACGTTGGTCTCTCCTCTGTAGTACTTGCACACCATATAATAGGAGGCAAGCATCTTTCTGATAATTGAACATAATATTGTTATCAACCTTTCTAAGCACCAGAATTCATCTTCAGCTCACGCTATACGCCAGAGTTAATTGAGAATAATTCTACTTGTGCCATCTTTGCACCAATAGCCAGCATTTAGCAGCACTGTTAGTGTATACTAACACACTTTTTTCTTTTTCCTTTTTTTTGTGGTGTCATTTTTTGGTGGTGGCTTGTTGGTAGGGATACCTGCCAAGGTCTTTAGGGTCAGTCCACGTTGAGCAGGGGCGCCATATCGCATCCCAGGGTGCCAACCTCCGCTGATAGGAAGGGAATTTTTTAGGGATAGGCACTATCTATCTTCCCTAGCCCTTTCCTATATATACAATTTTTTCCGGTATCACATATCGGAGACCATAGATCCTGCAGGTTTTCTACTATTGGTCTATATGGTATTATCGTTTTTTGGTTTTAATCATTATATTAAAACATATTTTTTAGGTCTTTGTCAGTTCTTTTTGTTTTTTTCTTTAAATATTAAGACATCAGTTATTTGCATGTTGTTTTTTTCTCTGGTGTATAGATAGGCACTGGCAGGCGCAGGCTGCTACAGCTGGTATACAGATAGGCATTGGCAGGTGCAGACTGGTACGACTGGTAAACAGATAGGCACTGGCAGGTGCAGACTGGTATGGTTGGTATACAGATAGGCACTGGCAGGTGCAGACTGGTATAGCTGGTATACAGCAGATACGCACTGGCAGGTGCAGACTGAAAAGGTTGGTATACAGATAGGCATGGCAGGGGCACACAGGTATGGTTGGTATACAGATAGGCACTGGCAGATGCAGACTGGTACAGCTGGTATACAGATAGGCACTGGCAGGTGCAGACTGGTATACAGATTGGCACTGGCAGGTGCAGACTGATACGGCTGGTATACAGATAGGCATGGCAGGTGCAGGCAGGTACGGTTGGTATACAGACTGGCATGGCAGGTGCAGGCTGGTATACAGATGAGCGTGGCAGGTGTCGGTTGGTATACAGATGGACATGGCCGGCACAGAGGCAGGCGGGAACGGCTGATAAGCTGGCAGGTAGGTGCTGGTGAGAACAGTTGAAATACAAGACGAGTACGGGCAGGCAGGTACTGGACAGGTAGACTGAGTGGCGGGTACTGTGGACCTGACAAGTAAGAGAGTAGAAGACTAACTATACACGTAGCTCAGGTACCTCCATTCAGATGGAGGTGCCTTAAAGAGATTGTCCACTACAATGTGTAGTGGACAGATCGATATAAACCTTGGAAAATAATACTCTCTTCAAATACCTTGCGTTTCCAAATGTGCCTGTGAGCGGAGCTATTGCTATCCACTCATGCCCATCACGTGACCCCCAGACTCTCTCCTGCACTGCATAAATTAACAGAGCGCATCAAATCCACGTCATGCTGGTCTGTGACATGCGGTGATGCTCCGTCCACAGTCCAGTCTCTCAGGGAGACTGGGACCCACCTCGGTGATGCCGGGTCACCTTCCAATTCCAGAAGTTGATGTGACAGCTGGGGGGATGAGCGGACAGCAACAGCAGCGTTCACAGGCACTTTTGGAAACACAAGGTATTTGAAGAAAGCCTTATATCCAAGGTTTAAATTTATCTGCCCACTACACATTGTAGTGAACAATCTCTTTAAATAATAGGCGACTCCTAGCCATTGGCTGGGGACACTTTAGGGCGGCACCCGTGGTCCTATTAAGAAGGAGGGAGCGCATACTCAAAGCATAATGCTCAGGTATCTGCACTCCATGTGCAGACCCAAGGCAAAAGCTTGAGAGGGAGGAGGAGGAAGTGCAGGACGGGGGGGGGGCAAAGGCAGTTAGCGAGTCTGCATCCCTGTCGGGGGAGGGGAGAAGCGTGCAGGGACGCCGGCACAACAACCCATGTCCAACCTGTACCTGCCCCTCAAAACCTATTGTATGACCATCCTAAATTTGTACCTAATATTCCACCATCCATCCTGTACCTATATCCCAAGACCTACTGGGTACTCATCCCATACCTGTACCTAAAAACCTACATTGATCCTGTACCTTGAGAACTACATATATTCCCCACCTGCACCTCAAGACCTACACCATTCCCCAACTTGGACATCCAAACCCACAATGTAATGCTGGTGGGTGTGGACCCACTGCACCATGATCCGACTTACCCTGGACGGCATGACTAGATGTCTACCGGATCTACACTAGGGCCTCTGATGGTGAGGATAGGCTGGGCCACCGGTAGACACCAAGTACTTCTCCAGGTGTAGTTGAGGTCGGAGCAGGTGGCACAGGATCAGTAGACGTAGCTGAGATCAGGAACGGAGAGGTCAGACAAAATGGGTATACGAGCCGGGTCGAGAATGGGAGAAATAAAACCACACATGCACTAACAGGACACGCGTAGACAAACTGACTAGGAACCAAACTATTGGTAAAGAGGGTGGGAGGAGCTGCCTAATAAAGCGCCTGCTGGCATGGGATAGGCAGTGGAACCTAATCTCTGCACCATACAGTAGGGTTTAATTCCTGCAGAGACCGGTAACAGCTCTCTAAAGCCAAATGGAAACACTTTCAGGTGCAGCATTGCTGAGGAGGGCTGCAAGAGGCAAAGCTCAGTGAGCTGGCCTGACACGACAAGAAGCTGCGTGTGGCGACCAAGGTGAGAAGAACGACTCTAAGGTAGCTTGTGGGTTACTACCATGACACACAGCCATGGTGTGCCTGGACTCATTCTATATTTACAACCATCCTCCACATGCACCTAAAGACCCACATGCATCCTGTGCCTGTGAAGGAGATGGACATACAGCCCACGTTCCCCCTTTAAGACACGCATATTGCTGTACTGTGTATTGTTTATTGTGACATGTGTCATTAGTAATAGATTGTATTTTGCCTGACAGTTGGGACAGTTAGACTGAACAGTTAGGACTAGCCCATGGTTGGGGTGACTGAAGTTGAGGGACAGTTTCCTGTTATGAGGTCAGATAGGGCCCAGCGTGCAACAGAAGCTGACCTAAGGTCTGACTAGTTGGCAGAGCCACGTGATGTGGGTGTCCCTGACGTGAGTCGAGACTAAGGCTGCTTTCACACATCAGGTTTTTTGTTTCAGGCACAATCCGGCAATTTTTGAAAAAAACGGATGGTTTTTTTACATGCCGGATCCGTTTTTTTCCCCATAGAGTTGTATTAGCGCTGGATTGTGCCTGAAGGACATGCGTTTCATCCGTTTTGTGCCGGATCCGTCCCTTCAGGCTTTTTTGCCTGACACAAAAAACGTTCCCTGCAACGTTTTTTCTGTGCGGCGAAAAAGCCTGAAGGGACGTTTGCGGCAATAAGCGCATGGAACGGATGTGTGAATGAACGGTTCCGACTACCGAATCCGTTTTTTTTTTGTACACTGAGCTCTCTCTCTCTCTCCCGCAATCAGGAAGTCAAAAATCCATGCACAGTAAAGAGAGCCGGATCCAGCTAAAAAGTGGATCCGGCGCATCAGTTTTTCACAATTTACGCCGGATCCGTTTTTTTGTAAATTTGCCAGATTTAGCCTGAAACCAAAAACCTGATGTGTGAAAGTAGCCTAAGGCAGTGGATAGCAAGATCCGGAATAGAGAAAGGAAAAATGACAGAACGACAGAGTGATGCACGGAGACAGGTCCTGGGACAGGACGCTTAGCAGTATGGCTCTGGGTTGGCAAGACAGAGAGGTAATGGACCAGAATGTAACAGGGAACGTGAGAAGAAGAGCGTGCCCCTGGTAGTAGTTCCGAGGTGTCAGCAAGCAGAGTAGCTAAGTATAGGCCATAGTGGCAAACCAGTTTCCCTAGGGGAAAGGAGGACAAGGAACTTGGGGGCAGAAACAAGTCTGGGAGAGGTAAATAGACAGTGTGTGAAGATGCTCCATGCTGTACTTTGTGACGTTATGCACCCGTTATCTATTGTACATAATCCCCAACAAGTTGATGCTCAGTTTAAAAAGGTTTATTGTTGTCTGGTGGTCTCCCTTATTGAACTTCACAACATCTGGTCCTGGCCAGCCGAAGTGATCATGCAGCCTGCAAGGACGTAGCACCCCTGTAGAGAAAAACCCACACAGCTAACAAGGACCCCCATCTTCATGTAGCATGCCGAGCACCTTGCACACGACTACTGTCCCACTCCAAGTTACACCTGCATTTCAAGACCTACACCCAACCCAATCTGAATATCTAAACTGCACCAATGCAAAACTCTACTGTAATTCAGGACATACATTTAACCTGTCCTAAATTAATCTCATACCAATTACCTCAAAGACCTCAAGACCTACTTGCACTCATCTTATACCTACAACTTAATACCTACACCCATCCTTCCTCAACCTGGACGTCATAACTCACCTCCTTCCTTTACCTACACCTACCCGAAAACTACACCTCCAACCCACATCCATTTGTACCTGCTCCCTCCATTCTACAACTGTACATCAAGATCTTCACTTATCCCAATGGCCCCCTCCACGTCTCCTGGTACCGTATATGCTCCACGCCCTGGACGTGGTCTGTGGTCACCCCTTGCAGAACCACTCTTTTATAGGGGCTATCTTGATAATTGACGATCATTTCTACCTTTTGTCTGTTCCATGTGCACAATTGGTGTTGCTTCATAATTGGACATGTTGATTTCACAGGAGTGCGATTGACTTGGGGTTACATTGTGTTGTTTAAGTGTTCCCTTTATTTTTTTGAGCAGTGCATAATGTACTAAGTTTGTACACCCACCTCACTTAATTCTGCCCTAGGTAAAAAAAAAAAACTCATCACACAAGGTGCTAGCACTATTACATATGGAACTAGTACAATAGTAATACCACATGTAATAGTGGTACCAGTATCACAGACTGTAGAACTAGTGTCACACACAGTACTGTTACACACTGACACTAATACTACCATCAGACACAGTAATACCGTCACACACAGTAGCACTACTGACACACACAGTAATACCGTCACACACAGTAGCGCTACCATCACACACACAGTAGCGCTACCGTCACACACACACAGTAATGCTACCATCACACACAGTAGCACTACCATCACATGCAGTAATATTACCATCACTCTCACAGTAGTACTACCATCACACACAGTAATACTACAATCACACAGTAATACTACCGTCACATACACAGTAATAATACCATCACATACATAGCAATACTACCGTCACATACACAGTAGTACTATCATCACACACAGAAGTACTACCATCACACACACAGCAATACTACCGTCACACACACACACAGCAGTACACTACCGTCACACACAGAGCAGTACTACTGTCACACATAGTAGCACTTCCATCACACACAGTAGTCCTAACATCACATACAGTAATACTACCGTCACAGTAGCACTACCATCACACACACAGTAGCACTATCATCACACACAGTAGTACTACATCACACACAGTAATACCACGTCACACACACAGTAATACTACATCACACACAGTAATACTACAATCACACACACAGTAATACTACCATCGCATACAGTAGTACTACAATCACATACAAAGTAGTACTACCATCACATACACAGTAGTACTACCATCACACACACAGTAGTACTACCATCACACACACAGTAGTACTACCATCACACACACAGTAGTACTACCATCACATACACACATAGTAATACTACCATCACATACACAGTAGTACTACCATCACACACAGTAGTTCTACCATCACACACAGTAGTTCTACCATTACACACACGGTAGTACTACCATCACATACACACATAGTAATACTACCATCACATACACAGTACTAACATCACACACACAGTAGTACTACCATCACATACACACATAGTAATACTACCATCACATACACAGTAGTACTACCATTACACACACAGTAGCACTAGCATCACATACACAGTAGTACTACCATCACACACAGTAGTACTACCATCACACACACACAGTAGTTCTACCATTACACACACAGAAGCACTACCATCACACACACAGTAGTACTACCATCACATACACACATAGTAATACTACTATCACATACACAGTAGTACTATCATCACAAACAGTAATACTACCATCACACACAGAAATACTACCATCACATACACAGTAGTACTACCATCACATACACACATAGTAATACTACCATCACATACACAGTACTAACATCACACACACAGTAGTACTACCATCACATACACACATAGTAATACTACCATCACATACACAGTAGTACTACCATTACACACACAGTAGCACTAGCATCACATACACAGTAGTACTACCATCACACACAGTAGTACTACCATCACACACACACAGTAGTTCTACCATTACACACACAGAAGCACTACCATCACACACACAGTAGTACTACCATCACATACACACATAGTAATACTACTATCACATACACAGTAGTACTATCATCACAAACAGTAATACTACCATCACACACAGAAATACTACCATCACATACACAGTAGTACTACCATCACACACATAGTAGTATTACCATCACACACAGTAGTTCTACCATTACACACACAGTAGCATTAGCATCACACACAGTAGTACTACATCACACTCACAGTAATACTATCATCATATACATAGTAGTACTACCATCATACACACACAAAGTAATACTAACATCACATACTCAGCGGTACTACCATCACACACAGTAATACTACCGTCACACACAGTAGTACTACCGTCACACACACAGTAATACTACCACCACACACACAGTAGTACAACTATCACACACAGTAATACTAACATCACACAGTAATACTACCATCACACAGTAATACTATCGTCACACACACAGTAATACTACCGTCACATACACAGTAGTACTACCATCACACACACAATAATACTACCATCACATACTTAGCAGTACTACCATCACACAAAGTAATACTACCGTCACACACAGTAATGCTACCATCACACACCGTGGCTCTTTACCTATGCAGCGCCCCAGAGTCCTGGTCGTTGCAGTATTGTGGCTCCGCCATTAAGGGGGGCTATGGTACGTCTGATGGCACTGAAGGAGTTCATCTGACCAGGTATCACATACACCAATACATTTCACAGTCGGGCCTCCAGGGGGAGCTAAGGGTGCTATTTATTAGGCCACTCCTCACCGTGTGGGTAAACTGGGGGTCAGGCAGGAAGTTAGTTGAGAAAGCTGACTGGGTTGGAACCAGGCAACACCTTGTGGCAGAGGGTGTTGTGGGGAAGATTCGGTAGGGTCCCTGTCAGGTTTGGGACCCTGACAGAGGCCTGGCTACAAGAAAGAACGTCACGGGACCGTGCCTGCTCAGCATAGCGGCGGTGCCCTAAGAAAGGATCAGAAGCGAGATATATTGTGCTGAGTGAGAAACGAGATCAAAGCAAGAAGGAGAATACCAGTAGGAGTCGTGCTGTAAGACCGAGGCAACATCCTACTGAGGCGCACAACCGGCGGCCGGAACGCCGAGGAAGTATTCATATATCTAGCTCCAAGCAATACTTCAAACCAACGGCAGGACAGTCAGTCACAGGCGGGCTGTCTCACCTAAATCACCTATGCAGACTTGGGGGGCAACCGGTGGAGAGGGGCGACTCTAGGGTCCCGGAAGAGCTCCGAGCCTACCCGTCATACGGGTGCGTTCCAACCATAACACCGGGAGGGACGGAGGATTAGCAGAACATCATCTAATCGAGTTGTTGTGAGGGAACACGAGAAACAGACACAACAGTTGTGGGGACTATCCCGTAAGCACAGCAGGGGAGGACCACAACACATAGCGCTAGCAGGAAGGCACAGGTTTCCACCTGCAAAGAGAACTCTGGAGGTGACATTGGACCGGCCGGACTTGCGCAACCTGGTGAACCGTATTCCGGACTGAGGACCCAGAGACCTTCAGTAAAGAGGTAAAGAGACTGCAACCTGGTGTCCTCGTTATTTACTGCACCGCACCACCACCACCATCCACATCCATCATATCTATCACTGTACGCCCCTCAGCAGGGTCACGGACCGGGCCTAGCCACCGTGACAACCCCAGAGCAGAGACCCAGAGGCCCGGTACCGGGTACCCCTCGGCCCTGCGGCAGTGGGGGCGCTACAACTACAGCAGGTCAGATGAGGTGAGCAGTGTAGATGTGATATTTTGTGTATACAGCCATGTGTAAGGCTGGGTTCACATTACGTTTAAGCAGTCCGTTAGACAGACTGCGTTACACCGCGGCATAACGCGGTGTAACGCAGTCCGTTAACGCTGCCATTAAGCATTATTTCAGGCGCATCGCTAGCGCACGCCCAAAATGGGCGTGTACTGGCAATGTGTTGTCATTGAGTGACGGACCCTGGGACGCGGGCTGCAGTGTTTTCGGGTCCGTCACCGCTAGCGCAGATAGAGCATCTGCTAGCTCTATGGCATGTGGGCACTTACTTTAGCGCAGCCCTTTTAGTGCATGTGTTGAACGGGCTGCTTTAACGCAATGTGAATCTAGACTAAGCTTTCGGTGATCTGCAATCTATAAAACCTGAACCACATTCACACAGATCCACAGTGATGTCCACACATAGAATCCTAGAATGTTAGAGTTGGAAGGGACCTCCTGGAACTTTGTGTCCAACCCCCTGCTCAAAGCAGGATTCACTAAACAATCTCAGACAGATGTCTGTCCAGCCTCTGTTGGTAGACTTCCATTGAAGGAGAACTCACCACCTCTGGTGGCAGCCTGTTCCACTCATTGCTCACCGTCACTGTCAAAAATGTTTTTCTAATATCTAATCTGTATCTTCTACTTTTAAGTTTCATTCCATTGCTTCTCATGTTTCCTTGGGCAAATGAGAATAATGATGATCCCTCTACACTGTGACAGCCCTTCAGATATTTGTAGACAGCTATTAAGTCTCCTCAGTCTTCTTTTCTGCAAGCTAAACAATCCCAAAACCTGTATCCGTTCCTCATCGGACATGGTTTGCAGACCGGTCACCATTCTGGTCGCTCTTCTCTGAACTTGCTCCAGTTTTTCAATATCTTTTTTAAAATGTGGCGCCCAGAACTGGACACAGTATTCGAGATGAGGTCTGACCAAGGAGGAGTAGAGGGAGATAATTACTTCATGTGATTTAGACTTTATGCTTCTCTTAATACATCCCAGAAGGTTTTTGCCTTTTTTTGCTGCTGCATCACACTGTTGACTCATGTGCAGTCTGTGATCTATTAGTATTCCCAAGTCTTTTTCACCAGTGCTGTTACTTAGTTTTATTGCTCCCATTCTATAGATGCAATTTTCATTTTTTTCCCCCATGTAGATTCTTACATTCCTCCCTGTTATATACCATTCGATTAGTGCTGCTTATTGTTACATTTTTATATTGTGTGTTATGGGGATGGAGAACCCCGATATGGGCATTCTCTCCAGGACTGTGCTTTATAGAAAGAGTTCCCTGGTAGCATTATCATGTATTTGGACAACTTGCTGATCCCCATCCAATCAGAACCCTTAGAACACTCACCTCCTTAAATGCTCTGTGCTGCGGGGAAACTAGTTCTCTCCTACATTAATCTATCATGTCTCTGCTGTAGCCCCTCTTACTTATCATCTCCACATATGTGCACTTCACACATCAACACCTCCATCTCATGAAATACTCTGTGCTGCTGGGTCATCTCGGATCGTCTGTTATCAGTCTGTGACCTCTAAGAGGATAGTAAAACAAGTATCTGATAGTTGTGCCCTTGACTGGCCTTTCCCTCTGAGATTTCCCACAGCAAAATTAATGGAACAAGTAAACACCCGAAATATTCTATATTTATGTCTCCCTCTTGTGGTGACTCTGCGCTACTACATGCCCTGGTATAAAACAAAACAGCAACTTTGCAATGCTGTTCTGAGTATACAGCTAGCTCCCGGACAAGAGAAAGGAGCAGCAGAACTAAAGGAAAAAGGGTTATTATTAATCATAGAAACACATAAGTCTGCATAGGACCTGCATACACAAAACAGTAAGTGGATGAAAAGGTAGCTAAGTCTACCAAAAAAGCTTTTGACATGTCATGGAGAAGTTTAGAATAGATCAGATCCACAAATGATCAGTAACAGACTCAGGATCCGGATCCCTTCCAATGAATGTGCCCCAAAAAGGGCAGGACATGGGGAGCCAAGGACAAGTTTTCAGATTTCTTTCCTTTAATACAAAAGTCAGATGAGTAGACAAGACAAACTTCAAAAAAATAGAACTTTTTACCATGATTCATAGACTTCACACATAAAGGGGTCCCCCACTTCTCCCACAGCAGCGTCATTTGGGCGCATTTCTTCGTCAGTTTGGGTAATTAGGCCCATATTACGCCCACATAGGGCACCGGTCATGTTAACATTTTTTATGTTTCAAATATTGTATTCAAGATCTCTGCTTGCTGTCAGTGAATGGAAGATGTTAAAAATGAGCTGAAGGTTTGTTACATTGTATCAGTCCTTTGCGATTTAATATTACTTCCACCCTGACAGTTTGTTACATTGTTTCGGTATCTTTAATACTTTTCACAGCTGAGACTTTGCTACAATTGAGTCCCTAACCTTCTGGATGTAAACACAAAGAGTCACCGTTCACTGACAGCAAGCAGTGATCTCGCGAATTTTAAAGAAAGATAAGAAATAGATTAGAAATTTGAGTTAAACCAGGGGACCCCTTTAAAAAGACACACTACTATTCAGAATGGATCATAACTAGAAACCACACGAGGTGACGGCATCACGGTACCGCAAGCTTATAGCCAGAGGACATGTTGAAAATTAGGGAAGGGGTGTTAGATATGCCCCCTCCTATAAAACGTGCAGTTTTGTATAATAGTAAAAACTAAGGAAAAAAAACTCTGTAACATAATATTTGCATATCAAGGCGAGACCGCCGTGGAGCGATAACATCCGTGCCGTGCAATGGGCAGCAAAGGGTAAAGCCATGCCACATGCAGGCAGATCAGATGGCGCCGGGGGGCCCACCCATGCTCCCTCCTAGCAATTCAACTGCATCTCCAGGTTCTCAGGGGTCTCCTTCAGTTTTCATCGTCAGACCACCATCCATGGACACATGGACCATTCGCTCTTCGTCCATCCGGCTCAGGAGCAGCTGCTAAGGCGTCTACGTAGGAGAGTCACCGGCTTCGTCTTCTCGTCCTCCTGGTCGCTTTCGCACTGCCTCTGAAAAGGTTAAAGTTAGAATGAGGTTTGTTCACAGTTTTGGCCAAAAATGTCCAAGTTGGGAATACCCCTTTAAGAGCCAAGCTCGTAGGTCACATGTCTGACCGCGGGCTGGAGACAACCTGTTGTCTGTTTCCAGGGACGATAAGAGGAATTTTGAAAATTGCTCTGGATACATTTGAAATGTGAGAAGTTTCTCTTCATGTCCAACCCCCAGAAATGTTTCTAAGGGTAGTAACAAAGCACCGACACTCTCCTCGATGGCTTCTGCTTACTGGGTGTCAGAGATGACACAACAACATGACATGTGACCACTACAGCCAATCAATGGCCATAGTGCTGACATGTTGACACCACTGCAGCCAGTGATTGGCTGCAGTGATTACATGCCCATCTTGGAAGCTCCTTAAACAGTAACCAGTGTGGGACTATGTAGACATTGGCACAGGAGTGGCAAAAGATTGGCACGATAACTATGAATTAGTATTGATTTAGGCATTATTGTTGTCTCCAGCTCAATCTCACTGTCTGTTGGTATCTGGTGCAGTCTGTAAATCTACATCCTCTTTGTTCCACTGCACACTGTACATCGGCCTGTGCAGATTGGCTGCTGAATATAAGCAGAAGCCCACCCGGATCACCATTACCTGGGGAGTTGATTTACATTACAACAAGAATCAAAGAGATGCCCCTTATTTCTCAGAGAGCAACAGCCACCCCCAACTTCTTGGAGAGCGACAAACAGCCACCCCCAACTTCTTGGAGAGCGACAAACAGCCACCCCCAACTTCTTGGAGAGCGACAAACAGCCACCCCCAACTTCTTGGAGAGCGTCAAACAGTCGCCCCTACTTCCTGTGGCGAAACAAAGACCCACCCGCACTTCCTATAGAGAGACAAAGATCTCCCTCATGTCCTGTAGAGAAACAAATACCCGCCCCCGCTTTCTGTGCAGAGACAAAGACCCAGTTCCTGTAGAGAGATAAAATCCTGTCTCCTGCTCTGTGGAGAAAGAACATCTCCCAACTCCTGTAGAGAACAAGACCAGTGCCCACTTCCTGTAGAGGCAAAAGATGAGCTCCACTTCCTATAGATGGAAAAGGAACCACTCCCACTTCCTGTAAAGATGCAAAGATCCCTCCCTCCCACATACTGTAAAAATACAATGGCCCGCCCACTTTCTGTAGAAAAACAAAACCTCTCCCATGATCTGTAGATAGAGTAAGACCAGTCCTCTCTTGTTGTAGAGAAGCAAACACTGACCCCCACTTCTTCCTATAGAGGGTCAAAGATCCACTTCCTGTAGAGATGCAAAGACCACCCCACTTTCTGTAGAGATACAAAGACTGACACCCACCTTCCTGTGCAGATACAAACACCTACCCCTATTCCTGTAAGGAAAGCAAAGACACGCCCCTATATACAAAGACATAAAGAGCTCTACTTCCTTTAGAGAAACAATTAAAGTCTCCCACTTCCTGTTGAAAGACCAAGAAACACTTCCTGTAAAGATAAAAAGACCCTCTCCCACTTGTTGCAGAGAACAATACCTGCCTCCATGTCCTGTAAAGATAAATAGACCCGCCCCCACTTCGTATAATGATAAAAAGACCTGCCCCACTTCCTGTAAAAATAAAAAACTACCCCCACTTTATGTAAAAATAAAAAGACACACCCTCACTTCCTATAAAGATAAAAAGACCTGCCCCCACTTCAAGTAAAAATAAAAAACCCACCCCCACTTCCTTTAAAAAGACCCATTCCCACTTCCTGTAAAAATAAAAAGACCTGCCCCCACTTCCTGTAAAAATAACAAAAACCACCCCCACTTTCTGTAAAATAAAAAAACCCGCCCCCTTCCTGTAAAAATAAAGACCTGCTGCCACTTCCTATAAACATAAAAAGACCCACCCACACTTCCTGTTAAGAGAAAAAGACACACCTCCACTTCTTGTAAAGAGAACAAGGCCCGCCTCCACTCCTGTAAAGAGAACAAGGCCCGCCTCCACTCCTGTAAAGAGAACAAGGTCCGCCTCCACCCCTGTAAAGAGAACAATGCCTGCCTCCACTTCCTGCAAAGAGAACAAGGCCCGCCTCCACTTCCTGCAAAGAGAACAAGGCCCACCTCCACTTCCTGTAAAGAGAACAAGGCCCGCCTCCACCCCTGTAAAGAGAACAATGCCTGCCTCCACTTCCTGTAAAGAGAACAAGGCCCGCCTCCACTTCCTGTAAAGAGAACAAGGTCCGCCTCCACCCCTGTAAAGAGAACAAGGCCCGCCTCCACTTCCTGTAAAGAGAACAATGCCTGCCTCCACTTCCTGTAAAGAGACCAAGGCCCGCCTCCACTTCCTGTAAAGAGAACAAGGCCCGCCTCCACTTCCTGTAAAGAGAACAAGGCCCGCCTCCACCCCTGTAAAGAGAACAATGCCTGCCTCCACTTCCTGTAAAGAGAACAAGGCCCGCCTCCACTTCCTGTAAAGAGAACAAGGTCCGCCTCCACCCCTGTAAAGAGAACAAGGCCCGCCTCCACTTCCTGTAAAGAGAACAATGCCTGCCTCCACTTCCTGTAAAGAGACCAAGGCCCGCCTCCACTTCCTGTAAAGAGAACAAGGCCCGCCTCCACTTCCTGTAAAGAGAACAAGGCCCGCCTCCACTTCCTGTAAAGAGAACAAGGCCCGCCTCTACTCCTGTAAAGAGAACAAGGCCCGCCTCCACTTCCTGTACAGAGACAAACACCAGACCCCACACTCATAGAGAGACAAAGACCCCCTGGCAGCGGCTCTTTCTGGTGATAATAATCCTCATTACGAGGAAGGAATAAATCTGACTGAATATGTCACCTGCAATGTACATGTTAGGACGTCATGATCACTTACCAACTCCTCCTCAGGTTGCGCAGGATTACACAGCAGCTTCATTCTACAGAGTCTGTTACAGGCTGACACCATGTTATACGAGAGCTGAGGAAACAGCGGTATCAGATTCAGGGCATGCACATCAAACCTATTGTCAGATAAATAATTGGCCAGAAATTCTCCCATGCTTATGGTCTAACCTCTTTACCTTCCACTTCCGCCGTGCGTTAAACTTTTTAAAATTCTTGATATTAATGGACGATCGACTCCTGTTGGCCGCCTGCTTCCTGGTCAGTGGCTGTATACAGAATTACCTTCATAGTGAGTGCATATACATTGGATACATTGTACAAGGCTAGACTGCCACCTGCTGGCTACATGCAGAACTACAGTTAAAATAAAATATATACAGTATGTAAAAACTAGAAGTTTTTTATTTTGAAGTAGTACCAGAATATAATAAATCAGTAATTTTCTTTTTTCTGGTTAAGTTGTTTTACACTTTTTTATTCAGTCACATATAACTTTTTTTAACTTATTATTAAACCCTTGCAGTACCCTCTAGTTTCCAGCAGGTGTCCTAATTGAACCAAATGTAAAAAACAGAAAATTCACTAACCTTAATCCACGGGTGAACGAGACATTCCACCGCTGTCATCCTGTCCCTATAAAAGAGGGAGGTTATTCTTGATTACATTAACTAAAAGCAGCACCATAATGATGCCTGTGCCTTGAGATTTGCATATACAATAGTATTGTACAGGGGTGGTGCAATGATTAAAACACCATCTCCTTCCAATAAGACACACACACTTTTAAAGTATGGTGTGAGTATCAGAAAATTTTTAAAAAATTACAAGGTTTTGCACAAATACAATGTCCACCAAAAATTGTGACTTTTTTTTACTGCTACAAAAATGGTGAAAATTTGATTTTTCAAGGACCGCCCCCGAGGAGCCACTTTTGAATACAGATAGCAGAGGCCTAGCTCCTTTCCAAATGTGAATCAAACGATCATCCCAGAATCAGGACTGTTGGCAAATATGGTACCAGATGCACCAGCAGCTCCATATTGGCCTACCTGGGCTCTTTTATTAGCAGCTGCTGGATGAATTCTTTGGCCATGTCACTGGTGTCTCTGAAATAGCGGTCATCAAATTCGTAGTTGCCCGACACCACGTTTGTCAGCGTTTCTGAGTCTGTTTCACCTTGAAATGGCGACAAACCGCTGAGCCTATCATAAAGAAAGAACTCGTTAGCGCATTAAAGACCCCTACAGGGCCCTAAAAGGGGTCTGCCCAACATAAGGCTGCGGCAGTAATAATAAGGGGTGGAGAATGATTCTGAAAATGTTACAGCAATATGTGCTTCTATTTTCCCACAATTGAGGCAACAAATATATACTTGTGACAGTGTACTTACAGTATATATGTAATTACTCCAATACTCCTGTAAAACAAAAACATGTAAAAAAAATAGGTTAGAAAACATTCGGAAAAAAAATCTAAAAAAATAATGTAAAATTTAAGTCCTCCCACTGGGTGTATTGGAAATTAAACTACCAGAAGCAATATGTTAAAGGACTTAAGTGTAAAAGTAAGAAAAGTTCTGCTGCCCCCTATGACAACACTTCCTGCTGTGGTCATTACCTATTGAGAAAGTGGCATGCTGTGCCCAATATAAAGGTCAGTGGTCCAAAACTTACCACATATCAGTCGCTGGTCCTAGTGGTTCATAGTTTATGACTTCCGGTGCTGTAAAAGAAAAAAAACACAAAAATTAATTGGAATTATATCCTCCTTGGAATTGTCATCATTTTGTTTCATCGTACTCGTGTATAAACCCCGAAGAACAATGATCGTGCTCAGTAAAAACAAAGTTGAAAACAAGATGCGCCCTGCATGAAATATTAGAAAAAGAAAATGGAAACAGCAGCTCCAATCAGAATTCATTTACAAAGTCCCGCCCCTGAGGAGCATTTGGAATAGCTAAATTGCTAATAAGATTGATTGTGATTGTGTCATGTAGAATACGGTCATATATTAGAATAATTCAACTGAACTCTTCCACTATTAACCGATAGCAGTGCAGGCTTAAGATTAACCCAATATTCCCTTAAATGGGTAATATATATAGAGAGAGAGGGAGAGAGAGAGAGAGAGACAGCTATAAATTACCAATATATTGAGGAGTCCCGCATAGGCTCTTAAAAACTGCTCCTTCTTCAATTTTCTGCGCTAACCCAAAGTCAATTATTTTGATCTTCGGGTGTGGCACTTCTTTCTCTAGCAGCATAATGTTTTCAGGCTGAAAGAGAGATTGAGCCAATTAGAGTAAATGTAAAATAGAGACCCGGACTAAAGGTTTTCAAAATATTTAATCCTGGAGCATGATGAGAGTGAATATTTAAGCTTCTCTAATTGGAAAACTTATGGTGCAAAGATTAGTTCCATCTACCATCATATATACTGTAACTACATCTTATAATAAAAACTAGGTTTAATTTTAATAAAAAATATATATATATATATTGTAATAGTCTGCATGACCACTAAGTGGCACACTTACAATAGAAAATCTATACGAGTTATATTTATGTACGATATATATTTATTATAATTTTATTTACACTGTTCCTTTAAGAGCAAGAGTATTTACTAATCCCAAAATATTGAATTTCTTATTGCCAAAAATAATTCCAAACAGCAAGAAATAAATTATGAAAAATGCACAAAATTAGATCTGACCTCTTCCCATTCGGAGACACTTAAATGAACATATGACATTCTCTGTCATTAAAGGGACAACGTAATTTATATTTTATTTCTTTCATCAAAGCCAAGTTAAAGAGACCTCCATTAATTTGCAACCTATGTATTCTTTAAAGTTGCAGGTTCTTTTAAAGGGAACCTGTCACCACGTTTTTGGAAGATGGGATAAAAATAGCGTTAAATAGTGGCAGAGGTGGGCGTTACATTAGTGTGTGTGTTATGCGTTTATTACCCACCTAAGTTGCCGAAATAACTTTGCAAAGTCTCCGTTTTCGCCTGTCAATCAGGCTGGTCAGGTCGCATGGGCGTTGTCTTCCCCCAGATTTGGCGTAGTTTTCCGTTGGTGGCGTAGTGGTGTGCGCATGCCCAAAGTCCGGAATCCTCTTCCAGGGGATTTAAAATAGCGCGGTGTTCGTTATTGCATTGGTGATCGGTGGGCGCGGCCATCTTCCTTTGGCCGCGCGTGCGCAGAAGCGGCGCTCTGCTGGCCGCGGCTTCAGGAAAATGGCCGCCGCGATATCCATCTGCGCACGCGCGGCATCCCGCGGCCATTTTCCTGAAGCCGCGGCCAGCAGAGCGCCGCTTCTGCGCACGCGCGGCCAAAGGAAGATGGCCGCGCCCACCGATCACCAATGCAATAACGAACACCGCGCTATTTTAAATCCCCTGGAAGAGGATTCCGGACTTTGGGCATGCGCACACCACTACGCCACCAACGGAAAACTACGCCAAATCTGGGTGAAGACACCACGCCCATGTGACCTGACCAGCCTGATTGACAGGCGAAAACGGAGACTTTGCAAAGTTATTTCGGCAACTTAGGTGGGTAATAAACGCATAACACACACACTAATGTAACGCCCACCTCTGCCCCTATTTAACGCTATTTTTATCCCATCTTCCAAAAACGTGGTGACAGGTTCCCTTTAAGGCCTACCAGTTCACTAAGGGACAGGATATTGAGAGTGTGATCATGTGATTGGACACAGCAATTAAAGTCTTATACAGTCAGAGGTAAGTTATGGAGAACTAACCACGCCCATGAGGAGCCTGCTGCTGCCTAGAAACAGGAAGTTGTGACACTTATAAGCTCAACCACCACGCTGTCAGATGGAGCAGCAGACTGGATACTTGGGAAATGTCCTGATCCTTCCATGATAACCTGGTCAACCGATGCCTCAAAATGGGAGGGGCTTAGTAAATCCATACCTCCAAAGTGTCTTGATGGCTTCCGTGGCCATTTGAGAAAAGACTAAAATGGCATAATTTGTTAGCTGTAGGTCACAGTGGTCTTGCATGTTCACCTGTGCTCTATTGACTTTGGGACCCCCGTTCCCAGGATCGTTGGGAGGACAAAAGGTCACACCCACAAGGATCTAATTTTTTCTTACAGCTGCGTATACTACAATGGGATCAGATCCTGTGAGGATATGCATATCAGCAGCACAAATCTCTCTGATAGTTTGCTACAATGTATCAGTACAGTCTTAAGCTCAAGGAGGAATAAGCCCAGAGAGCCCTTTTAAAAAGTTTTGAGAAATAAAATAGCAGAAAAAATAAAAAAAAACAAAAAACAAAATACTAGCGGCAAGTTGCTCAGGAAGTCTCACCTTAAGGTCAAAGTGTGCGATGCTTCTGGAATGCATGTAAGCGACTCCCTTCAGGATCTGCTCCAGGAACACGATGGCGTCCACCTCCGACAGCGCTTCCTTCTCAGCGATGAAATCAAACAGTTCCCCCCCTCTGATCCTAAAAATTGGGGACAGCAGGAAGGGGGTGAGACATTACGCACCATATGTAGGTCCATGAGGAAGGGAGATGACGATTTTCATGGAAATTGCCAGATTTTCATGTTTTTTTTTCATGAAAAGCATAGGGGCCACCCAAAGCGCAGGCAGCTGTGTAAACAAGGAGCCGCCCGCCTGTGTTTAACCCGCTGCCGGACAGTGCAGTGCTCCAGTATAACACCATGTAATCGGCATCAGAATAGACAGCTGGAGCGTAATTACTGTTATTGTACACAAGAAGAGAAGTAGCGGGCACCACAATAAATGAAAAAAAATCAAAAAATCCGGGATCAACCATATGCATATATAAGAACCATGAAACACTAAACAAGAAAAAGGATATGCATACTACTGGGATCAACCAGAAAATAATTTTATTAATGCAAAAAACACACAAAGCAAGGTAGAACATACACTTAAAAACATTTAAAATCCAAAAAACAAACACATGGTCCATACACTATGTGTAAAACCCCCAGCAGGTGGAACCCAAATGCCACCAGCACCCAATAAATTACAATATATCAAACAAATGGCATTTATATATACACATCCAATCAAAGACCACCCATCTGCTATCGGCTATACCCTACCTATATCCTGCAAATGGAACACTCAATAGTGTAAGGAATCGGACACAAATTTCATATCCTAGGCATAGTTACCAAAGTCGTGCCCCACCAAGGCATGTGCCATGAAGTAGTTAATAGGCGTGACCCCCAAACCTGGGAGCAAAACAAATACTAAGGTCCAGGATCCTAACAGTAAAACTCACAAAGATAGGCGCCTATCTTTCATATCTAGGATATGAAATTTGTGTCCGATTCCTTACACTATTGAGTGTTCCATTTGCAGGATATAGGTAGGGTATAGCCGATAGCAGATGGGTGGTCTTTGATTGGATGTGTATATATAAATGCCATTTGTTTGATATATTGTAATTTATTGGGTGCTGGTGGCATTTGGGTTCCACCTGCTGGTGGTTTTACACATAGTGTATGGACCATGTGTTTGTTTTTTGGATTTTAAATGTTTTTAAGTGTATGTTCTACCTTGCTTTGTGTGTTTTTTGCATTAATAAAATTATTTTCTGGTTGATCCCAGTAGTATGCATATCCTTTTTCTTGTTTAGTGTTTCGTAATTACTGTTATTGTGAACAGTTAAGCAAGTTTAAGATGAAATTATCTCTAAAAGGTCTAAAAATAAAGATGACACATTTCATCTGCATTTTAGGCAAAATATATATATATTTTCATGTTTTACATTTTAAAAATTAGAAAAAGGAAAATGGGCATATGCAAAAGTTTGGGCACCCTGCATGGTTAGTATCTAGTAGTAAGCACCCCCTTTTGTAAGTATCACAGCTTTTTGAAGCCCAACAAGAGTCTTTAAATTCTTGTTTGAGGGACTTTCATATTCTTCCTTGGGAAATTCTTCAAGGTCTGTGGGATTCCTGGGTCGTCTTGCTTCCTCTGCTATTTTGAGGTCTAGCCACAGATTTTCAATGATGTTCAGATCAGTGGATTGTGAGGGCCATTGTGTTCTATTTTAACCTCATCGGTCCACAGGACTTGTTTCCAAAATGCATCAGGCTTGTTTAGATGTTCTTTTGCATACTTCTGCCACTGAATTTTATGATGAGGATGCAGGAGAGGTTTTTTTCTGATGACTCTTGCATGAAGGCCAAATTTGTGCAGGTGTGTTTGAACAGTAGAACAATGTACCACAACTTCAGAGTCTGATAAATCTTTCTGAAGGTCCTTTTGCAGTCAAGCGGGGGTTCTGGTTTGCCTCTCTAACAATCCTACGAGCAGCACTTACAGAAATTTTGCTTGGTCTTACACACCTTATCTTGACCTCCACTGTTACTGGTAACTGCCATTTCTTAATTACATTTCGCACTGAGGAAAGGGCAACTTGAAAATGCTTTGCTGCCGTCTTATAGCCTTCTCCAGCTTTGTGGGCCTCCACCATTTTCAGAGTGCTCGTCAGCTGCTTAGAAGAACCCATGGCTGTTGTTTTTTTGGCACAAGGTTAGAGGGGGCTGGGTTATTATAAAGCTGGCAATTTTGCTTCACCTGGCCTTTCTTGCCAATGATGGTGAACAAGCCATAACCCTAACAGGCTAATTAAGGTCTGAAACCTTGATCAAAGTTATCTGAGAACACAAGTATCCATGGGTACCCAAACGTTTGTATCGGCCCATTTTCCTTTTTGCAATTTTTAAAATGTAAAAATGTACAACTTTTTTGAAGGGACTAAAGTACAAAGGAAATGTGTCATCTTTAACTTTAGAATTTTTAGAGATCATTTAACCTTCAACTTGCTTAACTGATCGCCGTAATAGTAATTTTGACCAGGGGTGCCCAAACTTTTACATGTTACTGTAAGTAGAGCTCTACAATCTATGGATCTCTATCAGCTAGTTCTGTCTGGTACGTACAGTTCCAGGATCAGCACCATTTCGGCTTTGCTGGCGAAGACATCATGGAGCCTCATGATACTGGGGTGCTCCAGCTGCTGTAGGATGAACACTTCCCTCTCCACCTGCTCACGGTCCAGCCCCAGACGACTTCCTTTACACTTGCGTGTCTTGATGAACTTCCCGGCATAGAATGTTCCCGTAGTCTTCTCTCTGCATTTCTTTACTTCTCCAAAGTGACCACTGAAAAACCAAGAGGACTGAGCAATGGGGTGTATCTAATCCTATCACATTGTATCCAAGCCAGCATTGTACACAGCATGATGCATACATGACAGAAGGTCAGGGTTGGTTTTATGGGGCAGGTCATTTCCTTCAGTAGGAAGTACCCGGGGACATGTCCTGCGATTGTGTGATTGATGGGGCTCATACAGGACAATAGGAAGAGACAAACATTTCCTGTTTATAGGACATTACTGATATAAGCTCAGCACAGAACACAAAAGAGATCAGTCCTGCTCAGATACAGAAATCCGTCCTGGCTGTCCGGCAGCAGCCTGACCCTATAATCGGACCACAAGTCTCCACAACAAGGCCCTCCCTGTACAGGCAAAATAATTTACTTGGGGTCAGTTTGGTCCATAAGACGATCCATCTAATGGGAAACTAACAGTATCTGTGAGCAGAGGACATTGTATGGCAGTATTATCTGCACATTGTATAGCGGTATTATTGGAGCTCTCTAGTCAGTATAATGGCATCATTTGAGCACTCTGTATTAGGGTTGAGTGACTTTTGCTTTTTTAGGATCGAGTTGGGTTTTGTGAAACCCGACCTTCTCTAAAGTCGGATCGCGTGAAATCGGCCGATTCTACTGTAAACCCAATGCAAGTCTCTCTCTCTCTCCCCCTCCCCCCCCCCCCCCCAGGCCGGAACCTATGTCATCACGCTGCCCACACTCCTTAATTTGCTGAAAAAATGGCAGGGAAGGCGTCATACAAAAGACGACTTTGGCGCCAAGATCGCCGACCACGTGGCCGATCCCACGCTGGGGTCGGGTCGGGTTTCACGAAACCCGACTTTGCCAAAAGTCGGCGACTTTTGAAAATGAACGATCCGTTTCGCTCAACCCTACTCTGTATGGTTGTATTACTTGCATAGTATAAGTTGTATATTGGTATTATTTGGGTGCTGTATGGTGGTATTATTTGAGTTCTGTATGATATAATTATTTTGATAATATATAGTATTTGAGCACTGTAGGTAGCACGGTAGTATTGGACACTGCAGCTGTATTATGTGTTGTATGATAATATTGCTTTGGTACAGATCGGTTGTATTATTTTTAGAATATATTTTGTATGATAGTATTATCTGATCGTATTATAAATATATGTATAATATCTGAGCACAGTATGGTGGTGTTATTTGAGCACTTTTCAGTTTCACTATTTTGGTCATATATGGTATTGAAAACTTTATGTAGTATTATGGAATTATCTGGGCACAACTTTGCATTGTTATTTTGATGATATATAATATTTGAGCATGGTAGGTAGTATTATTTGGGCACTTTGTGGTGGTATTATGTGTACACTATGTTGTAAGATGATATTGTTTTGATAGAGTTTAGCTGCGTTATTTCCATTATATACTTTGTATGATGGTATTATTTTGGCACTCTGGGGCTATAATATTTGAGCGCAGTATGGTTATGTTATTTGAGCGCTCTTCAGTTTCACTATTTTGGTGATATACTGTATGGTATTGAGTTTTCAGCACTTTGTGCAGTATGATCGAATTATTTGAACACTATATTTTCATACATTTGGCGAGAGTGTGTTTTTGTTTAAGTACTTTATGTAGTACAATATATTTTGGCACTCTATGGTTGCAATATTTGACAACTCTGTGTTGTATATCGGTATTATTTGAGCACTGTCTGACTATAATATTTGAGCACTCTATGGTTTCATTATTGGGGTGATATGGTATCATTTAAACACTGCATATAGTACGATAGTAGTATTTGGGCACTGTACAGTTATATTATTTGCACACTGTATATTAAATGGTATTATTTGGACACTGTGGATATATTATTTCCACACTATGATATTTTTACGGTATTATTTGGATACTGTGTGGATGTATTATTTAAGGACTGTTCAGTCTTGTTTGAGGCTATATGGTATTATTTGAAGATTGTACATAGTGTTAAAATAATACCACTGTGCTATGTATTATTTGCACAGTGTTGTATGACGGCATTATTTGGATACTGTGTGATGTTATTATTTGAGAACTGTATGGTGATGGCTTTTAAGTCACATATTGCTTTATTATTTTGGGGGCATATAGTATTATTTAGTAAAGTATGATAATTATTAAATGAGACAAAAAAAAATCATATATGGCCATGTGGTAGATTTTTATCATTTTACTAATCCGTCGTGTTTTTCCACACTGCTTTATAATATATTCTCTTTCATCTCCATAAAATCATCATAACAATTTTATTTTCTCATGAACGATATGGTGTAATAATAAGCACCATGGCTATTAACCAGCCCGTTGCATCCTCTGTCATCACCTGTTTTTTTTTGTATTTTTAGTGTGAGTTTTATGGCTTTCCTCCTCCCCATTAGGCTCGGAGATCAGTTTGGTCCCTGAATAATTGATCAGTTTATACATAATTTAAGGATTCTAGCACGTAACGAATTGTAATAAATCAAAGGCCCCTAAAGGAAGATGTGATACCGACCAAAGTAGTGAGCGGATCCTCTCTTTTAAGGGCGGAAACCAAAATAAGCTCCAGCAGAACCTGCACCCTGATGACAATCGGATGGACGCTCTGTGAGCTCATGTACGTGACAAAGATGCACTGGATAGCGTAATAAATGGGAAGGCCTCCAATTCCAGGGGAATTGGGGTTGCTTTGCATCCAAAAAACAACAGCACCAGGTAGTAAGACAAGAACAGCAACAGTGGGACTGTCAAGCCCTGCCCCCCAACACTGCCCAGGAGCAACCCCCTAAAATACCACACCTACTTTTCAGTGTGGCTTTGTTGAGCCCCACCTCTGCAGGCCAATTATAGAACTGCCTCTGCAAAATTGGGACTGAGAGTTACATGTGTGATGGTGTTTCTCTCTAAGTGAAGCCACACACTCCTGCCTGACTCCTCCCGAATTGGGATTTGGGGAAAAACATAGGGCTGTAATCAGGGTTTCCTAAATTACTTTTTTCCTCAGTATTGCATGGAGTCCTACTCAGATAACCATGACTCTCACTCCATGGTTTACAGCCATGACTTGGCCACTAAGCTGGCTTCACACCTCTTGGCAGTATTATCTACCAAATTACCATGTGATAAATGCTCACTTGTCAAACCGTACATGAGCAGTGTGATCACAATACGTCCATCACGAACTCTCCAGCAGCTGATGGTTTAAGAACAGAACCCTCTCCAGATGGGTATGGCAGCCATGGTGGTATCTCCAAGCGGCCAACCCAACTACCACATGAAAACAGTAACCTAAAGCAACACTGGAACCACTACAAATATAAATGCATATGAGTTGTCATTTAGGTGATGCCTAAACTACTTACCTGCCCAACTTCTCCAGAAGCTCATAGAGGTCCTCCACATTCTCATGCTTAAACGAGGTCATGTTTGGATTAAAAACTTCGTCTTCAAGGTTTACAAGTTCTTCATCATCTCCTGAAAACCTTACTTCTTCCGAGGACTGGGAGAAAGTAAGGAGAGGATTATTTACTAGGTGTTACCTTAGAGAAGAATCAGGATCCTCATATTGTCTTCGTTAAGTCTTTGGCATTGAGACAATTCTAGCGTCAGATGACCAAAACACGTGATCTGTTCAGAGATCCTCGCTCTGTGCATGTCGCTGACAAACTGAGGAATTTTAAACTGATTTTCTGCCAACTACTAAGAACATTACAACACTTATTTTAACTCTTTTTAGATCTAGTTCTTCTCATCATCTGTGAAACATCTTCAAATTTACCACAAGCACCACATTAATCGATGCATTTTACCCTGGTTCCTTTGTTGGTGGTCGGAGGGTAGGTTTTATAGATATTGGGGTTCTGGGTATCAGGCAAATTAGGGAAACTAACACCTCAATAACTGATTCTTTTAGTTATTTTTCCCTGGTGATCCAGAGTAGTTTATGGGTTCAATTTATATTCACTGATCATCTAGATTAGTTTGTATGTTCATTTCATGGTTTAGAGTAGTAGAGGGATTCATTTTCCCTTGGGGTCTAGAATAGCGGAGGGTATTATTTTTTTTTCACTGGTGGTCCCTTGTAGTGGAAAGTTGCATTCTTCTGTATGTTCCCTGGTGCTCTAAAGTAGTGAAATGGTTTAATTTTATGTTCACCAGTTGTCTGAAGAAGTGCAGGGGACTATTTTATATGCCCTTGTGGTCTAGAATAGTGGAGGGCTTTACTTTACATTCCCTGGTCATATACAATGGGTACGGAAAGTATTCAGACCCCTTTTCACTCTTTGTTTCATTGCAGCCATTTGTTAAATTCAAGAAAGTTCATTTTTTTCTCATTAATGTACACTTTGCACCCCATCTTGACTAAAAAAAACAGAAATGTATACATTTTTGCAAATTTATTAAAAAAGAAAAACTGAAATATCACATGGTCATAAGCATTCAGACCCTTTGCTCAGTATTGAGTAGAAGCACCCTTTTGAGCTAGTACAGCCATGAGTCTTCTTGTGAATGATGCAACAAGTTTTCACACCTGGATTTGGGGATCCTCTGCCATTCTTCCTTGCAGATCCTCTCCAGTTCCGTCTGGTTGGATGGTGAACGTTGGTGGACAGCCATTTTCAGGTCTCTCCAGAGATGCTCAACTAGGTTTAGGTCAGGGCTCTGGCTGGGCCAGTCAAGAATGGTCAGAGTTGTTCTGAAGCCACTCCTTTGTTATTTTAGCTGTGTGCTTAGGGTCATTGAATTGTTGGAAGCTGAACCTTCGGCCAAGTCTGAGGTCCAGAGTACTCTGGAAGAGGTTTTCATCCAGGTTATCTGTGTACTTGGCCGCATTCATGTGTGATGTATTGTACACAGTCTATTTAGAGTCTTGTGCTTGGGTGCGAGGAAGACACAGTAGACACAGGTTTAGTTATTACTTGCTTGTATTACTGCATACAAGTATGCCACAGGGAAAAAGGTTTTACACAATTGCAGGTACACAGGCAGGAGACACGGCAGGTCAGAGTAAACGTTAAGTTCAACATTAAGCACAAGCTGGTTCAGAGTCTCTCTGTTACTTCCCTTGCAAATGTAGATTAGCACGTAGCAGAGTTCCAGTGTCCACAAGTGTCCCAGAGATCCACAGTAGGAGATGGAAGGAATACTAAGTCCAAGACTTCCAGCAGTAGGTCACAGACTAACTGCAGACATGATTCAGAAGCACTGATTGAACAGCTGAGGCTGCTTAAAAAGGCAAGAGGCGGAGAACAGGGCAGAAACATAGAAGCTAGAAACTCCATGCAAAGTAGCTGCAGCAGGCCAAAGCAAAATGGCTGACGGAAAAATTAGGTTTCAATAACAGAAAACAACAGCAGATATAGCAAAAGATACTGAGAACCTTACATTATGTTTCCTTTAATGACAACCAGTCATCCTGTCCCTGCAGCTGAAAACACCCCCATAGCATGATGCTGCCACCACGTTTCACTGTTGGGATTGTATTGGGCAGGTGATGAGCAGTGCCTGGTTTCTCCACACATAACGCTTAGAATTATCACCAAAAAGGTCTATCTTCGTCTCATCAGACCAGAGAAACTTATTTCTCACAGTCTGGGAGTCCTTCATGTGTTTTTTTAGCAAACTCTATGAGGGCTTTCATATGTCTTGCACTGAGGAGAGGCTTCTGTTGGGCCACTCTGCCATAATTCCCGACTGGTGGAGGGTTGCAGTGATAGTTGACTTTGTGAAACTTTCTCCCATCTCCCTACTGCATCTCTGGATCTCAGCCACAGTGATCTTCGGCTTCTTCTTTACCTCTCTCACAAAGGCTCTTCTCCCACGATTGCTCAGTTTGGCTGGGCGGCCTGGTCTAGGAAGACTTCTGGTGGTCCCAAACTTCTTCCATTTAAGGATTATGTAGGCCACTGTGCTCTTAGGAACCTTGAGTACTGCAGAAATTATTTTGTAACCTTGGCCTGATCTGTGCCTTTCCACAATTCTGTCTCTGAGCTCCTTGGCCAGTTCCTTTGACCTCATGATTCTCATTTGGTCTGACATGCACTGTGAGCTGTGAGGTCTTATATAGACAGGTGTGTGCCTTTCCAAATCAAGACCTATCAGTTTAATTGTTTAATTACACACAGCTGGCCTCTAATGAAGGAGTAGAACCATCTGAAGGAGGATCACAAGGAAATGGACAGCATGTGACTTAAATATGAATGTCTGAGCAAAGGGTCTGAATAATTATGACCATGTGATATTTCAGTTTTTCTTTTTTAATAAATATGCAAACATTTCTACATTTGTTTTTTTTCAGTCAAGATGGGGTGCAGAGTGTACATTAATGAGAAAAAACTGAACTTTTTTGAATTTACCAAATGGCTGCAATGAAACAAAGACTGAAAAATTTAAAGGGGTCTTGAATACTTTCCATACCCACTGTAGAGTAATTTAGGGGATCATTTTACATTTCCCGTTGGTCTAGAGTAATACAACAGTTCATTTCCTGGTCATCTAGAGTAGTGAAGGGGAATAATATTACATTTCTCGGTGATCTAGAATAGTTGATGGGGTCATTTCATGTTTCCTGGTAGTCTATAAATTTGGAGGGGGTCAATTTACATATCCTGGTGGTCTACAGTAGCAGAATGGTTCATTATAGGGTGGTCTAGAGTAATTAATGGGGTTCACTTTACACTCCTTTATGATCCACAGTAGTGTATGAGATTTTACATTCCCTGGTGGTCTAGAGTAGGGGAGAGGGTTTAATTTTATGTCACTCATGTTCTTGAGTAGGTTCATTCTATTGTATGCTTCCTGGTAGTATTAAAAAATAAAGGGGTTATTTTACAACCACTCATTATCTAGAGAAGACGACGGTTTCATTTTATAGAATAGAAGAGGTTTTTATTTTACATTCCCTGGTGGTCTAGAGTAGTGTTAATGGACTAACAAGGCAAAAGGAGGAGAATTCATCTGTTAGCTTAGTAAAGCCAATGGACACGCTAATTTTGGTCAATTATTAGACGGTGGGAGCATGAACTGTCACTGCCCCCTCTTTTCTGTATGTATATTCAAGATTAATCACAATTAACGCTAATAATTACAAAGAACAGAAGTTTTCCCACACTTGGAACAAGCCGTTAATTATTAAATACATGTTGAGAGCCGGTGACATGGCAGTCGGAGACATATTTAATGAGCACACACAGCGGGATCGGGTTTTTTGTGCCATATGGTGCAGCTGAAATTTTGAGAAATGTTCAAAGCTGCCTACGATTGTAAGAAATAACATGAGTGCTGCAGACAACACAACAGTGCCATGTCCTGGAAGTGGGCGATCTCCATGACATCTAGCTAGAAAGCTAGATGTCATGGCGGAGCTAAAACTACATTTTCAAAAAGGTATCACAATTTCCAAAGAAGAATAACTCTTGCAATGTAAATTAAAATCTACAGCATCCCTCATCCAAATAATGATACCTAATAAATAATTTCCTTCTAATGTCCCGCCCCCGAGGAGCACATCCGAAAGATATTTTTTTATTTCACCTTATATTATAAAGTATTATTTCTGTTTTCTGCCCTATTATCTTTCGGATATCAGCTCTTGCATCTCTTCCATGTGTGCTTCAGAAATCAGTGATACAGATATATATGAAGAATTTGTGCCGCATGCATCTGGCAGATCACAGTGTGCGTTGAATGATCGGATGGCAATCACGCCAATAATGTGGAGAAGCCAAGCGGAACATACACGGTGCAAGACTGAGGCCATGCAGAAAACCCATACATTACATCTTACTTACAATGTACCAGTTTTAGTTTACTCAGGTTTTCTTCACTAGTTACAGTTAAAAGTAAACCCAGTATTTTGCATTGAGGGACCTCGGGTAATAGTTGGAGAGTAAGGGGGGGGGGGGAGTAAGGTTTCATAGGTAAAAGTTTATCCTTCTCAATTTCATAATTTCTGACCTCTAGTCTGTGGTAATATTGTACATACTCATAGAAGCCTACATGAGAAGGAAGAAAGAGGGACAGCAGATGCCTGAACCACTGATGGAGGGGAAGGATTTTAGACCACCACAAACTACCCTTGAGCAGTGAAGTTTAGCTGGAGTCACAGGTCATAGCTGGACGTAAAGGCCCAAACCAAAATCAAGAGAATCCAGTGCTTCCGGCTTAGCCACTGGCCACACAGATTTTGGTCAAGTGTCAGAAATACCTTTCCCAGGATAGGTGAGAATACGAGCCATCATTGGATGGGGGCTTTTGTGTGTGTGCCACGGGGACCCCAATAT
Organism: Ranitomeya variabilis; assembly: GCF_051348905.1. Taxonomy (NCBI): domain Eukaryota; kingdom Metazoa; phylum Chordata; class Amphibia; order Anura; family Dendrobatidae; genus Ranitomeya; species Ranitomeya variabilis. Next base: position 594,501,296 of record NC_135232.1, on the reverse strand, counting down.
ATATATATATATATATATATATATATATATATATATATATATATATATATATATATATATATATATATATATATTTATATATACACACACACGGATGCTTACATGACACCTGGTAGGTTTACAAACTCGTTTTGAGAGCTTACTAACAAGTGAATTTGTGGTGAACTTGTACTTACTCATAAAGGCCTACAAGGAGTACAAGGAGGAGCTGCAGAAAGGAGGGACAGCAGCTGCCTGAACCACTGATGGAGGGGAAGGATTTTAGACCACCACAAACTACCCTTGAGCAGTGAAGTTTAGCTGGAGTCACAGGTCATAGCTGGACGTAAAGGCCCAAACCAAAATCAAGAGAATCCAGTGCTTCCGGCTTAGAAAAGCCAATGGCCACACAGATTTTGGTCAAGTGTCCGAAATACCTTTCCCAGGATAGGTGAGAATACGAGCCATCATTGGATGGGGGATTTTGTGTGTGTGCCACGGGGACCCCAATATATATATATATATATATATATATATATATATATATATATATATATACACACTCACCGGCCACTTTATTAGGTACACCTGTCCAACTTCTTGTTAACACTTAATTTCTAATCAGCCAATCACATGGCGGCAACTCAGTGCATTTAGGCATGTAGACATGGTCAAGACAATCTCCTGCAGTTCAAACCGAGCATCAGTATGGGGAAGAAAGGTGATTTGAGTGCCTTTGAACGTGGCATGGTTGTTGGTGCCAGAAGGGCTGGTCTGAGTATTTCAGAAACTGCTGATCTACTGGGATTTTCACGCACAACCATCTCTAGGGTTTACAGAGAATGGTCCGAAAAAGAAAAAAAATCCAGTGAGCGGCAGTTCTGTGGGCGGAAATGCCTTGTTGATGCCAGAGGTCAGAGGAGAATGGGCAGACTGGTTCGAGCTGATAGAAAGGCAACAGTGACTCAAATCGCCACCCGTTACAACCAAGGTAGGCCTAAGAGCATCTCTGAACGCACAGTGCGTCGAACTTTGAGGCAGATGGGCTACAGCAGCAGAAGACCACACCGGGTACCACTCCTTTCAGCTAAGAACAGGAAACTGAGGCTACAATTTGTACAAGCTCATCGAAATTGGACAGTAGAAGATTGGAAAAACGTTGCTTGGTCTGATGAGTCTCGATTTCTGCTGCGACATTCGGATGGTAGGGTCAGAATTTGGCGTAAACCACATGAAAGCATGGATCCATCCTGCCTTGTATGGAGCATCTTTGGGATGTGCAGCCGACAAATCTGCGGCAACTGTGTGATGCCATCATGTCAATATGGACCAAAATCTCTGAGGAATGCTTCCAGCACCTTGTTGAATCTATGCCACGAAGAATTGAGGCAGTTCTGAAGGCAACAGGGGGTCCAACCCGTTACTAGCATGGTGTACCTAATAAAGTGGCCGGTGAGTGTATATATATATATATATATATATATATATATATATATATATATATATATATATATATATATATATTTATATTTATATATACACACACACGGATGCTTACATGGCACCTGGTAGGTTTACAAACTCGTTTTGAGAGCTTACTAACAAGTGAATTTGTGGTGAACTTGTACTTACTCATAAAGGCCTACAAGGAGTACAAGGAGGAGCTGCAGAAAGGAGGGACAGCGGCTGCCAGAACCACTGATGGAGGGGAAGGATTTCAGAACACCACAAACTACCCTTTAGCAGTGAAGCTAAGCTGGAGTCACACATCATAGCTGGATGTAAAGATCCAAACCAAAGTGGATCCAGTGCTTCCAACTTAGACAAGCCAATGTCTACACTGATTTTGGTTAAGCATAAGACATACCTTTCATATGATAAGTGGGAACATGAGCCATCATTGGATGGGAGCCGTCTTTTTTCTTTTGTGTGTGCCATGTGGCCTCACGTTTTTCTATATATACACAGGTGCTTAGATGGCAGCCAAGAGGTTTACAAAAGCATCTCGGGAGCTCTACCCTTTTTACTAGGAGCCTCCCAGATATTTTGTTTGCCCAAAAGCCACCGTACACATTATCAACTCGGATGAATGTTCATGTGTTCTTAATACAGACAGAAAAACAAGGAAAACATCTCTGGGGCCCGAATATTTCACTTTATTCCACCTCTCGATCTGGCCCACAGGGCTCATTCTCAAGACAGATGGAGGTCTGAGCGGTGAGACAATTTTGGAAAGAGGGACAACACCTCTAAGTTTTTTTTATATTTGACCTTGATGAATAATTCACAGTTTCCCGCTCTCTCTCAGTTTGACGCTTTGCTTTATCAGTAATCCTGTGTGATGGATGACGTGGGAGAAATGTAGATAAGTTCAAAGTCAATGGTGAAAATGCTGCTCTGTGGGTGGAAATCTGAAACCACAACTCAATGTAAAAATGTACTTTATTTGACTCCAGGTTATATCCCTGGAAGGTACAACATCAGGACGTGCAGAATCCAGCCATAGAGGAATGTAAGGCTGACGGGCCCACAAAAAGCCTAGTAACTCTCATACAAGTGGAGACCTTACAATTTACGAAGAAAACATCACTCATATGGCCCAAGAAGACACCCATCAACTCTCGTGGGACTTGGGGTCACCGAAAAACTTCTGAATATTACAGTTATATAATGTATGATGTGACAAAGCAGCGATCAGATCACGTGGCAATCAATCATAGCAAGCGAAAAAACTGTGATTAGAGCAAGAAACCCAATGTAATGCCCACCGGGACAGACGAGAACCCGGATTATAAAAAAGCAGAGCAATGATCAGCAGTTTCCAGCCAATGATTATGGTCAGCAATGCCCAGCCACCTTTAGTATCAGAGGCTTTGCTCCATGAAGGAACAATCTCACCTTTGGCCCTCCTGAAGGGCCCCTTTCCCCCATACTGGCAAGATATGGTATCCTGCCAATGTGTGCCAACGGCTGAAAATACAAAACATTAATAGTTAGCCTGAAATTTCAGGAAAAGTACTTGGGATGTATTATAGAAGTTATACTTGTACATATGGGTAGTCTTAAAGTAGTTATATTCTTGTATATAGGAGCAGTATTAGAGTAGTTATATTCTTGTACATAGGAGCAGTATTATAGTAGTTATATTCTTGTACATAGGGGCAGTATTATAGGAGTTATATTCTTGTACATAGGGGCAGTATTATAGGAGTTATATTCTTGTACATAGGGGCAGTATTATAGGAGTTATATTCTTGTATATAGGGGCAGTATTATAGTAGTTATATTCGTGTACATAGAAGCAGTATAATAGTAGTTATATTCTTGTACATAGGAGCAGTATAATAGTAGTTATATTCTTGTGCATAGGGGCAGTATTATAGTAGTTATATTTGTGTACATAGAAGCAGTATAATAGTAGCTATATTCCTGTACATAGGAGCAGTATAATAGTAGCTATATTCTTGTACATAGGAGCAGTATAATAGTAGTTATATTCTTGTACATAGGGAGCAGTATTATAGTAGCTATATTCTTGTACATAGGAGCAGTATTATAGTAGTTATATTCTTGTACATAGGAGCAGTATTATAGTAGCTATATTCTTGTACATAGGGGCTGTAATAAAGTAGCTATATTCTTGTACATAGGAGCAGTATTATAGTAGTTATATTCTTGTACATAGGGGCTGTAATAAAGTAGCTATATTCTTGTACATAGGAGCAGTATTATAGTAGTTATATTTGTGTACATAGGAGCAGTATTATAGTAGTCATATTCTTGTACATAGGGGGCAGTATTATAGTAGTTATAGTCTTGTACATAGGAGCAGTATTATAGTAGTTATATTCTTGTACATAGGGGCAGTATTATAGTAGTTATATTCTTGTACATAGGGGCAGTATTATAGTAGTTATATTCTTGTACATAGGAGCAGTATTATAGTAGTTATATTCTTGTACATAGGGGCAGTATTATAGTAGTTATATTCTTGTACATGGGGCAGTATTATAGTAGTTATATTCTTGTACATAGGAGCAGTATTATAGTAGTCATATTCTTGTACATAGGGGGCAGTATTATAGTAGTTATAGTCTTGTACATAGGAGCAGTATTATAGTAGTTATATTCTTGTACATAGGGGCAGTATTATAGTAGTTATATTCTTGTACATAGGAGCAGTATTATAGTAGTTATATTCTTGTACATAGGGGCAGTATTACAGTAGTTATATTCTTGTACATGGGAGCAGTATTATAGTAGTTATATTCTTGTATATAGGAGCAGTATTATAGTAGTCATATTCTTGTACATAGGGGCAGTATTATAGTAGTTATATTCGCAGGAATAATAGCAGAACATCACCAGATTCAGGAGATCAGCAGCATTTACACAAGGTAAAAACAATTCCTTATTTATGACAACTCCTCCTGACCAAGGTCTTCAGGATATCAGGGAAGATCAATCTATGGTAATCACCTACAGAGAGTGGTATATAGAAAAACAATGACACAACCTGAACCACACGGGCTCAGCAATTGCTTATACCTTCACGATCTTGTCAATCTTTATAAGACATCTGACGATCTTCTTCTCCTAATGTTGGTTTTCGGCATCAAACCCAAGATCTGGAAAGAAAAAGATCCCTTCAGTCGGGACACAAAACTTGAGAGATGGGTCAGAGGGTGACCGCTGGGTGTGGGAACAAAAGTTTACAAAAAAAACAAACAATGACCTCTTCTTTACTTTATTATAAAGATGATTGAGGAATAATACCGTATAATTATAAGAAGATAGTAGACTTCCGGGAGAGGAGATTATATAGCAGGACTGGGCTCCGAAGAGGCCAGGGATATGACATTGAATAGCGACAGTTTCTACAGGTGGAAAGGAAGAAAGAGCCCATGAATAAAAGAGGACAGTGCGCCCCGAGCATGGGCGGTGGGACAAAAACTGGAACATATGGAATCAGATCACCTTTTCTTGGTAGCCGTAGAACTAAGGATGTCAGCTACTCCTTCCTGAACAGGTTGCAGCAAATCGAGCTTCACGTGCACAGATCAAGATGTTCTATAAAGAGAAAAGACACATCAGCTGCTGCAGAACCGCTTTTTTAAGACAAAAAGGAAATGTTTTCTGCTTTGATTTTCTTTTTTTTTTTTGCTTACTTGGCATGTTCCCATTTTTTTTTTTTTACAAAGCAGTTCTGCAGCAGAGACACAAATGTATAATACACACTGCAGAGAACTGAACAACTACATGCCAGTCAGCGGTTGGCACAGGAGAAGGAACTTTCTGAAAAAGTTATATTTATCCAATTGTGAGGGTGGGCACGTAACTGCATCATACTTATATTACCTAACTATGGGGAAATGGGAAAAACTCCGAAAGGACGATCAAAGCAATAGGATTATGGAAAGATGATTGGGAAACCACAAAAGTGTCATGTCATATGCCATAAAAATGTATTTTTTTACCTGATGTAAATGCCGCCTTTCTCCTGAATCCGACGCTGCTTTTCTTTTGTTCCTGCGCCTCTCCATTCCTGAGATATGGCTTTGTAATCCCTGTATATAAATCTAGTCTTGTTAGCCATGTAGGCGAGGCCCATAAGAACACGCCCACAACAGAGTTGAGCTCCACCCCCACTTAAAGAGATTAGATTTATACACAGGGATTACAAGGCCATATCTCAGGAATGGAGAGGCACAGAAACAAAAGGAAAACATCACTATATTCAGGAAAACAGCGGTATTTCCACAAATAATTAAATGTACAAACTATTTCTAAAATCTTGCCATTTAGTTGATAGCTGTATTGTGATAAGAAGAAGGACCGGAGAACAGATAGATCATTACAGTGCCCTCCTTCTCTCCCAGTGACGCACGCCAGTGCCCCCCTCTTATCTGGGCAACGCCATCAGGAGTCAGAGTCTGAAGAGGAGCATCTTGTCTCCAATACATGGACACTTGACTCCCTCTTTGCTCACCCAAGGGAGCTGGAATCAGTCCAACACTGTCACTTCAGAGAACAAAGCTCAGTGTAAAAATACATTGTTAGTCCGCAAAGCCTAGCGGAGACCTAGTGCACTTGGCATGTGTGCCAAGCCTGGGATCCTCCTTTAACCTCCTCACATACACAAGTTTGCACCCCTAATACACCAGGACACAGACTGTCTCCTGTGCATAGGCACATGTAGATGATGTAATAAATAATTTAATGCAAATTGTTCTTTTTTTTTGCAGTCAAAGGCATTGAACTGGTTAAACAGCAGATGTCTAACACAGCGAGAAACGGCCCTGTGGGAAGCAGGTTCAGCTCCTGAGACCACACCATACTTTCACATGGTAGGAGACCTTGGTGCATAAGGGGAAAGTGTACCCTAAAGACACGGAGACTGCTGTTTATACAGGTGCTTCTCACAAAATTAGAATATCATCAACAAGTGAATTTATTTCAGTTCTTCAATACAGAAAGTGAAACTCATATATTATATAGCGTCATTACAGACTGATCTATTTCAAGTGTTTATTTCTGTTAACGTTGATGATTATGGCTTATAGCCAAAGAAAACCCAAAAGTCATTATCTCAGTAAATTAGAATACTTTATAACACCAGCTTGAAAAATGATTTTAAAATCCAAAATGTCGGCCTACTAAAACGTATGTTCAGTAAATGCACTCAATACTTGGTCGGGGCTCCTTTTGCATCAATTACTGCATCAATGCGGCGTGGCGTGGAGGCGATCAGCCTGTGGCACTGCTGAGGTGTTATGGAAACCCAGGTTGCTTTGATAGCAGCCTTCAGCTCGTCTGCATTGTTGGATCTGGTGTCTCTCATCTTCCTCTTGACAATACCCCATAGATTTTCTATGGGGATAAGGTCAGGCTAGTTTGCTGGCCAATCAAGCACAGTGATACAGTTGTTTTTAAACCAGATATTGATACGTTTGAAAGTGTGGATAGGTGCCAAGTCCTACTGGAGAATGAAAGTTCCATTTTCAAAAAGCTTTTCGGCAGAGGGAAGCATGAAGTGCTCTAAAATTTCCTGGTAGAAGGCTGCGCTGATTTTGTACTTGATAAAACTCAGTGGACCTACACCAGCAGATGACATGGCTCCCCAAACCATCACTGATTGTGGAAACTTCACAATAGACCTCAAGCAGCTTGGATTGTGGCCTCTCCACTCTTCCTCCAGACTCTGGGACCTTGGTTTCCAAATGAAATGGAAAATTTACTTTCATCTGAAAACGACACCTTGGACCACTGAGCAACTGTCCAGTTCTTGTTCTCCTTGGCCCAGGTAAGAAGCTTCTGGCATTGTCCATAGGTCAAGAGTGGCCTTACACAAGGAATGTGACACTTGTAGCTCATGTCCTGGATACGTCTGTGTGTGGTGGCTCTTGAAGCAATGACTCTAGCAGCAGTCTACTCCTTGTTAATCTCCCCCGAATTTTTTGATGGCCTTTTCTTAACAATCCTTTCAAGGCTGTGGTTATCCCGGTTCCTTATGCAACTTTTTCTACCACATTTTTCCTTCCACTCTGAACAGCCAGCTTCTTTAGCAATGACCTTTTGTGGCTTACCCTCCTTGTGGAGTGTGTCAATGACTGCCTTCTGGACATCTATCAACTCAGCAGCCTTCCCCATGATTTTGGAGCCTACTGAAACAGACAAAGGGACCTTTTTAAATACTTAGGAAGCTTTTGCTGGTGTTTTTTTGTTAATTATTCTCATTTACTGAGATAATGACTTTTGGGTTTTCATTGGCTGTAAACCACAATCATCAACATTAACAGAAATAAACATTTGAAATAGATCACTCTGTTTGTAATGACTCTATATAATATATGAGTTTCTCTTTTTTATTGAAGAACTGAAATACATTAACTTTTTGATGATATTCTAATTGTGTGAGATGAGATGAGACGAGACGAGATGAGACGGCAATATATACTACACATGGGAGACACAGACTACTTCATACACCACAGACATTAAAACTGCTATACACAACATATAGTAGACACAGATACTAAGCGATACACATCACATAGGGGACACTGAGACTGCTGTATATACATCACATAGTAGAGACCGAGACTGCTCTATACATCACATAGGAGACACTGAGACTGGACTATACATCACATAAGAGACTGTTGTATACATGACATAGAAGAAAACCAGGCTGCTCCATACATCACATAGGAGACAAACTCTTGCATATATCACATCCATGAGGATGGTCCGAGTGCCCGACATATACAGATGGGGGTTCGCTCACAGCCCAACACCATGCAGGACGCTTGGCATTTGCCACAGAACACCAGGATTGGCAAATTCGCCACTGGCGCCCTGTGCTCTTCACAGATGAAAGCAGGTTCATACTGAGCACATGTGACAGACGTGACAGAGTCTGGAGACGTCGTGGAGAGCGATCTGCTGCCTGCAACATCCTTCAGCATGACCAGTTTGGCAGTGGGTCAGTAATGGTGCGGGGTGCCATTTCTTTGGAGGGCCGCACAGCCCTCCATGTGCTCGCCAGAGGTAGCCTGACTGCCATTAGGTACCAAGATGAGATCCTCAGACCCCTTGTGAGACCATATGCTGGTGCGGTTGGCCCTGGGTTCCTTCTAATGCAGGACAATGCCAGACCTCATGTGGCTGAAGTGTGTCAGCAGTTCCTGCAAGATGAGGGCATTGAAGCTATGGACTGGCCCGCCCATTCCCCAGACTTGAATCCGATTGAACACATCTGGGACATCATGCCTCGCACCATCCACCAATGTCACGTTGCACCACAGACTATCCAGGAGTTGGCGGATGCTTTAGTCCAGGTCTGGGAGGAGATCCCTCAGGAGACCATCCGCTGCCTCATCAGGAGCATGCCCAGGTGTTGTAGGGAGATTATTCAGGCACGTGGAGGCCACGCACACTACTGAGCATCATTCTTTGTCTTGAGGCATTTCCACTGAAGTTGGATCAGTCTGTAACTTCATTTTCCACTTTGATTTTGAGCATCATTCCAACTCCAGACCTCTGTGGGATATTAGTTGTGATCTACGTTGATCATTTTTAGGTTTTATTGTTCTCAACACATTCCACTATGTAATGAATAAAGATTTTAAACTGCAATATTTCATTCCGTGATATCTAGGATGTGGGATTTTAGTGTTCTCTTTATTTTTTTGAGCAGTGTATATATATGTATATATATATATATATATATATATATATATATATATATATATATATATATATATAATACATAGGAGAAACGGAGACTTCTATATATGGAGCGCCCCCACACCGCCGCAGGGCCGAGGGGTACCCGGAGCCGGGCCTCTGAGTCTCAGTTCTGGGGTTGTCACGGTGGCTAGGCCCCGGCCCGTGACCCTGCCGTGGGGCGCACAGTGAATGATAGGTGTGGATGTTGGTGGTGCAGTTGTGGGGTGCAGGTCGCGGTAAATAACGAGGACACCAGGTTGCAGTCTCTTTACCTCTTTACTGGAGATCTCTGAGTCCTCAGTCCAGAATACGGTTCACCAGGCTGCGCAAGTCCGGCCGGTCCAATGGCACCTCCAGAGTTCACTTCACAGGTGGAAATCGGTGCCTTCCTTCTTAGCGCTATGTGTTGTAGTCCTTCCCTGCTATGCTTACGGAAAGTACCCCACAACCGTTGTGTCTGTTTCTCGTGTTCCCTCACAACTCGATTAACTGATCTTCTGCTAATCTTCCGTCCCTTCCTGATGTTACAGTTAGAACGGCACCCGTTTGTCGGGTAGGCCTGGAGTTCTTCCGGGACCCTAGAGACGCCCCTCTCCCGCAATTGCCTCCCAAGACTTCATAGGTGATTTAGGTGAGACAGCCCGCCTGAGACTGACTGTCCTGCCGCTGTTTAGAGTATTGCTTGAAGCTGTCTAATGAAATACTCCCTCGGCGTTCCGGCCGCCGGTAGTGCGCCTCAGTAGGATGTTGCTCCGGTCTTACAGCACGACCCCTACTGGTATTCTCCTATTGCTTGATCTCGTTTCTCACTCAGCACAATCTATCTCGCTTCTAGTCCTTTCTTGGGTCCCGCCGCTTCCCGGAGCTGGCGCGGACCCGTTACGTTCTTTTCAATGCCAAGCCTCTGTCAGGATCCCACCCCTGACAGAGACCCTACTGTCTCTTCCTCCACAACACCCTCTGCCACTAGGTGTTGCTTCGTCCAATCCAGTCAGCTTTCTCATCTAACTTCCTGCCTGACCCCCAGTTTACCCACTATGGTGGGGAGTGGCCTAATGAATAGCACCCTTAGCTCCCCCCGGAGGCCCGGCTGTGAAATCTATTGGTGTCTGTGATACCTGATCAGATGAACTCCTTCAGAGCCATCGGACGCACCATGGCTCCCCATAGTGGCGGAGCCACAGTACTGCAACGACCAGGACTCTGGGGCGCTGCACTCCCCCCTGGTTAAACACAGTACTCCGGGACTGGGAAGAAAACAACAATACAGGTTAGCAAAAAGACATACAATTTTTGTTGAGTGCAAATAATAATAAGTATACTTGAACAGAGCTTCCCTTTATGGGAGGTGAGGACACTTGAACGTTACAAACATGGTTAACATTATAAATTACAGGCTATAAATAACTCCTGTTACCCAACCGGGTATTCTACTAAGTACAAAATTGTTGAACAATAATTTAACATTGCCTTTAAGGATTCACACTCTAAATCCACTAAAGACCTTCCTATAATCACATTATAAGGTATTTTAACTTTCCCATTCGCCTTCTTTAAATCTGCAGGACCGCCTGTCCTATCGGCACCAGACCTACTGCCTCTCCTTTCTGTTACAGGACCGCCCCGTTCAGCCAGGGCCTACTGCATTTTCAACTACTATACACAGTATAGAACATAACATTACTTTCAGTTTAAGAGCACTGAGTCATCTCTACATGACTCCTATGAGGACTCAGGGTTTACCTTCTATCCTAACTATCCATCAACATTATCTAAACATTTTCTATCGAACATTAAGCCTTCTCATTATCTTTCTTCCTTTCTTGCATGCTGGACACCACATCTATCTCTACGGGCCCACTGCATCCTTCTTCTATCTTTCACCTTTTAATTCTCAGAGCACATCATCAGTATTTCTTCACATTTAACTAATTAAACACATATAACTTTCTCGTACAAACATTATCATCACTTTTCTCTCATCAACATTATTGCTACTTGTCTTAAGCAATATTACTATCGAAACGCGACAAATGAACATCCCCTTTAAGAGGGGACCAAGTCTCTGTGAGGTAGCGCGTCTTCTCAAGCTACCAGTCCATACTCAGCAAAGGTTCCAGTGCGGTATCTTCGCAAAGAGTCTTTCTTTAAGTAAAACCAGTAGGGAGCGCCTTTAATAAGGTGCAAACTATTTACAAGAAGTTTGTATCATGCATTGTTCATGATTCAGCAGTTTTTATAACATTGTGGAACAAAAAAAGCAAAAATGAAAGTGAAAGCAAAAATAAAAAGCAATAGGGATCCCGGGTAAACAAAGGGATCCCTTTAAGAGTTAACCCAGGACGGGTTTTAGCAGCAAAACAGCAAGGAAATAAACAGTTAACTATTTACAGTTTCAGGTTTCCGAGGCTTAGTTGGACGGCTTCCAGGGCTGCACCTGGCACTTTACCCCTCTTGGCCCGGGAAGGGTGAAGTCCAGGGTTGCACCCAGTGCTGGACAAACGCCGTTAATCCGTCTCTCATGTACGGTTAGGTCATGCACAGCGATGGAGGTCTGCGCAGCTTGAGTAGGGGCATTTGCGGCAGCAGAGGCAGCGGATGCTGCAAGATCAGTCACTGGAACGGAGTCAGCAGCTGTGGCACCAGCAGTCACGGGAGTGGTGTCAGTCATCAGGGCAGGGTCGTCCTTCATACCTGCTTCAGATGCGGTCCCTCCGGTGCCGGTCTGCTCCGTCTGCGCTGGGGTCTGGAACGCTGGTTGCAGGGCCTTGTGCTGCGACGTTGTCATCTCTGCTTGCAGCACCTCGCTTTCCGGCAGGGCCTTGCTTTCTGGCTTTGGAGCGCTGGAACTTCTTTCTTGCTCCGGACCAGACGAGGCTGCCGACAGACGTCTGGCGAGGCTCCCGATGATGGTCTTCTTCCATCCGGCCTCAGTGCTCAGCTGCATCCGCCGGGGTTGGTGGATCAGCTCGTCCGCTCCGGTCTGCAGGAGGTCAGCGTCAACTGTGGAGGTCTGGCTGCGATGCCTCTCCGGGTAGCTGGGGGAGTCCTCGGCTCCGACCCCACGCTCCGGCTCCGGGCGGCTGGCCATGGCGTCCTCCATGTTGCTCGCTTCTTCTTCCTGGTCCTTTTCCCGCTCTCTTCTTCGTGGGCGGTGTCGTTTTCTCGGTCTTCGCCCTCCATTGAGGATTAGGAGGCGGATCTCTGCCGCTGACGGACACGTCCTCACCATGCAGAAATATTTAGACTGGGCGGCCATTGTTTTTCGCGCTCTCCAGCTTGCCTACGCCCACTCCACGCCCCTCTTCTCTTCCGGCGCTCTCCTCAGCGCTGCAATGGCGGCGGATTTTGGCGGCAAGTGGCGCAGCACACAGTCTTTGCAATAAAGTACAGTCCAAGCACAGTAAATCACAGTTCCAAGGCACACATGACCTGATTCTTCAGGCTTAAGTACATCCTGTTCGTGACGCCAAATTGGAGCGCCCCCACACCGCCGCAGGGCCGAGGGGTACCCGGAGCCGGGCCTCTGAGTCTCAGTTCTGGGGTTGTCACGGCGGCTAGGCCCCGGCCCGTGACCCTGCCGTGGGGCGCACAGTGAATGATAGGTGTGGATGTTGGTGGTGCAGTTGTGGGGTGCAGGTCGCGGTAAATAACGAGGACACCAGGTTGCAGTCTCTTTACCTCTTTACTGGAGATCTCTGAGTCCTCAGTCCAGAATACGGTTCACCAGGCTGCGCAAGTCCGGCCGGTCCAATGGCACCTCCAGAGTTCACTTCACAGGTGGAAATCGGTGCCTTCCTTCTTAGCGCTATGTGTTGTAGTCCTTCCCTGCTATGCTTACGGAAAGTACCCCACAACCGTTGTGTCTGTTTCTCGTGTTCCCTCACAACTCGATTAACTGATCTTCTGCTAATCTTCCGTCCCTTCCTGATGTTACAGTTAGAACGGCACCCGTTTGTCGGGTAGGCCTGGAGTTCTTCCGGGACCCTAGAGACGCCCCTCTCCCGCAATTGCCTCCCAAGACTTCATAGGTGATTTAGGTGAGACAGCCCGCCTGAGACTGACTGTCCTGCCGCTGTTTAGAGTATTGCTTGAAGCTGTCTAATGAAATACTCCCTCGGCGTTCCGGCCGCCGGTAGTGCGCCTCAGTAGGATGTTGCTCCGGTCTTACAGCACGACCCCTACTGGTATTCTCCTATTGCTTGATCTCGTTTCTCACTCAGCACAATCTATCTCGCTTCTAGTCCTTTCTTGGGTCCCGCCGCTTCCCGGAGCTGGCGCGGACCCGTTACGTTCTTTTCAATGCCAAGCCTCTGTCAGGATCCCACCCCTGACAGAGACCCTACTGTCTCTTCCTCCACAACACCCTCTGCCACTAGGTGTTGCTTCGTCCAATCCAGTCAGCTTTCTCATCTAACTTCCTGCCTGACCCCCAGTTTACCCACTATGGTGGGGAGTGGCCTAATGAATAGCACCCTTAGCTCCCCCCGGAGGCCCGGCTGTGAAATCTATTGGTGTCTGTGATACCTGATCAGATGAACTCCTTCAGTGCCATCGGACGCACCATGGCTCCCCATAGTGGCGGAGCCACAGTACTGCAACGACCAGGACTCTGGGGCGCTGCATATACATCACATAGAAGACACAGACTGCTGTATATATAACACACGAGACACCGTGGCTGGAGTTTAGACATCACATAGGACACACCGGGGCTGTGGCACAGATGTCACCGGAGCATGGGGCTACCATATGTGCATCAAAGGAGACATGGGGCTGCGGTATGTTCATGACAGAGACATGGGACTTAAGTATAATCACAGGAGACACTGGGGTTGCGGTATAGACATCATAGGCGATGCTAGAGCTGCTGTATAATTACAGGAAATGCTGGATCTATGGTAGACACATTACAGGAGACACTGGGGCTGCGGTATTATCATCACAGGAGACATGGGGCTGTGGTATAGACATCACAGAAGATGCTGGGGCTGCGGTATAATCACAGGAGACGCTGGAGCTGCAGTATAATTATCACAGGAAATGCTGGGGCTGTGGTATAATCACAGGCCGGGCCGCCATCAGGGCATTACTGCCCTGACTGGCGTATGTGGCCCGATGAGCAGAGGTGGTCCAAGACACAGGTTGAGTTAAACTCTATTGCCGTGAGAGCCCGCACAGCAATAGTTTAAAGCCGTCAGCCAATTGGTGACTAACAGCTGATGTCAGCGCGCATGCCGACGTATGACATCATTATCATTCGCTGGCGAGTCCGCGTTTGAAATGCCTGGAGAGAACATCGCCGCTAGACTGCGGCCAGGTAAGGAGAACGTTTTTTTTTTTTATTCAAAGCGGCAAGCCACAATATCTTTCGATGGCAGGATGGAGACACATGGACCATGTGTCTCCATCCTGCGCCATCTGTCTTCATCCTGCCCCATAATCCTGCACCATGTGACATGGGGCAGGATGTAGACACATGGTGCAGGATCATGGGGCGGATGGAGACATGGGGCAGATGGAGACATGGGGCAGGATGGAGACTTGAGGCAGGATGGAGACATGGGGCAGAATGGAGATACGAGGCAGGATGTAAACACATGGTGCAGGATGGAGACACATGGTGCAGGATGGAGACATGGGGCAGGATGGAAACACATGGTGCAGGATGGAAACATATGTTGCAGGATGGAGACATGGGGCAGGGCGCTATTCCCAGGCGCCGGGTGCTAACTACAACTGTCATCATCCTTGCCTGGTCTCCCTGCGAAGCATTTCTGCTGTATTTACATGCGCTGATCTCAGGCCACTAAACGAGTGTGATCGACAATAGTGAAGTCATTCGCTTGTTTCCTGGCCTCTTTACACCAACTGAGAAAAAAATGAAGGGAACAGAACAATCATAATTAGATCAATCAGTCCCTATACAGTATCATGTTATCAGCACTAAAGTTTACACCGGCGATGTGCTGCTGAGAACAAGGATTTCTGTTCCCACATAAACAATCATATCACTCAATGAATAGGCAGCATTTTGCTTGCTTAGTATAATACACCCCATAGTCCTCCATATATCATAATGTGCACCTCAGTCCTCCATATAGTATAATACACTCCTCAGTCCTCCATATAGTATAATACGCTCTTCAGTCCACCATATAGTATAATACACTCCTCAGTTCTCCATATAGTATAATACACTCCTCAGTCCTCCATATAGTATTATACACTCCACATAGTCCTCCATATAGTAGAATACACTCCTCATAGACCTCCATATATTAAAATACACTGCAATTCCTCCATATAGTATAATACACTCCTCCATATAGTATTATACACGCCACATAGTCCTCCATATAGTATAATACAGTCCTCCAAATAGTATAATACATTCCTCAGTCCTCCAAATAGTATAATACATTCCTCATAGTGCTCCATATAGTATAATGCCCTGCCATTGTCATCCATGTAGTACAATTCACTTCCCATAGTATAATGCACCCCATATTTCTTCATATAGTATAATGTATTCCCCATAGTCCTCAATACAGTATAATGCAGCCCACATATAGTATGATGCCACCTCAGAGTATAATGCAGCCACCCCACAGAATATATTGTAGCCCACTGAATATAATGTAACCCCCCAGAGAATATAATGCAGTCCCCTCATATAGTATAATGCGGCCCCTGCATATATAATATATGGTAGCCCCCTCATAGAGCATAATGCAGCCCCTAATAGAATATAATGTAGCCCCTCCATAGAATATAATACAGCACCCCATAGAATGTAATACAGCCCTCCCCATAGAATGTAATGCAGCCAGCCCCCCATAGAATGTAATGCAGCCAGCCACCCATAGAATGTAATGCAGCCAGACACCCATAGAATGTAATGCAGTCAGACACCCATAGAATCTAATGCAGCCAGCCACCCATAGAATGTAATGCAGTCAGCCCCCATAGAATGTAATACAGCACAGACCCACAGAATGTAATGCAGCCAGCCCCCATAGAATGTAATGCAGCCAGCCCCCATAGAATGTAATACAACACAGCCCCCATAGAATGTAATACAGCCAGCCCCCATAAAATGTAATGCAGCCAGCCACCCATAGAATGTAATCCAGCCAGCCCCATAGAATGTAATTCAGCACAGCCCCCATAGAATGTAATGCAGCCAGCCCCCATAGAATGTAATGCAGCACAACCCCCATAGAATGTAATACAGTACAGCCCCCATAGACTGTAATGCAGCACAGCCCCCATAGAATGTAATGCAGCACAGCCCCCATAGAATGTAATGCAGCACAGCCCCCATAGAATGTAATGCAGCACAGCCCCCATAGAATGTAATGCAGCCAGCCCCAATAGAATGTAATGCAGCCAGCCCCTATAGAACATAATACAGCACAGCCCCCATAGAATGTAATACAGCACAGCCCCATAGAATGTAATGCAGCCCCCCCAATAGCCCCACAATCCAGTTATCACTCAGTGATGTATTTAAAAAAAAAAAAAAAAAAACACTCACTTCTCCTCGTGCCCCGCGCTGCTCCTGGCTCCGGTCTCAGCAGCTGCAGTCTGCCCGGTCACACAGCAGGTGCGCGATGATATGATGTCATCGCGCACCCACAGTGTCAGCGCCAGGCAAAGCGGGGAATGATGGGAGAGGGAGCGTCAGCAGACGTTCTCTCCTCCATCATTGCATTCAACTGTATCGGCGTCTATGTTGCCGATATAGTTGAATGCGGTGGCGCTGGGGTTGGGTGAGTCAGCGGCAGGGGGGAGTCAGCGCTGGTGAGCGGCACACGACTGCCACCAGCCCTTCTGGCATTTGCCAGAACTGCCCGATGGCCAGTCCGGCCCTGGACATGGTGCAGGATGGAGACTTGGGACCGGATAGAGACAGATGGGGCAGGAACTGGGGCAGGATGGAGACAGATGGTGCAGGATCATGGGGCAAGATGGAAACATGGTGCAGGATGGAGACAGATGGGGCAAGATGGAGACACATGGTGCAGGATCGAGACACGGTGCAGGATGAAGACACGGTGCAGGATGGAGAGAGATTGTGCAGGATCATGGGGCAGGATGGAGACATGGGACAGGATGGAGACAGATGGGGCAGGAACATGGGGCAGGATGAAGGCAGATGTGCAGGATCATGGGGCAGGATGAAGACAGATGGTGCAGGATGATGGGGCAGGATGGAGACTGATGGGGCAGAATGGAGACAGATGGGGCAGGATCATGGGGCAAGATGGAGACACATGGTGCAGGATCATGGGGCAGGATGGAGACATGGGGCATGATGGAGACATGGGGCAGGATCATGGGGCAGAATGGATACGATGGAGACAGATGGTGCAGGATCATGGGACAGATGTGGAAGGATCATGGGACAGATGGGGCAGGATCATGGGACAGGATCATGGGACAGATGGGGCAGGATCATGGGACAGTTGGGGAAGGATCATGGGACAGATGGGGCTGGATGGGGAGATCATATGTGGCAGTATGGGACATCACATGGGGCAGAATGGATTCTCATGAGGGTAGGACATATGGGGCCAGGATGGGAGAATATATGGCTGGAGCCAAGAATGAGACACACGGGGGCCAGGGGGTAATTAAGGGATATTATTACTGCAGTGACGTATTTATTTTATTTTTTGAGGATACCATTTTAAAAGGGGGCGGTCCTTCATACACCACAGACATTAAAACTGCTATACACAACATATAGTAGACACAGATACTAAGCGATATACATCACATAGGGGACACTAAGACTGCTGTATATACATCACATAGTAGAGACCGAGACTGGTGTATATTCATCACATAGGAGACACCGAGACTGCTCTATACATCACATAAGAGACTGTTGTATACATGACATAGAATAAAACCAGGCTGCTCCATACATCACATAGGAGACAAACTCTTGCATACATCACATCCATGAGGATGGTCTGAGTGCCCGACATACACAGATGGGGGTTCGCTCACAGCCTAACACTGTGCAGGACGCTTGACTTTTGCCACAGAACACCAGAATTGGCAAATTCGCCACTGGCGCCCTGTGCTCTTCACAGATGAAAGCAGGTTCATACTGAGCACATGTGACAGACATGACAGAGTCTGGAGACATCGTGGAGAGCGATCTGCTGCCTGCAACATCCTTCAGCATGACCAGTTTGTCAGTGGGTCAGTAATGGTGCGGGGTGACATTTCTTTGGAGGGCCACACAGCCCTCCATGTGCTCGCCAGCATGACCAGTTTGGCAGTGGGTCAGTAATGGTGCGGGGTGCCATTTCTTTGGAGGGCCACACAGCCCTCCATGTGCTCGCCAGAGGTAGCCTGACTGCCATTAGGTACCAAGATGAGATACTCAGACCCCTTGTGAGACCATATGCTAGTGCGGTTGGCCCTGGGTTCCTCCTAATGCAGGACAATGCCAGACCTCATGTGGCTGAAGTGTGTCAGCAGTTCCTGCAAGATGAGGGCATTGAAGCTATGGACTGGCCCGCCCGTTCTCCAGACTTGAATCCGATTGAACACATCTGGGACATCATGCCTCGCACCATCCACCAATGTCACGTTGCACCACAGACTGTCCAGGAGTTGGCGGATGCTTTAGTCCAGGTCTGGGGGGAGATCCCTCAGGAGACCATCCACTGCCTCATCAGGAGCATGCCCAGGTGTTGTAGGGAGGTTATACAGACACGTGGAGGCTACGCACACTACTGAGCATCATTCTTTGTCTTGAGGCATTTCCACTGAAGTTGGATAAGCCTGTAACTTCATTTTCCACTTTGATTTTGAGCATCATTCCAACTCCAGACCTCAGTGGAATATTAGTTGTGATTTACGTTGATCATTTTTAGGTTTTATTGTTCTCAATACATTCAACTATGTAATGAAAAAAGATTTACAACTGCAATATTTCATTGAGTGATATCTAGGATGTGGGATTTTAGTGTTCCCTTTATTTTTTTGAGCAGTGTATATACACTCACCGGCCACTTTATTAGGTACACCATGCTAGTAACGGGTTGGACCCCCTTTTGCCTTCAGAACTGCCTCAATTCTTCGTGGCATAGATTCAACAAGTTGCTGGAAGCATTCCTCAGAGATTTTGGTCCATATTGACATGATGGCATCACACAGTTGCCGCAGATTTGTCGGCTGCACATCCCAAAGATGCTCCATACAAGGCAGGATGGATCGATGCTTTCATGTTGTTTACGCCAAATTCTGACCCTACCATCCGAATGTCGCAGCAGAAATCGAGACTCATCAGACCAAGCAACGTTTTTCCAATCTTCTACTGTCCAATTTCGATGAGCTTGTACAAATTGTAGCCTCCGTTTCCTGTTCTTAGCTGAAAGGAGTGGTACCCGGTGTGGTCTTCTGCTGCTGTAGCCCATCTGCCTCAAAGTTCGACGCACTGTGCGTTCAGAGATGCTCTTAGGCCTACCTTGGTTGTAACGGGTGGCGATTTGAGTCACTGTTGCCTTTCTATCAGCTCGAACCAGTCTGCCCATTCTCCTCTGACCTCTGGCATCAACAAGGCATTTCCGCCCACAGAACTGCCGCTCACTGGATTTGTTTTCTTTTTCGGACCATTCTCTGTAAACCCTAGAGATGGTTGTGCGTGAAAATCCCAGTAGATCAGCAGTTTCTGAAATACTCAGACCAGCCCTTCTGGCACCAACAACCATGCCACGTTCAAAGGCACTCAAATCACCTTTCTTCCCCATACTGATGCTCGGTTTGAACTGCAGGAGATTGTCTTGACCATGTCTACATGCCTAAATGCACTGAGTTGCCGCCATGTGATTGGCTGATTAGAAATTAAGTGTTAACAAGAAGTTGGACAGGTGTACCTAATAAAGTGGCCGGTGAGTGTATATAATACATAGGAGAAGGATAGGAGATCATGGGACAGACAGTGCAGGATCATGGGACAGATGGGGAAGGATCATGGGACAGATGGGGCTGGATGGAGACAGATGGGGCAGGATTATGGGACAAATGGGGCAGGATCATGGGACAGATGGGGCAGGATCATGGGACAGATGGTGCAGGATCATGGGACAGATGGGGCAGGATCATGGGACAGATGGGGCAGGATCATGGGACAGATAGGGCTGGATGGAGACAGATGGGGCAGGATGGGGAGATCATATGTGGCAGGATGGGACATCACATGGGGCATCACATTACTGCAGTGGCGCATTTATTTTATTTTTGAGGATACGGTTTTAAATGGGGGGCGGTCCTGTTACTGTGCAGAGCGACACTGTCACCTTTTTTTCTTCATCTGGTGTAGTGTAGAAGTTTGGAAAAAAATTAAGTAATGTGCTCTGCAAGTGGTACTCTACATAACTTATTTCCTGCAGAGACGAGCCCTGGCTGGAAGAAGTGATGGAGGTCTGTGCTGAATGAAGATGAAAAGTGAAGATGAAGGACTTCACTTAGAGACGTCACTGGTGAGTCAGTGTGTTACCTGTACACTGACACTATACACTGTATACTATATACAGAGGTCCTGTGTAGAATGTCATTGATCACTGTGTAGCCTGTACAATACATACAGCGCTCGTGTGTATAATGTTCCTGTTGATCACTCTATTACCTGTACACGGACACTGCATACTAAGTACAGATCTCCTGTGTATAATGGCACATATAGTGATATTAGTATTGTGTTTTTTTATTAATTATCAGTATTGTAGTATTCGGTCACTATGTGGTGGCAATATGTTGTCCGGCTATGGTGTGGCTGTATTTGTTCTTTGTATGTGGTATTACAGGTCACTATGTGGTGGTAATATGGTGTCTGGTCCCCATCTGTCTTCATCCTACCCCATGATCCTGCACCATGTGACATGGGGCAGGATGTAGAAAACATGGTGCAGGATCATGGGGTGGATGGAGACATGGCGCAGGATGGAGACATGAGGCAGGATGGAGACTTGAGGCAGGATGGAGACATGGGGCAGGATGGAGACATGGGGCAGGATGGAGACACGAGGCAGGATGGAGACACGAGGCAGGATGGAGACATGGGGCAGGATGGAAACACATGGTGCAGGATGGAGACACATGGTGCAGGATGGAGAGATGGGGCAGGATGGAGACAGATGGAGCAAAATGGAGACTTGGGACAGGATAGAGACAGATGGGGCAGGAACATGGGGCAGGATGGAGACATGGTGCAGGATGGAGACACATGGGGCAGGATGGAGACATGGAGCAGGATGGAAACACATGGTGCAGGATGGAGACATGGGGCAGGATGGAGAGAGATGGTGCAGGATGATGGGGCAGGATGGAGACATGGGACAGGATGGAGACAGATGGGGCAGGATCATGGGGCAGGATGGAGACACATGGTGCGGGATCATGGGGCAGGATGGAGACATGGGGCAGGATGGAGACATGGGGCAGGATCATGGGGCAGAATGGATACGATGGAGACAGATGGGGCAAGATCATGGGGCAAATGGAGCAGGATCATGGGACAGATGGGGAAGGATCATGGGACAGATGGGGAAGGATCATGGGACAGATGGTGCAGGATCATGGGACAGATGGTGCAGGATCATGGGACAGATGGTGCAGGATCATGGGACAGATGGGGCAGGATCATGGGACAGATGGGGCAGGACCATGGGACAGATGGGAAAGGATCATGGGACAGATGGGGCTGGATGGAGACAGATGGGGCAGGATCATGGGACAGATGGGACAGGATCATGGGACAGATGGGGAAGGATCATGGGACAGATGGGGAAGGATCATGGGACAGATGGGGAAGGATCATGGGACAGATGGGGCAGGATGGGAAGATCATATGTGGCAGTATTAGACATCACATGGGGCAGAATGGATTCTCATGAGGGCAGGACATATGGGGCCAGGATGGGAGAATATATGGCTGGAGCCAAGAATGAGACACACGGGGGCCATGGGGTAATTAAGGAATATTATTACTGCTGTGACGTATTTATTTTATTTTTTGAGGATACCATTTTAAATGGGGGGCGGTCCTGTTACTGTGCAGAGCGGCACTTCACATTTTTTTATTCATCTGGTGTAGTGTAGAAGTTGGGAAAAAATTAAGTAATGTGCTCTGCAAGTGGTGCTCTAGATAACTTATTTCCTGCAGAGACGAGCCCTGGCTGGAAGAAGTGATGGAGGTCTGTGCTTAGTATTGTGTTTTTTATTAATGATCAGTATTGAAGTATTCGGTCACTATGTGGTGACAATATGTTGTCCAGCTATTGTGTGGCTGTATTTATTCTTTGTATGTGGTATTATAGGTCACTATGTGGTGGTAATATGGTGTCTGGTCATGGTGCGGTGGTATTTGTCCCTTGTATGTGATATTATTGGTAATTTTAAAAATTGAAAAATAAATAAAAATATACCTAAATTGTATTGCATATCTTAACAAATGTTTAATAGGTTAGAGTAGAGTAAGCCCCGGCCAAAAGAGTCTACCTTGTTGTGGTGGCAGATTAAAAATTGTTTTGGCCAAAACAAAAGCTGCTGGCTATGTTTGTGATCTGGTGATGGGAACTGTTCATGTTTGATTGGTGAGAAGTTGAGAAGTGGAGTTTTTCCAAGAGAGCGGCGGGACTGTGAACAGTTCAAGCGGTGAATGCTGGGCTGGGGTGGAACCTGGGCAGAGTCTCAAGGGGGCCCTGACAATTTTGCCAGTATGGGACCACCGAAATTCCTAGTGGCAGCCCTGATCACAGGAGATGCTATGTCTGCAGTATAATTATCACAGGAGACATTGGGGTTGCTGTATAATCATTAGAGGAGAGACAGGGGTTGTGATATAGACATCACTAGAAACATTGGAGCTGCTGTATAATTACAGGAGATGCTGGATCTGTGGTATAGACATCACACAAGACGCTGGGGCTGCGGTACAATCATCACAGAAAATGCTGGGATTGTGGTATAATAATGACAGGATACATGGGGCTGCAGTATAGACATCAAAGGAGACATTGGGCTGTTGTATAATCATCATAGAAGAAATGGGGCTGCTGTATAGACATCACAGGAGACATGGGGCTGTGGTATAATCATCACAAGAGACAAGGAGCTGCGATATAGACATCATAGGAGATGCTGGGGCTACGGTACAGACATCACAGGAGACACTGGGGCTATGGCATAGGCATCACAGGAGACATGGGGTTGCGCTGTTGGCATCACAGGAGACATGGGGCTGTGGTATAATCATCACAGGAGATTTGGGACTGCGGCATAGAGATGCTTGGGCTGCCGCTGTTGTCTACTTCTGTTGGGAAAGCACATCGTGCACTAACGCCGCCAACAGAGTAAGTCCATGTACAGGATGTAATCTTTCATTGCACGTGCCGCAGCGTTCAGTAGTGAACATGAACTCGCAAAGAAGAAGTAATTAAAGGATCAGCAGCCATCAAAACGCAGCTGCCAGTCCGAGACTATCTTCCTGGGGGTCGGAGAAAAGGTAATTGTGGACTGTAAATGGCCTGCGGGTCTGAGGTTCCCCACCCCTGGTCTATAGGGTACAACTGCAACACCACATGCTGTTTCCAGAAAGGATTCTCCATTGTGCTCCAAGGGTATAAACATAATCTGAAAGCACCCCTATATAATACGGTTGAGAGAAAAAATCTCTCCCCAAATGCCTCAAGGGCATCCACTCTCCAGGACAACTCCCAAAGCAGTATAACACAAAAAAACAGAGTAACACAGTCCCAAGCAGCATAATAAAATAAGTACACAGTTTATTTAAACAATAACCATAAAATCTTACAAACATGTATAGGTGATATGGCAGGGAAACATCCCTACAGTGTGCACTAACATCAATGTCTACTTGCTAGGTAAAGAGGACAGCAATAATAGCTCACAGAGCATTAACAACACACATCAAGCTGTCCCCCACAAATGACCATACGGCAAGCATGAATATTATGACACGTGCACACTTACCCATATATTAAAGGGGTACCCCGCCACACGCCACCTGGAGGCCCTGGACGCGCGTTTCGCGTTGAGCTTTTTCAACAGGGAACTAGCAAGTAGACATTGATGTTAGTGCACACTGTAGGGATGTTTCCCTGCCATATCACCTCCACCTGTTGTACTACTATGTCCTCCAGTTTTCACACTCTTGTTTGATGTATGCTGCGTACAGCAGACATACACTCACCGGCCACTTTATTAGGTACACCATGCTAGTAACGGGTTGGACCCCCTTTTGCCTTCAGAACTGCCTCAATTCTTCGTGGCATAGATTCAACAAGGTGCTGGAAGCATTCCTCAGAGATTTTGGTCCATATTGACATGATGGCATCACACAGTTGCCGCAGATTTGTCGGCTGCACATCCCAAAGATGCTCCATACAAGGCAGGATGGATCCATGCTTTCATGTTGTTTACGCCAAATTCTGACCCTACCATCCGAATGTCGCAGCAGAAATCGAGACTCATCAGACCAAGCAACGTTTTTCCAATCTTCTACTGTCCAATTTCGATGAGCTTGTACAAATTGTAGCCTCAGTTTCCTGTTCTTAGCTGAAAGGAGTGGTACCCGGTGTGGTCTTCTGCTGCTGTAGCCCATCTGCCTCAAAGTTCGACGCACTGTGCGTTCAGAGATGCTCTTAGGCCTACCTTGGTTGTAACGGGTGGCGATTTGAGTCACTGTTGCCTTTCTATCAGCTCGAACCAGTCTGCCCATTCTCCTCTGACCTCTGGCATCAACAAGGCATTTCCGCCCACAGAACTGCCGCTCACTGGATTTTTTTTCTTTTTCGGACCATTCTCTGTAAACCCTAGAGATGGTTGTGCGTGAAAATCCCAGTAGATCAGCAGTTTCTGAAATACTCAGACCAGCCCTTCTGGCACCAACAACCATGCCACGTTCAAAGGCACTCAAATCACCTTTCTTCCCCATACTGATGCTCGGTTTGAACTGCAGGAGATTGTCTTGACCATGTCTACATGCCTAAATGCACTGAGTTGCCGCCATGTGATTGGCTGATTAGAAATTAAGTGTTAACAAGAAGTTGGACAGGTGTACCTAATAAAGTGGCCAGTGAGTGTATATATACATATACATGTTTGTAAGATTTTATGGTTATTGTTTAAATAAACTGTGTTACTCCGTTTTTTTGTGTTATTGTGCTCCAAGGGGCACAAAGATCTAAGAAAGAGCCATAAGAATAATCGTAGTATCCGCAACAAACACAGTCCTATCTGCAGCACATCCTGGTGCCTTGGCTCGCACAACAAAAATCATTTATTACCAGCGACTCACTGGCAGATAAAACATTTATTTTGTTAGGCCTATCATACCCTGAACTAATTTACTGCTCTATGAAAACATCAGTGACCCAGAGATCGCAACACTATACACCACAAACATGAAAAAAATGCAAATAACAAAACACCTCATTTACGTGAGCACACCCTAGAGCTTAATGCCAAGCCCCAAAGCTTAATGCCCCACTCCAGAGCTTAATACCACGCCCCAGAGCTTAATGTCACGCCCCAGAGCTTAATGCCACACTCCAGAGCTTAATACCACACCCCAGAGCTTAATGCCACTCCCCAAAGCTTAATGCCACGCCCCAGAGCTTAGTGCCATGCCCCAGAGCTTAATGCCATGCCCAAGAGCTTAATGCCATGCCCCAGAGCGTAATACCACACCACAGAGCAATGCCAGCCCCAGAGCAATGTCAGCCCCAGAGCTTATTGCCATGCCCCAGAACTTAATGCCATGCCCCTAGGCAACTTTAACATAACATTCAGAGCAGTAGACTGTTTTCTTAGCCTTAGAGTTGTAGAAATCTTCAGACTGCGCTTGAGAAAATGTTACCTAAAAAGGAACATCTGAGCTTTTTTTCTTGGTATCTTGTTTAAAAATAGTAACAGGAAGTCTGTAAAATAAAAGTACAGAGCTTAAAAAAAATATATAGGTCATGGTTCCAAAAACAAAAAGCAATTAAAATGTTATAAATTTACTAATATGTACCGTGAGTTAAGATTACTTCCATCCATGTAATATAGCACCCCAGATATTCCACTAATGTTATGGATTCCTCCAAAAGGAAACAGTCAGCAGTTTAACCAGTCTTTCCACTTTTACCAGCGTTTGATGAAACATAGACAACATAAAAGTGTAGTATTGGACCACTCCCTTATTCTACAAACAGGAAGCCAGCAGCGGCCATGTCTTCATAAGGCAATTTATGCAGGTGTACTAGGGGGCTCCTCCGAAGAGGAAATCCTCTGCCTGGCACCAGCAGGGAATCTTACTCCAGTGCACCCTGGATCAAGACTGGCGTATAAAAGACCAGTCTGAATTAATCAGCCCAATAGTGCCTAAATAATACTACCGTACAGTGCTATATTATTCACATCTACTTCCTAAATTATAATACAACACAGTGCTCTAATAATAGTACTATTTACTTCCTAAATTAAAATGCCACACAGTGCCCTAATAATAGTACTATCTACTTCCTAAATTATATTATACCGTATATAATATAGCGCCCCAATATTAGTACCATATACCATACGTGATAAATTATAATGCCACACAGTGCCCCAATAATAGTACCATATACCGTATGTCCCAAATTATAATGCCATACATTGCCCTAACAGTACCAAATACTTCTATAAATTATAATGACACACACACTCTAATAATAGTACAATATACTGTATGTCCTAAATTATAATGCCATACGGTGACATAATAGTACCATATACCGTACGTCCCATATTAGAATTCCACACAGTGCCCTAATAATAGTACCATATACCGTACGTCCTAAATTATAATGCGATACAGTGCTCTAATAATTGTACCATCTACTTCCTAAATTATAATGCCATACAGTGCCCTAATAATAGTACTAAATACTTCCCTAAATTACAATGCCACACGGTGCCAAAATAATAGTACCATATACTGTTCGTTCTAAATTATAATGCCACACAGTGCCATAATAATAGTACCATATACTTCTAAATCATAATGCTACACAGTGCCCTAATAATACCATACACTTCCTAAATTATAATGCCATACAATGGCCCATTATTAGTACCATTAACTTCCTAAAGTATGTCATACAGTGCCCTAATAATAGTATTACCTACTTCCTAAATTATAGTACCACACAATGCCAAATGTTAGAACCACACACTGTCAAAATAATAATGCGGTAGCGCACCCTAAATATACTCTGCCCTAATGCTAACATAATACAAGAGATATATAATGAAATTCAGTGCTCTAATAAAAGCACTATGCCCTGAATAATAACGACATAGAGCCCTAATGTTAGTATCATATAATACCTACAGTGCCACAATAACAGCATCATACAGTGCCTAAATAATAAAGCCATACAGTGCCCAATAATAGCACCAAACATTGCCTAAATATTAAAGCCATACAGTGCCTAAATAATAAAGCCATACAGTGCCCAATAATAGCACCAAACATTGCCTAAGTAATAGAGCCACAGTGCCCCAATAATAGCACCACACATTGCCTAAATATTAAAGCCATACAGTGCCTAAATAATAAAGCCATACAGTGCCCAATAATAGCACCAAACATTGCCTAAGTAATAGAGCCACAGTGCCAAAATAATAGCACCACACATTGCCTAAATATTAAAGCCATACAGTGCCCTAATACCAACACCATACAGTGCCCCAATAAAAGCACCATACGTTGCCTAAGTAATAAAGCCATACAGTGCCCCAATAATAGCACCATACATTGACGAAATAATAGAACCAGTGCCCCAAAAATAGCACCACACATTGCCTAAATATTAAAGCCATACAGTGCTGCAATTATAGCACCATACAGTGCCCCAATAATAGCACCACACATTACCCCAATAGTAGCACCATACAGTGGCCCAATAAAAGCACCATCCAGTGCCCCAATAAAAGCACCATACACCGTCTAAATAACAATGCCATACAGTGCCCCAATAATAGCACCATACATTGCCTTAATAATAAAGCCATACAGTGCCCTAACAATAGCACCATGCATTGCCTAAATATTAATGCCATACAGTGACTCAATAATAACACCATACGTTGAAAAGTATGAAAATTATTTGACTTCTGTTACAGGTTGGAATGGGGGCAGATATACAGCGTGATAGAATGCTGTATATCAGCCCTGAAAGGTGATGGCCGTATGTCTTATCGGACAAACCTGGTGACAGGGTCCCTTTAAAACAAATGAAAAACTGCTCTACAAAAGAAGCAGGAAATCACAGGAATAAAACATAACCTTTAGTCCTACAAAAGTGTTACAAAACAAAGTGCTACAATAGGTAAAAGATACCACAGAGATGTACTGTATCTGCATCAAATCTAGATCTGAAGAGAAGCACATGGAGGATGACTAAGCAATTGCATCACCATAAAAATATCTAAGAGGAAACTGCATCAGTGACACACAAATACTCCAAATCTAAGAATAATACCAATATACAAATCCACTATCTTCTGCAGACACTCCCTTCCAAATACTGTATATCTGCAAATATGTGAAGAATAGAAGATATGTTCCTATTTATGGGGCAGTATTATAGTGGTTATATTCTAGTACATGAGGGCAGTATTATAGTAGTTATATTCTTGTACATTGTACATGGGGCAGTATTATAGTAGTTATATTCTTGTACATGGGGGGGCAGTGTGGTAGTAGTTATATTCTTGTACATAGGGGCAGTAATACAGTAGCTATATTCTTGTACATAGGAGCAGTATTATAGTAGTTATATTCTTGTACATAGGGGGCAGTATTATAGTAGTTATATTCTTGTACATAGGAGCAGTATTATAGTAGTTAAATTCTTGTACATAGGGGGCAGTATTATAGTAGCTATATTCTTGTACATAGGAGCAGTATTATAGTAGTTATATTCTTGTACATAGGGGGCAGTATTATAGTAGTTATATTCTTGTACATAGGAGCAGTATTATAGTAGTTATATTCTTGTACATAGGGGGCAGTATTATAGTAGCTATATTCTTGTACATAGGAGCAGTATTATAGTAGTTATATTCTTGTACATAGGGGGCAGTATTATAGTAGTTATATTCTTGTACATAGGAGCAGTATTATAGTAGTTATATTCTTGTACATAGGGGCAGTATTATAGTAGTTATATTCTAGTACATGAGGGCAGTATTATAGTAGTTGTATTCTTGTACATGGGGGGGCAGTGTGGTAGTAGTTATATTCTTGTACATAGGGGCAGTATTATAGTAGTTATATTCTTGTACATAGGAGCAGACAGTATTATAGTAGTTATATTCTTGTACATAGGGGGCAGTATTATAGCAGTTATATCGGGCCACCATCTAGTAGTAGGTATATTCTTGTACATGGGGGGCAGTATTATAGTAGTTATATTCTTGTACATAGAGGCAGAATTATAGTAGTTACATTCTTGTACATAGGGGGCAGTATTAAAGTAGTTATATTCTAGTACATGAGGGCAGTATTATCTATATATATAATTGTCTAAGGGGTACTTCCGTCTTTCTGTCGGCAACTTCCGTCACGGATATTCATTCGCTGATTGGTCTCGGCAGCTGCCTGTCATGGCTGCCACGACCAATCAGCGACGGGCACAGTCCGATTAGTCCCTCCCTACTCCCCTGCAGTCAGTGCCCGCTCCATACTCCCCGCAGTCACGGCTCACACAGGGTTAATGCCAGCGGTAACGGACCACGTTATGCCGCGGGTAACTCACTCCGTTACCGCCGCTATTAACCCTGTGTGACCAAGTTTTTACTATTGAGGCTGCCTATGCAGCCTCAATAGTAAAAGCATCTAATGTTAAAAATATTTAAAAAAAAAAAAAACATTATATACTCACCTTCCGCCGCCTTTCCGACGCTCCGGTGACTGGTCCATGCAAGCGGCAGGTTCCGGTGCTAAGGTTGGTGTGCGACAAGGACTTGCCATGACGTCACGGTCATGTGACCGCAACGTGATCACAGGCCCTGCGCGAGAAGGACCTGCCATGACGTCACAGTCATGTGACCGCGACGTCATCACAGGCCCTGCACGCCTGCGCGAGAAGGACCTGCCGTGACATCACAGTCATGTGACTGAGACGTCATCGCAGGCCCTGCGCGCCTGCGCGAGAAGGACCTGCCGTGACGTCACGGTCATGTGACCGCGACGTCATCACACCCTCGGACCGGAAACTGCTGCCTGAACCGAACACAGGCGACAGAACTACAAGGGGCCCCTCCAAAGGTGAGTATATGTTTATTTTTTAACCTGTGACATACTTGGCTGGGCAATATACTACGTGGCTGGGAAATATACTACGTGGTTCTGTGCTGTATACGTCACTGGGCAATATACTATGTGGCTCTGTGCTGTATACTACATCACTGGGCAATATACTACGTGGCTCTGTGCTGTATACTACGTCACTGGGCCATATACTATGTCACTGGGCAATATACTACGTGGCTCTGTGCTGTATACTACATCACTGGGCAATATACTACGTCACTGGGCAATATACTACGTCACTGGGCAATATACTACGTAACTGGGCAATATACTACGTCACTGGGCAATATACTACGTCACTGGGCAATATACTACGTCACTGGGCAATATACTACATCACTGGGCAATATACTACGTAACTGGGCAATGTACTACGTCGCTGGGCAATACACTACGTGGCTGGGCAATATAGTATGTAACTGGGCAATATACTATGTCACTGGGCAATATACTATGTCACTGGGCAATATACTACGTCACTGGGCAATATACGATGTCACTGGGCAATATACTACGTCACTGGGCAATATACTACATCACTGGGCAATATACTACGTCACTGGGCAATACACTACGTGGCTGGGCAATATACTACGTCACTGGGCAATATACTACGTCACTGGGCAATATACTACGTCACTGGGCAATATACTACGTCACTGGGCAATATACTACATCACTGGGCAATATACTACGTAACTGGGCAATGTACTACATCACTGGGCAATACACTACGTGGCTGGGCAATATAGTATGTAACTGGGCAATATACTATGTCACTGGGCAATATACTATGTCACTGGGCAATATACTACGTCACTGGGCAATATACGATGTCACTGGGCAATATACTACGTCACTGGGCAATATACTACATCACTGGGCAATATACTACGTCACTGGGCAATACACTACGTGGCTGGGCAATATACTACGTCACTGGGCAATATACTACGTCACTGGGCAATATACTACGTCACTGGGCAATATACTATGTCACTGGGCAATATACTATGTAACTGGGCAATATACTACATCACTGGGCAATATACTACGTCACTGGGCAATATACTACGTCACTGGGCAATATACTACGTCACTGGGCAATATACTATGTGGACATGCATATTCTAGAATACCCGATGCGTTAGAATCGGGCCACCATCTAGTAGTAGTTATATTCTTGTACATAGGAGCAGTATTATAGTAGTTATATTCTTGTACATAGGAGCAGTATTATAGTAGTTATATTCTTGTACATAGGTGCAGTATTATAGTAGCTATATTCTTGTACATAGGAGCAGTATTATAGTAGTTATATTTTGGTACTTGAGGGCAGTATTACAGTAGTTATATTCTTGTACATAGGGAGCAGTATTATAGTAGTTATATTCTTGTACATAGGGAGCAGTATTATAATAGTTATATTCTTGTACATGAGGGCAGTATTATAATATATTATTGTATATACATAGCGAGCAGTTATATAGTAGTTATATTTTTGTACATAGGGGCAGTATTATAGTAGATACGGTATATTTTTGTACATAGGAGCAGTATTATAGTAGTTATATTATTGTACATAGGGGAAGTATTATAGTAATTATATTCTTGTACATAGAGGCAGTATTATAGTAGTTATATTCTTGTACATAGGGGCAGTATTATAGTAGTTACGGTATATTCTTGTACATAGAGCAGTATTATAGTAGTTATATTCTTGTACATAGGAGCAGTATTATAGTAGTTACGGTATATTCTTGTACATAGGGGCAGTATTATAGTAGTTATATTCTTGTACATAGGAGGCAGTATTATAGCAGTTATATTCTTGTACATAGGAGCAGTATTATAGTAGTTATATTCTTGTACATAGGGGCAGTATTATAGTAGTTATATTCTTGTACATAGGGGCAGTATTATAGTAGTTATATTCTTGTACATAGAGAGCAGTATTATAGTAGTTATATTCTTGTACATAGGGGACAGTATTATAGTAGTTATATTCTTGTACACAGGGGCAGTATTATAATAGTTATATTATTGAACATAGAGAGCAGTATTATAGAAGTTATATTTTTGTATATAGGGGCAGTATTATAGTAGTTATATTCTTGTACATAGGGGACAGTATTATAGTAGTTATATTCTTGTACACAGGGGCAGTATTATAATAGTTATATTATTGAACATAGGGGCAGTATTAAGGTAGAACAAAATAGGAGTTGGTTTTACCCTTCCTTACCCCATTTCTATCATTCAGTGTGGTAAATATTGGAATCTCTGCGTTCGTTCTGCCCTGAGAATATGTACCTGCATACCTCGCCCCCAGCTCTTGTGTTTGAATTGTGACAACATGGATATCGCTGTTATAGACCATGGCGCCTAATGAAATTCTATGGTAAATTGTAAGTTCCCTACAGACTGGCACACGGTGTATCTGCATCTGGCATGCTGGTACAGTGTCCCATGGGCTAACGACAAGATGGCACAGGCTGAGACGGTTATTACGGGTTGGTGAGGTATATTTATAGGAATTATAGGGTGGCATAATGTATGGTATGTTAGTATGGAGCTGGGGGTCATAGGTTAGCATGATAGGTCTCCCACACCACGTTGTCCTTCATACCCCGGCTGCCTGACACAGGGAGGTTTACAGATTGGCACAGGAGCACAATTGCTGCACTTTTGCAGACCATCTCTCCATGAGATACCCTGCAGATAGTTCGCGATCTCATTATAAATCTGCTACCCCTCGGAGAAGATTCTCCTGGCCTGGATTATACAGGAGAAAAAAAAAGTAACATCTGAAAATAGAAGCGGAGAAGACACCAGGAGACGTGCCCGCATTATTAATGGCCGCAGCTGACTCACACCTCCTCATCCTCACCTTGTGTATGGGAGATACAGATCAGGGGGATGAATCATCAGATACATGGAGAGACGGGACCTGAGGGATAGAGAGGAGGGGAGGGGGGAGAGACAGCTGCAGGTGTCTGATGTACAGTATGGAGGAGACAGGAATTTTGTTTGTAGCTGTAAAGCTTTGATTGTTTCTAACACGGACAAGTAATAAAAAAAATGAAACGGAAAAAGAATCTTCTCTCAGTACAGCAACAGACATCATGGGGAGGCTGAGCCCCTGAGGAAGCAACCTCCCCATCGCACAGGAAGAGGCCACTGCACCAGTCAGAGAGGACATAATACATCGTCTGCAGTCATGGTGAAAGTAACATTATGGAGGAAGCTGTGTGGCTATGTCTTCATTTATCTTTTTATGGGTCATTATAATTAAAATGTTTTTCTGTCTGCGGTCACCACTAGAGGGGGCACAAAATTCAACTGACAATATATCAGTACACAGTGAGCTCCCTCTAGTGGTGGATATGGTAGAATTGTATTTTATTACTATCATTATTATTATTATGATAAGGAGCTGGAGTTTTTCTGTCTTAAACCACCACTAGAGGGATCACACTCTGATTGTATAAGTCTGTACGCAGTCATCTGCCTCTAGTGGTGGGTATAGGTGTAGCAGAATTGCATTAAGATTAATAGCTGGAGGTTTTCTGACTGCAGCCACCACTAGGGGAAGCACACATTAAACTGATTGTGTGCAGTGTGCTCCCTCTAATGGTGAGTGAAGGAAATTTGTGTTATTAAAAGAAGCAGCTGGAGTATTTCTGACTGTTGCCACCACTAGGGGGATCACTCATTAAACTGACTGTATAAATCTGTTTGCAATGTTCTCCCTCTAATGGTGAGTGAAGGAAAATTGTATTAGTAAATGAAGCAACTGGAGCTTTTGTGACTGCTGCCACCACTAGGGGGAGCAATCATTGAACGTGACTGTAAAAATCTGTATGCAATGAGATTCCTTTACTGATGGGTGTAGATGTAGCAGAATTGTATTAAGAGAAGCAGATTGAGTTTTTCTGCCAACATTGACTATAAATCTCTATATAGTGAGCTCCCTCTAGTGGTGGGTGTAGGAATAGCAGAATTGCATTGTTAAGAGAAGTAGCTGGAATTTTTCTCCTTTTGGACACCACTAGGGGGAACATATATTGACCTGCTTATATAAGTCTGTATGCATTGAGCTCCCTCTAGTGGTGGGTGCAGATGTTACAGAATTGTAGTACGAGCTGGAGTTTTTCTGACTGTGGTCACCACTGGGGGAACACTCATTAAACTGACTGTATAAATCTGTATGCAGTGAGCTCCCTCTAGTGGTGAGTGTAGAAAAATTGTTTTATTAAGAGTCTTTCTGCCTGTGGCCACCACTAGGAGCTGAATATATAAATCTGTATACAGTGAGTGCACTCTGATGGTGGGTGTAGATGTAGCAGAATTGTATTGTTAAGAGATACAGCTATACAGCTGGAGTAGTTTAGTGCCACGTCCTCCTCATCAAGTAGTGGGGTACATCTATATAGCATTTACCCCACTGAGTTTGTCTGGAACCGTATTAAGCTGATAATTGGAGAGAAATCAGATGAGCATTAAAGTCATACACCGGCATCAGTGTCCCAACCACCCAGGAACAGAAGGACAGTACAGAAAGTTTCTTGGGTGCCACCAGAGTCTACCAGAAAGCAGCTTTTCTGTAAAGTTTCTTGCACCATACTGGGCTGTTATCTGGGGCCACGGCAGAAGCTTCTTCTCCATAGCAAAAATGATATTCCATCCAAACTACTATACAAGGCGAGTGCAGGGACGAGAGCGATAAATGTGGGATTATGTGACAGACACCAGAGACACGGCCCTAACGCATCAGCACAGATTTCCTCCAAGTTTGGTATTTTCCAGAGACGTGCACAGTTTGGCCACAGACCGAGGTGGGGAGACAGGTTTTTTGCTTGTTTTTTTTAGCTCTATAATAGGAATTGACTTGAAAATCTCTTACCTAATGCAACAAAAAAAAACCTCTTACATAGCAGCACACGAAAAATACTACATAGGTGGCGCTGTTGCCTATGTACAGCCTCCATGGAATGACTTCGCTGCTGGAAGGTTCGGGTTAATCTACAAGTAATGTGATGAATGCAGAATAATAGAGCGGAATAATGGAATCCATCATCATAATGAGCCCGCGACAGGGTTCACTTACTAAATATTGATTACTGCAGAAAGTGCAGCACAGATCACACTGCAAGTGCATAAATCAGCAAGAACGGATGAGGAGCAAGCCAAGGACGCGGACACACAACTATGAGCCAAAGACCTGATCTGTCCCTCCGGCACACAGCCTCAGCTTTCTCTGCTCTTCACGCTTCAGTCAGTCACTATAAGGCTGTAGGGGACAGGGACCTGGTGAGCTGTGCAGACGGGTGGAACCATTGTTGCCGGGAGTCGGGGTTCCGGGGGACGGATTTGAGGGGCGCATGGGAAGCCAGGCTCATGTGACAGGAGGCAGAGTGACGCAGGGAGAGAAGAGGATAAAAAGAAAAACGCGCGAAAGCAGGGACAGAGAAGCGCGGGAAAACTCTGAGGAGAGGAAACTGCAGCGCAGTTGTCGTGTGTGTGCAGGCCGCAGTGAGACTTGCTGGAAGCAGGGGGAAAACGTACAACAGACACTGCGGGCAATTACCAGAGCCCCCAAAAAGAGACGCATTCGTCGTCAGCGACCCCCCAGGCAGAGGGGTAGTGCTGATCAGCTCAGGGACAGTATTACCGCGCTCCCCGGGAGCATCTTGCCACAGAGTGCTCCGGATCCTCCTGGGTTTTTCTTAGCTGTGACTGATACTGATAATTCTGCTAATTCTCCTCAAAAAGACTCCTCTCTGGACGTGGAAACGGTTATCTCGGATCAACGTCCGCCTGCGGGAGGTAACGCAGCACCGCAAAAGACATTCTGGACTCGAATCTACACCTGGGTTCGACGTCGGAGGACACCGCCTTCCCTCACCACTAGGACTACGTCGCTGACGGAGCCTCACCACCGGGACTACATCGCTGAGACAGCACTGATAAGTGAACGTTGTTGACTTTACCTTAGTAGGAGAGGTACTAGTGAGGCGCGGCCGCGTTCTTCGGGTATAGTTCAGGCCTCCTATATAGTAGTTAGGATTTACTGTGATATTGTATACTTGTACTCAAGTTCCCTGCGTGGAAAACTGTTGTTATATTTTTGGGTTGGGAGTTAAAAGAAAAGTTAAAAACGCTGTTTGCTTTCTGGCTCCCATTTGTCCCTGCATCCTTCTTTACCTGCGGTCTCTACATTTGGCGTAGTCGGCAGGATGCAGGATCCAAAGAGGGAGCCAGAAGATACGGAGGATGGGGCTGGCCCGAGAGCGTCTCTCTCATTGGGGGCCATGTTGAATAACCTGCCCAAGTTTAATGGGAGCCACATGTTGTTGTGGAGTTGGACTGAAAGGATGCGGGGGCTGCTGAGGATGCATCCTATGACCCCGGCCCTGGAAGCAGAGGTGGCCATTATGGCCTTAGACGGAGAGGCCCGAGATTCAGTGATGTTGAGACCCCCCACAGAGCGGAATACTTTTACCGGGGTGTTAAATGTGTTAGAGGGGACGCACGGGGATCCCACCGACGTGGGAGAGCTGCGGGCCCGGTTGTTTGGACGGCGACAAAAAGAAGGCGAGACTGTCACTCAGTACATGAATGCTCTGCAAGAGCTAAACATTGCAATCGTGCGGAAAGATGGTATGGGGATGGGACATGTTGACGTGACCCTGCGTGACCAACTGGTGATGGGACTGCGAGATGAGTTGACCAAACAGGCTCTACGTGAACGAGTACAGGTCGACCCGCGCCTGACTTTCTCCGACATAGGCAATGAGGCCCGCACCCGGGAGCAAGAGAGGGGGGTGACGGTCCTGACAGGAGAGACTCGGGTTATCCAGACCGCTGCACCAGGAGGGGGTGAGCCGTCGTGGGTTCAGGAGATGCGGCAGGAGCTCAAGCAAATCAGGGACGAACTGGCTGAAGTTAAAAAGAATGCGCTAAAAAGAATGCGCGAAGCCCAAGGGAGCTACCCCGGGGGCAAGGGTCTGGGAGTCCAGCTCGTGGCGCTCATCCAGGATATTATCCGGTCCCCGGTGCTTGTTATGGTTGCGGGGAGGCAGGACATTTCGCACGGGAGTGCCCCCGGAGAGGGAGGGCCTCGTCCCGTCAGGCGTTAAACTAGAGGGCTCCGAGCTAAGGGGACGACGCTCGGAGCCAGAGTCCCCGCGGATGGGTGGTGAAAGTCCCGGAAATTTGGTTGCCAGCTGCCCCCTGGTTTGGGCAGAGTTTGAAGGGCGGGCTGTCCGTTGTCTGGTGGACACCGGGTCCCAAGTCACGACTATGCCCGAGGCTTATTTTAGAAAACACTTTCCTTTGACAGTCAGACCCCAATGGGGTCCCGTAATTCGGTTACAGGCCGCCAATCACCTGCCCATCCCAGTGGAAGGGGTCACCTGGATGCAAATATCTTTATGTGGGAAGGACCTGGGCCGCCGGGGGGTTGTGTTAACTCGGGGAGATCCCAGCCCACAACATACCGTGACCTTGGGGATGAACGTATTGAAAGATTTTGGCAGTTTTCTGTTAGGGGAGACTACGCAAGAGACACTCAATCAGTGGGGGACCAGTACACCTCAGGGCTCCGTGTTCAGACAGTTAGTGAGAGAAGTCCGGGTACAAGAGACCTGTCAAGAGGGAGACATACTAGGGAGAGTGATTACTTCCCCGACAGCTAAGGTGACGTTCCCCCCAGGACAGACTGTTATATCCCTGCCCATACGAGCCCGCATCCCTCTAGAAGGAGTACAAGTACAGATTGAGCCCACCTTTACATCCCCTTTGCCCACAGGACTGCTGGTGGCCCGATCTCTGGCTACTGTTAAAAATGGAGCCGTACCAGTGCGATGTGTGAATGTGGACGAACACGATGTCGTGCTACGGGTCCGAAGTGAGATGGCCAAAGTGTTACGACCTTTAGAAGTGATGCCCCCTCCAGATACTTTGCAGTTAACGGTGGATTCCCCTGATCCCTGGATGGTCAGTGTCCGGTCTACGCAGGATCCTGAGCCAATAGCGTTTCGAAAGGGTCAAACTATTCTGGAGCACATGCGGACGGAATTGTCGGGCCTGGATCCATCACAGATCTCACAAGTGCAGCGACTCCTTGGACATTATGCTAAAGTGTTCGCACAACATGAAGATGATTTTGGCTGTACCACGGCCATCGAACATGGAATTCCGACCGGAGATACAGTGCCCATCAGGGAGCGGTACAGACAGATTCCCCCGCAGATGTACCAGGAAGTAAAGACGTTGTTAGGCCAGATGCTACAAAAGGGAGTGATCCGCGAGAGTCAGCCCGTGGGCTGCCCCGATCGTGCTGGTGCGGAAAAAGGACGGCACGCTCCGGTTCTGTGTGGACTATCGTAAGCTAAATGCATGCACCGTCCGAGACTCTTATCCACTTCCCCGTATCGAGGAGTCTCTCTCCGTGCTGGGTCGGGCCAAATATTTTTCCACCTTAGACCTAGCCAGCGGATACTGGCAGGTCCCGATGACAGAAGCAGATCGTCCTAAGACAGCGTTTATCCTTCCCATGGGACTATTCGAGTTCAATCGAATGCCGTTTGGGCTGGCCAACGCTCCAGGCACCTTCCAACGATTAATGGAGCGGTGTCTGGGGGATTTGAACTTCGAGGCCACTCTCATTTATCTGGATGACATCATCATCTATGCTCCAACATTCGAGGAACATCTGTGCCGACTGGAGCAAGTACTAGACCGGTTGCTGAAATACGGGCTTAAGGTGAAGCCCCAGAAGTGTCACTTGTTCCGGGAACAGATCGAGTACCTGGGGCATGTGGTGTCCGCCGAAGGAGTCCGGCCATCGCAGGAGAAGATTGCCGCAATCCAGGAGTGGCCCACACCGGAGACCGCCAAGGATGTACGGGCGTTCTTGGGCCTCGCTGGGTACTACCGGCGCTTCGTGAAGAACTTTGCTCGCCGTTCTCACAATCTACAAGTCCTGCTGAAAGGAAGCTCCCCCAAGGAACGGGGAAAGAAGATACAATGGCAGGAGCCACAAGAAGCAGCGTTCCGGGACTTGAAGACAGCTCTCATGGAGCCGCCGGTGTTGGCTTATGCGGACTTTTCGCAACCGTTCATCCTACACACCGACGGCAGCTCTCAGGGATTGGGGGCTGTGTTGTCTCAGGTTCAGGATGGGCGGGAGAGAGTGATCGCCTATGCGAGTCGGTCTCTTCATGACTCTGAGTTGAACCCGGACAATTATAGTTCTTTCAAGGTGGAGCTGTTGGCCGTGGTGTGGGCTATGACGGAGCGGTTCGCTGAGTACCTGGCCGGTTCCGAGGTGCTGATACGCACGGATAACAACCCATTGGCACATCTGGAAAATGCGAAATTGGGTGCCCTGGAACAGCGCTGGGTAGCCCGGATGGCCAAGTACAGATACCGTATCCTCTACAAGCGAGGAGCGGAGAATGTTCATGCTGACGCGTTCTCGTCTGCGGAAGAACCCCCCAAGAACTAACCGAGATGAGGAGCTGGAGGGAGAAGAAATCCCCTACGCCATCGGGGGCGCTGCTCGGACGGCTGTGAGCCGGGAACAGACCGGGAACGGAACGGCTACAGGACTGTTGGTTCAGAGTCGGGACGAATGGATACGGCTGCAACAGGAAGACCAGGAACTAGCTCCATTGCGACAGTGGATAACGAATGGTCTATTGCCCGTGAGAACCCCTGGACAAACTCTCCCGTCAGACCTGAACCTTCTTCTGCGGCAGTGGGAGCGCCTAACTCTTCAGGACGGGCTCTTATGCCACTTAACCATGGCTCAGGCAGATTCCGAGCCGACCTGGCAGATGGTCTTACCAGGGCCCGTGGTGGCCGCAGTTGCTAAAGAAGCTCATGAGTCCGGGGCACACTTCGGAGTGAAGAGGACGTTTAAGTGGCTGCAAACTCGGTTCTATCATCCTCGGCTGCTTGCGGAAGTACAAACTGCCTGTAGACAATGTCGACAATGTGAGCTAACCAAGTCACCGGAGGAAAGGGCGCCTGTGCAGAGCATCACGACGTCTGCCCCTTTTGAAGTATTATTGATAGACTACATTACCATTGGAGCAGCGCATCAAGGCTACGAACACTGCCTCGTTATGGTAGATCATTTTTCAAAATTCGCGGTAGTCACCCCTACCCGTGATCAGACGGCTGAGTCGGCGGCGAGCGCTATCTGTAAGAACTTTATTCAAGTTTACGGCTGTCCGAGGCGAATACATTCGGATCAAGGCGCCTGTTTCTTGGGCAAAGTCATGGAAGAGCTGCATCGCCTCTACGGCATTGATAAGTCACGCACCACACCGTATCACCCCCAGGGAAACGGGGCTTGTGAGCGGTTTAACCGGACTTTGCTTCAAATGCTGCGTGCGCTAGAACAAGATCAGAAGGCCCGCTGGCCGGAGTATGTGTCTGACCTAGTGTGGGTCTACAACAATAGAGTTCATCAAGTCACAGGACGCACCCCGTATGAAGTGGTCTTTGGGCGCCCAGGAAAAGGCATGACAGATCTGGAACTGTCTTCGGAGGAAGAAGGCCCCCGAACAGGGATGGCTTCGTGGGTGCGTGATCATCGGCATCGGCTGCAGACCTTACACCGACTGGTACACACTCGAATTCGGGAAGTGGAGCATCGGAGCACCCCTACAGCAAAACCCCCAGAGTTCCGGCCAGGTGATCGAGTACTCGTTCGAGAGCAAAGACCGCAAAACAAGTTAGACCATCGTTGGGAAAAAACACCCTATCGGGTGCTTCGCCGTATAGACCCGCATGGACCTGTATATGAAGTGCAGTCTGAGGCCCACGGAAGTACAGGTACTCGCATTCTTCATCGCAACATGCTCCGGTTGTGTCGCTCTGTTGACTCGGACACCCCGGAATCCGCAATCAGGGAAGAGCCACCTACGACTGAGTCCCCCAACAACCATTGGTGGGATGAAGAAGATGATGAAGAAGAAGAACGGTGTCAAAATACTCCCCCTATCTCGACTACTACACTACCCCTGACCAGTCACCCTTCCGCTGACGACATTCCCCCAACACCCCCTACACAGGGACCCGAGCCACGACGTTCTGAACGTTCTACTGCCGGTAGACCCCCAACTCGCTACAGTCCTGACTTACACACTAGACAGACCCAAGTGTGGAACAACCCGTCAGATGGGCGACCTGTCAGTGTGAAGGCCTCGCCCGGGGACTGGCGAGCATACAGGGTGGGGGAATGTAGGGGACAGGGACCTGGTGAGCTGTGCAGACGGGTGGAACCATTGTTGCCGGGAGTCGGGGTTCCGGGGGACGGATTTGAGGGGCGCATGGGAAGCCAGGCTCATGTGACAGGAGGCAGAGTGACGCAGGGAGAGAAGAGGATAAAAAGAAAAAACGCGCGAAAGCAGGGACAGAGAAGCGCGGGAAAACTCTGAGGAGAGGAAACTGCAGCGCAGTTGTCGTGTGTGTGCAGGCCGCAGTGAGACTTGCTGGAAGCAGGGGGAAAACGTACAACAGACACTGCGGGCAATTACCAGAGCCCCCAAAAAGAGGCGCATTCGTCGTCAGCGACCCCCCAGGCAGAGGGGTAGTGCTGATCAGCTCGGGGACAGTATTACCGCGCTCCCCGGGAGCATCTTGCCACAGAGTGCTCCGGATCCTCCTGGGTTTTTCTTAGCTGTGACTGATACTGATAATTCTGCTAATTCTCCTCAAAAAGACTCCTCTCTGGACGTGGAAACGGTTATCTCGGATCAACGTCCGCCTGCGGGAGGTAACGCAGCACCGCAAAAGACATTCTGGACTCGAATCTACACCTGGGTTCGACGTCGGAGGACACCGCCTTCCCTCACCACTAGGACTACGTCGCTGACGGAGCCTCACCACCGGGACTACATCGCTGAGACAGCACTGATAAGTGAATGTTGTTGACTTTACCTTAGTAGGAGAGGTACTAGTGAGGCGCGGCCGCGTTCTTCGGGTATAGTTCAGGCCTCCTATATAGTAGTTAGGATTTACTGTGATATTGTATACTTGTACTCAAGTTCCCTGCGTGGAAAACTGTTGTTATATTTTTGGGTTGGGAGTTAAAAGAAAAGTTAAAAAACGCTGTTTGCTTTCTGGCTCCCATTTGTCCCTGCATCCTTCTTTACCTGCGGTCTCTACAAGGCCACGTTCACACATTCAGTATTTGGTCAGTATTTTACCTCAGTATTTGTAAGCCAAAACCAGGAGTGGGTGATAAATACAGAAGTGGTGCATATGTTTCTATTATACTTTTCCTCTATTTGTTCCACTCCTGGTTTTGGCTTACAAATACTGATGTAAAATACTGAC
Organism: Ranitomeya variabilis; assembly: GCF_051348905.1. Classification (NCBI taxonomy): domain Eukaryota; kingdom Metazoa; phylum Chordata; class Amphibia; order Anura; family Dendrobatidae; genus Ranitomeya; species Ranitomeya variabilis. The sequence goes on along the minus strand of NC_135232.1, from coordinate 594,458,335 downwards.
CAAATACTGAACATGTGAACGAGGCCTAAGGGGCATACAGCTGGCTCTCATCACGGTCATGTACGGACGTCCTGCACTGACCCGCACACGTCTCCCCCATTAGTCGTAGACTTGGGAAAATGAAAGTCAAATTATATAATAAGCCGACACTACACATAACACACCTGTATAACAAACATGTGAGCACCGTAGAGGTATACAGGATAGCATGCCGTATACTCTGCCCTGTAAGCAAATAGGGAGGTTCCCAGAGATTTTATACACTAGTCATACTGAACCCAAAGTGTCATTATCCTGTACCCCAAGTGTCAGTGTCCTTATCCTGTACCCCAAGAGTCAGTGTCCTTATCCTGTACCTCAAGAGTCAGTGTTATTATCCTGTACCCCAAGTGTCAGTGTCCTTATCCTGTACCCAAAGTGTCAGTGTCATTATCCTGTACCCCAAGTGTCAGTGTCATTATCCTGTACCCCAAGTGTCAGTGCCATTATCCTGTACCCCAAGTGTCAGTGCCATTGTCCTGTACCCCAAGTGTCAGTGTCATCATCCTGTACCCCAAGTGTCAGTGTCATTATCCTGTACCCCGTGTGTGTCATTATCCTGTACCCCAAGTGTCAGCGTCATTATCCTGTACCCCAAGTGTCAGCGTCATTATCCTGTACCCCAAGAGTCAGTGTCCTTATCCTGTACCTCAAGAGTCAGTGTTATTATCCTGTACCCCAAGTGTCAGTGTCCTTATCCTGTACCCAAAGTGTCAGTGTCATTATCCTGTACCCCAAGTGTCAGTGTCATTATCCTGTACCCCAAGTGTCAGTGCCATTATCCTGTACCCCAAGTGTCAGTGTCATTATCCTGTACCCCAAGTGTCAGTGTCATTATCCTGTACCCCAAGTGTCAGTGTCATTATCCTGTACCCCAAGTGTCAGTGTCATTATCCTGTACCCCAAGTGTCAGTGTCATTATCCTGTACCCCGAGTGTCAGCATCATTATCCTGCACCCCGAGTGTCAGCATCATTATCCTGCACCCCAAGTGTCAGTGTCATTATCCTGTACCCCAAGTGTCAGTGTCATTATCCTGTACCCCAAGTGTCAGTGTCGTTATCCTGTACCCCAAGTGTCAGCGTCATTATCCTGTACCCCAAGTATCAGTGTCATTATCCTGTACCCCAAGTGTCGGTGTCATTATCCTGTACCCCAAGTGTCAGCGTCATTATCCTGTACCCCAAGTGTCAGTGTCATTATCCTGTACCCCAAGTCTCAGTGATATTTTCCTGTACCCCAAGTGTCAGCATCATTATCCTGCACCCCAAGTGTCAGTGTCATTATCCTGTACCCCAAGTGTCAGTGTCATTATCCTGTACCCCAAGTGTCAGTGTCGTTATCCTGTACCCCAAGTGTCAGCGTCATTATCCTGTACCCCAAGTGTCAGCGTCATTATCCTGTACCCCAAGTGTCACTGTCATTATCCTGTACCCCAAGTATCAGTGATATTTTCCTGTACCCCAAGTGTCAGCGTCAATATCCTGTACCCCAAGTCTCAGTGTCATTATCCTGTACCCCAAGTGTCAGTGTCATTATCCTGTACCCCAAGTGTCAGTGTCATTATCCTGCACCCCAAGTGTCATTATCCTGTACCCCAAGTGTCAGTGTCATTATCCTGTACCCCAAGTGTCAGTGTCATTATACTGTACCCCAAGTATCAGCGTCATTATCCTGTATCCCAAGTATCAGTGATATTTTCCTGTACCCCAAGTGTCAGCGTCAATATCCTGTACCCCAAGTGTCAGTGTCATTATACTGTACCCCAAGTATCAGCGTCATTATCCTGTATCCCAAGTATCAGTGATATTTTCCTGTACGCCAAGTGTCAGTGTCATTATCCTGTACCCCAAGTGTCAGTGTCATTATCCTATACCCCAAGTCTCAGTGTCATTATCCTGTACCCCAAGTGTCAGTGTCATTATCCTGTATCCCAAGTATCAGTGATATTTTCCTGTACCCCAAGTGTCAGTGTCATTATCCTGTACCCCAAGTGTCAGTGTCATTATCCTATACCCCAAGTCTCAGTGTCATTATCCTGTATCCCCAGTGTCAGTGTCATTATCCTGTACCCCAAGTATCAGTGTCAAATAAAATAATTCTTGGCACTCAAGAGAAATTTGTAGAAAAAGTTCAAAAAGTAGATTTTTATTTTAGTGCATCCAGCTCAACATATAAACGTTTTCGGTCTCGACAACTGAGACCTTCATCAGATATGGTTGTCAAATGCTGGAGAATACCGGTAGTGTGTGTGCTGCAGCCCCGGGAGCGCCTCCTTGCACAGCAGCGCAGCGTCTTCCCCACCCCTGGCAGCGGCACCATACAGCGCTCCTCACCCTGCGAGTACCTCGCATTATCACAAGCGCCATATACTGCCGTCCAGTGTTACAGACGCTTTGCATTCCCGCTCCTTGGCTACACACGCTGTGTGTGACCCACACACACTACCGGTATTCTCCAGCATTTGACAACCATATCTGATGAAGGTCTCAGTTGTCGAGACCGAAAACGTTTATATGTTGAGCTGGATGCACTAAAATAAAAATCTACTTTTTGAACTTTTTCTACAAATTTCTCTTGAGTGCCAAGAATTATTGTATTTGCTACTTACGGGTTGGATCCCCTACTTGAGCACCTCCCAAGAATCCCTGAGTGCCGTGGTCACTACTTTCCAAGTATCAGTGTCATTATCCTGTACCCCAAGTGTCAGTGTCATTATCCTGTACCCCAAGTGTCAGTGTCATTATCCTGTACCCCAAGTATCAGTGTCATTATCCTGTACCCCAAGTGTCAGTGCCATTATCCTGTACCCCAAGTGTCAGTGTCATTATCCTGTACCCCAAGTGTCAGTGCCATTATCCTGTACCCCAAGGTTGGAGGTTGGGGGGGATATTGTCTATTGTTATGTCTATCTCCGTCATTATGGCTCCTTGCAGGGTCAGACGCATCCACTGTGGGATGTATTCAGAGACTGGTGACATCGTCTCATCAATCACACAACACAGTGGCTACAATACGTCACATTCACTGAGTAGGGACTGTTATTACATTGACTGGAAAGGGTTAACATTGTAAAATTGGGTGACACCATAACATTTTGGAGTAATTTTGCATCAGATCTCATTTCTTCCAGCAGATCCCTCCATTACACCTCCATCTACACTGCAGCGGCCTGAGGAGCTGAGGAAAATAATCAAGTGTAATCGTGTCTCACTGAAGACTAATGGTCCCAGAGTGTCATCACTCGGCTGCGTGGGAGGAGAGGAGCATCACAAATCTAATGCGGCTCCCTCTACCAAGGATGAAATAGGGAGTTACGCTTCTTAAGGAGACCAGCTGTGTATCAGCAGAGCTTCATGGGTAAAAATATGCAAATGCTGTTCTCTCCTAGTGAGCGTGTGCACCACCACTCTTTAAACAATGAATGGAGACCCCGTCATCAGAGGTGGTCATCAGGTCATCAGTAATCATACGTCTGTGATGTAACAGTAACAGTTAAAAGCAAAGCACATATAAACATACACAAAGAGGTGCAGTCTTACCACCTAATACATTCCATTTAAAGGGTTATTCACATCTTCATAGTGATGCATATTATCAGATAGTTCCTGTAAAAACGAGCACTTTTGCAATTTAATGTTTTTTTAAATTTTCAGCCATTTTTGAGATATTCACATTTTTCTTTTATTTACAGTTTGTTACCTAAGAAACCGACCACCACTGCTGTCTAATTTGCAAGCACTTTGTTGATGCTGGTAGGGATTAAGAGGTAATGGCGTTCTCCAGAGATGCTGGCCAGCTTCAAAACAGTGCTAATGAGCTCAATAGAAAATATATTGTAAGCGCTGTGATTGTTTTGTTGTTTAACAGAGGTGGTCGGTCTCTGAGACAATGAACTGTAAACAAAAGAAAAACGTTAATGTCTCAAGAACGGCTGAAAATGATTAAAATCAGTAAATTACAAAATTACTTGTATTTACAAGCTCTATCCAACAATACCCTGTTTGTGAAGATGGCAAAAAACACTTTAAATCACTGGAGAAGCCATATTTCTTTTTCAAGGTGACTCTTTAGACTGTACCCAGGACAGATAATAGGAAGAGGCGGCCAGAAAGCAGAGCGAGGACAGAACAGCTGGTTCTTATAAGCCTTTATGTGGAAAGAATTGGCAGTTCTAAGAAATGGTGGAAAGAACAGAGGACTGGGAAGGTCTGAGCAGCCGGACAACCTGAGGGGCAGTAAAGTCACTGCTGAAAAAACAAATTAAAGAAAAGTGTAGAGTGACTCACCCCAATGTCACCCTGTCCTTACAGAGGACCTGGCTCTTCTGTCATTACAGCAGACACTAAGCAATACAACGTGAACGTATGTGAGCCTGAATGTCTCAATGCTTGAGTTTCATCGGAAAAGGGATGGGTTCAGGTCAAGGCAAGCACTGTTTGTCCCTTATACAGGGTGATGGGAATAGTGACTGACTTCTCAACATTTTTTACAAAATTAGATCATTTAAGGGGTTATTCCTCCAACATGTATGACCTATCCACAAGTGGGGGTGCGGGTGTAGTGTCCCACATGAGAAGGGAGCGGTAGTGCGCATGTGCGACCTCTGTTCTATTCACTGTCTATGGAAGCGGTGGTGACACATGGGCACTACGACAATGCGGGACTCCCAGTTTTGGAATCAATAGTGTTGAAGCACCACAGATCGTACATTTACAACCAATCCCAAGCCACTCCCCCAACTCCTGGGCTTTATGCAAACCCCAAGAGTCACCAAAAATTAGGAGTCCCCAAAAATCCAGGACAGTTTCATCTTCTTCACTAACCAGCAACTTGCCGTTCCCATTTCTTGTAGATCGTCTATTTGTTTCCTAAAATACTGATGTAAACCTGCAGTTGCATCCCCCTCCTCTCCCTCAACCTGTTTTCTACTAACAATTTTACACCACATAGATTTTTTTGAGGGGGGGACTGTGGAGGCTTCTAAATATTTAACCTGGTGTCACATCTGTGTATCATGGACCGTGTACAGGTCTCATGACGTAAACTAAACAGCATCACATATGCCCATGAGGCTGCTGAGTCTGTGATGGTCCATACTCGTCCACAGATGTGTAAAACTGGCTCAATTGTTCAAAAACCTACTCAGTCGCCACCACAAAAATCCATTTAGTGTGAAATCATTAATAAAAACAAAGGAAGAGGGGGATGTAGCTGCAGATTTAACATTTGTATTTTAGTGAAATAATAGGATATTTTAACTGATCAAAGCCATTAATTGTTGAGAAAAACATTTAGATACATGTCTTTTTTTTTTAAACTATCAATAAGCTGAAGCTGTAAAGACCATGGGGGTAAACTTAAATGTTAGGTATGGTGGTAAAATAGTATAAAAAGTAAAAAAAAAATGAATATTTTATTAAAAATAATAAAAAAAAAATCCTACAATTCATGACTATCAGTTCAATTAAAAAATTCGAATAATCCGGTTTACTATTTCATAATAAAACGTTGTCTTTTTTTGTAAATTACTGGTAGATTTTTGCAGAAAAAAAAAATGACAGAGAACAGATTTATTTTTCACACTTAGGTTAAGATGACCCTGAGAAAACTACATATTACTAACAATATAAACTTTCAGGCAAGGCGAGTGTCCCAACCTGAAGAACACGTTACCTGACAATGGGCCTTAAGGAATGAATGTTATGGCCACTTGTGCTACGTAACCAACATACTTCACCTCGTCATCATCCGGAACGCAGGATTTACACACAAGAAAAACAAACATATGCAACACAAAAATAGCAGCGCGCCCGAAAAAATCAGTTTTTGTTTTTTTCTAAGCTGAGACCTAGCCCTAAGTGATTTGGGAAAATGATAACGTGCACTGATAGCGGTGCCCAGTACAAGATAGTAAGGACATGTTCACACAGAGGGAGGGATTTGTTGGTTTTTTTTAGGAAATTTTTTGAACAGATCCTCTTTAAAATCCTGCTCTTTGAAAACTCTTCAAATTTATTTAAATGCAGTTTATTTGAGAAGCTTTTTGAGCTTTATATTTTTTTTCAGTCTTTGAGAAGGATTTGAAGAGTTTTTGTCTGTTTTCAGCTCCACAAACTCCTCACATACCCTCAGAGGTTTTCAAAAAAATATCTAGCAGAAAAAAAGTGCACATCATGGCTCCTGATGGAAAGTGCTCCAAACTAGGCACTCTCTTATCCAAAGACTACAAAAAAAGACTTCAGGAAAAAATCTTTAAAATAGCTTGAAAAACTCGTCATTTAAAAAGAAAAAAACAACTCAGCAAACACAACGCCTTAGCGTGTATTCACAATCTTTTTGCTGAGTTTTTGGAGCAGAAACCGAAGGGAAGATCCAAGTTTTTGAGGAGGATTTTGAAGTTTCCCCTCCAAAAACACCCCAGCACTACAAAAAAAACTCCACATGAAAATACCCTAAGGCTATGTGCACATGGAGACTTTTTGATGAGTTTTCAGCATGGAAACTCCACCTTTTTGAGGAGTTTTGAGATTTTGTTGAGGATTTGGGTCTTATTGTGGGAAAAAAAGGAAACTCTCACTTGCACCACCCATGAGGAAGCTAATTTGCATGTTTTACCCATAAAGCATTGCTATTCTTACCTGGTTTCCATAAGGAGTTACAGCTTCTCCCTAAAGTAATTTCATTTCAGAAAATAATTAAATAACCATCAACCTGCTCGGTTCTTTCAATATGTACGTACCTTGGAGCTCACTTCAAAGTCAGATAAGATTTGATCTGTTAAACAAGTGACGTTATTGGTTCCGGCTGTCCCCACAGAAGTTCTGGCTCGGTTCTTTCTTATTGACTTTTCTTGCTGGATTGTTACACAGATCTGTCTACAACAGGCAGAATTCCTGACCAAGTCTCAACCTGCCCTGAGCCACGGAAAGGACACAGCGAGGAGTTCAGAAAATTCTCACCGGGGAACGCCCATGTTATCTGTCATCAGGAATTCACGCGACCAAGTCTCTCCCTGTCTCTCCAGATGTAGTCGTCAATTATAGGTGATAAAGAAATCAATTAAATAAATCCGATCATTTTTAGACCTGGCGTCATGACCTCTGTCTCTCCTCGTTAATGACGATAATTAGCGGTGTGACACATCGGGGTGATATGTAGAATGTCTCTATCCATATACCTCAGAAACTCTACTAGCTTCCTATGAACATGACTTCATTGTTCACTTGAGGCATTTATCCCTTTTCTCCACCTCAATCTACAATAATGCTGCCATCTCATGCCATATGGCTCTATTATATTTAATCCGCAACTACGATACCAAAAGGGTGAAGGCCATGGCTTAAAACATCTGCTGCTCACTAGTGGTGCTGCCAGTTTTGGTGGCCCAGTCCTGCCCTTCTTTACACACACTAGTAGGCTTTATGGTTGTTCTGGGTAGAAAAATACTGAAATCTATGGGAAGATGCAAAGAAAAAAAAACACAACAGCAATGCTCCATAGATATGCACCAAAATTAGGGGTACAGAACACACCAAAAAGTCACCATATTGAATTTTTGCTAACAATCCCAAATTTGCCAAGACTAACCCGATTTAATTCAGTATTCCGGCTCCCTCGGGGGCTGTCCTGGATTAAAAAGGGGTGGGTTTTTATTTAAAGCTGCCAAAAAGAGGGCAGTCCTGCTTGGATTGGGGGCGTTCTCCAGCAAAAGGCACAACTTAAAATTCCCTACCATCCCAACACTAACACTGGTAAGTAGCATTTTCTGTCCAAAAAAGGTATGAAACCAGCCTAAAAGGTAACTGTGACCACACCAAAAGTGGCCAGTTTTTTCTCTTATTTTATTCACATTGCCCCCTGAATATTCAATGTTGCTGTTATTTTTATAATACGACATCCAGTTCCAGAGATATGGACATTTTTATTTAATGCTGATTTTTATTCTCTTCACCGAGGGGGCATGGCTTAAAGGAAATACGTAAAGACACGCCCAAGAGGATCATGTGAGCCACACCCACTAGAGACCATACAAATCAGTGTGAAACAAAAAGACCCATATATATGGAACAATATGGCAGATTTTATTTTATTTATTTTTTTAAGGGAATACTCAGAGGAACAGCCGGAATAAAATAAGAACAAATACTGGACACCTTTGACGTAGTGAAGAGTCCTCTTCAGAATCTTCCATCATTTTATTTTTTTCTTCCACGTATAAATCCTTTTTTACAGGTCTATCTAATAAAATAAAAGTAAAGGGAACTGACTACTATTTCTAATCAGCACACAAGTATGCCTATAATAGATTAGATAGGTTCCCTCTCTGAAGATTCATTTCTCCTTCCTCACCCGACTTCTGAATAATCACCGCAGCAGCTTCATGACCACTTGTGACAATTCCTCTAAATGCACGTGTGTTAATGATATTCGCAGCTCACTTTACAAACTGTACTTTACAACTTTAGCTATACTGGCCCTTTAAGAGGTAGGGCATATGCCAACCTTTTGATCTGTGTAACTAAGTGAGAGAGATCTGATTACAATTTGATAACGTATATGAAAATACACGGCACTCTGTAAGAATATGGGTATAGGTGCTGAAGTAGGGTCTTCAGCCCGTTTAGGAAAATATGTAGAAAAACTTGGCACTCAATCATTTCTTGAAGAAGGATAAGGTTGTTTATTTCACATCCAGACAAACAGATCAGTTGCTACTGAGCTGCTTGTCTGGATGTAAAATAAACAACCTTATCCTTCTTCAAGAAATTATTGAGTGCCAAGTTTTTCTACATATTTTACAATTTGATAACAAAATGATCACACATTTTATTCTCAGTAAATGCGATGCAGATAAAAATCTCATGGGTATGGCCAGCTCTAGTGTGATATACACATATCTCATTCTTTGGCACTTAAAGGGTTATTCCCATCATCATATAGCTGTATACTGTCAGCTAGTACTGGTAAAAACAAGCATTTTTGCAATTTACTGCTTATTGAAATTTTCAGCCGTTCTTGAGATATTATCACTTTTCTTTTGTTTACAACTCGTTGCCTAGGAGACCGACCAACGATGCTGTCTAGATTGTAAGCAGTGCACTGAAGATGGCCAAGGTTAGACAGTAACAGCATGCTTTAGCGATTCTGGACAGCTTCAAAACAGTGTGCAATACAGACCAAACGTTTTGACACACCTTCTCATTTAAAGATTTTTCTATATTTTCATGACTATGAAAATTGTACATTCACACTGAAGGCATCAAAACTATGAATTAACACATGTGTAATTATATACTTAACAAAAAAGTGTGAAACAACTGAAATTATGTCTTATATTCTAGGTTCTTCAAAGTAGCCACCTTTGCTTTGATGACTGCTTTGCACACTCTTGGCATTCTCTTGATGAGCTTCAAGAGGTAGTCACCGGGAATGGTCTTCCAACAATCTTGAAGGAGTTCCCAGAGATGCTTAGCACTTGTTGGCCCTTTTGCCTTCACTCTGCGGTCCAGCTCACCCCAAACCATCTCGATTGGGTTCAGGTCGAGTGACTGTGGAGGCCAGGTCATCTGGCGTAGCACCACATCACTCTCCTTCTTGGTCAAATAGCCCTTACACAGCCTGGAGGTGTGTTTGGGGTCATTGTCCTGTTGAAAAATAAATGATGGTCCAACTAAACGCAAACCGGATGGAATAGCATGCCGCTGCAAGATGCTGTGGTGGCCATGCTGGTTCAGTATGCCTTCAAATTTGAATAAATCCCCAACATTGTCACCAGCAAAGCACCCTCACACCATCACACCTCCTCCTCCATGCTTCACGGTGGTAACCAGGCATGTAGAGTCCATCCGTTCACCTTTTCTGCATCGCACAAAGGCACGGTGGTTGGAACCGAAGATCTCAAATTTGGACTCATCAGACCAAAGCACAGATTTCCACTGGTCTAATGTCCATTCCTTGTGTTCTTTAGCCCAAACAAGTCTCTTCTGTTTGCTGCCTGTCCTTATCAGTGGTTTCCTAGCAGCTATTTTACCATGAAGGCCTGCTGCACAAAGTCTCCTCTTAACAGTTGTTGTAGAGATGTCTGCTGCTAGAATTCTGTGTGGCATTGACCTGGTCTCTAATCTGAGCTGCTGTTAACCTGCTATTTCTGAGGCTGGTGACTCCGATAAACTTATCCTCAGAAGCAGAGGTGACTCTTGGTGTTCCTTTCCTGGGGCGGTCCTCATGTGAGCCAGTTTCTTTGTAGCGCTTGATGGTTTTTGCCACTGCACTTGGGGACACTTTCAAAGTTTTCCCAATTTTTCGGACTGACTGACCTTCATTTCTTAACCCCTTAGTGACAGAGCCAATTTGGTACTTAATGACCGAGCCAATTTTTACAATTCTGACCACTGTCACTTTATGAGGTTATAACTCTGGAACGCTTTAACAGATCCTGCTGATTCTGAGACTGTTTTTTTCGTGACATGTTGTACTTCATGCTAGTGGTAACATTTCTTCGATATTACTTGCGATTATTTATGAAAAAAATGGAAATATGGTGAAAATTTTTAAAATGTTGCAATTTTCAAATTTTGTATTTTTATGCCCTTAAATCAGAGAGATATGTCACACAAAATAGTTAATAAATAACATTTCCGACATGTCTACTTTACATCAGCACAATTTTGGAAACAAAATTTTTTTTTGTTAGGGAGTTATAAGGGTTAAAATTTGCCCAGAAATTTCTCATTTTTACAACACCATTTTTTTTTAGGGACCACATCACATTTGAAGTCATTTTGAGGGGTCTATATGATAGAAAATAACCAAGTGTGACACCATTCTAAAAACTGCACCCCTCAAGGTACTTAAAACCACATTCAAGAAGTTTATTAACCCTTTACGTGCTTCACAGCAACTCAAACAATGTGGAAGGAAAAATGAACATTTAACTTTTTTTGCAAACACTTTAATTCAGAACCATATTTTTTTATTTTCACAAGTGTAAAAACAGAAATTTAACCATACATTTTGTTGTGCAATTTCTCCTGAATACGCTGATACCCCATATGTAGGGGTAAACCACTGTTTGGGCGCACCGCAGAGCTTGGAAGAGAAGGAGCGCCGTTTGACTTTTTCAATGCAGAATTGGCTGGAATTGAGATCGGATGCCATGTCACGTTTGGAGAGCCCCTGATGTGCCTAAACAGTGGAAACGCTCCACAAGTGACACCATTTTGGAAACTAGACCCCTTAAGGAACTTAACTAGATGTGTGGTGATCACTTTGAGCCCCCAAGTGCTTCACAGAAGTTTATAACGTAGAGCCGTGAAAATAAAAAATCGCATTTGTTTACACAAAAATGATATTTTCGCCCACAAATTCTTATTTTCACAAGGGTAACAGGAGAAATTAGACCACAAAAGTTGTTGTGCAATTTCTCCTGAGTACGTCGATACCCCATATGTGGGGGTAAACCACTGTTTGGGCGCACCGCAGAGCTTGGAAGAGAAGGAGTGCCGTTTTACTTTTTCAATGTAGAATTGGCTGGAATTGAGATCGGACGCCATGTCGCGTTTGGAGAGCCCCTGATGTGCCTAAACAGTGGAAACCCTCCACAAGTGACACCATTTTGGAAACTAGACCCCATAAGGAACTTAACTAGATGTGTGGTGAGCACTTTGATCCCCCAGGTGCTTCACGGAAGTTTATAACGTAGAGCCGTGAAAATAAAAAATCACATTTTTTCTACAAAAATGATCTTTTTGCCCCAAAATTTTTATTTTCCCAAGGGTAACAGGAGAAATTAGACAACAAAAGTTGTTGTGCAATTTCTCCTGAGTACGTTGATACCCCATATGTGGGGGTAAACCACCGTTTGGGCTCACTGCAGAGCTTGGAAGAGAAGGAGCGCCGTTTTACTTTTTCAATGTAGAATTAGCTGGAATTGAGATCGGATGCCATGTCGCGTTTGGAGAGCCACTGATGTGCCTAAACAGTGGAGACCCCCCACAAATGACACCATTTTGGAAACTAGACCCCTTAAGGAACTTATCTAGATGTGTGGTGAGCACTTTAAACCCCCAGGTGCTTCCCGGAAGTTTATAACGTAGAGCCGTGAAAATAAAAAAGTCGCATTTTTTCTACAAAAATGATCTTTTTGCCGTGAAAATAAAAAAATCCTTTTTTTTCACTCAAAAATGATTTTTTAGCCTGCAATTTTTTATTTTATCAAGGGTAACAGGAGACATTGGACCACAAAATTTGTTGACCAGTTTGTCCTGAGTACGCTGATACCCCATATGTGGGGGGAGGGCACTGTTTGGGCACCCATCAGGGCTCGGAAGGGAAGGAGCGCCGCTTGGAATGCAGACTTTGATGGGGTGGTCTGCAGGTGTCATGTTGCATTTGCAGAGATCCTGATGTACCTAAACAGTAGAAACCCCCCACAAGTGACTCCATTTTGGAAAATAGACCCCCCAAAGAGCTTATCTAGATGTGTGGTGAGCACTAGGAACCCCCAACTGCTTCACAGAAGTTTATAATGTAGAGCCATGAAAATAAAAAAAATCATTTTTTCCACAAAAATGATCTTTTCACCCCCAAATTTTTACTTTCACAAGGGTAACAGGAAAAATTGGACCCCAAAATTTATTGTGCAATTTATGCTGAGTAGGCTGATACCCCATATGTGGGGGATAAACCACTGTTTGGGCGCATGGCAGAGCTTGGAAGGGAAGGAGCGCCGTTTTGGAATGCAGACTTTGATAGAATGGTCTGCAGGCATTATGTTGCGTTTGCAGAGCCCCCGATGTACCTAAACAGTAGAAACCCCCCACAAGTGACCTCATTTTGGAAACTAGACCCCCCAAGGAACTTATCTAGATGTGTTGTGAGAACTTTGAATGCCCAAGTGCTTCACAGAAGTTTATAATGCAGAGTCGTGAAAACAAAAAAAAATATTTTTTTCACAAAAGAGATTTTTTTAGCCCCCCAATTTTTATTTTCACAAGGGTAACAAGAGAAATTGGACCCCAAAAGTTGTTGTGCAATTTGTCCTGAGTACACTGATACCCCATGTGTGGGGGGGACCACTGTTTGGGCGCATGGCTGAGCTCGGAAGGGAAGGAGTGCCGTTTTGGAATGCAGACTTTGATAGAATGGTCTGCAGGCATTATGTTGCGTTTGCAGAGCCCCCGATGTACCTAAACAGTAGAAACCCCCACAAGTGACCTCATTTTGGAAACTAGACCCCCCAAGGAACTTATCTAGATGTGTTGTGAGAACTTTGAATGCCCAAGTGCTTCACAGAAGTTTATAATGCAGAGTCGTGAAAACAAAAAAAAATATTTTTTTCACAAAAAATATTTTTTTAGCCCCCCAATTTTTATTTGCACAAAGGTAACAAGAGAAATTGGACCCCAAAAGTTGTTGTCCAATTTGTCCTGAGTACACTGATACCCCATGTGTGGGGGGGACCACTGTTTGTGCGCATGGCTGAGCTCGGAAGGGAAGGAGTGCCGTTTTGGAATGCAGACTTTGATAGAATGGTCTGCAGGCATTATGTTGCGTTTGCAGAGCCCCCGATGTACCTAAACAGTAGAAACCCCCACAAGTGACCTCATTTTGGAAACTAGACCCCCCAAGGAACTTATCTAGATGTGTTGTGAGAACTTTGAATGCCCAAGTGCTTCACAGAAGTTTATAATGCAGAGTCGTGAAAATAAAAAATATTTTTTTTCCACAAAAAAAGATTTTTTAGCCCCCAAGTTTTTATTTTCACAAGGGTATCAGGAGAAATTGGACCCCAAAAGTTGTTGTCCAATTTATCCCGAGTACACTGATGCCCCATATGTGGGGGTAAACCACTGTTTGGGCGCACGGCAGAGCTCAGAAGGTAGGGAGCACCATATTACTTTTTGAGCACAAAATTGGCTGTGGCGTTTAGAGACCCCCTGATGTACCTAAACAGTGGAAACCCCCCAATTCTAACTCCAACCCTAACCCCAACACACCCCTAACCCTAATCCCAACCCGATCCATAATCCTAATCACAACCCTAACCCCTAAAACACCCCTAACCCTAATCCCAAAGCTAACCATAACCCTAATCAAAACCCTAAACCCAACACACCCTAATCCTAATCTCAACCCTATCCTCAAAACCTAGCCCTAATCCCAATACACCCCTATCCTTAATCCCAACCCTAGCCTTAACCCTAATCCCAAACCTAACCCTAATCCCAAATGTAACCCTAATGCCAACCCTAATCCAAATCCTAATCCCAACTCTAACCCTAACTTTAGCCCCAACCCTAGCCCTAGCCCTAACTTTAGCCCCAAACCCTAACTTTAGCCCTAAACCTAGCCCCAACCCTAACCCTAACTTTAGCCCCAACCCTAGCCCTAACCCTAGCTCTAACCCTAATCCTAGCTCTAACCCTAACCCAAGCCCTAACCCTAACCCTAAGGCTATGTGCACATGTTGCGGATTTTGCTGCGGATCCGCAGCGTTTCCGCAGCTGTGGGTCCGCAGCAGTTTCCCATGAGTTTACAGTACAATGTAAACCTATGGGAAACATAAAACGCTGTGCCCATGCTGCGGAAAAAAACACACGGAAACGCAGCGGTTTACATTCCGCAGCATGTCAATTCTTTCTGCTGATTCCGCAGCGGTTTTACACCTGCTCCATAATAGAAAACCGCAGGTGTAAAACCGCAGTGGAATCCGCACAAAAACCGCGGTACATCCGCGATAAATCCGCAGGAAAAATGCAGCGTTTTGGTCCTGCGGATTTATCAAATCCGCTGCGGAAAAATCCGCAGAGAACCATTCTATGTGTGCACATATCCTAACCCTAACCCTACCCCTACCCCTAACCCTAACCCTAGCCTTAACCCTAACCCTAACCCTAACCCTACCCCTAACCCTACCCCTAACCCTAACCCTACCCCTAACCCTAACCCTATTTGGAAAATAGAAATTCATACATTTTTTTTATTTTATTATTTTTTTCTTACTAAGGGGGTGATAAAGGGGGGGTTATTTACTATTTTTTTTATTTTGATCACTGTGATAGGATCTCACAGTGACCAAAATAAAAAAAGAGGAAGAATTTTCTTCTGCCGGCCGGCAGATCATGGCGGGCGCACTGCGCATGCGCCCATTTTCTTACCGGAGCAAGAAGCCGGCGGCCAGCAGAAGAAGCAGGAGGACCCAGGGACACCGGTAAGTATAACAGGGTCCCCGAATCCCCCTATTTCTCTGTCCTCTGATGTGCGATCACATCAGAGGACAGAGAATGACATCGCTTTTTTTTTTTTTTTTGCGGTCGCCGGTAAACAGTTAATTACCGGCGATCGCAAAACAGGGGTCGGTAAAACCGACCCCGATCATGTTCTTTGGGGGTCTCGGCTACCCCCGGCAGCCGAGACCCCAAAGAACATCCGGGTGCCGGGCGGCGGGCGTACTGCGCATGCGCCCACCATTATTTCCCCGGAAAAAGATGGCGGCGCCCATCGGGAGCCACGAGGGGCACCGAGGGAGGTAGGTGAGTATTGGGGGGCTATCGGGGGCTATCGGGGACCACATTTCTCTGTCCTCACAGAGAAATTAAATGGCAAATCGCGTTTTTTTTTTTGTTGTTGCGACCGCCGGTAAACGGTTAATTACCAGCGATCGCAACTCGGGGGTCGGTAAAAAACCCCCGAATCATGTTCTCTGGGGTCTCGGCTACCCCCGGCAACCGAGACCCCAGAGAAAATCCAACTCTGGGGGGGCTATTCACTTTTTCCACAGCGCCGTTAATTAACGGCGCTGTGGTTTAAGTACCCTTAGCTGCCGCCGTTAAAAGGCGTATCGGCGGTCGTTAAGGGGTTAAAGTAATGATGGCCACTTGTTTTTCTTTACTTAGAATTTGTATTATGGCAAGAAAAAAGCAGCTAACAGTCTATTCAGTAGGACTATCAGCTGTGTATCCACCAGACTTCTGCACAACACAACTGATGGTCCCAACCCCATTTATAAGGCAAGAAATCCCACTTATTAAACCTGACAGGGCACACCTGTGAAGTGAAAACCATTCCTGGTGACTACCTCTTGAAGCTCATCAAGAGAATGCCAAGAGTGTGCAAAGCAGTCATCAAAGCAAAAGGGGGCTACTTTGAAGAACCTAGAATATAAGACATAATTTCAGTTGTTTCACTTTTTTTTGTTAAGTCTATAATTCCACATGTGTTAATTCATAGTTTTGATGCCTTCAGTGTGAATGTACAATTTTCATAGTCATGAAAATACAGAAAAATCTTTAAATGAGAAGGTGTGTCCAAACTTTTTCTCTGTACTGTATATAAGCTTAAAGGGAATCTGTCACTTCATTTTTCGCATATAAGCTGCGGCCACCGCCATTAGGGGCTTATCTACAGCATTCTGTTTATGCTGTAGATAAGCGCCCCCCCCCGATGTATCCTGAAAGATAAGATAAACAAGTTACATTATACCGACCCAGGGGTGGTCCAGTGTGGTCCGGTCTGATGGGCGTCGCGGTCCGGGGCCTCCCATCTTCATACGATGACATCCTCTTCTTTGCTTCCTGTCGCGGCTCCGGCGCAGGCGTACTTTGTCGGCCCTGTTGAGGGCAGCGTAAAGTACTGCAGTGTGCAGGCGCTGGGCCTCTCTGACCTTTCCCGGCACCTGCGCACTGTAGTACTTTACTCTGCCCTCAACAGTGCAGATCAGTACGCTTGCGCAGGAGCCGCGACAGAAACAAGGAAGAGGAGGACATTGTATGAAGATGGGAGGCGTCGGACCCGGACCGCGATGCCCATCGGACCGGAGCGCCCCTGGGTGAGTATCTAAAGGCCCTGTCTCACTAAGCGATTTACCAACGATCACGACCAGCGATACGACCTGGCCGTGATCGTTGGTAAGTCGCTGTGTGGTCGCTGGGGAGCTGTCACACAGACAGCTCTCTCCAGCGACCAACGATCAGGGGAACGACTTCGGCATCGTTGAAACTGTCTTCAACGATGCCGAAGTCCCCCTGCAGCACCCGGGTAACCAGGGTAAACATCGGGTTACTAAGCGCAGGGCCGCGCTTAGTAACCCGATGTTTACCCTGGTTACCAAAAAAAACAAACAGTACATACTCGCCTTTCGGTGTCCCTTGCCGTCTGCTTCCTGCTCTGACTGAGCCGCCGTACAGTGAGAGCAGAGCGCAGCGGTGACGTCACTGCTGCGCTCTCACTTCTCACTGTACGGCCGGGAGTCAGTGAGAGCAGGAAGCAGACGGCAAGGGACCTGACGGACATCAGAAGGCGAGTATGTATTGTTTTTTTTTTTTTACATTTACGCTGGTAACCAGGGTAAACATCGGGTTACTAAGCGCGGCCCTGCGCTTAGTAACCCGATGTTTACCCTGGTTACCAGTGAAGACATCGCTGGATCGGTGTCACACACACCGATTCAGCGATGTCAGCGGGGCCTCAACGACCAAAAAAAGGTCCAGGCCATTCCGACACGACCAGCGATCTCGCAGCAGGGGCCTGATCGCTGGTACGTGTCACACATAGCGAGATCGCTATGGAGGTCGCTGTTGCGTCACAAAACTTGTGACTCAGCAGCGATCTCGCTAGCGATCTCGCTATGTGAGACGGGGCCTTAACTTGCTTTTCTTATCTTTCAGGTTACATTGGGGGCTTATCTACAGCATTACAGAATGCTATCTAATGTGTATGGGTAGACTTAAGGTACCTTCACACTAAGCGACTTTGCAGCGAGAACGACGACGATCCGTGACGTTGCAGCGTCCTGGATAGCGATCTCGTTGTGTTTGACACGCAGCAGCGATCTGGATCCTGCTGTGTTATCGTTGGTCGGAGCTAGAAGGCCAGAACTTTATTTCGTCGCTTGATCACCCGCTGTCATCGCTGTATCGGCGTGTGTGACACTGATCCAGCGATGTGTTCACTGGTAACCAGGATAAACATCGGGTTACTAAGTGCAGGGCCACGCTTAGTAACCCGATATTTACCCTGGTTACCATTGTAAAAGTAAAAAAAAAAACACTACATACTCACCTTCTGATGTCTGTCACGTCCCCCAGCGTCCACATGGTTACGCGCTGCTGCACAGTGACGTCACCGCTGTGCTCTACTTTACAGTCAGTGCAGGAAGCTCTGAGCAGCAGCGCGTAACCATGTGGACGCGCTGGTTATCCGGGTGCTGCAGGGGGACTTCGGCATCGTTGAAGACAGTTTCAACGATGCCGAAGTCGTTCCCCTGATCGTTGGTCGCTGGAGAGAGCTGTCTGTGTGACAGCTCCCCAGCGACCTAAACAGCGACGCTGCAGCGATCGGCTCGTTGTCTATATCGCTGCAGCGTCGCTGAGTGTGACGGTACCTTTAGGCTATTCCTCTGGAACCGATTCCTATACATATGCATGTGTTTATGACAGGGAGAGGGGAATAAGTGGTTACCAGACACCTCTTGTATCAGCTTATCTTCCTTGTGAGTAAAAAGATTGGGCATATTGATGTTCAACATGCCCAATTCCTCTTTTTTCCTGAATACCTCTAAAATTAGGAAACCCTTTTACACATTAGAAGGTTGACTGGTCCCACAGTAATCACAGGTTCGGCTGAGTCGCACCCAAGCACATGGGGAGCTCGGAAATAACAGTTTTGACCGATTTGGCTCGGGTGTGACCGCTACCTCTGCACCCACTGTAGCTGCGCCCCTGACAGGCATGAATAATGTCAGTGGACTGTAGACATCTGGATAAGCTCTATCCTATTTTCATCACTGGCCCTTCTGGTTTTTATTACTGGGGAATTTGTTAGGGGTTTCTGGAGGGTAAATTAACAAACAGATGTTACCAGCAAATGCAGCGCATCAGTACAAGGAGCCTTTCATCCAGCTACACAAACACGTTGTGTAATCCACAGAATGCCAAAAACTGCATTCACAGCAGAGATAAATGTCGCACTGTCCAGCCATAAAAGCCCAAAATGACATTACTTCCACTGGAATTACCATAAACTCACAAGTATTCCTGGAATGAAACCATCAGGCGGTTGGATATTTTTCTTGTGACTTCTGAGTGTTAACAGTGTAGTAGCCTAAAAACGAAAAAAGGATTTCGGCACACCTAAAATAGTTCCCTGAAAAACTCAACACAGGGGTCATTATAGTCCCTGGGGGTCATCAAAATGAACACAGACCATAAACACAGAAAAAGAATACAGGTCAGGCAGACAACTCATAATTAATAGGGAACACCTTCCAAGACATATGGAATATAAGAAATCATTTCCCTGCTGCACAGCCACTACAAAATAAGTTTCAATAGCTTTCACAATGTGACCTGCTGTATAATTTTTCTCCGGCGAGGGATTCTGAGACCGATCTGTGAGCGCCATGTTGTAGAGCAGGAGGAGCTGAGTAAATTGATATATAATTTTAATGGGAAAAATAATTTGTATCATTTGTATTAAATTTATTTTAGGTTTCCAGGAGTCCAGTGGGTGGTTCCACTCCCCAAGTAAGACCGCCCACTGGACTCCTTAGTCTAAAACTAAAAAAGAGACAAGTTGTACTAAATATTTTCCCATAAAACTACAGTGGGGAAAATAAGAATTTGATACTCGGCCAATTTCGCAAGTTTCCCCACCTACAGAGAATGGAGAGGTCTGTAATTTTTATCGTAGGTACACTATACCTGTGAGAGGCAGAATGTAAAAATAAAAAACAGAAAATCACATTATGATTTTTAAATAATTATATTGTATTTTATTGCATGAAATAAGTATGTGACCACCTACCAACCAGCAAGAAGTCTGGCTCACACAGACCTGTTAGTTTTCTTTAAGAAGCCCTCCTCTTCTGCACTCATTACTTGTATTAATTGCACCTGTTTGACCTCGTTACCTGTATAAAAGACACCTGTCGACACACACAGTCACTCTCCAACCTCTCCACCATGGCCAAGACCAAACAGCTGTCTAAGGACACCAGGGACAAAATTGTACACCTATACAAGGCCGGGATGAGCTAGAGGACAATAAGAAAGCAGCTTGGTGATAAGAAAACAACTGTAGGCACAATTATTAGAAAATGGGAGAAACATAAGATGACTGTCAATCTTCTTCGGTCTGGGGCTCCATGCAAGAATCTCTCTTCGAGGGGTAAGGATGATTCTGAGAAAGGTCAGGAATCAGCCCAGAACTACTCAGGAGGACCAGGTCAGTAGCCTGAATAGAGCTGGGCTCACAGTCTCAAACATTACTGTTAGTAACACACTACCACTACGCTGTCATAAATTAAAATCCTGCAGGGAACGCTAAGTAGGGGACTCAACACCAGCACATGTCCAGGCATGTTTGAAGTTCGCCAATGACCATCTGGATGATCCAGAGGAGGCATGGGATAAGGTCATGTCGTCAGATGAGACCAAAATAGAACTTTTTGGTACTGACTCCGCTCACTGTGTTTGGAGGAAGAAGAAGGATAAGTACAACCCCAAGAACACCATCTCAACCATGACGGTGATGCATAGCGGGGGAAGCATCATAATTTGGGGGTGCTTTTCTGCAAAGAGGGCAGGACAACTGCATCTTATTGAAGGGAGGATGGATGGGGTCATGTATTGCAAGATTTTGGCTAATAACCTCCTTCACTTAGGGCATTGAAGTTGGGTCGTGGCTGGGTCTTCCAGCATGACAATGACCCGAAAGACACAGCTAGAGCAACTAAGGAGGCGGCACCGTAAGAAGCATTTCATGGTCCTGGAGTGGCCTAGCCAGTCTCCAGATCTGAACCCAATAGAAAATCTTTGGAGGGAGCTGAAACTCAATGTTGCCCAGTGACCGCTACAAAAGACTTGGAGAAGATCTGTATGGAGGAGGGGGCCAAAATCCCTGCTGCAGTGTGTGCAAACCTGGTCAAGAACTACAGGAAACGTCTGACCTCTGTAATTGCAAACAAAGGGTTCTGTACCAAATATTAGGTTTATTTCTCTATTGTATCATATACTTATTTCATGCAATTATAATGCTAATTAATTACGGTATGTAAAATCATACAATGTGATTTTCTGGATTTCTTTAAGATTTTACCTCTCACAGGTGAATCTTACCTATGATAAAAATTACAGACCTCTCCATCCTTTGAAGGTGGGAAAACTTGAAAATCAGCAGAGTATCAAATACTTATTTCCCCCACTGTATATATCAATCTGCCCTTCTCCTGCTCTACAACATGATGCCCACGGATCAGACAGCATTTTTATCGTAACAGATTCCCTTGACTGAGAAAAATTATAAAGCAAGTCAACGAGTAACATTGAATATCTCCCAAGATATCTGGAAGATAAGAAATAATTTCCATGCTGTACAGTCACTTAAAAAAAATTAGTGTCAACCATTTTCACACTTTCCATCAAGTAACTGACCTGCTGTATTTTTTTTCTCAGGTGAGGGAACCTGTGTCCGATCTGTGAGCACCATGTTGTAGAGCAGGAAGAGCTCAGGAAATGGATATATAATGTTGTAGGAAAAATATTTAGTAAAACTTGTGATTTGGTTTTCCCATAAAACTATACAGTGGGGCAAAAAAGTATTTAGTCATTCAGCAATAGTGCAAGTTCCACCACTTAAAAAGATGAGAGGCGTCTGTAATTTACATCATAGTTAGACCTCAACTATGGGAGACAAACTGAGAAAAAAAAATCCAGAAAATCACATTTTCTGTTTTTTTTAATCATTTTATTTGCATATTATGGTGGAAAATAAGTATTTGGTCAGAAAAAAAAATTCATCTCAATACTGTAATATATCCTTTGTTGGCAATGACAGAGGTCAAACGTTTTCTGTAAGTCTTCACAAGGTTGCCACACACTGTTGTTGGTATGTTGGCCCATTCCTCCATGCAGATCTCCTCTAGAGCAGTGATGTTTTTGGCTTTTCGCTTGGCAACACGGACTTTCAACTCCCTCCAAAGGTTTTCTATAGGGTTGAGATCTGGAGACTGGCTAGGCCACTCCAGGACCTTGAAATGCTTCTTACGAAGCCACTCCTTCGTTGCCCTGGCAGTGTGCTTTGGATCATTGTCATGTTGAAAGACCCAGCCACGTTTCATCTTCAAAGCCCTTGCTGATGGAAGGAGGTTTGCACTCAAAATCTCACGATACATGGCCCCATTCATTCTTTCATGTACCCGGATCAGTCGTCCTGGCCCCTTTGCAGAGAAACAGCCCCAAAGCATGATGTTTCCACCACCATGCTTTACAGTAGGTATGGTGTTGGATGGATGCAACTCAGTATTCTTTTTCCTCCAAACACGACAAGTTGTGTTTCTACCAAACAGTTCCAGTTTGGTTTCATCAGACCATAGGACATTCTCCCAAAACTCCTCTGGATCATCCAAATGCTCTCTAGCAAACTTCAGAAGATGATACATATTTGTATCATCTTCTATTGGCTACTGACTTATTGAGTGTATATAGTCCAACCGAGCAACATCTAGTCCTAGTGCGAATGTAAGTAAATTCTGATATATCAGCGTAAGGAAGGAAGGAAAAGGCCAAAACATGCAGTCTGTGGTCTACACACACTATCTGATCTTGTGCTGCACTGGCCAAAATATTGTATTCTCCGACTGTGCAGGAAATCGTTAAAAGGCTTTGTGGGAGAGTAAAAAGCAATATGGGTACAAATGGCTGAAGAGAAAACTCACATCTTGGAAAGTATTGTTCTTTGCACTCAGATTACTTCCTTTACTCTTTAGTCATATTGTAGTAGGAAACTTTATGATCCTGTAGTTGTCTGCCAAGCTCCTTGTCTTGAAAGCGACAAATCCCTCAGGTGTGTCCAGTCTCTCCGCTCCCTGAGGAGTCTCCTAGTAGGCTCTTTTCTCTTTGAAGACCTGTTTAATAAGGTCAAGATAGCAAAAGGTGACATTCCTGAGAATGCTTTTTCTGCAGCTGGAACCTCCACCCTCACGGATGCTAGAAGTGCCATAGCAGATCCATACTACCCTGGTGATAAAGCCGCAGCTGAAGAAAGATGGCACAACCCAGTTAGGAGGTCAGAGAGAACCATATAAATGTCATACCCATGGCTACCAGAAAGTCTTCACCTCTCAAATGCAACCTGGTAATGTAAAGGTGGGCAGAATACCACAAAGAATACCTCAGTCCACTGCCACAGACGCTTGGCCGATACAGTCCACTGGCACAGACGCTTGGCCAATACAGTCCACTGGCACACAGACGCTTGGCTATTACAGTCCACTGGCACAGACGCTTGGCCGATACAGTCTACTGGCACAGACACTTGGCTGTTATTACTATTTCCTGTTGCTTATTTAATATTAACATTCCGCAGTGTTGTACAGAGATTGTCACCATTGGCATCACATCATAACTTACAGTATTGCAACATGCAAACATTGGTGGGCACATTATAGGCTTGGTTCAGTTTTAATCTCTAGCTACACTTGCAAGCGGGGGTGATGGACCTTCAGCCCACATAACAGAAGCAGTGGAAGTGGTCCGCAACCACTTAGCTAGGAAACACATAGACTTTGCCTTTTCAATGATGCATGCTGCCAGGCTCCAGTACTCTTAAAAGATCACTGCCACAGACAGAATAGCCTACATACATACAGACACATGACCAGAGACCGCCCTTTGCTTTCATGTTCAAAATATTCAGCATCAATAACTAAAAATACCGCCTTCTGTAAATCAACAAGATTAGAAAGACATGGATGCTCACTTCCAAAATCAGCACCACTCGTCTACTGGATGAGTGTGATACTGCATCTCGGCAACATTAAAGGGAACCTGTCACCCCCAAAATCGAAGATGAGCTAAGCCCACCAGCATCAGGGGCTTATCTACAGCATTCTGGAGTGCTGTAGATAAGCCCCCGATGTATCCTGAAAGATGAGAAAAAGAGGTCAGATTATACTCACCCAGGGGCGGTCCCGCTGCGGTCCGGTCCGATGTGCGTCACGGTCCGGTCCGGGGCCTCCCATCTTCATAGGATGACTTCCTCTTCTTGTTTTCACGCTGCGACTCCGGCATACTATGTCTGCCCTGCTGAGGGCAGAGCAAAGTACTGCAGTGCGCAGGCACTGGGAAAGGTCAGAGAGGTCCGGTGTCTGCGCACTGCAGTACTTTGCTCTGCCCTCAGCAGGGCAGACAAAGTACGCCTGCGCCGGAGCCGCAGCGTGAATACAAGAAGAGGACGTCATCCTATGAAGATGGGAGGCCCCGGACCGGACCGCAACACCCATTGGACCGGACCGCAGCGGGAACGCCCCTGGGTGAGTATAAGGGTTCACATTGCGTCCTGGCAGTCCGTCTAACGGACTACGTTACACCGGGGTATAAACGCGGTGTAACGTAGTCCGTTACGGCTGCCATTGACTGCAATGTCGGACGCATCGCTAGCGCACGCCCACATACAGATACAAACATCTGGAAAATATTAACTTATAGACAAGTTACGATGTTGGGATTCTCAACCTGGACAGCCAGTAAACAAGTCAGTCTACATGTTGGCCGCCTTCAGCCGCACTGTCTACAAGTCCAATATAACCTCCATTCGTATCCTCCAATTCCCAAATGTCCTAACAAGGGCCTCTGGTGACAACAGCCTGCACCCTCCAACGTGCCAGAATGTGAAATCTAAGTATTTCTTGTCTTCAGCACATTCCTCGGATAGTCCTCAGGGACTATAGTAGGAACCTGGCAGGAATCATTCATGCAACATTACTCAGAATGGCAGATCCAACTAACCGTTTCGTCCCCCGCGCAGCTCCTACATCTGCAGAGTGTAAATGTGGAAGAGACCCTGCCCGGAAATTCTCCAAATTAGTTCCTGATCCCAATAATTCCTTAAGGAGTCATTTTCTGGTGAGGAGAAGTCAATATGCTCTGCTCACATCTAGAGAGACTCCAACTCTTCTATTCCGGCTGCGCAGTGACAAGATTATGACCAAGCGCCCCTTCATCCCCAGAGCTACAGTTTTTTGAGCAGGGAATCTCATGCCTTTATGCTTGAGTTCCCCTTTAAGTAAAGCACTCTGACAATTGCTATTGGTGGTACATTTTTTGAGTATGTCTATGATGCCAGAGCAAGCACGAGAGCTGTGGTGTGTTCCCCCAGAGGACTTCTTTAACTAACGAGACAATGAGGCTGGAGTCACACATGGCGTAAGACAATACGCCACGTATTATACATCCGTACTACGGCCGTAATACGGAGAAATGTTCCCAAAATATTGATCCGTAGTCAGGGTGTTTCAGCGTATTTTGCGCATGGCATCCTCCGTATGTAATCCGTATGGCATCCGTACTGCGAGATTTTCGCGCAGGCTTGCAAAACCGACATCTAATGGATTTATGTGCTCAAATGTTAGGGAAAACATATATACAGTATATATATATATATATATTTGTCATTGAGACACATATATATATTCTGTATTTAGATTTCATTCAGCGCGATATCTGTTAACAGCCGGTAATTCAATTGCCGGCTTTTCATTTCTCCTGCACAAACCCGACAGGATATGAGACATGATTACATACAGTAAACCATCTCATATCCCCCTTTTTTTTTGCATATTCCACACTACTAACGTTAGTAGTGTGTATGTGCAAAATTTCAGCGCTGTAGCTGCTGAAATAAAGGGTTAAATGGCGGAAAAAATTGGCGTGGGCTCCCGCGCAATTTTCTCCGCCAGAGCGGTAAAGCCAGTGACTGAGGGCAGATATTAATAGCCTAGAGAGGGTCCATGGTTATTGGCCCCCCCTGGCTACAAACATCTGCCCCCAGCCACCCCAGAAAAGGCACATCTGGAAGATGCGCCTATTCTGGCACTTGGCCACTCTCTTCCCACTCCCTGTAGCGGTGGGATATGGGGTAATGAAGGGTTAATGCCACCTTGCTATTGTAAGGTGACATTAAGCCAGATTAATAATGGAGAGGCGTCAATTATGACACCTATCCATTATTAATCCAATTGTTGGAAAGTGTTAAAAAACACACACACACGATTAAAAAGGATTTTAATGAAATAAACACAGCGGTTGTTGTAATAATTTATTGTTCTCGCAATCCATTTCCAGGCCCTCGCTTGGCAAAATAATAAACACACAAGATACATACCTTCTGATGTCAGATCACGTCCCACGAAGTAATCCATCTGAAGGGGTTAACTAATATTACAGGCAGGAGCCCTGCTAAATGCAGCTGTGCTCCGTGCCTGTAATCCCCGGGTGCTGAAAGGAAAGCAGTGATCTGTACTTACATTGAGTCGCGGTGAGGCGCCCTCTAGTGGATGTTCTCATGAACTGCAGCCTGGGAACTTTTTCCCACGCTCCAGGTCATATGAGGACATCCACCAGGGGGCGCATCAACGCGACTGAAGGAAATGTAGGTCAATGACCTACATTTCATTCATTCGCCGGGGATTACAGGTACGAGCGAGTGGTTTATCGCAGCTCGTGCCTGTAATATTAGTTAACCCCTTCAGATGGATTACTTCGTGGGACGAGACGGTTCACCAGAAGGTATGTATCTTGTGCGTTTATTATTTTGCCAAGCGAGGGTGTTCCTGATGGATTGCGAGAACAATAAATTATTACAACAACCGCTGTGTTTATTTCATTAAACTACTTTTAAATCATGTGTGTGTGTGTTTTTTAACCCTTTCATACAATTGGATTAATAATGGATAGGTGTCATAATTGACGCCTCTCCATTATTAATCTGGCTTAAT
Organism: Ranitomeya variabilis; assembly: GCF_051348905.1. Taxonomy (NCBI): domain Eukaryota; kingdom Metazoa; phylum Chordata; class Amphibia; order Anura; family Dendrobatidae; genus Ranitomeya; species Ranitomeya variabilis. The sequence goes on along the minus strand of NC_135232.1, from coordinate 594,431,521 downwards.
GTCACCTTACAATAGCAAGGTGGCATTAACCCTTCATTACCCCATATCCCACCGCTACAGGGAGTGGGAAGAGAGTGGCCAAGTGCCAGAATAGGCGCATCTTCCAGATGTGCCTTTTCTGGGGTGGCTGGGGGCAGATGTTTGTAGCCACGGGGGGGGGCAATAACCATGGACCCTCTCCTGGCTATTAATATCTGCCCTCAGTCACTGGCTTTACCATTCTGGCGGAGAAAATTGCGCGGGAGCCCACGCCAATTTTTTCCGCCATTTAACCCTTTATTTCAGCAGCTACAGCGCTGAAATTTTGCACATACACACTACTAACATTAGTAGTGTGGAATATGCAAAAAAAAAAGGGGATATGAGATGGTTTACTGTATGTAATCATGTCTCATATCATGTCGGGTTTGTGAAGGAGAAATGAAAAGCCGGCAATTGAATTACCGACTTTTCACTAACACCGCTGCGTATTTCTCGCAAGTCACACTGCTGGTCCGTGTGGAATCCGTATTTTTCTCGCCCCCATAGACTTTCATTGGCGTATTATTTGCGCAATACGCTGACAAACGCAGCATGCTGCGATTTTGTACGGCCGTAGAAAGCCGTATAATACTGAACCGTAATATACGGCTAATAGGAGCAGCCCCATTGAGAAGCATTGTGCCGTATGTAATGCGAGTTTTACGTACGTAGTTTTTGCGCTCTTACGTACGTAAAACACGCATGTGTGACCCCAGCCTAAGAGATAGAGATTAAATTAAGCATTACACAGATTATTGCCAGCCCCGAAGCTTGAAATATAATTACCACACGAATATAAATACACGTTACAGCTAATTTAATCAGAAACCAATTAATAAGATGGTACACAGGTCTGTAATATTCAGAAGACTACCTGGGATGTCATCAGAAACCACACAGATCATGGCCGCAGACCCTCTCCTATGGCAGAACTGAACATAATCTATGCAGCTGCTGTCATTTTAAATCGCTTAACTAGCAATTCCCTATCAGTTCATTATAGCGCCCCCAGTGGACACAGGCTGAAATTACAATATTCAAAAGTTGGAGAAGTACTTTACAAATGAGATTTCTCCTCAGTGAACTTCATATAAAGTTTCCAATATGTCTATATGGTGTCACTAAATCAGAAGTAGGGAACTGGTGCGGCCTCCTGTATAGGAAGAATCGTAATAGTTCTGATAAGTATTAATCTGTAACATAAAGTAACTGCAATAACGGATCGCAACACACACATCATGCCGCGATCCAAAGAAATTCTAAAACATATGAGCTACAAAGTACCGTATATACAGTGGGGCAAAAAAGTATTTAGTCAGTCAGCAATAGTGCAAGTTCCACCACTTAAAAAGATGAGAGGCGTCTGTAATTTACATCATAGGTAGACCTCAACTATGGGAGACAAACTGAGAAATAAAAATCCAGAAAATCACATTGTCTGTTTTTTTATCATTTTATTTGCATATTATGGTGGAAAATAAGTATTTGGTCAGAAACAAAATTTCATCTCAATACTTTGTAATATATCCTTTGTTGGCAATGACAGAGGTCAAACGTTTTCTGTAAGTCTTCACAAGGTTGCCACACACTGTTGTTGGTATGTTGGCCCATTCCTCCATGCAGATCTCCTCTAGAGCAGTGATGTTTTTGGCTTTTCGCTTGGCAACACGGACTTTCAACTCCCTCCAAAGGTTTTCTATAGGGTTGAGATCTGGAGACTGGCTAGGCCACTCCAGGACCTTGAAATGCTTCTTACGAAGCCACTCCTTCGTTGCCCTGGCAGTGTGCTTTGGATCATTGTCATGTTGAAAGACCCAGCCACGTTTCATCTTCAATGCCCTTGCTGATGGAAGGAGGTTTGCACTCAAAATCTCACGATACATGGCCCCATTCATTCTTTCATGTACCCGGATCAGTCGTCCTGGCCCCTTTGCAGAGAAACAGCCCCAAAGCATGATGTTTCCACCACCATGCTTTACAGTAGGTATGGTGTTTGATGGATGCAACTCAGTATTCTTTTTCCTCCAAACACGACAAGTTGTGTTTCTACCAAACAGTTCCAGTTTGGTTTCATCAGACCATAGGACATTCTCCCAAAACTCCTCTGGATCATCCAAATGCTCTCTAGCAAACTTCAGACGGGCCCGGACATGTACTGGCTTAAGCAGTGGGACACGTCTGGCACTGCAGGATCTGAGTCCATGGTGGCGTAGCGTGTTACTTATGGTAGGCCTTGTTACATTGGTCCCAGCTCTCTGCAGTTCATTCACTAGGTCCCCCCGCATGGTTCTGGGATTTTTGCTCACCGTTCTTGTGATCATTCTGACCCCACGGGGTGGGATTTTGCGTGGAGCCCCAGATCGAGGGAGATTATCAGTGGTCTTGAATGTCTTCCATTTTCTAATTATTGCTCCCACTGTTGATTTCTTCACTCCAAGCTGGTTGGCTATTGCAGATTCAGTCTTCCCAGCCTGGTGCAGGGCTACAATTTTGTTTCTGGTGTCCTTTGACAGCTCTTTGGTCTTCACCATAGTGGAGTTTGGAGTCAGACTGTTTGAGGGTGTGCACAGGTGTCTTTTTATACTGATAACAAGTTTAAACAGGTGCCATTACTACAGGTAATGAGTGGAGGAAAGAGGAGACTCTTAAAGAAGAAGTTACAGGTCTGTGAGAGCCAGAAATCTTGATTGTTTGTTTCTGACCAAATACTTATTTTCCACCATAATATGCAAATAAAATGATAAAAAAACAGACAATGTGATTTTCTGGATTTTTTATTCTCAGTTTGTGTCCCATAGTTGAGGTCTAACTATGATGTAAATTACAGACGCCTCTCATCTTTTTAAGTGGTGGAACTTGCACTATTGCTGACTGACTAAATACTTTTTTGCCCCACTGTACTTGTGTGTAAGCTGAGTTTTTCAGCACATTTTTTTGTACTGAAAACGCCCCCCTCGGCTTATACTCGAGTCATTGTCCCAGAGGATGGAGGGCGAGCAGCGGAGCAGCGGGTCACAGGAGGCAGGAGCCGGTTGCTGCGGCTAACTACTGTGTTGGCAATGAATATTCATTTTTCTTATATCGTGCACAGTGTCAACTGCAGCAGCCAGCTTCCTGCAGCTGCCGGGCAGTCACATGTGACCGCTACTTAAGAGAAATTAATATTTACGTCTCTCCACTCCCATAGGCATGGAGAGAGGTGATTACTCATTCCCGTAAGTAGTGGAGTCATGTGACCGAATGGAGGCTGCAGATGACACTGTGCGTGCTACTTAATAGCAATGAATACTCACTGCCCTCCACGCACATAGTCCCGGCGTGGAGAACAGTGAGTATTCTGGCAGCTGTTCTCTGCTTGTAAGCAGTGCATGATGTCCCTGTCATGCACTGCTTACAAGTATAAAGCAGCTGCTGGCATCGGAACAAGACGCTGCGAGGAAGAGCCGAGAAGGTAAGTGTAATGGCTTTTTTTTTTATGATTATTTGATGGGAGCCATGCATACAAGAATAGGGATGAGGGGCCATGCGTACCAGAATAGGGATGAGGAACCATGCAGTCAAGGATGGGGATGAGGGGGCCATGCATACCAGGATAGCGATGAGTGGACCATGCATACCAGGATAGGGATGAGGAGCCATGCATACCAGGATAGGGATGAGGGGGGCATGCATATCAGGATAGGGATGAGGGTGCCATGCATACCAGGATAGGGATGAGGAGGCCGTGCATATCAGGATAGGGATGTGGGGGCCATGCATATCAGGATAGGGATGTGGAGGCCATGCATATCAGGATAGGGATGTGGGGGCCATGTATATCAGGATAGGGATGAGTGAACATTGCATACCCGGCTTATACTCGAGTCAATAAGTTTTCACAGTTTTTCGTGGCAAAATTAGGTTCCTCAGCTTATATTCAGGTTTTATTATACTCGAGTATATACAGTAACTAGCTGTACTACCCGGCTTCGCCCGGGTTAATGACTGCTGTTAGCAAAATAGAATGTGTTAACAAAAATGTATTCTGCACACAAAAACCACAAAACAAATAGATAGAAATGTAATTATTAAAAGGCAAAAACTAAGCTAATAGAAGAATTTCACAACATATATTAGCTTTGTTATACTGAGAATGTCTTTGTTGCCTATATTAACCAATCAGAGCTCAGGTTAATTAACTGTAGCAAAATAGAAGCTGAGCTGTGATTGGTTGCTATTGGCAGCCTGATAAATCCCCAGCCTACAGGAAGCCCTCCCCCCTGGCAGTATATATTAGCTCACACATACACATAATAGACAGGTCATGTGACTGACAGCTGCCGTATTTCCTATATGGTACAGTTGTTGCTCTTGTAGTTTGTCTGCTTATTAATCAGATTTTTATTTTTGAAGGACAATACCAGACTTGTGTGTGTTTTAGGGCGAGTTTCATGTGTCAAGTTGTGTGTGTTGAGTTGCGTGTGGCGACATGCATGTAGCGACTTTTGTGAGATGAGTTTTGTGTGGCGACATGCGTGTAGCAACATTTTGTGTGTCGAGTTGCATGTGACAGGTTAGTGTAGCAAGTTGTGTGCAGCAAGATTTGTGCATGGCGAGTTTTGCGCGTGGCGAGTTTTATGTGTGGTGCGTTTTGAGTATGTGCAAGTTTTGTGTGAGGCAACTTTTGCATGTGGTGCAACTTTTGTACATGTGGCAATTTTTCTGTGTGTGCAAGTTTTGCATGAGGTGAGTTTTCCATGAGGTGAGTTTTGCACGTGTGGCGAGTTTTGCGTGAGCCTAGTTTTGCATATGGCGAGTTTTGCATGTAGCGAGTTTTGCGCGTGGCGAGTTTTGAGTGGTGACTTTTGTGTTTCGACTTTTATGTGGGGAGGTTGGTGTGTGTGTGGTGAAATGTGCGCTGAGGGTCGTATATGTGTTCAAGCACGTGGTAGTGTGTGGCGCATTTTGTGTTTGTGTTCATATCCCCATGTGTGGTGAGTATCCCATGTCGGGGCCCCACCTTAGCAACTGTACAGTATATAATCTTTGGCGCCATCGCTCTCATTCTTTAAGTCCTCATTGTTCACATCTGGCAGCTGTCAATTTTCCTCCAACACTTTTCCCTTCACTTTTTCCCCCATTATGTAGATAGGGGCAAAATTGTTTGGTGAATTGGAACGCGCGGGGTTAAAATTTCACCTCACAACATAGCCTATGACGCTCTCGGGGTCCAGACGTGTGCTGTGCAAAATTTTGTGGCTGTAGCTGCGACGGTGCAGATGCCAATCCCGGACATACACACATACATACATACACACATTCAGCTTTATATATTAGATTGAGATGTATCAGTCTGAGAAAGGTTATAAAGCCATTTCTCAAGCTTTGGGACTCCAGCCAACCACAGTGAGAGCCATTATCCACAAATGGCGAAAACATGGAACACTAGTGAACCTTCCCAGGAGTGGCCAGCTGACCAAAATTACCCTAATAGCGCAGCAACAACTCATCCAAGAGGTCACAAAAGACCCCTCAACAACATCCAAAGAACTGCAGGTCTCACTTTCCTCATGACTCCACCAACAAGAGACTGGGCAAGAATGGCCTGCACGGCAGAGTTCCAAGACAAAAACCACTCCTAAGCAATTAGAACATAAAGGCTTGTCTTAGTTTTGCCATAAAACATCTTGATGATCCCCAAGACTATTGGAGAATTCTCTATGGAGTGATGAGACAAAAGTTCAACTTTTTGGAAGGTGTGTGTCCCAGTACATCTGGCGTAGAAGTAACGCAGCATTTCAGAAAAAGAACATCACACCAACAGTAAAATATGGTGGTGGTAATGTGATTTTCTGAGGCTGTTTTGCTGTGTAGCACCCGCATCTCTGCTTGCAGTCCCTCTCTCCCTGCAGAGTCACCAGCGTACTCACCACCAAGGCTCACGTCCTGCTCCTTCCGGGTCTGCTGCTGCCCGGGGTGCGTACACTCTTAGCAGGTCTCGGGGCACTGTGCTTAGGGCGCACGTGCATGCACCCCTCCTCTTTCTTAAAGGGGCTGCGCACTTTCCTCTAAAGTATCCCCAGCCAATAACTGGAGGTCAGTTGCTATTTAAAACGCATCCTCTAACATGAAGGAGCCTGTGCAATGTTGTTTGTTCCTAATATGGTTGTCAATTCTCAGGTCCCAGTACTTGTGTCCTAGCCTTCTGAACCCGCAAGTGCCCACCTCAAAGGCAGCCAAGCCAGCTGCACCCACCAGTGCTCATCTCTCTGTCAGGCTGTCCTGTCTGCACCTGCGGCTCCTGTCATGTTCTCTGCCTACCTGCATCTGTTGGACATTCCCCCGAGGCCATCCCAGCTACCTGTTCCTAGGGGTCAGCTGCCATCTACCCAAAGTCTGTCCTGGAGTAGCACCTGAATCACCTCCCTTGTCTCTCCACGGACCGCGGTGTTGTTAGCTGCTGCGTGTCCGTGGTCAGATTGGGTGAAGCTTCTAGTCACGCTCCTCAAGGTCTTCCTTGGGCTTTAGCACAGTGGTTCCAGCACCCAGCCCGTTACACGATGCTTGAGGACCTTGAAGACTTGCTGTGGTAAATGGAACCATGAATACTGCTGTCTACCAAAAAATCCTGACTGAGAATGTCCAGCCATTTGTTCATGACCTCAAGCTGAAGTACACTTGGGTTATGCAGCAGGACAATGATCCAAAGCACTCCAGCAAGTCCACCTCTGAATGGCTTAAGGAAAACAAAATTATGACTTTGAAGGGGCCTAGTCAAAGTCCTGACCTTAATCCAATTGAGATGCTGTGGCATGACCTTAAAAAGGTGGTTCTGGCTCTGAAACACTCCAATGTGGCTGAATTACAACAATTCTGCAAAGGTGAATTTGGAGATACGGGAGTCAGCAGGTGCTCTAGTCCGGTTGTTGAAACCTGATGGACCAGGAATCATCCCACCGAACGCCTGCTCTCCTTTTAATGTGGCACACTACCCAGACAACACAGGGTGGGAGTAACACAGTTTGGCAGTACTTTATTGATCCACAAAACAGGCAAATAACACATACAACAGTCCCAGCAAAATACCCCAAGATGGTGCGCATTACAGAGTCTCACCCTTCTGCTGACTCTCCGGGATAAAAGCAACTTCAGAGTTACAGGGTTACCCCACCGGTGACACGCACAAAGAGGATGTAACAACAAGCTTAGGAAGCTGACGGCCCATTGAGGTACAAGGCCAGGTGACCAGAGGGTCACAACCTGGCTTCTCCGAACACCTCCATGGAGCCAGGTGACTGGCGGGTCGCAATCCTGGCTTTCCCATAAGTATCCATAGGGCTCAAGTCAGGAGAGGGGGTTGATGAGATTAACTTGCATTGTTTGATTATTTAATCATATAATCATACTTTTTCCTCCTCTGTTTTGAAGCCACAGGACCCACACAACAGTCATTCAACATATTAAGCAAACATCCATTGTTCAATGACCCTGCATCACTGTCTTACAAAGATAGCAGACAATAAGCTCTAGGAGCTGATATAAGAGGTAAACATCAGCCATTTAAAAATACTAAAAATCAACGTTAAGACTCATATGACAACAGTGTATGGTTCTTGACCAACTGAAGAATAAACGCATAAATTCAAAAGTCAACATAGAGATAACAGTCTATGCCTCGTGCATTACTGAATTTACATCTAGATAATTAAGATTAAATGCTATGTTGTCATAATGAGTGGGCCAAAATTCCTCTAGAGCATTGTAAAAGACTCATTGCCAGGTATCTCAAAGGCTTGATTGCAGTTGTTGCTGTTAAGGGTGGCCCAACCAGTTATTAGGTTTAGGGGGAAATCACTTTCACACAGAGCCCTGTAGGTTTGGATTTTTTTCCCTTAACACAAGAAGACCTTAATTTATAACCTGCATTTTCTGATTACTTGTGTTATCTTTGTCTAATATGTCAATAGGTTTGGTGACATACATGCACACATACTATATGTTGGTATTGCTGGAAGTTGTCTTTCTTCACAGTACACACCAATCTTTACCCGAGACAAGCAATTTTAGATGTAACAATCCCCATACGGTATCAGTAAACCCCCTGTCATATATGCGCCACATTACATAATAACTCAGCAGTACAAATGGGAATTACTCTGCAATTTGCTCTGTGGAAAAAGTTTTCAATGGCAATGTTATGGCTGACATGTACGGTAACATAGATCTCATAGTCCCTGCACCTATACAGCTCAATGCTAAAAGTGCTTCCATATCCAGCGCTGAGCAGCTGCATTCACACGTTGCTTTTTTGGTCACAATTATAGAAAAAAAAATTTTTGGAACAATTTTTGAAAAAGTGCAAGAAAAGAAAAAATGCAATGCCTAATGTGCTCAGCTAACTGAAAGCATAAATCATGGAGCCCAAACTTTTTTTTGGTTTAGAACACAACTGCCAGTGCAGGAAACAGTTAAATTGATTTGCCTCCAGGTTGTTACAGTGTAATCACATTCCAAACACAAACATTCTAGAATGTTACAAAACAAACAGAAGACAAATGTAACCAGAAAGCAGGGGAAGGGGGCACTTACCAGCAGACTGCCAGCTCCTCAAGACTGTGGGGGGCTCCAGATAATGGCCCCCCTTCTGCCTCAATTCTCTGCAGTTTTTGCTCAGTTCTGAAGCCAAACTGCCTGCAGCTAATCTGTTGGGTGAAACTTTTCATATTCCAGCCTCCAAATGAGGAGTCAGGGTGGGGAGGGGGGAATGGAGCTCCTGTTTGGCTATTGTGCAAACCCAATGGCATGGGATTTTGGGGGGGGTTGGAACTCCCAGGTGGGGGGCAGGTAGCAATCCTGGCAAGAAGGGGTTACTGCAGTGCCTAGCTGGAGGGGGAGAGGAGCCTACCTTGTCCAGGCTGGAGCTCTGCTCCCTGCAGATGGAGGTCACAGGGCATTCTGCATGGTGGATCCTCATCTGCTGGTGAAGTTCTGAGCAGGGATGGCTCACATTTGGTCTCCAGGGCTGGGGCCTTGCAGAGCAGGGGAAGGGGGAGGTCAGGAAGCTGTTGTGACAGATAGTAATAGGCAGACTTGAATGCAATGTGTTTTTGCTGGGGAAGCTGTATGGCGATAGTATGCAGCAACCAGGAAGGGACTGGGCTCTTAAAGGTGCAGCCCTGCAATAATAATCAGTATGTATGAATCACATGCATTACCTGCAGAGGAGAGAACACACAACAGTGACTCCCCTGCGAAAGCTGCCTACAGAATGGGATATTCCCAAAGTAACTCTGCAATTTACCTTTTATTAAAAATGTATGTTCCGGCTTGTTGCCTAGATTACTGGCAACCCCTGGGGCTTTAACCCCTTAGTGACAGAGCCAATTTGGTACTTAATGACCGAGCCAATTTTTACAATTCTGACCACTGTCACTTTATGAGGTCATAACTCGGGAACGCTTCAACAGATCCTGCTGATTCTGAGATTGTTTTCTCGTGACATATGTTAGTGGTAACATTTCTTCGATATTACTTGCGTTTATTTATTAAAAAAATGGAAATATGGCGAAAATTTTGAAAATTTTGCAATTTTCAAAATTTGAATTTTTATTCCCTTACATCAGAGAGATATGTCACACAAAATGGTCAATAAATAACATTTCCCATATGTCTACTTTACATCAGCACAATTTTGGGGAAAAAAAAAAAAATATTAGGGAGTTATAAGGGTTAAAATTTGACCAGCAATTTCTTATTTTTACAGCAAAATTTACTAAACCATTTTTTTTAGGGACCACCTCACATTTGAAGTCAGTTTGAGGGGTCTATATGGCTGAAAATACCCAAAAGTGACACCATTCTAAGAACTGCACCCCTCAAGGTGCGCAAAACCACATTCAAGAAGTTTATTAACCCTTCAGGTGGTTCACAGCAGCAGAAGCAATGTGGAAGGAAAAAATGAACATTTTACTTTTTTTCACAAACATTTTACTTCAGAACCAATTTTTTTTATTTTCATAAGTGTAAAAAAATAAAATGAACCACATAATTTGTTGAGCAATTTGTCCGGAGAATGTCGATACATCATATGTGGGGGGGGACCACTTTTTGGGTCCACAGCAGAGCTCCGAAGGGAAAGAGCGCCATTTGACTTTTTCAACACAGAATTCCCTGGAATTGAGATCGAACACCATGTCGCGTTTGGAGAGCCGCTGATGCGCCTAAACAGTGGAAACCCCCCAAAAGTGACCCCATTTTGGAAACTAGACCCCCTAAGGAACTTATCTAGGTGTGTGGTCAACACTTTGAACCCCCAAGTGCTTCACACAAGTTTATAACGTAGAGCCGAAAAAATTAAAAATCTTTTTTTTTTCACAAGAATGATCTTTTCACCCCCAATTTTTTATTTTCCCAAGGGTAGCAAGAGAAATTGGTTCCCAAAAGTTGTTGTGCAATTTGTCCTGAGTATGTCGATACCCCATATGTGGGGGTAAACCTCTGTTTGGGTGCACAGTAGAGCTCAGAAGGGAAGGAGCGCCATTTGGCTTTTTCAACATAGAATTCCCTGGAATTGAGATCGGACACCATGTCGCGTTTGGAGAGGCGCTGATGTGCCTAAACAGTGGAAACCCCCCACAAGTGACACCATTTTGGAAACTAGACCCCCTAAGGAACTTATCTAGGCATGTGGTCAACACTTTGAACCCCCAAGTGCTTCACACAAGTTTATAACGTAGAGCCGAAAAAATTAAAAATAATTTTTTTTTCACAAGAATGATCTTTTCACCAACCATTTTTTTATTTTCCCAAGGGTAGCAAGAGAAATTGGTTCCCAAAAGTTGTTGTGCAATTTGTTCTGAGTATGTCGATACCCCGTATGTGGGGGTAAACCTCTGTTTGGGCGCACTGCGGAGCTTGGAAGGGAAGGAGCGCCGTTTGACTTTTTAATCTCTTAATTGTGAGAGCCGACGCCATTTTGGGTTTGTAGATGTGCCTAACAGCAGAAACCCCCCACAACTGACCCTGTTTTGGAAACTACACCCCTCAAAGAATTTAATCAGGGGTATATTGAGCAATTTGAACCCACATGTACGACACAGAGTTTGATAACATTAGGTCGGCATACTGAAAAAATTCATTTTTTTCCACGAGAATCTTGTTTTAGACCTGAATGTCTCACTTTTTCAGAAATAACATCAAAAAGTGGACCCCACAATTCGTTACCCACTTTATTATGAGTGCAGCGATATCCCATATGTAGTCAAAAAGTTCTGTTTGGACAAATGGCAGGGCTTGGACAGAAAGGGGCACAATGTGACAAATTTGGCTTTATTTGAAATTGAAGATCCAGGACCCATTCAAAGCTTCTAGAGACATTGAGCAAAAAAGAAAATCCTTCCAGGAATTATTACTCACAGAGGGAGGCATGCTCCTAAAACACATTGGCTGACTATAAAATTGGTCTTGCTAACAAAACAGTTGTCCCGCATTTGCATATATTGTAGCAGGAAGAATAAACTGTACTGGAATGAAGGGCAAAATGTGGAGGAAAATGCAGCCAACTAAGTGGCAAAGCGGAGTTTGTTCCAAAGATGAAAGAACACCATCAGGGCTAGAATGGCAGACACTTTCAGAGACTGGTCGTACAACGTCCTTTTAGCTCCATCAATCCCTATATGGGGACAAATGTGCCAATAGACGTGGTACACCATAGCAAGCTCCCACCCGCCAAGGTCAGAACCGCTATATGCACAAAACAACCAGTTCTCTATAGAAAGTATTGTCTGGTACCAGAGGTTCGGCAAGAACCATAAAGTAAAGCCCATAGTGTATAAGTACGGAACTTCCTAATTTTTTTAGAAATCCTACAATAAAATGATCATGCCCGTATCATCAACATAAATATAAGTAATATAAATGGAAGCCAAAGTTTTGTGTAGCAAGACAGTCATAAAAAATGGTCAAAAATAGATAAATGGTCAAAAATGTTTGTGAGTAATCAAGTCCTAGAATTCATTTTCAGATGATCTCACTTTTCAAGATCATTTCTGGGGTCCACATTCTAACGCTTATTGACATGGGTACGTGGACGAGAATTTGTTGGAATAGTAGTTTGGCATGGGATTGATCAAGTTCTAGAATTGTCAGATGACCTGACTTTGCAAGAACATTTGTGGGGTCCACACTCTAGAGTGTACAGACGTGGGTACGTGGATGAGAATTTGTTGGGATAGTAGTTTGGTATGGGATTGATCAAGTTCTAGAATTTTCAGATGACCTGACTTTGCAAGAACATTTGTGGGGTCCACACTCTAGAGCGTACAGACGTGGGTACGTGGATGAGAATTTGTTGGGATAGTAGTTTGGTATGGGATTGATCAAGTTCTGGAATTAATTATGAAATGGGGTAAAATGGGATCTACTAATTAAAATAATATTTATCAATTGTTCCAAATTGTACTACTTGGGCCACTAAGCAGAAAATAAAAATTATTGAAAAAAACAAACAAACTAATAATTGTAGGTGGTGTGGTAGGTCTCAAAACAGGGGGAGATACAAAGGCCTGGTTGGGATGGGCATGTGGGGCAATAGAATCGGGAATCACTCCGTCTGCCATGCTTTCTGCAAACTCTGCACCTTTTTTGAGGATACCTTTGGGTGGGAGTGACAGGGACAGGGTGAGGAAAATGGCGTTCTGAAAGTCTCCGGGAATCCTCAGAGTCGAAGGATTCCCCCGGTGCCATGGACTCAAATATGAGGCTCTCTACAACTTTTTCCTGAAAGTGCAGGAACGTAAGTGGTCCTTGTGATTTTTTATATAGGACAAAACTGTTATATGTGGCAGTTTGGATTAGATAGATTGCCACCTTTTTATACCATGCCCTGGTCTTCCTCTTGACCAGGTATGGTTGCAGAACCTGGTCTGACAAGTCTACGCCACCCATGTGTTTGTTGTAGTCTGTGACGCAGACAGGTTTTTCTTTGTCCCTGGTGGCACCCCTCTCTCTGACCGTCACAGTGGTGTCCGTATGCAGTGTGGAAAGCATGTAGACATCCTTCCTGTCTTTCCACTTCACTGCAAGAAGTTGGTCGCTTGCAAGTGAGAATGACGCCCCCCTCTCCAAGCGTCTGGACACCAACTGTGACGGAAGCCCCACTCTATTTTTCCTCACTGTCCCACAGGCCCCTGTATTTGCAGCATGGAGGGATTTGTATAGGGGGATGCTCGTGTAATAGTTGTCCGTATACACGTGGTACCCTTGATTGAGAAAGGGCGTCATTAGCTCCCAGACAATTTTGCCTGGGATACCAATTGTCTGGGGGCAGTTTGGGGGGTTTATTTGGCGGTCCCTACCTTCATAAATTAAAAAGGTGGACGTGTACCCTGATGAGCTCTCGCATGCTTTGTATAATTTTATGCCGTATTTGGCTCTCTTGGAGGGAATAAATTGGCGGAATGACAGACGGCCCTTGTAGCTCATCAAGGACTCGTCGACTGCCACATTTTGCTCTGGGGTATAGGAATTTAGAAAGGAAGTTTTTAGGAGGGAAATTAGGGGTCTTAATTTATTTAGCCGATTGTAGTTGGGGTCAGTTCTTGGGAGGGCTTGGGAATTGTCACTAAAGTGGAGGAATCTCATCAGGGCTTCGTAACGGACTCGGGTCATGACTGCTGCAAATACAGGGGTGCTGTGGACAGCTTTTGTTGCCCAGTAAGAGCGGAGAGTGGTTTTTTTTACTATACCCATATTCAGGGTGAGGCCTAAGAATTTTTTTATTTCGGGGACATTTGTGGGGATCCAGGAACGGGAATGAAAGGCATTGGGTTTTTTGGAAATATACTGGCGGTCATATAGGTTGGTTTGGTGGACGATTAATTGCAGGACTTCGGGGCTAATGAAAATTTCAAAAAAATCAATGGGGGTAAAATTGGCGACATTTACTTTTATTCCAGGGACTGCAGAAAAAGGGTGAATTTGAGGGGAAAATGAGGTGTCATTATACCACAGCGGTGGGGGGACTGCGGTACTTGGTCCTGCCTCTGAAGCTTCAGCAGTGACGACCAACTCCGCTACCATCGGGCCGGGGGATCCCGTGGAGGAAGAGTCGTCATCACTGTCTGAAAACTGCTCAGCTTCAGAGGCAGATTCTGTTTCACTGCCGGAGCTGCCGGAGCAAAGCAGGCTGTAAGCTTGCTCCGCGCCGAAAGTTCTGCGGGCCATTTTATTTATTTCCAACCCCAACCCCAACCCCAACCCTAACCCTAACCCTAAAAAATTTTTTAAAAAAAAATTATAATATTTTTTTTTTTTTTTTTTTTTTTTTATAATCCCCTGCTTATGATGCAGGGATTACGGAGAACGGGGGTGGGTAAATTCGATGCTGGCGGATATAGAAATGGCTTTTTTTATTACTGACAGGGCAGCGCTTGATATGTAGTCTCTCTCTCTTCTCTCCCAGAACAACTACAAGGAGAGAAGAGAGAGGTACAGCCCAAGTGCTGCCATATTTATCAAACATTAGGGGTTTTGATTACTGTGATAGGACATATCACAGTAATCAAAACCCAGCAGCCTATGAGAAAATTCTCACAGGTTGCTGGGTCTCTGCTGGCAGATCATGGCAGGCGCACTGCGCATGCGCCCGCCATTTTCTTCCAGCAGAGAAGAAGAAGGGGGGCCGGGAGCTGTGGGCTGGGGACCTTGGACCGGGGACCTGGGACCGGGGACAGGGGGACACACCGGAGGTATGGTGGGGGGCTCTGGGGACTCTATTTCTCGCCCTTCTGATGTACGATCACATCAGAGGGGAGAGAAATGAAAAGCAAACTTTTTTTTTTTTTTTACAAACTATATGCAGCGATCGCAACCCCGGGGGTCTGTAAAGACCCCCGGGATTGCGATCGCTCCAGGGGTCGGTAAAAACCGACCCCAATACACTGCGGGGAGGCTGGGTTCTGGCGGCCGGAGTTATGTTTTGGCGGGCGCATCTGCTCATGCGCCCGCCATTTTGGAGCACTAGGAAGGAGGAGGAGGGTCGGGGACCGGGGGGGGACCTTTTTCGGTACATAAGGTACCGTGGGGGGCTCGGGGGACCCTATTTCTCTCCCCTCTAATGTGCAATCACATTAGAGGGGAGAGAAAGAAAACGCAAGTCCGGATTTTTTTTTTTTTTTTGCGATCGCCGGTAAACGGTTAATTACCGGCGATCGCAAAAGCGGGGTCGGTAAAAACCGACCCGAATCATGTTCTCTGGGGTCTCGGCTACCCCCGGCAGCCGAGACCCCGGAGAATATCGGACTGTGGGGGGCGCTATACACTTTTTCCACAGCGCCGTTAATTAACGGCGCTGTGGTTTAAGTACCCTTAGCGGCCGCCGTTAAAAGGCGTATCGGCGGTCGTTAAGGGGTTAAAGACATCACTGTCATCATCAGTATAACTATGGAGCGTGGGGTATGATCTCAAGACCCCAGCAACTGCAAGGCTACAGTACTAACCACTGAGCCACCATGATTCCCTTCCGATGCTGTTGCTCTGCCTCTGCTTGCTACATGGGAGAATGTCCAAACTGTCAGTCATCAAAACTGCATGTCCACCAGGAAGCCTAGAGGCAGAGGAGCAAAGCACTCCTGATAGAAGAACATGAGAAAAAAACCTAAGTGATGGTAGATTTTCTGATATGCGGGATGGCCGTATATTAAGACAAGGTGACATGCATCAGTAGGTCCATTAATTCTGCATGTCCTATCCCCACTCCAGTATCGGTTCTGGGACATCCTATATAACATTTTCAGACCATTATAGGGATAGTCTGCGTAATGCCCACCCTATTATCTCAAGTATGTGTCTGTGAATAAAGGAAATGGAGGATCCAACTTTTCTGGGGAGAGCCACCTCTTCTCCACACTCATCCAATCCTTTATTTCATGATGCCCTTTTGTTGCCACTCCAAGAACCATCCACTGTCCGCACTATCAGATCCAACCTTTCTTGATGCCCTTTTGTTGCCACTCTGTGGGCTATCCACTGCTCCCACTAAGTAGGGTCCCCACTATTGGATTAATCCATTCTTGATGCCCTTTTGTTGCCATATCGTGGACCATCCACGTAGAGTGAGCCCACCTAGACATAGCTTTACAAAGATGGTGTCTACAAACCTCCCAACCTCTTTCTACATGACTGTGGTGTACAGCAAAAGGACAGAATGTGTGACCACTTTAGGACATTTCGCTACCTTGCAGTGCAGCCTTCACAGTTCCATCAGGCAGAACTCTGCAGCCCATCAGCTGACTCTGATGGGCTGCAGTGGTCACGTAATATGACAATGTCTCTAGTGAGCGTCAGCATTGCTGAAACAGCACCGGTCTGGGAGTGGAGGATGCTTTTTTGTTCTTTAACATTTTTACATGACTTTTCAGATCAGATCTCCACAGCCAAGGTTTCACCCTACAGAAGTAAGCATCATTTGTCACAATGTATCAGTTCCTCGTCTGTATTTTCAGCTTCGCTCTCCCTCCACGTTCAGTCCTATCTCTTTGCTTTTTATGGAGCCCTGTAACGGGATCTGAGGATATTTATCCAGATCAGACACTGCACAACCCTCCGACTTCTAACAACCAACAAGGGCAGTACTCTTGTGTTCTATGCCACGTGTTTCGCCTAGAAGAACCTCGATTCCATTTTTCTCATGATTCTCGGTACTTCCTTTTGGGAATAGATGTGTGACCTTCTCCTAGAGATGATGATAGCACCGTCCAATGTTCGACTAATTAACCCTTTACGTATAGTTACGTCTAAGGTGGGATGTTCTTCTCACTAAATTAGAATATCATCAAAAAGTTAATTTATTTCAGTTCTTCAATACAAAAAGTGAAACTCATATATTATATAGAGTCATTACAGAGTGATCTATTTCAAGTGCTTATTTCAGTTAATGTTGATGATTATGGCTTACAGCCAATGAAAACCCCAAAGTCATTATCTCAGTAAATTAGAATTCTTTATAACACCAGCTTGAAAAAATATTTTCCAAAATGTCGGCCTACTGAAATGTATGTTCAGTAAATTCACTCAATTCTTTGTCGGGGCTCCTTTTGCATCAATTACTGCATCAATGCGGCGTGGCATGGAGGCGATCAGCCTGTGGTACTGCTGAGGTGTTATGGAAGCCCAGGTTGCTTTGATAGCAGCCTTCAGTCTTCCATGGAGACTATTGAAGCAGGTGTGAAGTAAAAAAATGTTTTTAAAAATATAAAATTACACACATATATATAGATAGATAGATAAAAAAAGAACACAGCAGTACATGTACATGAATCTAGGCCATGTGAAAACACAGACAAATATTCAATATGAATTATACCTCTCAAAAATATTTTTCACAAATTTTTTTAAAAAAAATTTTTTTCATAAAACTTACAGTAATAGATGAAATGAAGATTCTTAGCGCATAAATTGGCCAATTCATGTGTGCCCATCACCACGGCAAGGTGATCTCCCTCTGATGGGTCCTACTCAGGGGAGTAACTACCGCGGTCGCAGGGGTCGCAGCTGCGACGGGGCCCGGAGTGCTTAAGGGCCCGCCCAGTCCAGCAGACTGGGCGGGCCCCTAAGAACTCTGAGCTACAAAATGGGCCGGCGGCCCTTTAAATAAACCTTCTTTACAGGCCCTGGTGCGCGTACACTCTCTCAGTGCGTGCGCGATCACGGGTGGGACTGCACTTGTCCCGCAGCAGAGCCCCTCCACTGCAGAGAGCCGCACACTACTACTATAGCTGCCGCTGCTCTGTGCGCACAGGACCTGTGATGAGGTCACAGGAGGGGAGGAGTCGGAGTCACATGATCAAGGGCTTCCGTGTAGTGCAGGACTGTAGTGCAGTGCTGGTCGTCATGGTGCCGCAGGAGGGTAAGCTTTTGTGTGAGGTCAGGAGGGGTTTGTGTGGATGTAGCAGAGCAGTATGTGTATGAAGTGTACAGAGCGGAGCCGTGTGTGCAAGGTGTATAGAGCGGAGCCGGGTGTGTACGAGGTGTATGGAGCGGAACCGTGTGTGTATGAGGTGTACGGAGCGGAGCTGGGTGTGTATGAGGTGTACGGAGCCGTGTGTGTACGAGGTGTACGGAGCGGAGCCGTGTGTGTACGAGGTGTACGGAGCGGAACCGTGTGTGTATGAGGTATACGGAGCGGAGCCGGGTGTGTATGAGGTGTACGGAGCGGAGCCGTGTGTGCAAGGTGTACGGAGCGGAGCCGTGTGTGCAAGGTGTACGGAGCGGAGCCATGTGTGTACGAGGTGTACGGAGCGGAGCTGGGTGTGTGCAAGGCGTATGGAGCGGAGCAGTGTGTGTATGAGGAGTACGGAGCTGAGCTGGGTGTGTGCAAGGTGTACGGAGCGGAACCGTGTGTGTATGAGGTATACGGAGCAGAGCTGGGTGTGTATGAGGTGTACAGAGCGGAGCCGTGTGTGCAAGGTGTACGGAACGGAGCCGTGTGTGTACGAGGTGTACGGAGCGGAGCCGTGTGTGTACGAGGTGTACGGAGCGGAGCCGTGTGTGTACGAGGTGTACGGAGCGGAGCTGGGTGTGTGCAAGGTGTATGGAGCGGTGCCGTGTGTATGAGATGTACGGAGCGGAGCTGGGTGTGTGCACGGTGTATGGAGCGGAGCCGTGTGTGTACGAGGTGTACGGAGCGGAGCTGGGTGTGTGCAAGGTGTATGGAGCGGAGCAGTGTGTGTATGAGGTGTACGGAGCTGAGCTGGGTGTGTGCAAGGTGTACGGAGCGGAACCGTGTGTGTATGAGGTATACGGAGCAGAGCTGGGTGTGTATGAGGTGTACGGAGCGGAGCCGTGTGTGCAAGGTGTACGGAGCGGAGCCGTGTGTGTAGGAGGTGTATGGAGCGGAGCTGTGTGTGTACGAGGTGTACGGAGTGGAGCTGGGTGTGTGCAAGGTGTATGGAGCGGTGCCGTGTGTGCACGAGGTGTACGAAGCGGAGCTGGGTGTGTACAAGGTGTATGAAGTGGAGCTGTGTGTGCAAGGTGTATGGAGCGGAATCGTGTGTGTACGAGGTGTACGGAGCGGAGCCGGGTGTGTACGAGGTGTACGAAGCGGAGCTGGGTGCGTACGAGGTGTACGGAGTGGAGCCACGTGTGTACGGACCGCAGCCGCGTGTGTACGAGGTGTACGGAGCAGAGCCACGTGTGTATGAGGTGTACGGAGCAGAGCCGCGTGTGCAACGTGTACGGAGCTCATCCGTGTGTGTGTAGGAGTAACCATGTGTGGCCATTATACTGTAGGCAATATCATTATATACAGTATGGAGCATCATGTGTGGCCATTATACAGTATGGAGCACCATGTGGGGCCATTGTACAGTATGGAGCTCTGTGTGCATTATACAGTATGGAGCATCATGTGTGGCCATTATACAGTTTGGAGCATCATGTGTGGCCATTATACAGTATGGAGCATCATGTGTGGCCATTATACAGTATGGAGCACCATGTGGGGCCATTATACATTATGGAGCACTGTGGCCATTATACAGTATGGAGCATCATGTGTGGCCATTATACAGTATGGAGCACCATGTGGGGCCATTATACAGTATGGAGAACTGTGTGTGGCCATTATACAGTATGGAGCATCATGTGTGGCCATTATACATTATGGAGCACTGTGGCCATTATACAGTATGGAGCATCATGTGTGGCCATTATACAGTATGGAGCACCATGTGGGGCCATTATACAGTATGGAGCACTATGTGTGGCCATTATACAGTATGGAGCACTGTGTGGCCATTATACAGTATGGAGCATCATGTGTGGCCATTATACAGTATGGAGCACCATGTGGGGCCATTATACATTATGGAGCACTGTGGCCATTATACAGTATGGAGCATTATGTGTGGCCATTATACAGTATGGAGCATCATGTGTGGCCGTTATACAGTATGGAGAACTGTGTGGCCATTATACAGTATGGAGCATCATGTGTGGCCATTATACATTATGGAGCACTGTGGCCATTATACAGTATGGAGCATCATGTGTGGCCATTATACAGTATGGAGCACCATGTGGGGCCATTATACAGTATGGAGAACTGTGTGTGGTCATTATACAGTATGGAGCATCATGTGTGGCCATTATACATTATGGAGCACTGTGGCCATTATACAGTATGGAGCATCATGTGTGGCCATTATACAATATGGAGCACCATGTGGGGCCATTATACAGTATGGAGCACTATGTGTGGCCATTATACAGTATGGAGCATCATGTGTGGCCATTATACAGTATGGAACACCATATGGGGCCATTGTACAGTATGGAGCACTGTGTGGCCATTATACAGTATGGAGCACCATGTGGGGCCATTATACAGTATGGAGCACCATGTGGGGCTATTATACAGTATGGAGCACTATGTGTTGCCATTATACAGTATGGAGCATCATGTGTGTCCATATTTTTTGTTTATAATTATTGTTTATGAAACAGTGTGATCAGCAGTGCTAAATGGGTGTGGTTGGGACGTGGATTTGGGTGTGACTAGTTGTGAAATGGGTGTGGTCAGAGGCGTGGCCTAAAATTTGACACGACCCGCTGCACGCGCCGCAACTTTGTCCCTCTTTTCCTTCTTCAAAAGTTGGGAGGTATGGAGTACACATGTCATGTACTCTGCGGGCAGGAGCTTAGAGGTGGTGTGGGACCCATGCACCAATTTATGGGATGCAGATTTCCGGCTGGGTGCGGCCGTCCCATAATGATCCCCCATAGCCACAGAGCAAATATTATAGCCATATGCATAGTGGAGCAGAGTCTGGCTAGCTGCAGACATCCCATAATGATCCCACATAGTCACATAACACATATTATAGCCATACACATACCCAGCCCACGACTAATTCTGTAATGGTGCATGTATTACTAATGCAGATGACGTTTGTGTGTCGCCATTTCTAATTCACCTATATATTTTGGTATGGGGGGCCCCATTTGAAAGTTCGCATCGGGGCCCATAACTTTTTAGTTACGCCACTGGTCCTACTCTACCGTACATGCCACTTTTGGGCCACCAGCCTACAACTATGGACAAAACATGTCACTCTGGGCTAAACCTACAATTTATGGGCAGGTAGAGTTGATTACCGCCACCTGCAAGGTCAATGGGAGGAGTGCAAGATCAGTCTGGATGCTGCCACATCCAATAACTAAATAGAGAAAAAAAGCCAACCAGCACTCCTAATGTGAACACGTGCAAATATGAATTATACCTCTCAAAAATATTTTTCACAATTTAAAAAAAAAATAAAAAAATTCATAAAACTTACAGTAATAGATGAAATGAAGATTCTTAGCGCATAAATTGGCCAATTCATGTGTGCCCATCAACCACGGCAAGGTGATCTCCCTCTGATGGGTCCTACTCTACCGCACATGCCACTTTTGGGCCCAAGGGAGATCACCTTGCCGTGGTTGATGGGCACACATGAATTGGCCAATTTATGCACTAAGAATCTTCATTTCATCTATTACTGTAAGTTTTATGAAAAAAATTTTTTTTAAAAAATTTGTGAAAAATATTTTTGAGAGGTATAACTCATATTGAATATTTGTCTGTGTTTTCACATGGCCTAGATTCATGTACATGTGCTGCTGTGTTCTTTTTTATCTATGATGCAGTTTGCAGCTTTGCACGTGTTTACATTAGGAGTGCTGGTTGGCTTTTTCTCTCTCTCGCTCTCTATATATATATATTTATACATATAGTTAAAATCACCCCCCTTTCGACCCAATCCAAAATAAGACAATAAAAGAAATACACATATTTGGTGTAGCCGAGGTCAGAATCGCCCGATCTATCAATATATAAAAAGAATTAATCCGATTCATAAACAATGTAATGAGAAAAAAAAAATCAAAATGCCAGAATTACGTTTTTTGGGTCGCCGCTACATTGCATTAAAATGCAATAACGGGAGAAAAAAAGATTGTATCAGCCCCAAAAAGGTATCAATAAAAACATCAGATTGGCACACAAAAATTAATCCCTCACCCAACCCCAGATCACGAGAATTGGATACGCTACGGGTATCGGAAAATGAGACTTTTCAGTTTAAAAAAGAAATTTTGGGATTTTTTTTTTCACCACTTAAATAACAAAGAACCTAGACATGTTTGGTGTCTATGAACTCGTACTGACCTGGAGAATCATAATGGCAGGTCAGTTTTAGCATTTGGGGAACATGGTAAAAAAAAAATCAATTGTGGATTTGCACTTTTTTTGGGAATGTCACCGCACTTTAGATTTTTTTCCCCTATTTTCCAGTATACGATATGGCAAAACCAATGGTGTTGTTGAAAAGTACAACTCGTCCCTCAAAAATCAAGCCCTCAAGTGGCTATATTGACTGAAAAGTAACAAAGTTATGGCTGTGGGAAAAAGGGGAGATAAAAATGAGGTGGTGAAGGGGTTAATAGTTGTCATTCAAGACCACAATTTGTCCTACAAAAAAAAGCCCTCATATGGCTATGTGGACGGAAAAAAAATGTAATGGCTCTCGGAGAAAAGGGAAGGGAAAAAAACAAGAATGGAACAAATAAAAATTGCACTACCAGGTCTGACCACATGGTGTGCTATTAAGGGAAATCAGCGTTTAGCCGTCTGTGCAAAGTCCTGTAATATAAAATTGTAATCTGCCATCTAGTGGTAGAAATAAGAAGTGCAGTAAATAAAATTCTCCATTCAAATCACATGCACGGCAAAAAATAATAATGGGTTCACAAAAATATTTAGAATTGAGAGTCCTCAGTGGTTGATACCTTTTAATGGCTAACTGGCTAACACGGTACCCAGATATATTTCTTTCCTGTATCATAATGGGTTCACATGAATCATTACTTTGCAGGGTAGTGCCCACACATTTTCTGTCTCTGTAATTGGACAAGAGGGCATAATGAGAGATGGCAAGATATTTGCATGCAGCCCCAGGTCTGGTCCACCCTGGGGTGAGTATTAGTCTTGGCTACATATGGTTTTGGCAAGAACCAGGTCCCCCTGGTATAACTTGACCTGAAATCGCTGGTTCAAGAGTGAGATCCTAACTTCCTAAGGAGACTGATACAGTTTAATACTAGATATGTCACCAACCTACTGGGACAGCGGACAGTCCTCTAAATTCAGGGCTATCCTGCCTGATTTGGGACAGACGGGAGACATGTATATGTAGCTTCTATTGGTATTGTCACGGTTCACACCGTGCTGCCAACAATATGTCACGAATCCCACCGTGTACGTCAGGGATCCCGGAGAAGATACTCTTTATCACCCCAACCACTCACACCAATTTGTCACAAACCGGGGTTGTTTGGTTGCCCCTGGTTCCTTCTGAAGGGGATTTATCTATATCCCACTTCCCAGTTACGGTTTGGAACTTGCAGCTCTGTGGTGCCACTCTTACCCTCAGGTCAGACTAGGTACTGCACCTAGGGTAATTAGTCGCCAGAAAGGCTGCCTGCTATGTACTGGCTCTTTGGCATGCTGCAGCAAGGGCGATATAACTACTCTCGCACAGGCAGGAACAATAATTATCAACGCCGCCGTCGCTACAATGCTTCCCAGATGTACAGGACAAAGTTGCTCCCACCAGCTCCGATTTCCTAAGGATTAACGGGTCCGGAATCAACCCAAATCAGTAGCGTAATTCACCTCAGAGGACGCACAGTTTGTCATAGAGCAGGGAGAGACAAGCTGGTAAATTGTATATTTTACTCCACAAAAAGGTAGGCAGTGTTTACAAGGTATAAAAAAGATATTATAAAGAAGACAATTCATATGTACATTGCAATTACAAGTAAAAAGGATTAAAATTGAATAGAACACTTACAGGTCGTTCAGATCATTTCATCTCCAGGTCATCCATGTGCTCAGAAGATACATCAAGATGCATAAGGACAGCTTTGAAGAGCTGTTGCTAGCTCGCTTCCTGGACCAACACTCCCTCCCAACTCCCCAGGGTTAAGATATGCCCTCTCCTCGTGACATCACTGTGTGGGCTGAGTTTTGACTTGCCCTCCTCTTTTTATTCTTTATGTTTTTGGATTCACAGGGCAGACAAAGACATTCCTGGATTTATTTTCCCATGTGCTTCGACTTGTACTTTCACTTTGAAGCCATATAAATTCTTGAGTGAGGGGCTGCTGCACATTGGTCTCCTGTTACACGATATAGCAGGGGAGAGGGAGGATGAGTGGCTGAGAATTCCAGCCCTGTGCTGGCAGGCAGAAAATAAAAGGGGGGTCGAATCTGCAGCTTTAAGCAACGTAGCAGAGCTCAGTGCGCGTGATCATAGACAATCAAATAGCTCATGTTCCTGACAGGTATCTCTTCGGGGGCAGGGCCAAGGTCGTGACAAGTTACACTTGGGCTGAACTACTATGGGTAGATTTCAAGAAGGCCGTGGTGTATCTAGTACTAAGCACCCAATCATGTGCCAGATTGTTCACCCAGTGCCCTGCATCAGTAAACCTATAATTTATATTATTTTCATATGCCACCTGGGACAGTGGGGCAATCCCCCAAATTTGGGATTATCCTGCTAGATTTTGGACACTTGAGAGGCATGTACTGTTTGTTAAACACGAGTATCTTTTATTAGGCCGACTACATCTAGAATTGGTAGCTGCTCAGGGGCGGAGCCAAGTTCCAAGTGGGTTGGGTCTGTCACTGGAAAGACAAATGACTGTAGATTTCAGAAGGTATTGACGTATCTGCCACATCTGATCATGCCTCAGATTTCTTCTGGATTACTAAATCTATAATATTTATTATCATCATTTGCTATCTGGTTAAACATAATCTTGTGTTCTCTGTTATCAGCCATATTATTACTTTTCTCCAGTTTTGCTATGAGAAGCAGTAGATTTTAATCAATGTCTGATTTTCTCTTAATATCAAAAACTTGGATATGACCATTTTGTGATAACCATGCCCACTTTACTAAACACTTAAAAAAAAAACCTTTAAGTGTTTGTTTTTTTGTGAATTGTGACTTTCTTATGGCAAAAAACTGCCATGAATTAATTTTAAAAATTGCCTGGTATGCGTAATTGATAGGTTGTGTTAGCTTTCCCCATAGATCATCTAATATATAATTGTCAATCGGCTCTGTCACAGCTTCCGTCGATTGTGTCGCTACCACAATCCAGCGCGCCGGAAGTAGCCGACCACCATATTGGAATACCCAAGTGATGGGTATTCCAATATGGTACTCGCTGGTGGTATCGGGCCCTTGCGCAGTACCACCAGTGGGTCATATTATACTCACCTGCTCCTGGCGCGTCTCTGCATGTCCCGGCTTCTCCGGCGCTGGCAGCTTCTTCCTATGTTCAATGGTCACATCGTACCACTCATTAAAGTAATGAATACGGACGCGACTCCACTCCTATAGGGGTGGAGCCGCATATTCATTACTTTAATGAGCGGTATGATATGACCGCTGAACATAGGAAGAAGCTGCCAGCGCCGGAGACCATCTGTCAGTGAGAAGCAGGGACCGGGCCGGGAGGGTGAGTATAACGGGGGAGGGTGAGCATTGCGCGATATTCACCTGTCCCCATTCCACTGCAGCACTTTGCTCCGTCTTCCGCATCCTCTGCCTGTGACGTTCAGGTCAGAGGGCGCGATGACGTGTTTAGTCCTCTGCCTGAACAAACAGTCACTGCAGAGGATGCAGAAGACGGAGCGGCGCCCGGCGGTGGAACAGGGACAGGTAAATATCACAAGTGCTGGGGGCCTGTTCAGGACAAGAGGTGAGTATGTCATTTTTTTTATTGCAGCAGCAGCATATGGGGCACATATTTTATGGGGCCATAATCAACCATTATGCAGCATTATATGGGGCAAATGTGTCTATGGAGCATCTTATGGGGCCATAATAAACCATTATGCAGCATTATCTGGGGCATGTTTTCTATGGAGCATCTTATGGGGCCATAATCAACCTTTATGTAGCATGATATGGGGCAAATGTTTCTATGGAGCATCTTATGGGGCCATAATCAACCTTTGTGCAGCATTATATGGGGCAAATGTTTCTTTGGAGAATCTTATGGGGCCATAATCAACTTTTATGCTGGATTGTATGGGGCAAATGTTTCTATGGAGCATCTTATGTCCCCTGTACTACCCGCCACATAATGCCCATTAGTGTCAGCCACAGTGCCAATATAACAGTGCCAACCAGTGTCCCCTGTACTACCCGCCATATGGTGTCCATTAGTGTCAGCCACAGTGCCAATGTAACAGTGCCAACCACAGTGTCCCCTGTACTACCAGCTACATAGTGCCCATTAGTGTCAGCCACAGTGCCAATATAACAGTGCCAACCACAATGTCCCCTGTACTACCCGCCATATGGTGCCCATTAGCGTCAGCCACAGTGCCAATGTAACAGTGCCAACCACAGTGTCCCCTGTACTACCCGCCATATGGTGCCCATTAATGTCAGCCACAGTGCCAATATAACAGTGCCAACCAGTGTCCCCTGTACTACCCACTACATAGTGCCCATTAGTGTCAGCCATAGTGCCGCTATAACAATGCCAACCACAGTGTCCCCTGTACTACCCGCCATATGGTGTCCATTAGTGTCAGCCACAGTGCCAATGTAACAGTGCCAACCACAGTGTCCCCTGTACTACCCGCCATATGGTGCCCATTAATGTCAGCCACAGTGCCAATATAACAGTGCCAACCAGTGTCCCCTGTACTACCCACTACATAGTGCCCATTAGTGTCAGCCATAGTGCCGCTATAACAATGCCAACCACAGTGTCCCCTGTACTACCCGCCACATAGTGCCCATTAGTGTCATCCACAGTGCCAATATAACAGGGCCAACCAGTGTCCCCTGTACTACCCGCCACATAGTGCCCATTAATGTCAGCCACAGTGCCAACATAACAGTGCCAACCACAGTGTCCCCTGTACTATCAGCCACATATTCCCCGTTAGTGTCAGCCACAGTGCCAATATAACAGTGCCAACCAGTGTCCCCTGTACTACCCGCCATATGGTGCCCATTAGTGTCAGCCACAGTGCCAATGTAACAGTGCCAACCACAGTGTCCCCTGTACTACCCGCCACATAGTGCCCATTAGTGTCAGCCACAGTGCCAATGTAACAGTGCCAACCACAGTGTCCCCTGTACTACCCGCCACATAGTGCCCATTAGTGTCAGCCACAGTGCCAACGTAACAGTGCCAACCACAGTGTCCCCTGTACTTCCCGCCATATGGTGCCCATTAGCGTCAGCCACAGTGCCAATATAATAGTACCAACCACAGCGTCCCCTGTACTACCCGCCACATAGTGCTCATTAGTGTCAGTCACAGTGCCAACCAGTGTCCCCTGTACTACCCGCAATATGGTGCCCATTAATGTCAGCCACAGTGCCAATATAACAGTTCCAACCAGTGTCCCCTGTACTACCCACTACATAGTGCCCATTAGTGTCAGCCACAGTGCCGATATAACAGTGCCAACCACAGTGTCCCCTGTACTACCCGCAATATGGTGCCCATTAATGTCAGCCACAGTGCCAATATAACAGTGCCAACCAGAGTCCCCTGTACTACCTGCCACATAGTGCCAATTAGTGTCAGCCACAGTGCCAACCACAGTGTCCCCTGTACTACCCGCCACATAGTGCCCATCAGTGTCAGCCACAGTGCCAACATAACAGTGCCAACCACAGTGTCCCCTGTACTATCAGCCACATATTCCCCGTAAGTGTCAGCCACAGTGCCAATATAACAGTGCCAACCAGTGTCCCCTGTACTACCCGCCACATAGTGCCCATTAGTGTCAGCCACAGTGCCAACATAACAGTGCCAACCACAGTGTCCCCTGTACTATCAGCCACATATTCCCCGTAAGTGTCAGCCACAGTGCCAATATAACAGTGCCAACCAGTGTCCCCTGTACTACCCGCCATATGGTGCCCATTAGTGTCAGCCACAGTGCCAATGTAACAGTGCCAACCAGTGTCCCCTGTACTACCCGCCATATGGTGCCCATTAGTGTCAGCCACAGTGCCAATGTAACAGTGCCAACCAGTGTCCCCTGTACTACCCGCCACATAGTGCCCATTAGTGTCAGCCACAGTGCCAATGTAACAGTGCCAACCACAGTGTCCCCTGTACTACCCGCCACATAGTGCCCATTAGTGTCAGCCACAGTGCCGATATAACAGTGCCAACCACAGTGTCCCCTGTACTACCCGCCACATAGTGCCCATTAATGTCAGCCACAGTGCCAATATAACAATTCCAACCACAGTGTCCCCTGTACTACCCGCCACATAGTGCCCTTTAGTGTCATCCACAGTGCCAATATAACAGGGCCAACCAGTGTCCCCTGTACTACCCACCACATTGTGCCCATTTGTGTCATCCACAGTGCCAACATAACAGTGCCAGCCACTGTGTCCCCTGTACTACCAGCCACATATTCTCCTTTAGTGTCAGCCACAATGCCAATATAACAATTCCAACCACAGTGTCCCCTGTACTACCCGCCACATAGTGCCCTTTAGTGTCATCCACAGTGCCAATATAACAGGGCCAACCAGTGTCCCCTGTACTACCCACCACATTGTGCCCATTTGTGTCATCCACAGTGCCAACATAACAGTGCCAGCCACTGTGTCCCCTGTACTACCAGCCACATATTCTCCTTTAGTGTCAGCCACAGTGACAATATAACAGTGCCAACCATAGTGTCCCCTGTACTACCCGCCACATAGTGCCCATTAGTGTCAGCCACAGTGCCAATGTAACAGTGCCAACCACAGTGTCCCCTGTACTACCAGCCATAGTGCCCATTAGTGTCAGCTACAGTGCCAATGTAACGGTGCCAACCACAGCGTCCCCTGTACTACCCGCCACCTAGTGCCCATTAGTGTCAGCCACAGTGCACAATTACATTACCAGCCGCAACCAGACCAGTGTCACGCCAAGAGTCCCCTCATACCAGGACCGGCATCACAGAGCTCATTATTATCAGACACAGAGTCCCAGAAGAGTACCAGTCACACAGTGCCCCCTTTAGTGCCAGCCACATAGTACTCATTAGTGCCAGCCGCTGTGCCCCATAAGATTGACAGTGCCAACCATTAGTGTCAGGTACATTGTGACCGACCCTCCAGAAGTGCCAGCTGAAGACCACCGCTCGTCATCCTTCTCTCTGATATAGAAGATACATGCAAACAACAGAGGGCACTCTCGTGACTTTAAGGGTATGTTTCCACGTTCAGGAAACGCTGCGTTTTTGACGCAGCGTTGTTCCGCGGCGTCAAAAACGCAGCGTCCAGATGTTACAGCATAGTGGATGGGATTTCATGAAATCCCGACTCCACTATGCGTT
Source organism: Ranitomeya variabilis (assembly GCF_051348905.1). Classification (NCBI taxonomy): domain Eukaryota; kingdom Metazoa; phylum Chordata; class Amphibia; order Anura; family Dendrobatidae; genus Ranitomeya; species Ranitomeya variabilis. The sequence goes on along the minus strand of NC_135232.1, from coordinate 594,402,090 downwards.
AAAAAACGCATGCGTTTTTGCAGCAAAAACGTACATGCGGTGCGTTTTTTCAAAACGCAGCATGTTGCTACAATGAGCAAAACACGCAGGAACACCGCAGGTGACCTGCCAGTGACCTCAGGTGCAGTTTTGGTCAGGATTTTACCTGCATAAAATCCTGACCAAAGCCTGAAGCAAACCTGAACGTGGACACATACCCTAAGGCCGTGTGTCCACGGTAAGTAAACGCTGCTTGTTTGATGCTGCAGCGTCAAACACGCAGCGTCCAGATGTTCCAGCATAGTGGAGGGGATTTTTAGAAATCCCGTGTCCACTATGCGTGGAAACCCGCACGCGGCGGCCCTGCGACTCCGGACATGCTGCGCGTCTTTTCAGATTGCAGCATGTCCGTGCTACCTGCGGCGATGCTGCGTCGCCGCAGGTAATATCACAGGGCCCTATGCGAGGGGTGCGATGATCCCGGATGTGTACTGTACACATCCGGCATGATCGCGTCCCAGAAAGGGGGTGGGGCTTAGCGCCGAGCGGCTTCGCCGCTGCGGCGATACCGCCGCCCCTCCGGACCATGGACACATACCCTAAGGGTGAGTTTCCACGGTCAGTAAACGCTGCGTGTTTGACGCTGCGCAGAGCTGCAGCGTCAAACACGCAGCGTCCAGATGTTCCAGCATAGTGGAGGGGATTTTAGGAAATCCCGTCTCCACTATGCGTGGAAACCCGCATCCGTCTTCCCTGCGACTCCGGACATGCTGCGCGTCTTTTCAGATCGCAGCATGTCCGTACACCTTGCGGGGACGCAGCGTCCCTGCAAGGCATATCACAGGGCGCTATGCGAGAGAGCGATGATCCCGGATGTGAAGAGTTAACACATCCGGCATGATCGCGTCCCAGAAAGGGGGCGGGGCTTAGCGCCGAGCGGCTTGGCCGCTGCGGCGATACCGCCGGCCATCCTGACCATGGACACATACCCTTACAGTCAGTGTTTGTAGAAGAGAGTGGACGCGCCTCTGGCTTGCTGGTTTGGGGCCACACGGAATGCATTGTGGACCCCCGGCAGCAGGTCGTGATCCCCCCGATCCTCCAGCACTGTGTCTGGCTGTACCCAGTATTCCTAGGAAGCTTTTATTCCTCAGGCTCATGTATGGTAATTTGAGGAAACACTGAAGTAACAATAGTTTACGCTTTCACCTCCTCGATATTTCTGGCTTTTTCTTAAAGTAATAAATATTTTTTAAAATAATAAATGAAATGTAAAAAATAAGTTACACATTGTTATATGTGTTTTACATTTTGTTTTATAATTCAACAATTTTGATACCTTAGTCATAACCTTATCAATAACCCAAGCCTTAACCCTAAGTCTAGCCCTAAGGCCGGGGTCACACTTGCGAGCGTAATGCGAGAAACTCGCATCAATACCCGGCACTGCCGCTGGCACTTGGGACCAGAGCGTGCGGCTGCATGTATTTCTATGTAGCTGAACGCTCCAATCCTGAATGCTGGCGGCAGTGCCGGGTATTGAGGTGAGAGACTAAAGCGAGTTTCTCGCATTGCACTCGCAAGTGTGACTCCGGCCTTACCCTAAGTCTAGCCCTAAGGCCGGGGACACACACAACGTATAAAAAAACCGGTCCGTTTTTCACGGACGAGAATCGCACAAATGTTTCCAAAACAGTGATCCGTGTGCAGTGCGAGGATGCGATTTCCTCGCATCAAATGATCTATTTGACATCCGTGTGACATCCGTATGGCATCCGTATGCCGAGATTTTCTCGCAGGCTTGCAAAACCGACATCTAATGGATTTATGTGCTCAAATGTTCATTAAAACATATCTACAGTATGTATATATATATATATCTCATTGAGACACACATATATATATATATATATATATATATATTCTGTATTTATATTCAGTTCAGCGCGATATATGTGAAAAGCCGGTAATTCAATTGCCGGCTTCTCATTTCTCCTTCACAAACCCGACAGGATATGAGACATGGTTACATACAGTAAACCATCTCATATCCCTTTTGTTTTTGCATATTCCACACTACTAATGTTAGTAGTGCAAAATTTGGGCGCTGTAGCTGCTAAAATAAAGGGTTAAATGGCGGAAAAAATTGGCGTGGGCTCCTGCGCAATTTTCTCCACCAGAGCGGTAAAGCCAGTGACTGAAGGCAGATATTAATAGCCAGGAGAGGGTCCATGGTTATTGGCCCCCCCCTGGCTACAAACATCTGCCCCCAGCCACCCCAGAAAAGGCACATCTGGAAGATGCGCCTATTCTGGCACTTGGCCACTCTCTTCCCACTCCCGTGTAGCGGTGGGATATGGGGTAATGAAGGGTTAATGTCACCTTGCTATTGTAAGGTGACATTAAGCCAGATTAATAATGGAGAGGCGTCAATTATGACACCTATCCATTATTAATCCAATTGTCTGAAAGGGTTAATAAAACACACACATTATTAAAAATTATTTTAATGAAATAAACACACAGGTTGTTTTAATATTTTATTGCTCTCTCAATCCACCTGAAGACCCTCGCTTGGCAAAATAATAAACCCACAATATACATACCCTCTGATGAACTGTCAGGTCCCACGAAGTAAATCCATCTGAAGGGGTTAAATCAATTTACAGGCAGGAGCTGCGCTAAAGCACTCGCTCGTACCTGTAAACCCCGGGTGCTGAAAGGAAAGCTGGGTGATCTGTACTTACATTGAGTCGCGGTGAGGCGCCCTCTGCAGGATGAACTCACATGAACTCGAGCGTGGGAACTTTTCCAAGGCTGCAGTTCATGAGAACATCCACCAGAGGGCGCCTCACCGCGACTCAATGTAAGTACAGATCACCCAGCTTTCCTTTCAGCATGCTGCGATCTCACTCGGATCCTGAATACAGTGGAGAAAATATCGGATGATGGGAGCTGCACCGGAGATTAACATTGGGCCGAGTGCTATGCGATTTTTTATCGCATAGCACTCGTCCGTATTACGGTCTAGTGTGACCCCGGCCTAACCCTAAGTCTAGCCCTAACCCTAAGTCTAGCCCTAACCCTAAGCCTAACCCTAAGCCTAGGAAAAGCATATAAAAAGTGTAAAAATGTAAAAGCAGCTCTTAGTAACGAATGAAGACTGATTTGTTCTTGATTCATTAGATGATCTTCTGTCACCTCAGTTGCTGCGTATGCAGAGTGCAGCAGGTGACAAGTCATAGGCTGTTGCACTCTGCATAGGCAGCGACCGAGATGACAAAGATCACCTCATTATGTTTGAGTTTTGCCATATCAGTCACTGCCTATGAAGAGCGATGCATCCGATGATAAATCTCGACTTCGATGCTCTACATAGACGTGCACTCACTGCTCTGCAAGAAGGAGTGGCGCCATCAGACTCCAATCATTTAGCAACGAATGCTGGCAAAATTTTGAGCCCCCACAGACTATGCCGCCCCGTGCATGCCCCCAGGTTACACCACTGCCCCGTTTATAATGTAGGTGGACCTCTTTCAAATCTTGACTGCGGCTCCCTGCATAGGCAGCACTGGACACTCATTCACTGCTCTCCAAGAAGGAGCGGCGCTGTCAGACGTCGATTATTTGACAGTGGATGCAGATGATATTTTGAGCCCCCATAGACTGTGCCGTCCCGGTGGATACCCCCACGTTATACCACTGCCCCCATTTATGACAAAGGGGAACCTCTATGACTGGTGTAAACAGGAAGAATTATTTTTGGAGGATATTACACAATATATGTAACAGAAATGCGAAGACTAAAAGGCAAAAAACTGATCTGATCATTCTTCAAAAATGCCACCCTCAGCTGCGCTGGGCGCTGCTTTCCGTGACGTAAGTGTGTAGGGGCGCTCACATCTGTGTCAGCATCGTGACATTGCCGTGTGTTGTGGCTTACACTTGGTTTCCTGCCGCTCAGACTGTGAGCAATGAGCAGGAATTTAGAGCGAGCAGCGAGCGCGGCTTCTAACCCTTCACTTACAGATTTTCTACACGCTGGCAGGGATGGCAAATGACTACCAGCAAGGTAAGTGCCGGCACGTCATGGTCGCCCTGGCCAGAACCTGCACAACTTCTCTGCTCATTAAGGGTTATATAATTAATGCCCCAAAGGTCATAGGTTACCTAATAATGATCGAGGAGCCACTGACTAAAAAAATCACAAATTCTTGCACTTTGATTGGATACCGAAAATGTCAAAACAGGTGTCTGGATGGTTGTAAGTCACTGATTGCCATGAAGATGTTCTTCAGCAGCTGCGGTTTGTATTGAGATGTTGGATTGTAGAACCTCTTCGTAATTAACCCTTGACGTTGACTCTTCTGTCCTCTTAAAATACTATTTAAGCTGCTGCAGAACATTTTAAAAGTGGAGGCTTAAAGGAGTTACTCCCATCTCAAACAGCAATATCTCAATCTGTGTGGTCCCCCATGTCACTGCTGCTGAGAATGAATAGTTGGTAGTGCCCGCACGGTCCTCTCAGCTCACTTCTATGGCCGAACTGCACATGGGCGGCTTACAATTTATTCACAGGAGCTGGCGGACCCTGATTATCAGTTTACACTCTAGAGGTGTACTGTCATGTGATGTTCGTGGCAAAGCACAGAAAACAGTGAGTACTGGCCCTTTAAAGAACGAGTCAGCAAATAGGCTCTTGCAAACTCTTTGTCATTGCAAAAATTAAGCGCTGTACTGTATATACTCTGTTTGATGTTTGTTTCTTGCCGCTACTGCATGTTATATATATGTTCACTCTGGGTACTGAGCAGTGGGCACACAGGATGGCCATGATCGACCATTGTAGGTGTCAGTCTACAAGCAGTATGCAGACTACCCTGACAAAATACAGCTAAGAGAAGAGTTACACAGTTTTAGGCAAGAGCTGCCCGTGGGGAAAAACTGCCAAAAAGTGATAGTTGCACAAGAATATAAGATAAGAACTAAGTAGTGTAGCTGTGAATCCAGCCCTGGGCTGCAAAAACACTTACTAGAAAGCAGGAGTATCATATGTGTATGTCTCTCTGCTCCTCCTCCCTCCATAGACCTCAATAGGCAGCTATAATGTGATCTCTGCCATTGTTTAGTGCAAGGTGGATGTTAGCTGTAAATCAGAGTGAATAATAAGTTCAGGAGGCATGGGGAAGAGAAGTGGTTCATGAGTGGAGACAGAAGCATATTATTCTGATAAGATATATAACAGAGTTTCCTAAATTCTCCGGTTTGGGGAAATGACAGTGACCATGTAAGAGCGCTAAAAAGGGTTGCACTGATTGAATGAGTTAGCCATATACACAAGTGGCCAAAATTGTTGGTAGCCCTCGCATAATGACAGAAAAACCCACAATGGTCACAGAAATAACTTGAATCTGACAAAAGTAATAATAAATAAAAGATCTATGAAAATGAACAAATGAAAGTCAGAGATTGCTTTTCAACCATGCTTCCACAGAATTTAAAAAAAAATAAAACTCATGAAATAGGCCTGGACAGAAATGATGGTACCCTTAACTTCATATTTTGTTGCACAACCTTTTGAGGCAATCAGTGCAATCAAACGATTCCTGTAACTGTCAATGAGACTTCTGCACCTCTCGACAGGTATTTTGGCCCTCTCTTCAAGAGCAAACTGCTCCAGTTGTATCGTGTTTGAAGGTTGCCTTCTCCAGATGGCATGTTTCAGCTCTTTCCAAGATTTAGGTCAGGGCTCATAGAAGGCCACTTCAGAATAGTCCAATGTTTTCCTCTTAGCCATTCTTGGGTGTTTTTAGCTGTGTGTTTTGGGTCATTATACTGTTGCGAGACCAATGACCTGCGACTGAGATCAAGCTTTCTGACACTGGGCAGCACATTTCTCTCTAGAATTCCTTAATAGTCTTGAGATTTCATTGTACCCTGCACAGATTCTAGACACCCTGTGCCAGATGCAGCAAAGCAGTCACAGAACATAACGGAGCCTCCTCCATGTTTCACAGTAGGGATACTGTTCTTTTGTTGATATGCTTCATTTTTCCGTCTGTGGACATAGAGCTGATGTGTCTTGCCAAAAAGTTTCATTGTGGTCTCATCTGTCCATAGGACATTCTCCCAGAGGCTTTGTGGCTTGTCAACATGTAGTTTGGCAAATTCCAGTCTGGCTTTTTTACAATTTTTTTTTCCACATTGGTGTCCTCCTTGGTCGTCTCCCATGAAGTCCACTTTGGCTCATACAACGACGGATGGTGCAATCAGACACTGATGTTCCTTGAGCTTGAAGTTCACCTTTAATCTGTTTAGAAGTTTTTCTGGGCTCTTTTGTTACCATTCGTATTATCCGTCTCTTTGATTTGTCATCAATTTTCCTCCTGTGGCCACGTCCAGGGAGGTTGGCTACAGTCCCATGGATCTTACATTTCTGAATAATATGTGCAACTATAGTCACAGAAACATCAAGCTGCTTGGAGATGGTCTTATAACTTTTACCTTTAACATGTTTGTCTATAATTTGTTTCTTATCTCCTGAGACAACTCTTTCCTTTGCATCCTCTGGTCCATGTTGAGTGTGATACACATCATGTCACCAAACAGCACAGTGAGTATCTGCAGCCTTATATATAGGCCACTCACTGATTCCAAGATTGTAGACACCTGTGATGCTAGTTAGTGGACACAGCATGATTTATCATGTCCTTTTGTCACATTGTTTTCAGGGGTACCATCATTTCTGTCCAGGCCTATTTCATGAGTTTTATTTTTTTTTAATTCTGTGAAAGCATGGTTGAAAAGCAATGTCTGACTTCATTTGTTCATTTTCATAGATCTGTTGTTATTTATTATTACTTTTGTCAGATTCAAGTTATTTCTGTGGCATTTGTGGGTTTTTCTGTCATTCAACAAGGGCTACCAACAATTTTGACCGCGTGTGTAACTAGCCAGCCACTGAAATGATTAGTGTGCAGAACCGAGAGAAAGAAGCTGAAGAATTAAGAGACCCTTAGATCTGACAGTGGTTACAAGTACAATAATGAACACCATAGTGTATCTTCGTGGATTGTAGTGGACGTCATGGGCAAAAAAAATAAGGCAAACACTGGCGATATTGCAAGTATTTCTGCATTGCCTGACTGCGCCATCAGTTTGGTCTAGTACAGGAATATAATGGTGAAGAGACTGATCGCAGGCCATACCAACCCTTACACAGCAGGTAGCAAGTTATACTGTGGCCTGTGAATTATGGAGTTTTCAGAGTTCTGCTGTGAGTTCTACTAAGAAGGTTGGGACTGTACCAACAAAAAGGAAATGTTTCTTCTGCTGCTGGGGGGAGATCGTCTGCTGTGAGTGGTTTGCTAACTATAAGAATAGACTGTTCCTCTTGCATCTGCCAAGCTCTGTGCCTGAACTCTGAAGTGAAACCACCAAACTCTGTTCCATCATTCTGTAGTGTAATTCAATATCTGTAACTATCAACCTGAATGACTAAACTCAGAAGTGTAACCTCCAAGCTCTGGTCCATTATACTATTGTGCAACTATCATGCTCAATGCCTCAACTCAGAGGTGTAGCCTCTAAGCACTTTCCATCATACTATTATGTAAAGACCAAGTTCAATCCCTCAACTCATAGGTGTAACCGTCAAAGCTCTGTGCCATTATACTGTTGTGTAACCACCAAGCTCAATGCCCCTACTCAGAAGTGTAACCATCAAGCTCTGTTCCATTGCACTGTTATGTATCCAAGCTTAATCCCGCAACTCACAGGTGTAACCAAGATGTTCTGTAGCATTATACTGTTGTGTATCTACAAAGCTTAATGCATGCCTCAACTAAGAAGTGTAACCCCCAAGCTCTGTGCCATTATACTGTTGTGTGACCATCAAGATAAAAGTCTCAACTCAGTATTGTAACCTCGCAGCTCTAGCCATTATATTGTTGTGTAAAGACCAAAATCAATCCCTCATCTCAGAGGTGTAAACTTCCTCCAACCATTTTAGATGAGCATTATGACAGCAAAGGCAAACCAGTCTACTGTGGCATTGTATAGCTGGCAAAAGATTTTCTGCTGTGGCAAAATCAGGAGTCCCATATAAGTGTGTGGCTTTTGTTTCACAATGGTCATCGAGGACAAGTCTAAAATCTGTGACCTTAATGTCCTCTTTTCTGGCCAGCTGGACATCGTTGATTTTGAGATCTCCATGGTTGAACCCTTGGGAACATATTGTATACCATCAACCATCTCATGCTAACTGTCATGGAATGGTGATTAAACAAATACTCCTTTATGAGGTGGTAACGAGTGTCCCCACTGACCAGCTTCATGATGTAGATATAGTTTTCACTATGAAAAGCACCATAGCCATACAACAGAAACCTTCTGAAATTTGTCATTTGCAGGAAAAGGCCCTCTACAAGTCCAGTTGTATAGGACTGTCTTCTACACGTTATCTCCGGATGGAGTCTGTGGCTAACATCACCTTCCCATAACATCCATATCCCACATGGTTGAATGTGAATTTGTCTAAGCTTAGGGGTATGGTGGACAGGTCAGAGTTCTCAGCTTTTGTTTTCGTTTTTTAACAGTCTACTGTCCAATTGCTTTATGATCCTCATGGGTTCAAGTTTTTTTTTACTGTGTTCAGCCCAATCCTCATCTTTTATAATGCCAGAGAGGCTTCCTGACTCACATTTTTTATCAGTCATTTCATTTTATATTTCTTCATGTTTGGTGCTCTTTCTTGGATTTTTTCTTAGGTGCAGCATGACCATCTGTAGTTCTCATTGTAGGACTGTCTCTGCTCTTGATATCAGTCCTATTTCTGGACCAGCTCCCTTCTCCAGCATCTCTGCATGCCTCATCTGTCTTGCTAGACTCTTTCTCCTTTTTGCCTTCTTCCAGGCATTAAGTTGGTCAGCAATAATGCAGAACCTTGTGTCCCCCATGATGTTCTCTTTGGTGTTTTTTTTAGATATAAAATAACTCTTCTCCAGCATCTTTGTAGCCCCATTATGAAGAAAGGTTTTGTAGTTCAGATGGTGAGGTCTCCAGGTGGTAGCATCCTTCTGCAGGATCTTTCTTCCTTTCTTCTCCTCTTTGGAGTGACTCCATTTGTCTCTTCTCCACACCTCTCGCATTTTGTGGGTGGTTTTTGATTTCTGCTATATCTCATGTTGAGTTTTCAGTCTTCAGCAGAGAAGGTCAACATATCACATGAACAAGGCAAAACACAGAGAATCTCAGCTTACCAATCTGAGATTTGTGAAATATGAGCATCAAAGATCAAGTACTGAAAATGGTCGGTCACTTAGCACTGTCATGTCACTCGAAACTGTGAGGTCACAACTGTTCTTGGAGATATAATTTCATGCCAATCATTTGTCTCTTATGTGGCATGGGATTATAAAACCCCCTGCAGCTAGCAGCAAGGGGGCCAAGCCTTGAGCAGCTTAGAGCAGGACAAAGGCTGGCTTGCAATATAGAGTCATGCTGAAGATGCCAAAAAACATTCTAGAAACATGATTCCCCAAAGAGTTATGGAGATTCTATACATCCTAGCTGTAAATGGTGTATATTTCCGAAATCTCTATAGCATGGCGAACACCCGCCTGGGTCTCAACCCTTTCTAGCACCCAGGGGTATGGAGATACATAGAACATCTAGGAGAGGCTAGGTGGATGGGTCTTTCAGCATGATAATGATCCCAAGCACACCACCAGGGCAACGAAGGAGTGGCTTGGTAAGAAGCATATGAAGGTCCTGGAGTGGCCTAGCCAGTCTTCAGATCTCAACCCCATAGAAAACCTTTGGAGGGAGTTGAAAGTGAGTGTTGCCCAGCAACAGGCCCAAAACATCACTGCTCTAGAGGAGATCTGCATGGAGGAATAGACCAACATAGCACCAACAGTGTGTGCCAACCTTGTGAAGACTTACAGAAAACGTTTGACCTCTGTCAATTTTTACTCTCATAGTTGTAGTCTATCTATGATCTATGATGTCAATTACAGGCTTCTCTCATCTTTTTAAGTGGGAGAATTTTCACAATTGGTGGCTGACTAAATACTTTTTTTCCTCACTGTAATTCAACCTTGGGCTGCTCCTATTCTCTCGATCCACAAATCCTCACTTCTATTTCTCGGTTTAACTTTTCATGATACTGGGGCTGGTTTCTGGCCCGATATAATCTCATTAGCGGTCCCGGCTTATATGGAATGTGGAACAGGTGGCAGTCCTACTGGGCTGATAATACTCTTTTTCACTGGTGCTAGTGAAAGGGGCCTCTCAGCCTATCAGGGTTGTGAGCGAGTGTGGTGCCACATCAGTGGCTGCGTTGTCCATATCCTCTTACTATTTCCCATGCCTCCCTGTTCCCGTGTGGACAGAGTGTGTGTAAAACTGCACCAAGCTGACCTTACGTGTTCCCAGGGGGTGCGGAACGTCACATTGGTGCAAGTGAGGAGACCACACCACGTGATCTCGCTGACATAATAGTGATGTCAGGCAGGGTGTGAGGTGCGGGTTCATCACATGTGGTGGAACCTAAGATTAAAGGTGAGGTTCACTGATTTGCAGCGATAGGACAGTAGTGCTTTACATTTTCAGAATTTTCTAAAGGGACATTTAAAAACTGGTTTCTAACAAAACAACCCTGAGCAGTTCCAGGTTAACTGTAGATAACCGTTTGGCCAACAGCAGTATCTCCTGACTACCCCAAACCACACACATACACTCTTGCCCTAGAGCTGGTCCAAAGTGCTTGTGTTCTCAATAGTGAGAGGGGAATAGGCAGATGCCAGGCATCTCTGGCGGCTCCTTATCCCTCTTGAGAATGAAGATAAGACATTTGCAGCCTGAGTGCAACATCCTGTTCAGTTCTATATAGACTAAAGCCCCCGTCTCACTAAGCGAGATCGCTAGCGAGATCGCTGCTGAGTCACAAGTTTTGTGACGCAACAGCGACCTCAGTAGCGATCTCGCTATGTGTGACACGTACCAGCGATCAGGCCCCTGCTGTGAGATCGCTGGTCGTGTCGGAATGGCCTGGACCTTTTTTTGATCGTTGAGGTCCCGCTGGGTAGCACACATCGCTGTGTTTGACACCTTAACAACGACCTCGTTGACGACTCAGACACTGAATCGTCATAATAGCTCCCATGTGACATCGTTGTACAGGTCGCTACAGGTCGCTGGTGAGATGTCAAACAGTGAGATCGCAGCAGCGATCGTTGGGAAGATCTCACTGTTTGACATCTCACCAGCGACCACATAGCGACGCAGCAACGATCCCTGACAGGTCGTATCGTTGTCGGGATCGCTTTAGCGTCGCTAAGTGAGACGGGGCCTTAAATGGAGGAAGTGAGAAGTTATCAGCATGAGAGATTCTCACTTATGGCCTTCCCTGATAACAATCTCATGATCAGAAACCTAAAAAAGTGAGCAATGCCGTCTGTTGATGAAGGCAAACGGTCTAGTAGATGCGAGATCTATACTACTGTGAGTTATACAGTAGTGTTCAAAATAATACTGTGTTCAAAAACAAGAGTTAATCACAAAATCTTTACACTAATCTTTATTTCCAGCACTGGGAACATTGCACACTGTTTTCTAATTCAAAACATGAAGAGAAATGAATATACTGTAATATTAAACTACTTCACAGAAAATAAAAAATGAGCATTGGGCTGTTCTAAAAAATAGCAGGGTCTGCATTTGTCTTTATAAACTCACAATATGTATTTTTTTGTGGATTTAGCATTCCTGTGAATCACTAACCTAATATTTAGTCATTACCCACAGTTTTTTTTAGAGCTGCTTCATATCTATGTTGTATAGAGCCACCCAACTTCTGGCACCTGTCACCTGCTATTCCAGTCCAGGATACTGGGACTACATCACACAATTCTGGGATATTTGTTGGCGTTGCCTCAGAAACTGCATTTTTGATGTCACCCCACAAGTGTCCTATCAGATTAAGGTCCGGGATTGGGCCGGCCTCTCTATAACCTGAATTTTGTTTGACTGGAACCAAGATTTTGCTCGTTTACTGGTGTGTTTAGAGTCGTTGTCTTGTTGAAACCCCCATTTCAAGGGCATATCCTCTTCAGCGTAAGGTTATATGACCTCGATAAGTATTTTACTATATGGAAACTGGTCCATGATCTCTGGTAAGCGGTAAATAGGTCCGGTGCCATAGTAACAGAAACATGCCCATATCATGCTGCTGGCACCACCATGCTTCACTGTCTTCAGAGTGTACTATGGGTGAATGCAGAGTCTGGGGGCCGTCTGACGAACAGACTGCGGCCCTTGAACCGAAAAAGAACAATTTTGCTTTCATCAGTCCACAAGATGTTTCTCCATTTCTCTTTAGGCCAGTTGATGTGTTCTTTGGCAAATGGTATCCGCTTCAGTAGATGTCTTTTTTTTTGCTAAGAGATTAGCGTCACGCAGGTGTCTTCTACCTGTCACAGTCCTCACAGGTAACATGAGCCTGTCTGTGATCATCCTGGAGCTGATCATTGGCTGAGCATTTGCCATTCTGGCTATTCTTCCATCCATTCGCATGGTAGTCTTCTGTTTTCTTCCATGTCTCTCTGGTTTGGCTTTCCATTTTAAATCATTGGAGATCATTTAGCTGATAAGCCTATCATTGTCTGCACTTCTTTAACCCTCTCCAACTTTCTGATTAAACTACGCCGTTCTTCCAAACAATGTCTGCAATGACCCATATTTCTTAGGCTTTCAAGGAGAAAAGCATGTACACCATGTTCTGGCTTCACCCTTAAATAAGGACCCCCTGATTCACCCGTTTTCTTCACAGAATGATTGACCTCACTAACGATCTCCACACTGCTATTATTGTGAACACTTCCCCCTTTCAATTAATTATTCTAATACACAGACTCAAAAACCTGCAGATCATGAATGCGGAGTCTGGTGGTTTTCTTAACATCTACTGCACCAACTGGTAAATTGTTTGACATGTGGTAATATAATTTACTAGCTATTGAACCCGTTCTACGCCCGGGTGGCGAGCATTTATATTGGAATATGGTCTCCATCCTGGTATGTGCTGCTCCTATCCTGTCATATGCTGCTCCATCCTGCGCCCCCATCCTGTCATGTGCTGCTCCACCGTGTCATGTGCTGCTCCATCCTGCGCCCCCATCCTGTCATGTGCTGCTCCACCGTGTCATGTGCTGCTCCATCCTGCATCCCCATCCTGTCATGTGCTGCTCCACCGTGTCATGTGCTGCTCCATCCTGCGCCCCCATCCTGTCATGTGCTGCTCCACCGTGTCATGTGCTGCTCCATCCTCATCCCCATCCTGTCATGTGCTCCCATCCTGCGCCCCCATCCTATCACGTGCTGCTCCATCCTGCGCCCCCATCAGTGCGGGCGGCTGTGCTGAGTGCGGGCGGCTGTATGTGGCTGTGCTGAGTGCGGGCGGCTGTATGTGACGTGGCTGTGCTGGGTGCGGGCGGCTGTGCTGGGTGCGGCAGCTGTGGACGGCTGTGCTGGGTGCGGTGGCTGTGCTGGGTGCAGCGGCTGTGCTGGGTGCAGCGGCTGTGCGTGGCTGTAGGCGGCTGTGCGTGGCTGTGGGAGGCTGTGCTGGGTGCGGCGGCTGTGCGTGGCTGTGGGCGGCTGTGCTGGGTGCGGCGGCTGTGCTGGGTGCGGTGGCTGTGCTGGGTGCGGCGGCTGTCCGTGGCTGTAGGCGGCTGTGCGTGGCTGTGCTGGGTGCGGAGGCTGTGCGTGGCTGTGGCGGCTGTGCGTGGCTGTGCTGGGTGCGGCGGCTGTGCTGGGTGCGGCGGATGTGCTGGGTGCGGCGGCTGTGCTGGGTGCGGCGGCTGTGGGTGGCTGTGCTGGGTGCAGCGGTTGTGCGTGGCTGTGGGCGGCTGTGCTGGGTGCGGCGGCTGTGGGCGGCTGTGCGTGGCTGTGCTGGGTGCGGCGGCTGTGCGTGGCTGTGGGCGGCTGTGCGTGGCTGTGGGCGGCTGTGCTGGGTGCGGCGGCTGTGCTGGGTGCGGCGGCTGTCCGTGGCTGTGGGCGGCTGTGCGTGGCTGTGGGAGGCTGTGCGTGGCTGTAGGCGGCTGTGCGTGGCTGTGGCGGCTGTGCATGGCTGTGCTGGGTGCGGCGGATGTGCTGGGTGCGGCGGATGTGCTGGGTGCGGCGGCTGTGGGTGGCTGTGCTGGGTGCGGCGGCTGTGCGTGGCTGTGCGTGGCTGTGGGCGGCTGTGCTGGGTGCGGCGGCTGTGGTCGGCTGTGCTGGGTGCGGCGGCTGTGCGTGGCTATGGGTGGCTGTACGTGGCTGTGGGCGGCTGTGCTGGGTGCGGCGGCTGTGCGTGGCTGTGGTCGGCTGTGCTGGGTGCGGCTGTGCGTGGCTGTGGGCGGCTGTGCGTGGCTGTGGGCGGCTGTGCTGGGTGCGGCGGCTGTGCGTGGCTATGGGTGGCTGTGCGTGGCTGTGGGCAGCTGTGCTGGGTGCGGCGGCTGTGCGTGGCTGTGGGCGCCTGTGCGTGGCTGTGGGCGGCTATGGTCGGCTGTGCTGGGTGCGGCGGCTGTGCGTTGCTGTGGGCGGCTGTGCGTGGCTGTGCTGGGCGCGGCGGCTGTGCTGGGTGCGGCCATTTTCTTGGTCCTGCTCCCGGAGTCGGCGCCTGCGCAGTCCGCGCTTTCCGGCGCCATTTTCTTGAAGACACTGCAATGTGTCTTCAAGAAAATGGCGCCGGAAAGCGCGGACTGCGCAGGCGCCGATTCCGGGAGCAGGGGGACAGTCACGGCCCGGAAGCGCGTCGGTGGAACGGGTCAGGTAAGTATACTCACCCTCCGCCTCCTGGCTCGTCCCTGCTTGTCTGGTGGAGATCGCGGTGTGCGTTCAGCTCTTACGCATACCGCGATCTCCTGGGAGCGTCGCTCTGTGCGGTCCAGACTGCGCCGGCGCTTGCGCTTGCGCAGTCTATAGAGGCTTCGGACAGAGTGACGCTCCCAGCGTTATATTATAGATACCAAAAACAGTGATTAATCTGGTTAATTATATTAGACTGCTAGTATTTTGAGCACTACTGTAGGTACAGTATCACACAAAAGCGAGTACATGCCTCACTTTAAAAAATATATATATATTATATCTTTCCATGGGACAACACTGAAGATATGACACTTTGATACAATGTAAAGTAGTCAGTGTGCAGCTTGTACAACAGGGTAAATTTGGTGTCCTCTAAATATCACATATTATACTATTATGTGGGTACTGTATTGTGCTCTTATCTAGGCATTATATGGTACTATTATGTGGGTACTGTATTGTGCTCTTATCTATGCATTATATACACTGCTCAAAAAAATAAAGGGAACACTAAAATACCACATCCTAGATATCACTGAAATAAATATTTCAGTTGCAAATCTGTATTCATTACATATTGGAATGTGTTGAGAACAATTAAACATAAAAATGATAAATGTAAATCAAAATGAATATCTCATGGAGGTCTGGAGTTGGAATGATGGTCAAAATCAAAGTGGAAAATGAAGTTTAAGGCTGATGCAACTTCAGTGGAAATGCCTCAAGACAAGGAAGTGATGCTCAGTAGTGTGTGTGGCCTCCACGTGCCTGTATGATATCCCTACAATGCATGGGCATTCTCCTGATGAGGCAGCGTATGGTCTCCTGAGCGATCTCCTCCCAGACCTGGACTAAGCATCTGACAACTCCTGGACAGTCTGTGGTGCAACGTGACGTTGGTGGATGGTGCGAGACATGATGTCCCAGATGTGTTCAATCGGATTCAGGTCTGGGGAATGGGTGGGCCAGTCCATAGGTTCAATGCCTTCATCTTGCAGGAACTGCTGACACACTCCAGCCACAGGAGGTCTGGCATTGTCCTGCACTAGGAGGGACCCAGGGCCAACCACACCAGCATATGGTCTCACAAGGGGTCTGAGGATCTCATCTCGGTACCTAATGGCAGTCAGGCTACCTCTGGCGAGCACATGGAGGGCTGTGTGGCCCTCCAAAGAAATGCCACCCCACACCATTACTGACACACTGCCAAACCGGTCATGCTGAAGGATGTTGCATGCAGCAGATCACTCTCTACGGTGTCTCCAGACTCTGTCACGTCTGTCACATGTGCTCAGTGTGAACCTGCTTTCATCTGTGAAGAGCACAGGGCGCCAGTGGCGAATTTGCCAATCCTGGTGTTCTATGGCAAATGCCAAGCATCCTGCACATGTGTGCTGTGAGCACAACCCCCATCTGTGGACGTTGGGCACTCAGACTATCCTCATGGAGTCGATTTCTAACCATTTGTGCAGACACATGCACATTTGTGGCCTGCTGGAGGTCATTTTGCAGGGCTCTGGCAGTGGTCCTCCTTTTCTTATTTGGACATAGTCTGAGGTAGCGGTCCTGCTGCTGGGTTGTTGCCCTCCTACGGCCCCCTCCACGTCTCTTGGTGTACTGGCCTGTCTCCTGGTAGTGCCTCCAGCCTCTGGACACAGCAAACCTTCTTGCCACAGCTTGCATTGATGTGCCATCCTGGATGAGCTGCACTACTTGAGTCACTTGTGTGGGTTGTAGCATCCGTCTCATGCCACCACGAGTGTGAAAGCACAACCATCATTCAAAAGTGACCAAAACATCAGTCAGAAAGCATTGGTACTGAGATGTGGTCTGTGGTCCCCCTGCAGAACTATTCCTTTAGTGAGTGTGTCTTGATAAATGCCAATAATTTCCATCTGCTGTCTATTCCATTTGCACAACAGCATGTGAAACTGATTGTCAAACAGTGTTGCTTCCTAAGTGGACAGTTTGATTTCACAGAAGTTTGATTTACTTGGAGCTATATTCTGTTGTTTAAGTGTTCCCTTTATTTTTTTGAGCAGTGTATGTAAGTACTTGGATAATACAGTAATTAACCAGAGCCAGCATGGGTTTCCAGCAAAGAAGTCATGCCAGACTAATCTAGTTTAATATATAGTTTTCCTACTATTTTGCATGATTCACTTTCATTAGATGAATATCTATCTCTGTCTTTGTGCTCAGCGGCCTTGCATATGTTCTGACATTGTTCGTTATATTTTGTTTAATTTTAATATGTGCAATAAAACCATGTTTTAAGGATTATACCCTTGGTGGTCTGATACCCCTCTTTCGCCTTACCCAATTCATGAGTTATTGTCCTCATTTATGCGAGTTGGGACATTTGTGTTAGGCATTATATGGTATAATTAAGTGGGTACTTTATGGTGTTATATGGTACTCTTATCTAGGCATTACATAGTAGTACCATGTAATATGTGGGCACTGTATGGTACTATTTTGTAAGCATTATAAGGTACCATTATGTAGGCATTATATGGTACTAATAGGTGGGCACTGTATGGTACACTTATCTAGGCATTATATGGTACTATTTTGTAGGGTACTATCATGTAGGAACTATATGGTACTATGATGTGGACACTTTATGGTACATGTGAAGGAAACAGGAAGGAGCCACAGCTCGCCACCCCACCTGTCGTCACTCTTACATCAGCGGGATCCCGTGGTAAGGTTTCCCCACTTGTACCAACATGCCGTTCGGCACCCCCTAGGGACACATAAGGTCAGCTTGGCACAGTTATACACAGACACCCCCTGTCCACACGGGCCAAGGAGGCACAGGGAGTGAGAGAAGTTGGCCCACGCCGTCACTGACACACTCGCCCACAACCCCGATAGGCTGAGAGGCCCTTTTCACTAGTGCCAGTAAAACAGAACCTTATCAGCCCGGTAGGACTGCAACCATTTTCCTTGTTCGATATACGCCTGGTTCATCATCGGGAAAGAAACCAGCCCCAGTACTGTGTGATTAGGCCGAGAAACGGACGTGTGGATTCGTTGGATTGAGATAAAAGAGCAGCCCAAGGTTAAATTATATATTTAATGGCCTTAAGGGCACACTAGATAATACACTATATATACACAAAGGCATACATATACAATGGTCAGATATGCAAATATAATAGTGTTAGGACAAAGGGTACAAACAGAACATATAGTCAATTACCAGTTACCATATATACTCGAGTATAAACCGACACCCCTAATTTTGCCACAAAAAAACTGGTAAAACTTAATGACTCGAGTATAAGCCTAGGGTGGGAAATGCAGCAGCTACTGGTAAATTTCAAAAATAAAAATAGATACCAATAAAAGTAAAATTGATTGAGACATCAGTAGGTTATGTGTTTTTGTATATCCATATTGAATCAGGAGCTCTATATAATGCTCCACACAGTTCATGATGGGCGCCATAAGATGCTCCATAGAATATTATGCTCCATATAATGCAGCACAAAGCTTGATGGCCCCATAAGATGCTCCATAGATTATGCCCCATATGCTGCTACGATAAAAAAAAAATGACATACTCACCTCTCGTTGCTCAGGTCCCCGGCTTTTTTGCGATATTCACCTGTCCCCGTTCCACCGCTGTGCACCGCTCCGTCTTCCGGCTCTCTGTCTGTTCAGGCAGAGGGCGGCGTGCACACTAATCACGTCATCGCGCCCTCTGACCTGAACATCACAGCCAGAGGACACGTAAGACGGAGCCCAGTGGTGGAAAAGGGACAGGTGAATATCGCAATGCTCACCCTCCCCCGTTATACTCACCCTCCCGATGCGGTCCCTGCTTCTCCGTCGTCCTGGGCTGGCAGCTTGTTCCTGTGTTCAGCGGTCACTGGTACCGCTCATTAAAGTAATGAATATGCGCTCCACCCCTATGGGAATGGAGTCACATCCATATTCATTACTTTAATGAGCGGTACCACGTGACCGATGAACACAGGAAGAGCTGCCGACGCCCGGAGACCATCGCTTCGCATCGGAGAAGCTGTGAGGGACTGCGCCGGGAGCAGGCGAGTATGATGTGACAGCCACCGCTCCCCCCTCCCCCACCGACCCCTGTGAATGACTCGAGTATAAGCCGAGAGCGGCACTTTCAGCCTAAAAAAATAGGCTGAAAATCTCGGCTTATA
Organism: Ranitomeya variabilis; assembly: GCF_051348905.1. Taxonomy (NCBI): domain Eukaryota; kingdom Metazoa; phylum Chordata; class Amphibia; order Anura; family Dendrobatidae; genus Ranitomeya; species Ranitomeya variabilis. The sequence continues at coordinate 594,383,083 of NC_135232.1, read as the reverse complement.
CTCGAGTATATACGGTAGATGAAAGGCCTGGCTTGTGGGGGAGGGGCTGCCACATGGGAAACCTGTGTTACCGTCAGTGTGTGACTTGTCCTCACTGGGTTAGTGGGTTAAGAATTGGCTCATGGATAGTAAACAAAGGGTGATTAATGGGGCACACTTGGACTGGGTAGCAGTTTGTAGTGGGGGTACCACAGGGGTCAGTATTGGGCCCTCTTCTTTTTAACATTTATTAAAGACCTTGTAGGGGGCATACAGAGTAGTATTTCAATATTTGCAGATGAAACTAAACTTTGCAGGGTAATCAATACAGAGGAGGACAATTTTATATTACAGGATGATTTATGTAAACTAGAAGCTTGGGCTGATGACTGGCAAATGAGCTTTAATGCGGATAAATGTAAGGAATAAATAAGATGTATAATTATGTACTTAATTGTAAAACACTGGGCAAAACCATCAAGGAAAAAGACCTGGGTGTATGGGTGGATGACAAACTCACATTTAGTTGCCAGTGTCAGGCAGCTGCTGCAAAGCCAAATAAAATAATGGGATGCATTAAAAGAGGCATAGATGCTCATGAGGAGAACATAATTTTACCTCTATACAAGTCACTAGTTCGACCACACTTAGAATACCGTGTACAGTTCTGGTCTCCGGTGTATAAGAAAGACATAGCTGAACTAGAGCGGGTGCAGAGAAGAGCGACCAAGGTTATTAGAGGACTGGGGGATCTGCAATACCAAGATAGATTATTACACTTGGGGCTATTTACCGTATATACTCGAGTATAAGCCGAGAATTTCAGCCCATTTTTTTAGGCTGAAATTGCCCCTCTCAGCTTATACTTGAGTCATGCCCAGGGGTCAGAAGGGGAGGGGGAGCAGCAGCTGTCTACTTATACTCACCTGCTCCTGGCGCGGTCCTTGGACATCCCTGGTTCTCCGGGTGCCAGCAGCTTCTTCCTGTAGTGAGCGGTCACATGGTACCGCTCATTACAGTAATGAATATGGACTCCCATAGGGGTGGAGCCGCATATTCATTACTGTAATGAGCGGTGCCATGTGACCGCTCACTACAGGAAGAAGCTGCTGGCGCAGGAGAACCAGGGACTGCACCGCGCCAGGAGCAGGTGAGTATAACGCAGTGCGCGATATTCACCTGCTCCCTGTTCCACCGACGGCCACCGCTGCGTCTTCCCCGTTCTCTGCATTGATGCTCAGGTCAGAGGGCGTGGTGACGTGATTAGTGTGCGCGCCGCCCTCTGCCTGAACGTCAGTGCAGAAGACACATCGGCGGCCGTCGGTGGAACGCGGACCGGTGAATACAGCCAGTGACCGGGGCCTGAGAGGTGAGTATGTCTTTTTTTTTTTTTTTTATCGCAGCAACAGCATAAGGGGCAAATGTCTGTATGGAGCATCTTATGGGGCCATGTGCAGTGTTATATTATTATTATTTATTTATATAGCACCATTAATTCCATGGTGCTGTACATGAGAAGGGGTTACATCAAAATACAAATATCACTTACAGTAAACAAAACTAACAATGACAAACTTGTACAGAGGGAAGAGGACCCTGCCCTTGTGGGCTTACATTCTACAGGTTTATGGGGAAGGAGACAGTAGGTCGAGGGTTGCAGTAGCTCCAATGGTGTTGAGCTGGCCGTGTGGTCTTTACAGGCTGTAAGCTTCTTTGAAGAGATGGGTTTTCAGGTTTCTTTTGAAGGATCCAAAAGTAGTGGATAACCTGATGTGTTAGGGCACTGAATTCCAGAGGATGGGTGATATTCGGGAGAAGTCTTGGATGCGATTGGGTGAGGAGCGAATAAGCGTGGAGGAGAGGAGGAGGTCTTGGGAGGACCGGAGATTACGTGAGGGAAGATATTGAGAGATTAGTGTGGAAATATAAGGAGGAAAAAGGTTATGGATGGCTTTGTAGGTCAGTGTTAGTAACTTAAACTGGATACGCTGAGAAATTGGGAGCCAGTGAAGGGATTTGCAAAGAGGGGAAGCAGGAGTGTAGCGAGGAGAGAGATTAATTAGTCGGGCAGCAGAGTTAAGGATGGACTGGAGGGGTGCGAGAGTGTTAGAAGGTAGGCCACAGAGGAGTATGTTGCAGTAGTCGAGGCGGGAGATGATTAGGGCATGCGCGAGCATTTTGGTAGAGTGTGGGTTGAGGAAAGGACGGATTCTGGAAATATTTTTGAGCTGGAGGTGACAGGAGGTGGCGAGAGCTTGGATGTGCGGTTTGAAGGACAGGGTAGAGTCAAGGGTTACTCCGAGGCAGCGGATTTTGGGGACAGGGGAAAGTGTGATTTCATTTATTTTGATAGATAGATCAGGTAGGGAAGATATGCGAGATGGAGGAAAGATAATTAGTTCAGATTTGTCCACATTGAGCTTGAGGAAGCAAGAGGAGAAGAAGGAGGATATGGCTGATAGACACTCTGGGATTCTGGAGATCAGAGAGGTGACATCTGGGCCAGAGAGGTAGATCTGAGTGTCATTGGCATATAGATGGTACTGGAAGCCATAGGACCTTATGAGTTGTCCCAGGCCGAGTGTATATATTGAGAAGAGTAAGGGTCCTAGGACAGAGCCTTGAGGGACACCAACAGAGGGGGCGAGATGAAGAGGTAGTATGGGAGAAGGAAACGCTAAATGTTGGCAAGGTATGAGGAGATCCAAGATAGGGCAATGTCTTTGACCCCAAAAGAAGATTAAGGTTATATGGGGGCAAATATCTCTATGGAGCAACTTATGGGGCCATGTGCAGCATTATATGGGGCAAATATCTATTTGGGGCCATGTGCAGCATTATATGGGGCAAATATCTGTATGGGGCCATGTGCAGCATTATATGGTGCAAATATCTCTATGGAGCATCTTATGGGGGCATGTGCAGCATTATATGGGGCAAATATCTCTATGGGGCCATGTGCAGCATTATATGGGGGCAAATATCTCTATGGAGCATCTTATGGGCCATGTGCAGCATTATATGGGGCAAATATCTCTATGAGGCCATGTGCAGCATTATATGGGGCAAATATCTCTATAGAGCATCTTATGGGGCCCTTATTAACCTTTATGCAGTACTGTATGGGGCAAATGTGTCTACGGAGCATCTTATGGGGCCATTATTAACCTTTGTGCAGCATTATATGGGGCATATTTTAATATGGAGCATCTTATGGGGCCCATCATGAATTGTATGGAGCATCTTATGGGGCACATCATGAACTGTATGGAGCATTATATGGGGCTCCTGATTCAATATGGATATTCAAAAACACTTAACCTACTGATATCTCAATTAATTTTACTTTTATTGGTACCTATTTTTATTTTTGACATTTACCGGTAGCTGCTAAATTTTCCACCCGAGGCTTATACTCGAGTCATTAAGTTTTCCCAGTTTTTTGTGGCAAAATTAGGGGGGTCGGCTTATACTTAGGTCGGCTTATACTCGAGTATATACGGTAGTTTGGAAAAAAAGGCTAAGGGGTGATCTTATTTTTATGTATAAATATATGAGGGGACAGTACAAAGACCTTTCTGATGATCTTTTTAATCATAGACCGGTGACAGGGACAAGGGGGCATCCTCTACGTCTGGAGGAAAGAAGGTTTAGGCATAATAACAGACGCGGATTCTTTACTGTAAGAGCAGTGAGACTATGGAACTCTCTGCCGTATGATGTTGTAATGAGTGATTCATTACTTAAATTTAAGAGGGGACTGGATACCTTTCTGGAAAAGTATAATGTTACAGGGTATATATACTAGATTCCTTGATAGGGTGTTGATCCAGGGAATTAGTCTGATTGCCGTATGTGGGGTCGGGAAGGAATTTTTTTCCCCAATGTGGAGCTTACTCTTTTCCACATGTTTTTTTTTTGCCTTCCTCTGGATCAACATGTTAGGGCATGTTAGGTTAGGCTATTCAAAAAGTATAGTTTCTCCTTGCGGAGATCGATATGCTAAGCATGCCGAGATGAGGAGACTTAAAGCCGCAATACTCCTCTGGGTAATATGCTAATTATGCAAATTGTCTCTTCAGAGAGGAAGAGAGCTAGAACTCTAGTGCCACCTATTGGAAGGTAGCAATCCTACAAGTCAATGTTGACCCTTTAACGAGCCTTGCCACATGACTTAGGATAATAGCCAAACCAGAATCTCATTTTGCAGACAGTGTTTCGGGGTACTGCCCCTCGTCAGTGCAAAGTGGAGATCTGGTTTGGCTGTGTGAGAGGCGTCAGACCGTTATCCAAGAAGTATCGTTTCTCCTTGCGGAGATCGACATGCTAAGCATGGTTAGGCTATGGGTTGAACTAGATGGACTTGGGGTATGTTTCCACGGTCAGGAATGGCTCAGTATTTGTTCAGAATTTGATGCAGGTAAAATCTGCACCAAATCTGTATCTGAGGTCACTGGCAGGTCACCTTGTTTTTGATGCGTCTTTTACATGCGTTTTTGATACGTTTTTTCCCCGCATGCGTTTTTTTGTCACTTTAAATAAAGCGAATTGAAAGTTGGCTTCTGGGAAGGAAAAAAAAAGGGATTTAGTGTTTGCAGATATATTGGGATATGTTCCCACAGTCAGTAAACGCTGCGGGTTGGACGCTGTGTACATACACGTTTTTCATGCGGATTTGTGTGTTTTTGTAGGCAAAATAAAGATATACAAAAAACAATAATTGTGATGTAATTTCCTTGTCCAACGTCTTTTACATACTCCATTGAAGAATAATGTTTAGACACACAGATAGATCTATAGATAGATAATAGATCTATAGTTAATAGATATATGCGTCAGATACGATAGTTATAGCTATAGATAGATACGATAGATTAATAGATCTATTATTTACAGATAGATCTATCTATCTATAGATAGATATATCTATAGATAGCGGAAAAAAATATTTGGAACCAGACAAAATACCTTTACAATGTGCACGCATCCGCAGCCAGCAGTCACAGAAGGCTCCTTAAGATAATGAAAGAAAAAGGGGAAACAGCACAGCAGACTGCCAAAAAAAGTGATGTTTAATGCCCAAACGGCGTAGATAGTTAGATAGATATATCAATAGATAATACCAAGCCCGATGTTTAGTAATAAATATAATAAAGTGGTACATAGAGTTAGCCGGGATCACACATGCAAGAAACTCGGACGAGTCTCGCATCTTAATACCTGGCACTGCCGCCGGCACTCGGGAGCGGAGCGTGCAACTGCATGTATTTCTATGTAGCCGCATGCTCTGCTCCAGAATGATGGCGGCAGTGCCGGGTATTAAGATGTGAGGCTCGTCCGAGTTTCTCGCATGTGTGATCCCCAGCCTTAGGCCGGAGACACACTGCTGCGAGATACGGCCGAGTCTCGCAGGTTAAAAGCAAGCTGTGGCACCTGCACTCCGGAGCGGAGCGTGCGGCTCCATGTATTGCTATGCAGCTGCACGCTCCGCTCCGGAGTGCAGGTGCCACAGCTTGCTTTTAACCTGCGAGACTCGGCCGTATCTCGCACCAGTGTGTCTCCGGCCTTAAATAAAGACACACACACACGAAATCTGCGTTAGGCCGGTGTCACACTTGCAAAAAAACTCTCATGAGTTTCGCACCTCGATACCCGGCACTGCCGCCAGCACGCGGGACCGGAGTGTGCGGCTGCATGTATTTCTATGCAGCTGAATGCTCTGGTCCCAGTGCTGGGTATTGATGTGCGAGACTCGTGTGAGTTTCTCGCAAGTGTAACCCCGGCCTTAAGTGCAATATCTAATTTAAAAAAGAAATGGCGTGGGCTCCCGTGCAATTTTCTGTGCCAGAGAGGGAAAGCCAGAAAGTGGGGGACTGATGTTTGTAGCCTGGGAAGGGGTTAATACCCTTGGAGCTTCTCAGGCTATGAATATCAGCCCGCAGCTGTATACTTAGCCTTTACTGGCTATTAAAATAGGGGGACCCCCCAAAAAAAGAAAATGACACGGGGTTCCCCTATAATTTATAGCCAGAAAGGCTACGCAGACAGCTGCAGGCTGATATTCATAACCTAAGAAGGTACCATGGATTTTGCCCCCTCCGGCTACAAATACCAGCTCCCAGCCGCCCCAGAAATGGCGCATCTGTAAGATGCGCCAATTCCGGCACTTAGCCTCTCTCTACCCACTGCCCTGTAGCGGTGGCATATGGAGTAATAAGGGATTAATGTCACCTTTGTACGTGACATTAAGCCGGGTTAGTAATGGAGAGGCGTCTATAAGATACCTACCATTACTAATTCTATAGTTATTAATGGGTTAATAAAACACACACATGCAGAATAAAGTATTTTAATGAAATAAAACACCACACAGTTTTGCCATCTTTATTGTACACTCATTCCTGTGATGCCCTCATTCTCCTGGAAAAAAAACCCAAACAAACGAACAGTATACTCCCTGTTCCGATCCAGTCCATTTAATAACAAGTGTCCCACGACGAGTCCAGCTCTGCTACATCTGGATGCCTGACAGAGCTTGTAGATGACCACCGGAGATAACTCCTGCGATCACCTACACTTTAGCACTCATGGACAGCTGACTGTGAGAACTAGCCTAGTGTAACCTGAGATAACCCCCAGTCATGTGCACGGCTGTTCTCGCGGTAAGCTATCACGAGAACTGCCATGGACGCAGACTTTTGGCGGTGTGACAGGTAAGACCGTAAGAAAATTTGTAGACATGCGTAGTAAGCTGCGTTTTACCACATCTAATGATAGTGTATGGGAAATTTATGGTGCGGCGACAGAGCGTCGCCGCATTGTAAATAGACATGCTGCGTTCTGGAAAGACGTGCCGCATGTCCGTTTCCGCGGGTCAGCCGCCTGCGTCTTTTAGCGCATGGTGGAGATGGGATTTCATGAAAAATCCTCCACTATGCTGTAACATCTGGACGCTGCGGATCTACGCAGCATCAAACACGCTGCGTTTCCTGACCGTGGAAACATACCCTTAAAGTCTTCCTTCAACCTTTAAAACTACCGTATTTTCCGGCGTATAAGACGACTTTTTAACCCCTAAAAATTGTCCCAAAAGTCGGGGGTCGTCTTATATGCCGGGTACGGCGTGTGCAGGGAGCGATCCTGGATGTTCCCAGGGTCTGAAGGAGAGGAAACTCTCCTTCAGGCTCTGGGATCCATATTCATGTAAAAAATAAAGAATAAAAATAAAAAATATGGATATACTTACCCCTCCGAGAAGCCTGGCTGTCACCGCTGCAAGCGTCTGCCTCCGTTCCTAAGAATTGCAGAGCGTGAAAGACCTTCGATGACGTCACGGTCAGGTGACCGGTCACATGAGCGGTCACGGACCAATCACAAGACCGCGACGTCATCGAAGGTCTTTCACCCTCTGCAATTCTTAGGAACGGAGGCAGACGCTTGCAGCGGTGACAGCCAGGCTTCTCGGACGGGTGAGTATATACATATTTTTTATTTTAATTCTTTATTTTTTACATGAATATGGATCCCAGGGCCTGAAGGAGAGTCTCCTCTCTTCCAGACCCTGGGAACCACACGCCGTATAAGATGACTGGGCGCATAAGATGACCCCCGTCTTATACAGCGGGCATATCCCAAATTCCATATTTTATATAGAAAAGTTGGGGGTCGTCTTATACGCCCAGTCGTCTTATACACCAGAAAATACGGTATGTTACTATGTGACTTCCCAGAGAAAAAGCAATAGGAAATGCAGCACAAAAGCATTTAAAGGGAATCTGTCCTTATTTTGGCCCTATAAACTGCAGCGACCGCCATCAAGGGCTTATCTACAGCATTATGTAAGGCTTCTTTCACACTTCCATCTTTTCAGATGTGTCGCATTGCGTTGGCGCTACGTATCGACGGATGCGTCAAAAATAGTGAAAAACGGATGCAACGCATCCAGTATTTCGACGGATCCGCTAGATGGTTCCGTCGAAAAACTGGATCCGTTGCATCCGGTGTCCGTTTTTTGCCATCCGTTTTTATGATGGATCCGTTTTCCCTGCCTAAAAATGGGAGTCTCCCAAATGTGATTGGCTACTGGAAAATAGGGAAACCTATATATTGACTGTTTTTACACCCCATCTTTGACAGGGTTTAGAGCAAGTGGCAGAGATGGAAGGAGTGCTTGTGAGGATTGCGAACGTACTTACTGATGTTATTTTTGAGACCAATAGGCTGGAAATAATAGTTCGGGAGAAGGAGGCAGCAGCAAGAGAGAGGATTCTTCAACAGTGACGTCGCCGGCGACGCCTATGGATACATCCTATAAACGCACAGCGGATGACCCGGGGCATGTATTCAACTCTCTACATGGAGTTGCGGCAGAACCCGGATACATTTTTTAATTATGTTCGGATGAGGCAGGAACACTTGGATGTTTTGGTGGAACTTGTTGGGGATGTCATCCAAAGGCAGGACACGTATATGACGTTTTCCATCTCGCCAGCGGAGCGGCTGATGGTGACACTGCGGTGAGCCTACTTGTTATTTTTTATTTTTTTTACAATTGTTCATATTTTAGGCCATGTAAACATGTTTTAACCAATGGAAAACCACATCAGCAGTGAACATGCTGCAGAAAATACTGCGCTGAAACACTGCGTTGCATTTTCTGCCGCATGTCAATTATTTTATTGTTTGTGCCCATTCCACAGTGTTTAACACTTGCTCCATAATAGGAATGCAAAGATGTAAATATGCTGGTTTAAATACTTTGCATCAGGCCAGTCTCACATGTCCAGATAATTCCGGTACCGGAAAAATCGGTACCAGAGTTATCCGTGTCCGTGTGTCCGTGAGCTCACGTAGGCCATCCGTGTGGCACACGTGCGGCAGCCGTGTGCCGCCTGGGTACCACACGGACCGTGCAGGAGACAACACTAGAGATAAGCGCTGTCCCCTGCATCTGGTGCTGAAGCCGCCATTCATATCTTCTCTCCAGCAGCGTTCGCTGGAGAGAAGATATGAAAAATACTCACCCGCCTCCCTCGACGCTTGCTCTCCGCCCCGCAGCTTCTCCTGTATGAGCGGTCACGTGGTGCCGCCCATTACAGTGATGAATATGCGGCTCCACCCCTGTGGGAGGTGGAGCCGCATATTCATCAACTGTAATGGCAGCACCACGTGACCGCTCAGTGCAGGAGAAGCTGCAGGGCGGAGAGCAAGCGTCGAGGGAGGCGGGTGAGTATTTTAATGCCGGCGGCCGGGCGCACAGGCGGTGGGAGGGGGGTGGGGACAGGGATCTTTATTTTAAACACGGGGAAAAGAAAAAAAAAAAGGATTTTTCATATCTTCTCTCCAGCGAACGCTGCTGGAGAGAAGATATGAATGGCGGCTTCAGCACCACGTTGGGGGGACAGCGCTTACTTGTAGCGCTGTCTCCTGCCCTGCACACGGACTGCACACGGACAACATCCGTGTGCGGTACGTGTTTTACACGGACCCATTGACTTTAATGGGTCCGTGTAATACGTGCGCTCCCACGAACACTGACATGTCTCCATGTTTTGCTCGCGGACACACGGTCCGCAAAAACACACTGACATGTGCAGAGACACATTGATTTGAATGTGTCTACGTGAGTCAGTGTCTCCGGTACGTAAGGAAACTGTCACCTCACGTACCGGAGCCACTGACGTGTGAAACCGGCCTCAGGAATACATTCCAAATCCGACTATGGACATCTGGCTGCAGAGTGCGGAAAATTGAGAAACTGTGCCATTTCCCAAATTGCTTGGGTGCTGTAGATAGCAAACATATCCGTATTTCAAAACCTGCAGGATCTGTCTCAGAGTACTTTAATTACAAAAAGTACTTTTCAATAGTACTCATGGCCATAGCGGATGACAACTGTAAATTTATTGCTGTGGACATTGGAGCCTATGGCCGGTCGAACGACTCACAAGTCTACAAAACTTCTCCGATGGGCCGTTGTCTATATGGAGACAGATATGATTTTCTACCAGCAAGACCACTCCCTGGAACATCTGGACCACCTATGCCATTTCTGTTGGTGAAGAGGAATTCCAGCTGTCACCACACCTACTAAAACCTTATGCAAGTAGAGATTTGACCCGAACCAAACGAGTATTTAATTACCGCTTAACGAGAGCCAGACGAGTGGTTGAGTGCCTGTTTGGCATTTTAACCGCATAGTGGCAAGTGCTGCTAACTGCCATAAAACTGCACACACAGACTGTGGATGAGGTTGTCAAGGCCTGTGTGGTGCTGCATAATTATGTGATTTCCCAGGAGGCAGTTTCCATGGATGATGAGGACTCTGAGACAACCTTGTGGGATTTCCAAAGCAACTCTGTTCGGGCCGCAGGTTCGGTTTCCAGAATGAGGGACCACTTTGCTGAGTATTTCATGTCACCAGAAGGCAGAGTTCCATGGCAAGACAACATAGTTTGAGATCTTTCTTTGATGTCTCTGTGAATAGTGTTAATGTACAAAGTGTTATGATTTTATTGACACCAAGTTTTATTACTTAGTTCACCAAAGTTTGGTATGTTTTCTAATAAACCTAATATGTTATACCTTTTAAACATGTGTTATGGTTTTGTACCTTTTGTTTCTTATCATAGTTAACTCAAGACACTTAACAATAAAATAGTTTTGAAACAAAACAAAATTTTATTTAACATATATTTATTCTAATTTTTGTAAAACTTTTTGTGTAAAACCAATTTTTTTTACCCCTTTTTGGGGTAAACACTTTTGTTTGTTTTTTTATAAAGAATTTTTTAGAAAATATTCAACAGGTTTATTTTTTGACAAAAAAACATTTAAAATTTTTATAACTCTGTAAAATGTGGGGCGGAGATACTACTGGAGGGGCTGGAAGGTTGGACCACGTTGATGGGGGGGGAAGCTTACTGGGTTGGGGTTGATGTGACGTGGAAGGGGGGGCAGGTTGGACAGGGGGTGGAGTTGGTGTAGGTGGCAAAGTAAACGGGGAAGGAAAGTTGGACAGGGAAGAAAACGCTGGGGAGGACGTTTGATATTGGGCCTGGGTTGGGATTTGGGTCTGGGTTGCGATTGGGCCCGGGTTGGGAATTGGGCCTGGGTTGGTAATTGGGCTGGGAATTGGGCCTGGGTTGGAAATTGGGGCTGGGTTGGGAAACGGCAAGCGGCTTGGAAAGGGATGGTAGGAGAGACAGTGGCTGTGTGGGGAGGTGTGGGAGTTGGAGTGGCTTGGGTGATGACCTGCACTAGAGCAGCATGGCAGCCTTGCATTATCTGCTGGTCAAGAGTCAGCTTTTCCATGCTCCTGAGCATTGATTGGAAAAACAAGTTGTTTGGAGAATCCCTTGCATCTGAATGCTGCCTATCCAAGCGACTGCTGTGTTCACTGATGCGTGTTTGCACCATGTTGAACCCAGCAGCCACTTGCTCTCCCAAAATTTTGAAAGAGCTTCATCATCTGAGTCGGGAGCACGCTGTGAATCCTGTGAAAAGAGTAAAAAAAACAAAAAAAAAACATTAGTACACTGAAACACGAAAGTACCAAGAGAAAAAAAAACCCCTCACTGCTGGCTGACCGCTGCAGCGATTACGACGCCGACTCTGTGAGCTGCTGGGAGGACCTTCAGGTGCAGCAGGCTAAAAAAAAAAGGAAAAAGAATTATGTTGGATGTAGGCATATGTTGTATGTGTACTGTGATGTATGATAATCTGTTTTGTATGTGTTGGGTGCACTGTGATGTGTGAAGCGACTGTTTCGGCACAACTTAAACTCTGTGCGCCCGCTCCTTGGATTTCTCCACCCATCCGGTCTCCTTTTGAGAGGCCCTCGGCTGCTTCAGCTTCCTGTGAAAACATAATGCATATAGTGTTTAACATAAACTTTAACTAGAGCAAAAAAACACAAAGTTTTTATATTTACCTCACTACGCTGACGCTGTGGAGGAGGGCTCCCAGAAGAAGACATTTTTGGCCGGCTCGGTGGTCCCTGGTGTATCTGCAAGTATAAGGACACTTGTAAGCTACTATACAAATGATATTCCAAGGTTTGTGGTCTGTAATACATCAGGAAACTGGCTGGATGGCTCTGTGGTCCCTGGTGTCTCGGTGGTCCCTGGTGTATCTGCAAGTATAAAGACACTTATAAGCTGCTATACATCAGGAAACTGTCTTGATGGCTCAGTGGCCCCTGGTGTCCTGGTGGTCCCTGCTGCCTGTGTGTTCCCTGATGGTTCTGTAAGTATAAAGAATTTATACTTAGACATACAAACCCCTCAAAGTAGCTAAAGTTAAAGATTTAAAAACCACCCTGCTCAAATGATCTGAGCAATGTTCAAGCACGCCAACAAACGTTTTGAGAAACAACCCCCAAAAAATATACCCAAGGAAGACCTGTCTGAGCTGGTTTCCCCCATTTCCCCCCACCCAAAAAAAAAATACCCTCTTGTAAAATTGAAATGCCTTCACACCAGTTAAAAATGTATTGACCACATATGTGATTTGAAAAGATCCCTAAAAATAACTTAAAAAAAAAATACACCATTAAAAATTTGCTATAACCTTTTATATTAAAAAATAAACACTCAACCAACTGTGTATTGCATGTGTGGACATTTGTACATACACCAGTTTAAAGTTTACCTTTGTGAAATGATACTACGGACATTTTGAATAAAAAATTTTTTATATTTCTTTTTTTTTTTTTTTTTACCATCACAATTAGGAGCTACAATGCTCTTTATTTCAAATACAAGCACATAACGTGTAAATGTTTTCAACAATACAATAAAAAAATAAAAATAAAAAAACCAAACACACACGCAACACACACACACACACACACACACACACCACTATTACACACACACACTTAAACCACATGCTGCACACACCACACTACTTTTAATTAACTACATCACAGTAAAAAAACATGCACGCGCAGTCACCCAGACGCACGCACACGCCCGAAAGCACAGGAGCACAAACAACACATGCACACACACAAAATCACACAAACGCTTGCACAATGCATGCACACACACAAAAGCAAACAGGCACACACACAATACATGCACACGCACGAAAGCACACAGGCGCACGCCAACACACACAGATGCACATGCACAAAAGCACACAGGCAGACACAAACACACACGCACACACAGACGCACGCAAAAATGGCAGTACTCACACTGGCTGAAAGGCTGTAGCTTGGCGCTGGCTTCTGGCAGCACAATCAGGCCTCTGGCTGCCTAGGTTTTATAGCAGGCAGGCCTCTGGACGATGGCTGACTGACGCTGACTGGCTGGATGCTGGCTGGCTGGCTGCTGTCTTCTTGCTTGCACATTTGGGGTTGAAGCTCCAGGCCAGGTTTTATATAGATTTGGGGGTGTCTGGCCAAGTGGCTACAAAATCCTGATTGAGCATGCTCAGTGTAAAAAAACGTATTCCAGTGCTGGATTCCGTCAAACAACGTGTCACGACGGATCCTGCGTCCATAGGCTTCCATTCTAGCCAACGACGCATGCCGCAGGATGCGTCGCGACACGTTTTCCTGACACAGACAAAAAACGTTACAATCAACATTTTTTCCAGATGACATGCCGTCAAATTCCGACGGATCCAGTGCACGACGGACGCGACGTGTGGCAATCCGTCACCAATACAAGTCTATGGAAAAAAAACGCCTCCTGCGGGAAAATTTGCAGGATGTGTTTTTTCACAAAACGACGCATTCTGACGGGAGATTAAAGATGGAAGTGTGAAAGAGGCCTAATGCTGTAGATAAGCCCCCAATGTAACCTGAAAGATAAGAAAAACAATTTAGGCCTCTTTCACACTTCCATCTTTTTGTTTCCGTCAAAATCCGTCATTTTGTGACAAAAACGGATCCAGCAAATGTCTCTGCTGGATCCGTTTTTTTCTTATAGACTTGTATTAGCGACAGATTGTGACGGATGGCCTTCTGTTTTATCCGTCGTGCGCTGGATCCGTCGTAAAATCGATGTCCGTCGGGCGGAGACAATGCACATAGAAACGTTTTTTTGTGTACATCAGAAAATCGCCCAGCAACGGATCCTGCGGTGTCCATCGTTGGCTATAATGGATACGTCGCTGTCCGTCAAAAGCAGGAATCCAGCAACGGATGCCGTCTTTTGAAACTGAGCATGCGTGGAAGAATTTCCAGTTAGAGAATCTCTCTCTCTCTCTCCCTCTTCCAGAATTGTGTTCCTTTAAATGTCAGCACATGCAGCTCTGACGGATCAGTCAAAAAACAGGATCCAGTGCATCCGTTTTTTACAATCAGCATAGGATCCGTCTTTTCAACACTTTGACGGATTGTGACTGATTCTAAAAAACGGAAGTGTGAAAGAGGCCTTATAATAATAAATAATAATAATAATAATACTGACCTGGGGGGGCGGTCCGGTCCGATGGGCGTCACAGGTCCGGGTCCGGCGCCTCCCATCTTCATATGATGTCGTCCTCTTCCTTGCTGCTGTCGCGGCTCCTGCGTAGGTGTAATTCTCTTACCTGTTGAGGGCAGAGCAAAGTACTGCAGTGCGCAGGCGCCAGGAAAGGTCTGAGAGGCCCAGCGCCTGCGCACTACAGTACTTTGCTCTGCCCTCAACAAGGCAAGTCAGTACGCCTGCACAGGAGCCGCAACAGAAGCAAGGAGGATGACGACATCGTATGAAGATGGGAGGCGCCGGACCCGGACCTGTGACGCCCATTGGACCGGACCGCAGCAGTACTGCCCCCCAGGTGAGTATACTATAACTTTGTTTTTCTTATCTTTCAGGTTATATCGGGGGCTTATCTACAGCATTACAGAATGCTGTAGATAAGCCCCTGATGGCGGTAGCCGCAGTTTATAGGGCCAAAATTAGGTGACAGATTACCTTTAACGCTCTGGGTCACTCCCCTCCTGCCCTCTGGGCTGAACCTAAATCTCCTCCCCTGGATGTTTGGAGATAAATCTCCCAAAACCTATGAAAGATCGTAACTCCTTCTTGGGCCATCCTAGGACAGCGGTTCTGGCGTCATCCGATCCGACCGGCCCCTGCTACTCAGAGACTAAACACAATTTTGCTACCTACTTGCTAGTGGCTGTTCTATATATCTCCCTTCCTGTGCATGTTACAATCACTAGAGACCCAGGCAGGAGCTTTCCCTGATCTGGAGACCTTGGAAAAATGCACTTTGTACAGGTAGGACGTATAGTATTTCCATAACTCCTTTATGAAATCCTAGCTGCCTGAACAAAGGACTCGGGCCGTATTGCTTGGATCCACAGGGGGTCTTCCTGTATAAGGTTGCATACCAGCTAGAGAGGGGAGGTGAATCCTTTGTTTGAGCTGGCCACATGTCATGTTACCACAGCAAGTGCTGAAGGATTCCAAGCCCAATAGTATACTGATAATTGACATCGAACTATGTCTCCAATATTCTTCACAGTACTCATATGAAGACATGATGGTGTCATGTGGTTGCCACATAACATATTATATAGGCATTATATAGTACTAGTACACTGCACTTTTATGTAGGTAGATACTACTATTATGTGTGGTTTGGCAATGATATTGTCAGGATACTGTAGCAAGGTTTCCCAGGAAAATGGGCCCCTTCCCTATTCCTCAAGATAAGAGGACCCTAGGCTATCCCTGTACCCCATATTATCCCTGAAGGTGGAGATCCTGGGGGTTCATACCTTGCTATGCTCCAGAAATGCACGCTGCTCTGTTTCCTACACCACACAGGGAGGTATGGAAGTGTGTAGGGTAACACTAACCTGACAGAGAGGGGAAATACAGGAATAAAAGAAAACTATAATCGTATAAATGCTCTCAAACAACCGAGTAGAAATCATGGGAATAGTGGAAGGGGTAACCCAAATGAGAGAATTAGGATAAACACACAATACCAAATCTACGCAGATATCTCCTGTAAACTACATCAACCGACTGATACTAATTCAGAACTTTCTTTCGCCACCAAACCAGAAACTTGTAACTATCACTGGCAACTCCCATGTGCCAGAGGCAGCATATATACCAGAAGGGAGCGACCAACACTGAACAGCTGAGACAATTCAGGATGCAGAGGTCTAGGAGAAAGACAGAACTGATTAACCCTTGCAATGACAGAAAGGAAAACTTGCACTGTTTTGGATTATGGTGAAGCAGTTCTAATCAGTGCAGAAGTTTGTGTAACCAGGCGCCACTCTCTGGTCCCTCCCCGTCATGGTATAACCGTGACAGTTAAGTATGAAGTATATGAAACTTATTGTGTAGGCATCATACGGTATGATTATTGTAGAATACCATTCACAAGGCATTTTAAGGCACTATTATGTAGCCATTGTATGATATTGAACCATTATGTCGGGAGATAAATGTTGTTTAGCAGCAAATGACGGTTTTCTTACCAGGCAGCCACCACTGGGCCTTCACTGGATAATTAGAGACCTGACCCCAGAGAAAAAGTGATCTGCCCAGTTCTAAACAAGATGTTTCCTATACTGATGCGTTTTATGCTATTATGTGCTTTCTTGTCCTTTGTCATGAAAATACAGAATTCTTGATATTTTCTTTTCCATAGATTTCCCTACCATTTTCTTCAGCACTTTTAAACCAATTCCTGAAAACAAGGATGTGGCCAGCAGCCACCCAGCGTGCCGTGAAGAGGCAAGTCTGCCGACAGAGTCAGTCGCAGAAGCCAAGAACAAGGTTATAATCCAGTCTATATAGAAATGTCCCTTGTTTTCTGCCCTACCAATGTGTTTCTGAAAAACCATAGGTCAATCATCAGCTCTGACATCATGGATGACCCTACATGGGTCTTAGACCATTTTATGGTTTTTCTTTAAGGAACACGGGTAGGATTGTGATCGGTAAGGACATTGGTCACGATCTAAGCTGCCGTATGTTTTCTGTTTCTTAGAATATTGAGCCCTCACCTACAATCTCTGTGTCCAAAGAGCCATTGAAAAAGCCCAATGCCACCCTAAAAGACCAAACGTATCAATGGTTCGAAAGAACTCAGAGGAAGAAGCTGCTGAAGAGTGGCCAGTTTGCCGACTGGTTCCATGGATTTATAACACGGAGGTATCAGTACTGTGACATTGCTCTGTTATTCCTTTTGGAAATGTATGAAAAATTAACATCTAAGGATTGTTGTTCCCTGTGTCTGGTTAGTCAGTCTTGTGTGCCATCATACATTCATGTCAGAAGCAGCAGTACAGCCAGTTATGGGGAGGCCATAGTTTAGCAATTGGTGGCCAAACCAGAGGCCTCCTCCAAACGGAAGAGTCCCCCATCTGTTTCACAGTTCTTGTACCTCATCGGTATACAGTAGGGCTCCGATTGGCTGGATGTGATACCCTTGTCCCATCTCTCAGGAAAAGGGTAGAGTTTCTCCTTAAGGTCAAGTTAGATAGATAATTTGCATACTTTTTCCCAGAGAGCATTGCTTTCATGATTCACCAGCTGGATCTCCACAAGGAGAAAGAGTTGCTCACCCCACCACGATCATCTGAACAAGATTACTAATTATTTTTGCACGCATTTAATATAGTGGTGCCTATGTGAAAGGCAGGAACAAGCGTTGTTTCCAACCACATAACATCCCCCATCACTGGAAAGGTCACAGATCAATCTTCAGGTTGTGGCTTGTGACCCTTCAGCAGGATAGTGTGGTTTTCAGGGGTTTCTAAAAACAGAGTTGGGGATTAATGCATATCTTATGGTATCCTGACAGCCATTGTCTAGACGCTATTTTAACAACCTCTCAAAAGCCAAAATCACGTACATGTTTCCCTCCAAGAAATACCTTTCATATGGACCAATCAGAGCCTTAGAAATGTTTGAGGTTAGACTGGGTTCATTATTCATGACCTGTTATAATCAGATTATTATACCTCCTGTCACACACAGCCGGGCAGAAGAAATATTACAAGATAAACCGCTGGGCTGCTTTCTCATCCGTTTCTGTGAAAGCCGAATTGGATTTGTCCTGTCTTATAGGTAAGATGTTCTCTCTATTTTGAATATTTTCTTTTCTATATAATGTATTTATAAAAATACTGCTTGTGACACTTATCTCTAGTGAAAATGTAGAATCCACCTTATGGAAGATTAGGGGATTCACCAGAAGTAGAGCCAAGTTTGATAATAAAATTCTGATCCTCAGGGGCGGGGCAGCTGTTATTGGATAGTCTCTCCTCTGAGGATCAGATCTTTTAGTAAAACCTCTCTCTGCAGTTCTGTGAAATGAAGACTCTAGATTCCTGCTGGTGTCTGGGTCGGACAATCTCTATAAAAGGTTATATAAGGGGGTGCTAGAAGTTTTATCTGGCATAAAATAGTGGTGCACCAATATTGAAACACGTTTATTTTTTTTATTAGGAGTCAAATAGTGGGCCATATATATTAGCTAAAACAAAACCGACTGTATTAATAATCCAAGAGATATAAATTTATGGTCCCGTCTCACTACTAGGGGAGCAGAGCGATGCCGTCACTTCAAGCTCAATCAGCTGGAAGACGAGCGATATGTGATAGAAGGAGAGGAAACCTTCCACCCCAGCCTAGACTGTCTAATCAACTACTACTGCAAGTTTCCTGTGGAGCCTTACAAAGAGATGCTGACTACGGCCTGTCCTACGGTATATACTACATATACTCTGAAGTACTAGTGGACATGTTATATCATACACTACAGCTCTTCATCTCATTTGGAAGAATCCTATTAAATATTAGTCTCCTCAAGGAGAGCCAGTCTCACTATCTGGGTATGAGCAATGCCCCATGGGAAAATATGCATATTAGATCTCACCTGGGGGAGGAAACCCTCTCTCTAGTGCCGGTTGGTTGCATTCTTAGTTGATAAAGATCTATTTGCAACAGTGGAAAAAAAAAAAAAAGTTTCTACATCTTTCTGAAGTAGCCAGCTTTTTTGCACTTGGATAAGAGCCGATTGGCATACCCTTTTCCCAGGGAGCATTGCCTGGCCTATAAGTCTCCACACGCAGAACAGTACCCTTAGAACTAAAAGTAGTTATACTCAATAAAATGCCCCTTTGTTATTTTGATCACTTGCGATGGTGAAGATCATCACAGACCACCATTCATGGTCCAAGTGCCAAGGTTTAAGGGTCATTTATACACAGTATTTACTCATCCGTGTGCTTTTTCACCTACAGAACCCTTTTAGGCACAAGGTCTCCGGTTCTACACAACACAACCCACAAGATGGACAGATGTATTCCAGGATCAGTAAACAGGACTCAGATCCTGTGACTCCATTACCCACCTCTCAGAAAGAAAGGAATAAAGTAATCTGCGAGGAGAAAACACCGGTAATATTATAGAACAATAGACAAGGAGTATAAAAAACTACAGTGTAAAAATGGTTCCTTTTTTACCCTTAAGGCTGCCGTCACA
This sequence comes from Ranitomeya variabilis, assembly GCF_051348905.1. NCBI lineage: Eukaryota > Metazoa > Chordata > Amphibia > Anura > Dendrobatidae > Ranitomeya > Ranitomeya variabilis. The sequence goes on along the minus strand of NC_135232.1, from coordinate 594,363,647 downwards.
ATATCAGTATTTGGTCAGTATTTTACTTCAGTATTTCTCAGCCAAAACCAGGAGTGAAACAATTAGAGGAAAAGTATAATAGAAACCTATGCACCACTTCTGCATTTATCACCCACTCCTGGTTTTGGCTTACAAATACGGAGGTAAAATACTGACCAAATACTGATAGTATGACGGCAGCCTAAAAGGATATTCTGGTTCTATGGCTGATTGCGCCTGTGCTGGCTGCACACCACCTAAAAAGCACGAAGCGGCAGGGAACACGTGGGACGAGCCACACCGCAACTCTTCCTGGCCAAAACTAGATTGATTGCTCATGCACCCGATTGCACAGCAAATCGAGGGTTTTGGCCACAAGGATTCAGCTGTCTCGTCTGGTTACAACTTTATGATGATACAGCTTAGGCACCAAGATTTCCCTAATAGATGGGATTGGTGGAAAGTCAAAAAACTCAAATAATATAGAGAACAAAAGCCCCAACAGGCTGATTAGAGCAAAAAGGGGATCAGAGAGTATATTGACTAGGTACGTACATTTTTTTTACCATATATATCACATCATAAAATACAAACAGAGCATCACTTACTAAGCAGGCTCTGGTTGGGGGTCCATATGACAAAATGTACTGTCAGAGCACACATATATATCTGAGCAAAAAATTGGTGAAACAAGTAAATGGCAGCACAAAATCAATGACATAAATCCCACTAAACACAAGAACAACTCTGACCAGCCACTCCATTATCCTAATTTAGAGAAATTTCCTCTTATGAAGGAGTGGATGTCAGGACGAAAAAAGTGCACGTGGCAAGAGCAGAGAAAAGTTAATGGAGTGCATAAGTACTGCAGTATAATAGAGTGCATGTAGTGAGCTAGGACTTACTAGTAGGATTAATAAAAGGTGCCCCAGCCCGCTGCCTCTGCACGCGTTTCGCCATAACTTCGTCAGGAGGCGTGGATTAAACTAGCTATGGGATGAGTATAAATAGAAAGCGCGTCCAATCGGAAGTGCCGTGTGTTTGGTGACGTCGGGTCACAGCTGGCGCATGCGTGGATACAAGACCACCTCACAACACGGCGCTTCCTCTTGCACTCCTGGAAATCAAGCGACCCATCACTGCTATGCAACAGGAGTCGTGTGCGAACCAAGAGCAGCGCAACGGGAAGGCCCGGGTGGAATCGGGTCCGGCATGCGCACAAGACTTTGGATGCAGAGTAAGATGCTTTACAGACCGTGACAACCTGGCCGTCCACGATCAACACTTATAAAAGGAAAGTTTGTGTCAGGAACAGTGCTGAAGGTGGGATCCGAAACAAAGGTTCTATTAATGGGCTAACTACGTTATAATATATAGCTATATCGATTAAGAAATCAAATGCAGAGAGCCAGGAAAAAATGTGAATAAATGTGTTAATAACATTTTTGTACATAGTCTAATATACGCTCCGATCCCCTTTTTGCTCTAATCAGCCTGTTGGGGCAAACCATAATTTTTCCTTCTTTTTGTGCAGGTGGAATATGCCTCACCTTCAACTTTAAGAAAGGTCCCAGTGTTTCATAGGAAAGGACCAGTCCCAAGTCCACAGAACCATGACCCACCTTTTGCTTCTGCACCAGTTAGACAGCCTTCAGGGGATGACGGATGTGATGTAGAGGGGTCTCGTTCAGTAATCCCTCCATACGACCCTTCACGAGAGGTCGACACATACACGGAGCCAGACTTCTGCGATCAACCGAGAGTGGAGAGCGGCGGTAATGTCAATGAGCCCATAGCCTTTTATGCTGTAGGCCGAGGATCCTGTAAGGACAATCTGGAAAATGTTTATAGCGAGGTGGATGTCAATGCAATTACATCTTGTAAGCCAAGAGCCGCCGTGAATCGTCATGCTGGACTTTCTACTCTTCCTCATCCGCCTACCAAACCTGTAAAACAAAAGACCACGGCGTTCCATTCATCATTTCGCTTTTACAAGCCAAGTGCAACGCCCCAGGAGGATGCCAGGAGTGGGCATTTCTCACGGTCTAAAGTAAGTGGTTAGTAGAGAGTGAATCAGTCACTAACTACATGAGGCTTACAGGAAAAGTGTGATTGCATAGTCATGAGAAAGACTAGTTTACACCCCAAGACTGGCTTCAGACTGTAGCATGTGATATCCCACTCCATTCCCCTGCCAAGGGTGCTCTACTTTTGCTCGACCATAAACACATCCTCTATAATCTCAACTTTCTCTTCCTTTGCTCCCTCATCTAAAGGCTGTGTGATCTGCCCTCCATGACAACTTGGATGCTTTCCTACCTCTCCAGTCTGGTTTACTGCTCATACCTTGCTGCCATCTCTAATACTAAGAGAAATGACAAGGATGTCAAACAACACAGATAGAGAGGAAAGCATACTCATGCTATCAATATACTGTGTCATCTGTCCTCCCTGATAACCTTCCTTCTCCAGATTTGCTTACAAAATATTCCCCCTCACGGTTGCCATTTATAACTATGAGTGAAAAGAGAGAACACAGTTAAGGAGGAAAGCATACTGTTCCTATCCGTGTTCCCTAATTGAACTCAGTGTTATACAAAGTAGCAGGGAGGGAAAGAAAAAATATAAAAGCGGGGAGAGGGAAGAAGCATCTAAGTTATCAGGATTGGCAGATCATAAAGACTGTACAGTGTGCTTTCCTCCCTGTCTACAGTCTGTAATCTGTTCTTGTTGATAAGTGGGTTTCCTCCCTGTACACACTTACCCGTTTCTCACCTACTTGCCCTCCCCGCTATCACCAACACTGTAAAAAGGGAGCAGCAGAGCAGAGAAAGACCAGAGATAGGAGCAGTGTGCTGTCCCAGATCTAGGTCACTAGCAGCAGCAGAACAGCAAGCTATATGGAGGAGTCTTATAGACTGTACAACAGAAAAATGGTAGAAAACGTCTAATGGTTTCTCCCTAAAAACAGCCTTACGTTTTCTTTCCTCCCTGGATGCAGCCTGCGTGATGATCCACCATCTCTCTCCACTGTCATATACAACCTTCTTCCTATTCCTTGCTGCCATCTCAAAATGCGCATTCACCCATCTGTTCTTCACAGTCTATACTTGGGACTACAATAACCGACTGAGGGTCTACCAATATAAACCATCCACCTCATAGGCATACATATGGTTGTTAGTTCAGATCAAGAGACCCCTGGCCAGACCATGAAAAAATTTGTAGATGTGCACCAAGGCTGAGGAATGGGAAAGCAGGGAGTTGTCCTGCATTCATGTCAGGAGCAGCAGAACAACCAGCTATGCGAGGTAGTTATACAGGCTCTGCATCGGAAACACTGTAGGAAATGTTCAATTAAGAAAAAACAATGACTATTTCCATTTTTACAGATAAAGCCACAGCTAGACGACCCAATGTATGGAAGGGGCCAGGGCTTGTCAGGTGTAGACGAGAACATCTATGAGAAGATTCCAGAAAATTGCGTGCCCACATCGAAGAACCCAGGAAGAAAAGCCAGATGATGTGCTGGCAAATTACCTGCTGGAAAAAATATTCAATATATGCAGAAACTATTAGCAGGCTGCTGTTGACTGATCTGCTATTCTTATTATTTGTACTAATTTAGTACATAATGGTTTAACCACATCAGGAACATAAATGACCCAAGGGGTCTAAACTGCAAGATGGGAGACCCTGTGACATCACAGGAATTCCCCGTGCAGAAGACGCAATTTGCAACTCCACTGCGGTATTTTTTTCTATTCTTTCAAATCACATCAGGTATTGGCTTAGATTTAAAACAATCAGAAAGTCCCTTCTCACTAGGAGTTCGTACTGAAAAATTATAGACGTGTATATAGCTTGTAAATAAAACAACATTTAAAAACAAAACTTTTTTTTAATGCCTTTATACAACTAAATTTTGACTGTACTGCCACCTTGTGGCAGATCTAAGGTACTGCATATCAGTCATTTTCATACCTAAGTTGTTTATTAAACTTGCTACCTGCAACTTTTTATTTTCCTGCCTTCAATTTTGTTGTTCATTGCCAATAAATGATATTCTGTAGCGTAATATTCATACAAATAACAGCTCCTTTAAATTAAACACTTTATTTGCAGAGTCTTCATCTTAACTAGATTTTTAATATTTGAAACCACAAACTCTTCCAGGCAATGAACCCTCTGAATTGGACAAAAGCTAAAAGGGAAACTTGAAAATATATATGTATGTATATATATACACTGTTCAGATTATTTACACTTCACATCACAAAATAGCTTTGCGTTCAGCGAGTTTGTTCATGCCCACCCTAAGGCGGCATCGGTAGTGTCACCAGGGCAGACGTCAGCAGCATTGGACCATCCAGGGGTATGTCACTTATGGCCAGAGAAACACATTCAACTTGAGAACAGGATATATATGCCAAACCTCGGAAATTCTGTGCATGCGCTGCAGTCTTCTAGTTCTGGCGCATGCGCAGTGAAGCAGAGGGCACTTGTGTTACTTTCGTCCTTGCATCTGCTGAAATCTAAGAGCTTGTCTGCCAGCTCCTGGCATTGCTAGGAAAATACACCCCACTTCCTTGCGCAATGTGTACTTGGCTTCTTCTTATAGGCACAAGCGCTGGCAACCAGGTGAACATCCATGCAGGATTCCAGCCTGCACTGTGCATGCGCCTTACCCCATACAGGATTCCAGCTTGCAGTGCGCATGCACCCATAAAGGATTCCAGCTTGCACTGCGCACGCGCCCATAAAGGATTCCAGCTTGCACTGCGCACGCGCCCATACAGGATTCCAGCTTGCACTGCGCATGCACCCATACAGGATTCCAGCTTGCACTGCGCATGCACCCATACAGGATTCCAGCTTGCACTGCGCTTGCACCGGACCCTACACAGGATTTCAGCTTGCACTGCGCATGCGCCGGACCCTACACAGGATTTCAGCTTGCACTGCGCATGCGCCTTACCCCATCCAGGATTTCAGCTTGCACTGCGCATGCGCCTTACCCCATCCAGGATTTCAGCTTGCACTGCGCATGCACCTGGGCCCATACAGGATTTCAGCTTGCACTACGCATGCGCCTGAGCCCATACAGGATTTCAGCTTGCATTGCCCATGCGCTAGACCCCATACAGGATTTCAGCTTGCACTGCCCATGCGCTGGACCCCATACAGGATTTCAGCTTGCACTGCCCATGCACTAGACCCCATACAGGATTTCAGCTTGCACTGCCCATGCGCCGGACCCCATACAGGATTTCAGCTTGCACTGCTCATGCACTAGACCCCATACAGGATTTCAGCTTGCACTACGCATGCGCCCATACAGGATTTCAGCTTGCACTGCCCATGCGCCGGACCCCATACAGGATTTCAGCTTGCACTGCCCATGCGCTGGACCCCATACAGGATTTCAGCTTGCACTGCGCATGCGCCTTACCCAATACAGGATTTCAGCTTGCACTGCTCATGCACTAGACCCCATACAGGATTTCAGCTTGCACTACGCATGCGCCTGAGCCCATACAGGATTTCAGCTTGCACTGCCCATGCGCCGGACCCCATACAGGATTTCAGCTTGCACTGCCCATGCGCCGGACCCCATACAGGATTTCAGCTTGCACTGCCCATGCGCTGGACCCCATACAGGATTTCAGCTTGCACTGCGCATGCGCCTTACCCAATACAGGATTTCAGCTTGCACTATGTCTTACCCCATACAGGATTTCAGCTTGCACGGTGCATGCGCCTTACCCCACACAAGATTTCAGCTTGCACTGCGCATGTGCCTGAGTCCATACAGGATTTCAGCTTGCACTACGTCTTACCCCATACAGGATTACAGCTTACGCTGCGCATGTGCCTTACCCCATACAGGATTACAGCTTGCACTGAGCATGTGCCAGACCCCATACAGGATTTCAGCGTGCACAGCGCATGCACTAGACCCCATACAGGATTACAGCTTACACTGTGCATGCGCCTTACCCCATACAGGATTTCAGCTTGCACTGCGCATGCGCTGGACCCCATACAGGATTTTAGCTTGCAATGCACATGTGCCGGACCCCATACAGGATTTCAGCTTGCTCTGAGCATGCGCCGGACCCCATACAGGATTTCAGCTTGCTCTGAGCATGCGCCGGACCCCATACAGGATTTTAGCTTGCAATGCACATGTGCCGGACCCCATACAGGATTTCAGCTTGCTCTGAGCATGCGCCGGACCCCATACAAGATTTTAGCTTGAACTGCACATGCGCCAGATGTAGAGTATAGCGGCAAATGCATTGGATTTTCAATAGACATGGGAAGGTGCACCCTCATTAAGGATTAGGCAGGATTCAAGATTAGACGACATACATGTACACTGCCTGCCAAGGTGGTGCTCACTACTTCCCATTTGGAACCCAAGAGAGGAACCAAATTAAAAAAGGGAGCAAGAACCTGATTTCAGAACCCAATATATCCAGCAATCAAACCAAGTCACCCATGCAAAGTATAATGTGGGACTCAAGTGTATTTATAAGGACCCCACAAACTTGCTGCCTCCGACAACACGAGAGGCCCTCAGTGGGAGATCTAGTGGCGAGACAGACTACCTGTAAAGCGACAAACTGAAAAAGAAACCTCAAGAGCGTGTGGAAAAGTCTTTTACCATCTAGTCCATGTCCTTTCATTTACACATTATACAGGTAAACGTTTCAGTGCCAGCCAGAAGCTGAAGAAAAAAAAAAAAAAATAACAGTCTGGCATTTCAGAGTTAATGGTATTCACCACTTTAATAAAGGTTGGAGTTCTCCCATAGTCTGTAGCCCACACAGGGTGTGCAGCGGGCGGGCTGACTGTATGTCGGTTCACTTTGCAATAGCTGCTATCTGGATTTTCCACTTCGGCAACCAAACCTCACCCAGCCACGGAGGGGCATCAAAAGCCGTATTTCGCTTGCGTCTGCCGCCGGCTCATCTTATTCTCTGCCCAGGTGTTTTTTAGTTCCAGTTCCCTCTCTTTAGCCTGCAAGTGACAAAGGAAAGGCCGTTTTGTAACTGAATGCGAAGTTACATGTCTCTAAAAGCAGCATTACTTCACCCTGAGCCTGTTTTCACCTTTGTGACCAGGACTAATTTTTCAACTCTGACAACTGTCACTTTATGAGGTCATAACTCTTCAACCGATACAACTGATGAGACTTTTCGTCACATATTGTACTTCATGACCGTAGTAAAATTAGTTTGATATAATTTTTGGCGTTTGTGAAGAAGAAAGAAAAAAAAAAAAAAAAAAAAAAAAAAAAAAAAAAAAAAAAAAAAATCGCAATTTTCAAACTTTTAATTTTGCAATGCCCTTCAATCTGAGTCATATCGCACAAATTACTTAGTAAATAACATTTCCCATATGTCTACTTTACATCAGCACAATATTGAACTTTTTTTTCAGAAATCAACAAAATTTAAGACCTTTTTTTTTTTTATTTCAGGGTCCACCTCACATTTGAAGTGAGTTTGAGGGGCCTATATGAAAGTAAATACCCACAAGTAACACCATTCTCAAACCTGCACCCCTCAAGGTTCGCAAAACCACATTCAAGAAGTTTATTAACCCTTCAGGTGCTTCACAGGAGCTGAAGCATTGTGGAAGGAAAAAAATGAACATTTACAGTAACTGTTTAACAAAAATTTGATTCTAGACCCAAATTTTTGTGTTTTCACAAGGGTAACAGGAAAACTGGACCCCAAAATTTGTTGTGCATGTTCTCCTAAGTAAGCAGATACCACATATATGGGTGAAAACTACTGTTTGGGAGCACGGCAGGGCTCAGAAAGGAAGGAGTGACGTTCTGAAACACAGACTTGGTGGAATGGTCTGCAGGTGTCATGTTGTGTTTGGAGAGCCCCTATAATGTGTCTAAACAGTGAAAAAAAACACACAATTGACCCAATTTGGAAAACTAGACCCCCCTAAAGGAATTTATCTAGACTTGTGGTGAACACCTTGAACCCATAAGGTGCTTCACAGAATTTTACAACGCTGATCTGTGAAAATGAAAAACAATATATAGTTTTCCCGCAAAAAATGTTTCATCCCCAATTTTATTACATTTTCACACAGATAAAAAAATGGACCCCAAACTTTGTTGCGCAATTTCTCCTGAGTACACAGATACCCCCCACATGTAGGGGGGAAACTACTTTTGAGGCACAGTGCACAGCTCAGAAGTGCCATATTTTAGTTTAGATTTTGCTGGACTAGCTTGAGGGTGCCATGTCACATTGCCAGAGCCCCTGAGGTACCAGAACAGAAGAAATCACTATAAGTGGACCCATTTTACAAACTACACCTCTCAATGAATTAATCTAGAGGTGCAGTGATCATATTGACACCACGGGTGTGTCACAGAATTTTATACTGTTGGGCAGTGAAGAAAAAAATTACACTTACCACCATTTTTTGTTTTAGCACCAGATTTTACATTTTCAATACCATAAATGGGTAAAAATGGCAGATATTTATCCCTCAATTTCTGCTGAATGTAGAAATACCCTATATATGGTTGTACAGTACTGCTTAGCCATAGAGACTATGGAAAGACCCGGGGAGCTGTTTGCCTCCTGGAGAGAAAATTTCCTAGAATAGTTTGCAGACTCCATATACAGAGCCCCAAATTACTAGAAGGGCAGGATACCCCATCAAGTGACCCCATTTTGCAAATTATACCCTTTTGGGAATTTATCTACAGGTGTAATGACGATTTTGACTCCGTGAGAGTTTTCCAGTTGATGTTGCCGAGTGAAATTTACACACTGCTGTTGTAGTGACAAGTACACATTGCAGTCCCTAGTACGTTGTAGCGACCAGCTCATGCTTCTGGAGACATGCAACTTTAAATGAAGCGGAATCTCATTGCTACAGAAATACCATACATGTGGATGCCAAATGTGGTTTAGACATACTGGTGCTCAGAAGGGAGAGGGGCATTTGGAAGCATAGAATTTGCTGAATTTCTTTTGGAATGCGAGTAGCTATAGCACTTTTCCAGAGCCTTTGTGCTGCTAGTAACATGGAAGCCCCCTATATTTACATTGACATGAGTAGGGACTTGTTTGTGTTGATCGAGTAGAAGCTTTTATTGGGAACATTTTACATAACATTTGGGATCACATTTATCCGGCAATCTAAGCTGAGCCCTTACTTTGGGGTTTCCATATAAAACTCTAAGCCCTTACTTTGGGGTTTCCATATAAATCTCTGAGTGACGCAATTCTGATTAAACCACTGAGGGATCCATTCACTATAATGTGGCAGCAGAGTTACTCTGGACTCTGTTCAATGGTGTCTTTTATGGAAGTGCATTCCCCATATCTGTGGTTGACTGCATTTTTATCCAATCCTATTACACGAACACCGCCGGATCACAGGGCCTATGGCGTCCACAGTACCTTCATCTGCCTCATTATAGGGAATCTTCTGCCGGGGGGGTCTGTCTGAATCACATATTTCAGAGATTTACACGGAAAGCCCGATGTAAACGCTCAGCGCAGGATAAATGTGCGCCGAGCCTTACTGCGATCTTTGGGTGGCAGAATGATCAAATGAACAGCAGGTGAAGAATTAGTATTTTTTTAAGCCGTTCCTCCTGCGGTATAAGTGATATGGTGGATTTAGTCTTCGGATTGGTACGATTACAGCGATACCAGATTTACATTTTTTTTGTGTTTCCCTACTGTCACACACTAAAAGATGCATTTTATTGCAAAACTATCACATCCACATATTTTGCGAGCTATAATTTTTATATATGTTGGCTCACAGAGTCATGTTATGGCTTGTTTTTTGCAGGACGAGTTGACATTTTTTTGGTACCATTTTCGGGAACATGACTTTTTATCACTTCTATTCCGATTTTTGTGAGGCAGCATGAACAAAAAACAGCAACTCAGGAATTGTTTTCTCAGTTTATTTTTTTATACCAATCCGCAAGTGGTAAAACTAATAAGAGTTTTATTCCTCGGGTCATTACGATTACAGTGATACCTCGTTTATATCTTTCTGTGTTTTGGCACTTTTAAACAATAAAAACTAAGTTATAGAAAAAATTATTTTTGCATCGTTTTATTCTGAGAGCTATAACTTTATTTTCCCGCTGACAGAGCTTTATGATGGTATTTTTTTTGTAGGACATGATGACATTATCAGCTGTACCATTTTTTACTCCCATTTGTCTTTTTGATAGCGTTTTATTCCACTTTTTATTCAGAAGTATGATAAAGCATCAGTTTTTTGCCTCTTTTTTGCGGTGTTCACTAAAGGGGTTAACAAGTGGGACAGTTTTATAGGTTGGGTCATTTCGGAAGCGGCGATTCCAAATGTGCACTTTGTATAATATATTTTTTAAAAATTATTTTGGGGTTGTGTTTTTCTTTACAATTTTTTTTCCATAAAATGTTAGAGTCGGAAGGAACCCATTCTGCAGATGTAATTTTCGTTTTTCTTGCCCAGGTGTAGAATCTTACATTTCTCCCTGTGAAATACCATTCTATTAGTTGCTGCCCATTGTTCAAGCTTCTCTGTCTTCTCTAGTGTTAGATATAACTCCTAGCTTAGCATCGTCTGCAAAAGTAGTTTACCTTCAGTTCCCTTAACTAGATCATTTATAAAAATATTGAACAACACTGGGGCCAGGACAGAGTCTTGTGGTACCCCACTTGTAACACTCTTCCAATTGGATGTGCAGCCATTAATGACCACTCTGGTACAATTACTAAGCCAGTCAGTGATTCCATCATAGAAGGAGATTAGATTAGTCTGGCATGACTTGTTTGCTAGAAACCCATGCTGGCTCTGGTTAATTACTGTATTATTATCCAAGAACTTAAGGTACCGTCACATTAAGCGGCGCTGCAGCGATCTAGACACCGATGCCGATCGCTGCAGCGTCGGCTTTGTCGTTGTGTGGTCGCTGGAGAGCTGTCACACAGACAGCTCTCCAGCGACCAATGATGCCGAAGTCCCCGGGTAACCAGGGTAAACATCGGGTTACTAAGCGCAGGGCCGCGCTTAGTAACCCGATGTTTACCCTGATTACCAGTGTAAATGTAAAAAAACTAAACACTACATACTTACATTGCCATGTCTGTCACATCCCTCGCCTTCAGCTTCCCTGCACTGTGTAAGCGCCGGCCCTAAAGCAGAGCGGTGACGTCACCGCTGTGCTCTGCTTTACGGCCGGCCGGCGCTGACACAGTGCAGGGAAGCAGAATGCTGGGGGACGCGACAGACATTGGAATGTAAGTATGTAGTGTTTGTTTTTTTTACATTTACAATGGTAACCAGGGTAAATATCGGGTTACTAAGCGCGGCCCTGCGCTTAGTAACCCAATGTTTACCCTGGTTACCAGTGAAGACATCGCTGAATCCGCGTCACACACACCGATTCAGCGATGTCAGCGGGTGATCCAGCGACGAAATAAGGTGCTGGCCTTCTAGCTCCGACCAACGATGTCACAGCAGGATCCTGATCGCTGCTGCGTGTCAAACACAACGATATCGCTAGCCAGGACGCTGCAACGTCACGGATCGCTATCGTTGTTAAGTTGTTCAGGGTGAAGGTACCTTTACATACATGCGGTTTAACAATTTGTTCACAGATCTTTCCCAGTATAGATGTAAGGCTCACTGGCCTGTAATTTCCTGGCTCCATCTTTCCTTTTTTGAAGATAAGGACAACATTTGCCCTTCTCCAATCTTCTGGGACTTCTCCTGTTTTCCAGGATTTTTCAAAGATTCTGGCTAGTGATTCTGCAATTTCCTCTGCTGACTCTTTCAGGACCCTAGGATGTAATTCATCTGGACCAGGAGATGTAAATTAGTTAAGTGTTCCCTCACCCTCTCAGTGTTTATAGACAAAGTGGATTCTTTTATTCCTTGAATAGCACCGTTAAGATCAGTTGATGTTACAATTGATTTCTTAAGAGAACACAGATGCAAAATAGGTATCTAAAAGTTCGGCCTTCTCAGTATCATTTTTGACCACTTCACCCTTCTAATCCTGTAAAATCATATAGCATCTTTGACTTTTTCTTGACAGTTTCCATGAGTCATCGGTGCCGGCTGAGTACTTCTGTTGAATGTTTAGGTTGGTGTGTGTCTACTTAGCTAACGGTCAACTGAAAATGATTGTGGGATGCCAATTAAGTTTCCAAGGTAGCTCTGATCCTTCTGGAGGCCAGGTTGCAGCCACCTTTCTCGACAGAAATATAGGACAGTTTAGTGCACTGTTCACTTAATGTTGACAGCAAATTAACTTTTGGATGGGAGTAAAGAAGAAAAAAAAATTGAAAGCCAAAATTATCAGCAACAGTAAGGGGTTAATATTTCATCCATACACAATACCTCTGGGGGTTCCACAGAGTCTCTTCACAGGCAGAGGAGAACCACTGAACATAGCCTTTCACATGGAGCTGATAACGTGGGGTAGTCCTCCTGATTACCGGTTACTCCTGCAGTTCTACTTAATTTAGTACAGCAGAACCACGGGAAGTCCAGATATGGCCTCCATACAGTAAAGTGTGCAGGACGTGAACGAGAGGAGCATAAGCCCCCGATACTGGAACATTCGTTACTCACCTGGTGGATCAGGTAGGTGATCTGGTGCTTCCGCCTCTGCTGTCCTGTCGGCTGTTCTCCTTTTTTCTAATGGGTAGAAAAAAAACACAAAAAAAACAAACACACACGGTCATGAACCTTAAAGGGAACCTGTCACCCCCCCCCAGGTGTTTTTAACTAAAAGAGCCACCTTGTGCAGCAGTAATGCTGCATTCTGACAAGGTGGCTCTTTTAGTTCTGGGTGCTGTAACTGCCGAAGTAATCAGTTTTGTAATTTGTCCTAAATACCTTTTCTTCAGTCAAGGAGGCAGGCCTTTCTCCCCTGCTGCAGACGCCACACAGCCGTAACTCAAATCGTCTTGGTGCCGGGCGCCGCCTCCTCACCGCTGGTTTGAAGTGAGCCGACGCCTGCGCTCTTTTCCCCTGCCTGGTGCAGGCGCAGTGAGCGCTGCCCATCTGTCCTCATATGCAGTCCAGCTGACTGCGCCTGTGCGGCCGCCCTGCCTGTGATTCCCAGCCCCGCAGTGACTTATGATTTATTCTCACTGCGGGGCTGGGATTCACAAGCAGGGCGGCCGCGCAGGCGCAGTCAGCTGGACTGCATATGAGGACAGACGGGCAGCGCTGACTGCGCCTGCCCAAGGCAGGAGAAAAGAGCGCAGGCGCCAGCTCACTTCAAACCAGCGGCGAGGAGGCAGCACCCGGCACCAAGAAGATTTGAGTTACGGCTGTGTGGCGTCTGCAGCAGGGGAGAAAGGCCTGCTTCCTTGACTGAAGAAAAGGTATTTAGGACAAATTACAAAACTGATTATTTCGGTAGTTACAGCAACCAGAACTAAAAGAGCCACCTTGTCAGAATGCAGCATTACTGCTGCACAAGGTGGCTCTTTTAGTTAAAAACGCCTGGGGGGGTGACAGGTTCCCTTTAAATCATCCACACCTTTAATGGCTCCCGACCACCTTCTAAACAATCGTGGGGGCACAATCATTGAAACGTGTGCCCAGTTATCCATACACCACCCACTTGCTTTTTTTAAATGGCTACTCCAAAAAAACAGTGGTACCAAGAATCAGGCCCTGAAAAGACCAACGACCATGTGCGACACTGCCAACAGGCCATTGCCAATGGGGGCATTTCAGTATTGCTATCAAAACCCCCATCCCCCCCCCCCCACCATCACTTGATGATGAAAATAAGCCCCCACTACCTTGCTGAATGACTTCATGTTCTTCTCCTCTGTAAGGGCTTTGGTCAGCCATTGCTGGTTACCGCTCAGCTGGTCGTCGCCTTTGATTTCCACAAAATTAATTTCTTCCCTTCCGCGGTTCCTCTTACCCTGAAGCCGTTTAAACTGCAATAATGATGATAAGTCATTAAAAGGGATGTGATAGGAGCTGCCAGAAATATCCCCTTTAAATCGGTAACAATATTTTTTCACTAGGGGCCACTAGGTACCCCACCGATCGAGGGGCCGCAGTACTTGCACACAACATTTGGGCATCATAGCAGGTATCCGTGCAGGAAAATACTTTAAAGGGGGACCCGGTGCCTAGTCAGTGCAGGCATGGCATCCTCAGGATCTGTGGGGTCCCAGAATTCATCAGAAACGATTTATTTAGAAACCTTACCGCTTCATCGTCCATGAAGGAGTCGCTGGCCGTGCCGTCTCGCTGCGTGGAGGACACCTGCTCCTGGTAATACCCACTGCCATAATAACCCTGCTGTGGGCAGAAACAATCACCGTGATCATGAAGCGGATGCCAAAAGCTCAATGTTTCATATAAACAAGCTGCCATGTGCAATTTCTGTGCTTGACCCCCACCTGAGAGCTTTGTATGCCACAGGTCAGGTGCATGGAATAAAAGCCCCATCACACATGGCTGGGGCCACCCAGCACTGGCTGGTCATTAGAGCTAAATATATGTAGTATTTAACACTTACTGGATAGTACGGGGCTCCCGATGAGTTGGCGTACTCCAGATATTGGTCGTACTGGTAGTCGTCCCCTGACGAGGCCGGCAACTGCTGACCGGGCGCTGGACCGGTTGAGGTTTTGAACTCTAACGGGGCATTTGCTGCGTCGTTCTGCAGCTCGATGGGCTCCACCTCCTGCGGCCCCTTGTCATCCACGGGAGGGAGTGGGTAGGTGAAGGCCTCGGATGGCGAGGGAGGGATCTCACTGCTTTCTGACAGTGAGAAGAAGTTGCTCTGCCGGAACTCGTCATCACTGTCCTCTTCGTTCTCCTCCTGGGTGATCTGCTTGGTGACCTGCAGGGCCGCGTTCTTGGCCGCCGCCTTGATAGCGGATGGGGATGGCGTGTGGGACACCTCCAGGTTCGCGCTGAGCTTGGATCTGGATGCAGAGGTCATTTTCTGAAGCTTTGGCTCGCTGGGAGCCTCAGAAGCCTTTTTTGTGAAGTTGTAGGGGAGCGGTTGACGCTTGGAATCTCCACCAGGAGCATTTTTTGGTTGAGGGAGTAAAGACGACAATCCGAAGCCTTCCCTGGAGCCCTGGACACAAAATTGAAAGGGAAAAAAATAAACTGAGTGAGGTGAGCCTGAATGGCAGACAGAGGAAAGAGAAAGGAAAACATGTACATTCTTAGGGAGGGAAGCTCACAGACTGTACAGCGTGAGGAAAGCATTCACACTGTACATAGGGAGGAAAGCATTCACACTGTACATAGGGAGGAAAACTCACACTGTACATAGGGAGGAAAGCATTCACACTATTAGGGAGGGAAGCTCAAACTGTACATAGGGAGGAAAGAATTCATGTCATTATGGAAGGCAGCTCACTCAAGCACTCTGCGTGAGCTGCCCTCCGTAATATGATAAATAATAAGCTTTTCTTCCCATCAATAAAAAGCCTTCAGTAACTGAAGAACAGAAAAGTCACTACAGTAATGAACCTGAGCCAATAC
The DNA here is from genome assembly GCF_051348905.1 of Ranitomeya variabilis. Lineage (NCBI taxonomy): Eukaryota > Metazoa > Chordata > Amphibia > Anura > Dendrobatidae > Ranitomeya > Ranitomeya variabilis. The sequence goes on along the minus strand of NC_135232.1, from coordinate 594,348,128 downwards.
AAGGGACAGAAGCACCCTGGACAAAGCATGTATTATTGAGAGGGACAAGGACACAGGGCAGGCGGGTGAAGCCCTGTACGCGGCTCCGCCTATCCTGCGCTGGCTGAGCACGGCATTACCTGACTGACCGACTTCTTCCTGCTCGGTTCATCTTCGTCAGAATCCGACTGCGGAGAGGAAAACAAACAGATAAAAAGTCATTTTTATTACAAATCTCGGATTCATTATTGAGGTGGTAGAAAGAATTCAACATGTTCCATCCTTCAGTTCCGATCCTTGTCTTGGGGGGGAAAGCATCTGCATCGGTGTCGAACACCTGCTTATCCCCCCCATACTTGTGGACACATAAATAACAGGGGGGTATCTGTGATTGCTGAGGGTACAGAGGCTCGGACCCCTCTTACAATACTCACATCGCCCGCATGCAGCTCTGGGACGCTGATCCTCACAGGCTCCGATCGCTTCTTCGGCTTTGAGTTTTCATTTTCCGGAAGGTTCCCGCCTTGGCCAGGGGCATTGGGTGGAAGTAGCGGCTGAGGAGGGGGAATGCTTAGTCCTTGATTACCGATGGGCGGCGGCATATTCAGCCCACCACTAACCTGTGGCGACAGGAGGGTCATTGGCGGAGGCAGGGAGAGTCCATTACCAGACTGCGGGGGTGGAGGGGGGAGAGCCATACCAAGTCCGCTGTGAGGGGGGGGCAAGTTTAGGCCAGAACTATTCTGTGGGGGGGGCAGGGTCAGACTGTGAGTGTTCAAGAATTGTCCTGATCCCGCCTGCGGAGGGGGCAAGTTCATTCCTGGGGAGCTGTGAGGGGGAAGCGGAAGCATGTTCATGTTCGGACCACCTTGTGGAGGCGGAAGGTTTAGGTTGGGAGCCCCCTGAGGAGGTGGAAGGCTCAGTCCAGAACCCCCCTGAGGAGGTGGAAGGTTCAGTCCAGGACCCCCGTGGGGAGGCGGAAGGTTCATTCCTGGTCCATTATGAGGTGGAGGAAGGGGTATACCATGTCCACCTTGGGGGGGAAGGGGCATACCACCATGTCCACCTTGGGGGGGAAGGGGCATGCCATGTCCACCTGGTGGGGGCGGCAGGTTCATACCAGGAGGTGGAAAGCTGGCAGGAGTGGGGCCGTATCCGAGGCCGGAGAAGCCGCCATAGCCCGGAGCTCCGTATGGGGGCGGAGGGCCGTATCCGGGCGGAAAGCCGAGGCCGTACACGCCGTAGAATCCCGGGCTGGGCTGCTCCTGCTCTGCGGGGGAGTGCCGGGCGTACGCCGCAGGAAAGCCCGAGGCTTCCGCCTGAGCAGCAGGAGGGACGTCCTTCCTCGGTGCGGGCAGGCTGGAGAGAAATCTCCTGGGAGACTCCGACGCCATCTCCGACTCCGAATCGCTCTCGTCACTGCTGGCGTAAGCCACTAGCGACATGGCTGCGAGGGGAAGGAGCGCTCACTGCTCCCGGCCTAACAACGCCACGTCCCGGGCCGCCAAACCCCGACTACACCGCTCACAGGCCGCCGAGCATGATGGCGCCGGCAGTGACTACAACTCCCAACAGTCATCGCGGCGCAGCACGCTGGGCAGAAGGAAGGCGGCCGCAATGCATCATGGGAATTGTGGTGTCTCTGACGTAGTAACAAAGCTTGCACTACATATCCCGGCAGTCTGTGCGTTTCACACATCGGGTTTTCGCCATCAGGCTAAATCCAGCTAATTTTCAAAAAACAGGATCAGGCGAATTTTGCCGCTGGATCAGGTTTTTTTTCCCATAGACTTGTATTAGTGCTGGATTGCATCTGATGACATTGTGTTTCGTCCGGTTTTCGCCGGATCCGGCAAATCTGCCGCTTCCGGTTTCTTGAAAAAACGTCCATAGCATCGTTTTTTTGTCTCCGGCAAAAAAGCCTGAAGAGCCAGATCCGGCGAAAAAGCCTGAACAGCTTCCGGCTGTTTGCTACAATGAAAAGCCTATCCGGAAAAAGGCGGATCCGATGGCCTGACCCGTTTTTTTTAACCCCTTTACCCCCAAGGGTGGTTTGCACATTAAAGGGCCACTGTCACCCCCTCCAGCCGTTATAAACTAAAAGAGCCACCTTGTGCAGCAGTAATGCTGCATTCTAACAAGGTGGCTCTTTTAGTTTTAGGTTCAAGCATACCCCAAATAAAACGTTTTTATACTTAGCCACAATTCCTGTCTCTAGCCAGGTAGGCGGGTCCTCACTCCCCAGCTTGGCCAGCTCCTCTGCCGTCACTCACATCTTCCTGCGCTTTCGGCGCCGCCCCCTCAGCGCTGTTATCGTTTCAAATCCGGCGCCTGCGCTGTGTACTGGTGTCCTGCGCAGACGCAGTAAGCTCTGGCCGTCTGATGTAATGGCTGATACCAGAGAACAAAAGACATCCACAGAACACCAGGATGGATCTGCTGCACAGCAAATAGCTGCTGTAGGACCTGCGATGACGTCACTGCCATGTGATTAGGGCAATCACATGGCAGTGACGTCATCGCAGGTCCTACAGCTGTTTGCTGTGCAGCAGATCCATCCTGGTGTTCTGTGGATGTCTTTTGTTCGTCTGCGCAGGACACCAGTACACAGCGCAGGCGCCGGATTTGAAACGATAACAGCGCTGAGGGGGCGGCGCCGAAAGCGCAGGAAGATGTGAGTGACGGCAGAGGAGCTGGCCAAGCTGGGGAGTGAGGACCCGCCTACCTGGCTAGAGACAGGAATTGTGGCTAAGTATAAAAACGTTTTATTTGGGGTATACTTGAACCTAAAACTAAAAGAGCCACCTTGTTAGAATGCAGCATTACTGCTGCACAAGGTGGCTCTTTTAGTTTATAACGGCTGGAGGGGGTGACAGTGGCCCTTTAATGACCGGGCCAATTTTCACAATTCTGACCACTGTCCCTTTATGAGGTTATAACTCTGGAACGCTTCAACGGATCCCAGTGATTCTGACATTGTTTTCTCATGACATATTGTACTTCATGATAGTGGTAAAATTTCTTTGCTATTACTTGCGTTTATTTGTGAAAAAAACGGAAATTTGGTGAAAATGTTGAAAATTTCGTAATTTTCCAACTTAGAATTTTTATGCCCTTAAATCACAGAGATATGTCACACAAAATACTTAATAAGTAACATTTCCCACATGTCTACTTTACATCAGCACAATTTTGGAACCCAAAAATTTTTTTTTAAGGGAGTTGTAAGGGTTAAAAGTTGACCAGCGATTTCTCATTTTTACAACACCATTTTTTTTAGGGACCACATCTCATTTGAAGTCATTTTGAGGGGTCTATATGACAGAAAATACCCAAGTGTGACACCATTCTAAAAACTGCACCCCTCAAGGTGCTCAAAACCACATTCAAGAAGTTTATTAACCCTTCAGCTGTTTCACAGGAATTTTTGGAATGTTTAAATAAAAATTAACATTTAACTTTTTTTCACAAAAAATTTACTTCAGCTCCAATTTGTTTTATTTTACCAAGGGTAACAGGAGAAAATGGACCCCAAAAGTTGTTGTACAATTTGTCCTGAGTACGCCGATACCCCATATGTGGGGGTAAACCACTGTTTGGGCGCATGGCAGAGCTCGGAAGCGAAGGAGCGCCATTTGACTTTTCAATGCAAAATTGACTGGAATTGAGATGGGACGCGATGTTGCGTTTGGAGAGCCCCTGATGTGCCTAAACATTGAAACCCCCCACAAGTGACTCCATATTGGAAACTAGACCTCCCAAGGAACTTATCTAGATGTGTTGTGAGAACTTTGAACCCCCAAGTGTTTCACTACAGTTTATAACACAGCCGTGAAAATAAAAAATCTTTTTTTTTTCACAAAAAATATTTTTTAGCCCCCAGTTTTGTATTTTTCCAAGGGTAACAGTTGAAATTGGACCCCAAAAGTTGTCCAATTTGTCCTGAGTACACTGATACCCCATATCTGGGGGGGAACCACCGTTTGAGTGCATGGCAGAGCTCGGAAGGGAAGGAGCGTTATTTGGAATGCAAACTTAGATGGATTAGTCTGCAGGCGTCACATTGCGTTTGCAGAGCCCCTAATTTACCTAAACAGTAGAAACCCCCCACAAGTGACACCATATTGGAAACTAGACCCCCCAAGGAATTTATCTAGATGTGTTGTGAGAACTTTGAACCCCCAAGTATTTCACTACAGTTTATAACGTAGAGCCGTGAAAATAAAAAATCTTTTTTTTCCACAAACATTGTTTTTTAGCCTCCCAGTTTTGTATTTTCCCAGGGGTACAGGAAAAATTGGACCCCAAAAGTTGTTGTCCAATGTGTCCTGAGTACGCTGATACCTCATATGTTGGGGTAAACCCCTGTTTGGGCGCACGGGAGAGCTCGGAAGGGAAGGAGCACTGTTTTACTTTTTCAACGCAGAATTGGCTGGAATTGAGATCGGACACCATGTCGCGTTTGGAGAGCCCCTGATGTGCCTAAACAGTGAAAACCCCCCAATTATAACTGAAACCCTAATCCAAACACATCCCTAACCCTAATCCCAACGGTAACCCTAACCACACCCCTAACCCTGACACACCCCTAACCCTAATCCCAACCCTATTCCCAACCGTAAATGTAATCCAAACCCTAACTTTAGCCCCAACCCTAACTCTAACTTTAGCCCCAACCCTAACCCTAACTTTAGCCCCAACCCTAACTGCAGCCTTAACCCTAGCCCCAACCCTAGCCCAAACCCTAACCCTAGCCCTAACCCTTTCCCTAACCCTGACACTAGCCCTTTTTCGCTAACTAAGGGAGTGATGAAGGGGGGTTTGATTTACTTTTATAGCGGGTTTTTTAGCGGATTTTTATGATTGGCAGCCGTCACACACTGAAAGATGCTTTTTATTGCAAAAAATATTTTTTGCGTTACCACATTTTGAGAGCTATAATTTTTCCATATTTTGGTTCACAGAGTCATTTGAGGTCTTGTTTTTTGCGGGACGAGTTGACGTTTTTATTGGTACCATTTTTGAGCACGTGACATTTTATGATCGCTTTTTATTCCGATTTTTGTGAGGCAGAATGACCAAAAACCAGCTATTCATGAATTTCTTTTGGGGGAGGCGTTTATACCGTTCCGCGTTTGGTAAAATGGATAAAGCAGTTTTATTCTTCGGGTCAGTACGATTACAGCGATACCTCATTTATATAATTTTTTTATGTTTTTGCGCTTTTATACGATAAAAACTATTGTATATAAAAAATAATTATTTTTGCATCGCTTTATTCTGAGGAGTATAACTTTTTTATTTTTTCTTTGCTGACGCTGTATGGCGGCTCGTTTTTTCCGGGACAAGATGACGTTTTCAGCGGTACCATGGTTATTTATATCCGTCTTTTTGATCGCGTTTTTTTTTTCACTTTTTGATTGGCGGTATGATAATAAGGCGTTGTTTTTTGCCTAGTTTTTTTTTTTTTTTTTACGGTGTTCACTGAAGGGGTTAACTAGTGGGACTGTTTTATAGGTCGGGTCGTTACGGACGTGGCGATACTAAATATGTGTACTTTTATTGTTTTTTTTTTATTTAGATAAAGAAATGTATTTATAGGAACAATATATTTATTTTTTTGGAATTTTTTTTAAATTTTTTTACACATGTGAATATTTTTTTTTTTTACACTATAACATTGCCCCAGGGGGGACATCATGTTATAGTGTAAGATCGCTGATCTGACACTTTGCTGTGCTGCACTAATGCTGCATTCTGACAAGGTGGCTCTTTTAGTTCGGGTCCCTGGCACTGCTGAAATAATCGTTTTTGAAATATGTCCCTCATACCTCGAAATCGCCAGGGAGGCAGGTCTTTCCCCCCTAATCCAGACACCTCCCAGCCATCACTCATGGCCTCTGCACGCCGGGTGCCGCTTCCTCTTCCTTCATTAGCGTCCCCGGCGCCTGCGCTGTTATTTTTTTTTTTCCAGCATGCGCTGCCCTTCGAACTTACAGAGCAGGCGCCAGGAACGCTAATAAAGGAAGAGGAGGCGGCGCCCTGCTTGCAGAGGCCCTGAGTGGCGGCTGGGAAGCGTCTGGATTAGGGGGGAAAGACCTGCCTCCCTGGTGATTTTGAGGTATGAGTATCAAATTTCAAAAACAATTATTTCAGGAGTGCCAGGTGCCAGTTCCAATGAACTGGGGGCCTCCTGTCGTGACCAGGTAATTACATCAGGGAGATTTGCTGTGAAAGAGCCATCAAGTCTGAGGTTAATTTACACAGAGGCGAGGAAGTTTGCTTCCAAACCAAAGAGCTTCCTCTGATCAAAGAATCTTCTTAGACATTTTGTAGCTAGTGGTCAGTGATTAGTATTGGTGTTTCCACCGATTCAAAATTTAGGGGAGATACACTGATGAGCAAAAGAGTAATAATGTTTTGAACTTTTGACTTTCAGGCTCCATATCTCACATCTACTACTGCGCAGAACATGAAACTACCATAATTTTATCGACAATCATCTTGGCTCTCTCGTACAAAAATTTGACTTGCAGCTGTTTAGCTTATGATTAGTTATGTAGATTTTTGTCAGGTCACTGCTTTGTTACTGTTTTGCTCCTAAAAATCTCAATTTTAATTTTAATTATTTTGTAAATCCACCTTTGGCTTTCAACATTGCCTAAATTCTTCTGGACTGCTCTGGATCAGGTCCCGGGTCTCTTCTACAGGTTCCCAAAGTTGGTGCATACTGGTCAACAAACTTGGGTATGCATACAGAATTTTCTTTAACTCTACCTACAAGTATCCAATAAGGATGAGGTCTGAAAACTGTAGGGGCCAATTCAGCATCTCTACTTCATTGACATTGTCAAGAATCCAACTCCTTTGGCTGTGAAACAACCTCATACCATCAGGCTTCCTCCACCGAACTTCACAGTTACTTAAATTTCTCGTTCTGTTAGCCACTTTTTCCCTTGTTTCTTCCAGACCCGTTTTCACCTATCAGAGCCTGGTCTATTGACTTTCATCTCGTCGCTCCACATCACCCATTTCCAATCTTTCATTTTCCAAATTTCATACTTTTTTGCAAACTTGGTCTGATGCTTCTTATGAAGATATTGAAGTCGAGGCTTCTTCACATTTTTTCGGGCCACCTTTCCTGACTTGTGTAACGTGCTTCTCACGGTGCTTGCATGAGGTTTGATCGCACTACTATGAGGCATTTGAGACTACTCCACTGCAGAGTTTGTTGCGCCAGAATTGATTGATAGTGATGGGCAAATCCCTGGATATGTGGGTACGGCAGGTTCGGTCGAACAGTTAAAAAAAAAAAAAAGTTTGGTTTGGGAAGCAGAACAGTACCCAAACCCATACCTCATTCAGATACATGGGAGGCCCGAATATCCATTGTTTGCCACGCTGTTGTCTACATGACAGCGCGGCAAACACTGGCTCAGATCGGTGGTAAGATTATTACCGCCAGTCAGAGAGCTGCATGAGACTGGAGTACCACCTTGTCTCTCCTCAGATCACGGTATCATCTACAGCCATGCACCTGAGGTCGGACATGGTGAGACACCTAGTCACGCCCCTCCAAGCTCTCTATGGATTACACCACAGTGGTTCCACTATCCATTCCATTAGTTTGCACAGGCCATGGAATCCGTTGGCTCGTGCAGCGCCCCAGAGTCCTGGTTGCTGCAGTAATGTTGTTCTCCCACTAGGGAGAGCAATATTACGTCTGGAGGCAATAAAGGAGATCTCCTGTCCAGGTATCACAAACACACCACACACTTCACACTCCAGCCACAAGGGGCAGCAAAGGTTCTATCTACTAGGCCACTCCTCACGGTTAGGGTAGGTTCACATTGTGTTATTGGGTGATCGCTAACAGACAGCGTTGCACGGCGAAAATGTCGCAATTAACGCCGTGCAACGGGTCCGTTAACACACCCATTGACAGCAATGTTGTTTCTGCCTGAAGCGCATCGCTAGCAAGTGCCTTTTTCGGCTCGCCGTTCTTTTGTGGCGCGCCTCGGACGCTGCTTGCAGCGTCCGCGGCGCGCCCGAGGTCCGTTCCCCGCTCTCGCAGATCGGGGATCTGCGAGAGCGGGGACGTTAACGCGACCACTGAACGCGACCCCTACAAATACATTGCGTTAGCGCAATCCGCTAGCGCTAAACGGATTGCCCTAACGCAATGTGAACCTAGCCTTAGGTAAAACTGGGAGTTGGAGGGAGAGTTAGTCAGAGAGAGTTCCTGGCTGGAGACAGAGAGAAGGGTCTCCAGACCGAGCTGGCTGGAGCGAGTTCCAGTCAGATCCAGACTGTGGTCTGAGGAGGACGAGGGTCTACGGAGCTTCGCCTGCCCCACGTGCGGCAGCATCCAAAGAAAAAGACATTAAAAGGAAGCGTGTTCTAGTGAGTGAGAAACGAAGGCATAGCAACAAGTGGATACCAGAAAGGATAGTAGACGAGAGGAGCTGCATCCTTCTGGTGCGCGTTCCGGTAGCCAGAATACTGAGGGAGTAAAGTGCTCTACGCCATTGTCCTGGCGACAGAGACTGGCAGGACAGTCAATTCCAAGTTGACTGCCCGACCTTAATACCCAAGAAGACAGGTGGCAACTTGTGGGGGTCGGGGCGTCTCTAGGGTCCCTATAAACAAGCCTCAGGCCATCAGTCATACGAGTTTTGTTCTATCCGACCACGGGGAACAGAGAGAGAAGAGTAATAACAGTGAGGACTTCATTAGAGCTTAAGCAAGTGAGGACCTACTGTGTTACTTTGCGCATAGGAAGGCTATTGCATTCCACCTGGATAAGGAGATTCTGGATTTGCCTTCGGACCAGCCGGACTCTGCCTACCCTGTGATCCGGCGCCTAGGACTGTGGACACTGAAGCCTTCAGTAAAAGGTAAAGAGACTGCAACCTTGTGTCCTTGTTATTCATTGCACCTTACACCATCACCATCTACATTCTGGGAAGCCCTGGGTTACACGTCACCTGTGGGTAGGTATACCATCAAGCTGCCGTAAAATCACAACCGGGGGACCCCTAAGCAGCGTCGGTCACCCTGACCAAATACCACAGGTGGCGTCATGAACATTATACAAACTTCACCTTTAATTGGACGCCCCTCAAAGGGCCACGGACCGGGTCGGGCCACCGTGACATGCTCCAAACTGAAGGACCCGGTACCGAGTACCCCATTGCCCTTGCGTGGGGGCGCTCCACTCGCAGGCTTTCTCCATCTCTGACTTGTACCTGGAGGTCTCCCGCCAGAAAGACCAACAGGACAAGATCCTATCCTACCTGCAGACAGTTAACACCAGTCTAGACACGCTGACAACTCTGGCCGCATCCGCATCTACCAAAGCTGCAACAGCGTCGTATGTGCTTCAACAGTCTGCCAGCTATATACCTGGCTTCGAACCCCGTCTATCTGCTACTCCATGCTATGGAGGTGACCCTGCCCTATGTCAGGGGTTCCTTAATCAGTACACTTCGAACTCTTGGCTCACCAGTTTGTCTCAGATTGGGGCAAGGTGGCCTTCACTATGTCCCACCTCACTGACGAGGCTTTGACATGGCTTAACCCCCTATGGGAGAGAGGAGTTCCTTTAGTGTCAAACCTTCAGTCCTTTCTTTAGGCCTTCTATAAGGTCTTTGACGAACTCGGCCAAGCATCCTCATCAGCTTATTCTCTCCTCTGACTGTGCCAGGAAAACCTCTCAATGAGCCAGTACGTTTCCGCACCCTGTGTCAGAACTCACCTGGTATAATTAGGCTCTGGTAGCCACCTTCTGGGAAGGCCTGTCTGGACGAATCAAAAATGAGCTGGCCAGTTGTGATATTCCATCTCACTGGATGATCTGGTATCTCTAGCAACACAGATAAACATCAGGTTTCATGAGTGAACCATGCAGGTAGACCAGGTAAAGTTGACCAAGCATTGTCAGGACGTCCACCATTCCGGGGGAAGGCCATTCTATTGTGATAGTCCTGAGCATATAATCCACTCCTTCTCGGAGAGACCGGGAAACGACTGAGCCTGGAGTTTGTTGGAGAGGTCACTCTGGGCAAAAATCACTCCTCTAAATTGCTGACTCTGTCAGTATCCATGTTCTGTGGGCAGCATCCGTTTTGTCGAGTCGGTCTACCTCCACTCCGACTCCACCGGTAACCTCATTCAACAGGCCATAGTGGAACGATATCAGATTCTGATCCAATGTCTTCCCGATCAATTGGTGTTTTTTTCAGTGGATGGAAAACCCCTTTCAGAAACCATTCTATTCGTGATTGAGCCTGTCGAATTCTAAGTAGGAATGTCACACTCGAGAGAAGGTTCATCTGTATGTGCTGTGAGGCCTGTCTCACCCTCTGCATCTAGGTTTGCCATGGCTGCGAAAACATGAACCAGTCTTAGATTGGATATCCGGAGAAGTACTTCTTTGGGGCCAGGAGTGACACGAGAGATGTTTAGTTCCCATTAGTTTAGTTCCCATTCCCATTTAGTTTAGATGTTTAGTTCCCATTCATCTTGCTCAACCCCCGGGTTCTCCATCTAATTTACCTGGCTTGCCTGCTGCATACTGGACATCAACTGACGTCTTTGATAAAAAGAAGGCCTAAACTCTCCCACCTCATATCCCCTGTTGCAGGCTGAGACCCATGCCATCAGAGTATATTGAAAAGAACCTTACCAGGGGATTTATCTACAAAGCTTCCTCACCAGCTAGAGCAGGCCTCTGCCCTCTGACTCTATTCTGGCAGAGATGCTGACTCACTCACCGCCGCAGGTTGGCACTTCCTCCCTCCTCTCCTGCTGCTGAGGTACAGGCACAAATCCCCAGGCACTGTGCTTAGGGCGCACTCGTGCGTTTCCCCTTCTTAAATGGGCAACTCGAGCACCGTCCTAAAGTGTCCCTAGCCAATGACTGGGAGACAAGTGCTATTTAAGGCACCTCCACCTGAATGGAAGTGCCTGTGCAATGCTGTATACTGTATGTAACACATTTCCTAGTTCTCAGGTCCCAGTGCTGGTATTCCTGTATACCTGCCTATCAGCCGTGCCCACCTGCCTATAAGCCGTGCCCACCTGTCTACCATTCCGGGTTGTTCCTGCTTCCTGTCCCTTGAGGGTCAGCTGCCATTCACCCAAGGTTAGTTATGGTGTAGCAGCTGGTCTCGCCTCCCTCGATCACGGTATCGTCTGCTGCCATGCACCCGAGGTCGGACTTGGTGAGCCACCTAATCTTCCAGGCTCTCCTCGGATCAAGGCACAGTGGTTTCACAACCCAATCTGTTACACTATGTCTGCACTAAGTGGTTTTCAACCTGGATGGTGCCATGATGCAACTGTCCAGGCTAAAAACCAGGGCAGAATGAGCTGCATAAGAAATGTTTCAAAGTGAACTGTGGTGAACACACTGGGCTCAGTGCTGCACAGTTAGACTTTTTCTCACAGTGCTAGCGATGATCTCACTGAGGTCACCGCAGTTGAGGGGACCACAGTGAAGTGAGCTGGGAACACAGTCTCAGTGACCTGTGGTAACCTCTATGAAGTCAGCACTAGATGCATCGCTTGCAGCAGCTCATTCTCCCGTGGTTTTCAGCCTGGACAGTCGCATAATGGCATCACTTGCCCAGGCATGGATTACGGCGTGGGACAGTATATTTGACAAGTGAGGGATATGTCTGTTTTTTATTTAGTTTTTTAACATGAGACTAGGGCTTCAATGGAATGGGCGTATGGAGAGTATAACTTTGTTTTTTATTTTTAAATAAAAAAGTAAAACTGTATTTTTTAATTCAAATAAACAACTTTATTATGGCTGTGTATTTACAATACGATTATGGGTTTAGTAATAGAGTGGGGTCATATAGACGCCTCTCCATTACTAACCCGTGGGCTTGATGTCACCTGATAATACAAAGGTGACATCAACCCACAAATATTACCCCACTTGCCACAGGGCTAGTGGGAAGAGCCGGGCAAAGTGCCAGAATTGGTGCATCTAATAGATGCACCTTTTCTGCGCAGGCTGCGGGCTGCTATGTTTAGGCTGGGTGGGGAGGGGACAATATCTATGGCACCTTACCAACCTGATAATACCATCCCCCAGCTGTCTACTTTAATTTAGCTGGTTGTCAAAAATGGGGAGGACTTTACATGATTTATTTAAATAATTTTTAAAAACCAGAGTAGGGACCCCTCTATTTTTGAATAGTGGGAAACACCCTATGTTTTGGGTGCCAAACATGAACAGTAACACGGACTTCCTGGATAAGTCCGTGTCCAGGGTCCATGCCCGAACAGTAGGTGTTCAGTACAGACTCCGAACTTTACTGTTCGGGTTTGCCCATCTCTTCTGATAGACCTTGTGATGAGCTGGCTTGTTGACTCCGCTATTTTGACTGGACATCCACCTCTTGGCTTTTGAATTGATGGAAGGACTTACTTTTGTATTCTTCCAACTGTCGTGGCACTCACATGATGTAGTTTAGCAATTTTCTTGGCTGAGAAACTATCGTTGAGGTCATCATGTGGTTTCTATTCTCTTAGGAAATCTTCTTCATTGCTGTTCCTTGATTTGAACCAGTAACCCTTCACTTGCGAATCAACCTAATAACACACTGGGCTCCCAAATCCCAAACGGTTTGGCGTATGTGCCACGTGATCTAGCAGTATTTGCAGCCGGTTGTGATATCCAGTTTGCCCACAGATTGGATTGCAAGTTGCAGCAGGCTTTCTCCCACTGTATAGGTGCCATTGATGTTCAGCACATACGTGTGCATCAGCAATTACTACAATTACTCTGTAGTCCTGATGCCAGTGGCTGATGCTTTGTACAAGTTTGTAGCCGTTTAAGTCAGAGCCTGTGACAGTATTGGGGACTCCAGGGTGCTACTTGGATCAGATTTTTGGAGGCATAGTACTGTTACAGCAGCTGACTTTTGCTCTTGCAAATACAAAATCTTATGTCGTAGGGGATGAAGCTTTCCCACTTTTGACTAAGCTACTGCACCAATCCACATAGGGAATTAGATGCCCAAAAAAGAGCATGCCACAGTCGGGCATGTTGCTTAGTGAAGTGCATCTTTGGGATCCTGGTATCTTGAAGGTCTTCACTGGTTAGTTGATTGGTCTTCCCGGATTTCCAGATTTGTGGATTTTGGGAAGCATATAGAATGTCTCTATTGAACTGCCATCAGATTTGTCTTAGAGAAAAATTAAAATGCATAAGACATCTCTGGAGAGGGGATATATCAACGCCATATTGAACATATGGGATTATAGCTGGGGGAAAAGAAAAGAAAATTATAACTAGGAAGAGCTGTTGCTTCAACCTCCATTGAAGTAGGGACCTCCTGCAATGACCCTGTAACTATAAAAAGATAAATGCTTTGAGAAAAAGACAGCAAAACTGGGATTTGTTTAATCTAAGGCATGGAAGACACTTTTCAGGCATAAGCTTTATCTGATCAAAGAATTTTCTGAGACGTTTTGTGGTCAGTGATGAATATTGAGGTTTGCATCGATCTGATATGTATGGGTGATATATTTTTGTTGTTGTATCAAGAAACGCACATAATGCATTCACTCACATCACCGTAAAGCCAGCAGAACCTCTCTAACTTAATAAAAGGTACAATGGATGATGCTATCCATGACATGTTTCATTTCTATAGACAAGTAAAATCATGATGAGAAACATGACGACAATATTGACCGTCCGGGACCTCCAGTGGCGAATATATCCCAGAGTTATGTGTCATGGTTTGTCTGGGTCGGCTCTTCTAGGGTTAATTCCTGTAGTCTCACTCTGATCCTGGGTGGACTTTTTATAGCCTCCATCTGGGAGTTTCCTTTGTCAGTGATACTTTCGCCCTTGGCTGAGTGTGTTGACTCCTGAGTGTGTTTTGTGCCGTGTGCTGGTTTGCCTGATTCCTTGGTTTTTGACTCGGTCTGTTCTCTGGATACTGTTTGTTTGATTCCGTCTCTGTACTATCTCTGTCCGTTTGGTATTGACCTCTGCTTGGACCCTACTATCCGTTCTGTCTAGTCCCTTGGTACGTCACGTCACGCTATCCCGTGCTCTGACCCTGGCCTGATCTGGTTTATGTCCCCGTCTGTGCCCCTTGGTAGCTCTGTCCTTTAGTTACTTTTCTAGCAGTCTTCCTTCAGTTCCTAGCTCCCTGGAGCTTAGGCCATGCCCCCAGCAGTCAGGTGCTTCAGGACCTGTCAGGCCTGAAGCAATCTCTCTCCAGTCTCGCTTCCACCACGTGCCTGGGAGCCTGGGCTCTCTCCGGGTCCTGTCTTCCCGGGAGATTGCATTGGTGAGTATCACTTACAACTCCCTCCGTGATATTAGGGATCTCATAAAATTCTAATACACCTAGCAAATCCCACAAGCAGCCCACATAGAAGCTCACCAAAGGGAGGTATGAGGGTATAACCTTGATCTTATAAAAAGCATAATTTGGGTGTCTGTCTTTGCTAATTCAGGAAAACATAGTTCGCTATGAAAGTGTTCCACCTTCCTAATCAGAGTGCTTCCCAATAACCGACCTAGTAGTGGAAGCAGCCTTGGCCTCGTCCATAATTCGTCAGCTAATTGCGTAATTATCCTGATGACTGGAGGCAGCAGAGTTGTGTCCCCTGACAAACTGGTAACAGCTGTGGGATCTGTGTGCCCCCCCACCCCAGTTGTCATCCTTGATATCCATCATTTTTTGATGTTCAACTCTGTATCAAGTGTAATGTAAACATTCAAAACTGCTGTACAGACATGAAAAAAGATATATTGTGAGGGGTTGCCACTCTCGGTAGAAGCGTTCAGGTAGACTCAGGAGCACATGCACTTGAAAACACCAGTGGGTTTATTATATGCAGTGTATACCATGGTGCCTAAAAAAACAAAAACACATCCCTCTGGGCACAGTTGAAAACAAAAACAAAATTATAACATACAGTTCAGTCCTCATTGGTGCGGGGTCCTGCCGCACACTGTTAGGGAAAACCACTCTTAGTCCTTGCTTCTGTGGGAAGTACCGCTTCTCCCCACAGCAGTACACACTGACTGAAACACAGGTCCAGGAATTTTTCACATGTACTAGTCATGTGATCATGACATCACTGCAGGTCCTCAAACACCTGCAGGTCCTGCTGGGAAAGGGGTACGGTATTCACCCTCCCACCCGCAATGGCGGGTGCTCACATGAAACTGGCCCATTAAAATCTGTACATAGCCTTTCAGCACCTAGTGTGCTGGAAGCACAAAAACACTCAGGTTTCACATCACTGACCGCTGCATGCGCAGTGACACATACCACCCTTCCTCTACAAAGCTCCGTCACAATATATAAAATATACCAATGACCTTTCGATGCTGTTCAGATTACCCTTCTCATACAGGGGCCAGTGCTTGACAGATTAACGTCCAACATTCACTCCATTGGTACTGACCCAGTACCCGAGAGCTTCTTTAAGCAAATGTTGATGGTGTGCACATTTCATGCATTCGCACCCACTTTTTAAAAAAATGTATAAATACACTCAAGCATAACCCTAAATATTGCTGTGTCTATGACTGTCCAAGTTCACTAAAATATTACTGTTCCCTTTTGTTTTGTTCTTGTTGTTTCAGGTGCATGCCTGCCCCATTCTTTGGAATTTAAAATGATCATTGGACAATGCCACATTGGGGAGGTAACTAAACCATGATCACAAAAGGTATCTGTTTAATCAAGTATGAAACCCAAGATAAAACATAATAAGCATATAAATACCCTGCAGTAAATAATCCGCAATAGTGCATGACAATATATGGAACTTATTTAATGTAATTTTGATTACAAACTTCACGGTGACCCTAATTGGGTTGGTCCTAACCCCATATAGTAAAACCTTGCCATTTGTGAAGTGACGTGCGTGTGGCTAAGGACTGAGACCTGGCTAGTGGACACGCAGCCATGGGGAACTACATGGATGTAATATCCAGCTCAAAATAAAGGGGGCCACACCTCTATATGAACTATGAACAGGGTGCAAAAAAAAAACTGAAACAAAAAAACTAAAGTGATGAACAGGAATATACTGTAAGTTATTTTTTAAATCATGCATGAGTTATCAATATAAGTATGTATTATTCTTGAAAAAGGTTATTTTGAACAAGCCATTTTGGTACAAGAAACATTTGAATGTATTTTTGAAAAAACAACAAAAAACAAAAGACACGTTTTGAGGCCTATCTATCAGTAGAACTAGACAACCAAGAGGTAAAAGGACAAGAGATAAGAGAGACACAATCCGGACAGACTCTTTTGGATCCTTATTAAATGTGTTCAATCCAGGTGAACACTTAAGAAAATTAACGCAGTCCATCCACAGCTGTGTTGTGAATTTGGATTCTGGGCTCCCCCGGTGGCCGCTTGTGGAATTGGACTTGTCATCCTCTTTCCTGTTTCACCTGATTCCATCAGTAGTGGGTGTCGCTATTTAAGCTCATTTCTCTGGTGGTTTCTTGCCGGTCAACAATGTTATCTGATGCCTCTCAGTGCTTGTTCCTGCTTCTAGACTACTACTAGATAAGTTGGACTTTTGTCCATGTTTTGTTTTGCCTATTTGTTCCAGTTCACAGCTGAAGTTTTGTTACTGTGTCTGGAAAGCTCTCGTTGATCAGGGATTGCTACTCTGGCGTTATGAGTTAATGCCAGAGTTTAAGGTAATCTCTGGATGGTGTTTTGTTAGTGTTTTTCTGCTGACCATGAAAGTATACTATCTGTCTTCTGCTATCTAGTAAGCGGACCTCAAATTTGCTAAGACTATTTTCCTGCTGCGTTTGTTGTTTCATCTGAACTCACCGTCATTATATGTGGGGGGCTACTGTCTTCTTTGGAATATTTCTCTAGAGGTGAGCCAGGTCTTATATTTCCCTCTGCTAGCTATTTAGGTCTTAGGCCAGAGCTGGGCATCTAGCGATAAATAGGAAATGCTACCTGGCTATTTCTAGTTGCGCGGCAGGCTTAGTTCATGGTCAGTATAGTTCCATCTTCCGAGAGCTTGTCCCTCTATAGGCTTGCTATGATCTCTGCCTGCAGAGATCATGACAGTTTGACCGGCCAGTAAAGTGTTAAAGACCCAGGTTGAGAAAGGAGAGTTATAAGAAGTCTGCTGAAATTTTTTTTTTTTTTTTCCTCCAGTCTGCCTTGCTGCAGTCTTTTCTCTCTCTCTCCTCCTAATCTCTGTATGCTCTGTGTGCACCTGACAATAATGGATCTCCAGAGTGTAACTGCGGGTTTGAATAATCTCATCACGAAAGTACAAAATTTACAAGATTTTGTGGTACATGCTCCGGTATCTGAGCCGAGAATTCCTTTGCCGGAGTTCTTCACAGGGAATAGAGCTAGCTTCCAGAATTTCCGAAATAATTGTAAGCTTTATTTGTCCCTGAAGTCTCGTTCAGCTGGAGACCCTGCTCAGCAGGTTAGGATTGTGATTTCCTTGCTCAGGGGTGACCCTCAAGATTGGGCCTTCTCATTGCCAGCAGGGGATCCTGCGTTACGCGATGTGGATGCGTTTTTTCTGGCCTTGGGCTTGCTTTATGAGGAACCTCATTTGGAACTTCAGGCAGAAAAAACTTTGATGGCACTATCTCAGGGGCAAGACGAAGCTGAAGTTTTCTGCCAAAAATTCCGTAAATGGTCTGTGCTTACTCAGTGGAATGAGTGCGCCTTGGCGGCAACTTTCAGAGAAGGTCTCTCTGATGCCGTTAAGGATGTTATGGTGGGGTTCCCTTTGCCTGCAGGTCTGAATGAGTCCATGACAATGGCTATTCAGATTGATAGGCGTCTGCGGGAGCGCAAACCGGTGCACCATCTGGCGGTGTCTATGGAAAAGACGCCAGAAAGTATGCAGTGTGATAGAATTCTGTCCAGGAGCGAGCGACAGAATTTTAGACGGAAGAATGGATTGTGTTTCTATTGTGGGGATTCTACTCATGTTATATCAGCATGCTCTAGGCGTACAAAGAAGCTTGATAAGTCTGTTTCCATTAGCACCATTCAGTCTAAGTTTATTTTGTCTGTAACCCTGATTTGCTCTTTGTCATCCATTGCCACGGACGCCTATGTTGACTCTGGCGCCGCTCTGAGTCTTATGGATTGGTCCTTTGCCAATCGTTGTGGTTTTGATTTAGAGCCTTTGGAGACTCTTATTCCTCTGAAGGGGATTGACTCCACCCCATTGGCTAATAATAAACCACAATACTGGACACAAGTAACCATGCGTATCAATCCGGATCACCAGGAGATTATTCGTTTCCTGGTGCTGTATAATTTACATGACGATTTGGTACTGGGATTGCCATGGTTGCAGTCTCACAACCCAGTCTTGGACTGGAGAGCAATGTCTGTGTTGAGCTGGGGATGTAAGGGTATTCATGGGGACGTACCTTTGGTTTCTATTTCGTCGTCCATTCCCTCTGAAGTCCCTGAGTTCCTCTCTGATTATCAAGACGTCTTTGACGAACCCAAGCTTGGGTCGTTACCTCCGCACCGTGAGGGCGATTGTGCCATAGATTTGATACCGGGTTGTAAATATCCAAAGGGTCGTTTGTTTAATTTGTCTGTGCCGGAACATGCTGCTATGCGGGAATATATAAAGGAGTCTTTGGAAAAGGGACATATTCGTCCATCCTCTTCTCCCTTGGGAGCTGGGTTTTTCTTTGTCTCAAAAAAAGACGGCTCTTTGAGACCATGTATTGATTATCGGCTTCTGAATAAGATCACTGTTAAGTATCAATACCCATTGCCATTGCTTACTGATTTGTTTGCTCGTATAGAGGGTGCAAGGTGGTTCTCTAAAATTGATCTTCGTGGGGCGTATAATTTGGTGCGGATCAGGCAGGGGGATGAGTGGAAGACCGCATTTAATACGCCCGAGGGCCATTTTGAGTATTTGGTCATGCCTTTTGGTCTTTCTAATGCCCCTTCAGTTTTCCAGTCTTTTATGCATGATATTTTCCGCGATTTTCTGGATAAATTTATGATAATATATCTGGATGATATTCTGATTTTTTCTGATGACTGGGACTCTCATGTCCAGCAGGTCAGGAGAGTTTTTCAGGTTCTGCGGTCTAATTCTTTATGTGTGAAGGGGTCTAAGTGCGTTTTTGGGGTCCAGAAAATTTCCTTTTTGGGGTATATTTTTTCTCCCTCTTCCATTGAGATGGATCCCGTCAAGGTGCAAGCTATTTGTGACTGGACTCAGCCCTCCTCTCTTAAGGGTCTTCAGAGATTTTTGGGCTTTGCCAACTTTTACCGCCGATTTATTGCTGGTTTTTCGGATGTCGTTAAACCACTGACTGATTTGACCAGACAAGGCGCTGATGTTGCTAATTGGTCCCCTCATGCTGTAGAGGCCTTTCAGGAGCTTAAGCGCCGTTTTGCCTCTGCCCCTGTGTTGCGTCAGCCTGATGTGAATCTGCCTTTTCAGGTTGAGGTTGACGCTTCGGAGATCGGAGCTGGGGCAGTGTTGTCGCAGAAAGGTTCCGACTGCTCCGTCATTAGGCCTTGTGCCTTCTTTTCTCGCAAATTTTCGCCCGCAGAGCGGAATTATGATGTTGGGAATCGGGAGCTTTTGGCCATGAAGTGGGCGTTTGAGGAGTGGCGCCATTGGCTCGAGGGGGCTAGACATCAGGTGGTGGTATTGACTGACCACAAAAATTTGATTTATCTTGAGACTGCCAGACGCCTGAATCCTAGACAGGCGCGCTGGTCTTTATTTTTTTCTCGCTTTAATTTTGTGGTGTCATACCTACCGGGTTCTAAGAATGTTAAGGCAGATGCCCTTTCTAGGAGTTTTGACCCGGACTCTCCTGGTAATTCTGAACCCACAGGTATCCTTAGGGAGGGAGTAATTTTGTCGGCCGTTTCTCCTGATCTGCGGCGGTCCTTGCAAGAGTTTCAGGCGGATAGACCGGATCGTTGTCCGCCTGATAGACTGTTTGTTCCGGATGATTGGACCAGCAGAGTCATCTCTGAGGTACATTCTTCTGCATTGGCAGGTCATCCCGGAATTTTTGGTACCAGGGATTTGGTGGCAAGATCCTTCTGGTGGCCTTCTCTGTCACGAGATGTGCGAGTCTTTGTGCAGTCATGTGACGTTTGTGCTCGGGCCAAGTCTTGTAGTTCTCGGGCTAGCGGACTGCTGTTGCCCTTGCCTATTCCTAAGAGGCCTTGGACACACATCTCGATGGATTTTATTTCAGATCTGCCTGTTTCCCAGAAGATGTCTGTCATCTGGGTGGTCTGTGACCGTTTCTCTAAAATGGTCCATTTGGTTCCTCTGCCCAAGTTGCCTTCTTCTTCTGAGTTGGTTCCTCTGTTTTTTCAGAATGTTGTCCGATTGCACGGTATTCCTGAGAATATTGTTTCTGACAGAGGTACCCAATTTGTGTCTAGATTTTGGCGGGCATTCTGTGCTAGGATGGGCATAGATTTGTCTTTTTCGTCTGCTTTTCACCCTCAGACTAATGGCCAGACCGAGCGGACTAATCAGACCCTTGAGACATATCTGAGGTGTTTTGTCTCTGCTGACCAGGATGATTGGGTTGCTTTTTTGCCATTGGCAGAGTTCGCCCTCAATAATCGGGCCAGTTCTTCCACCTTGGTGTCCCCGTTTTTCTGTAATTCGGGGTTTCACCCTCGATTTTCCTCCGGTCAGGTGGAATCCTCGGATTGTCCTGGAGTGGATGCGGTGGTAGAGAGATTGCATCACATTTGGGGGCAGGTTATGGACAATTTGAAGTTGTCCCAGGAGAAGACTCAGCGTTTTGCCAACCGTCATCGTCGTGTTGGTTCTCGGCTTTGTGTTGGAGATTTAGTGTGGTTGTCTTCTCGTTTTGTCCCTATGAGGGTCTCTTCTCCTAAGTTTAAACCTCGGTTCATCGGCCCTTATAGAATATTGGAGATTCTTAATCCTGTTTCTTTCCGTTTGGACCTCCCTGCGTCCTTTTCCATTCATAACGTTTTTCATCGGTCGTTATTGCGCAGGTATGAGGTACCTGTTGTACCTTCAGTTGAGCCTCCTGCTCCGGTGTTGGTTGAGGGTGAGTTGGAGTACGTTGTGGAGAAAATTTTGGACTCTCGTGTTTCCAGACGGAGACTCCAGTATCTGGTCAACTGGAAGGGTTACGGCCAGGAGGATAATTCTTGGGTCAATGCATCTGATGTTCATGCTTCTGATCTTGTTCGTGCCTTCCATAGGGCTCATCCTGGTCGCCCTGGTGGATCTGGTGAGGGTTCGGTGCCCCCTCCTTGAGGGGGGGGTACTGTTGTGAATTTGGATTCTGGGCTCCCCCGGTGGCCGCTTGTGGAATTGGACTTGTCATCCTCTTTCCTGTTTCACCTGATTCCATCAGTAGTGGGTGTCGCTATTTAAGCTCATTTCTCTGGTGGTTTCTTGCCGGTCAACAATGTTATCTGATGCCTCTCAGTGCTTGTTCCTGCTTCTAGACTACTACTAGATAAGTTGGACTTTTGTCCATGTTTTGTTTTGCCTATTTGTTCCAGTTCACAGCTGAAGTTTTGTTACTGTGTCTGGAAAGCTCTCGTTGATCAGGGATTGCTACTCTGGCGTTATGAGTTAATGCCAGAGTTTAAGGTAATCTCTGGATGGTGTTTTGTTAGTGTTTTTCTGCTGACCATGAAAGTATACTATCTGTCTTCTGCTATCTAGTAAGCGGACCTCAAATTTGCTAAGACTATTTTCCTGCTGCGTTTGTTGTTTCATCTGAACTCACCGTCATTATATGTGGGGGGCTACTGTCTTCTTTGGAATATTTCTCTAGAGGTGAGCCAGGTCTTATATTTCCCTCTGCTAGCTATTTAGGTCTTAGGCCAGAGCTGGGCATCTAGCGATAAATAGGAAATGCTACCTGGCTATTTCTAGTTGCGCGGCAGGCTTAGTTCATGGTCAGTATAGTTCCATCTTCCGAGAGCTTGTCCCTCTATAGGCTTGCTATGATCTCTGCCTGCAGAGATCATGACACAGCTGGACACCAATATTTTTCCCTTTAGATGTTAGTGTCTCAATAGGGTGCTGGCTCCCATGGATCATAGTAGAGCCGGCTCTTTGTAGCCGGTCTTTTGCAAACAGCCCCTCATCAGACAGCACAGAGTTCTTCCAAATATTCAAGATGCAGCAATCTCTCAAGTCACATTCCAAAGCAAATAAACTACTTACAATAAAATGTTTGTACATAGTGCTAAAATAATTAAAAAAAAAAACAAACATGCATGTGCGACGCCCCAGGGTCCTGGTCGTCGCAGTGGTATTGCTTTCCTCTCGGGGAGAGTGATACTGCGTTTGGAGGCAAAAAAGGATAACTGCATTCAGGTATCACAAACATGCAACACATTTCACACTCCAGGCCACCAGGGGGAGCTCTTGCTCCTATTTATTAGGTCACTCCCCACATAGGTAAAACTGGTCGCCTGTAGGGAAAGTTAGTTAGTTGCTGGCTGAGCTCAGCTCAGTTAGTTGGTCCCTGACAGAGGTGGGATCCTGTCAGCGAACGATGGAGAAAGGACACGGAGCTGTGCATGCCCTCAGAGCTGCAGCTCCCAGAAAGAGACACACAGAAGGCAGAACTGTATTGCAGCGAGCGTGAAGGGAGTCGCAGCAAAGGAGAGGATACCAGAGGGGGACCAGCCCTCCACAGGCTGCCTCCTTCTGAGGCGCAGAAGCCCGGTGGCCGGAACACCGAGGGAGAAAGGACCTTTATGCTTTGCTCCAGAGATCGGCAGGACAGCTAATTGCAAGTTACCTGTCCGCCCAACACCCAGGAGGTGCGGAGGCAACCTTTGGAGGCCGGGGCGTGCTAGAGTCCCTAAAAACAGCCTCAAGCCACCAGTCATACGGGTTTGTCCTATCCTATATGGGGGAGAGAGAGCGAAATATCGCATCTGTGAGACCCTTATGTGAAGCCATAGGCAGTAAGGGACTACACCACCGCAGCGCAAAGGAAGGCTACTGATTTCCACCTGGATAAGGGAACTCTGGACTTGCCTCCAAACCGGCCGGATTATGCCTGCCCTGTGATCTGGTGCCCTGGACTGTGGATGCTGAAGTCTTCAGTAAAGGTAAAGAGACTGCAACCTTGTGTCCTCGTTATTCCCTGCGCCATTCACCATATCACCATCTACACACCGGGAAGCCCTGGGGACATACAGTACTTCACCTGTGGGAAGGTATACCATCTAGCTGCCATAACATCACCCCAGCGGACCCCTTAAAGCAGCGTCGGTCACCCTGACCGAATACCACAGGTGGCGTCACGAACATAAACTATCCCTATAAAGACCTTTCCCTTTTACACGGACGTCCCAGGGCCACGACCGGGTCAGCCACCGTGACATCCCCCTGTGCACCGCAGGACCCGGTACCGAGTACCCCACGGCCCCATGGGGGCGCTCCACATATCTCTGTGATTTAACCCCTTTTACCCCCAAGGGTGGTTTGCACGTTAATGACCAGGCCAATTTTTACAATTCTGACCAGTGTCCCTTTATGAGGTTATAACTCTGTAACGCTTAAACCGATCTTGGCGATTTTGACACTGTTTTCTCGTGACATATTGTACTTCATGTTAGTGGTAAAATTTATTCGATATAACTTGCGTTTATTTGAGAAAAAAACGGAAATTTGGCGAAAATTTTGCAATTTTCCAACTTTGAATTTTTATGCCCTTAAATCACAGAAATATGTCACGCAAAATACTTAATAAGTAACATTTCCCACATGTCTACTTTACATCAGCACGATTTTGGAACCAAAATTTTTTTCTGTTAGGGAGTTATAAGGGTTAAAAGTTGACCAGCAATTTCTCATTTTTACAACACCATTTTTTTTTAGGGACCACATCTCATTTGAAGTCATTTTGAGGGGTCTATATGATAGAAAATACCCAAGTGTGACACCATTCTAAAAACTGCACCCCTCAAGGTGCTCAAAACCACATTCAAGAAGTTTATTAACCCTTCAGGTGTTTCACAGGAATTTTTGGAATGTTTAAATAAAAATGAACATTTAACTTTTTTTCACACAAAATTTATTTCAGCTCCAATTTGTTTTATTTTACCAAGGGTAACAGGAGAAAATGGACCCCAAAAGGTATTGTACAATTTGTCCTGAGTACGCTGATACCCCATATGTGGGGGTAAACCACTGTTTGGGCGCATGGCAGAGCTCGGAAGGAAAGGAGCGCCATTTGACTTTTCAATGCAAAATTGACTGGAATTGAGATGGGACGCCATGTTGCATTTGGAGAGCTGTTGTGAATTCTGCTCTTGGGCTTCCTCCGGTGGTTGTTAGTGGTAGTGCAGTTGTCTTGGGGTTGTAATCCAGGGCAGGTGTTTCTGCTGATTGCAGCTCTACTAGGTATTTAGGTGTGCAGGATCCATGAGTCCTTGCCAGTTGTCCATTGTTCTTGGAGGGATTGCATCTCTATCTGGTTCCTCATGCCCTGCTGCCAATTCAGCTAAGATAAGTGTCTGGTTTTGTGTCTCTGTGCACACATGCAGTGTGCTTTGCAACTCAGTGCAATTCATTGTGTTGTTGTCCAGCTTAGACTTTGTTTGGATTTTTCAGTCATGCTTGATTCTCAGGAGATGCAGATATACTTTCTATGTCTTTAGTTAGATGTAGAATATTTGTATTATCTGCTGTGGATATTTTTAGGATTTTAATACTGACCGCTTAGAATTCTGTCCTATCCTTTTCTATTTAGCTAGAAGTGCCTCTTTTGCTAAATCCTGTTTTTCTGCCTGCGTGTGTCTTTCCTCTTATACTCACAGTCAATATTTGTGGGGGGCTGCCTATCCTTTGGGGTTCTGCTCTGAGGCAAGATAGAATTTCCATTTCCATCTATAGGGGTATTTAGTCCTCCGGCTGTGTCGAGGTGTCTAGGACATGTTAGGTACATCCCATGGCTACTTCTAGTTGCGGTGTTAGTTTAGGGTTTGCGGTCAGTACAGGTACCACCTACTCCTGAGAAAGTCTTTCATGCGGCTCCAAGGTCACCGGATCATAACAGAGAGCCCCTGATGTGCCTAAACATTAAAACCCCCCACAAGTGACACCATTTTGGAAAGTAGACCCCCTAAGGAACTTATCTAGATGTGTTTTGAGAGCTTTGAACCTCCAAGTGTTTCACTACAGTTTATAACGCAGAGCCGTGAAAATAAAAATTCTTTTTTTTTTCACAAAAATGATTTTTTAGCCCCCAGTTTTGTAATTTCACAAGGGTAACAGGATAAATTGGACCCCAAAAGTTATTGTCCAATTTGTCCTGAGTACGCTGATACCCCATATGTCGGGGGGAACCACTGTTTGGGCGCATGGCAGAGCTCGGAAGGGAAGGAGCGCCATTTGGAAAGCAGACTTAGATGGATTGGTCTGCAGGCGTCACATTGCATTTGCAGAGCCCCTGATGTACCCAAACAGTAGAAACCCCCACAAGTGACCCCATATTGGAAACTAGACCTCCCAAGGAACTTATCTAGATGTGTTTTGAGAACTTTGAACCCCCAAGTGTTTCACTGCAGTTTACAACGCAGAGCCGTGAAAATAAAAAAATCTTATTTTTCCCACAAAAATGATTTTTAGCCCCCCAAATTTTTATTTTCCCAAGGATAAAAAGAGAACTTGGACCCCAATAGTTGTTGTCCAATTTGTCCCGAGTACGCTGATACCCCATATGTTGGGGTAAACCCATGTTTGGGCGCACGGGAGAGCTCGGAAGGGAAGGAGCACTGTTTTACTTTTTCAACGCAGAATTGGCTGCAATTGAGATCGGACGCCATGTCACGTTTGGAGAGCCCCTGATGTGCCTGAACAGTGGAAACTCCCCAATTCTACCTGAAACCCTAATCCAACAACACCCCTAACCCTAATCCCAACGGTAACCCTAACCACACCCCTAACCTTGACACACCCCTAATTCTAATCCCAACCCTAATCCCAACCGTAAATGTAATCCTAACCCTAACTTTAGCCCCAACCCTAACCCTAACTTTAGTCCCAACCCTAACCCTAACTTTAGCCCCAACCCTAGCCCCAACTCTAACCCTAGCCCCAACCCTATCCCTAGCCCTAGCCCTAACCCTAGCCCTAACCCTAACCCTAGCCCTAATCCTAGCCCCAACTCTAACCCTAGCCCTAACCCTAGCCCTAACCCTAGCCCTAACCCTAACCCTAGCCCTAATGGGAAAGTGGAAATAAATACATTTTTTTAATTTTATTATTTTTCCCTAACTAAGGGGGTGATGAAGGGGGGTTTGATTTACTTTTATAGCGTTTTTTATATCGGATTTTTATGATTGGCAGCTGTCACACACTAAAAGACGCTTTTTTATAGCAAAAAAGTTTTTGCGTCTCCACATTTTGAGACCTATAATTTTTCCATATTTTGGTCCACAGAGTCATGTGAGGTCTTGTTTTTTGCAGGACGATTTGTCGTTTTTATTGTTAATATTTTCAGACACGTGACAGTTTTTGATAACTTTTTATTCTGATTTTTGTGAGGCAGAATGACCAAAAACCAGCTATTCATGAATTTCTTTTGGGGGAGGCGTTTATACCGTTCCGCGTTTGGTAAAATTAATAAAGCAGTTTTATTCGTCGGGTCAGTACGATTACAGCGATATCTCATTTATATAATTTTTTTATGTTTTGGCGCTTTTATTTGATAAAAGCTATTTTATAGAAAAAATAATTATTTTGGCATCGCTTTATTCTGAGGACTATAACTTTTTTATTTTTTTGCTTATGATGCTGTGTGGCAGCTCTTTTTTGCGGGACAAGATGCCGTTTTCAGCGGTACCATGGTTATTTATATCCGTCTTTTTGATCGTGTGTTATTCCACTTTTTGTTTGGCGGTATGATAATAAAGCGTTGTTTTTTTGCTCGTTTTTTTTTTCTTACGGTGTTCACTGAAGGGGTTAACTAGTGGGACAGTTTTATAGGTTGGGTCGTTACGGACGCGGCGATACTAAATATGTGTACTTTTATTGGTTTTTTTGGGGTTTTTTTTTAGATAAAGAAATGTATTAATGGGAATAATATATTTTTTTTCTTTATTTAGGAATTTATTTTATTTATTTTTTTTTACACATGTGGAAATTTTTTTTTTTACTTTGTCCCAGGGGGGGACATCACAGATCGCCGATCTTACAGTTTGCATAGCACTCTGTGAGATCGGCGATCTCACTCATCGCTGCAGGCTTACAGAGCTGCAGCTGCAGCCTGCTCCTGACCCGGAAGTACTCCCTGCAGGACCCGGATGCAGCCCCGCGGCCATTTTGGATCCGGGGACTGCAGGGAGGAGACGCTCGGTACAAGGTGAGTACATTCCCTTGTACCGATCGTCTCAGGGAAGCCCGCAGGGAGCCCCCTCCCTGCGCGATGCTTCCCTGTACCGCCGGCACACTGCGATCATGTTTGATCGCGGTGTGCCGGGGGTTAATGTGCCAGGGGCGGTCCGTGACCGCTCCTGGCACATAGTGCCGGATGTCAGCTGCGATAGGCAGCAGACACCCGGCCGCGATCGGCCGCGCTCCCCCCGTGAGCGCGGCCGATCGCTATGACGTACTATCCCGTCGGTGGTCATACGGGCCCACCCCACCTCGACGGGATAGTACGTCCAATGTCAGAAAGGGGTTAGGGGTATAAAAATTCAAAGTTGAAAAGTTGCGAAATTTTCAAAATTTTCGCCAAATTTCAGTTTTTTTCACAAATAAACACAGGTAATATCAAAGAAATTTTGCCACTATCATGAAGTACAATATGTCATGAGAAAACAATGTCAGAATCATCAGGATCCGTTGAAGCGTTCCAGAGTTATAACCTCATAAAGGGACAGTGGTCAGAATTGTAAAAATTGGCCCGGTCATTAACGTGCAAACCACCCTTGAGGGTTAAGGGGTTAAAAGAATGATCATATGGATTTTGATGTGAAAACAACTTGCTCTACATGTTGATGCTGTGTTCCCACCCAGTTTTTTTCTGCAGCCAAAATCTCCTCTCCTGGTAGAAAAAAAAACAATGTTCAAAGTGCAGATTTTGCTGCGGAGACATGTGTTCTTTGTGCTCATGATGTTAGTTACTTAATTGTTACATTTTTTTCAACTTTTTGTTGCATTTTCTTCAGTGTTTTCTCTCTGTATTTGTTTTCTATGGGTGCAAAAAAACGAAAGAATTGTCATGCTGCCGATTACAAAAACGCTGCAGTGCTCAAATTTAGTCAAGAGAAAAAAAACTAAGCATTTGCATGAGATTTTGGAAATCTCAGATTGGGCCGATACTGTTAGGCCGGGGTCACACATGCGAGTTTTACGGACGTAAGAGCGCAGAAACTACGTCCGTAAAACTCGCATTACATACGGCACAATTCTCAATGGGGCTGCTCCTATTAGCCGTATATTACGGTTCAGTATTATACGGCTTTCTACGGCCGTACAAAATCGCAGCATGCTGCGTTTGTCAGCGTATTGCACAAATAATACGCCAATGAAAGTCTATGGGGGCGAGAAAAATACGGATTCCACACGGACCTGCAGTGTGACTTGCGAGAAATACGCAGCGGTGTTAGTGAAAAGTCGGGAATTCAATTGCCGGCTTTTTCCTTCTCCTTCACAAACCCGACATGATATGAGACATGGTTACATACAGTAAACCATCTCATATCCCCTTTTTTTTTGCATATTCCACACTACTAATGTTAGTAGTGTATATGTGCAAAATTTGTGCACTGTAGCTGCTAAAATAAAGGGTTAAATGGCGGAAAACATTGGCGTGGGCTCCCGCGCAATTTTCTCCGCCAGAGTGGTAAAGCCAGTGACTGAGAGCAGATATTAATAGCCAGGAGAGGGTCCATGGTTATTGGCCCCCCCTGGCTACAAACATCTGCCCCCAGCCACCCCAGAAAAGGCACATCTGGAAGATGCGCCTATTCTGGCACTTGGCCACTCTCTTCCCACTCCCTGTAGCGGTGGGCTATGGGGTAATGAAGGGTTAATGCCACCTTGCTATTGGAAGGTGACATTAAGCCAGATTAATAATGGAGAGGCGTCATTTATGACACCTATCCATTATTAATCCAATTGTAGGAAAGGGTTAAAAAACACACACACATGCATGATTAAAAAGGATTTTAATGAAATAAACACAGCGGTTGTTGTAATAATTTATTGTTCTCGCAATCCATTTGCAAACCCTCGCTTGGCAAAATAATAAACGCACAATATACATACCTTCTGATGTCAGATCACGTCCCACGATGTAATCCATCTGAAGGGGTTAACTAATATTACAGGCAGGAGCCCTGCTAAATGCAGCGGTGCTCGTGTCTGTAATCCCCCAGCAAATGAATGAAATGTAGGTCATTGACCTACATTTCCTTCAGTCGCGGTGATGCGCCCCCTGGTGGATGTCCTCATATGACCTGGAGCGTGGGAAAAAGTTCCCAGGCTGCAGTTCATGAGAACATCCACCAGAGGGCGCATCACCGCGACTCAATGTAAGTACAGATCCAGCTTTCCTTTCAGCACCCGGGAATTACAGACACGAGCGAGTGGTTTATCGCAGCTCGTGCCTGTAATATTAGTTAACCCCTTCAGATGGATTACTTCGTGGGACGTGATCTGACATCAGAAGGTATGTATCTTGTGCGTTTATTATTTTGCCAAGCGAGGGCCTGGAAATGGATTGCGAGAACAATAAATTATTACAACAACCGCTGTGTTTATTTCATTAAAATCCTTTTTAATAATGTGTGTGTGTGTTTTTTAACCCTTTCCAACAATTGGATTAATAATGGATAGGTGTCATAATTGACGCCTCTCCATTATTAATCTGGCTTAATGTCACCTTCCAATAGCAAGGTGGCATTAACCCTTCATTACCCCATAGCCCACCGCTACAGGGAGTGGGAAGAGAGTGGCCAAGTGCCAGAATAGGCGCATCTTCCAGATGTGCCTTTTCTGGGGTGGCTGGGGGCAGATGTTTTTAGCCACGGGGGGGGGGGGCAATAACCATGGACCCTCTCCTGGCTATTAATATCTGCCCTCAGTCACTGGCTTTACCACTCTGGCGGAGAAAATTGCGCGGGAGCCCACGCAAATTTTTTCCGCCATTTAACCCTTTATTTCAGCAGCTACAGCGCTGAAATTTTGCACATACACACTACTAACATTAGTAGTGTGGAATATGAAAAAAAAGGGGATATGAGATGGTTTACTGTATGTAATCATGTCTCATATCCTGTCGGGTTTGTGCAGGAGAAATGAAAAGCCGGCAATTGAATTACCGGCTGTTCACAGATATCGCGCTGAATGAAATCTAAATACAGAATATATATATATATGTGTCTCAATGACATATATATATATATATATATATATATATATATATACTGTATATATGTTTTCCCTAACATTTGAGCACATAAATCCATTAGATGTCGGTTTTGCAAGCCTGCGCGAAAATCTCGCAGTACGGATGCCATACGGATTACATACGGAGGATGCCATGCGCAAAATACGCTGACACACCCTGACTACGGATCAATATTTTGGGAACATTTCTCCGTATTACGGCCGTAGTACGGACGTATAATACGTGGCGTATTGTCTTACGCCAAGTGTGACTCCAGCCTTAGGGTATGTGCACACGTTCAGGTTTTTTTGCTTTTTTTGCGTTTTTTCGCAATAAAAACGCATTAAAAACGCAGACATACGCATCCTATCATTTAGAATGCATTCTGCAATTTTTGTGCACATGATGCGTTTTTTTTCCGCGAAAAAAAACGCATCGCGATAAAAAAAGCAGCATGTTCATTAATTTTGCGTATTTTTCGCGTTTTTCCCGCTACTTAATGCATTGGGAAAAAACGCGTCAAAAACACGAAAAAAACCGCGCAAAAAACGCATGTGGATTTCTGGCAGAAATGTCCGGTTTTTGTCAGGAAATTTCTGCAAGAAATCTTGACGTGTGCACATACCCTAATAATTAGCTTTAATTTGCATAATAAAAGTAGTAAAAAAAATACTGAATGTGAACAAAGCAAAACAAAAAGTGTGCATCCTATTAACAGGTGGTTCTGGCCAAAAAAACACTACTTAAGGGTATGTGCACACGTTGCGGATTTTGCTGCGGATTTGGAAAATCCGCAGTGCAAAACCGCTGCGGTTTTCACTGCGGATTTTCACGCGGTTTCTTCTGCGGATTCCTCTGCGGGTTTTCAACTGCACTTTCCTATTGGTGCAGGTTGAAAACCGCTGCGGAATCCGCAGAAAGAAGTGACATGCTACTTCTTTTTTTCCGCAGCGTTTCCACCCAGAATTTTCCGCTGCATTTTCTGCAGCATGTGCACTGCTGACTTTGTTTTCCATAGGTTAGAGAAAACAAAATCCAGCTCACCATATCGACATTCCCAAAGGCTCGGAGCACGGAACCGCTGTGTCAAGGCGTAGACAAACAGGAAAAAAAAGGAGGAAGATCCAGCTCAACGATGCAGTGAAAAATCCATAACTTTATTCCACTACCAAAATAGCGTGTAAGGATAAAACATCAGCACATATAAAAACCAAGATCAACGCGTTTCTGGTGGCTAAGCACCCTTAATCATGATTAAGGGTGCTTAGCCACCAGAAACGCGTTGATCTTGGTTTTTAATCATGATTAAGGGTGCTTAGCCACCAGAAACGCGTTGATCTTGGTTTTTATATGTGCTGATGTTTTATCCTTACACGCTATTTTGGTAGTGGAATAAAGTTATGGATTTTTCACTGCATCGTTGAGCCGGATCTTCCTCCTTTTTTTTCCATAGGTTAACATTGTACTGTACACCGCATGGAAAACTGCTGCGGATCCGCAGCGTCAAATCCGCTGCGGATCCGCAGCAAAATCCGCAACGTGTGCACATACCCTAAAGGAAACCTGTCACGTTGTTTTTTCGCTATTAAATTGGCCCCAGTGTGCTATTAGTGATGCAATGTGTGGCACTAACACGTTGTTTTCAAGCAAAACTGCGGAGTATTCATTCCAAAAAATCACTTTGTATAGGTATATTCTACCTTGTCTTTCAGACATAGGGCTCATGCCCACTTGCTATGAAATCGGATGAATTCAATCCGATAAAAAATTGGATTGAATTCGGACCAATGTTAATCTATGATTGTGTGCTTATCTGCGTTTTTTTTTTCCACCATGGATCGGATCACGATCGGGCTGGAAAAAAATCGCAGCATGCTGCAAATGTAATCAGAAAACGGATCGCATCCCACAATAGAAGTCAATGCGAGTGCTGTGCGATTTTTACGCACTGGTCATATGCGGCTAGTGTAAAAACACACCGACAAGTTACAATTTAAATGATAGATTACATATATACAGATAGAATACATATATACAGTATATGTCAGTGACATACATATATATATATATATATATATATATATATATATATATATATATATATATATATCTTTATATTTCATAGAGATAGATAGGATAGGAGACATGGATTACATACAGTAAACCCTTGCAGAACAGTTAGATTTATATATGTCAGTGACTAAGGCTACGTTCACATTTGCGGTCAGCGCCGCAGCGTCGGGCGCCGCAGCGGCGCCGCATGCGTCATGCGCCCCTATACTTAACATGGGGGCGCATGGACATGCGTTGTGCTGCGTTTTGCGCCGCATGGCCGCAAGCGTTGGACGCAAGAAACGCTTCAAGTTGCATTTTTTTTGCGTCCAACTTGCGGGCAAAAACGACGCATGCGGCGCAAAACGCAGCGTTTTAGCGTGCGTTTTGCCGCGTTTTTGTTTGCGTTGTGCGCTGCGGCGCCGACGCTGCGGCGCACAACGCAAATGTGAACGTAGCCTAATACTGTTAGTAGTATGTGTGTGTAAAATTTGGGACCTGTAACAAAAGAAAGTTTTCACGGAAAAAACTGGCGTGGGCTCCTGCGCAATTTTCTGCGCCAGAGAGGGAAAGCCAGTGACTGAGGGCAGATATTGATAGCCTAGAGAGGGACCATGGTTATTGGCCCCCCCTTGGCTAAAAACATCTGCCCCCAGCCACCCCAGAAAAGGCACATCTATAAGATGCACCAATTCTGGCACTTAGCCTCTCTCTTCCCACTGCCCTGTAGCGGTGGCATATCTATATATATAATTGTCTAAGGGTTTTTCCGTCTGTCTGTCTGTCTGTCTGTCTGTCTGTCTGTCTGTCTGTCCTGGAAATCCCGCGTCTCTGATTGGTCGAGGCCGCCAGGCCTCGACCAATCAGCGACGGGCACAGTATCGACGTAGATGTCATAATGGTTGCCATGGCGACGATGATGTCATAAAGGTTGCCTCAACCAATCAGCGACGGGCTCAGTCTGCCGTGAATTCTGGAATCATCATTGTCAATATACTACGGGGACATGCATATTCTAGAATACCCGATGCATTAGAATCGGGCCACAGTCTAGTCTATATATATAATTGTCTAAGGGTTTTTCCGTCTGTCTGTCTGTCTGTCTGTCCTGGAAATCCCGCGTCTCTGATTGGTCGAGGCCGCCAGGCCTCGACCAATCAGTGACGGGCACAGCATGGCGACGATGATGTCATAAAGGTTGCCTCGACCAATCAGCGACGAGCACAGTCTGCCGCGAATTCTGGAATCATCATT
Source organism: Ranitomeya variabilis (assembly GCF_051348905.1). Taxonomy (NCBI): domain Eukaryota; kingdom Metazoa; phylum Chordata; class Amphibia; order Anura; family Dendrobatidae; genus Ranitomeya; species Ranitomeya variabilis. Next base: position 594,314,419 of record NC_135232.1, on the reverse strand, counting down.
GTCCATATACTACGGGGACATGCATATTCTAGAATACCCGATGCATTAGAATCGGGCCACAGTCTAGTATATATATAATTGTCTAAGGGTTTTTCTGGCTGTCTGTCTGTCCTGGAAATCCCGCGTCTCTGATTGGTCGAGGCCGCCTGGGCCTCGACCAATCAGCGACGGGCACAGTATCGATGTAGAAATCCCGCGTCTCTGATTGGTCGAGGCCGCCAGGCCTCGACCAATCAGCGATGGGCACAGTATCTTTGTAGATGTCATAATGGTTGCCATGGCGACAATGATGTCATAAAGGTTGCCTCGACCAATCAGCGACGGGCACAGTCTGCCGCGAATTCTGGAATCATCATTGTCCATATACTACGGGGACATGCATATTCTAGAATACCCGATGCGTTAGAATCGGGCCACAATCTAGTGGGGTAATAAGGGGTTAATGTCACCTTATTATTATAACGTGACATTAAGCCCATTAGTAATGCAGAGGTGTCAATAAGACACCTATCCATTACTAATCCTCAATAAACACACACACATGCAGAATAAAGTATTTTAACTAAGTGAAAGACAACACAGTTTTGCCATCTTTATTCTTCTGCCATTTCAAACGAAGCCCTCGATCTACTGTAAAATTATAAAATAAGAAACCAGCAATATACCCATACCTGTCCGGCGTTCAGTCAGTCCCATGCCATAATCCATATCTGGGGTATATACAGTTTACAATCAGGAGCGGTGCTAATTCGACCGTCCTGGCTGTAAACTACTGGGGAATTAATGAAATGCTGGGAGCGGAGCTTCAGTGACTAGTGGTGACGTCACCGAATCTGCGCTCCCTGCCGGCCTTAACTCAAATGAACTCTTGAGCGTGGGAAAATGTCAGCTGAACCCTAATCCCAACCCTAACCATGACCCTAACCACAAACCTAACCCTAACACACCCCTAACCTTAATCCCAACCCTAACCATAACTCTAACCACAAACCTAACTCAAACACACCCCTAACTCTAATCCCAACCCTAACCCCAACACACCCCTAACCCCAACCCTAACCATAACCCTAACCACAAACCTAACCCTAACACACCCCTAACCTTAATCCCAACCATAACCCTAACCCCTACACACCCTTAACCTTAATCCCAACCCTAACCATAACCCTAACCCCTACACACCCTTAACCTTAATCCCAACCCTAACCATAACTCTAACCACAAACCTAACTCAAACACACCCCTAACCCTAATCCCAACCCTAACCCCAACACACCCCTAACCCCAACCCTAACCCTAACCACAAACCTAACCCACCCATAACCCTAATCTCAACCCTAACTGTAATTCCAACCCTAACCCTAAATTTAGCCCAACTCACTTTAGCACAACTCTAACCCTAATGGAAAAATTAAAATAAATATTTTTTTTATTTTATTATTTTTCCCTAACTAAGGTGGTGATAGTTTTTATTTACTTTTTTTTATTTTGATCACTGTGATAGGGTCTATCACAGTGAGCAAAATGAACCAATGGTAAAAATTTCCTATTATTGCCGGGTGGTGGCCGGCAGATCTCGGTGGGCGCACTGCGCATGCGACCTCCATTATCTCCAGGAAGAAGATGCCGGTGGCCCGGGGTACTTCATGGGGGGATTCCTGGGCATGAGAGGTACCAGGGGGGGTGATTGGGGGACCGAGGGACCCTATTTCTCTTTCCTTTAATGTGCGATCACATCAGAGGAGAGATTAAATGGAAAATCTGACTTTTCAATACCTGTGAGCACTGAGCACCTTATTAATAGGTGGAGATATACAGCAATTTATGCACTTTAAATTTATATCTGTATGAGGACTGATAAGCTCTTGTGCACTAATATTGGCTTAAGACGTATTCATAAAAGTCTATTTGAGATTATCCTTTTTCTAAAGGTTCTATATATTATTTATTTTCCCCTTCTTTTGGTCATATTGGTACCAGCAATATATATTTAGATTTCTTAATTTATACATACAGAACTTTGAGTAAATAGGCTATAATATGTTTATACATAGAGCCTTAGCACACTTCCGTCTTATGGCCTACGTCCCAATGCGTCGTTTTGGAGAAAAAACGCATCCTGCAAAGTTGCCCACAGGATGCGGTTTTTCTCCATAGACTTGCATTAGCGACGCATTGCCACACGTTGCATCTGTCGTGCAATGGATGCGTCGTGTTTTGGCGGCCGCGACGCACAAAAAAAGTTCAATGTACCTTTTTTTGTGCTACGGGTCCGCCATTTTCGACTGCGCATGCGCGGCCGAAACTCCGCCCCCTCCTCCCCGGAACTCACAATGGGCAGCAGATGCGTTGTAAAACTGCATCCGCTGCCCACGTTGTGCTAAATTTAGCACAACGTCCGTCGGGCCGACGGTTTGCGACGGCCCCGTACCGACGGATGTGTGAAAGTAGCCTTATAGGCACTTACTGTACCCGCTTTAGGGTCTATCTAAATAGAAACATTGTTTAAAGGATATTTGCTCTGCTTTTGATTCTCAGTCCTAACCAAATATTTGGGGTAATCAACCCTGTGTTGTCAGGTCCATTTTTGTGTATTCATCCACTGAATGCAATTTATGTTCTTAAAAATTGTTTAATAAAATTGTGATTTTTAAACTATTTGGCAGATGCTTCCGTCTGTTTATAGGTTCAGTATAATGTATGGAGGACTATGTAAGGCCCACTATTCTGTATGGAGGACTATGTGGTGCCATTATACTGTATGGAGGACTATGTGGGACCCATTATTCTGTATGGGGGTTACAGGTGCTTCTCTCAAAATTAGAATATCATCAAAAAGTTAATTTATTTCAGTTCTTCAATACAAAAAGTGAAACTCATATATTATATAGTCATTACAAACAGAGTGATCTATACTCCCTGACAGAAGTTATGTCGCTTATCCATGTTATGTAAATAAAAGCTTATAACCTGACGTTAAATTCATCCATTGGTTGTATAAATTATTCTTTTGAAAGCTGAAACCCTCTGAAATGTGGTTTAGGTTAAGAAAATAAATTGGCATCAATGCAGAAATATTGATCAGTTAATGCACACAGAATGGTCAGAGGTTGTCAAGAAAAACGTTTTGTTGCCTGGTCATATAATGCACCCAATCCTAGTTTACATCTTCACCTGTGCTCAGTAAATGATTGGTTAGTTAGTGTGTGTGTGTGTATAGAAAGAAACCCAGCACCCCAGACCTTCACTTGAACTGCAACTTGAGCTCTGACAACATGCCAAAAATCTACCCTGCGACCAAAGCCTGGATTATCAAGAGACTGAAGACCAGATCCACTGCAGATGTGGCTGGCACCTTTAATGTGTCTCAGCGTCAAATACAAAGAATTAAAAAAAGATTTGAAGAGACTGGAGATGTGTTTGACAAGCCCAGGTCCGGCAGACCCCACAAGACAACTGCTTAGGAGGAATGTTTGTTGGTTAGAAAATCCAAAGCAAGCCCCTCTTCCACTGCAGCATAGCTCCAACAGGCCTGGTCACCTCAAGTCCCTGTGTCAACTAGAACAGTTTGTAGGATTCTGTCTTGAAATGGCCTCCATGGCCGAATCAGTGCACTGAAGCCAGCACTAAACAAAAGGCAAATAAAAAACTGTGTGGCATTTGCAAAGTCCCACAGCCTGCTAAACAGGTGGACGCTGGAAAAGTGGCAGAAGGTGGATATCTCTGATGAATCTTCAGTAAAATTACATCACAGCCGCCACAAATACTGCAGGAGACCTACTGGAGCCCGTATGGATCCAAAATACACTCAGAAAACAGTTACATTTGGTGGTGGAAAGATCATGGTCTGGGGTTACATTCAGTGTGGGTGTGTGTGAAACATTTGCAAGGTGTAAGGCAATATCAATAGCCTAAAATATCAAGTAGTATTAGCTACCTCTTATATTCCAAGTCATAAAAGGGGTCAAATTCTGCAGCAGAATGGTGCTCCATCTCATACATCCATCTCTACAACAAAGTTCCTCCAGGCAAAAAAGATCAAGGTGCTCAAGGACTGGCCAGCCCAATCACCAGACATGAACATCATTGAGCATGTTTGGGGTAGGATGAAAGAGGAAGCTTGGAAGACGAAACCAAAGAATCTAAATGAACTCTAGGAGGCATATAAGACTGCATGCTTTGCTATTCCTGATGACTTCATTAATAAATTGTATGAATCTGTCACGGTCAGCTGCGGCTGCAGATGCGGCCCAGCCCATAGACGCCCCCAAGCCGACCAACCTCAGAAGGCGAGGGGCGCATGTCCCCCGGACATGAAATACGGACCCTTTAAGCCGCAGAGGGGGACCCGGGCCTAGCCAAACTAGGGGAGGGCAGAGACCGGGGTTCTGTGGCAGCTGAGCATGTGGACAAGGAAAGAGACACGTAGGACTTGATTACACCGCACAACTTCATGTATAGAGAAAGTAAAGTTTACTAAAGTAAAGTCACACAGTACATAAACAAAACATGACGATGTCAGGCTCCCAATTCCACACCTCCAGAAGGGTACCACCCAGTGGACCCCAAAGCACCAATGGATCACCGAGGCACATATAGGCGGGACATCAGGGTACACGAGGACATCAGGGCGCAGGCAAGACATCAGGATACAGACAGGACATCTGGACTCAGGAAAGACCTCAGGACATCAGGACACAGGCAGGGCATCGGAATACAGGATAGACATCTGGCACACTGACGTGGCAGCCCAGGTCGTCGGCTGGGACACTGGTGTGGCAGCCCAGGGCATCAGTTACATCAGGATATCAGACATAGGGAGGACATCAGGACATCAGGGAACAGACAGGATATCAGGACATCAGGGTCCATGAGGTCATCAAGACACAAGCAGGACATCAGGGTACAGACAGGACATCAGGACATCCGGACCCAGGGTCACTGGCAGACATCAGACAGGAGTCGTTCGGTTACGGACATCCGACACGACCTACAGGCACCACCAGAGTCATCAGGCTCCAAGCTCCAGGCAGCGGTCATCAGGTTCCAGACTGCGGTCGTCAGGCTCCGGGCATCAGACCTAGGAAGGAACATAAGAGTGATGGTGCAAGCACCGCCATACTGGACGTGAGCCAGACGGGGTTAACACCGCATGGTAGTCAGAGCACAGAGTAGTAGATGCTCAGCAGAAACACCGGTTTCAAGAGACTCAAAGTCACTGGGAGTGAAGCTCCAGATGCAGAGGGATTCCAGGAACATAATCACAGCAGACACAGTTCAGACAGGTTCAGGTACAGGATCAAGGATTCGGGCCTGGATATACCGCCTCCAGGACAGGCGCCAGAACAGGACAAAACAGGAATCAAGGAAAGGACTTTGGTACCAAAACATAGACAGGAGAGGTGCAGGAACAGAAACACACATAGCAAAGTTCAGGAGCTTTGTGAGTTAGTGATGTGTCGTTCGCGAACGAGCCGACACAAAGAGCCAGCTCCCTGCTGTGAGCGATGGGAGCCGGCACGCCAGTGAGAGCCACTAAAATTCCTGAATGGCTCTCACTGGGCGACAGTGGGCGTAAAATCCCGGACTTCGGGAGGTGTAACTCCGCCCACCTGAGCAAAACCCCGCCCACTCTTCAATTTAATTGGCTCTAAGAAGTGGGCGGAGTTTCTGCGGTAGGTGGGCGGAGTTTCGGACGCCTGAACAGCTATTCAATAGGGATCCATTTAGGATCCAAAAAGAGCCGTTTTGTGAGCCGAAAGAGCCGGCTCTTTTTGGTGAGCGGAGCCATGAGAGCCGGATCACCAAAAAGCCGGACTGCCCATCACTATTGTGAGTAGCTCAGGCCCCGCCCATAGGGCAGGGGAACTTTATATAGGAGTTGCCCCTTAGCAATTGGCTGGGGACAGCATTCCAAGTACACACCCTAACCCTGATAAAAGCAGGGGAGGTGTGGCCGCGCACGCCCTAAGCACACACAGAAACCATTACAGCACAATCAGTGCAGGATCTGAGGCTCAGAGCACCTAACTGAAACTGCATGCACTGACCCACGTGGAAAGTCATGCACCAGCTGCAAATGACCTCACAACCCGTGGACAGCTTCACGGCAGCAACCAGGGACCGCACACGTGGATGGTCCTACAGCAGAAAAGACCTAACCACCATGTACAGCTGAGCAGCAGAGAAGGGAACTGAGAAGGCTCCATTCAGGTAATAGCCATCAGTATCCCAGCTCAAATTAGGGGGAAAAGAGTAAAGGGTTAAAGCAAACATATGCATTGTCATGCCGAAAACCAGAAACAGACAGAACGGCATAACAGAATCATTGTTGAACCGCATGGATGCAGTCCTTCAAGCTCATGGAAGTAACACAAAATATTAAATATGACTCTAATAGCACCACAACTTCATTCACCAATGTTATGCAACATAGATTTGCATTTTAACTTAATTATTTGTTTGAATATCACATTACTGTCTGTGGGCGACAAAACTTTTTTCTTGCCAAAATCTGACCATTCTGTGTCCATTAACTGATCAATATTTCTGCATTGATGCCAATTTATTTTCTTAACCTAAACCACATTTCAGAGGGTTTCATCTTTCGAAAGAATAATTTATACAACCAATGGATGAATTTAATGTCAGGTTATAAGCTTTTATTTACATAACATGGATAAGCGACATAACTTCTGTCAGGGAGTGTATTTCAAGTGTTTATTTCTGTTAACGTTGATGATTATGGCTTACAGCCAATGATAACCCAAAAGTCATCTCAGTATATTAGAATGCTTTCTAACACCAGCTTGAAAAATTATTTTAAAATCCGAAATGTTGGCCTCCTGAAATGTGTGTTCAGTAGACGCGCTCAATACTTGGTCGGGGCTCCTTTTGCATCAATTACTGCATCAATGCGGCGTGGCATGGAGGCGATCAGCCTGTGGCACTGCTGAGGTGTTATGGAAGCCCAGGTTACATTGATAGCAGCCTTCAGCTCGTCTGCATTGTTGGGTCTGGTGTCTCTCATCTTCCTCTTGACAATACTCCATAGATTCTGTGTTGTGGATTCTGTTTTTGGGCTCCCTCTGGTGGTTACAACTGGTACTGGGTGACTTTGGTGGGTTGCGGTCTCTGGTTTCCACCTGTCCATCAGAGGCTGGGTGTTTCCTATTTAACCTGGCTTTCCTGTCATTCCCTTGCCGGCTATCAATGTATCAGTGTGTCTCTGTTACCTTTGCTACCTGCTCCTAGGCCTTCAAGACAAGCTAAGTCTGGATTTCCCTGTTTCATGTTTGCTTTCATGTTTTTAGTCCAGCTTGCAGATATGTAATTCTCTGCTGCTGGTTGCTCTAGTGGGCTGAAATTACCACTCATGTACCATGAGTTGGCACATGAGTTCAAGTAATTTCAGGATGGTATTTTGAAGGGTTTTAAGCTGACCGCGCAGTTCACCTTTTGTATCCTCTGCTATCTAGCTTAAGCGGGCCTCATTTTGCTGAATCTGTTTTCATAACTACGTTTGTGCCTTCCTCTCATTTCACCGTCATTATATGTGGGGGGCTGCTATTTCTGTGGGAATATTTCTCTGGAGGCAAGATAGGTCTGTGATTCTTCTGATAGGGGTAGCTAGATCTCCGGCTGGCGCGAGACGTCTAGAGTCCCCCCAGGAACGTTCCCCGGCTGCTGTTAGTTGAGTGTTAAGGTTCAGGATCGCGGTCAGCTCAGGTTCCATCACCCTAGAGCTCGTCCTGTTTTTGCCCGTGTTATGTGTTTAATTCCCTGGCATTGGGATCATGACAGTATAGCCGGCCACAAAGTGTTAATTGTTTGGGCTGAAGCAGGAGAAAAAGAAGTGTTGAAGGGAAATTTTTTTTTTTTTTTTTCCCTCAGAGTTTTGCTGCCTAGCCCTTAATTGCTGTCTAGCTGCTTCTTACCTCCTCTTAACCCTTGAATGGCTCTGACCTTAGCTGTTTAACATGGATGTGCAGAGTTTGGCTTCCAGCCTGAATAATCTTGCTGCAAAAGTTCAAAACATACAGGATTTTGTTGTTCACACTCCTATGTCTGAACCTAGAATTCCTATTCCAGAGTTTTTTTCTGGAGATAGATCTACCTTCCTGAATTTCAGGAACAATTGCAAATTGTTTCTTTCTTTGAAATCTCGCTCCTCTGGAGACCCTGTTCAGCAGGTCAAGATTGTAATATCTTTCCTGCGGGGCGACCCTCAGAATTGGGGATTTGCATTGGCACCAGGGGATCCTGCATTGCTCAGTGTGGATGCGTTTTTTCTGGCACTGGGATTGCTCTATGAGGAACCTAACCTGGAGATTCAGGCTGAAAAGGCTTTATTAGCCCTCTCTCAGGGGCATGATGAAGCGGAAGTATATTGTCAAAAATTTCGGAAATGGTTGGTGCTTACTCAGTGGAATGAGTGCGCCCTGGCTGCAAACTTCAGAGATGGTCTTTCTGAGGCCATTAAGGATATTATGGTGGGGTTCCCTGCGCCTACAGGTCTGAATGAGTCTATGGCTATGGCCATTCAGATTGATCGGCGTTTACGGGAGCGCAAACCTGTGCACCAGTTGGCGGTGTCTTCTGAACAGGCACCTGAGACTATGCAATGTGATAGAATTCAGTCCAGAAGTGAACGGCAAAATTATAGGCGGAAAAATGGATTGTGTTTTTATTGTGGTGATTCAGCTCATGTTATATCAGCATGCTCTAAACGCACAAAAAAGGTTGATAAATCTTTTGCCATTAGTACTCTGCAGTCTAAGTTCATTTTGTCTGTAACTCTGATTTGTTCACTGTCATCCATTTCCGTCGATGCCTATGTGGATTCGGGCGCTGCCCTGAGTCTTATGGATTGGTCATTTGCCAAACGCTGCGGTTTTAGTCTGGAGCCTCTGGAAGTTCCTATTCCTTTGAAGGGAATTGACTCTACACCATTGGCTATGAATAAACCGCAGTACTGGACACAAGTGACCATGCGCATGACTCCCGTTCATCAGGAGGTGATTCGCTTCCTTGTACTGTATAATTTACATGATGTACTAGTGCTTGGTCTGCCATGGTTACAAACTCATAATCCAGTCCTGGATTGGAAAACAATGTCTGTGTTAAGCTGGGGATGTCAGGGGGTTCATGATGATGCACCTCTGATTTCAATCGCTTCATCTACTCCTTCTGAGGTCCCTGCGTTTTTGTCTATCGGGATGTTTTTGAGGAGCCTAAGCTCAATTCGCTCCCTCCTCATAGGGATTGTGACTGTGCTATAGAATTAATTCCTGGCAGTAAGTTCCCTAAGGGTCGTTTATTTAATCTGTCAGTGCCAGAGCATACTGCTATGCGGAATTATATTAAGGAGTCCTTGGAAAAGGGACATATTCGTCCATCTTCGTCCCCTCTGGGAGCAGGTTTTTTTTTTGTGGAAAAAAAGATGGTTCCCTGAGGCCTTGTATAGATTATCGCCTTCTGAATAAGATTACAGTCAAATATCAGTATCCATTGCCATTATTGACTGATTTGTTTGCTCGCATTAAGGGGGCTAGGTGGTTCACTAAGATAGATCTTCGCGGTGCGTATAATCTTGTGCGGATAAAGCAGGGTGATGAGTGGAAAACCGCATTTAATACGCCTGAGGGCCATTTTGAGTATTTGGTAATGCCTTTTGGACTTTCTAATGCTCCTTCAGTCTTTCAGTCCTTTATGCACAATATTTTCCGTGAATATCTGGATAAGTTTATGATTGTGTATTTGGATGATATTTTGGTGTTTTCTGATGACTGGGAGTCTCATGTTCTACAGGTCAGGAAGGTGTTTCAAGTCCTGCGGGCCAATTCTCTGTTTGTGAAGGGCTCAAAATGTCTCTTCGGAGTCCAGAAGATTTCTTTTTTGGGGTACATTTTTTCTCCTTCTACTATTGAGATGGATCCCGTCAAGGTTCAGGCGATTTGTGACTGGACACAACCTACATCTGTTAAGAGTCTTCAGAAGTTCTTGGGTTTTGCTAATTTTTATCGTCGGTTCATTACTAATTTTTCCAGTGTTGTTAAACCTTTGACTGATTTGACTAAAAAGGGTGCTGATGTTGCTAATTGGTCTCCTACGGCTGTGGGGGCCTTTCAGGAACTTAAGCGCCGGTTTTCTTCTGCTCCTGTGTTATGTCAACCAGATGTTTCACTTCCTTTTCAGGTTGAGGTTGATGCTTCCGAGATTGGAGCGGGGGCGGTTTTGTCACAGAGAAGTTCCGATGGCTCGGTGATGAAGCCATGTGCGTTCTTTTCTAGAAAATTCTCGCCCGCCAAGCGCAATTATGATGTGGGTAATCGGGAGCTTTTGGCCATGAAGTGGGCATTTGAGGAGTGGCGTCATTGGCTTGAGGGTGCTAGACATCGTGTGGTGGTCTTGACTGATCACAAAAATCTGATTTACCTTGAGTCTGCCAGGCGTCTGAATCCTAGACAGGCTCGTTGGTCGTTGTTTTTTTCTCCTTTCAATTTTGTAGTTTCATACCTGCCAGGTTCAAAGAATGTGAAGGCAAATGCTCTTTCCAGGAGTTTTGTGCCTGACTCTCCTGGAGATTCTGGGCCTACTGGTATCCTTAGGGATGGGGTAATATTGTCCGCCGTCTCCCCAGACTTGCGACGTGCATTGCAGGAGTTTCAGGCGGATAAACCTGATCGTTGTCCACCAGAAAGACTGTTTGTTCCGGATGATTGGACCAGTAGAGTCATCTCCGAGGTCCATTCTTCTGTGTTGGCTGGTCATCCTGGAATATTTGGTACTAGAGACTTGGTGGCCAGGTCTTTTTGGTGGCCTTCCTTGTCAAGGGATGTGCGCACCTTTGTGCAGTCTTGTGAAGTGTGTGCTCGGGCTAAGCCTTGCTGTTCTCGGGCCAGTGGGTTGTTGTTATCCTTGCCTATCCCGAAGAGGCCTTGGACGCACATTTCCATGGATTTTATTTCAGATCTCCCTGTCTCACAGAAAATGTCCGTTATCTGGGTTGTGTGTGACCGCTTTTCTAAGATGGTTCATTTGGTACCCTTGCCTAAGTTGCCTTCCTCCTCTGAGTTGGTCCCTTTGTTTTTTCAGAACGTGGTTCGTTTGCATGGGATTCCAGAGAATATCGTTTCTGACGGGATCCCAGTTTGTGTCTAGATTTTGGCGGACGTTTTGTGCTAAGATGGGCATTGATTTGTCTTTCTCGTCTGCATTCCATCCTCAGACGAATGGCCAGACGGAGCGAACTAATCAGACCTTGGAAACTTATTTAAGGTGTTTTGTTTCTGCTGATCAAGATGACTGGGTTGCCTTTTTGCCACTGGCCGAATTTGCCCTTAATAATCGGGCTAGTTCTGCTACTTTGGTTTCTCCTTTCTTTTGTAATTCGGGGTTTCATCCTCGTTTTTCCTCTGGTCAGGTGGAGCCTTCGGATTGTCCTGGAGTGGACGTGGTGGTGGACAGGCTACATCAGATTTGGAATCAGGTGGTGGACAATTTGAAGTTGTCTCAGGAGAAGACTCAGCAGTTTGCTAATCGCCGTCGCCGCGTGGGTCCCCGACTTCTTGTTGGGGACTTGGTGTGGTTGTCTTCTCGTTTTGTCCCTATGAAGGTCTCTTCTCCTAAGTTCAAGCCTCGGTTCATCGGTCCTTATAAGATCTTGGAGATTCTTAACCCTGTATCTTTTCGTTTGGATCTCCCAGCATCGTTTGCTATTCATAATGTGTTCCATCGGTCGTTATTGCGGAGGTATGAGGTGCCCTTTGTTCCTTCGGTTGAGCCTCCTGCTCCGGTGCTGGTGGAGGGAGAATTGGAGTATGTTGTTGAGAAGATATTGGATTCTCGTGTTTCCAGTATTTGGTTAAGTGGAAGGGTTATGGTCAGGAGGATAATTCCTGGGTGGTCGCCTCTGATGTTCATGCGACTGATTTGGTCCGCGCCTTCCATAGAGCTCATCCTGATCGCCCTGGGGGTTCTCGTGAGGGTTCGGTGACCCCTCCTCAAGGGGGGGGGGGTACTGTTGTGGATTCTGTTTTTGGGCTCCCTCTGGTGGTTACAACTGGTACTGGGTGACTTTGGTGGGTTGCGGTCTCTGGTTTCCACCTGTCCATCAGAGGCTGGGTGTTTCCTATTTAACCTGGCTTTCCTGTCATTCCCTTGCCGGCTATCAATATATCAGTGTGTCTCTGTTACCTTTGCTACCTGCTCCTAGGCCTTCAAGACAAGCTAAGTCTGGATTTCCCTGTTTCATGTTTGCTTTCATGTTTTTAGTCCAGCTTGCAGATATGTAATTCTCTGCTGCTGGTTGCTCTAGTGGGCTGAAATTACCACTCATGTACCATGAGTTGGCACATGAGTTCAAGTAATTTCAGGATGGTATTTTGAAGGGTTTTAAGCTGACCGCGCAGTTCACCTTTTGTATCCTCTGCTATCTAGCTTAAGCGGGCCTCATTTTGCTGAATCTGTTTTCATAACTACGTTTGTGCCTTCCTCTCATTTCACCGTCATTATATGTGGGGGGCTGCTATTTCTGTGGGAATATTTCTCTGGAGGCAAGATAGGTCTGTGATTCTTCTGATAGGGGTAGCTAGATCTCCGGCTGGCGCGAGACGTCTAGAGTCCCCCCAGGAACGTTCCCCGGCTGCTGTTAGTTGAGTGTTGAGGTTCAGGATCGCGGTCAGCTCAGGTTCCATCACCCTAGAGCTCGTCCTGTTTTTGCCCGTGTTATGTGTTTAATTCCCTGCCATTGGGATCATGACAATTCTGTATGTGGTTAAGGTCAGGCGAGTTTGCTGGCCAATCAAGCACAGTGATACTGTTGTTTTTAAACCTGGTATTGGTACTTTTGGCAGTGTGGACAGGTGCCAAGTCCTGCTGTAAAAGTCATGAGTAAGACTGCCTTGTGCAGTAGAAACGCGTCGACTGGGTCATGTCGACCATGTAAAATTTTCTTTTGAAAAATAAAAAGAAAAGGAAAATCCAGTCCTGTTGAGCAGGACTCCAATTCTTTCTATTTTTTTTTTTAATTATTTTAATTTTTACAGTAATAAATTGGAAAATGAGGGTGGGGCGTGTTTATATGAAATAAAGGCATCTGTGTCTTTCTTTCAATTATACGACTTTAATCTGTGTATTTTTTTACATTTGACTATGGAGTTAGTAATTGGGGTGTACGATAGACACCTCTCCATTACTAACCCCTGGGCTTCATGTCAGCTGTCATAAAAAAGCTGACATCAACCCCAGGCTAAGTGGGAAGAGTGGGGCTAAGCGACAGATTTGGCGCATCTTATGGATGTGCCATTTCTGGGGTGGCTGAGGGCTGATGTTGGTAGCCTTGGAGGGGGGGCAATATCCCTGGCCCCATCCCTAGCTATTAATATCAGCCCGCAGCTGACTCTTTAGCCTTTGCTGGTTAGAATTTATAGGGGGGCCCTACATCATTTTTTCTTGGGCCCCCAGTAAACTAACGAGTGAGCTGTTAATAGCTTGGGAACCGTTTGGGCTATTGTCCCATTTCCAAGATTAGTAACATCAGCCCCCAGTGTTGTGAACTCTATTTTTGGGCTCCCTCTGGTGGTCACAAGCGGTACTGTGTAGTGTTGTCTTTCTGCAGGTTGGCTGCATCAGCTGGTTCGTTATCCTTGGTTGGTTTCCTATTTAGCTCACCTGGATACTCAGTTCCTGGCCTGCTATCAATGTATTCAGTGCTCTTCAGATTCCTTGTGACTACCTTGCTCCCAGTCTCTCCAAAACAAGCTAAGTTTTTGTTTGTTTATTTTTTGATTATCAGCATTCATCATGTTTCTTGTCCAGCTTGCTAAAATGTGATTTCCTCGCTTGCTGGTTGCTCTAGGGGACTGAGTTTCTCCCCCCACACTGAGTTTCTCCACCCACACACAGTAAAAAGGGTTTTTTACTGACCGCACAGACCCCTTTTCTATTTTCTGCTATCTAGTATTAGTGGGCCTCATTTGCTGAATCTGCTTTCACCCCTGTGTATGTGCCTTCCTCTTACCTCACCGTTATTATTTGTTGGGGGCTTCTATATCTTTGGGGATTATTTCTCTGGAGGCAAGTGAGGTCTTTCTTTCTCTCTAGGGGTAGTTAGTTCCTCAGGCTGGCTCGAGACGTCTAGGATTTTAGACACGTTCACCGGCTACCTTTAGTGTGTTGGATAGGTTCAGATTTGCGGTCAGTCCAGTTTGCCACCTCTCTAGAGCTTGTCCTATGTTTTGTTACTTAGCTGGAGTATTTTGTGATCCTCAACCTCTAAGGATCATAACAGTATAGCAGGCCAAAAAGTGTTTAATGCATCGCAGAAGTGGGATAAAAAGAAGACCTGAGTACATTTTTTTTTTTTTCCTCCAGCTTTTCCTTTGCTGCAGTCTGTTTAGCTTCTTTCATCCCCTTGAACTCTGGGTGGTTTTGAGCTCAGCTGCAGACATGAATGTTCAGACTCTGACTTCTAGTGTGGATCATCTTACTGCACGGGTGCAAAGTATTCAGGATTTTGTTATTCATAGCCCTATGTCAGAACCAAAGATACCCATTCCTGAGTTGTTTTCTGGAGATAGATCTATGTTTCTAAATTTTAAGAATAATTGTAAGTTATTTCTATCTCTGAGACCTCGTTCCTCTGGTGATTCCCCTCAGCAAGTTAAAATTGTTATCTCCTTTTTTTGCGAGGCGACCCTCAGGATTGGGCTTTCTCTCTGGCGCCAGGAGATCCTGCATTGCTTAATGTAGATGCATTTTTTCTGGCTCTTGGACTGCTTTATGAGGAGCCTAATCTTGAGAATCAGGCAGAAAAAGCTTTGCTGGCTATCTCTCAAGGTCAGGATGAAGCAGAGGTGTATTGTCAAAAATTTCGGAAATGGTCGGTGCTTACTCAATGGAATGAGTGTGCCCTGGCTGCAAATTTCAGAGAAGGTCTTTCTGAGGTCGTTAAGAATGTTATGGTGGGGTTTCCCACCCCTACAAGTCTGAGTGATTCTATGGCTTTAGCCATTCAGGTTAATCGGCGTTTGCGGGAGCGCAAATCTGCTCATCCTTTAGCGGTATTTTCGGAACAGAGACCTGAGTCTATGCAATGTGACCGAACTCTGACCAGAATTGAGCGACAAAGTCATAGACGTCAAAATGGGTTGTGCTTTTACTGTGGTGATTCTACTCATGTTATCTCAGCATGCTCTAAACGCTTAAAGAAAATCGCTAAACCTGTCACCATTGGTACTATACAGCCTAAATTTATTTTGTCTGTTACTTTGATTTGTTCTTTGTCGTCCTACTCGGTTATGGCTTTTGTGGATTCGGGTGCTGCCCTGAATCTGATGGATTTGTCGTTTGCCAGGCGCTGTGGTTTTGTCCTGGAGCCTTTGGAATTTCCTATTCCTCTGAGGGGAATTGATGCTACGCCATTGGCTGAGAATAAGCCTCAGTATTGGACGCAAATGACCATGTGCATGACTCCCGTACATCAGGAGGTGATTCGCTTTCTTGTTCTGCATAATTTGCATGATGTTGTCGTTTTGGGTCTGCCATGGCTGCAGGCTCATAATCCAGTTTTAGATTGGAAAGCTGTGTCTGTGTCAAGTTGGGGTTGTCAGGGAATTCATGGCGATATTCCGTTGGTGTCTATTGCTTCTTCCAATCCTTCTGAGGTCCCTGAGTTTTTGTCTGACTACCAGGATGTATTTGATGAGCCCAGGTCCAGTGCCCTACCCCCTCATAGGGATTGTGACTGTGCTATAAATTTAATTCCTGGTAGTAAATTCCCTAAGGGACGACTTTTTAATTTGTCTATACCAGAGCATGCCGCGATGCGGAGTTATATAAAGGAGTCTTTGGAGAAGGGACATATTCGCCCATCCTCTTCCCCTCTTGGTACAGGATTCTTTTTTGTGGCCAAGAAGGACGGTTCTTTGAGACCTTGTATAGATTATCGTCTTCTGAATAAAATCACAGTCAAATTTCAGTATCCTTTGCCACTATTGTCTGATTTGTTTGCTCGGATTAAGGGTGCCAGTTGGTTCACCAAGATAGATCTCCGTGGTGCGTATAACCTTGTGCGCATTAAGCAGGGAGATGAATGGAAAACAGCATTTAATACGCCCGAAGGCCATTTTGAGTACTTGGTGATGCCTTTTGGACTCTCTAATGCTCCTTCTGTGTTTCAGTCCTTCATGCATGACATCTTCCGAGAATATCTGGATAAATTTATGATTGTTTATCTGGATGACATTTTGGTCTTTTCTGATGATTGGGAGTCCCATGTGAAGCAGGTCAGGATGGTGTTTCAGGTCCTGCGTGCTAATGCTTTATTTGTGAAGGGCTCAAAATGCCTCTTCGGAGTACAGAAGGTCTCCTTTTTGGGTTTTATTTTTTCTCCTTCTACTGTGGAGATGGACCCAGTCAAGGTCCAGGCTATTCATGACTGGACTCAGCCCACGTCTGTTAAGAGTCTTCAGAAGTTCTTGGGTTTTGCTAATTTTTACCGTCGTTTCATCGCTAATTTTTCTAGCGTGGTTAAACCTTTGACGGATTTGACCAAGAAGGGTTCTGATGTGACTAATTGGTCTCCTGCGGCCGTGGAGGCCTTTCGGGAGCTGAAGCACCGGTTTTCTTCAGCTCCAGTCTTATGTCAGCCAGATGTCTCTCTCCCCTTCCAGGTCGAGGTTGATGCTTCTGAGATTGGAGCAGGGGCTGTTTTGTCGCGGAGAAGCTCTGATGGCTCTGTGATGAAGCCATGTGCTTTCTTTTCAAGAAAATTTTCGCCTGCCGAGCGGAATTATGATGTTGGTAATCGTGAGTTGTTGGCTATGAAGTGGGCATTTGAGGAGTGGCGACATTGGCTCGAAGGAGCTAAACATCGTGTGGTGGTCTTGACTGATCACAAAAATCTGATTTACCTCGAATCTGCCAAGCGCCTGAATCCTAGACAGGCTCGTTGGTCGTTGTTTTTCTCCCGTTTCAACTTCGTGGTCTCATACCTGCCTGGTTCAAAGAACGTGAAAGCTGATGCACTTTCTAGGAGTTTTGTGCCTGACTCTCCGGGAGTTTCTGAGCCGGCTGGTATTTTCAGAGAGGGAGTGATTTTGTCTGCCATTTCCCCAGATTTGCGACGAGTGCTGCAGAAATTTCAGGCGGATAGACCTGACCGTTGTCCACCAGAGAGACTGTTTGTCCCGGATAAATGGACCAGCAGAGTTATTTCCGAGGTTCATTCTTCGGTGTTGGCGGGTCATCCTGGGATTTTTGGTACCAGAGATTTGGTGGCTAGGTCCTTCTGGTGGCCTTCCTTGTCGCGGGATGTGCGTTCCTTTGTGCAGTCCTGTGGGATTTGTGCTCGGGCTAAGCCTTGCTGTTCTCGTGCCAGCGGTTTGCTTTTGCCTTTGCCTGTCCCGAAAAGGCCTTGGACGCACATTTCCATGGATTTTATTTCGGATCTTCCAGTATCTCAGAAAATGTCTGTCATCTGGGTGGTGTGTGATCGTTTTTCCAAGATGGTCCATTTGGTGCCCTTGCCTAAGTTGCCTTCCTCCTCCGATTTGTTTCCTCTATTTTTTCAGAATGTGGTTCGCTTGCACGGCATTCCTGAAAATATTGTGTCTGATAGAGGATCCCAGTTTGTGTCCAGGTTTTGGCGGACTTTTTGTGCTAAGATGGGCATTGATTTGTCTTTTTCGTCGGCCTTCCATCCTCAGACTAATGGCCAAACCGAGCGAACTAATCAGACGTTGGAAACTTATTTGAGATGTTTTGTTTCTGCTGATCAGGATGATTGGGTGACTTTTTTGCCATTGGCCGAGTTTGCCCTTAATAATCGGGCTAGTTCTGCTACTTTGGTTTCGCCTTTTTTCTGCAATTCTGGTTTCCATCCTCGTTTTTCCTCGGGTCAGGTTGAGCCTTCTGACTGTCCTGGGGTGGATTCTGTGGTGGATAGGTTGCAGCAGATTTGGAACCATGTGGTGGACAATTTGAGGTTGTCACAGGAGAAGGCTCAGCGCTTTGCCAACCGCCGCCGCGGTGTGGGTCCCCGACTTCGTGTTGGGGATTTGGTGTGGCTGTCTTCTCGGTATGTTCCTATGAAGGTCTCCTCTCCTAAATTCAAGCCTCGCTTCATTGGTCCTTATAAGATCTTGGAAATCCTTAACCCGGTGTCTTTTCGTTTGGATCTCCCAGCATCGTTTGCCATTCATAATGTGTTCCATAGGTCTTTGTTGCGGAGGTATGTGGTACCTGTGGTTCCTTCTGTTGAGCCTCCTGCTCTGGTGCTGGTCGAGGGCGAATTGGAGTACGTGGTGAAGATTTTGGATTCTTGTATCTCTAGACGGAGGCTTCAGTATTTGGTTAAGTGGAAGGGCTATGGTCAGGAGGATAATTCCTGGGTTGTCGCCTCTGATGTTCATGCGGCCGATTTGGTTCGTGCCTTCCACGCGGCTCATCCTGATCGCCCTGAGGGTCTTGATGAGGGTTCGGTGACCCCTCCTCAAGGGGGGGGTACTGTTGTGAACTCTATTTTTGGGCTCCCTCTGGTGGTCACAAGCGGTACTGTGTAGTGTTTTCTTTCTGCAGGTTGGCTGCATCAGCTGGTTCGTTATCCTTGGTTGGTTTCCTATTTAGCTCACCTGGATACTCAGTTCCTGGCCTGCTATCAATGTATTCAGTGCTCTTCAGATTCCTTGTGACTACCTTGCTCCCAGTCTCTCCAAGACAAGCTAAGTTTTTGTTTGTTTATTTTTTGATTATCAGCATTCATCATGTTTCTTGTCCAGCTTGCTAAAATGTGATTTCCTCGCTTGCTGGTTGCTCTAGGGGACTGAGTTTCTCCCCCCACACCGTTAGTTGGTGCGGGGGTTCTTGAAATCTCAGTGTGGATATTTTGTAAGGGTTTTTTACTGACCGCACAGACCCCTTTTCTATTTTCTGCTATCTAGTATTAGTGGGCCTCATTTGCTGAATCTGCTTTCACCCCTGTGTATGTGCCTTCCTCTTACCTCACCGTTATTATTTGTTGGGGGCTTCTATATCTTTGGGGATTATTTCTCTGGAGGCAAGTGAGGTCTTTCTTTCTCTCTAGGGGTAGTTACTTCCTCAGGCTGGCTCGAGACGTCTAGGATTTTAGACACGTTCACCGGCTACCTTTAGTGTGTTGGATAGGTTCAGATTTGCGGTCAGTCCAGTTTGCCACCTCTCTAGAGCTTGTCCTATGTTTTGTTACTTAGCTGGAGTATTTTGTGATCCTCAACCACTAAGGATCATAACACCCCAGTGATTGGCTTTCCCTCTGCTAGTTATCAAAATTACGGGAGCGGGAGCCCATGCCATATTTTTTTATTATTAAACCATGATGTAAATAGTGGGTGCTGAATACAACTCCCATCATTGTTGCCTGGTCGTGCTGATCTCAGAGAGACCATGTGACAATGATGAGAGTTGACTTCAGCAGCAAGTGTCAGGGATCAGCGAGAACTGTACTGCTTTTCTCAGGTGCAAGCAGGTACGGACTGGGGATGAAATTCAGCCCTGGCATTTGAAATCACACAGGCCCAGGTTGTCCCCGTCCCCAAGCACCAGATGGGATATATTACTAATATTACCCTGTATGGAGGAAAGGAAGATTTTCTACAAGACCAATATTTCTAATGATACCTGTGGCTGCTGGGGTAAGTGATGGAGTCAGCAACGTTGTGCTCCATCACAACTCTTAACAGTATGGGTATCTTGAGAACAGAGATTCTGTTAACAACGTAGCAGACAAGGCAGCCCACAACCAGACAGGCCCTTCTGGCATTTGCCAGGATTGCCAGATGGCCAGTCCGGCCCTGGGAGCAAGTACGTGTCACGCTGATCACACACGGATATGCACTGTATGCATGTGTGCGGGAAGTTTTGCGGCCCGGGATGCTGATAAAAAAACAGACACGTCAGCACGTTTTGCCCAAGGACACGCAGTCTGTGGAAACACAGACATGTCCACAGACCCTTTCATTGCAGTGGGTGTACGTGTGTGTCTCCTGCACGTGTGTGAACTGTCACCAACAGTACCTGAGACACTGACGTGTGGAGGGGCCGACAGCACTAGAGATGGAAGCAATAGAGAAAATGGAAGAGAAAAACACACAGACTTTTCTTTGCAAAAATGAAAAATTAATTGCTTTTATTTTGTCTCGAAAAAACAGTAAAAATAGGGCATTTGTTTTGCATATTTTGCCCTTTTCTAATTTAGGGCTTTTTTGAGCATTTTTTGGATTTTTTTTTGTAGAATTCATTTGTGCCTTTTTGGATCTGAAGTGGTGTGGCTAGTTTGGTTAGTTTCTGTGGATTTAGGTCTTATTTTTTTGTCAAAGTGTTGTGGAAAAAAATACCTCAGTGCTCCTACAAAAACTGAGTGAATTTACCACAAGGGTGAGAGGTTTTGTATTAGTTTCTGGCTTGTCACACTTGCCCGACAAGGCGAGGAGAAAAAATAGTTTTATGGCGATGTGGAAAGGCAGTTACTGGGTGAACTACAATCCCTAGCAAGGCTTACACAGTGACTGCTGGGCTCTTGTGTTTCCTGTCAGTGACCCACATGAGACAGAAGCATCATTAGACGAGATTATTTTCCCGCCTTTATGTTTCCATGGCGACAATCCATGCCTCGGAGCTCTCGTGGACGCCTGCGGAGTATTTAAAAACGGGCAGACGAGAGCAATCGATTCGCAGACGGGAGGAGGAGAGAGAGGGGAGGAGAGCGGAGGAGGGAGCAAATCATCGCCAGAGAGGAGAGATTCAAACACAAACAACTGGATGGGCAGCGACCCATCAGCGCCGGACACCGACTCCTCGCCCTCCCGACCGCCCCGTACCACAGCCAGGCCGCAGCGGCCTCCAGTGCGCACCGCAGCCGCCCTCCACGCCTCCTCCTCCGGCCTGCCCTGAGCTCCGGCCCGCCTCACCCCTGGGTGGCTCCCGCGTTTCCCGCTCTTTCCTCTGACTATTCGCTGAGGCCTCAACCCCGCCATGTCCCGCTCCAACAGACAGAAGGAATACAAGTGCGGGGACCTAGTGTTCGCCAAGATGAAGGGCTACCCGCACTGGCCGGCCCGGGTGAGTGCTCCGCCGGGGGTGGGGGAGGGGAGGACGGCCGTGTGCGCGGCTATACGGCGTGTGTCATGTGTGCACGTGAGACAGTATCCAGCAATGTGACTGTACAGCTAGTGTGTGTGATGGTGTACAGCTATAGTGTGTGTGATGGTGCACAGCTACAGTGTGTGTGTGTGATGGTGCACAGCTACAGTGTGTGTGTGTGATGGTGCACAGCTACAGTGTGTGTGTGTGATGGTGCACAGCTACAGTGTGTGTGTGTGATGGTGCACAGCTACAGTGTGTGTGTGTGATGGTGCACAGCTACAGTGTGTGTGTGTGATGGTGCACAGCTACAGTGTGTGTGTGTGATGGTGCACAGCTACAGTGTGTGTGTGTGATGGTGCACAGCTACAGTGTGTGTGTGTGATGGTGCACAGCTACAGTGTGTGTGTGTGATGGTGCACAGCTACAGTGTGTGTGTGTGATGGTGCACAGCTACAGTGTGTGTGTGTGATGGTGCACAGCTACAGTGTGTGTGTGTGATGGTGCACAGCTACAGTGTGTGTGTGTGATGGTGCACAGCTACAGTGTGTGTGTGTGTGATGGTGCACAGCTACAGTGTGTGTGTGTGTGTGATGGTGCACAGCTACAGTGTGTGTGTGTGTGTGTGTGATGGTGCACAGCTACAGTGTGTGTGTGATGGTGCACAGCTACAGTGTGTGTGTGATGGTGCACAGCTACAGTGTGTGTGTGATGGTGCACAGCTACAGTGTGTGTGTGTGATGGTGCACAGCTACAGTGTGTGTGTGTGATGGTGCACAGCTACAGTGTGTGTGTGTGATGGTGCACAGCTACAGTGTGTGTGTGTGATGGTGCACAGCTACAGTGTGTGTGTGTGATGGTGCACAGCTACAGTGTGTGTGTGTGATGGTGCACAGCTACAGTGTGTGTGTGTGATGGTGCACAGCTACAGTGTGTGTGTGTGATGGTGCACAGCTACAGTGTGTGTGTGTGATGGTGCACAGCTACAGTGTGTGTGTGTGATGGTGCACAGCTACAGTGTGTGTGTGTGATGGTGCACAGCTACAGTGTGTGTGTGTGATGGTGCACAGCTACAGTGTGTGTGTGTGATGGTGCACAGCTACAGTGTGTGTGTGTGATGGTGCACAGCTACAGTGTGTGTGTGTGATGGTGCACAGCTACAGTGTGTGTGTGTGATGGTGCACAGCTACAGTGTGTGTGTGTGATGGTGCACAGCTACAGTGTGTGTGTGTGATGGTGCACAGCTACAGTGTGTGTGTGTGATGGTGCACAGCTACAGTGTGTGTGTGTGATGGTGCACAGCTACAGTGTGTGTGTGTGATGGTGCACAGCTACAGTGTGTGTGTGTGTGATGGTGCACAGCTACAGTGTGTGTGTGTGTGATGGTGCACAGCTACAGTGTGTGTGTGTGTGATGGTGCACAGCTACAGTGTGTGTGTGTGATGGTGCACAGCTACAGTGTGTGTGTGTGATGGTGCACAGCTACAGTGTGTGTGTGTGATGGTGCACAGCTACAGTGTGTGTGTGTGATGGTGCACAGCTACAGTGTGTGTGTGTGATGGTGCACAGCTACAGTGTGTGTGTGTGATGGTGCACAGCTACAGTGTGTGTGTGTGATGGTGCACAGCTACAGTGTGTGTGTGTGATGGTGCACAGCTACAGTGTGTGTGTGTGATGGTGCACAGCTACAGTGTGTGTGTGTGATGGTGCACAGCTACAGTGTGTGTGTGTGATGGTGCACAGCTACAGTGTGTGTGTGTGATGGTGCACAGCTACAGTGTGTGTGTGTGATGGTGCACAGCTACAGTGTGTGTGTGTGATGGTGCACAGCTACAGTGTGTGTGTGTGATGGTGCACAGCTACAGTGTGTGTGTGTGATGGTGCACAGCTACAGTGTGTGTGTGTGATGGTGCACAGCTACAGTGTGTGTGTGTGATGGTGCACAGCTACAGTGTGTGTGTGTGATGGTGCACAGCTACAGTGTGTGTGTGTGTGTGATGGTGCACAGCTACAGTGTGTGTGTGTGTGTGTGATGGTGCACAGCTACAGTGTGTGTGTGTGTGATGGTGCACAGCTACAGTGTGTGTGTGTGTGTGATGGTGCACAGCTACAGTGTGTGTGTGTGTGTGATGGTGCACAGCTACAGTGTGTGTGTGTGTGTGATGGTGCACAGCTACAGTGTGTGTGTGTGTGATGGTGCACAGCTACAGTGTGTGTGTGTGATGGTGCACAGCTACAGTGTGTGTGTGTGTGTGATGGTGCACAGCTACAGTGTGTGTGTGATGGTGCACAGCTACAGTGTGTGTGTAATGGTGCACAGCTACAGTGTGTGTGTAATGGTGCACAGCTACAGTGTGTGTGTGTGATGGTGCACAGCTACAGTGTGTGTGTGATGGTGCACAGCTACAGTGTGTGTGTGTGTGTGTGTGTGTGATGGTGCACAGCTACAGTGTGTGTGTGTGTGTGATGGTGCACAGCTACAGTGTGTGTGTGTGTGTGATGGTGCACAGCTACAGTGTGTGTGTGTGATGGTGCACAGCTACAGTGTGTGTGTGTGTGTGATGGTGCACAGCTACAGTGTGTGTGTGTGTGTGATGGTGCACAGCTACAGTGTGTGTGTAATGGTGCACAGCTACAGTGTGTGTGTGTGATGGTGCACAGCTACAGTGTGTGTGTGTGTGTGATGGTGCACAGCTACAGTGTGTGTGTGTGTGTGTGTGTGATGGTGCACAGCTACAGTGTGTGTGTGATGGTGCACAGCTACAGTGTGTGTGTGATGGTGCACAGCTACAGTGTGTGTGTGTGATGGTGCACAGCTACAGTGTGTGTGTGATGGTGCACAGCTACAGTGTGTGTGTGATGGTGCACAGCTACAGTGTGTGTGTGATGGTGCACAGCTACAGTGTGTGTGTGATGGTGCACAGCTACAGTGTGTGTGTGATGGTGCACAGCTACAGTGTGTGTGTGATGGTGCACAGCTACAGTGTGTGTGTGATGGTGCACAGCTACAGTGTGTGTGTGATGGTGCACAGCTACAGTGTGTGTGTGATGGTGCACAGCTACAGTGTGTGTGTGATGGTGCACAGCTACAGTGTGTGTGTGATGGTGCACAGCTACAGTGTGTGTGTGATGGTGCACAGCTACAGTGTGTGTGTGATGGTGCACAGCTACAGTGTGTGTGTGATGGTGCACAGCTACAGAGTGTGTGTGTTGGTGCACAGCTACAGTGTGTGTGTGTTGGTGCACAGCTACAGTGTGTGTGTGATGGTGCACAGCTACAGTGTGTGTGTGATGGTGCACAGCTACAGTGTGTGTGTGATGGTGCACAGCTACAGTGTGTGTGTGTGATGGTGCACAGCTACAGTGTGTGTGTGTGATGGTGCACAGCTACAGTGTGTGTGTGTGATGGTGCACAGCTACAGTGTGTGTGTGTGTGATGGTGCACAGCTACAGTGTGTGTGTGTGTGATGGTGCACAGCTACAGTGTGTGTGTGTGTGATGGTGCACAGCTACAGTGTGTGTGTGTAATGGTGCACAGCTACAGTGTGTGTGTGTGTGTGTGATGGTGCACAGCTACAGTGTGTGTGTAATGGTGCACAGCTACAGTGTGTGTGTGTAATGGTGCACAGCTACAGTGTGTGTGTGTGTGTGATGGTGCACAGCTACAGTGTGTGTGTGTGATGGTGCACAGCTACAGTGTGTGTGTGTGTGATGGTGCACAGCTACAGTGTGTGTGTGTGATGGTGCACAGCTACAGTGTGTGTGTGTGATGGTGCACAGCTACAGTGTGTGTGTGTGTGATGGTGCACAGCTACAGTGTGTGTGTGTGTGATGGTGCACAGCTACAGTGTGTGTGTGTGTGTGATGGTGCACAGCTACAGTGTGTGTGTGATGGTGCACAGCTACAGTGTGTGTGTGATGGTGCACAGCTACAGTGTGTGTGTGTGTGTGTGATGGTGCACAGCTACAGTGTGTGTGTGTGTGTGTGATGGTGCACAGCTACAGTGTGTGTGTGTGTGTGTGTGATGGTGCACAGCTACAGTGTGTGTGTGTGTGATGGCGCACAGCTACAGTGTGTGTGTGTGATGGCGCACAGCTACAGTGTGTGTGATGGCGCACAGCTACAGTGTGTGTGATGGCGCACAGCTGTAGTGTCTGGTGTACAGCTATAGTGTGTGTATGATGGTGTACAGCTATAGTGTGACTGTCGTGTACAGCTATACTGTGTCTGTCGTGTACAGCTATACTGTGTGTGATGTGCAGCTGTAGTGTGTCACTGATGGTGTACAACTATAGTGTGAGACTGATGTTGTACAGCTATAATGTCTGTGTGTGTTGTACAGTTACTCTCTGTGTGTGATGGTGTACAGCTATAGTGTGTGACTGTAGTGGGGTACAGCTATAGTGTGTGATTGTGATGGTGTACTGCTATAGTGTGAGACTGTTTGAGGGTACAGCTATAGTGTGTGACTGATCGTGTACTGCTATAGTGTGCGACTGTGTGTGGTAGTGTATGGCAGAGGTGGGTAATCTTTTTTTTTTTTTTTTGCGAAGGGCCATTTGGATATTTAGTGTGTGACGGTGTACAGCTATAGTGTGTGACGGTGTACAGCTATAGTGTGTGACGGTGTACAGCTATAGTGTGTGACGGTGTACAGCTATAGTGTGTGACTGTGTACAGCTATAGTGTGTGACTGTGTACAGCTATAGTGTGTGACTGTGTACAGCTATAGTGTGTGACTGTGTACAGCTATAGTGTGTGACTGTGTACAGCTATAGTGTGTGACTGTGTACAGCTATAGTGTGTGACTGTGTACAGCTATAGTGTGTGACTGTGTACAGCTATAGTGTGTGACTGTGTACAGCTATAGTGTGTGACTGTGTGTGATGGTGTATGTCACGGTTCATGGGGAGGATACCTTTATCATCCCCACCACTTACACCAATTTGTCATGAGCCGGGGTTGTTTGGTTGCCTCTGGTTCTTTCTGAAGGGGATTTATCTATATCCCAGTTCCGGTTTGGAACTTGCAGCTCTCTGGCGCCCCCTTACCCTCAGGTCCGACAGGGTACTGCACCTAGGATAGTCGCCGGAAAGGCTGCCTTACTTTGTACTGGCTAATGGGCACACTGCAGCGAGGGCCATATAACTACTCCCACTCAGGCGGGAACAATAATTATCAACGCCGCCAGTAGCTACAAAGCCTTCCAAACGCACAGGACAAAACCGCTGCCACCAGCTCCGATTTCTTAATTAACGGGTCCGGAACCAACCCAAATTAGAAGCGCAATTCACTTCAGAGGACGTGACAGTTTGTTATAGAGCAAGGAGGGACAAAGCTAGTAATTTTATATATTTTACTCTAAAAAAGGTAGGCAGTGTTTACAGAAGTATAAAAAGGTATTATAAAGACAAGTAGTAGCGTATGTACAGTACAATCACAAAAGGGGATTAAAGTTGAAAAAAAACACTTAACTTTTGTTCGTATCATTTCATCTCATGGCTGACCATGTGCTGTGGGGGATGGGTGACCATATATCCAGATGCATTACAGATCTGTCTCCAGCTAGACCCAGGACAAAGACACTGAAGGCTGCTGTCTCACTCACTTATCTCCCAGCCTAAACCCAAGGCACTCCCCCTGTGGTGACCTCACTCAGAGGCTGAATCCTCCCTTTTCTTAGTTATGACAAACCATTTCTATACATAACTCGCTTGTATGTACCTCGTATGAGAACGACACTATGATCAGGATGTTCACCACATCAGGGGGGTTCTTTTAAGTATGAACATGGCGTAGATACATGACCCGCTTACGGAGAAATCCACTCCTTGCAACTCGTTGGGTTTAGCTCCTTGCGATTTCAGTGAGCTATAGATCTCTCGATGGACATCCGGAATATATAATCCTTATATCTCTAGCCAGTATACATAACTTTACAAGAACAGTAGAGTCCCCTGCAGTTTCTGTACCAGTTTTGGCTGGTATTAGGTGTGGAGGGGGAATGAGGAGTTAGGGACAGGCTGGCTTTCCCAGCTCCGAGCCATAAAAACTCTTCAGAGATTCCAGTGAGTGTTGCTGGCACACTGGGCTCACTTTACACTATATAGCAGGGGGGGAGGTAGTTGCCTGCAGGCAAAAAGAGAACTTAATAGGCAGGGTGAAGGGAGGGGGGGGGGGGGTGTTGGAAAAGCCATGGACCTTTTGGGTATATACTCAAAACATGGCATATTCATTTTATCGTGACAGTGTACATCTATAGTGTGTGATGGTGTGCAGCTGTAGTGTGTGACTGTGTGTGATGGTGTACAGCTATAGTGTGTGACTGATGGTGCACAGCTGTAGTCTGTGATGGTGTACAACTATAGTGTGTGAATGATGTGCAGCTATAGTGTGTGACACTACAGGTGTAGGGCGTGTGGTGCCCCCTTCCTTCTTTCCTATTCTTTTGCTTGTTTGTCACACTAAAATGTTTCAGATCCTCACAACAAATGTAAATCTTAGAGGAAGATAATGCAAGTAATCACAAAATGCAGTTTTTAAATGAAGGCCTTTATTATTAAGGGAAAAAGAAATCCAAACCTACAGGGCCCTGTGTGAGTGATTGCCCCCCTCCCCCTTAAAACATAAATGAACTGTGTTTTATCACATCATTGGGACTCTGCGTTTCCATTTCCTAGCCACACCTAGGCCTGATCACTGCCACACCTGTTCTCAATCAAGAAATTCCTTAAATAGGACCTGCCTGACAAAGTGAAATAGACCAAAAGTTACTGCCGCCGGAAATTGGCATGCGTATTCCCGCTGAACACTAGCGTTTTGCAAGCGTAATTAGCTTGCAGAATGCTAGCGTGTTCCAAGCGATCTGTAGCATCGCTTGGAAAACGACAGGTTGGTCACACTTGTCAGACAGTGTTTGACAAGTGTGACCAACTTTTTACTATTGATGCTGCCTATGCAGCATCAATAGTAAAAAGATATAATGTTAAAAATAATTTAAAAATAAAAAATTGTGATATTCTCACCTTCCGGTGGCCCCCGCAGCCTTCCTGCTCCTCGCGATGCACCCATTCCCAGTGATGCCTCGCGACAATGACCCCAGATGAAGTAGCATCACGCGAGACCGCTACGTCATCACAGGTCATTGTTGCGAGGCATCACTGGGAAGGCTGCGGGGGCTGCCAGAAGGTGAGAATAAAACTATTTTTTATTTTAATTTTTTTTTATATATATATATATATATATATATATATATACAGGTATATGGTTCCCAGGGCCTGGAGGAGAGTCTCCTCTCCTCCACCCAGGGTACCAACCGCACATGATCTGCTTACTTCCCGCATGGTGGGCATAGCCACATGCAGGAAATAAGCGGATCAATGCATTCCTATGTGTGCGGAATTGCCGCGATTCCGCACAAAGAATGTGCATGCTGCGTATTTTTTTGCAATGCGATTCAGCCGTGGAAAAATACGCAGCATTAGCACAGCATTGCGGAATCCCATTGAATTCAATGGGCTGTGTTGTGTATGCGTTTTCGCGGCAAAAACGCATACAATCCGCAACGTGTGCACATAGCCTAAGAGAGACTGGGCAAAAGTAGCCTGCACGACAGAGTTCAAGACGAAAACCCCTGCTAAGCAATGAGAGCATAAAGGCTTGTATCAATTTTGCCCGAAAACATCTTGATGATACCCAAGACTTTTGGGAGAATGCTCTGTGGAGTGACGAGACAAAGGTTGACCTTTTTGGAATGTGTATGTCCCATTAAATGTGGCATAGAAGTAACAACATTTCAGGACAAAAACATCCCAACAGTAAAATATGGTGGTGGCAGTCTAATGGTCCAGGGCTGTTTTGCTGATCAGGACCTGGAAGACTTGATGTGGTTAATGGAACCATGAATTATACTGTCTACTAATGTAACCTGAAAGCTAAGAAAAACAAGTTAGATTATACTCACCCAGGGGCGATCCCGTGTGGTCCGGTCCAGTGTGGTCCGGTCCGATGGGCGTCGCGGTCCAGGGCCTCCCATCTTCGTATGATGATGTCCTCTTCTTTGCTTCCTGTCGCGGCTTCGGCGCAGACGTACTTTGTCTTCCCAGTTGAGGGCAGAGCAAAGTACTGCAGTGTGCAGGCGCTGGGCCTCTCTGACCTTTCCCGGCGCCTGCGCACTGCAGTACTTTGCTCTGCCCTTAACAGGGCAAAGTACGCCTGCGCCGGAGCCGCGACAGGAAGCAAAGAGGACGTCATCGTATGAAGATAGGAGGCGCCGGACCGTGACTCCCATTGGACCGGGACCGCCCCTGGGTGAGTATAATCTAACTTGTTTTTCTTATCTTTCAGGATACATCGGGGGCTTATCTACAGGTTTATCTATAGGTTTGTATTTTTTCCCCCTTAATAATAAAGAACTTCATTTATAAATTGCATTTTGGGATTATTTGTTATCTTTGTCGATTTGTTTGGTGATCGGAAACATTGAAGTGTGACAAACATGAAAAAGAATAGGAACTTGGGAAGGGGGCAAATACTTATTCACACAACTGTAGCTATGGCTTGTGACTAGTGTCAGTGTCTATATTGCATGTAATCTGTTTTTAGTGTTTAATGTACCTGTTTTCACTGCACTTAGCTATATAGTCCATGAGCCAAGAACCAAATTTGACGATATCGGTACCAAGCGGAGTGACTAATTCTCTTTGGTATTTTTAGGTAGATGCATGTCTGTAGTTTATTTTTTGATATGATAGCCCTTACATATACGTAGCTTATTAACCCCTTCAGCCCTAGGCCTATTTGTACCCAAGTGCCTAAGCCAATCTGACCTGTGCCACTTCATGGGCTAATAACTTTGGAACGCTTTCACCTATCCAAGCCATTCTGAGATTGTTTTCTCGTGACATATTGTACTTCACGTCAGTGCTAAATGGGAGTCAATATATTTTACCTTTCTATATAAAAAAATGCTAAATATTCGGAAATTTTGGAAAAATCGGCAATTTTTTAACTTTGAAATTCTCTGCTTTTTACAAAAATACTGATACCCCCCATAATAGTTATTAATTTACACTCCCCACATGTTTACTTCATATTGGCATCATTTTGAAAATGAAACCTTATTGTTTTACGACGTAATAGGGCTTATAGTTTTATGCGCAATTTTTCACATTTACAGCAAAACCCACTTTTCAAAGGACCAAGTCACTTCTGAAGTCACTTTAAGGGGCTTACATAACAGAAACCACCCATAAATTACCCCATTTTGCAAACTACACCCCTCAAGCTGTTCAAAACTCATTTTTAAAAACTGTTAACCCTTTAGGTGTTCCACAGGAATTTTAGCATGAGCCAAGAACCAAATATGACGATATCGGTACCACCCGGAGTGACTAGATGTAGTATTTGTAACAAAATTTAATCCAAGTTATGTAAATACACACTGAACATGTCATGTGCATATATATATATATATATATATATATATATATATATATATATATATGTTACTCCATAATATCTTCAACATCGGACTCTGAATCTGACTGTTGTTCTACTGGCTCGTCTTCAGTACCCTTGTTCTGGCATGTCTGTAATCTGCACATGTCTGTGCACTTCAGGCCATTGCTGAGGCAAGTACACTGAGGAAGTTCACATGACCGCACACACTTGCAGGACAGTAGCTGTATAATAGCTTCTGGTGCTGGTGCCCCTTGCATCCACTTGACAACAAGCTTTCCGTCGTTATCTATCATCCAACCGCAGTCTGTTGGGTTTGCAACCCATGGCTGGCTCTGCAGACTTCTCCTCCAGATCGCAGCCTGGTAGTTTGCACGCAGTGCATGCATGAAAAGGCAGTCCTGGCAAGGAGGGAGTTGACTTGACTCTACCACTCCACGTCTGGCACAGAACAGCTGATAACGGAGCCTGTTTACCTCAGTTGTTTGGGTAGTTGGCAGGTACATGTGGCAGGTGATTTCCTGTAACTTCTCAAAAAGTTCGGTAGACACTTCCCATGAACGACCAACTTCCTGAAAGGCATCCTAGTATGTCTTGTTCATCTTCAACTGCTTGAGTGTCGTCATCTTCCCACGGCCAGCGAATGCACTGACGGTGTCACAGCCTGTAAATGCATGCATACCAATCAATGAATCACATACGCTGCCTCCCAATGTTCGGCTCAGAGTGGTGATATCCAGGAATCTTGTCCGGTTCTGTGTACCGCATTTCTGGAACAGGTGGGATGGGATTTTGTGGCACATGCCCAGACACAGGACCATGACATCAGTATCCTCCGAAGTGATGATGACCGACTTGTAACCAGATTCTGCTGCATGAAGAGCATGGAGAAGGAGGCGTGTGTCTGCTTCTTCTTGATTTGACTTAAGGTCAGCAGCCTCTTCCCACTGTTCTTTGGTGATCTTAAAGCAGAGCTGCTCACATGTGACATACAGCTCCTTCTCCTCAAGCTTCTCCCTGTGGTGTTTCGCCTTCCATTCTTCTACCAGAAACTTTATGAGACTTGCCTTGTTGGAGGAACTACTTAGAAGCTTTTTCCACTGCTGGATGTTGTGCCCATGTTGAATGTTCTTGAAATGGATCCCTGTGCCTTCATATCTGTTGACTCTTTCTGTATCTTTGATGGATGTCTCCTTGTAGACGTCAAAGACAATATCAATGCGCTTGCTCTTAGCACCCTCATGGATAGCGCGACTCATTGCTGTGCCTGCTAGCTGGCCAAATGTTGCATTGTTTCCCTTCAGTTTCTGAACCAGGCTCATCCCATCAATGATGGTTGCAGAGGGCTCGGGGATCACTTCTGCAGGACGAGCATTCCTCTCCAACTCCCTTGCGAGGGCAGCCTTGTTGGTCTTGCGGATAGACCCATCACCATTGGCAAGTGCCCATGGCAATGGACCCAGGGGATGAGTCAAGACATCACTCATTTGTAGCTTTCTGTTCTCAGCTACAAGTATCATCTGGCCAAATAGGTTTCTGTCAGCCTTCAAAATTACCTCCTTGCCAAGACCTTGTCTGCGTGTCTTCATTTGGATGTTAGAGAACGTTTTAAGTTTGTTCTTCGTCATCTTGTCATGAAACAATGTAGTTGGCTTATCGGTACCCAAACGCTCATCCTTGAATGTTTGATATGCATCCTCTCCTATACTGTATGCCCCTTGAAGGTCTTTGGCTACATCTGGTGGTGCTACAGTCGCTGTTGACAAACTGATAAGTTCACCATTATGCTCTTTGTTGAAGGGGTTCACCCAACCTGTCTCCAGCAGTTGAACGAAAGATTGGACATCGGCTTCATCTCTTCTAATCCTAGACACCTGTAGGTCTGAATGGCTGAAGTCAGTATATTGTTGGCCTACCAGGGCCCTCAGCTGCCTCAAGTACATACTGCGGTACTCTGATGTCAGGTAGAACCTGGAAACAGCTCCAACTTTGAGGCTGAAGCCTTTTGTGCCCCCTGGTGTCTGGGTGTCTTTGTTGATTGTCTCTTCAATGGTCTGGTCCACAGGAATTCGTCCAAAAGGATTCTTGCTACCGATCTGGACCGAAAAGCCACCTTGCATGAAGTATTCATGGACCTCTGGGTGTTCTATGGGCAGCCGAGACATTGTGGCATAGTAATAGGTTAGGTATCGGGCATAGTTGACCTTGTCATAGGCAAAACACCATGGTATCATCTGTCGGATTGCTCCTAGGTGAAGCATCCAGTTGCCTTCTCTTGAAGCTCGAACCAGGGCCAGCATGGTCTCGACCATGTATGTGTCAGTGTGTACGTGTATGTGTCAGTGTGTGTGCGTGTGTTGGGGCACCTCAGGGTGTCTTCAAATGTGACATAGCCCCCTAGATTTCTTCCAGTAAAATTTGCACTCCAAAAGTCATTTGGCGCTCCTTCCCTTCCGAGGCCTGCCGTTCCCCAATACTGCAGTGTACGACAACATATCGGGTGTTGTTGTGTTCGGGAGAGATTGGTGAACAAATAGTGGGGTGCATTTTTTGCTGGTACACCTCTTAAAAATAAAAAAATGAGCCTAAAATGACACCTTCATGTAAAAAATGCACTTTTTCCATTTTCTCAACCAAGTGTTTCCAACTACTGTGAAACACTGGTTGGGTCAAAGTGGTCACTATACCCCCTAAAAGATTCCTTGGGGGTGTAGTTTCCAAAATAGGGTCACTTTTTGGTGTTTCCACTGTGGGGGTACCTCAGGCAGCCTTCAAATGTGACATGGCCCCCTAGATTTCTTCCAGTGAATCCGCCACCCAAAAACCACATAGCGCTCCTTCCGTGTTGAGCTGTGCTGTGTGCCCATACTTTAGTTTACGAGTACATGTGGGGTGTTTCTATAAACTGCAGAATTAGGGTAACCAAGTTTGGGTTTGCCGTTAACCCTTGCTAGGTTGCAGGTAAAATTGGATTACAATGTAATATCTGGAAAAAAAATGAAATTTTGAAATTTCGCCTTCATTCTGCTAAAATTCCTGTGGAACACCTAAAGGGTTAACAGTTTTTAAAAATGAGTTTTGAACAGCTTGAGGGGTGTAGTTTGCAAAATGGGGTAATTTATGGGTGGTTTCTGTTATGTAAGCCCCTTAAAGTGACTTCAGAAGTGACTTGGTCCTTTGAAAAGTGGGTTTTGCTGTAAATGTGAAAAATTGCGCATAAAACTATAAGCCCTATTACGTCGTAAAACAATAAGGTTTCATTTTCAAAATGATGCCAATATGAAGTAAACATGTGGGGAGTGTAAATTAATAACTATTATGGGGGGTATCAGTATTTTTGTAAAAAGCAGAGAATTTCAAAGTTAAAAAATTGCCGATTTTTCCAAAATTTCCGAATATTTAGCATTTTTTTATATAGAAAGGTAAAATATATTGACTCCCATTTAGCACTGACGTGAAGTACAATATGTCACGAGAAAACAATCTCAGAATGGCTTGGATAGGTGAAAGCGTTCCAAAGTTATTAGCCCATGAAGTGGCACAGGTCAGATTGGCTTAGGCACTTGGGTACAAATAGGCCTAGGGCTGAAGGGGTTAATAAGCTACGTATATGTAAGGGCTATCATATCAAAAAATAAACTACAGACATGCATCTACCTAAAAATACCAAAGAAAATTAGTCACTCCGGGTGGTACCGATATCTGGCCCGGCTCATGGACTAATAGTGTTACACCGCACATGCCTTTAGTGCAATGTATGTTGGCTATTTATGGTGTGTGTAATATCTCTATATCGATAAAAAAAAGAACACAGCAGCACATGTGCATGAATCTAGGCCATGTGAAAACACAAATATTCAATATAGATTATACTTCTCAAAAAAAATTTTTCACAAATTATTTAATTTTTTTTTTTCATAAAACTTACAGTAATAGATGAAATGAAGTTTCTTAGCACATAAATTGGCCAATTCATGTGTGCCCATCAACCACGGCAAGGTGACCTCTGTCTGATGCGTCCTACTCTACCGTACATGCCACTTTTGGGCCACCAGCCTACAACTATGGACAAAATATGTCACTCTAGGGCTAAGCCTACAATTTATGGGCAGGTAGAGCTGATTACGGCCACCTGCAAGGTGTTCACATTGAGTGCTGGTTGTGTTTTTTTGCTTTTCTTTTCTAGTCATTGGATGCGGCTGCCTCCAGGCTGATCTTGCACTCCTCCCATCTCTCTCTCTCCCTCTCCCTCTCCCTCTCCCTCTCCCTCTCCCTCCCATGGCGGTGTACATGAGAAGGGGTTACATCAAAATACAGATGTCAATTACAGTAAGCAAACTAACAATGACACATGACTGATACAGAGGGGCGAGGACCCTGCCCTTGCGGGCTTACATTCTACAGGATGGTGAGGAAGGAGACAGTAGGTCGGGGGTTGCAGTAAGGTTCGGTAGTGGTGAGGAGGCAGCGTGGTCATTACAGGTTGTAAGCTTTTTTTATTTTTTTGAAGAGGTGGGATTTCAGGTTCCGTCTAAAGGATCCAAATGTGGTGGATAACCGGACGTGTTGGAGCACAGAATTCCACGAGATGGGGGCTATGTATGTATATAATAGTGTGTATATCTATCTGGTGTGGGAGGGTAATGTATGAATGTGTATAGTGTAATGTTTGTATTGTGTATATACTATGTAGATGCATTGTGTATATTGCGCATACACTAATTTTTATAATGTGGAATGGAGGTGTAACACATGACCCTGTGTCTACAGCTGAAGTGTAAGGATGTGTGCTCTGTATATGCACAGTTTATTTGTATCTGTAGCGTACACTGTATGAGGTACTGGATGGTTGTTTATAGCTAGTGTATATGTATGTAATTAGTGAAGGGTTATAATATACTGTGTATAGATTATCATGTACTGTGCATACATGTGGAGG
Source organism: Ranitomeya variabilis (assembly GCF_051348905.1). Taxonomy (NCBI): domain Eukaryota; kingdom Metazoa; phylum Chordata; class Amphibia; order Anura; family Dendrobatidae; genus Ranitomeya; species Ranitomeya variabilis. Next base: position 594,278,900 of record NC_135232.1, on the reverse strand, counting down.
AGTTATATATTCTCTATGATCACACTACATACTCACACAAAGATGCTGTAGATATATACACAGGTCTGTAGTGTGTATAAGGGGGTGATGGATGAACCTGTATATATCTAAAGTATATGACGGTGTGTGATGTATACTCACTCTGTCGCTCGCTCACTGGCTGGTATAGTCCTTTGGATGTTTCCCCTCTGATATGATGACCTGACATCCGACAGGAGCCCTGTGAGCCTCCTCCCTGCTGACGTCTCCCGATTCGTGGCCTAATCACTCATTAGTAATGATGGTTTGTAGTTGGCTTGTGGTGCTTGTAGTTCACTTCTCATGCTGTATCCCCAGCTGTCCCATCAGGGGGTTGTTTGCAGATGGTCGGGGGGGTCCCCTGGGTCAGTTTCAGTTCTTTAGTCCCTTTCCAGTTTGACTCCCATCGTGCCCTGACATCCACCAGTGTAGTAATCTCACAATCCACTGGCTGATTGTGGGTGTAATTACTCGGTTGAACCCAGTCACCAGTAAGTTTTTTTTTTTTTTTCTTTTAGGTGCATATTGCTTCATTGTGGTGATCATCTTATTAAAAGGGTAGCTGCTAACTTGTGCTTCATGGGAAGGTTGCAGGCTACAGTGGTGCATGCTGGGTAATCCACTAGGACTGCGCTGATGGTTCTCGTAAGGCTGCCTGTTTACACAGGTCTCTGCCAAGTGTACTCTGCCCTATATTTCCACCTGCTTCATATACTGCACTGCAGCACTTCTCTGGTGTTGGAAGTGTCCCAGCATGTCCTGGTGTGGACCGATAATGTTAGGTTTATAGGTGCAGGTAGATCATTCCTACGTTCACTAGCCAGGGCTGTTACTGGTGGCCTTGATGGTGGTGATCCAGTACCCCAGTGTTTGCCACGACCCTGTACATGTCTTCACATTTTGCCATCATTTCAGACTTTGAGGGGTGGTCTCTCAAAAAAAAACAAACCTTTCGATGTACATACAAATCTAATGTGCAATGAAGTATCCACACTTTCATGCCTTGCACTGTAACTTCCCATACATAATTGCCTTTTTTTTTTTTTTTTTTTTAATTCAGTTACTTTATCACTCTACTTTGACTATAGGTTCTGGAACATGTATTTGTGGCTCATCTGCTTTCTGTCAGCACTGTGGGTTCTGTAATGTGCCTTTGATCGGCATCCTGACAATTGTAGATTCTGCAACTTGATGTTGTGCTTCATCATTGTTCTGTCTGCATTGCATTATAGGTTCTGGAACTGGCTTTGATCAGCATTCTGCCAGCACTTTAGGTGCTGAAACTTTCTCTTGGTTTACAATCTGCTGCCCTGAACTCTACTTTGCCTATATGTGATTTAGATTTTCAGACCAAGGATTTTGTATATTATAGTGAATGGGGCTTGGGGTAAGTTTTACATTTTAGTAAATATTGTGGTCTATAGGTAGCTTACATTTCCATCCTTGTTAAAAAGCCTTTATTGTCTGGTCCTAACAGGGACCCCTGTCTGGTTTTGGCCCAGTGATGATCAATTATAGTGCTTAGAGGGATCAGAGCTGCCATTCAGGGTCCGAGCTTTCTTCTCCTTAACTTGCTAATTCCTCCTTGACTGTCTTCTCCTCTCTGCCTTGACTTTTTTTTCTGCTTGGACTTGGTCTGGTTTGGTCTTCCCAGTGTTAGCAAGATTGAGATCTGAGGGCTGTCTCCCAGTCTGTCCTCATGGAGGAGGCCATATTGGTGGAGCAGCAAAGTACTGTGAATGTAGTATTTAGGCTTGGCTCAGGTCATCAGTGCATCATCCGCTTATTCCTCTCCTGTAATCCTGTTACTGACAGACTGTGATGTCAAGGTCCTGTTCCCGGCCCAGCGGGGTTATACTTTGAATGTAAAGACCTTACAGGAGTCCCAGGAATGCGCAGTGGAGCAGAACCCGGAGCAGTGACCCCTGATGTGCAGCCAGGCTGACAGAGCCCTATGGTGTATGTGCAGTGTGTCAGAATAACATGGATTGAGCGCAGTCATCCCGGATTATCTGCCACTGGCTGCCGTTCTTATCTCTATGGGTCTGTCATATATTGGCTGTGCGCCCGAGCTCTGGGGAAGCAGACACTTCTTATCCTCATGTAATATGCTGCTGCCAGGTCTTTGGGTAACGCCAATATGCTGGTCCTCTGCTTCCTGATTGCACATGATATAGTGATTGGTGAACCTTTTAGAGACGGTGTGCCCAAACTGCAATCTAAAACCCACTTATTTATTGCAAAGTGCCAACACGGCAATTTAACAGGTATACTGAGGTTTTAGATTAGAAAAACAACTCCTACATTAGCGCGCTATAGCGCCTATAGCAAAGAGCTTGTAAGCGCTGCACTCCAAGCTTAAGATACGGTACTAGCCACCGATTGTAGTGGAGGTCTGTTCTTGAGAATTAAGGGGATTTTTATTCAGAAGTAAAATTGCCAAGTTGTTTGTTTTTACAACCTCTTTGCAATCGTAACCCTTTATCATAATGAGAATAACCCTTTAAGCATGGGATGTCAAACTAAATACACAGAGGGGCAAAATTAAAAGCTTTTACAAAGTGAAAGATATTTGTTAAAAAGTCTACAATTAAGGAAAAACTTCCTCATCAAATAAAATAATTAACTTTTGGAATTATAGTGGAATAATATGTTATGTAACAGCAGTAAAAACCATATGACCCAATGGTCGGATATGAATATGTAAAGGATACATAAACACAGTATTCCTCCATACACAGTATGATGACCTTTCTTTATCCCCCTCCCTCAATTCCCCCAACAAAGAATGACCCATCAGTGTGATTTTCCAAAGGTAATCCCCACACAGCTCTCCATCTACTATATAATTGTCTAAGGGTCACTTCCGTCTGTCTGTCTGTCTGTCTGTAACGGTTATTCGTTCGCTGATTGGTCTCGGCAGCTGCCTGTCATGGCTGCCGCGACCAATCAGCGACGCGCACTGTCCGGAAGAAAATGGCCGCTCCTTACTCCCCGCACTCACTGCCCGGTGCCCACATACACCCCTCCGCTCACACAGGGTTAATGCCGGCGGTAACGGGACCGCGTTATGCCGCGGGTAACGCACTCCATTACCGCCGCTATGAACCCTGTGAGACCAAGTTTTTTACTATTGACGCAGCCTATGCAGCGCCAATAGTAAAAACATCTAATGTTAAAAATAATTAAAACAAATAAAAAATGATTATATACTCACCTACGCCGACTTTCCCGCTCCTCGCGATGCAACCAGCACGTTCCGGTGCACGGATGGTCTGGCAGAAGGACCTGCCATGACGTCACGGTCATGTGACCGCGACGTCATCACAAGTCCTGCGCGCCTGTGCTGAAAGGACCTGCCGTGACGTCACGGTCATGTGACCGCGACGTCATCACAGCCTGTGATCGGAAGCTGCCGGCTGCACGCGACACAGCTACAACGCGCCAGCGGAAGGTGAGTATGTTTATTTTTTATTTTCTTAAACGTGTCATACGTGGCTGGGCAATATACTACATAGCTGGGCAATATTCTACATGGGCTGTGCAATATACTACGTGGCTCTGTGCTGTATACTACATCACTGGGCAATATACTACGTTACTGGGCAATATACTACGTTGCTGGGCAATATACTACGTGGCTGGGCAATATACTACATAACTGGGCAATATACTATGTGGCTCTGTGCTGTATACTACGTCACTGGGCAATATACTACATAACTGGGCAATATACTATGTGGCTCTGTGCTGTATACTACGTCACTGGGCAATATACTACGTAACTGGGCAATATACTATGTGGCTCTGCTGTATACTACGTCACTGGGCAATATACAATGGAACTGGGCAATATACTACGTCACTGGGCAATATACTACGTGGCTCTGTGCTGTATACTACGTGGGCTGGGCAATATACTACGTGGCTGGGCAATTATACTACGTGGCTGGGCAATATACTATGTGGCTGGGCAATATACTACGTGGCTCTGTGCTGTATACTTCGTGGGCTGGGCAATATACTACGTGGCTGGACAATATACTACGTGGCTGGGCAATATACTACGTGGCTCTGTGCTGTATACTACGTGGGCTGGGCAATATACTACGTGGCTCTGCTGTATACTACGTGGCTGGGCAATATACTAAGTGGACATACATATTCTAGAATACCCGATGTGTTAGAATCGGGCCACCATCTAGTACGATATAATGGGCACAAAAGGCGCTCCATACAGTACAATTGACCCCACATAGTCCTCCATACAGTATGTGCACAAAATGTCCTCCATATAGTACAATGGTTCCACATAGTGCTGCATACAGTGTAATGGGCCCTACATATTCTCCCATAAAGTGTAATGGGTTCCACATAGTGCTCTATACAGTATAGCGGGGCCCTGCATTGTCTCCCATACAGTATAATGGCCACACATGATGTTCTATACTGTATAATGGCCACACATGATGCTCTATACTGTATAATGGCCACACATGATGCTCTATACTGTATAATGGCCCCATATAGTGCTCCATACTGTATAATGGCCCCACATGATGCTCCATACTGTATAATGGCCCCACATGCTTCTCTATACTGTATAATGGCCCCATATACTGCTCCATACTGTATAATGGCCTCACAGTGTAAAAAAAAAAAAACTACTCGCCTCTGCCCGTTCCAACGCTTATCTGTTCATATCAGTCCCACCTCTGGGCACACTTGCCATCTCTTCGAGATCCCCATGCGTGGGCGTTGTGTGTCCCCTTGTGCCATAGGTTCGCCACCACTGTTATAGAGGGTCATATGCTAAAACATTCATGGGTGCCATCACCATATGGGTCCATCAGGAGGTCAGTGCTACAGGTGCAGAGTCGTCAGGGTGACTACATGGCCCTGGGAGTAGGTAACCTCTAAGAATTGCATCAGGTGCAGCAGTTGGTGACTTCCCTTTCCTGGACTGTTCCTCTTCCTGCATGTGGTTTATATTGCTGCTGTATGTATGTATGTGTGTGTATGTATGTGTGTGTATATATTTTATATATATTTTTTCTAAAGTCAATTTTTTTTTCCAACATCATGTATGGGGTGGCTACTTAGTTTTAGTCCTGCATTGAGCTACTAAGTCATGTCTACAGAACTGGTAGGACGTGTGCAATTGCAGATATCAGTGAGACGTGATGTTCCTTGCCACGCTCTCCTCTATACCCACCTTTAGGGTAAGTTCACACAGGGCGTTTTTCCTGCGTTTTTTTTTTTAATTTTCAGCTGCTTTTTACAATACCAGTAAAGCCTATGAGATTTCAGAAATCTTATGCACACATTGGTTTTTTGTGTGATCAGTATTTTGTGCTTTGCTGTGTTTTTTGGACATAGAGCATGTCACTTCTTTCAGCATTTTTGCTGCTTTTTTTTCACCCATTGACTTGAATGGGTGTTGAAAATAATGGAGCAAAAACGCAGGTATCAGTATTTGCTGTGTTTTTGCTGCTGAAAATCCAAGGACATTAGCATGGACAAAGAGAAAAAAAAACGCACCAAATACGCAACCAAAAACGCACCTAAACCTGTGTTTTTGACGCAGCTTCTTTCCTGCCAAGAAGATCAGGTTTTGTTGCAGAAAAAAAGCAGCAAAAACGTCCTGTGTGAACTTACCCTAAAAAGGGATCTATACATTGTAAATTATCCATAGAACTACCTAGTGACAACTTTGCCTGGGGCCCTCACTGATGATCAACATCTGCTCCCTTCAGAGTGATGTTCTCAGGATCAATGGGGTCCAGACGATCTTTGAGTTATCCCCCCGTCCTTTGGAGCCCTTTGAGAATATCTGCACGGGGCCCCTCAGTGGCAGCTCTATGTTGTGCCCAGCTTAGGAGACTACTCTAAGTGGGTAGTGCAATTTTTAACGAGGCGTTTTTTTTTTCAGAAATGTCCTTAGGCAGATACTACCGTGATCTGTATCCACCCCTGACAGAATGGGCTGAACCTTTTTCAGTTCTGCTCTGTTCAATTTTTATATATTTGCTTTGTAGAATAAAACATGCCACAGCAAGAAAATTTGTTGCCACTTGAACTCTGTGCTTGGTTGTCTTCATAGTCCTCTCCCTCCAAGTTTGGCTGTGTGATAAATTGTGTCACATGCACTGTGTATTATAGCGTACCGTTAAATAATGACCTTTTGCAAACTTGGCACTTAAGCTGCACCCAAACTTTAATTTATGGGGGGCTTGCAGGAGCTTGTTGCCCCAATTTGATTTTCTGTGGAGTCTGAGTTTTGATCTCCTTCTGGCTCCTGGACATCATCCGGTTGTCTCTCCACATCAAGTGCTGCCCTGCGGGCTGTTTGCCTCACTGCTTGCCAGGTAGCTAAAGGTACCTTCACACGAAGCGACGCTGCAGCGATAGCGACAACGATGTCGATCGCTGCAGCGTCGCTGTTTGGTCGCTGGAGAGCTGTCACACAGACCGCTCTCCAGCGATCAACTATGCCGAGGTCCCCTGGTAACCAGGGTAAACATCGGGTAACTAAGCGCAGGGCCGTGCTTAGTAACCCGATGTTTACCCTGGTTACCAGCGTAAAATCTAAAAAAAACAAACAGCACATACTTACATTCACGTCCCCCTGCGTCCACTTCCTGACTGACTGAGCGCCGTACAGTGAGAGCAGAGCGGTGACGTCACCGCTGTGCTGCTTTCACTTTCACTTTGCGGCGCTGAGTCAGAGGAGGAAGCAGACTGCAGGGGACGCAATGTGAGTATGTGCTGTTTGTTTTTTTTACATTTTACGCTAGTAACCAGGGTAAACATCGGGTAACTAAGCGCGGCCCTGCGCTTAGTAACCCGATGTTTACCCTGGTTACCAGTGTAAAATATCGCTGGTATCGTTGCTTTTGCTTTCAAACACAACGATACACAGCGATCGGACGACCAAATAAAGTTCTGGACTTTATTCAGCGACCAGCGACATCACAGCAGGATCCTGATCGCTGCTGCGTGTCAAACGAAACGATATCGCTAGCGAGGACGCTGCAACGTCACGGATTGCTAGCGATATCGTTATAATGTCGTTTCGTGTGAAGGTACCTTAAGAACAGCAAGCAGCTGAAGGGGCTGGCACACCCCCCAGCTCCCATATTACCAGATGAGATTGCATTATTAAAAGCTACATGGTGAATGCAAGCAAATGTAGAGTTGCGCCCCCCATGGTGATTCCAGCTTGGCACACTGTGAGTGTTGTACACTTTGTGGCATTTGCTATGACTACCCAGGAGAGGGCATGGGTCAGGATCTGTTTCCCTGTGCACAATTCAGGACACCTGCTTTTATAAATAGACCCCCGAGTGTAGGCCTTATTGTAGGCCTTATTGCATGGGTGCATAATTTACACCAGTCAGCAATGCGACATATCAGTCGGCACGCAAAGTTTTCTTCACTTTGTTTGCAAAAAGTATATGTACAGATCCTGCTGCCTCAACAAAACTCCCACATCTTCCGTTCCACACTTTCTCAATGAACCCCTCTTCCTCCTGACCACACTTTCTTGACGAGCTTCTTCCTCCCAACCACACTGGCCTGACTGCCTGTGTCTACCTGGATGACTTTTATGGCCACGTGACACTGCTGTTTGCCGGTCATTTTTACTCTGGCTCTAGTCAGGAGCGAGCAGTTATGCTGTATGTAATGAGTCAGGCTGGGGTGTGACGGACAACTAGAACAATAGGGTTTACACCCAGCGCAGAGCTGCCCACATAATTACAGCCCGGTGATAATGTGGCATTTACTTTCATGTGAGACTTACTGTGACGGCTCACTGGTATCGCCCAGGACCGGTCACTCCTGATTTAACTAGTGACCAACATGAAGGAGACTCTATCATACTCAATGTACTGCAAGACCCATGGTCAGCATTGTCTGCACCTCCCTGGTGCCAGCTGCATGACGCTGCCTGCAGTCTGTGTGAGTAAGTACGGTATGTGAATCCCTGGGGGCCGGGGAGGCTATAGGAGGCATAGTATAGTGATGGGAGCCTTGTCTTGTACCCAGGAGCTTTTCTTTGGCCTGGTAGCCGAGCCTGTATTTATAGCCTAGGTGGATCTATAAATGTGCTTCCACCCCTCCATACAGCCGTGGCACAGACCTGTACAGCAGCCAGCATGACTCCGCACTACGGCCTGTCATCTGCTGGTCTGCCAGGACGCAGAGGCTCATGCAGCGAGGGAAACCATGGCGTGATGCCAACAGATCGTCTCTTCCCTGCATATTAATATGTAGCTCTGTGGGTGGTTAGCGGCACATGTGGCCTCAGTGACATGCGCCCACGTGCCTAACAATATACTTTGTGTTCTACTGGCCCTTGTACCATTTACTAGTCTTTTTATTCAAGATCCTGTGCTGCATTTGTCGGCTTTTGCATTTTCTGAGGTCTTGACATTTTCTTAGTCCTAACCCTTGCTATTCATTCCTTCCAGATTGACGAAGTCCCTGAACCCACATCAAAGTCGGCGAATAAGTATCAAGTCTTCTTTTTCGGGACTCATGAAACGTGAGTATCAGAGGAAATGAGCCATATTGAGGTCCTGTGTCTACTCCAGGTATTAATGGTGAATTCCTTCCCCTATCAGAGCCCACCTGGGTCCTAAAGACATCTTCCCCTACGAAGAGACCAAGGAGAAGTTCGGGAAAGCCAACAAGAGGAAAGGATTCAGTGACGGGCTGTGGGAGATCGAGAATAATCCCGCCGTACAAGCGTCAGATTATCAGGTCTACTTCCATACAGGCTTTAAGTAAATTGGTCAAATGTGTTTTTATCACATTTTTAATATCATACATTCATGTTAATTTTTCCTCAGCCTTCCCGGAAGAGAGGGTCAAAAGCAGCAGGCCGAGGTGGTGATAAAGATGGAGAGAAGGTAAAAAGCTCCAATTCTTGGAGATTTGTGAGTCCACTTTTTAGAGTTTGTCAAATAGACAAACTACTTAGAAACCACGATTGCTATTGAAAGCATCATCTACGGGGGATTAACTCCTTAGTGACCGCCAATACATCTTTTTACTGACCTGAGATACCATATATACTCGAGTATAAGCCGAGATTTTCAGCCCAAATTTTTGGGCTGAAAGTGCCCCTCTCGGCTTATACTCGAGGCAGGGTCGGCGGGTGAGGGGGAGAGGGCGCTGAGGTATACTTACCTGCTTCCGGGGCTCCTGGCGCTGTCCCTGCAGTCCCACGGTCTCCAGGTGCCGCAGCTCTTCCCCTGTTCAGCGGTCACGTGGGACCGCTCATTAGAGAAATGAATATGGACTCCACTCCCATAGGGGCGGAGCCGCATATTCATTTCTCTAATGAGCGGTAACGGTGACAGCTGATAGAGGAAGAGGCTGCGGCACCGAAGACCAGCTGTCCGGGGGAAGGAGCGGGACGCCGGGAGCAGGTAAGTATTACATATTCACCTGTCCGCGTTCCACACGCCGGGCGCCGTTCCATCTTCCCGGCGTCTCTCCGCACTGACTGTGCAGGTCAGAGGGCGCGATGACACATATAGTGTGCGCGCCGCCCTCTGCCTGATCAGTCAGTGCAGAGAGACGCCGGAACGGGACGCTGAGGAGCTGCAAGCAAGAGAGGTGAGTATGTAATTTTTTTATTGCAGCAGCAGCAATGGCACAGCTTTCTATGGGGCAATAATGAACGGTGCAGAGCACTATATGGCACAGCTATGGGGCAATAATGAACGGTGCAGAGCACTATATGGCACAGCTGTGGGGCAATAATGAACGGTGCAGAGCACTATATGGCACAGCTTTCTATGGTACAGCTATTGGGCAATAATGAACGGTGCAGAGCACTATATGGCACAGCTGTGGGGCAGTATATAGGACCCCCTAAAGTCACTTCAAACCTTCATAGGTCCCTCAAAAAATTTAAATTTTGTAAATTTCCTTGAGAAAATGAAAAATTGCTGCTACATTTCTAAACCTCCTAAAAGGCTAACAAAATAAAATAACATTTTACAAAGGGTGCTGATGTAAGGTAGACATGAGAGAAATGTTATTAATGTTTTTCTATGGTATGACTATCTGGATTAAAGGGATAATCATTCAAAGTTTGAAAATTACTAATTTTTTTACATTTTTGTTAAATTTCTGATAATTTTTTTGAAATAAATGCAAAATATATCCACCTAAATTTACCACTATCCTATATTATAACGTGCCAGGAAAAAATAGTCTCAAAATTAACAGGATATGTTGAAGCATTTTTGAGTTAATACTACATAAAGTGACATTGGTCAGATCTTGAACATCTAACTTGGTCACTAAGGGGTTAACTACCATGATGGGCTAATTCCGATTGAGCTGATAGTATAACCCAGCGGTATCAGCCATGTATAGACTCGGTGACATCTGCCATATGTACCGCTCAGGAGCAAAGGGGCTAAAGGGAAGCAGTCATGTAAAGAAGCCATTAACCTCAGATGTGGGGATTATAGCCTAAAGCGGTCCTGCCATACATGACAAGCTTGACTGTAATGCAGCAATTCTCCATAGGAGGGCATCACTGGATCTTAGGTTTGTCTTTTTTTTTTTCTTTTCTAGGCAACCCCAAAGAAAAGCTCAGAAGCTGACGCTGAAGAGGAGGAGGAGGATGATGATGAGGAAGAAAAGCCCGAAGGGGATGGAGAGAAAAAGGGCAATGATGGCAGCAGTGACGAGGAAGGGAAGCTGGTGATTGATGAGCAATCCAAGGAGAAAGGTGACAAGGCCGCTGCCAAGAGGAAAGCAGAGGATGCTGCAGAGGTGTGTTATAGGAGATCCCCTGCATGGAAGGGCTAATATGCATCTCGTACATTGCAGGACATTGTGGCTTACGACCAGGGTTAAATCTTTGCATTCTGGCGTAGTAGAGGCTGTCAGGACATGATTCAGAACACATCTGACTTTCCCTCCTCAGAGCTCTCCCAAAAGATCGAAGGCAGATGAAGAGCAGGATGATGACAAGTCTGAGAACAAGGAACCTGCGAAAAAAGAGGCCAAGCAGACGCCGGAGGCCAGAAAAGATGACAACAGCGAACCCGCTGCATCGGAGGATCTAAAGGTGGAGGAAAAGGCAGAAGAGAAATCAGTCATAGAAGAAACCAGTAACAAAGAGACCAGGTGAGAAACCCCCCCGGACCTGATGTCATAGGGGTCTTCTGGCCTGATTCAGTGGTGGTCCAACACCTATCAGCTTAGTTTCTGTACACAAGTAGGAGCTGGGCTGTCAGCGGGATGCACTGGAATTCCAGCATCTAGTTGTCTGCAGCGGTCACATTCCAATCAGTGGCCCCAAGAGGGATTGGGGGGGGGGGGGGCAGCAATGTGAAGGTCTGGGAGCCAATCTAAAATGTATATGCTCCTCCCAGACAGGCACATTAAGGGTAAGTTCACACAAAACTTTTTTGCTGTGTTTTTTTATGCTAATTTTCAGCAGCTTTTTACAGTACCGGCAAAGCCTATGAGATTTCAGGAATCTCATGCACACACATTGGTTTTTTGTGTGATCAGTATTTTGTGCTTTGCTGCATTTTTCGGAAATAGGACATGGCACTTCTTTCAGCGTTTTTGCTGCGTTTTTTTCACCCATTGACTTGAATGGGTGTTGAAAAAAATGCAGCACAACTCAGGTATCATTATTTGCTGCGTTTTAGCTGCTGAAAATCCAAGGACATTAGCATGGACAGAGAGGAAAAAAAAACCGCACCAAATACGCAACCAAAAACGCACCTAAACCTGTGGTTTTGACGCAGCTTTTTTCCTACAAAGATGATCAGGTTTTGCTGCAGAAAAAACGTCCTGAATGAACTTACCCTTACAACTCTGCACATAATATTATGGGATTGGTCCTGTATCAAGTGACTCTTTATAATTATTGGATCTTAAAAAATGTTTTTGTTTTTCAGCTAAACGGAGTTTCCCTTTCCTGACTGGGCAGAACCTGACTACCTTTTCCTAAACAGGGGAGACGTGGGGGCTTTAAAAAAAAAAAAAAAAAAATACTTCAAAAGACAAACATTGAACATCTTCATTAGTCTGCAACCCGATCATGAAAATCAGTTTCTAATCCACATACTCGAGAAGGAATGGTAGTATGGAGCGTCATCCTTCGGCACGTCGGGCAGTCCATCAGTTGCATGGTGGCAGGTGCGTCCTCCTCCATCACTTCTGCCGAGCCTCCCGCCTTATCTAACGCTTTATATCTTGTCATGTATTGTGCTGGTGTGTTCTTGGTTGTTTTTTTTAACCCTTTTAACTTTCTCAACTGTTAAGAAATGATCTTGTCTCTGGGGGAATTGTCACAAGCGTCTTAAAAAAAATATATATATATCGTGTTTAGAGATATCAGATGATCAGCATTGCGATTCTGTCATAAACTGTCCTGAGCTTCAGAATATCAGTGCAGCAACTCTCAGCACCTAAAATTAGGCTATTAGCATGGACCTTGTAGAGCCCCTCACAGTTAACCCTGCTTAGTTGAGGGGTCAGCTGCAATTTCTATACCCCGTTCCTCACAATGGGCTCCATTGGGGTTTTTTTTTTTCAACTGGCTGCACCAAAGACTTCTCTCCCCTTCAGCGTTGGCTTGTAAAGTGCTATAACTCCGATATAGTTTATATACATGGCGGGTTGACCTTGCCACTATTGTACACAACCACCCTATTTTCCAGTTCAAGCCTATAGATCTGCACTTGTCACTGTTTCAAACTACAACTCCCACCATGCGTTGGGAGTTGATGTTTACAGCAGCTGCAGGTTGTCTGTCTTCTCTACAGGAGATGCTTCTTGGCTTTTACCCACTTATGCTGTTCCCACAAAGTGTTAATGTAGAAGGTTATAACTGTAATGTGGGGTTTTTTTTATTGTTAAAACTGGATTTTTTTTTTCTGCTTTTATTGTTTTAGATCAGCTTCACAAATATATAAATCTTCATTTCCAGCTTCAGGAAAACTGAGCAGAAAGTGAAAAATGTGCATTTAGCATCATGTGTAATGTCTGCCCAATATATAAAGGAGAAGTCCGGCTGTAATAAACACTAAATGTAGCCCGTGCCCTCCCCAGAGGTCGTCTGTACACAGTGGTGGCTCTGATAGGTGGCCTCATACCACCAGGTATTGCCCCTCCAGCTGATTACTGCTCTACAGTAACTACTACTCCTAGTTTGCTCAATGAAGGCTATGGGCTGGCTGAAAGGAAGTCTCTGGGATGAGAGGTTAAATGATCCAGTGACGCTTCCCCTGTCATGAGGTGGCTGCCTCCCACAATGTAGCCCCCATTACTGCTGCCTGTGTTTCTATATAATTTTTTGTATCTGCGCATTTGTTGCCTTATTCTCCAGTCTGCTCGGTGGGAGATTTACGCATATCTTGAGTTTTTACAGCAATAATGACTTTATGGGTTAATAGTTCAGATCTGTGGTATACCTAGTCCATGCATGGACGCTCAAGGGGCCCTGGGCTGCGTGTGGGGGGTGGTGGCTTGCTCCCTGGCGGCGTGTGGGGGGGGGTGGTGGCTTGCTCCCTGCCGGCGTGTGGGGAGTGGTCGCTTGCTCTCATTCTCCTTCCTATAGTCAACAACGTCTTCATCAAATGGTCAGGGTTGCAGATGACCCAACTCACATCATGGAATTAAAGTTAATTTTTTTAACTAATATTTTTAATAAAATTTAAAATTTGCAAAAAAAACAAATATATATATAAATTTCCAAATTACAACTTGCCCATAAGTGGTTTGTAGCTGGTTTTCTATAGGTAGTTTTGTATTTCCCCCAGTCCCCCTCTTGCCCACGTCAGCGCCCCGTCCCCGCTCATCTTGCTATGTGATGTATAATCATTTGTACCATATGCAGAGAACGATTCCCCTCTTTATTTTTTATTTCCCGGTTTTGCGGTTGTGATGAAAGCGATTGTTGCGATTTTAGCTTTTGGTATAGTTCTGTAGACTGCACATCTTTTGGACAAACAGATTATTATTAAAATAATAAAAAAAAAAATGTGGGTTTGTTTTTACTTGTGGAATTCTTGTGTAAGACGGACACCATGTGGGTCTCTACCCTCCAACTGGCTGAGACTGAGAAGGCCACAGCAAATGGATGTCTCTGGACCCCTGACAAATTTAAGACGGACTCCCCACTTTTCCATCCAAGACCGATCTCACCACCTCTGACCATCCAAGAATTCTTTCCTTAGTTTCCCCATCTCGGACATCCATGACCAATCTCTCGTCTCGATCCTGACCCATCTAGAGCAAGAAATAGTAACCAATGGCCACAGCAAAACTAGTGCTTCTCTTTAGACATAATAATTACACCCTATAGCTCGGAGTTGTCACAATCACATCGTGAAAGGAGACTTATAGGCCATGCATGCCCCAGTGGGAACTTGAGAACAGCCTCTCCCTTCTGGTCAGTGCCCTGTGACATTACTGCGAGGGCTCAATACTTGCCATGGTAGCTGGAGGTCGTCATGACCTCTTGGCCAGCTCGGAGCATAGTCTCCTGTCGCTGCAGCCCTTACAGGTATAATGTATTGCAATGCAGTAATTCAGCAATTAATGATAAAAAAGTCCAATAGAGGGATTAAAATAAAACACAATTGTTCATATTTTGTGATTTACCGTATATACTCGAGTATAAGCCGAGATTTTCAGCCCATGAAAGTGCCCCTCTCGGCTTATACTCGAGTCATGATCGGTGGTGGGGTCGGCGGGTGAGCACTGTCATATACTTACCTAGTCCCGGCGATCCTGGCTTCCCCCTGCCTGTCACACTGTCTCCGGGTGCCGCAGCCTTTTCCCCTGAGCGGTCACGTGGGACCGCTCATTAGAGAAATGAATAGGCGGCTCCACCTCCCATAGGGGCGGAGCCGCCTATTCATTTCTCTAATGAAGCGGTGCCGGTGACCGCTGATAGAGAAAGAGGCTGCGGCACCGAAGACAGGCAGGGGGAAGGAGCGGGACGCCGGGAGCAGGTAAGTATGACCTATTCACCTGTCCTCGTTCCACACGCCGGGCGTCGCGCCATCTTTCCGGCGTCTCTCCGCTCTGACTGTTCAGGCAGAGGGCGCGATGACGCATATAGTGTGCGCGCCGCCCTCTGCCTGATCAGTCAGAGCGGAGAGACGCCGGGAAGATAGCGCCGAGGAGCTGCAAGAGAGGTGAGTATGTTTTTTTTTTTTTTTTTATTGCAGCAGCAGCAGCAACAGCTATGGGGCAATAATGGACGGTGCAGAGCACTATATGGCACAGCTATGGGGCAATGGTGCAGAGCACTATATGGCACAGCTATGGGGCAATGGTGCAGAGCACTATATGGCACAGCTATGGGGCAACGGTGCAGAGCACTATATGGCACAGCTATGGGGCAATGGTGCAGAGCACTATATGGCACAGCTATGGGGCAACGGTGCAGAGCATTATATATATATATGGCACAGCTATGGGGCAATGGTGCAGAGTACTATATGGCACAGCTATGGGGCAATGGTGCAGAGCATTATATGGCACAGCTATGGGGCAATGGTGCAGAGCACTATATGGCACAGCTATGGGGCAACGGTGCAGAGCATTATATATATGGCACAGCTATGGGGCAACGGTGCAGAGCATTATATATATGGCACAGCTATGGGGCAATGGTGCAGAGCACTATATGGCACAGCTATGGGGCAACGGTGCAGAGCATTATATATATGGCACAGCTATGGGGGAACGGTGCAGAGCATTGTATATATGGCACAGCTTTATGTGGAGTATCTATGGGGCAATGGTGCAGAGCATTGTATATATGGCACAGCTTTATGTGGAGCATCTATGGGGCCATAATGAACGGTGCAGAGCATTATATGTGGCACAGCTTTATGTGGAGCATCTATGGGGCCATAATGAACGGTATGGAGTATCTATTTTTAATTTTGAAATTCACCGGTACCTGCTGCATTTTCCACCCTAGGCTTATACTCGAGTCAATAAGTTTTCCCAGTTTTTTATGGCAAAATTAGGGGGGTCGGCTTATACTCGAGTATATACGGTACTTAGTTTTTTTGTTTTTTTTTAAAGGAACAAACAAAATCTTATGTAAGGAAAAAAAAACATACATTTTGAATGTGTCCATAACAACCCAACCTATAAAATTGACACTTAGCCCATTATGTCAACACAAAAAAAGTTGCAAAAAAAGATGCTTTTTCATCAGACTGCCAAATAGAAAGTGAAATGAAACATGATAAAGTTAAAGGGAAATAATAATTGTAATACTGAAACCGCCATCTTGTCCTGTTAAAAACAAGCCATCATACAGCTTCATCAGTGGAGAAATAGTTATAGCTCTCAGAAGCAATGCAAAAATAATTTTTTATTAGATTTGGGCTTTTTTTGTGTAAAAAGCGGCAAAACCTAATATATAATTGTAGTTACTCCAGGTATAAAGTTTTATTGCTTTTATCACACTAGGAACGGCATAGTAAATAAAACCAATTCTTCACCTGCTGTTGATTTGTTCATTCTGCCTCCCAAAGATTGCAGTAAGGCTCACAATTCTGCGCTGAACGCTTATACCGGAGCTTCCGTGTAAATCTCTGAAATACGTGATTCAGATGGAACCTTTGGCGGAAGATTCCCTATAATGAGGCACTGGACGCCATAGGATCTGTGATCCGGCAGTGTCCGTCTTTTTAGACGTGCATAAAAATGCTGTCGACCAGTTTTGTGAACCTCTGGACTCTGTTCAGCTGTGTCCTTTTCAGAGTAAGGCTACTTTCACACTTGCGTCGGTACGGGTCCGTCGCTAAGTGTCGGCACGACGTACTGATTCAGGTTGTGAAAATTTGGCACAATGTGGGCAGCGCAGTTTTTCAACGCATCTGCTGCCCATTGTAAAGTCCCGGGGCGGAGTTCCGGCAGCACATGCGCGGTAGGAAATGGCGGATCCGACGTACGAAAAAACATTACATTGAACGTTTTTATCGTGCCGACGGTCTGCCAAAACACGACGCATCCAGTGCACGACGGATGGCCATCCGTCAAGTCTATGGGAAAATGCAGGATCCTGCATTCTCAAAAAACAACGGATTGTGACGGAAGCTGAAAAACGCAAGTGTGAAAGTAGCCTAACTGCTGCCTCATTATAATGAATGGATCCCTCTGGTGGTTCATCTGAATCGCGTCACTCAAAGATTTAGGAAACCCCAAAGTAAGTGGTCAGTGTAGAGCGCCGGATAATTGTGATCCCAAATGTTATATATAATGTTCCCAATAAAAGCTTCAACTCAATCCACAAAAAAAAAGCAAATCCTCAATCGGGTCCGTCATCTGTTAACAAATATATAGGGGCTTCGACGTTACTGGTATTACAAAGGCTCTGGAAAAGCAAAATGGCTCCTCCCTCCCCAAAAGAATTCTAGTGCATTCTGTGCTCCCAAATCCCCTCCCTCCTGAGCCCCAGTGTGCCTAAACCACATTTAGCGTGCACGTTTGGCATTCCTGTAGTGATGAGAGCCTGCATAATTTACCGGTGCGTGTCTCCAGAAGCACGGGCTGGGCATAATGTACTGGTCACTACAACGGCAATTTGCGATTTTCACTCAGCAACATTCACTGCTGCCTGTTTCTGGAAAACACCCATGAAGTCAAAATAGTCACTACATCGGTAGATAATTCCCAAAGTGGTATAATTTCCAAAATGGGGTCAAGTAAGGAGGGATTCTGCTCTTCTAGCATTTTGGGGCTCTTTACATGGAGTCCACAAACTATTCTAGTAGGCAAATAGCACTCCGTCCCGCCATATGGCTAAACAGTACTGTTCAGGCACATATGGGATATTTCTGTATCTCAAAAGAATTTAGGGATTAAGCAACAATCTTGTGGAAAAAAAAAATGG
The DNA here is from genome assembly GCF_051348905.1 of Ranitomeya variabilis. Lineage (NCBI taxonomy): Eukaryota > Metazoa > Chordata > Amphibia > Anura > Dendrobatidae > Ranitomeya > Ranitomeya variabilis. The sequence goes on along the minus strand of NC_135232.1, from coordinate 594,260,971 downwards.
CCATTTTCCATTGACTCAGCCCAGTGTTATACAATTCTGTGAATCGCTTGAGAGTTAGAAATGCTCATTACACCTAGTTGAATTCCTCAAGAGGTGTAGTTTCCAAAATGGGGTCACTTGTGGGGGTTTCTGTTTCCGTATGTGGCTTTTCAAATGTGACATGGCATCCGCAATCTATTCTATTACATTGCGCTCCAAAATTCAAATGGTGCTCCTTCCGAGCCCTGCCATGCTCCCAAACAGTCGTTTTCCACCATACCACGGCATACTCATGAGAAATCGCATATATTTTGGGGTTCATTTTCTCCTGTTACCCTTGTGAAAATGAAAAATCTGTGGCTAAAGCAAGGTTTTTGTTGGGAAAAAATTGGTAATTTTTCATTTTCACAGCTCAACGTTCTAAAGTCCTGTAAAGCACCTGGGGGTTCTAGGTGCTCACCACAGCTAAATAAATTGTTTGAGTGGTGTGGTTTCCAAAATGGAGTCACTTGGTGGGGGGGGCCGGTTTAGGCACATTAGGGGCTATTCAAACACGACATGGCGTCAGCTATCTGTACCAGACAATGTTGCACTCCAAAAGTCAAATAGTGCTCCTTCACTTCCGTGACCTGTTGTGCTCTAAAACAATAGTTTTCCCCACATATGGAGTATCATACGCAGGAGAAACTGCTCAACAGTATTGTATGGTCTTTCTCCTGTTAACCTTGTAAAAATGCAAAATTTGGGGTTAAATCGATATTTTGGTTAGAAAAGATAAGATTTTCATTTTCCCCTTACACACTGCTTTAATTCTGGTTCCTAAAGGGGTTAATAAATGTGGTGTTTTAGCACTTTAAGAGGTGCAGTATTTTTAAAATTGGGTATTTTCTGCCATATAGGCTCCACAAAACAATGCAGATTCACCGCGTCCAATACTCATGTGTTGGCAAGAGAAATTCACATGCTGTGGTCTGGAGAGATGCATCACATGTCTGTCTCTGCGGGTGAGCCGCTGGCGTCTCTGGACACATAGTGGACATGGGATTTCTTGAAATCCCATCCACTATGCTGTAACATTTGGACGCTGCAGCTGTACGCAGCGTCCAACCCGCAGTGTTTGTGTATCGTGGGCATCTACCCTCAGTGTATTAACTATTTGTGTGGCATCTCTCTGATTTAAGGGCATAAAAATTTAAAGTTTGAAAATGGCAAAATAAAAAAAATTTGGGATTTTTTTTTTTTTTTTTTACAAATAAACTCAAGTTCTATTGAATAAATGTTACCACTATTAGTACAATATGTCACGAAAAAACAATCTCAGAATCAGTGGGATCTGTTGAAGCGTTCCAGAGTTATTACCGTATAAAGGGACCCTAGTCAGAATTGTAACAGCCTGTGCACACAATGCAGATTTAGTGCAGATCTGCAGCGGTTTTTTCTGCTGCAGATCTGCACTGTGATTTACAGTACAATGTAAATCAATGTGAAAAAAAAAAGCTGTGCAGAAACGCTGCAGATTTCAAAGAAGTGCATGTCCCTTCTTTTGTGCAGTTCTGCAGCGTTTCTGCACCCTTCCATTATAGAAATCCGCACTGGTAAAATCTGCAACAAAATCTGCAGAAAATCTGCACCTGTGGATTCTGCCAGGAGATGCAGATTTAGTGCAGAAAATTCTGCACCACATTTCCTACGTGTGCATATAGCCTAAAACCTGGCCTGCTCAGGAAGGTAATAACAGGCTCTGGGGTGAAGGGGGAATGTTCTTGTGCATAGTGCTAAGCCGGTGTAAGATGTGCCATGCCTCCTTACGCTAGTTTACTACTTCTACGCAAGAAGAAAAATTCTGCCTTAAAACCCAAGTCAGAAACCTATTAGCCAAATCAGAATTCCACCTTTGCGCTCAGGAGGGGCAAAGACTCCAAAAGACAGGTCTGCAAAGTTTCTGTAATGTCAAGGCTTAAGTCATCCAATAGGTGGCACTAGACCGTAAGATTTCCTCTCTTTTGACATGGGTTTACGGTGACCGTCAACTGAGGGTTTTTGAAAATCCTGTCCCTCTCTTTACCCCTTGTCTCCGCATGTTCTCTATGAAGTAGAGGGCGCTATGTCATATGTGAGTTTTTATTGCTGCATTTGCAGTAGGTACTGTGGTATATGTGCCTGTTCAGGCATAGCACCGGTTTGGACTCCTGAGTAGCTGGAGCCTGCAGTACGCGAAGAGGAGGCATTGTGCGGCCACGTCAGGATGTCCCGGCTTCCTATAGGTGTCTGCAGCAGTGATAATAACAGAGTCGGCCACCTGTAATGGAGAAGATTATCACATGGTGAACATTAATCACTGCCAGGAGGAGGTGGTGGTGGTGTTAACCCAGGGCTCTGCTGCAGTTTTACTTCCAGAATGCCCCAGCTGTTGCATCATCTCCACTCCCAAAATGCCCTGACTGTGGCAAAACAACAGCTCCCAGAATCCCTCAGACATTCTAATGCAAAATTTCAGCTCCCAGAATGCCACAGTGGTTGCACAACTACGGTTTTCAAAATGCCTCAGCAGGAGCATAACTACAGCTCCCAGAATGCTCCAGCAGGAGAAAAACTACAGCTCCCAGAATGCTCCAGCAGGAGAAAAACGACAGCTTCCCGAATGCTCCAGTGGTGGCAAAACTACAGTTGCCGGAAAGTCTTTACCTATTGCCAAATTACAATCTCCAGAAGGAGAATACTGGATTAACTAATATCTGGTAGTCATTTGACAAGGCTCATTAAAGGGCTGGTGGACATTGAATTATTGGCACTAGAGAAACCACTTTGATTTGCATATTTTTCTCGGATCCTTGCCTGGCCTAGAAGTCTGCCTTACTAGTGGTCTCGATAGAAAATAATGTGATGTTAGATATACCAACCTGTGGGGCCAGCTCCGCATCGGTGAGCAAGCACTCTTCTGAGAGGATAGTGCCTCCTCCTGGGAGGATGACCTTTTTCGGGGGACTTTTTCTGGAGCTTGTTGCTTTCTTGCACTTGGATGGGTGACACCTCCATGTTGTGTCTCTTGTGCTCGTCATGTAGTTCCTCTGTCTGCATCTTCCTGACCGCGTGCTTGCTGGCATTGAAGTCTCTAAAGCTTACAACTTCCTGCACCTCTTTGTGGACTCAGCTCCATTATGACATCACTATATACCTTCTTACACTGGTCGGACAGTTTTATTAGCATGGCCAAAATTGCCCAGGCTAGAGAAATGAGCCATCTAGTAAATGGGACAAGAGTATTGTCTCTCTTTATGGAGATGCAGCTGTTATGGGGAATCCTGGGGAAAAGTATGCAAATTAGCTCTCCACAAATAAGGAAAGAAAACTGTCTCTCTGGTGCCACCTGTAGTTGAATGTCCAACCTGTTAAGCGTTAAATCATAGCTGAGCCAGAGATTCCCCATAAAGAAGAGACATGATCTATAGACAGCTTGTTCCTTCTGGCAGAGAGCTAATTTTATAGGCTGGAGATGGGTAAAATGGTGGAAATGACTGGTCACGCTGCCACGGTCGATGTTGGTTTTTGGGAAAAGAACACACCACAAATAACTGAGCATTTTTATTAATGACCAAGCCTACAGTCTCTGCTGCATCGATCCCAGTGAAGACGTTCGTTGACTAGTGTTCCTCGTCCGCTTCTTTATTACCAAGATAGTCTTGCTCGGGTCAGACATCCGCAGCAGAATCTTTCCATTTATCCTCTCATTCTGTAATGGTATTAGTAGTCATAATCCTGCCATGTGATGAGGTCACAACTGCGGTAGCTTTCATTAACTTCCAAGGTGTCCAGAAAGAGTGCTCTTTTTACTCCCAGGCGGCTAGGCTTACTCTATACGAGTGTATAGAGAGTGAGGCCGAGGCGTACCGATTTGGACTGGACAATCCCAATAAAAGTATCTGAGGCAGTACATTGGCTCAGTGGTTAGCACTGTTGCTAACCAGCTTTGAGGTCTTGGGTTCAAGTCCTACCAAGGACAACATCTGCAAAGAGCTTGTATGTTCTCTTTGTGCTTGAGTGTCAGGTATCTGTGTATGCTCAGTTGTCAACAATTTTGGAAAATTTTGCCAAATGCAGTACCTCCTCACCTGAAACAACACTTGTAGACCCCAATTCTGTAACAGGATCCCACCAAATATTACGAGTCTTTCATAGGATTGGCCTTCCCATACATCCCACCTTTTGGGGCCCCTTAGGGTCCAAGGAACAACCCTCTAGCCTCTGCGCCTCAAGAACTATCACAGTATAAAGTTAAATAATCAGAGTATTTTTTCTTGTGATCACCGCTAAACTCTGTGTAGCATAAAACTTGAATTTTATTGATAAATATCTAAAATATAACAATATGTGAATAAAACACCAACACCAATAAACTAAAATACAGAGGCACCCAGGGAGGTGCCTGACCCTATATATCCTATCTCACCCTGCCTGACAGCGGAGGTTGACACCCTATAACCTGCGCTGTGGCGCCCCCACTCGTCGGCGGCTCTCCCTTTCTGCCCTATTATGCCCAACAGATGGCAGGGGAGTGATTAAAGATATTGCAAGGGTGCATAGGATAGTTTTAAGCAATGCCAATAATGCTTGGCCTTGTTGCAATGCTTAATTAGACCGGTGGTACTTAGCTTTTTGCAGTTTTGGTACAGCAGGCTTGGTAGCCGAAGCTTCGGAGTCAGTCCTCCCTTGTTAATGATGCCTCCGCTGTCAGGCAGGGTGAGATAGGATATATAGGGTCAGGCACCTCCCTGGGTGCCTCTGTATTTTAGTTTATTGGTGTTTTATTCACATATTGTTATATTTTAGATATTTATCAATAAAATTCAAGTTTTATGCTACACCTCTGCGCCTCACTGGCCTCCTCTGTCCATGGCTGATCTCACAAAATGGATCCTCAGTCCGGAGAAATTTGACTATGAGGAATTTACAGAGGTCAGTGCCATCATTGCTACACCCTGGATCCAGAACCACAGTGGATCCGGACAACCAGACACCTCGCTCCCTCTCCTGCTGTCCCCTCTGATTCACCCTGGCTTGTGGAGAAGGAACAGCGCCGTCATCATGGAGACCGGGCCTGGGTAGGTCTAAGGCTAGGTTCACATTTAAGGTTGAGTCCGCAGCGTATCGACCGCAAACGCATGCGTTTGCGCTTTTTATGCGCATGCGTTTGATATTTCCAGGCGGGCGTGTCTCAATGGGCGTGTCTAAATCAGTTCCTGGACATGCGCAATCCGAAATATGCAAGCGCATCGAATGCATGCGTACGCATGCGTTCCCATAGACAGTAATGCTTTTTTAACGCACTCATCTGCATGCCTGCGCATATTTGACGGAAATTTGCCTCCTCAAAAATTGCAACATGGTGCTTTAGCCCCACCCGCCGCACACGCAGGCGAACGCATGCACATGCGTCTATACTGTTAAAGATAGGAAATCAAGACGCATGCGAATGTATGCGTCAGAAACGCTGCGGACACAACCGCAAATGTGAAACCAGACTAAGGTGTACACTTCACACTCCATGACATATAAGTAGCTGAGCTCACTACACATATGGCTGGTGTCTGCCCCCTCTAAGCTCTGATCTGATTAACCACTTCAATGCCGCTGCCATAATCACATATTCCTACTCCATTACCCTGTCCTTTTGGTTTTGATGAAATTTTTCTTACAGAAAATACAAACTAACCTTTTCCCCCACATAATAAGTAGCCTTACTCACCATGATCCACGCATGATACATATTTTACCGTGGTTCCTCAGCTGCTTTGTGCATCCACAACTTCATTTTCTTATTTTTAATTTTATTTCTATTTTTACCCTCTTTTTTCCTTATTAATCTTATTTCATTTTATTTGCTTTTTTCCCTTTTTCTTCATTTTTTCCTTATATATATTTTTTTCTTATTTTCCCCCCATTTTTTTCAATCATTTCTTCTCTTATATTTTTCATATTTTTTCCTTCTTGTCCCCTATATTTCATTAAAAAAAATAACTATTTTATCCATTCCTGCTGCCCTCTCCCATCTCTATATTTCTTAAGTTACTTTCTCCCCCCCCCCCTCCTTTATTATATGTCAGCCCTGGGCTTCAATATGATACTCCTATGATTCTCTAGATAACAGCTAGAACTGACCCTTAGCAGCAGACTAATTTCACGCAGACGCCCTCTTCCCATGGGTGCCTCCTGCTTCAGGGTGGATGCGGCCACACTGCGTATGCACAGGGCCTCCCTCCTACTGCGCAGACGCAGTGACGTCATACACACGCTCCTACTCGTCGGGCCTTGCTCCTGGCCAGGACAGCACATGACACGGCTACACCGCGCGTGCGCCGAGCCCCCTTGCCATTGCGCAAACACGATGACAAAACATACGCTTCTGCGTGTCAGGCCTCGCTACTGACCAGCGGTACTGCGCATTGCCCAACTCTGGAAATAAGGTCAGACGCCATGGATTTAAAGCATGGCCGCCACCCCCATACTATGCTGCATCACCAATGGTACAGACATAGCTTTCCCACGTTCCTACAGGCACCGGTAACTACATCATCTATATAGCCTCTTTGTCTTCGGTATTATTTCACACGTTTATACCTAAATATTCCCTATCTTCCTTTATAGCCTTTATTGGACTGATTCCTTTTTTCCTCTCTGCACCCCTACCACAAGGTCAGTGTATTACCCTAAAACAGCTTGAGCTTTACACCTAGATTGTTTGTATTCATAGAAAGATTATTATTATTTATTTATATAGCACCATTAATTCCATGGTGCTGTACATGAGAAAGGGGTTACATACAGAGTTACAGATATAGTTTACAGTAAACACGTTTACAGTGACAGACTGGTCCAGAGAGGAGAGGACCCTGTCCTTGCGGACTTACATTCTATGGGATAGTGGGGAAGAGACAGAAGGTAGGGGGCGAGGCGATGGCGATGCGGTGGCTCTGGCGATGGAGAGGCGGCGGCTCTGGCGATGGCGAGGAGGCAGAATGGTTATTGCAGGCTGTAGGCTTTCTTGAAGAGATGGGTTTTCAGGTTCCGTCTGAAGGATCCGAGGGTGGTGGATAGTCGGACGTGTTGAGGCATGGAATTCCAGAGGATGGGGGATATTCGGGAGAAATCTTGGAGGTGGTTGTGTGAGGTACGAATAAGTGTGGAGGAGAGTAGGAGGTCTTGGGAGGTTACGTGAGGGAAGATATGGGGAGATTAGTTCAGAGATATAGGGAGGGGACAGGTTGTGGATGGGTTTGTAGATCAGTGTTAGTAGTTTGAACTGGATTCGTTGGGGAATTGGGAGCCAGTGGAGAAATTTGCAGAGGGGAGAAGCAGGGGAGTAACGAGGAGAGAGGTGGATTAGCCGGGCAGCGGAGTTGAGGACAGACTGGAGTGGTGCAAGAGAGTTAGCGGGGAGGCCACAGAGGAGGGTGTTGCAGTAGTCGAGGCGGGAGATGATGAGGACATGCACAAGAGTTTTGGTAGATTGTGGGCTGAGGAAGGGACGGATTCTAACAATATTTTTGAGTTGGAGGCGACAGGAGGTGGCAAGAGTTTGGACGAGCGGTTTGAAGGACAGGGCAGAGTCGAGAGTTACCCCGAGGCAGGGTAGTTTCAGGTGCGGGAGAGAGCGTGATGCCGTTTACCATAATAGATAGGTCAGGTAGGGGGGATACGTGAGATGGGGGAAAGATGATGAGTTCAGTTTTGTCTACATTGAGTTTTAGGAAGCGAGAGGTGAAGAAGGAGGATATGGCTGACAGACACTTCGGGATTCTGGACAGCAGAGAGGTGACATCTGGGCCAGAGAGGTAGATCTGAGTGTCGTCCGCATACAAGTGGTACTGGAAGCCATGGGACTTTATGAGTTGTCCTAGGCCAAGGGTATAGATGGAAAAAAGTAGGGGCCCTAGGACAGAGCCTTGAGGGACTCCAACAGAGAGAGGGCGGGATGAGGAGGTGGTGTGGGAGTGGGAAACACTAAATGTGCGGTCGGAAAGGTATGAGGCAATCCAGGACAGGGCAAGGCCTTTGATGCCAAGGGAAGAAAGAATCTGTAGCAGTAGGCAGTGATCGACTGTGTCGAAAGCAGAGGACAGGTCAAGAAGGAGGAGGATGGAGAACTGTCTGTTAGCTTTGGCTGTGACTAAGTCATTAGTAATTTTGGTCAGAGCAGTTTCGGTGGAGTGGTGGGGGCGGAAGCTAGATTGGAGGTTGTCAAGGAGAGAGTTAGATGAGAGGTGGGAGGAAATTTGAGCATGGACATGCTGCTCAAGGAGTTTTAAAGCAAACGGGAGCAGTGATATGGGGCGGTAGCTAGGCATAGCAGTTGGGTCAAGGTTAGGTTTTTTGAGGATGGATGTGATGGTGGCATGTTTGAAAGCAGAGGGGAAGGTACCAGAAGATAGCGATAGGTTGAAGAGATGGGTTAGGGCTGGAATGAGCATGTTAGTGAGGTTGGGGAGCAGGTGGGAGGGGATGGGGTCAAGTGCACAGGTGGTGAGGTGCGATTTGGAAAAGAGGCAAGTAAGCTCTCCTTCAGTGATGTTGGAGAGGGAGGTTATTAGGGAAGGGCAGAGGTCTGGTGTATGGAGTGGTTGGGTTGGTGGAACAGTTAGGGTTTGCCTTGTTTGGTCGATCTTGTTTTTGAAGTAGGTGGCAAAGATGTGGTTATACATGCCACAGGTTAATTCACAGGACATTCAAGGGGATTCTCTGGCATTTTCTTGCTTCTCCTTGATCTATAAGGAGTTTTAACTGAATATGTATGCATAATATGTACATGTTAATTCTCTTTGCATTGAAAAGTGGTTCATATATATCTTTCCTGCTTCCTCTGTACTTGAATAAATCAGCTAGTGGTTGAATCCAACTAATATATCATATATAGCGATTTGGATTAAAAAGTAACTTTTAATTATGTATTAAAATCTGCAACTATCATAAACAAACAAAAAATTAAAATTTGTGCAAGGTGCAAGAAACAAACAACAATCAAAATATTGCGAGATGCATCATACGCAGATGGGGTATTATATTGTAGTTCCCCTTTATCTGCTGTGCTTAGATCCCTAATCACCATACCACCCTTAATAATAACCAAACCTGAAATCAAGGTAGCAGAATAGGGGTATGCGTATGTACCATAGGGATCAAATCGGATTGGGATTTAATAATACTAAATCACCCCTAATCTGTGCCATCTCCGCTTAAAGGGATGATCAGACACCCATTACTGTGTAAATAAATAGGTAAAATATAACCACAGTAGAGAAAACATCTCAAGTGGGTGTAGTTTATGCTAGTCCAATGACTCTGTACATCCTCTTAGGGCCCAAAACCCTCCACAGAAAAAACCCTCTTTTGAGACCACTTCAAATAACAAAGGGCTAGGGCCCAAAATAAACTAGGGCCCAAATTAAACAGGGAATAACAATGTCAAAGATATCAATGTAAGGGGGATTGACATAATGAAACAAGGCATCCTAGAAAAAACTGGAAAGGTCTCACCCGCATTAATGTCACAGGGACATAACCTTCTTCTGGATACAGCGGTGGACCACTTCAAAAGACCCCCTCCCGACGCGTTTCGCTTGTGCTCTTCAGGGGATATAGTGGGGCCAGCATACTAGTGCCATCGTAGAGACGCTGTAATAGTGTGTGGGCAGGCAAGAGTTGTCCGACCTAAATACTCGCGCCCTGCAATCAAATGCTGCCATACCTCCGGTCATTACCGTGCATCACTTCCGCTCTTGTATCACACGTAAGTTCCGGAAGTATAATATGTGGAACGCAAATGCAACCCGGAAGATAAAGAAACTATATCTCCGCGTTCATTGTGGAACGCAGCGCTGCTATGACAACCAAGCGCGATCCACGGGTATGCGCATGCGCAACGCGCCGCTCTATACTATACCCAAATGGATTGCTTTCCAAAGAAGTTACCCCTCATTTAAAGCAGCATATATAATCAGCTGCTGGGCATTATCATGTTATAGATCATAAAGAACACGGCCTATAACGGTACCACTTTGTTATGTGCAGGTTTCACACCAAGGAAATCAATATATAAGGGATCTAGGACAGAACACTGTTAAGACAGGATTATTCGGAAGAAAAAGTAATATCCAAAAGGATTCCTAAAGAAGGAAGAAAGGAATCGCGAAAGAAAGACCGTCTCTGGATACAGACAATATGGGCAATGAGACAAATTTGTAGTTATAAGGTAACCAAACTGTACGTGCGCTTCACAGACCGACCCCTCAGGGGCCCTTTTTTTCTATGTAACGGTATGTATTTTAAAATCTACGGTCAACCCCTTGGGTTTAAGGGTGTTGAGCTCATAGATCCACATGAGTTCTCTCTTTTTTTAAAAATCTGTTCTCTATTGCCCCCTCTTCTCTGAATTGGGACTGCGTCTATTATTCTACACTTGAGTTCTTTTTCTGAATGATTCCACTCGCTGAAATGCTTGGGGACTGGAAGATCCATTCTCTTTTTCCTTATGGTATATTGGTGGTGGTTCATCCCAACCTTAAACTCGCATGTTGTTTCACTTGTGTTTACAGAGTGCACATCATTCCCTTCAATTTGGCTGCCATAATCACGGCATGGCGTCCATTTTGGTACCTCGATGTGACGGGTTACCATGGCAGCCATGTCAGGCCCCTATAGCCACCATCTTGTTTGTCCTATGAAGCTTATCCTGTGGCTGAGGTTCATAGGAGATTGTGAGTATAATTCATACTGTGGAAAAAAATAAAGTAAAAAAATTAAACTAAAGAATAAAATATGTTATTTATTATTATAGCGCCATTTATTCCATGGCGCTTTACATGTGAGGAGGGGTATACATAATAAAAACAAGTACAATAATCTTAAACAATACAAGTCATAACTGGTACAGGAGGAGAGAGGACCCTGCCCGCGAAGGCTCACAATCTACAAGGGATGGGTGAGGATACAGTAGGTGAGGATAGAGCTGGTCATGCAGCGGTTTGGTCGATCGGTGGTTACTGCAGGTTGTAGGCTTGCCGGAAGAGGTAGGTCTTCAGGCTCTTTTTGAAGGTTTCGATGGTAGGCGAGAGTCTGATATGTTGCGGTAGAGGGTTCCAGAGTAGGGGTGATACGCGAGAGAAATCTTGTATGCGATTGTGGGAAGAGGAGATAAGAGGGGAGTAGAGAAGGAGATCTTGTGAGGATCGGAGGTTGCGTGCAGGAAACTACCGGGAGACGAGGTCACAGATGTATGGAGGAGACAGGTTGTGGTTATGGATATATATATATATATATATATATATATATATATATATATATATATATGTGTGTGTATGTGTGTAAAATAAAAATAAAAGAAAAAATTAAAATATATAAAAATTAAGGAATAATAATCCAAAATTAAAATATATAAAACTAAGCAAAATAATAATAAAAGGAAAAACAATAAAAACAATTTTCTATATTCAGAAAAGTCTGATCTATTAAAAATATGAAATACATTATTCCAAATTGGTAAACTCTGTAACGAGAAAAAAAAAAATCTGAATTCCATAATGTTTTTTTCTGGTCTCCCCCCAAAAAAAAATTTGTACACCAAATTGGTGCCAATTAAAAACATCAGCGCGTCACTGTCGTCACACACAAAACCAGGACCCCGTGAATGAAAAAATAAAATGGTGGCACAGGTTGAGTTTGTAATTTTTTTTCTGCAAATTTTAGATTTTTTTTTTAACCACATAAAAACCCTAAGTTTGGTATGGCCACGATCGTCCTGACTTGGAGAATTGCACAGGGCGGCCATTTCTACCTCACAATAAATGTCGCAAAACAAAACCTAAAACATAATGGTGTGAATGCGGTTTTTTCACTGTAATCCGTTTCCTCACTTTTCAGTCATCTTTATTGTGAAATGAACAGTGTCATTCAGAATGACAACTCATCCCTCATAGAAAACCAAGCCCTGGTGCCGGAAAATGAAAAAGTTGGGGCTTTTAGAAGGCAGGGAGACAAAACCAAAATCGCAAAAATGTCAGTTGTCTGCATCCTTAATGAATAGTATTGATAACACAGCTGCAGCTGAGATGGGAGAGAGACATCATCTGTCTGTGTCTATAGGCGGCATACACCCCGCCAAATCTCTACAGAAGCTGCATTTGCCACATTTTGTAAATAAAGTTTATAAAAAAAAAAGAGAGAAAGATGCGCAGGCGCCGTGAAAAAAACTACAACTCCCATGACGCCTTGCGGCATTGACGGCCTCGGAGAATCTGTTTCCTGGTTCAAACTTGCAGGATTTGCTCAGAGTCAGACGCTGTGCGGAGGGAGGCGGTAGATGAGCGGCCGGTGCGCGCGGTTCTGTGCGGTGTGAGGGGTCGGCCGCTCGGGGACACGTGGGGGAAGGAGGTGAGAGGTGGGGCCAGTGTGGTGAAGGTCACCGCTCCTATACACGTGTACTGCAGGGTCTGTACCATCTGTAGACCTTTACTATGTCACTAGGGTACAATTACTGAAGGTCTCACCGCAGGGACCACCACCGATCACGGGAAACGAGGTTCTCGGCTCTGCTTTACCGCTTACTTCTGCGTGCTTTATTCATTGTTCTGTGCAGCAGCGCCCCTAATAATCTGTCTGTTTTTTGTCAGCGGCTGCTAATGACCAAGTAATCTAAGGGGTTAAAATGAAGTTATCCTTCGATGTCCAATGGAGCCCGCCCATTGGCCCTTGCAGCTGGGGGTGGAGCCTGCCCATTGGCCCTTGCAGCTGGGGGTGGAGCCTGCCCATTGGCCCTCGTGGCTGGGGGTGGAGTCTGCCCATTGGCCCTCGTGGCTGGGGGTGGAGTCTGCCCATTGGCCCTCGTGGCTGGGGGTGGAGTCTGCCCATTGGCCCTCGTGGCTGGGGGTGGAGTCTGCCCATTGGCCCTCGTGGCTGGGGGTGGAGTCTGCCCGTTGGCCCTCGTAGCTGGGGGTGGAGTCTGCCCATTGGCCCTCGTGGCTGGGGGTGGAGTCTGCCCATTGGCCCTCGTGGCTGGGGGTGGAGTCTGCCCGTTGGCCCTCGTGGCTGGGGGTGGAGTCTGCCCGTTGGCCCTCGTGGCTGGGGGTGGAGTCTGCCCGTTGGCCCTCGTGGCTGGGGGTGGAGTCTGCCCGTTGGCCCTCGTGGCTGGGGGTGGAGTCTGCCCTTTGGCCCTCGTGGCTGGGGGTGGAGTCTGCCCATTGGCCCTCGTGGCTGGGGGTGGAGTCTGCCCTTTGGCCCTCATAGCTGGGGGTGGAGTCTGATCATCTGACATCGTAGCAGTGAGATATTGATGCTGGGGACATTTCCTTTTCTATGAAATCCAAGAGCTTCATTACTGAGAAATTACTAAACTTCAGGACCTCTATGACTGTTTTCTTCCAGACATGCGTCTCACCGCGCTCCTCTCTGCGCCCTCCAAGGTCATAAAGTTACCCCGTGACTACCGCTTTGGCACCAGCCGGCCGTCTACCGTAGCTGCTCAGCGGAGAAATCCTCCTGGAAAGAGGAGATCGAAAATATTTGTGGAGCCCATCAGGAATGATGAGTGGGCGTATTTCCGCGGTGACACAGTAAGTAGCGGAGATTAGTTTTGTGACCCTATTGTGGGTGTTTTACGAGACGGCTTCACCGCCCATTTCGCCCTTTACGTTTAAATTGAATCCCCGAAATCAATAACAAAAATCGGGCAAAATGATGTGTTGTTTTGCTGCTGATTTTGTTGGGTTCGCACACAAGTGATTGCACTTCACATCTGCGGTCAGGCTTCGGCACAAACAAACGGTTAGGTCCACATCTGCCAAAGGAGTTCATGATGACTTGCGCAATTTTTGGGGGTTAATGATTTGTGTCCTCTGATTTATCTGCTTTGTTTTCCAGGTTGAAGTTCTTGCTGGTAAAGATGCGGGAAAACAGGGAAAGGTGACGCAAGTTATAAGAGCGCGTAACTGGGTGGTGGTGGAGAACCTGAACACGGTGAGAGACGGAAATGCACCTGATACAGATGCCTGTCTGTACACACACACACACACACACACACCAGGGGCATTGTACATCTCATGCTCAGCTCCAAAGCCTGCTCCGTGCATGCAGTTCCCACGCTCGGCTCCCGGGCCCACTCTGTACATGCAGATCCTACCCTCAACTCCTGAGCCCGCTCTGTTAATGCTGTTTGCACGCTCAGCAAGCCTTCATCAAGGGGTATAGAGCTTTATGGCAAGTGGCATATACACTAATGTACACAGGGTCTCGTTGACCTGTAGGGCTTCCTGTGTATAGATAATGGCTCACATCTCTTACTTTCTCCCTTTGATATTTAGCATTATCGCTACGTTGGGAAGTCTGGTAGTTACAGAGGGACGTATGTGCCCAGTGAAGCTCCTCTGCTGCTTAATCACGTGGCTCTCGTGGACCCGACAGACAGGTGAGCTGCTCGTCCCTTCTGTCATTCATCTCCATTAGGCTACTTTCACACTAGCGTTAACTGCAATACGTCGCAAATGCGTCGTTTTGCCGAAAAAACGCATCCTGCAAAAGTGCTTGCAGGATGCGTTTTTTCAGCATTGACTAACATTAGCGACGCATTGCCACACGTCGCAACTGTCGTGCGACGGTTGCGCCGTGCTGCGGCGGACTGTCGGGACCAAAAAACGTTACATGTAACGTTTTTTGCTCCCGACGGTCCGCTTTTTCCGACGCGGCCGGAACTCCGCCCCCACCTCCCCGCACCTCACAATGGGGCAGCGGATGCGCTGGAAAAATGCATCCGCTGCACCCGTTGTGCGGCGGAGACAACGCTAGCGTCGGGGACCTCGGCCTGACGCACCGCGACGGGCCGAGCCCGACGCTAGTGTGAAAGAAGCCTTACTCGCATGGTCGTGAGCTGATGACTTTTTTTTTTTCCCTCCAGGCAGCCAACATCAGTCGAATGGCGGTACACAGAGGAGGGCGAGCGGGTTAGAGTGTCGCTACGAACTGGACGGATCATTCCTAAACCAGTCTTCCAGCGACGAGATGGGATTATCCCTGAGCAGTGGAAGGGTGAGGACCCCGCAGGAATCTGTTGTTTATTGTATGCAGTGGTCACTTGCTTTTAGCTAAAACAATGTGATTCAGTGTGTCCACCGCCAGCCTATATACCAGTGTTCGGCCTGGCCACCGGCGCCCTAGATACCGGCGTTCGGCCTGGCCACCACCGCCATAGATACCGGCGCTCGGCCTGGCCACCGCCGGCCTAGATACCGGCGCTCGGCCTGGCCACCGCCGGCCTAGATACCGGCGCTCGGCCTGGCCACCGCCGGCCTAGATACCGGCGCTCGGCCTGGCCAACGCCGGCCTAGATACAGGCATTCAACAGGTGTCTGCCAGGATTTGTGCACACGACATGAGAGACCCCGGAGAACCCCCTAAGTACTTATTTATTTATTTTACTCATTTATATAGCGCCATTAATTTTACATCGCTTTATAAACATTGGCACTGTCCCCATTGGGGCTCACAATCTAGAATCTCTATCAGTATGTCTTTGGAATGTGGGAGGAAACCGGAGAACCTGGAGGAAACCCACACAAATATGGGGAGAACATACAAACTCCTTGCAGATGTTGTCCTTGGTGGGATTTGAACCCAGGACCCCAGACCTGCAAGGCTGCAGTGCTAACCACTGAGCAACCGTGCTGGCATACATCTCTTGTGTCATATTTCTGACTTCTCTCCGTAGATGGCCCTAAGGACACGTCTGCGGATGACGCTTTGGAGAGAACCTACGTTCCATCATTGAAAACCTTTCAGGAGGAAATCATGGAAGCCATGGGCATTGTAGAGAACAGACGACACCGGGATTCCTTCTGGTACTGATGGACGTGGACCTCAGACGGGGGTCCCAGACGACTCAAACGTTATAGCTCGGCCTCTGTTATTGGGGGTTTACACATGAGAAACAAGTACCAATGTCCTAAGTGCAGGGGTGGGGTATATGATGCGGATTTTACCAATTGGATTTGCAAAAATCTGTCAGCATATGACAGAAGAGACCACCACAATAAAATCCAGACAAGTTCACCTAATGTCTTGTCCTTTTTAATTTCATCTTCTTGGGGTCTTTTATTTATGTATATATTTTTTTTTTATTCTGTATAAATGGGGCCGTGCTGTTGCTGGTGGTGTACCCAGCACTGGGCTGACATGTAGGGGCGTGGGATCGTCCGGGGTCTGCATCGTCAGGAGTCATTGTGCTTCATTTTCACTGCAGAGTAGAACACGACTAAGGCTACGTTCGCACTTGCGTACTGGTGCCTTGTGGACAGCAGCGTACTTCCTCCCTGAAGCTCCGCACTTCTTCCGTTTAGGTACGCCTACTTCTGCATGTGCCTGCGTACCTATCTTTAACATTGGGGAATCAGGACATGCGGATGTATGCGGATGCGTTGTTTTTTACGCTCCTGCAGACCCAACGAGGACGCAAC
Source organism: Ranitomeya variabilis (assembly GCF_051348905.1). Lineage (NCBI taxonomy): Eukaryota > Metazoa > Chordata > Amphibia > Anura > Dendrobatidae > Ranitomeya > Ranitomeya variabilis. The sequence goes on along the minus strand of NC_135232.1, from coordinate 594,244,502 downwards.
AAGTTGCAAGTGTGATCCCGGCCTTATAGCACTTATATTCTTGTACATAGGAGCAGTATTATAGTAGTTATATTCTTGTACATAGGAGCAGTATTATAGTAGTTATATTCTTATACATAGAGGGCAGTATTATAGTAGTTATATTCTTGTACATATGGGGCAGTATTATAGTTATATTCTTGTACATAGGAGCAGAATTATAGTAGTTATATTCTTGTACATAGGGGACAGTATTATAGTAGTTATATTCTTGTACATAGGGGACAGTATTATAGTAGTTATATTCTTGTACATAGGGGACAGTATTATAGTAGTTATATTCTTGTACATAGGGGCAGTATTATAGTAGTTATATTCTTGTAAATAGGAGCAGTATTATAGTAGTTATATTCTTGTACATAGGAGCAGTATTATAGTAGTTATATTCTTGTACATAGGGGGCAGTATTATAGTAGTTCTTGTACATAGGGGTAGTATTATAGTAGTTATATTCTTGCACATAGGAGCAGTATTATAGTAGTTATATTCTTGTACATCTTGTACATAGGAGCAGTATTATAGCAGTTATATTCTTGTACATAGGGGCAGTATTATAGCAGTTATATTCTTGTACTAGGGGCAGTATTATAGCAGTTATATTCTTGTACATAGGGGCAGTATTATAGCAGTTATATTCTTGTACATAGGGGCAGTATTATAGCAGTTATATTCTTGTACATAGGGGCAGTATTATAATAGTTATATTCTTATACATAGGGGGCAGTATTATAGTAGATATATTCTTGTGGATAGGGGGCAGAATTAGTGTAGCTATATTCTGGTACATGGGGGCAGTATTATGGTAGTTATATTCTTGTACATAGGGGCAGCATTATGGTAGTTATATTCTTGTACATGCGGGCAGTATTATAGTAGTTATATTCTTGTACGTAGGGGGCAGTATTATCTATGTATACAATTGCCTTGTAATGTTTTCATTTCCTGTTCTGTCCAGATGTCACTGTATCCCAGAATTCCAAGCAGAGGAAGTTCACCGCCATATTGGGACACCGAAGTGATGGGTGTCGCAATATGGAAACTGCTGCTGGCACCAACCTATTGCGCGGTACCACCTGCGGAACACTCTCACAAGTCTCTTTCTCTCTCTCCCTCTCCCCGTAAGCACCACACACACATTGTATACACCGTACGCAGTCTCTTGCACGGTACCACCAGTCGCAAACACACCGCCGCCAGGATCAACCGGATGATTCACTGACTGCCGCCATCTTTGTACAGGAGGAGTTGCACAGTTTTAATGTGACCGCCGCTATCTGTCTGCACTAAGTGGCCAATTTACTGCACCTGCACAAATTACACACAGGTGCAGTGAATCATTTAGCTGATCCCAGTGGCAGATGCGCAGGCGCCGGGAACGTTAATGAAGCAAGAGGAAGCGGCGCCTGGAATGCACAGGCCAGGGAGTGACGGCTGTGCTGCGTCTGATTAGGGGGAAAGACCCGCCCCCGGGACGATTTCACGGTATGAAGGGGGCACATTTTATAAGCGTTTATTTCAGCGTGTGCAGGGAACATAACTAAAAGAGCCACCTTGTCAGAATGCAGCATTAGTGCTGCACAAGGTGGCTCTTTTAGTTACAAACGCCTGAGGGGGGTGACAGGTTCCCTTTAATTAAAAAAGTGTGAAACAACTGAAATTATGTCTTAGGGTATATGTCCATGGTCAGGATGGCCGGCTAAGCCCCGCCCCCTTTCTGGGACGCGATGATGCCGGATGTGTTAACTGTACACATCCGGGATCATCGCTCTCTCCCATAGCGCCCTGTCATATGCCTTGCGGGGACGCTGCGTCCCCGCAAGGTGTACGGACATGCTGCGATCTGAAAAGACGCGCAGCATGTCCGGAGTCGCAGGGAAGACGGATGCGGGTTTCCACGCATAGTGGACACGGGATTTCCAAAAATCCCCTCCACTATGCTGGAACATCTGGACGCTGCGTGTTTGACGCTGCAGCTCTGCGCAGCGTCAAACACGCAGCGTTTACTGACCGTGGAAACTCACCCTTATATTCTAGGTTCTTCAAAGTAGCCACCTTTTGCTTTGATGACTGCTTTGCACACTCTTGGCTTTCTCTTGATGAGCTTCAAGAGGTAATCACCGGGAATGGTTTTCCAACAATCTTGAATGAGTTCCCAGAGATGCTTAGCACTTGTTGGCCCTTTTGCCTTCACTCTGCGGTCCAGCTCACCCCAAACCATCTCGATTGGGTTCAGGTCTGGTGACTGTGGAGGCCAGGTCATCTGGTGTAGCACCCCATCACTCTCCTTCTTGGTCAAATAGCCCTTACACAGCCTGGAGGTGTGTTTAGGGTCATTGTCCTGTTGAAAAATAAATGATGGTCCAACTAAATGCAAACTGGATGGAATAGCATGCCGCTGCAAGATGCTGTGGTAGCCATGCTGGTTCAGTATGCCTTCAATTTTTAATAAATCCCCAACAGTGTCACCAGCAAAGCACCCCGCACACCATCACACCTCCTCCATGCTTCACGGTGAGAACCAGGCATGTAGAGTCCATCCGTTCATCTTTTCTGCATCACACAAAGACACAGTGGTTGGAACCAAAGATCTCAAATTTGGACTCATCAGACCAAAGCACAGATTTCCACTGGTCTAATGTCGATTCTTTGTGTTCTTTAGCCCAAACAAGTGTCTTCTGCTTGTTGCCTGTCCTTAGCAGTGGTTTCCTAGCAGCTATTTTACCATGAAGGCCTGCTGCACAGTCTCCTCTTAGGATTTCTTCAGGAATTTTAGTGTTTTTATTGCGGATTTCCCCGATTTAAAAAAGCTATAATTCTGCACAAAAAATGCATACATTATGCATCCTATCATTTAGAATGCATTCCGCATTTTTTGTGCAAATGTTGCGGTTTTTTTCCGCAAAAAAAACGCAATCCGCAAAAAGAAGCAACATGTTCATTATTTTTGCGGGTTTTTTTTGCGGATTTCCCATGATTTTGGAGTGTCAGGAGAAAAACGCAAAAAATCCGCAAATGTTCCGCAAATAAAACGCATGCGGATTTCTGGCAGAAATTTCCGGATTTTGTCAGGAAAATTTCTGCAAGAAATCCTGACGTGTGCACATACCCTAACAGTTGTTGTAGAGATGTGTCTGCTGCTAGAACTCTGTGTGGCATTGACCTGGTCTCTAATCTGAGCTGCTGTTAACCTGTGATTTCTGAGGCTGGTGACTCGGATAAACTTATCCTCAGAAGCAGAGGTGACTCTTGGTCTTCCTTTCCTGGGGCGGTCCTCATGTGAGCCAGTTTCTTTGTAGCGCTTGATGGTTTTTGCCACTGCACTTGGGGACACTTTCAAAGTTTGCCCAATTTTTCGGACTGACTGACCTTCATTTCTTAAAGTAATGATGGCCTCTCGTTTTTCTTTACTTAGCTGATTTTTTTCTTGCCATAATACAAATTCTAACAGTCTATTCAGTAGGACTATCAGCTGTGTATCCACCAGACTTCTGCACAACACAACTGATGGTCTCAACCCCATTTATAAGGCAAGAAATCCCACTTATTAAACCTGACAGGGCACACCTGTAAAGTGAAAACCATTCCCGGTGACTACCTCTTGAAGCTCATCAAGAGAATGCCAAGAGTGTGCAAAGAAGTCATCAAAGCAAAAGGTGACTACTTTGAAGGGCCTAGAATATAAGACATAATTTCAGTTGTTTCACACTTTTTTGGTAAGTATATAATTCCACATGTGTTAATTCATAGTTTTGATGCCTTCAGTGTGAATGTACAATTTTCATAGTCATGAAAATACAGAAAAATCTTTAAATGAGATGTGTCCAAACTTTTGGTCTGTACTGTATATCTGTATATATATATATATATATATATATATATATATATATACTGCTCAAAAAAGTAAAGGGAACACTTAAACAACAGAATATAACTCCAAATAACTCAAACTTCTGTGAAATCAAACTGTCCACTCAGGAGCAACACTGTTTGACAATCAATTTCACATGCTGTTGCGCAAATGGAATAGACAACCGATGGAAATTATTGGCAATTATCAAGACACTCAATAAAGGAGTGGTTCTGCAGGTGGGGACCACAGACCACATCGTACCAATGCTTTCTGGCTGATGTTTTTGTTAGTATTGAATGTTGGTTGTGCTTTCACACTCGTGATAGCATGAGACGGACTCTACAACCCACACAAGTGGCTCAGGTATTGCAGCTCATCCAGGATGGCACATCAATGCGAGCTGTGGCAAGAAAGTTTGCTGTGTCTGTCAGCGTAGTGTCCAGAGGCTGGAGGCGCTACCAGGAGACAGGCCAGTACACCAGGAGACAGGCCAGTACACCAGGAGATGTGGAGGGGGCCGTAGGAGGGCAACAACCCAGCAGTAGGACCGCTACCTCAGCCTTTGTGCAAGGAGGAACAGGAGGAGCACTGCCAGAGCCCTGCAAAATGACCTCCACAAATGTGCATGGGTACTGCACAAACTGTTAGAAACTGACTCCTTGAGGATGGTCTGAGTGCCCGACGTCCACAGATGGGGCTTGTGCTCACAGACCAACACCGTGCAGGACGATTGGCAGTTGCCACAGAACACCAGGATTGGCAAATTCGCCACTGGCGCCCTGTGCTCTTCACAGATAAAAGCAGGTTCACACTGAGCACATGTGACAGAGTCTGGAGACGCCGTGGATAGCGATCTGCGTGCAACGTCTATCAGCATGACCGGTTTGGCAGTGGGTCAGTAATGGTGTGGGGTGACATTTCTTTGGAGGGCCGTACAGCCCTCCATGTGCTCACCAGAGGTAGCCTAATTGCCATTAGGTACCGAGATGAGATCCTCAGACCCCTTGTGAGACCATATGCTGGTGCGGTTGGCCCTGGGTTTCTTCTAATGCAGGACAAGGCCAGACCTCATGTGGCTGGATTGTGTCAGCAGTTCCTGCAAGATGAAGGTATTAAAGCTATGGACTGGCCCGCCCGTTCCCCAGACCTGAATCCGATTGAACACATCTGGGACATCATATCTTGCACCATCCACCAACATCACATTGCACCACAGACTGTCCAGGAGTTGGTGGATGCTTTAGTCCAGGTCTGGGAGGAGACTACTCAGGAGACCATCCGCCGCCCCATCAGGAGCATGCCCAGGTGTTGTAGGGAGGTCATAAAGGTATGTGGAGGCCACACACACTACTGAGCATCATTTCCTTGTCTTGAGGCATTTCCACTAAAGTTGGATCAGCCTGTAACTTCATTTTCCACTTTGATTTTGAGCATCATTCCAACTCCAGACCTCCGTGGGATAGTAGTTGTGATTTACGTTAATCATTTTTAGGTTTTATTGTTCTCAACACATTCTACTATGTAATGAATAAATATTCACAACTGGAATATTTCAGTGATATCTAGGATGTGGGATTTTAGTGTTCCCTTTATTTTTTGAGCAGTATATATATATATATATATATATATATATATATATATATATAATGTATAGTGAATAGTTGTAATAAAAACAAGAACTATTCTCACAAAAAAACAATGCTGGTAAAAAAGTGAAACAAAGGGAAGCTATGTAATCTGAGAGCAGCAAAATGTAGGACCTTATTCCAGCGATTTGTCAGTTATTAGGCTGTATTTTTGCTGTTACAATACAATCAGTGTTTTATCAGCAGTAGATTATCACTACAGGACTAGGTGTCTCGTGCCTTATAGTCCCATCACACCTCCATCATTGATTGGCAGCTTTCTGTGTACACTGTACAGAAAGATGCCAATCAGTGGTGGGGGTGGGGTTACAGAGATTACCTGTGAGACTTGGTCCTGTAGTTATAATCTCCTGCTGATAAAACACTGATTATATTGAAACTATAGCACAGAGCTATAAGTGACACATTGCTGGAAAACAAAGTCTTAGAGCCTACATTATGCTGCTCTCGGATTCCATTTAATAATGAATGAAAACAGCATTAAATCATGTGTAGTGCCCTAATATTAAGGATGGGTCATCAATATCTGAACTAATAAAATTTGAAAAACATAGAATCGGAAAGAATGGACAGGATACGTTCCCGGCATGTTTCGGATTCATCATCCTTTACCCTGGATGCTGATGTTTTTCTTATCACTGTATAGGCTATATCCAGTAGTAGAGCGTACTTGTCTTGTACACTTGTATTCAGCCGTCACCGCTCTAAGTGAGATTTCAGAGTCATTGGGAATGAAGGTAAATTTTTCATCATGCCTTTAAAATACTATTTGCTCCTGTGAGTCCTCGGATCCGCTGTGACTTCTCAATATCAGTTCATCTCCTTCATATACAAAGGGAGGTGATTGCAGGATGACTGGACCTAAGGAGCAAAATAGCAAAACTGTATAAAATAGCCACTGATGCTATGATATCACATTGAAGAAACAAAACTGGAGGTAATTGGTTAATCTGCGCTGCCGTAGAGAAAGAATATGGAAGGCAGATCCAAGTTTAGGCGGTTTAATGGTCAACGCCTTTCAAAGTTTAACAATGTCTTCATCAGGACAAATCAAGATATCGTGGTTTGTCCTGATGAGGTTGCAAAACTTTGAAATGTGTTGACGATCAACCCCTTCACTACCCTGGGTTTTTCTTTTCCATTTTTTTTATGAGGGGCGAGTTGTACTTTTGAACGACGCTATTGGTTTTGCCATCTAGTGTACTAGAAAACGGGGAAATTAAAAAAAAAAAAAAAAAATGCACTTCCACAATACTTTTGGGGTTTTTTGTTTATCATGTTTACTAAATGCTAAAACTGACCTGCCATTAGGATTCTCCAGGTCATTTCGAGTTCGTAGATATCAAACATGTGTAGGTTCTTTTTTATTTAAGTGGTGGAAAAAAATTCAAAACTTGAAAAAAAAATTCGCCATTTTCCGAGGCCCGTATCGTCTCCATTTGTTGTGATCTGGGGCTGGGTGAGGGCTTATTTGTTGCTTGCCAAGCTGACCTTTTTATTGATGCCATTCTAGCCATGACTGTTACAGGCTCTATATGACTCTATAAGTCTACGTTCACATTTGCGGTCGTCGCCGCATGCGTCATGCGCCCCTATATTTAACATGGGGGCGCATGGACATGTGTCGCACTTGCGTTTTGCGCCGCATGCGTCCCTGCGGCGCCCGCGTCTGGGCGCAGAGGACGCAGCAAGTTGCATTTTTGCTGCGTCCAAAATCAATCAAAAAAAGGACGCATGCGGCGCAAAACGCAGCGTTGTGCATGCGTTTTGCTGCGTTTTTGTTTGCGTTGTGCGTTGCAGCGCCGACGCTGTGGCGCACAACGCAAATGTGAACGTAGCCTAATATCGCAACATAGTAACATAGTATTTAAGGTTTAAGGGAGACCTTAAGTCTATCTAATTCAACCCACAGCCTAAGGCGTATCGACGGACGTTTTGAAAATAGTGAAAAACGTGTGTAACGCATCCAGTGTTTTGATGGATGCGTCGTTTGTGATCTTGCCTGAATTTCAATGGAGAGAGAGAGAGAGAATTTTTTTCCCCGGGTTAGAAAATGTTTCCAGGCATGCTCAAATTTAAAAACAGGATCCGTCACTGGATTCCTGCATTTCACAGTGACCGCAGGATCCTGCGTCCATAGGCTCCCATTCTGTGGAACGACGTATGACGCAGGAGGCGTCCTGGCACGTTTTTCCACTGCAGACAAAAAACGTTCCTTTGAACGTTTTTTCCAAATGACGGGCAGTCAATTTCTGCAGGATCCAGTGCGCGACGGACGAAACGTGTGGCCATACGTCGCGATACGTCGCTAATACAAGTCTATGAGAAAATGCAGGATCCTGTTTTCTCAAAAAACGACGTATCTCGAGGGAAGCTCAAAGACAGAAGTGTGAAAGAGGCCTAACAAGTTGATTCAGAGGAAGGCAAAAAAAATCCACGTGGCAAACACTATATGACTATATGGCCGGCGTCACACTAGGCGTATGAAAATACAGTCCGTTTTTTACGGCCGTAATACGCAGAAATGTTCCCAAAATAGTGATCCGTATGTCATCCGTAGGCAGGGTGTGTCAGCGTATTTTGCGCATGGCATCCTCCGTATGTAATCCGTATGGCATCCGTACTGCGAGATTTTCTCGCAGGCTTGCAAAACCGACACACAATGGATCCATTGGCTCAAATATTCGTTAAAACATATATAGAGTATATATATATATATATATATATATATATATATATATATATATATATATATATATATATATATATATATATATCATTGAGACACACACACATATATATATATCTATATCTACTACATAATTGTCTAAGGGGTACTTCCGTCTGTCTGTCCTGTCTGTCCTTCTGTCTTTCTGTCACAGATATTCATTGGTCGCAGCCTCTGTCTGTCATGGAATACAAGTCGCTGAACGCCCACGACCATTGCCACGACCAATCAGCGACGCGCACAGTCCGGAAGAAAATGGCCGCTCCTTATTCCCCGCACTCAGTGCCCGGCGCCCGCATACTCCCCTCCGGTCACCGCTCACACAGGGTTAATGCCGGCGGTAATGGACCGCGTTATGCCACAGGTAACGCACTCCGTAACCGCTGCTATTAACCCTGTGTGTCCCCAATTTTTTACTATTGATGCAGCCTATGCGGCATCAATAGTAAAAAAATGTAATGTTAAAAATAATTAAAAAAACAAAAAACCTGCTATTCTCACCCTCGGTAGTCCGCCGAGCCGCTTGCGCCGGCGCCCTCTGCTGGATGAACTCATATGAACTCGAGCGTGGGAAAATATTCTGAAAAGTTCCCAGGCTCAAGTTCATATGAGTTCATCCAGTAGAGTGCGCATCACCGTGACTCGAGGTAACTACAGTACATTCCCCTGCACTCCATTCATTCACCAAGTTTTACAGACAGGAGCACAGCTGCATTAGCAGAGCTCCTGGGTGTAAAAAGATTTAACCCCTTCAGATGGATTTACAGCGTGGGACAAGACTGAACGAGTAGTAGTGCAGTAATATTAGAGTAATTACTGTCATAGTATTGGAGTAGTATTGCAGTAATATTGGGGTAATATATTAGTACATTTCAGTAATATTGAAGTAGTATTGGATTAATGCAGTAATATTGGAGTAGTATTGGAGTAATATTGAAGTAATATTAGACTAATATTGCAGTAATATTGGAGTAGTATTGCAGTAAAATTGGAGTAGTATTGGAGTAATATTGGAGTAGTATTTGAGTAGTACTGCAGTAGCATTGAAGTAGTATTGCAGTAATAGTTGAGTACTATTGCAGTAATATTGAAGTAGTATTGCAGTAATATTGGAGTAGTGTTGCAGTAATACTGGGGTAGTAGTGCAGTAATATTGGCGTAATATATATGTGTGTACAGTATTATATGTGTGTACAGTATTATATATATATGTGTGTACAGTATTATATATATATATATATGTGTGTACAGTATTATATATATATGTGTGTACAGCATTATATATATGTGTGTACAGTATGATATATGTGTGTACAGTATTATATATATGTGTGTACAGTATGATATATGTGTGTGTACAGTATTATATATATGTGTGTACAGTATATATGTGTGTACAGTATTATATATGTGTGTACAGTATTATATATATGTGTGTACAGTATTATATATATATATGTGTGTACAGTATTATATATGTGTGTACGGTATTATCTATATATATAATTGTCTAAGGGTTTTTCCGTCTGTCTGTCTGTCTGTCTGTCTGTCTGTCTGTCTGTCCTGGAAATCACTCCATATAAGGTATGGTCTACAAACAGGATACCTTATATGGAGTGGTCGGCGGTTTGTAGACCATACCTTATATGGAGTGGTCGGCGGTTTGTAGACCATACCTTATATGGAGTGGTCGGCGGTTTGTAGACCATACCTTATATGGAGTGGTTGGCGGTTTGTAGACCATACCTTATATGGAGTGGTCGACGGTTTGTCGGGCGGCCTCGACCAATCAGAGATGGGCACAGCATGGCGACGATGATGTCATAATGGTTGCCATGGCGACGATGATGTCATAAAGGTTGCCTCGACCAATCAGCGACGGGCACAGTCTGCCGCGAATCACATACTACGGGGACATGCATATTCTAGAATACCCGATGCATTAGAATCGGGCCACAGTCTAGTATATATATATGTGTGTACAGGGGTCCCCAGTTTGCGTCTCGGTTCTGGAGAGAGCTTTGTCATCTTTTCAGTATTGAGTTAAATCTCTCTTCTGCCTATCATCCCGAGACAAATGGGTTGGTAGAGAGAGCCAACCAGACCTTGGTCACATATCTGCGACATTTTGTCTCAGCCAGGCAGGACGACCACCAAAACTTCTGGTAGAGAGTCAAAGACCTACCACCACTTCCTGTAGAGAGTCAAAAACCTGCCACCACATTCTAACAAACACCCAACTACACTTCCGGTAGAGAGACAAAGAGCCACTCCACTTCCTGAAGACAAAGACCCACCCCCACTTCCTGTAGAGAGACATAGACCAGCCCACCTTCCTGTGGAAAGACAAAGACCTGCCCCCACTTCCTGTAGAGAGACAAAAACCCACCCCACTTCCTGTAGAGAGACAAAAACCCACCCCACTTCCTGTAAGAGACAAGGACCTGCCACCACTTTCTATGGAGGAACAAACACCCGTCTACACTTCCTGTAGAGAGACATAGATCCGCCCACCTTCCTGTAGAGAGACAAATACCTGCCCCACTTCCTGTAGAGAGACAAAAACCCACCCCACTTCCTGTAGAGAGACAAAAACCCGCCCCCACTTCCTGTAAGAGACAAGGACCTGCCCCCACTTTCTAAAGGAGGGACAAACACCCGTCTACACTTCCTGAAGAGAGACAAAGACCCGCCCCCACTTCCTGTAGAAAGACATAGACCCGCCCCCTTCCTGTAAAGAGACAAAGACCTGCCACCACTTCCTGTAAAGAGACAAACACCTGCCACCACTTTCTATAGAGAGACAAAGACCCACCCCACTTCCTGCAGAGAGAAAGAGCCGCTGCTCACTTCCTGTAATCCATCATGACGTCTCTGCTGCTAAGATGATTTACACTAGGTGATAGGCAGATGACAGCAAATTATATAAAAGGGAGACACCCAGTAGTTGGCACTTGGGAGAAACTTTTCGGGGGTAACAAAACATGATTTTTAACTAAAGTAAATTGTAAATTGTCTATTTATCACATTAACTATCAAGTGAAAATAAAGGGTTTGGGTTTTTTTTGTGGGGATTTGAGAGGGCAGAAATAACCCATATGACATAGGTTGTCCGGCCTTAGGATACAAATCTGCAGTCAATCTGTGTGACTGCAGACTTGTGAATCCTTACATCACGTACACTGCGCACTGTGAGGATTTTCCACTGCTGGCGCCAAGAGCAGGCACATGCCGACTAAACATGCTCAGCCTCTCTAATGTGCAAGCATACTGATCGAGGCTGGACAAGTCTAGTCAGATTGTGGCCAGGAGTATGCAAATCGCATACATGACCGCCCGGAGGATCCTCATAGTGCACGCTGTGAGGATTCACAAGTCTGCAGCCACATAGAATGACTGCAGACTTGTACCCCAAAGCTGGACAACCCCTCAAAATTGAGTTATCCTTTGCCGAGCCCATTATTGGGTTAGAGCTTGGACCTAAAGGAGGATAGTTTGGTGTTGTGATGGTGGGGGACCTTTTACAGATTTTTTATTCAAGCCTGTGCCCTTGCGGTAACCCCTATGATCCTTTTCTAAGGAGACACTATTGTTTATTCCTCACCTCCATTTTCCATATCGCTAATACACCCTCATTAATATTACATGTGCCGTGTAAATACTGAAGCGGTGAGTGCAGAGGAAATGCTGACTAACGCATACATGCATGCATACATATACACACACTAGATGTTTCCAGCCAGCTAACGATCGGCACGCTCATTGCTATCTAATTAACACTGCTGGTGATTAAACTAAAGTAAATAAGGACAGCATTCAAAAGCGCTTACGCAGGTGGTAAATTAACTTAAAATGAAGTTAATAACAATAGTGTGGTTATGTGTTGGGGGCGGGATTATGTGTGGTGATGTGGAGGGGGGTGGGATTATGCATGGTGATGTGGTGGGGGCGGGATTATGTGTGGTAATGTGGTGGGGGGCGGGATTGGTGGGGTAATGTGGTGGGGGGCGGGATTGTGTGGGGTAATGTAGTGGTGGGCGGGATTGTGTGGTAATGTGGTGGCGGGCGGGATTGTGTGTGGTGATGTGGTGGGCAGGTGGAATGTGTGGTGATGTGGTGGGGGGGCGGGATTATCTGTAGTAATGTGGTGGGAGCGGTATTATGTGTGGTAATGTGGTGGGGGGGCGGGATTAAGTGTGATAATGTGGTGGGGGCGGGATTATGTGTGGTAATGTGGTGGGGGGCGGATTATGTGTGGTGATGTGGTGGGGGCGGATTATGTGTGATGTGGTGGGATTATGTGTGGTAATGTGGTGGCGGGATTATGGGTGGTAATGTGGTGTGGGGGCCCGATTATGTGTGGTAATGTGGTGGGGGGGGCGGGATTATGTGTGGTAATATGGTGGGGGCGGGATTATGTGTGGTAATGTGGTGGGGCAGGATTATCTGTAGTAATGTGGTGGTTGGGCGGGATTGTGTGTGGTGATGTGGTGGGGGGGCGGGATTATCTGTGGTAATGTGGTGGGGCAGGATTATCTGTAGTAATGTGGTGGTTGGGCGGGATTATGTGTGGTAATGTGGGGGGGCAGGATTATCTGTAGTAATGTGGTTGGGCGGGATTGTGTGTGGTGATGTGGTGGGGGGCGGGATTATCTGTGGTAATGTGGTGGGGCAGGATCATCTGTAGTAATGTGGTTGGGCGGGATTGTGTGTGGTGATGTGGTGGGGGGCGGGATTGTGTGTGGTGATGTGGTGGGGGCAGAGCTACTGTGCAGGGGGCGGGATTAGCGAGTAATCATGGTGCTATATATACACATATACATATATATATATATATATATATATATATTTATATATATACGAGGGGCGATCCAAAAGTAATGATAATCAATACTAAACACAATGAATATAGTCAAAAAATAAATTTATTTTTCTACATAGTCTCCTAACAAGTCTATACATTTAGTCCATCTCTTTTCTAAACTTAGAATTCCCTTAAAAAAAAATTCTTGATCTTGACCCTCAAAAAAATCCCCAACAGCGGTTACCACATTGCTATTGTTGTCAAATTTCTTGCCCCGGAGGTGTTCCTTGAGCCGAGGAAAGAGAAAGAAGTCACTGGGGGCTAGATCTGGCGAATAGGGGGGGTGTTCCACCAGTTCAAAGCCCGCTTCTTGAATGGTAGCCATGGCAACTGCAGCTTTGTGAACCAGCGCGTTATCTTGGTGAAACAGCCCTCCAGCCCGCAGTTTGCCGCGCCTTTTCTCCTTGATAGCCTCCCGCAATCTTCTTATTTGTTCTGCATAGTAGGAGCCCGTAATAGTGGCTCCCTTCTCCAAATAGTCCACCATAATAATTCCTTCAGCGTCCCAAAAAACGGACACCATAACCTTCCCTGCTGAGCTTGACACTTTGAATTTCTTCGGCGTCGGTTCGTTGGCTCATTTCCGTGTCATCGATTGTTGTTTAGTTTCGGGATCAAAGTGGTGGATCCAGGTCTTGTCCATGGTCAAAAAACGTGACAAAAAATTTTCCTTGTCTTCTTGGAACTTTTCGAGATTTGCTACTGAAATGTCAACTCGTTTCTTCTTTTGCTCGTCGGTTAACATTTTTGGCACCCAATGCGCGGAGACCTTTCTCATATGCAATTCTTTTGCAAGGATTCTTTGAATACTACCATATGAGATTCCTGTGACCTCAGCTACATGCCTGATAGTCACTCTTCGATCTGCCAATACAACTTCAACTTTTTTCACGTTTTCTTCATTGAGGGACGTGGATGGGCGTCCTTCACGATGTTCATCTTCCGTCGATGTTCTTCCCAGCTTAAATTCCTTGGCTCAGCGTGCAACTGTGGAATATGGAGGAGAAGAGTCCCCCAATGTTTCCACCAAGTCGCTGTGTATGTCTTTGGTAGTCATTTTTTTCAAGCAGAGGTATTTGATGACAGCTCTGAGCTCGTTTTTTTCCATTTTGATGTTCACTCCTCGGCAGTTCATATTCAAATGAATGTAGCTCCCGGAAATCGTGGTCTATTTAAGTGATTTTTTTTTCCTGGACTAGTGGGTACCTAAGAGAGAAGAAAACATTTTATTTTAATTTCTGTGTGCAATAGAAATAACCGATTATCATTACTTTTGGATCGCCCCTCGTATATACACATATATACACATACACATATATATATATATATAAACTCATACACATATATATACACATATACACATATATATACACATATATATATATACACATACACATATATATATGTATTGCAAACCCGTCTCCTCGTTCTTTACTGCACCTTGCCCATATATAAACTCTTTTACTGGACACCCCTGAGGGCCACGGACCGGGTCAGCCACCGTGACATCCCCCGAACCGAAGGACCCGGTGCCGAGTACCCCATCGCCCTACTCTGAGGGCGATCCATCTCCATCATTTTCAGACGTTTTAAGACCTAAGGGCTCATACCCATTTGTGAGAAAAAAAACGGTCCGATTTCTGGACCGAAAAAAACGGAGGTAAAACATGCGATGTCAATGCGATTTGTTTATCGCAACATCCGTATGACATCCGTGTGCAATTCGATTTTAACATGAGCTTTTACATACAGCAGTTCTCTGACATTTACACATCGTTTTACAACGAAATATTGTTCAAAACACATATACATATATATAAGAAGAAGAAAAATAGAGCAGCACAAAGAAAGAGTCCGGGTGCAGAGCCCCACAGGCAAATAGCAAACCTCAATATAAAAATCCAGAAAAATTGGAGGCAGCACACCGTTTGTAGTGAAGAGGAGCTATTTATTCAGCCCAGAAGGTGACGTTTCGATCCCGACAGGAACCTTTCTCAAGCAGTGAACATGTGAAAGTGCCAAGTATATAAAGAGTATTCATGATTATAATCATTTGCATTGATCATCATTGTAAGAGCATGTATTTCCATTATAATTAACATGCATAAAGTGCAGACAGTGATACAGGAATTATTCATCACATGAAGTGCAGTGCATAAATATACATAAAAAAGGCATTGAAAAATATGCATTTAGCCATCAATTGGTAAAACAGGTGTACAACCTTGTTAATCACATCCACGACTTGTCCCACTCCCTTAGGGCTGTCCCACACGTCCAGATAATTCCGGTACCGGAATAAATCGGTACCGGAGTTATCCGTGTCCGTGTGCCTGGGAACTCACGGAGGCCATACGTGCGGCACACGTGTGCCGCCCGTATGGCGAGTGGGTACCACACGGAGCGTGTGGTACCCACTCTGCATGGTGCTGAAGCTGCGATTCATATCCTCTCTGCAGTAGCGTTTGCTGCAGAGAAAATATGAAGAATAGTGTTAAAAATAAAGATCCATGTGTCCGCCGCCCCCCCACCCCCTGTGCGCCCCCCCGCTGGTCAGAAAATACTTACCCGGGTCCCCCGTCGGCTGTCGCTCCTTCCTGGTCTGGCCACGGCTTCTCCTGCATGCGGTCACGTGGGCCCGATCATTTACAGTCATGAATATGTGGCTCCACCTCCCATAGGGGCGGAGCCGACTATTCATGATTGTAAATGATCGGCCCCACGTGACCGCATACAGTAGGAGGCGCGGCCAGACCAGGAAGGAGCGAGTAAGTATTTTCTGACCAGCGGGGGGGCGCACAGGGGGTGGGGGGGCGGCGGACACATGGATCTTTATTTTTAACACTATTCTTCATATTTTCTCTATAGCAAACTCTGCTACAGGGAAGATATGAATACCGGCTTCAGCACCATGTGGGGGGGACAGCGCTTACTGTAGCGCTGTCTCCTGCACGCACACGGACCCCAGACGGAGAATGTCCGTGTGAGGTCCGTGTTTTACGCGGACCCATTGACTCTATTGGGTCCGTGTAAAACGTGCGCTCCCACGAACACTGACATGTCTCCGTGTTTGGCACACGGAGACACGGTCCGCAAAAAATCAATGACATCTGAACAGATGCATTGATTTTTATGGGTCTACGTGTGTCAGTGTCTCCGGTACGTGAGGAAACTGTCACCTCACGTACCGGAGCCACTGACGTGTGAAACCGGCCTTAGGTAAAGGCAAAAAGATCCAAGTAAACAGCATATTACAAAGGAACGAAACCTCAGCGCTACTAAGTCACAGCACTTTTTTTGAAAAAATATGTATAAACAGAAAAATAAATGTACAACAGTGTTATAGCACGATTATAATTCAGTTTTCATCTTGTGTTAATATAAAACACCATAGTCATAAGTCTATCATAAGCATGTTACAAAGGAACGAAACCTCAGCGCTACAATATATTCATATAATGACTGATAAGATACAACATTCCTGTCGGCCACAATCACCACTAGATGTCAGTATAACACTATAATCACCACTAGATGTTAGTATAACACTATAATCACCACTAGATGTCAGTATTACACTATAATCACCACTAGATGTCAGTATAACACTAATCACCACTAGGTGTCAGTATAACACTGTAATCACCACTAGATGTCAGTATCACACTATAATCACCACTAGATGTCAGTATAACACTGTAATCACCACTAGATGTCAATATTACACTATAATCACCACTAGATGTCAGTATAACACTAATCACCACTAGGTGTCAGTATAACACTATAATCCTATAATCACCACTAGATGTCAGTATTACACTATAATCACCACTAGATGTCAGTATAACACCACAATCACCAATAGATGTCAGTATTACACTATAATCACCACTAGATGTCAGTATTACACTATAATCACCACTAGATGTCAGTATAACACTAATCACCACTAGGTGTCAGTATAACACTATAATCACCACTAGGTGTCAGTATAACACTATAATCACCACTAGATGCCAGTATTATACTACAATCACCACTAGATGTCAGTATAACACCACAATCACCACTAGATGTCAGTATAAGGCCGGCGTCACACTCAGTGTAAGACAATACGGTCCGTTTTTTACAGCCGTAATACGGCCGTAATACGGAGAAATGTTCCCAAAATAGTGATCCGTATGTCCTCCGTAGGCAGGGTGTGTCAGCGTATTTTGCGCATGGCATCCTCCGTATGTAATCCGTATGGCATCCGTACAGCGATATTTTCTCGCAGGCTTGCAAAACCGACATCTAATGGATTTATGGGCTCAAATGTTCGGAAAAACATATATACAGTATATATATATATATATATATATATATATATATATATATATATATATATATATATATATATATATCATTGAGACACATATATATATATTCTGTATTTAGATTTAATTAAGCGCGTTATTTGTGACAAGCCGGTAATTCAATTGCCGGCTTTTCATTTCTCCTTCCCCAACCCGACAGGATATGAGACATGGTTTACATATAGTAAACCATCTCATATCCCCTTTTTTTTGCATATTCCACACTACTAATGTTAGTAGTGTGTATGTGCAAAATTTGGACACTGTAGCTGCAAAAATAAAGGGTTAAATGGCGGAAAAAATTGGCGTGGGCTCCCGCACAATTTTCTCCGCCAGAGTGGTAAAGCCAGTGACTGAGGGCAGATATTAATAGCCTAGAGAGGGTCCATGGTTATTGGCCCCCCCTGGCTACAAACATCTGCCCCCAGCCACCCCAGAAAAGGCACATCTGGAAGATGCGCCTATTCTGGCACTTGGCCACTCTCTTCCCACTCCCGTGTAGCGGTGGGATATGGGGTAATGAAGGGTTAATGCCACCTTGCTATTGTAAGGTGACATTAAGCCAGATTAATAATGGAGAGGCGTCAATTCTGACACCTATCCATTATTAATCCAATTGTCTGAAAGGGTTAAAAAACACACACACATTATTAAAAAGTATTGTAATGAAATAAACACACAGGTTGCTTTAGTATTTTATTGCTCTCTCAATCCATCTGGAACACCCTCGCTTGGCAAAATAATAAACCCACAATATACATACCCTCTGATGAACTGTCAGGTCCCACGAGGTAATCCATCTGAAGGGGTTAATTATTTTACAGGCAGGAGCTGCGCTAAAGCACTCGCTCGTGTCTTTAATCCCCGGGTGATGAAATGAAAGCTGCGTGATCTGTACTTACATTGAGTTGCGGTGAGGCGCCCTCTGGTGGATGAACTCAAATGAACTCGAGCGTGGGAACTTTTCCAAGGCTCCAGTTCATGAGAACATCCACCAGAGGGCGCCTCACCGCAACTCAATGTAAGTACAGATCACTCAGCTTTCATTTCATCACCCGGGGATTACAGACACGAGCGAGTGCTTTAGCGCAGCTCCTGCCTGTAAAATAATTAACCCCTTCAGATGGATTACCTCGTGGGACCTGACAGTTCATCAGAGGGTATGTATATTGTGGGTTTATTATTTTGCCAAGCGAGGGTGTTCCGGATGGATTGAGAGAGCAATAAAATACTAAAACAACCTGTTTGTTTATTTCATTAAAATACTTTTTAATAACGTGTGTTTTTTAACCCTTTCAGACAATTGGATTAATAATGGATAGGTGTCAGAATTGACGCCTCTCCATTATTAATCTGGCTTAATGTCACCTTCCAATAGCAAGGTGGCATTAACCCTTCATTACCCCATATCCCACCGCTACACGGGAGTGGGAAGAGAGTGGCCAAGTGCCAGAATAGGCGCATCTTCCAGATGTGCCTTTTCTGGGGTGGCTGGGGGCAGATGTTTGTAGCTAGGGGGGCCAATAACCATGGACCCTCTCCTGGCTATTAATATCTGCCCTCAGTCACTGGCTTTACCACTCTGGCGGAGAAAATTGCGCGGGAGCCCACGCCAATTTTTTCCGCGATTTAACCCTTTATTTTAGCAGCTACAGCGCCCAAATTTTGCACATACACACTACTAACATTAGTAGTGTGGAATATGCAAAAAAATGGGGAGATGAGATGGTTTACTGTATGTAAACCATGTCTCATATCATGTCGGGTTTAGGCAGGAGAAATGAAAAGCCGGCAATTGAATTACCGGCTTTTCAATAACACCGCTGCGTATTTCTCGCAAGTCACACTGCTGGTCCGTGTGGAATCCGTATTTTTCTCGCCCCCATAGACTTTCATTGGCGTATTATTTGCGCAATACGCTGACAAACGCAGCATGCTGCGATTTTGTACGGCCGCAGAGTACCGTAGAATACGGATCAGTAAAATACGGCTGATAGGAGCTGGGACATAGGGAATCATTGTGCCGTGTGTTATGCGTATTTTACGGATGTATTTTCTGCGCTCATACGTCCGTAAAACTCGCCAGTGTGACGCCGGCCTAACACTATAATCACCACTAGATGTCAGTATTACACTATAATCACCACTAGATGTCAGTATAACACTAATCACCACTAGGTGTCAGTATAACACCACAATCACCACTAGATGTCAGTATAACACCACAATCACCACTAGATGTCAGTATAACACCACAATCACCACTAAGATGTCAGTATAACACCACAATCACCACTAGATGTCAGTATAACACAACAATCACCACTAGATGTCAGTATAACACTATAATCACCACTAGATGCCAGTATTATACTACAATCACCACTAGATGTCAGTATAACACTATAATCACCACTAGATGTCAGTATAACACCACAATCACCACTAGATGTCAGTATAATACTATAATCACAACTAGATGTCAGTATAACACCACAATCACCACTAGATGTCAGTATAACACTATAATCCCCACTAGATGTTAGTATAACACTATAATCACCACTAGATGTCAGTATTACACTATAATCACCACTAGATGTCAGTATAACACTAATCACCACTAGGTGTCAGTATAACACCACAATCACCACTAGATGTCAGTATAACACCACAATCACCACTAGATGTCAGTATAACACCACAATCACCACTAAGATGTCAGTATAACACCACAATCACCACTAGATGTCAGTATAACACAACAATCACCACTAGATGTCAGTATAACACTATAATCACCACTAGATGCCAGTATTATACTACAATCACCACTAGATGTCAGTATAACACTATAATCACCACTAGATGTCAGTATAACACCACAATCACCACTAGATGTCAGTATAATACTATAATCACAACTAGATGTCAGTATAACACCACAATCACCACTAGATGTCAGTATAACACCACAATCACCGCTAGATGTCAGTATAACACCACAATCACCACTGTTGTGAATTTGGATTCTGGGCTCCCCCGGTGGCTACTGGTGGAATTGAACTTGTGACATCATCTTCCCTGTTCACCTGTTCTGATTAGATCTGGGTGTCGCTATATAACCTGGCTTCTCTGTTAGATGCTTGCCGGTCAACAATGTTATCAGAAGCCTCTCTGTGCTTGTTCCTGCTCCCAGACATCTACTAGATAAGTTGGACATTCGTCCATGTTTTGTTTTTGTATTTTGGTTCCAGTTCACAGCTGCAGTTTCGTTACTGTGTCTGGAAAGCTCTTGTTGATCAGGAATTGCCACTCTGGTATTATGAGTTAATGCCAGAGTCCTAAAGTAATTTCTGGATGTGTTTTGTTAGGGTTTTCTACTGACCATGAAAGTATGCTTTCTGTCTTCTGCTATCTAGAAAGCGGACCTCAAATTTGCTAAAACTATTTTCCTGCTGCGTTTGTTGTTTCATCTCATATCACCGCCAATATATGTGGGGGGCTTCTGTCTCCTTTTTGGGCATTTCTCTAGAGGTGAGTCAGGTCTTATATTTCCCTCTGCTAGCATTATTTAGTTCTCCGGCCGGCGCTGGGCATATAGGGATAAAAAGTAGGACATGCTACCTGGCTACTTCTAGATGATGCGGTAGGTTTAGTTCATGGTCAGTACAGTTACATCTTCCAAGAGCTTGTTCCTATTGAGGCTTATGCTAGTTCTCTGGCCATGGAGATCATGACAGTTTGACCGGCCCACTAAAGGGTTAAAATCCTTGGCTGAGAAAGGAGAGAAATAAGAAGTCTGCTGAAAATTTTTTTTTTTTTTTTTTTTTTTCTCTAGTAGTTAGTGTGCTCTTAATTGGATCACTTGCCAGTCTGTCTATGCTGCAGTCTTTCTTTTTTTTCTCTCTCCTTCTAATCTTTGAATGGCTCTATGTTCACCTGTCTATAATGGATCTACAGAGTGTAACTGCAGGTTTGAATAATCTCGCCACGAAAGTACAAAGTTTGCAAGATTTTGTGGTTCATGCTCCGGTATCAGAGCCGAGAATTCCTTTGCCGGAATTCTTCTCAGGGAATAGATCTAGCTTTCAGAATTTTAGAAATAATTGTAAGTTATTTTTGTCCCTGAAATCTCGTTCTGCTGGAGACCCTGCACAGCAGGTTGGGATTGTGATTTCCTTGCTCCGCGGCGACCCTCAAGATTGGGCTTTTGCATTGGCACCAGGGGATCCTGCGTTGCGCAATGTGGATGCGTTTTTTCTGGCCTTGGGCTTGCTTTATGAGGAACCTCATTTGGAACTTCAGGCAGAAAAAACTTTGATGTCCCTATCGCAGGGGCAAGATGAAGCTGAAATTTACTGCCAAAGATTCCGTAAATGGTCTGTGCTTACTCAGTGGAATGAGTGTGCCTTGGCGGCTACTTTCAGAGAGGGTCTTTCTGATGCCATTAAGGATGTTATGGTGGGGTTCCCTGTGCCTGCAAGTCTGAATGAGTCCATGACAATGGCCATTCAGATCGATAGGCGTCTGCGGGAGCACAAACCAGTGCACCATCTGGCGGTGTCCACTGAGAAGACGCCAGAAAACATGCAGTGTGATAGAATTCTGTCCAGAAGCGAGCGGCAGAATTTTAGACGGAAAAATGGGTTGTGTTTCTATTGTGGGGATTCTACTCATGTTATATCAGCATGCTCTAAGCGTACTAAAAAGCTTGATAAATCCGTTCCCATTGGCACTTTACAGTCTAAATTTATTTTGTCTGTGACCCTGATTTGCTCTTTGTCATCTATTACTACGGACGCCTATATCGACTCTGGCGCCGCTTTGAGTCTTATGGATTGGTCCTTTGCCAATCGTTGTGGGTATGATTTAGAGCCTTTGGAGACTCTTATTCCTCTGAAGGGGATTGACTCCACCCCATTGGCTAATAATAAACCACAATTCTGGACACAAGTGACTATGTGTATTAATCCGGATCACCAGGAGACTATTCGTTTTCTGGTGCTGTATAATCTACATGATGATTTGGTGCTAGGATTGCCATGGCTGCAGTCTCACAACCCAGTCCTTGACTGGAGAGCTATGTCTGTGTTGAGCTGGGGATGTAAGGGGACTCATGGGGACGTACCTTTGGTGTCCATTTCATCATCTATTCCCTCTGAAATCCCTGAGTTCCTGTCTGATTATCGTGACGTCTTTGAAGAACCCAAGCTGGGTTCGCTACCTCCGCACCGTGAGTGCGATTGTGCTATAGATTTAATTCCGGGTAGTAAATACCCAAAGGGTCGTTTATTTAATCTGTCTGTGCCTGAACATACTGCTATGCGAGAATATATAAAGGAGTCCTTGGAAAAGGGACATATTCGTCCATCGTCATCTCCCTTAGGAGCCGGTTTTTTCTTTGTGTCAAAAAAAGACGGCTCTTTGAGACCATGTATTGATTATCGGCTTTTGAATAAAATCACGGTTAAATATCAATACCCATTGCCGTTGCTGACTGATTTGTTTGCTCGCATAAAGGGGGCCAAGTGGTTCTCTAAGATTGATCTCCGTGGGGCGTATAATTTGGTGCGGATCAGGCAGGGGGATGAGTGGAAAACCGCATTTAATACGCCCGAGGGCCACTTTGAGTATTTGGTGATGCCTTTTGGTCTTTCTAATGCCCCTTCAGTCTTCCAGTCCTTTATGCATGATATTTTCCGCGATTTTTTGGATAAATTTATGATAGTGTATCTGGATGATATTCTGATTTTTTCGGATGATTGGGACTCTCATGTCCGGCAAGTTAAGAGGGTTTTTCAGGTTTTGCGGTCTAATTCTCTGTGTGTCAAGGGTTCTAAGTGCGTTTTTGGGGTTCAGAGAATTTCCTTTTTGGGATATATTTTTTCTCCCTCTTCCATTGAGATGGATCCTGTCAAGGTTCAAGCTATTTGTGATTGGACGCAGCCCTCTTCTCTTAAAAGTCTTCAGAAATTTTTGGGCTTTGCCAACTTTTATCGTCGATTTATTTCTGGTTTTTCGGATGTCGTTAAGCCATTGACCGATTTGACTAGACAGGGTGCTGATGTTGCTAATTGGTCCCCTGATGCTGTGGAGGCCTTTCAGGAGCTTAAGCGCCGTTTTTCTTCTGCCCCTGTGTTGCGTCAGCCTGATGTGACTCTTCCTTTTCAGGTTGAGGTCGACGCTTCTGAGATCGGGGCTGGGGCAGTGTTGTCGCAGAAAAGTTCTGACTGCGCCGTGATGAGGCCTTGTGCCTTCTTTTCCCGTAAATTTTCGCCCGCTGAGCGGAATTATGATGTTGGGAATCGGGAGCTTTTGGCCATGAAGTGGGCGTTTGAGGAGTGGCGCCATTGGCTCGAGGGGGCCAGACATCAGGTGGTGGTATTGACTGACCACAAAAATTTGATCTATCTTGAGACCGCCAGGCGCCTGAATCCTAGACAGGCGCGCTGGTCATTATTTTTCTCTCGGTTTAATTTTGTGGTATCGTACCTACCGGGTTCTAAGAATGTTAAGGCGGATGCCCTTTCTAGGAGTTTTGAGCCTGATTCACCCGGCAACTCTGACCCCACAGGTATTCTTAAGGAGGGAGTTATCTTGTCAGCCGTTTCTCCAGACCTGCGGCGGGTCTTGCAGGAGTTTCAGGCGGATAGACCGGATCGTTGTCCGCCTGATAGGTTGTTTGTTCCTGATGATTGGACCAGTAGAGTCATCTCTGAGGTACATTCTTCTGCATTGGCAGGTCATCCTGGAATTTTTGGTACCAGGGATTTGGTGGCAAGATCCTTCTGGTGGCCTTCCCTGTCACGAGATGTGCGAGGCTTTGTGCAGTCTTGTGACGTTTGTGCTCGGGCCAAGCCTTGTTGTTCTCGGGCTAGTGGATTATTGTTGCCCTTGCCTATTCCTAAGAGGCCTTGGACACACATCTCGATGGATTTTATTTCAGATCTGCCTGTTTCTCAGAAGATGTCTGTCATCTGGGTGGTGTGTGACCGTTTTTCTAAGATGGTCCATTTGGTTCCCCTGCCCAAATTGCCTTCTTCTTCCGAGTTGGTGCCCCTGTTTTTTCAAAATGTTGTTCGTTTGCATGGTATTCCTGAGAATATCGTTTCTGACAGAGGAACCCAATTTGTGTCTAGATTTTGGCGGGCATTCTGTGCTAGGATGGGCATAGATTTGTCTTTTTCGTCTGCTTTTCACCCTCAGACTAATGGCCAGACCGAGCGGACTAATCAGACCCTGGAGACATATCTGAGGTGTTTTGTGTCTGCTGACCAGGATGATTGGGTTGCTTTTTTGCCATTGGCGGAGTTCGCCCTCAATAATCGGGCCAGCTCTGCCACTTTGGTGTCCCCGTTTTTCTGTAATTCGGGGTTCCACCCTCGATTTTCCTCCGGTCAGATGGAATCCTCGGATTGTCCTGGAGTGGATGCGGTGGTGGAGAGATTGCATCATATCTGGGGGCAGGTGATGGACAATTTAAAGTTGTCCCAGGAGAAGACTCAGCTTTTTGCCAACCGTCACCGTCGTGTTGGTCCTCGGCTTTGTGTTGGAGATTTGGTGTGGTTGTCTTCTCGTTTTGTCCCTATGAGGGTCTCATCTCCTAAGTTTAAGCCTCGGTTCATCGGTCCGTATAAAATATTGGAGATTCTTAACCCTGTTTCCTTCCGTTTGGACCTCCCTGCATCCTTTTCTATTCATAACGTTTTTCATCGGTCGTTATTGCGCAGGTATGAGGCACCGGTTGTGCCTTCCGTTGAGCCTCCTGCTCCGGTGTTGGTTGAGGGTGAGTTGGAGTACGTTGTGGAAAAAATCCTAGACTCCCGTGTTTCCAGACGGAGACTCCAGTATCTGGTCAAGTGGAAGGGATACGGCCAGGAGGATAATTCTTGGGTCACTGCATCTGATGTTCATGCCTCTGATCTGGTTCGTGCCTTTCATAGGGCCCATCCTGATCGCCCTGGTGGTTCTGGTGAGGGTTCGGTGCCCCCTCCTTGAGGGGGGGGTACTGTTGTGAATTTGGATTCTGGGCTCCCCCGGTGGCTACTGGTGGAATTGAACTTGTGACATCATCTTCCCTGTTCACCTGTTCTGATTAGATCTGGGTGTCGCTATATAACCTGGCTTCTCTGTTAGATGCTTGCCGGTCAACAATGTTATCAGAAGCCTCTCTGTGCTTGTTCCTGCTCCCAGACATCTACTAGATAAGTTGGACATTCGTCCATGTTTTGTTTTTGTATTTTGGTTCCAGTTCACAGCTGCAGTTTCGTTACTGTGTCTGGAAAGCTCTTGTTGATCAGGAATTGCCACTCTGGTATTATGAGTTAATGCCAGAGTCCTAAAGTAATTTCTGGATGTGTTTTGTTAGGGTTTTCTACTGACCATGAAAGTATGCTTTCTGTCTTCTGCTATCTAGAAAGCGGACCTCAAATTTGCTAAAACTATTTTCCTGCTGCGTTTGTTGTTTCATCTCATATCACCGCCAATATATGTGGGGGGCTTCTGTCTCCTTTTTGGGCATTTCTCTAGAGGTGAGTCAGGTCTTATATTTCCCTCTGCTAGCATTATTTAGTTCTCCGGCCGGCGCTGGGCATATAGGGATAAAAAGTAGGACATGCTACCTGGCTACTTCTAGATGATGCGGTAGGTTTAGTTCATGGTCAGTACAGTTACATCTTCCAAGAGCTTGTTCCTATTGAGGCTTATGCTAGTTCTCTGGCCATGGAGATCATGACACACCACTAGATGTCAGTATAACACCACAATCACCACTAGATGTCAGTCTAACACTATAATCACCACTAGGTGTCAGTATAACACCACAATCACCACTAGATGTCAGTATAACACCACAATCACCACTAGATGTCAGTATAACACTATAATCACCACTAGATGTCAGTATAACAATATAATCACCACTAGATGTCAGTATAACACCACAATCACCACTAGATGTCAGTATAACACTATAATCACCACTAGATGTCAGTATAACACCACAATCAGCACTAGATGTCAGTATAACACTATAATCACCACTAGATGTTAATATAACACTGTGTCACCGCTAGATGTCAGTATAACACCACAATCACCACTAGATGTCAGTATTACACTGTAATCATCACTAGATGTCAGTATAAAACCACAATCACCACTAGATGTCAGTATAACACTAATCACCACTAGGTGTCAGTATAACACTATAATCACCACTAGGTGTCAGTATAACACTATAATCACCACTAGATGCCAGTATAACACCACAATCACCACTAGATGTCGGTATAACACTATAATCACCACTAGATGTCAGTATAACACCACAATCACCACTAAATGTCAGTATAACACTATCACCACTAGGTGTTAGTATAACACTATAATCACCACTAGATGCCAGTATTATACTACAATCACCACTAGATGTCAGTATAACACTATAATCACCACTAGTTGTCAGTATAACACCACAATCACCACTAGATGTCAGTATAACACTATAATCACCACTAGATGTCAGTATAACACTATAATCACCACTAGATGTCAGTATAACACCACAATCACCACTAGATGTCAGTATAACACTATAATCACCACTAGATGTCAGTATCACACTATAATCACTACTAGATGTCAGTATAACACTATAATCACCACTAGATGTCAGTATAATACCACAATCACCACTAAATGTCAGTATAACACCACAATCACCACTAGATGTCAGTATTACACCATAATCACCACTACACTGTGTTCCAAATTATTATTATGCAAATAATATTTCCTCCTATTTTCTCCAAATTACCTATCTGAATTGCAGTCATTGTTATTTTCCAGTCATCTACCAATCAGCGACGGGCACAGCATGGCAACGATGATGTCATAAAGGTTGCCATGGCGACGATGATGTCATAAAGGTTGCCTTGACCAATCAGCGACGGGCACAGTCTGCCGCGAATTCTGGAATCATCATTGTCCATATACTACGGGGACATGCATATTATAGAATACCCGATGCGTTAGAATCGGGCCACAATCTAGTACTGTATAATGGCCTCAAATGATGCTCCATACTGTATAATGGCCCCACATGATGCTCAACACTGTATAATGGCCTCACATGATGCTCCATACTGTATAATGGCCTCACATGATGCTCCATACTGCATAATGGCCACACATGATGCTCAATACTGTATAATGGCCCCACATGATGCTCAATACTGTATAATGGCCTCACATGATGCTCCATACTGTATAATGGCCTCACATGATGCTCCATACTGTATAATGGCCACACATGATGCTCCATACTGTACAATGGCCTCACATGATGCTCCATACTGTATAATGGCCGCACATGATGCTCCATACTGTATAATGGCCTCACATGATGATCCATACTGCATAATGGCCACACATGATGCTCAATACTGTATAATGGCCCCACATAATGCTCAATACTGTATAATGGCCTCACATGATGCTCCATACTGTATAATGGCCTCACATGATGCTCCATACTGTATATGGCGTGTCTTTTTAGAATGTAGCATGTCTGTTTACCTTGCGGCGATGCTCCATCATCACAAGGTAAATAACACGGTCCTATATATAGGGTGCAGCGATTCCAGATGAACACATCCGGAATCACCGCGTGTACAGAAGGGGGCGATTCTTTGGGCGGAGCGGGTTCTCCGTCCAAAGCACCAACAATCCGGACCGTGGACACGCACCCTTTGTCATATACTCCACATATCTGGCCTTTATGGAAGAGTGGCAAGAAGAAAGACATTTTTGAAAGCAAGCCATTAGAAGTTCTGTTTGCAATGTTGTAAAAATCCATGCAGGGAACACAGATAGCATGTGGAAGAAGGTGTTATGGTCAGATGAGACCAAAGTATAATTTTTTGGGCTAAATGCAAAAAATACCACTGTACAGTGGGTACGGAAAGTATTCAGATCCCTTTAAATTTTTCACTCTTTGTTTCATTGCAGCCATTTGGTAAATTCATAAAAGTTCATTTTTTTCTCATGAATGTAAACTCTGCACCCGACATGCTGTCCATTTCCTTGTGATCCTCCTTGAGATGGTTCTACTCCTCCATTGGAGTCCAGCTGTGTTTAATTAAACTGATAGGACTTGATTTGGAAAGGCACCCACCTGTCTATATAAGACCTCACAGCTCACAGTGCATGTCAGACCAAATGAGAATCATGAGGTCAAAGGAACTGGTCATGGAGCTCGGAGACAGAATTGTGGCAAGGCATAGATCTGGCCAAGGTTACAAAAGAATTTCTGCAGTACTCAAGGTTCCTAAGAGTATATTGACCTTCATAATCCTTAAATGGAAGAAGTTAGGGACCACCAGAAGTCTTCCTAGACCTGGCTGTCCAGAAAAACTGAGCAATTATGGGAGAAGAGACTTGGTGAGAGAGGTAAAGAAGAACCCCAAGATCACTGTGGCTGAGCTCCAGAGATGCAGTAGGGAGATGGGAGAAAGTTCCACAAAGTAAACAATCACTGCAGCCCTCCGCCAGTCAGGCCTTTATGGCAGAGTGGCCCGACGGAAGCCTCTCCTCAGTGCAAGACATATGAAAGCCCGCATAGAGTTTGCTAAAAAACACATGAAGGACTCTGAGACTATAAGAAATAAGATTCTCTACAAAGCAAACTTAGGCCTCCTTCAGACATCCTGATATTTCCGGTACTGAAAAAATCAGTACCAGTGTCATTCGTGTCCATGTGAATATGTGCGTAATCTGTGTGGCATCCATGTGCCATCTGTGTGCACCATCCGTGTGACACGTAGTGGAATAGAATGCAGAATAGAAATGACAGATGCTTAGGTGTTAAAAATGT
This sequence comes from Ranitomeya variabilis, assembly GCF_051348905.1. Taxonomy (NCBI): domain Eukaryota; kingdom Metazoa; phylum Chordata; class Amphibia; order Anura; family Dendrobatidae; genus Ranitomeya; species Ranitomeya variabilis. The sequence goes on along the minus strand of NC_135232.1, from coordinate 594,215,139 downwards.
GCAAAGAGATAGATAGATAGTGTGAGGCAGTGACCCCTGTTACATCTAGGGGGCGCTGTTTGTTCTCCCCAGGTTGTGCATGCAGACTGATGAAGTCCATAGGTGTGTATGGGAGTCACAGATTTCCGTTCCGGGTTTTCCATGTGGCTGAAGCCCACAGGTTTGTGTGTGTTAAAAGCCCTGCAGTAAGAGGTATGGGTGTGCCAGGTGTCAGGTGCAAAGTCAGGTGTCAGTCTGGTGTGTGCATGGAGGCACAGGCAAGAGGAGCCAGCACCCAGGGCAGCTGAATAGCCTGGCACCCGCAGCGTACACAGCTATGCAAGTCGTTCATGGTACTGGTATCGTATGTGGACAGTCCTGTGCCCGGAGGTGGATGTCCTGTGCCCGAAGGAGTCGGATATGGACAGTCCTGTCCCCGGAGGTGGATGTCCTGTGCCTGAAAGAGATGGATGTGGACAGTCCTGTGCCCGAAGGTGGATGTCCTGTGCCCGAAGGAGTCAGATATGGACAGTCCTATCTATGTATCTGTATGACATCCGTATGCAATGTGATTTTAACATGAGCTTTTACATACGGCAGTTCTCTCATTTACACAGGAGATCGAGGGCGTTGGGAAATTAGGTGTGGCAGTAAGTAACTTAGAACATTAAAGGAGTCTGTGCCTTTATTTCAATTAAAGGATTTTTTAATGGGTGTCTGTGTTTTCTTAACAATTTGACTATGAGGCTAGTAATGGGGGCATCTTATTGACGCCTCTCTATTACTAACTTCTGGGCTTGATGTCACAAATGATGACATCAACCCCCACAACTATTACACCATTTGCCATCGCTACAGGGCAAGTGGGAAGAGCGAGGCTAAGTGCCAGAATTGGCGCATCTTAAAGATGTGCCTTTTCTGGGGTGGCTGAGAGCTGATGTTTTTAGCCAGGGAGCAATATCCATGGCCCCTTCCTAGGCTATTAATATCAGCCCACAGCTGTCTGCATAGCCTTTGCTGGTTATTTATGCTAAGGGGACTCCATGTAATTTTTTTTGGGGTATGGTGTGTATTGTATATGGTGTATATTGTATATGTATGGTGTGTATTGTATATATATGTATGTTGTGTATTGTATATATACAGTATGGTGTGTATTGTATATGTATGGTGTGTATTGTGTATATATATGTGTGGTGTGTATTGTATATATACAGTATGGTGTGTATTGTATATGTATGGTGTGTATTGTATATATACAGTATGGTGTGTATTGTATTTGTATGGTGTGTATTGTATATATATGTATGGTGTGTATTGTATATATATACAGTCTGGTGTGTATTGTATATGTATGGTGTGTATTGTACACTCACCGGCCACTTTATTAGGTACACCTGTCCAACTTCTTGTTAACACTTAATTTCTAATCAGCCAATCACATGGCGGCAACTCAGTGCATTTAGGCATGTAGACATGGTCAAGACAATCTCCTGCAGTTCAAACCGAGCATCAGTATGGGGAAGAAAGGTGATTTGACTGCCTTTGAACGTGGCATGGTTGTTGGTGCCAGAAGGGCTGGTCTGAGTATTTCAGAAACTGCTGATCTACTGGGATTTTCACGCACAACCATCTCTAGGGTTTACAGAGAATGGTCCGAAAAAGAAAAAAAATCCAGTGAGCGGCAGTTCTGTGGGCGGAAATGCCTTGTTGATGCCAGAGGTCAGAGGAGAATGGGCAGACTGGTTCGAGCTGATAGAAAGGCAACAGTGACTCAAATCGCCACCCGTTACAACCAAGGTAGGCCTAAGAGCATCTCTGAACGCACAGTGCGTCGAACTTTGAGGCAGATGGGCTACAGCAGCAGAAGACCACACCGGGTACCACTCCTTTCAGCTAAGAACAGGAAACTGAGGCTACAATTTGTACAAGCTCATCGAAATTGGATAGTAGAAGATTGGAAAAACGTTGCTTGGTCTGATGAGTCTCGATTTCTGCTGCGACATTCGGATGGTAGGGTCAGAATTTGGCGTAAACAACATGAAAGCATGGATCCATCCTGCCTTGTATGGAGCATCTTTGGGATGTGCAGCCGACAAATCTGCGGCAACTGTGTGATGCCATCATGTCAATATGGACCAAAATCTCTGAGGAATGCTTCCAGCACCTTGTTGAATCTATGCCACGAAGAATTGAGGCAGTTCTGAAGGCAAAAGGGGGTCCAACCCGTTACTAGCATGGTGTACCTAATAAAGTGGCCGGTGAGTGTATATGTATGGTGTGTATTGTGTATACATATGTATGGTGTGTATTGTATATATACAGTATGGTGTGTATTGAATATGTATGGTGTGTATTGTATATGTATGGTGTGTATTATATATATATACAGTATGGTGTGTATTGTATATGTATGGGAGCCTCGACATCACAAGTCACTAGATACATGTCTGGCTCCATCTGAATCCCATCTAATCTTCTCAAAACGTCAGAAGTATCACGGAGGTAAGACGGAAGGGTATCCACCATGGGTCTTAAATAATGGCCAATCCATTTACACAGGGGATCACAGATATTATTCATCCCTGATACAATTGGCCTACCTGGAGGTGTAACTGCATCCTTATGGATCTTCGGAAGGAGGTAAATAGTTGCAATGGTAGGTTCATCAATCCAAAGTCCTCTTCTTTGTTCATCTTAATATCCCTCTATCTACAGCCTCCGATAATATAATCTGGAAACAGGTTTTTTTTTATGGATCCGGCAAAAAACGGATGAAACGTGTGGCAATCAAGCGCAATCCAGCGCTAATACAACTCTATGAGAAAAAAAAACAGATCCGGCGAAAAAAAAACAAAAACAGATCCGTTTTGTTCAAAACTTGCCAGATTATGCCTGACAGCAAAAACCTGATGTTTGAAAGTAGCCTAACTATCCATATATCTATCTACATCTATCCACTGCTATTAACCCTGTGTGTCCCCAATTTTTTACTATTGATGCAGCCTATGCGGCATCAATAGTAAAAAAATGTAATGTTAAAAATAATAAAAAAACAAAAAACCTGCTATACTCACCCTCGGTAGTCCGCCAAGCCGCTTGCGCCGGCGCCCTCTGTAACCATTTAACATTTCGTACTATTGGATTAATAATGGATAGGTGTCATAATTGACGCCTCTCCATTATTAACCTGGCTTAATGTCACCTTACAACAGCAAGGTGACATTAACCCTTCATTACCCCATATCCCACTGCTACACGGGAGTGGGAAGAGAGTGGCCAAGTGCCAGAATAGGCGTATCTTACAGATGTGCCTTTTCTGGGGTGGCTGGGGGCAGATGTTTTTAGCCAGGGGGGTCCTATAACCATGGTCCCTCTCTCGGCTATAATATCTGCCCTCAGTCACTGGCTTTCCCACTCTGGCGGAGAAAATTGCGCGGGAGCCCACGCCAATCTTTTTCCGGGATTTAACCCTTTAATTTAATAGCTAGAAACCCCAAATTTTACACAGAGACACTTGTTACATTAGTAAAGAGGAATATGTAATAAAAAAAGGATATGAGATGGTTTACTGTATGTAAACCATGTCTCATATCCTGTCGGGTTTGTGAAGGAGAGAGGAAAAGCCGGCAATTGAATTACCGGCTTTTCTGCTATCTAGCGCTGAATTAAATAAATATATATATATATATATATATATATATATATATATATATATATATATATATACTAGCTGTACTACCCGGCTTCGCCCGGGTTAATGACTGCTGTTAGCAAAATAGAATGTGTTAACAAAAATTTATTCTGCACACAAAAACCACAAAACAAATAGATAGAAATGTAATTATTAAAAGGCAAAAACTAAGCTAATAGAAGAATTTCACAACATATATTAGCTTTGTTATACTGAGAATGTCTTTGTTGCCTATATTAACCAATCAGAGCTCAGGTTAATTAACTGTAGCAAAATAGAAGCTGAGCTGTGATTGGTTGCTATTGGCAGCCTGATAAATCCCCAGCCAACAGGAAGCCCTCCCCCCTGGCAGTATATATAAGCTCACACATACACATAATAGACAGGTCATGTGACTGACAGCTGCCGTATTTCCTATATGGTACATTTGTTGCTCTTGTAGTTTGTCTGCTTATTAATCAGATTTTTATTTTTGAAGGACAATACCAGACTTGTGTGTGTTTTAGGGCGAGTTTCATGTGTCAAGTTGTGTGTGTTGAGTTGCGTGTGGCGACATGCATTTAGCGACTTTTGTGAGATGAGTTTTGTGTGGCGACATGCGTGTAGCAACATTTTGTGTGTCGAGTTGCATGTGACAGGTTAGTGTAGCAAGTTGTGTGCAGCAAGATTTGTGCATGGCGAGTTTTGCGCGTGGCGAGTTTTATGTGTGGTGCGTTTTGAGTATGTGCAAGTTTTGTGTGAGGCAACTTTTGCATGTGGTGCAACTTTTGTACATGTGGCAATTTTTCTGTGTGTGCAAGTTTTGCATGAGGGGAGTTTTCCATAAGGTGAGTTTTGCACGTGTGGCGAGTTTTGCGTGAGCCTAGTTTTGCATATGGCGAGTTTTGCATGTAGCGAGTTTTGCGCGTTGCGAGTTTTGAGTGGTGACTTTTGTGTTTCGACTTTTATGTGGCGATGTTGGTGTGTGTGTGGTGAAATGTGTGCTGAGGGTCGTATATGTGTTCAAGCACGTGGTAGTGTGTGGCGCATTTTGTGTTTGTGTTCATATCCCCGTGTGTGGTGAGTATCCCATGTCGGGGGCCCCACCTTAGCAACTGTACGGTATATACTCTTTGGCGCCATCGCTCTCATTCTTTAAGTCCTCATTGTTCACATCTGGCAGCTGTCAATTTTCCTCCAACACTTTTCCCTTCACTTTTTCCCCATTATGTAGATAGGGGCAAAATTGTTTGGTGAATTGGAACGCGCGGGGTTAAAATTTCACCTCACAACATAGCCTATGACGCTCTCGGGGTCCAGACGTGTGACTGTGCAAAATTTTGTGGCTGTAGCTGCGACGGTGCAGATGCCAATCCCGGACATACACACACACTAACACACACACATTCAGCTTTATATATTAGATATACCTGTATGTAATCTCCTGTATATAGTATATACCTGTGTGTCATCTCACCTATATATAGTATATATCTGTGTGTCATCTCCTCCTGTATATAGTATATACCTGTATGTCATCTCCTCCTATACATAGCATATACCTGTATGTCATCTCCTCCTGTATATACTATATACCTGTAGGTAATCTGCTCCTGTATATAGTATATACCTGTGTGTCATCATCTCCTGTATATAGTATATACCTGTGTGTCATCTCCCCTGTAAATAGTATATACCTGTGTGTCATCTCCTCCTGTATATAGTATATATCTGTGTGTCATCTCCTCCTGTATATAGTATATACCTGTGTGTCATCTCCCCTGTAAATAGTATATACCTGTGTGTCATCTCCTCCTGTATATAGTATATATCTGTATGTCATCTCCTCCTGTATTAGCCCTCGTTCACACGTTATTTGGTCAGTATTTTTACCTCAGTATTTGTAAGCTAAAGTGGCAGCCTGATAAATCCCCAGCCAACAGTAAGCCCACCCCCTGGCAGTATATATTAGCTCACACATACACATAATAGACTGGTCATGTGACTGACAGCTGCCGGATTCCTATATGGTACATTTGTTGCTCTTGTAGTTTGTCTGCTTATTAATCAGATTTTTATTTTTGAAGGATAATACCAGACTTGTGTGTGTTTTAGGGCGAGTTTCGTGTGTCAAGTTGTGTGTGTTGAGTTGCGTGTGGCGACATGCATGTAGGGACTTTTGTGAGATGAGTTTTGTGTGGCGACATGCGTGTAGCAACCTTTTGTGTGTCGAGTTGCATGTGACAGGTTAGTGTAGCAAGTTGTGTGCAGCAAGTTTTGCGCATGGCGAGTTTTGCGCGTGGCGAGTTTTATGCGTGGTGCCTTTTGAGTATGTGCAAGTTTTGTGTGAGGCAACTTTTGCATGTGTTGCAACTTTTGTGCATGTGGCAATTTTTCTGCGTGTGGCAATTTTTCTGCGTGTGCAAGTATTGCGTGTGGCGAGTTTTCCATGAGGTGAGTTTTGCACGTGTGGCGAGTTTTGCATGTGGAGAGTTTTGCGCATGGCGAGTTTTGAGCGGCGACTTTTGTGTTTCTACTTTTATGTGGCGAGGTTGGTGTATGTGTGGTGAAATGTGCGCTGAGGGTGGTATATGTGTTCGAGCACGTGGTAGTGTGTGGCGCATTTTGTGTGTGTGTTCATATCCCCGTGGTGGTGTGGTGATTATCCCATGTTGGGGCCCCACCTTAGCAACTGTACAGTATATACTCTTTGGCGCCATCGCTGTCATTCTTTAAGTCCCCCTTGTTCACATCTGGCAGCTGTTAATTTGCCTCCAACACTTTTCCTTTCATTTTTTCCCCATTATGTAGATAGGGGCAAAATTGTTTGGTGAATTGGAAAGCGCGGGGTTAAAATTTCACCTCACAACATAGCTTTGACGCTCTCAGGGTCCAGACGTGTGACTGTGCAAAATTTTGTGGCTGTAGCTGCGACGGTTCAGATGCCAATCCCGGACATACACACATACATACATACATACATACATACACACATACACACATTCAGCTTTATATATTAGATATATATATATACTAGATTGTGGCCCGATTCTAACGCATCGGGTATTCTAGAATATGCATGTCCCCGTAGTATATGGACAATGATGATTCCAGAATTCGCGGCAGACTGTGCCCGTCGCTGATTGGTCGAGGCAACCTTTATGACATCATCATCGCCATGGCAACCATTATGACATCTACGTCGATACTGTGCCCGTCGCTGATTGGTCGAGGCGAATTCGCGGCAGACTGTGCCCGTCGCTGATTGGTCGAGGCAACCTTTATGACATCATCGTCGCCATGCTGTGCCCGCCTGGCGGCCTCGACCAATCAGAGACGCGGGATTTCCAGGACAGACAGACAGACAGAGAAAAACCCTTAGACAATTATATATATAGATATATATGTGTCTCACTGACATAGACATATATATATATATATATATATACATATATATATATATATATATATATATATATATATATATATATATATATATATATATATACTAGATGGCAGCCCGATTCTAAAGAATCGGGAGTCTAGAATCCATATATACTTTATTTATTCAAATGTAAGAATAATACAATTAATAAATAGTAAGAAAGAACAAAAAATGGCTGCACTCACCAGCTCTTGACAATTCTTGACAGTACGGCACATTTCTGATTGGTCGCTCGCGGCAGGCGGCAACCAATCAGAAAAGTGCCACGCACCACGAAGGCATATATCTTTGTCCACCCTGAGCGGGTGTAGGACGCTGGTGACGTCACTTATCTCCGGACATTATCTCCGGACAAAGCCACGGAAGTTGGCACAAATTGCCGGAAGTAGTATTCTAGGCAATTATATATTAGATTGTCCTGTCACCAGCCATGTGTACGATTATCGGCCGAAAGCCTCTCTGGAACCAATAATCACCCCATGTAAAGGTATCTTTATAAGTTAAAGATTCAGAATACTATGACTTTTACCATATCCTGAACAGTCAAGTTTTTTATGAACCGTTAAGGTTTTCTGGTTGAAGTAAAAAAAACTCTGAGTGTTTACAGTTTGAAACCATAAAATGTTGAAAAATTATGTCATTCTTGAGTATATCACTCAATGGTGCTCATAAACGTGTCAAATTTTATCTATAATATACTTTAATATACAAGGATATCGAAAGGAGATATAAAAGGAGAGACAAGGGGCGCAGAGTCTAAGTGTAGATGTATATTCACAGCAAGAAATATATATTGTTGCACTCACCCTTTGGATGTCTTGTATGTATATTCAATTGATCCGTATGATGGATCCACGCCTTATAATATTCCGGTATGCAGCACTATTGCAGGAACTATGCCAGCCTTGATCCAAGGATTGCATGTGAATACAATGGTTAGAAAAGAAAAAAAAAAATTCCTTTCTTGGCGCTTCCGGAAGACTAGGATGATTTGAAGGTTGAGATAATTTGCTCAATACCAAATTTATTAGGACACTTTAATAAGAACAACGCGTTTCAGCCCACAACGGCCTTCATCAGGTATTATATGTGCTTTTACTTTAATATACGTTACTTTAATCTTTAATATACTTAAGAACAGGGCCCCAGACATCACACAGGGGGTCTGAAACACCGCACAGTGGTCCAAAATATCGCTGTGCTCTGCCTGGGGCCCCATATGCTGCCTGGGGCCCCTGTGCTCTGCCTGGGGCCCCATATGCTGCCTGGGGCCCCTGTGCTCTGCCTGGGGCCCCATGTTCTGCCTGGGGCCCCTGTGCTCTGCCTGGGGCCACTGTGCTCTGCCTGGGGCCCCATATGCTGCCTGGGGCCCCTGTGCTCTGCCTGGGGCCCCATATGCTGCCTGGGGCCCCTGTGCTCTACCTGGGACCACTGCGCTCTGCCTGGGGCCCCATATGCTGCCTGGGGCCCCTGTGCTCTGCCTGGGGCCCCTGTGCTCTGCCTGGGGCCCCATGTTCTGCCTGGGGCCACTGTGCTCTGCCTGGGGCCCCATAGGCTGCCTGGGGCCCCTGTGCTCTGCCTGGGACCACTGTGCTCTGCCTGGGGCCCCATATGCTGCCTGGGGCCCCTGTGCTCTGCCTGGGGCCACTGTGCTCTGCCTGGGGCCACTGTGCTCTGCCTGGGGCCCCATATGCTGCCTGGGGCCCCTGTGCTCTGCCTGGGGCCCCATATGCTGCCTGGGGCCCCTGTGCTCTGCCTGGGACCACTGTGCTCTGCCTGGGGCCCCATATGCTGCCTGGGGCCCCTGTGCTCTGCCTGGGGCCCCTGTGCTCTGCCTGGGGCCCCATGTTCTGCCTGGGGCCCCTGTGCTCTGCCTGGGGCAACTGTGCTCTGCCTGGGGCCCCATGTTCTGCCTGGGGCCACTGTGCTCTGCCTGGGGCCCCATAAGCTGCCTGGGGCCCCTGTGCTCTGCCTGGGACCACTGTGCTCTGCCTGGGGCCCCATATGCTGCCTGGGGCCCCTGTGCTCTGCCTGGGGCCACTGTGCTCTGCCTGGGGCCCCATATGCTGCCTGGGGCCACTGTGCTCTGCCTGGGGCCCCATATGCTGCCTGGGGCCCCTGTGCTCTGCCTGGGGCCCCATATGCTGCCTGGGGCCCCTGTGCTCTGCCTGGGGCCCCTGTGCTCTGCCTGGGGCCCCATGTTCTGCCTGGGGCCCCTGTGCTCTGCCTGGGGCCACTGTGCTCTGCCTGGGGCCCCATATGCTGCCTGGGGCCCCTGTGCTCTGCCTGGGGCCCCATATGCTGCCTGAGGCCCCTGTGCTCTGCCTGGGGCCCCTGTGCTCTGCCTGGGGCCACTGTGCTCTGCCTGGGGCCCCATATGCTGCCTGGGGCCCCTGTGCTCTGCCTGGGGCCCCATATGCTGCCTGAGGCCCCTGTGCTCTGCCTGGGGCCACTGTGCTCTGCCTGGGGCCCCATATGCTGCCTGGGGCCCCTGTGCTCTGCCTGGGGCCCCATATGCTGCCTGGGGCCCCTGTGCTCTGTCTGGGGCCCCTGTGCTCTGCCTGGGGCCCCTGTGCTCTGCCTGGGGCCCCATGTTCTGCCTGGGGCCACTGTGCTCTGCCTGGGGCCACTGTGCTCTGCCTGGGGCCCCATATGCTGCCTGGGGCCCCTGTGCTCTGCCTGGGGCCCCATATGCTGCCTGGGGCCCCTGTGCTATGCCTGGGGCCACTGTGCTCTGCCTGGGGCCCCATAGGCTGCCTGGGGCCCCTGTGCTCTGCCTGGGACCACTGTGCTCTGCCTGGGACCACTGTGCTCTGCCTGGGGCCCCATATGCTGCCTGGGGCCCCTGTGCTCTGCCTGGGTGTAGGACACTGGTGACGTCACTTATCTCCGGACATTAGCTCCGGACATTAGCTCCGGACATTAGCTCCGGACATTAGCTCTGGACAAAGCCACGAAAGTTGGCACAAATTGCAGGAAGTAGTATTCTAGGCAATTATATATTAGATGGGCATTTCCTGAAGGAAATACATGGTGCTTGAACAGCGCTACCAGCTTTACAGCAGCACTTTTCACACACGGGACTGGGGGGCGTGCTTACTTTTGCACCCGGGGCCGGGGGCGCGCTTACTTTTGCACCCGGGGGCGCACTTACTTTTGCACCCGGAGGCGCACTTACTTTTGCACCCGGGGGCGCACTTACTTTTGCACCCGGGGGCGCACTTACTTTTGCACCCGGGGGCGCACTTACTTTTGCACCCGGGGGCGCACTTACTTTTGCACCCGGGGGCGCACTTACTTTTGAACCCGGGGGCGCACTTACTTTTGAACCCGGGGGGCGCACTTACTTTTGAACCCGGGGGCGCACTTACTTTTGGTGGGCGGGGCTCCTCGGCCTCCGATTTGGTGGGCGGGGACCCTCGGCCTCCGATTTGGTGGGCGGGGACCCTCGGCCTCCGATTTGGTGGGCGGGGACCCTCGGCCTCCGATTTGGTGGGCGGGGACCCTCGGCCTCCGATTTGGTGGGCGGGGACCCTCGGCCTCCGATTTGGTGGGCGGGGACCCTCGGCCTCCGATTTGGTGGGCGGGGACCCTCGGCCTCCGATTTGGTGGGCGGGGCCCCTCGGCCTCCGATTTGGTGGGCGGGGCCCCTCGGCCTCCGATTTGGTGGGCGGGGCCCCTCGGCCTCCGATTTGGTGGGCGGGGCCCCTCGGCCTCCGATTTGGTGGGCGGGGCCCCTCGGCCTCCGATTTGGTGGGCGGGGCCCCTCGGCCTCCGATTTGGTGGGCGGGGCCCCTCGGCCTCCGATTTGGTGGGCGGGGCCCCTCGGCCTCCGATTTCGTTGGCGGAGCCCCTCGGCCTCCGATTTCGTTGGCGGAGCCCCTCGGCCTCCGATTTGGTGTGTGCTCTGCCTGGGGCCACTGTGCTCTGCCTGGGGCCACTGTGCTCTGCCTGGGGCCACTGTGCTCTGCCTGGGGCCCCATAGGCTGCCTGGGGCCCCTGTGCTCTGCCTGGGACCACTGTGCTCTGCCTGGGGCCACTGTGCTCTGCCTGGGGCCCCATATGCTGCCTGGGGCCCCTGTGCTCTGCCTGGGTGTAGGACACTGGTGACGTCACTTATCTCCGGACATTAGCTCCGGACATTATCTCCGGACATTAGCTCCGGACATTATCTCCGGACATTAGCTCCGGACAAAGCCACGGAAGTTGGCACAAATTGCAGGAAGTAGTATTCTAGGCAATTATATATTAGATATATATATATATATACCTATTCTATGTGTACACATTTATTCTACCTATTCTATTCTGTCAGTGTGATTTTACTGTACACCGCGCTGAATTGCCAGCTTTTCTAGAGAACACCGCTACGTATTTCTCGCAAGTCACAGGCATGGTCCGTGTGTAATCCGTAATTTTCTGGCCCCCATAGACTTTCATTGGCGTATTTTTTGCGCAAAATGCTGACAAACGCAGCATGCTGCGATTTTCTACGGCTGTACAAGACCGTATAATACAGATCAGTAAAATACGGCAGATAGGAGCTGGGCCATAGAGAATCATTGTACCGTATGCAATCCGTATTTTCTGCACCTCTCATACATCCGTAAAACAGTTTGACGCCGGCCTATGAGTTTCACTTTTTGTATTGAAGAACTGAAATAAATTAACTTTTTCATGATATTCTAATTTTGTGAGAAGCACCTGTATGTGCTCCATGGACAATGCTACTAGGTGTGTCTTGTGAGATGTCTGCAGGGCTTGAATAGCCATTTGAGGGTAAATATATCTGTGCTCGCTGTCAGCGAGTTACATGTTTGGAAGCCCAGATAATGGATATCAATGTGCCGCTTACAACACTCAGGAGCACTGCAAACCTGGAGAGGGGTATAGAGCTCACTGGTTGTTGCCAGTGATATGGAGGAAGGTGGAGGTGGAGAAGATCAGGACCCAGAAGTACATAGCTGGGTATCAGTTACAGGAAGTGGGAAAAGTGCCAGGGAGCGTGGTCCTGATCTGGCACAACCTAGTAAATCTGCCTGTTTGGCTGATATTAGGAATGAAAGCCCAGTATTGGGATCACTACAGCACCACATATAACCATGAGTCGGAACAGATGCGCCAAATTCTAAAGAAACATTGGGGCATATTGGGTTCCGATCCTTCCCTGGGCATCGCGCTGGGAAACTTCCCCCTAATGACCTCTAGGAGGTCTAAGAATTTAAAGGACCTACTGGTTCGGAGTCATTATGTACCAACCCTTAGGAACCCATTTGGGTCCAGAAGTCCTACCCCTGGGTCAATACCATGTGGCCATTGTCTTGCCTGTGTGGCACCCCAGGGTCCTGGTCGTCACAGTAGCATTGCTTTCCTCACGGGGAGTGTGATGTTACGTTTAGAAGCGATGAAGGAGGTCTTTTATCAGGCAATCACAATGCACACAACATGTTCACACTCCAGGCCACAAGGGGGAGCTTTTGATCCTATTTACTAGGTGATTCCCCTATATATATTGTGGTTTGGAGGAAAAGAGAGATCAGATTGTCAGAGAGACAGAAGAGAGCAGACGGACCTAGAGGGTCAGAACGTCTGAAGGGGCCGTGTAGTCTGAAGTACTACAGCTCCTAAGGAAAGAGACATACAGAAAGCCGAACATTGTTCAGTGAGCGTGAAGGAGAGCGAAGCACAGGAGAGTAACATCAGGGGAGACCAGCTACGAGCAGGCTGCCTTCCTCTGAAGCGCAGATAACCGGTAGCCGGACAACCGAGGTTGTAAGGGACTCTATGACACAGCAGAGACAGGCAGGACAGCTGAACTGCAAGTTACCTGTCCGCCGCACACACCTGAGACACAGTAACACATAGAGCCCGGGGTGTGCTAGAGCCCCTGTAAAAAGGCTCGAGTTACCTGTCATGCAGGTATTGTCCTATCCTGTATGGGGGACAGAGACGAACAGTGAGGACCTTATCAGAAGCCATAGGCAGTAAGGGACTACAACACCACTGCGCTAGAGAAAGGCTTTCATCTCCACCTGGTAAAGGGGAACTCCTGATTCGCTTCCAAACCGGCCGGACCCTGCCTGCCCTGTGATCCGGTACCCTGGACTGTGGCTGCTGAAGTCTTCAGTAAACGATGTAAAGAGACTGCAAACCTGTGTCCTCGTTCTTTACTGCACCATTCACCATCTTCCATCTACACACCGGGAGCCCTGGGGACATACTTCACCTGTGGGAAGGTATACCATCCAGCTGCCATAACATCACCCCAGAGGACCCCTTAAAGCAGCATCGGTCCCCACTGACCGAATACTACAGGTGGCGTAACGAACGTAAACTCTAGTCACCAAATCCCTTTAACCCTTTCGCGACATGCGCCGTACATGTACTGCGCATGTCGGGTCCCCTGCTTTGATGTGCGCTCCGGCGGTGAGCGCACATCAAAGTCGCGACATGTCAGCTGTTTTGTACAGCTGACATGTGCGCGCAATAGCGGCGGGTGAAATCGCTATTCACCCGCCGCTATTAACCTGTTAAATGCCGCTGTCAAATGCAGACAGCGGCATTTAACTACCGCATCCGGCCGGGCGGCCGGAAATGACGTCATCGCCGACCCCCGTCACATGATCGGGGGTCGGCGATGCATCAGGAAGGTAACCATAGAGGTCCTTGAGACCTCTATGGTTACTGATGCCGGCCTGCTGTGAGCGCCCCCCTGTGGTCGGCGCTCACAGCATACCTGCATTTCAGCTACATAACAGCGATCTGATGATCGCTGTTATGTAGCAGAGCCGATCGGGCTGTGCCTGCTTCTAGCCTCCCATGGAGGCTATTGAAGCATGGCAAAAGTGAAAAAAAAAGTTTTTAAAAATGTGAAAAAAATATTAAAAATATAAAAGTTTAAATCACCCCCCTTTCACCCCATCCTAAATAAAACAATAAAAAAAAAACAAACCTACACATATGTGGTATCGCCACGTTCAGAATCGCCCGATCTATCAATTAAAAAAAAGCATTAACCTGATCGCTAAACAGCGTAGCGAGAAAAAAATCCGAAACGCCAGAATTACGTTTTTTTAGGTCGCCGCGACATTGCGTTAAAATGCAATAACGGGCGATCAAAAGAACGCATCTGCTCCGAAATGGTATCATTAAAAACATCAGCTCGGCACGCAAAAAATAAGCCCTCACCCGACCCCAGATCACGAAAATTGGAGACGCTACGGGTATCGGAAAATGGCACTTTTTTTTAAACTTTTTTTTTAAGCAAAGTTTGAAATTTTTTTTCACCACTTGGATAAAAAATAACCTAGACATGTTAGGTGTCTATGAACTCGTAATGACCTAGAGAATCATAATGGCAGGTTAGTTTTAGCATTTAGTGAACCTAGCAAAAAAGCCAAACAAAAAACAAGTGTGGGATTGCACTTTTTTTGCAATTTCACCGCAGTTGGAATTTTTTTCCCGTTTTCTAGTACACGACATGGTAAAATCAATGATGTCGTTCAAAAGTACAACTCGTTCCGCAAAAAATAAGCCCTCACATGGCCATATTGACGGAAAAATAAAAAAGTTATGGCTCTGGGAAGGAGGGGAGCGAAAAACGAAAAAGGGCCGCGGCATGAAGGGGTTAAAGACTTTCCCCTTTTACATGGGCGCCTAGGGCCACGGACTGGGTTGCCATCGTGACATCGCCCTGTGAACACCGGACCCGGTACCTGGCGGGCGACTCACCTGTGCCAATGTCCTGCGCTGCTCCACCTTTCAGTCCTCTGATAGTAAGAGATATTTTAACATCTGCCAACGGATCTCATGTGGCAGTACTAACGTCATTTATTACGCCACATGTGGGTGTCCAAATATTTACCTTACCTCAAGGGAGCTGAGGGTGAGGGTGCGGAGCATGTGCGGGACATTGGCGCAGCCGAGAAGGTGTCCGATCCCTCTGACCTTAAGACTAGTCCACGCCACTTTCTACAATATCTGTAACTGTGACGGCAGAACTTTCATGGTCAGGGGGATTGATGTGTTACATCTTGGTATTGGGGGGGGAACTATAAGAAGATCCTGGCCCAGATGGAAACCAAATGGATGGTGATTCTGGATACTGTGACCCCGAGGGGTCTTAATGAGACATTGACATTTTCTCCCTTCCTGTGATAAAAATTCCCCATATTGAAGTACTATTTTCCATGTATATTCTCTGCTGGGCCATCCTACCCGGCCGGTCAGGTGTTGTGTGTTTTCACTTGTTTTTAGTTGTGGTTTTAAATTGTGGGTTTTTTTTTGTTACTCTTCTTTTTTAGAGAGTGTGACCATTTTTTTTTTTTATATGTTGTACCCATCGGACATTAACACCACATCTGATGTAACGGATACCTTCTGTGATACTGTACCCCGGATGGACCTTTACTACTAATGCAGTGCGGCGCACATATAACCCCTTAAAACTTCACTTTTAATAATTATTCAATATAAAACCCAAACCCAGTGTAAAGGAAAAAATATTAATTAGTCACAAAAGATGCAAAATAACCTATTAAGGTCCTAAATACACCTACTGCTCACACGTGCCTGTCTGTGGAGGTTGGCACCCTAAGAGACGATTTTTTGGCGCCCCCACTCAGCGCAGACTGCCCCTCTCTCCCCTGCAATATCCCTCTCAATGCAGGTAGGAAAACAATATAGGGAAAGTGCAGTGGTGAAAAAACTGTACGATGTAAACCATAATTGGGACCTGAACAGGTACCTCCATAAAATAAATGAAATTCCTAGCACAACGCACACATAATTGATTAAAAGTCCCCCTTAAAAATGTTATCATCCAGTGGTGACCAAGATAGTGCTCCAAACTATGTTTTTTCATGCCAGGAAAAAGTCAATGGTCTAACAGTAGGAAGTACTCCACTCAATAAATAACATCTACCATTACCTCCCCCATCAATCATATAATACCCCTAGACCAGTAAAGCATGAAAGAGCGACCACTGGAAAAAATCATAGGATAAACAATAAGGGTGAACTTAGCGTCTGCCGGTCTCTCCTCAACGCGTTTCCCCGTTCCCACGGTTCATCAGGAGGAAGCGATGCTAGTGATGCCGGATGCCGTTTAGATGTAAGGCATAAGCCGGCCGTGACAATATGAGCTTAAATAGCCCATAACGAACTGCGTGCCTAAATAAGCCACGCCCCTTACCCTACGGGGTCCCAGATAGATCACAAAGATGTATTACGTCCCCACATCAATAATCATCGATAACCATTCAAACGCTTCTCTTAAATGCCCCCATATATATGCAGCGGTATGCCCAGAAAATGCCTAATATAAAGCCTAATACAAAGCGTATGCAAATAACCCCCGGAGATGTATTGCACTCACCCGGGCATAAAGTGCGCATGTCTGAAACATCAGTGAAACGCAGCCAGCCTCCCTGCACTCTACTGCGTATCAAGAGGCGCCTGCACAATACCAATGCCGGGATGCCTATACACACAGCCCTGCCCATTCGTACTGTCAGATGCGCATGCCCGGAAGTCACAATAGAGCGCTACATCGTAATCAAGCTGCATGTGCCAGGGTGCGCCTGCGCACTATATACAGCATATTACCCCTAAACCAGGGCATCAATCACCCCATGCATTATGGCATAATTTGCGGCCAGCTAAACTAGATACTAGGTAGGCTAATTCCACGTTTTCTTAATAATAAATATTTCTCATACACACTGCGATATTAATGGGCATAAATGGTGCAATAATAATAAAGAAATCATACTTTAAGGACATAAACAACTTAAGATAAATATATGTATACTAGATGGCAGCCCGATTCTAAAGAATCGGGAGTCTAGAATCCATATATACTTTATTTATTCAAATGTAAGAATAATACAATTAATAAATAATAGTAAGAAAGAACAAAAAATGGCTGCACTCACCAGCTCTTGACAATTCTTGACAGTACGGCACATTTCTGATTGGTTGCCGCCTGCCGCGAGCGACCAATCAGAAAAGTGCCGCGCACCACGAAGGCATATATCTTTGTCCACCCTGAGCGGGTGTAGGACGTCACTTATCTCCGGACATTATCTCCGGACAAAGCCACGGAAGTTGGCACAAATTGCCGGAAGTAGTATTCTAGGCAATTATATATTAGATTTTAATGTTATCAGTGTTTACCTTTGAACGTTTATATTGTATTGTCCTGTCACCAGCCATGTGTACGATTATCGGCCGAAAGCCTCTCTGGAACCAATAATCACCCCATGTAAAGGTATCTTTATAAGTTAAAGATTCAGAATACTATGACTTTTATCATATCCTGAACAGTCAAGTTTTTTATGAACCGTTAAGGTTTTCTGGTTGAAGTAAAAAAAAATCTGAGTGTTTACAGTTTGAAACCATAAAATGTTGAAAAATTATGTCATTCTTGAGTATATCATTCAATGGTGCTCATAAACGTGTCAAATTTGATCTATAATATACTTTAATATACGTTACTTTAATCTTTAATATACTTAAGAACAGGGCCCCAGACATCACACAGGGGGTCTGAAACACCGCACAGTGGTCCAAAATATCGCTGTGCTCTGCCTGGGGCCCCATATGCTGCCTGGGGCCCCTGTGCTCTGCCTGGGGCCCCATATGCTGCCTGGGGCCCCTGTGCTCTGCCTGGGGCCCCTGTGCTCTGCCTGGGGCCCCATGTTCTGCCTGTGGCCCCTGTGCTCTGCCTGGGGCCACTGTGCTCTGCCTGGGGCCCCATATGCTGCCTGGGGCCCCTGTGCTCTGCCTGGGGCCCCATATGCTGCCTGGGGCCCCTGTGATCTGCCTGGGGCCCCATAGGCTGCCTGGGGCCCCTGTGCTCTACCTGGGACCACTGTGCTCTGCCTGGGGCCCCATATGCTGCCCGGGGCCCCTGTGCTCTGCCTGGGGCCCCATAGGCTGCCTGGGGCCCCTGTGCTCTGCCTGGGACCACTGTGCTCTGCCTGGGGCCACTGTGCTCTGCCTGGGGCCCCATATGCTGCCTGGGGCCCCTGTGCTCTGCCTGGGGCCCCATATGCTGCCTGGGGCCCCTGTGCTCTGCCTGGGGCCCCATGTTCTTCCTGGGGCCACTGTGCTCTGCCTTGGGCCCCATAGGCTGCCTGGGGCCCCTGTGCTCTACCTGGGACCACTGTGCTCTGCCTGGGGCCCCATATGCTGCCCGGGGCCCCTGTGCTCTGCCTGGGGCCCCATGTTCTGCCTGGGGCCACTGTGCTCTGCCTGGGGCCCCATAGGCTGCCTGGGGCCCCTGTGCTCTGCCTGGGACCACTGTGCTCTGCCTGGGGCCACTGTGCTCTGCCTGGGGCCCCATATGCTGCCTGGGGCCCCTGTGCTCTGCCTGGGGCCCCATATGCTGCCCGGGGCCCCTGTGCTCTGCCTGGGGCCCCATGTTCTGCCTGGGGCCACTGTGCTCTGCCTGGGGCCCCATAGGCTGCCTGGGGCCCCTGTGCTCTGCCTGGGGCCCCTGTGCTCTGCCTGGGGCCACTGTGCTCTGCCTGGGGCCCCATATGCTGCCTGGGGCCCCTGTGCTCTGCCTGGGGCCCCATATGCTGCCTGGGGCCCCTGTGCTCTGCCTGGGGCCCCATGTTCTGCCTGGGGCCCCTGTGCTCTGCCTGGGGCCACTGTGCTCTGCCTGGGGCCACTGTGCTCTGCCTGGGGCCCCATATGCTGCCTGGGGCCCCTGTGCTCTGCCTGGGGCCCCATATGCTGCCTGGGGCCCCTGTGCTCTGCCTGGGGCCACTGTGCTCTGCCTGGGGCCCCATAGGCTGCCTGGGGCCCCTGTGCTCTGCCTGGGACCACTGTGCTCTGCCTGGGGCCCCATATGCTGCCTGAGGCCCCTGTGCTCTGCCTGGGGCCACTGTGCTCTGCCTGGGGCCCCATATGCTGCCTGGGGCCCCTGTGCTCTGCCTGGGTGTAGGACACTGGTGACGTCACTTATCTCCGGACATTAGCTCCGGACATTATCTCCGGACATTAGCTCCGGACATTATCTCCGGACATTAGCTCCGGACAAAGCCACGGAAGTTGGCACAAATTGCAGGAAGTAGTATTCTAGGCAATTATATATTAGATACAAAAATACATCAAATATTTAAATAAAACCCACAATAAGGAGCATGTTCAAACATGCATGGACATGAAGTCATAGCGGCATAATTACTTATTCATGTTATATATCCTTGCAGGACATTCCGGGCATAACAGGTATCCCATCCCCCAACACATCCAGGGCTGCCACTAGAAATTTCGGGGCCCCATACTGGCAAAATTTTCGGGGCCCCCTTGAGACTACGCCCAGGCTCCACGCCAGCCCCGCCTCCACGCTCCACCCCTCAAACTGTCCACAGTCCCACCGCTCTCTCTTGGAAAAACTCCACTTCTCACCAATCACACATTGAGGGTACGTGTCCACCTTCAGGATGGCCGGCGGTTGCGTCGGAGCGGCAAACCCGCTCGGCGCTAAGCCCCGCCCCCTACTGTGACGCAATGATGCCAGATGTGTTCATTGCACACATCCGGGATCATCGCACCCCACACATAGGGCCCTGTGTTATAGCTTGCGGCGGCGCAGCTGCCGCAAGGAACACGGACATGCTGCGATCTTAAAAGAAGCGCCGCATGTCCGGAGTCGCAGGGCCGCCGGGTGCGTGTTACCACGCATAGTGGAGACGGGATTTCATAAAATCCCCTTCACTATGCTGGAACATCTGGACGCTGCGTGTTTGACGCTGTGGCCCCACGCAGCGTCAAACACGCAGCGTTTACTTAACGTGGACACATACCCTAACAGTTCCCATCACCAGATCACACATATAGCCGGCAGCTTTTGTTTTGGCCAAAAGATTTTGTAAGCCGCCACCATAACACGGTAGACTCTTTTGGTGAGGCCCTACTCTGCTGTAACCTATTAAATATTTGTTAAAATATGCAATACAATTTAGGTATATTTTTATTTATTTTTCAATTTTTAAAATGACCAATAATATCACATAAAAAGAACAAATACCGCTACACCATGACCAGATGACATATTACCACCACAGTGATCGAATAGTATCACATACAAGGGACAAATACCGCTACACCATGACCAGACCACATATTACCACCACAGTGATCGAATAATATCACATACAAGGAACAAATACCGCAACACCATGTCCAGACCACATATTACCACTAGTGTTGAACATTCCGATACCGCAAGTATCGGGTATCGGCCGATACTTGCGGGTATCGGAATTCCGATACCGAGATCCGATACTTTTGTGGTATCGGGTATCGGTATCGAAACAACATTAATGTGTAAAATTAAGAATTAAAATAAAAAATATTGCTATACTCACCTCTCCGACGCAGCCTGGACCTCACCGAGGGAACCGGCAGCGTTCTTTGCTTAAAATGCGCGCTTTTACTTCCTTCCGTGACGTCACAGCTTGTGATTGGTCGCGTGCCGCCCATGTGGCCGCGACGCGACCAATCACAGCAAGCCATGACGTAATTTTCAGGTCCTCAATGCCTAATTCTAGGCATTCAGGAATTTAAAATTACGTTCCGGCTTGTGATTGGTCGCGTCGCGGTCACATGGGCGACGCGACCAATCACAAGCCGTGACGTCACGGGAGGCAGGAGACGCGCGCATTTTTAAAATTACGTCACGGCTTGTGATTGGTTGCGTGCCGCCCATGTGACCGCGACGCGACCAATCACAGCAAGCCGTGACGTAATTTCAGGTCCTCAATGCAGAAATAGGCATCAGGACCTGAAATTACGTCACGGCTTGCTGTGATTGGTCGCGTCGCGGTCACATGGGCGGCACGCAACCAATCACAAGCCGTGACGTAATTTTAAAAATGCGCACGTCTCCTGCCTCCCGTGACGTCACGGCTTGTGATTGGTCGCGTCGCCCATGTGACCGCGACGCGACCAATCACAAGCCGCAACGTAATTTTAAATTCCTGAATGCCTAGAATTAGGCATTGAGGACCTGAAAATTACGTCACGGCTTGCTGTGATTGGTTGCGTCGCGGCCACATGGGCGGCACGCGACCAATCACAAGCCGTGACGTCACGGAAGGAAGTAAAAGCGCGCATTTTAAGCAAAGAACGCTGCCGGTTCCCTCGGTGAGGTCCAGGCTGCGTCGGAGAGGTGAGTATAGCAATATTTTTTATTTTAATTCTTTCTTTTACACATTAATATGGATCCCAGGGCCTGAAGGAGAGTTTCCTCTCCTTCAGACCCTGGGAACCATCAGGGATACCATCCGATACATGAGTCCCATTGACTTGTATTGGTATCGGGTATCGGTATCGGATTAGATCCGATACTTTGCCGGTATCGGCCGATACCGATACTTTCAAGTATCGGACGGTATCGCTCAACACTAATTACCACCACATAGTTACTGAATACTACAATTCTGATCAGTAATAAAAAAAAAAGCACCACACTATCACCATAAGTGCCATTATACACAGGAGATCTGTACTTAGTATGCAGTGTCTGTGTACAGATAATACAGTGATGACTGGTGACATTATACACAGGAGCTCTGTATATAGTATACAGTGTATAGTGTCAGTGTATAGGTAACACTGACTTACCAGTGACGTCTCTAGGTGAAGTCCTTCATCTTTCATCCAGCACAGACCGCCATCATGTCTTCCAGCCAGGACTCGTTTCTGCAGGAAATAACACAGTTATCTCGAGCTCCGCTTGTAGAACACATTACTTAATTTTTCCCAACTTCTACATTACACCACATGAAGAAAAAGAGGCGACATAGTGTCACTCTACACAGTAACAGGACCGCCCCCTCATTTAAAACAGTGTCCTCAAAAAATAAATACATCACTGCAGTAATAATATCCCTTAATTAGTCCCTATGGTAATAATATTCCCCATCCTGGCCCCCGTGTGTC
Source organism: Ranitomeya variabilis (assembly GCF_051348905.1). NCBI lineage: Eukaryota > Metazoa > Chordata > Amphibia > Anura > Dendrobatidae > Ranitomeya > Ranitomeya variabilis. The sequence continues at coordinate 594,193,084 of NC_135232.1, read as the reverse complement.
TCATTCCTGGCGTCAGCCATATGTTCTCCCATCCTGCCCTCATGAGTATCCATCCTGCCCCATATGATCTCCCCATCCTGCCCCATCTGTCTCCATCGTATCCATCCTGCCCCATGATCCTGCACAATCTGTCTCCAATTCTGCCCCCAGTGTCTCCAATCATGCCTCCTGTGTCTCCAATCCTTCCCCATCTGTCTCCAGTCATGCCCCCATGTCTTTCATCATACCCCATATCTCCATTCTGCTCCTGTGTCCAGCATCATAGCCCGTGTCCAGCATCATTCATAGCCCGTGTCCAGCATCATTCATAGCCCCTGTGTCCAGCATCATTCATAGCCCCTGTGTCCAGCATCTCTGCCCCTGTGTCCAGCATCTCTGCCCCTGTGTCCAGCATCTCTGCCCCTGTGTCCAGCATCTCTGCCCGTGTCCAGCATCTCTGCCCCTGTGTCCAGCATTCTGCCCGTGTCCAGCATTCTGCCCCCTGTGTCCAGCATCTCTGCCCCTTTGTCCAGCATACTGCCCCTTTATCCAGCATTCTGCCCCGTGTCCAGCATTCTGCCCCCTGTGTCCAGCATCTCTGCCCCTTTGTCCAGCATACTGCCCCTTTGTCCAGCATACTGCCCCTTTGTCCAGCATTCTGCCCCGTGTCCAGCATCTCTGCCCCTTTGTCCAGCATACTGCCCCTTTGTCCAGCATACTGCCCCTTTGTCCAGCATTCTGCCCCGTGTCCAGCATCTCTGCCCCTTTGTCCAGCATACTGCCCCTTTGTCCAGCATACTGCCCCTTTGTCCAGCATACTGCCCGTGTCCAGCATTCTGCCCCATGTCCAGCATCTCTGCCCCTTTGTCCAGCATACTGCCCCTTTGTCCAGAATTCTGCCCCCTGTGTCCAGCATTCTGCCCCGTGTCCAGCATTCTGCCCCCTGTGTCCAGCATCTCTGCCCCCTGTGTCCAGCATCTCTGCCCCCTGTGTCCAGCATCTCTGCCCCCTGTGTCCAGCATCTCTGCCCCGTGTCCAGCATCTCTGCCCCTTTGTCCAGCATTCTGCCCCGTGTCCAGCATTCTGCCCCCTGTGTCCAGCATTCTGCCCCCTGTGTCCAGCATTCTGCCCCGTGTCCAGCATCTCTGCCCCTTTGTCCAGCATACTGCCCCCTGTGTCCAGCATCTCTGCCCCTGTGTCCAGCATCTCTGCCCCCTGTGTCCAGCATCTCTGCCCCCTATGTCCAGCATCTCTGCCCCCTGTGTCCAGCATCTCTGCCCCCTGTGTCCAGCATCTCTGCCCCCTGTGTCCAGCATCTCTGCCCCTGTGTCCAGCATACTGCCCGTGTCCAGCTTTCTGCCCCAGCGTGTCCAGCGTTCTGCCCCGGGCCCCAGCGTGTCCAGCGTTCTGCCCCGGGCCCCACCCCCCTGGGATCGCCGCTCTCAAAAAAAACCAAAAACGAGTTCTTACCTTGCCATGCGCTTCTGCGGCGGGGAACCTCACTTCCTCCACGCAGGTGAAGGACGCACTCGCCGGCGGCTGACAATGACGTCAGACGCCGGCGAAGTGCGACTGCGCACTGCGGCCGCTCAAGTCAGCTGCCAGCCTCCGACTGGCTGGTGGCGGCTGTTAACTATTCATTAGTGTCCCGCAGGCCCGCCGCACCGGCAGGGGGGGGGGCCCGCAGCGCCGGCAGGGGGGGGGGCCCGCAGCGCCGGCAGGGGGGGGGCTCGCAGCGCCGGCAGGGGGGGGCCCGGTGAGCAGATTAGACGGGGCCCGATGCGGGCCCCCTCTGCTCACCGGGCCCCATACGCCAGTCATGGCTGTCATGCCCTGATGGCGGCCCTGAACACATCTATAGAAGGTGACACTAAATTCACTACAAGAAACATGTAAAAGAGAGGTTCTCATTGAGGCCCCTCGGGGACAGAGACTGCAGTCTAAATATCCACTCCGTCTCACGTCTCTGTATGATCTTATCCAGATCCCCCCCTCTAGTTTTCGGCCGTACTAACTCAATCATGCTAAACATGATTTCTTTAAGGTTTTTTCCATGATGACTATTCATGTGATGAGCCACGGGCGTATCCCGTCCGTGTCTGATGTCACCCAAATGCTCACCTACTCTTACCCTGAGCTCTCTCAGGGTCTTGCCTATATAGTCCATAGGGCATGTACAAGTTGCTTTATAGACCAGGCCACTTGATTTGCAATTACCAAAATCTCTTACCCCATAGATCTTCCCATTTGCTGCACTTTTAAACGTTTTACCTTGAGCCATAAACTCGCATTTGGTACAGTTACCGCATCTAAAGAAACCAAGGGGCCTTCTCTCCAGCCATGTCCCTGGTTTTGATGGTCTCTGGTACAAACTGTGTACCAAGCGATCCCCTATCGATCTTCCCCTCCTATATGTAATACTCGGTTTAGGAGGTATATATTTGCTCAAATTGGGGTCAGCCAGGAGAATCCCCCAATGTTTTCTGAAGATCTGATGTACCCTTTCGGACTGTCCATCAAAGGTGCCTATTAGCCTCACTATATTATTCTCTTGTTGGTTTATGGTGTCCTTCTGTCTAAAGAGGGACTGCCTCTCCATTCTTGATATTTCAAAAAATGGACCATCCAATACTTCACAGGGATAGTCCCTTGCTCTGAAGCGCTGATATAGGTCCCTCGCCTGTCTTCTAAAGACACCCTCATCCGTGCAATTTCTTTTAATGAGCATAAACTGGCCTTTTGGTATCCCTCTTTTCAGGGGGATCGGATGATGACTTGTCCATCTAAGTAGGCTGTTTGTAGATGTAGGTTTACGATAGGTACAGGTGTTAATACTCCCATCAGTTTCTTTAGAAATAGTCAAATCCAAGAAGTTAATACTCTTAATGTGGTATTCATAGGTGAAATACAGACCAATGTTGTTAAAATTAATGGTTTCCACAAAACGGTGAAGCTCCGCCTCTGGGCCAGACCAAAACACCAAGATGTCATCTATATATCTGGCCCAGAGGCTGATATACGAGTTCCACCATACTTCCTCCTCCCCAAACACTTGGGTTTCCTCCCACCAGCCCAGGAAGATGTTTGCATACGTGGGGTGTTGTGATTCGGTTCGTGGGCTCCCCCGGTGGTCTCTTGTGGTACTGGTGTCCTGCAAGCTTTGCCTTCTCAGTTCACCTGTTCCTATCAGGATGTGGGAGTATCCTATTTAACCTTGCTCCTCAGTCATTCTAATGCTGGCCATCAATGTATCCAGAGTGATTCTGTTGCATGTTCCTGCTCCCAGTTTTCTGCTCAGCTAAGTTGGACACTTTAGTCCTTAAGTCTATTTTTGTATGTTTTGTCCAGTTTGCACTTATGTGAATCTCTGCAGCTGGAAGCTCTTGTTGGGCTGAAATTACCACTCCGGTGTCATGAGTTGTCACATGAGTTAAGGTAATTTCAGGATGGTGTTTTGAAGGGTTTTGCTGCTGACCGCGAAGTCCTCTGTTGTATCTTTCTGCTATTTAGTTAGCGGGCCTCTCTGTACTAAATCTGCTTTCATACTACGTGTGTCTTTTCATCTGCTCTCACCGTTATTATATGTGGGGGGCTGCTATCTCCTGTGGGGACATTCACTGGAGGCAAGCCAGGACTGTGTTTTCTTCTACCAGGGGTAGTTAAGTTCTCCGGCTGGCGCGCGGCATCTAGAGACTACGCAGGAATGCCCCCTGGCTACTTCTAGTGTGGTGTGTAGGTTTAGCATCGCGGTCAGCTCTAGTTTCCATCACCCGAGAGCTTGTCCGTTTATTCTATGCTTCTGATGTTTCCTTGCCATTGGAAACCATAACAGTATGGCCAGCCCAAATGTTTAATCTATAGGCTGAAGCAGGAGAGAAAAGGAACTGTGTGAAACCTTTTTTTTTTTTTTTTTTTCCTTCCTCTGAAGTTGCACTCCAGCTCTAATTGCAGTCTCCTGTTTTCCTCTCCTCTTAACCCCTGAATGGCTCAGACTTTATCTGTTGAAATATGGATCCCCAGAGTCTGGCTACCAATTTGAATAATCTTGCCTTTAAAGTTCAGAATATACAAGATTTTTTGTTACATGCTCCTCGGTCTGAACCTAAAATTCCTATACCGGAGTTTTTTTCTGGAGATCGATCTTGTTTTCTAAATTTTAAATACAATTGTAAATTGTTTCTTTCGCTGAGATCTCATTCTGCTGGAGATCCTGCCCAGCAAGTAAAAATTGTTATTTCTTTACTGCGGGGTGACCCCCAAAATTGGGCATTTTCATTGGCACCAGGGGATCCTGCGTTGCTCAATGTGGATGCGTTTTTTCTGGCTTTGGGGTTGCTTTATGAGGAACCAAATTTGGAGATTCAGGCTGAGAAAGCCCTAATAGCCCTCTCTCAGGGGCAAGATGAAGCCGAAATATATTGCCAAAAATTTCGAAAATGGTCTGTGCTTACTCAGTGGAATGAGTGCGCTCTGGCGGCAATTTTCAGAGAAGGTCTCTCTGATGCTGTAAAAGACGTCATGGTGGGGTTTCCTGCGCCTACTGGTCTGAATGAGTCCATGACAATGGCAATTCAGATTGATCGGCGTTTACGGGAACGCAAACCTGTGCACCAGTTGGCGGTGTCTTCTGAAGAGGCACCACAGAGTATGCAATGTGATAGCTTTCTGTCCAGAAGCGAACGACAGATTTATAGGCGCAAAAATCATTTGTGCTTCTATTGTGGAAATTCTGCTCATATTATATCAGCATGCTCTAAACGAACAAAGAAAGTTGATAAATCCTCTGCTATTGGCACTTTGCAGTCCAAGTTTATTTTGTCTGTAACTCTAATTTGTTCGTTATCTTCTATTGTTGCGGATGCGTATGTGGATTCTGGCGCCGCTTTGAGTCTTATGGATTGGTCCTTTGCCAGGCGCTGTGGGTTTGATCTAGAGCCTCTGGAAGTTCCTATACCTTTAAAGGGTATTGATTCTACACCATTGGCTAGTAATAAACCACAATACTGGACACAAGTGACTATGCGTATGACTCCAGACCATCAAGAGGTGATTCGCTTCCTTGTACTGTATAATCTACATGATGTGTTGGTGCTGGGATTGCCATGGTTGCAAACTCATAACCCAGTCCTTGACTGGAAAACAATGTCTGTACTAAGCTGGGGATGTCAGGGAAATCATGGGGACACATCTTTGGTCTCCATTGCTTCATCTATTCCCTCTGAAATTCCTGAGTTTTTGTCTGATTATCGTGAGGTTTTTGAGGAATCTACTCTTAATTCTCTTCCTCCTCACAGAGATTGCGATTGCGCCATAGATTTGATCCCTGGCAGTAAATTTCCTAAGGGTCGTCTATTCAATGTGTCTGTACCTGAACATGCTGCCATGCGAGAGTATATTAGGGAGTCCTTGGAAAAGGGACATATTCGTCCTTCTTCGTCTCCTCTTGGAGCGGGGTTCTTTTTCGTAGCTAAAAGCGATGGTTCTTTGAGACCTTGTATTGATTATAGACTCTTGAATAAGATCACAGTCAAGTATCAGTATCCTTTGCCATTGCTGACAGATTTATTTGCTCGCATTGAGGGGGCGAAGTGGTTCTCTAAGATTGATCTTCGCGGTGCGTATAATTTGGTGCGAATTAAGCAGGGGGATGAGTGGAAAACCGCATTTAATACGCCCGAGGGCCATTTTGAGTATTTGGTGATGCCTTTTGGTCTGTCAAATGCCCCTTCGGTCTTTCAGTCTTTTATGCACAATATTTTCCGTGAATATCTGGATAAATTTATGATTGTGTATTTGGACGATATCTTGATTTTTTCGGATGACTGGGAATCTCATGTTCAACAAGTTAGGAGGGTTTTTCAGGTTTTGCGGACCAATTCTCTGTTTGTTAAAGGTTCAAAGTGTGTTTTTGGGGTTCAGAAGATTTCTTTTTTGGGGTACATTTTTTCCCCCTCTTCTATTGAGATGGATCCTGTGAAGGTTCAGGCTATTTGTGACTGGACGCAACCGACTTCTCTTAAGGGCCTTCAGAAATTTTTGGGCTTTGCTAACTTTTATCGTCGATTCATAACTGTTTTTTCTAGCGTTGTCAGGCCTTTGACTGATTTGACTAAAAAGGGTGCTGATGTTGCAGATTGGTCTCCTGCTGCTGTGGAGGCCTTTCGGGAGCTTAAGCGCCGTTTTTCTTCTGCTCCGGTGTTGTGCCAGCCTGATGTTTCTCTTCCTTTTCAGGTGGAAGTTGATGCTTCCGAGATCGGAGCGGGGGCGGTTTTGTCGCAGAAAAGTTCAGATTGTTCAGTGATGAGACCTTGTGCGTTCTTTTCTCGAAAATTTTCGCCCGCCGAGCGAAATTATGACGTCAGTAATCGGGAGCTTTTGGCGATGAAGTGGGCATTCGAGGAGTGGCGTCATTGGCTTGAGGGTGCTAAACATCAGGTGGTGGTCTTGACTGATCACAAAAATTTGATTTATCTTGAGTCGGCCAGACGTCTGAATCCTAGACAGGCGCGCTGGTCGTTGTTTTTCTCCCGGTTTAATTTTGTGGTTTCGTATCTGCCAGGTACTAAGAATGTGAAGGCGGATGCCCTTTCTAGGAGTTTTGAACCTGATTCCCCTGGTGATTCTAAACCTACGGGTATACTTAAGGATGGGGTGATATTGTCTGCTGTCTTCCCAGACCTGCGACGTGCTTTACAAGAGTTTCAGGCGGATCGGCCTGATCGTTGTCCGCCTGGTAGATTGTTTGTGCCGGATGAGTGGACCAATAGAGTCATCTCGGAGGTTCATTCTTCTGCGTTGGCAGGTCATCCGGGAATTTTTGGTACCAGAGATTTGGTGGCTAGGTCCTTTTGGTGGCCTTCCCTGTCTCAGGACGTGCGTACTTTTGTGCAGTCTTGCGATGTTTGTGCTTGGGCCAAGCCTTGTTGTTCTCGGGCTAGTGGGTTGTTGTTGCCCTTGCCTGTTCCTAAGAGGCCTTGGACACACATCTCTATGGATTTTATTTCTGATCTCCCTGTTTCTCAGAAGATGTCCGTCATTTGGGTGGTGTGTGACCGCTTTTCTAAGATGGTTCATTTGGTGCCCTTGCCCAAGCTGCCTTCCTCATCTGAGTTGGTGCCCCTGTTTTTTCAGAATGTGGTTCGGCTGCATGGTATTCCGGAGAATATCGTTTCCGACAGGGGATCCCAGTTTGTGTCCAGATTTTGGCGGGCGTTTTGTGCCAGGATGGGCATTGATTTGTCTTTTTCGTCTGCATTTCATCCCCAGACAAATGGCCAGACGGAACGTACTAATCAGACCTTGGAGACTTATTTGAGGTGTTTCGTGTCTGCTGGTCAGGATGACTGGGTCTCCTTTTTGCCGTTGGCTGAGTTTGCCCTTAATAATCGGGCCAGTTCTGCCACTTTGGTCTCCCCTTTCTTTTGCAATTCAGGGTTCCATCCTCGTTTTTCATCTGGTCAGGTGGAGTCTTCGGATTGTCCTGGAGTGGATACCATGGTGGATAAGTTGCATCGTATTTGGGGGCAGGTGGTGGACAATTTGGAGTTGTCCCAGGAGAGGACTCAACGTTTTGCTAATCGCCATCGTCGTGTTGGTCCTCGTCTTCGTGTTGGGGACTTGGTGTGGTTGTCCTCCCGTTTTGTCCCTATGAGGGTCTCTTCTCCTAAGTTTAAGCCTCGGTTCATCGGTCCTTATAAGATTTTGGAAATTCTTAACCCTGTGTCTTTTCGTTTGGACCTCCCGGCATCCTTTGCTATCCATAATGTCTTCCATCGGTCATTATTGCGGAGGTATGAGGTACCACTTGTGCCTTCTGTTGAGCCTCCTGCTCCTGTGCTGGTTGAGGGTGAATTGGAGTACGTGGTGGAGAAAATCTTGGACTCCCGTGTTTCCAGACGGAGACTTCAATATCTGGTGAAATGGAAGGGCTACGGTCAAGAGGATAATTCTTGGGTTACAGCTTCTGATGTTCATGCTTCTGATTTGGTCCGTGCCTTTCATAGGGCTCATCCAGATCGCCCTGGTGGTTCTTGTGAGGGTTCGGTGCCCCCTCCTTAAGGGGGGGGTACTGTTGTGATTCGGTTTGTGGGCTCCCCCGGTGGTCTCTTGTGGTACTGGTGTCCTGCAAGCTTTGCCTTCTCAGTTCACCTGTTCCTATCAGGATGTGGGAGTATCCTATTTAACCTTGCTCCTCAGTCATTCTAATGCTGGCCATCAATGTATCCAGAGTGATTCTGTTGCATGTTCCTGCTCCCAGTTTTCTGCTCAGCTAAGTTGGACACTTTAGTCCTTAAGTCTATTTTTGTATGTTTTGTCCAGTTTGCACTTATGTGAATCTCTGCAGCTGGAAGCTCTTGTTGGGCTGAAATTACCACTCCGGTGTCATGAGTTGTCACATGAGTTAAGGTAATTTCAGGATGGTGTTTTGAAGGGTTTTGCTGCTGACCGTGAAGTCCTCTGTTGTATCTTTCTGCTATTTAGTTAGCGGGCCTCTCTGTACTAAATCTGCTTTCATACTACGTGTGTCTTTTCATCTGCTCTCACCGTTATTATATGTGGGGGGCTGCTATCTCCTGTGGGGACATTCACTGGAGGCAAGCCAGGACTGTGTTTTCTTCTACCAGGGGTAGTTAGTTCTCCGGCTGGCGCGCGGCATCTAGAGACTACGCAGGAATGCCCCCTGGCTACTTCTAGTGTGGTGTGTAGGTTTAGCATCGCGGTCAGCTCTAGTTTCCATCACCCGAGAGCTTGTCCGTTTATTCTATGCTTCTGATGTTTCCTTGCCATTGGAAACCATAACAGTGGGGGCACAAGGGCTCCCCATCGCAGTACCCCTGAGCTGGTGGAAGTACTTCCCATCGAACAGGAAGTAGTTGTGAGTAAGACAGAATTGTAGGAGTTCCTCAATAAACAAGTTATGCTCCCTACACTCAACTGCTCTTGTCTGTAAAAAATGAAAAATGGCCTCTATCCCACATACATGTGGTATGCTGCTGTAGAGAGCCTCCACATCTATAGAAACCAACAGGGTATCTACTCCTACCGTAATTCCTTCCAATTGGTTAAGCAAATGTGACGTATCCCGTACGTATGAAGGCAAAGAGGTAACAAATGGTCTAAGGACTTTGTCCAAATAAAACCCGCTATTCTGCATTAACGAACCAATTCCTGCTACAATCGGGCGGCCTTTAAGGGGATTGGTGCCCTTGTGCAGCTTTGGTAGAGCATAGAAGGTAGGCTTCACTGGATTGTTTGGCATCAAGAACTTACATTCATTCTGGGATACCAAGCCCCCCTCCCTACCTCTAACCAAGATATCCAACAAGTCCTCAATATATCCCTGGGTTGGATCATGTTCCAGGGTTTCATATGTGTTATGGTCATCAAGCAAAGAATAGCACATTTTTAAATATACCTGCTGGTCCATAAGCACCAAATTACCGCCCTTATCAGAGGCTTTGATAATGACCTCCTTGTTATTCTTCAAGGTCTCAAGGGCCATATGTTCCTCTCTAGAGAGGTTCGAGCCACAATGTTGATTAAATCGTGGAATTTTGCAAAGATCCGCTTCCACCATTTTCATGAAAATATCAACACTAGTAATCTCACTGCAGGGCGGCATTCTAGTGCTTCTAGTCCTAAGATCTGTAAACGGTCCCTTCCCTCTCTCCTGTTCATTTTCCCTCAAAAGATCAGTCAAATTCCGTAACCCATCAATATCCTCTTCCGATAGACCCAGTCTTTTACACTGCTCCAAGTCATTCTTATGGAAGAACAGCTTCCATTTAAGGTTTCGGCCAAATAAATTTAGATCGTTAACCCACTGAAAAAAATTAAAAGCCCACGTTGGTACAAAATTTAGGCCCTTCTGCAGGACGGAATATTCTTCACTAGACAAATTATATGATGACAAATTAATAATTTGCCCTTGACTTAGAGCTGTCTTTTCCGAAGATCGTACCCTGTTGTCAACGGGCCTTGATCCAAAAAAGACTGCGATGATGAGGATAAGGACGGTACATTTGATGTCAGGCTTAGCTGAGTACCTCTCCCTCCACCTCTTGGTTTGTAGTGGCTCCTTGGTTGCCGCCATTTGCCCTTCCCGTATCTCCCCTTCCCCCGATAACCAGAGAAACCCTCCGTGCGTTCCGTATCAGAGGTGTCAATGTCTGATGAAGACACTTCCGAAACAACTCCCAACTGGAACTCGTAAGCCCGGTTTTCTTTAAACTCACTGAGATCCCGCAAAAATTGATTATGTTTGCGTTCTTTCAGATTCGTTTGAATCTTCTCCACAGATGTTTGTAATGTACTCTCTCGTTTCACAAATTCTGGATCTGATTTATGTTTTTGAACCTTCTCTATTAGGTTCCTCAATTTTGTAGAGGACTCTTCAAAGAGTCTCTGTTCTTCTTTTATCAGAAGTTGCATAAAACGAATTGAAGCTTCTGTGGACTCTTTGGTCCAAGCTACCAATAACTGGGGGTTCGTAGTACGAGGTGAGGGCTGTATATTAATACGTAACCCTTTGGGGACAATCTGATTCTTAATATAATTTTCTAGCCCCCTTACCTCCCACCACGATCTTATATTCTCCTTATAACCCCAGTACAGTTCTTTAAAGAGTGTTTTCAGAGGGGGGTTCTCTGTACTACTTGTGAGGAGTGTGCTGGTTGAGAACACCTGATTTGCGTCCTGAGCCCACAATTCTGTATTGATTGGTGCCGACAAGAAACTAGCCATGTCCTGAAAATCAAAATTGCTCAACAAAAAACAATATATTCAGGAGAAAATGATAAATGTGGCGCACATATAACCCCTTAAAACTTCACTTTTAATAATTATTCAATATAAAACCCAAACCGAATGTAAAGGAAAAAATATTAATTAGTCACAAAAGATGCAAAATAACCTATTAAGGTCCTAAATACACCTACTGCTTACACCTGCCTGTCTGTGGAGGTAGGCACCCTAAGGCCATGTGCACACGTTCAGGATTTTTAGCGTTTTTTTCGCGTTTTTTCGCTATAAAAACGTGATAAAAACGCGAAAAAAACGCTAACATATGCCTCCTATTATTTACAAGGTATTCCGCATTTTTTGTGCAAATATTGCGATTTTTTCCGCGAAAAAAATCGCATAGCGGAAAAAAAAGCAACATGTTCATTAAAAATGCGGAATTGCAGGGATTCCGCACACCTAGGAGTGCATTGATCTGCTTACTTCCCGCACGGGGCTGTGCACACCATGCGGGAAGTAAGCAGATTATGTGCGGTTGGTACCCAGGGTGGAGGAGAGGAGACTCTCCTCCACGCACTGGGCACCATATAAGTGGTCAAAAAATAAGAAATAAAATAAAAAATAGTCCTATACTCACCCTCGATGTCCCGCGCAGTGTTCCCGCCTCACCGCTGCACGCTGTCGCTTCGGTTCCTGTAGCTGATGTGCGGCGAAGGACCTTGCCGATGACGTCACTGTCCTGTGATTGGTCGTGAGCGGTCATGTGACCGCTCACGTGACCGTGACGTCACGGAAGGCCCTGTGCGCACAGACCAGCTATAGGAAGACGAACGGACGCCGCTGATGAGATGTCTGGGTGAGTATAACCATTTTTTATTTTTTTTATTATTTTTAAACATTCTATCTTTTACTATAGATGCGGCATAAGCTGCATCTATAGTAAAAAGTTGGTCACACTTGTCAAACAGTATGTTTGACAAGTGTGACCAACTTGTCAGTCAGTTTTCCAAGCGATGCTACAGATCGCTTGGAAAACTTTAGCATTCTGCAAGCTAATTACGCTTGCAGAATGCTAAAAAAACGCAAAAAAAACCGGAAAAAAAACGCAAAAAAAAAATGCGGATTTCTTGCAGAAAATTTCCGGTTTTCTTCAGGAAATTTCTGCAAGAAATCCGCAACGTGTGCACATGGCCTAAGAGATGATTTTTTGGCACCCCCACTCAGCGCAGACTGCCCCTCTCTCCCCTGCAATATCCCTCTCAATGCAGGTAGGAAAACAATATAGGGAAAGTGCAGTGGTGAAAAAACTGTACGATGTAAACCATAATTGGGACCTGAACAGGTACCTCCATAAAATAAATGAAATTCCTAGCACAACGCACACATAATTGATTAAAAGTCCCCCTTAAAAATGTTATCATCCAGTGGTGACCAAGATAGTGCTCCAAACTATGTTTTTTCATGCCAGGAAAAAGTCAATGGTCTAACAGTAGGAAGTACTCCACTCAATAAATAACATCTACCATTACCTCCCCCATCGGGTACACAGCCAATCATGGTAGATGTTATTTATTGAGTGGAGTACTTCCTACTGTTAGACCATTGACTTTTTCCTGGCATGAAAAAACATAGTTTGGAGCACTATCTTGGTCACCACTGGATGATAACATTTTTAAGGGGGACTTTTAATCAATTATGTGTGCGTTGTGCTAGGAATTTCATTTATTTTATGGAGGTACCTGTTCAGGTCCCAATTATGGTTTACTTCGTACAGTTTTTTCACCACTGCACTTTCCCTATATTGTTTTCCTACCTGCATTGAGAGGGATATTTCAGGGGAGAGAGGGGCAGTCTGCACTGAGTGGGGGCGCCAAAAAAATCGTCTTTTAGGGTGCCTACCTCCACAGACAGGCAGGTGTGAGCAGTAGGTGTATTTAGGACCTAAATAGGTTATTTTGCATCTTTTGTGACTAATTAATATTTTTTCCTTTACATTGGGTTTGGGTTTTTTATTGAATAATTATTAAAAGTGAAGTTTTAAGGAGTTATATGTGCGCCACATTTATCATTTTCTCCTGAATATATTGTTTTTTGTTGAGCAATTTTGATTTTCAGGACATGGCTAGTTTCTTGTCGGCACCAATCAATACAGAATTGTGGGCTCAGGACGCAAATCAGGTGTTCTCAACCAGCACACTCCTCACAAGTAGTACAGAGAACCCCCTTCTGAAAACACTCTTTAAAGAACTGTACTGGGGTTATAAGGAGAATATAAGATCGTGGTGGGAGGTAAGGGGGCTAGAAAATTATATATATTAAGAATCAGATTGTCCCCAATGGGTTACGTATTAATATACAGCCCTCACCACGTACTACGAACCCCCAGTTATTGGTAGCTTGGACCAAAGAGTCCACAGAAGCTTCAATTCGTTTTATGCAACTTCTGATAAAAGAAGAACAGAGACTCTTTGAAGAGTTCTCTACAAAATTGAGGAACCTAATAGAGAAGGTTCAAAAACATAAATCAGATCCATAATTTGTGAAATGAGAGAGTACATTACAAACATCTGTGGAGAAGTTTCAAACGAATCTGAAAGAACGCAAACATAATCAATTTTTGCAGGATCTCAGTGAGTTTAAAGAAAACCGGGCTTACGAGTTCCAGTTGGGAGTTGTTTCGGAAGTGTCTTCATCAGACATTGACACCTCTGATACGGAACGCACGGAGGGTTTCTCTGGTTATCGGGGGAAGGGGAGATACGGGAAGGGCAAATGGCGGCAACCAAGGGGCCACTACAAACCAAGAGGTGGAGGGAGAGGTACTCAGCTAAGCCTGACTATTGTGAACTCTGTGTTCAGGCTCCCTCTTGTGGTCACTGGTGGTATGGTGTGACTTTTGCTTTGGGCTCCCCCTGGTGGCTTTGTCTGTTATCCTGCTGGTCTCTGGCTATCAGCTGGTTCGTTATCCTCTGGGAGGTTCCTATATAGCTCTGTTTTACTTCCACTTGTTGCCGGCTGTCGATGTAATCAGTGCTACTCAGATTCCTTCTGACTACCTTGCTCCCAGTCCATCCAGGACAAGCTAAGTTTTGTTTGCTCATTTTTTGATCAGCAGTGTTTATCATGTTTTCTGTTCCAGCTTGCTAAAATGTAATTCCCTCCCTTGCTGGTTGCTCTAGTGGGCTGAGTTTCTCCCCACACACCGTTAGTTGGTGTGTGGGTTCTTGAAATCTCAGGATGGATATTTTGTAAGGGTTTTTTATTGATCGCATAGACCCCTGCTCTATTTTCTGCTTTCTAGTACTAGTGGGCCTCTTTTGCTGAATCTGATTTCATTCCTATGTATGTGCCTTCTTCTTACTTCACCGTTAATATTTGTTGGGGGCTTCTATATCTTTGGGGATTATTTCTCTGGAGGCAAGCGAGGTCCTTCTTTCTCTTTAGGGGTAGCTAGTTCCTCAGGCTGGCTCGAGACGTCTAGGAATTTTTTAGGCACGTTCACCGGCTACCTCTAGTTGTGTTGGATAGGTTCAGATTTGCGATCAGTCCAGTTACCATCTCCCTAGAGCTCGTCCTTAGTTTAATCACTTGCTGGTCTATTTGTGATCCTCAGCCACTAGGGATCATAACACCTGACATCAAATGTACCGTCCTTATCCTCATCATCGCAGTCTTTTTTGGATCAAGGCCCGTTGACAAAAGGGTACGATCTTTGGAAAAGACAGCTCTAAGTCAAGGGCAAATTATTAATTTGTCATCATATAATTTGTCTAGTGAAGAATATTCCGTCCTGCAGAAGGGCCTAAATTTTGTACCAACGGGGGCTTTTAATTGTTTTCAGTGGGTTAAGGATCTAAATTTATTTGGCCGAAACCTTAAATGGAAGCTGTTCTTCCATAAGAATGACTTGGAGCAGTGTAAAAGACTGGGTCTATCGGAAGAGGATATTGATGGGTTACAGAATTTGACTGATCTTTTGAGGGAAAATGAACAGGAGAGAGGGAAGGAACCGTTTACAGATCTTAGGACTAGAAGCACCAGAATGCCGCCCTGCAGTGAGATTACTAGTGTTGATATTTTCATGAAAATGGTGGAAGCGGATCTTTGCAAAATTCCACGATTTAATCAACATTGTGGCTCGAACCTCTCTAGAGAGGAACATATGGCCCTTGAGACCTTGGAGAATAACAGGGAGGTCATTATCAAAGCCTCTGATAAGGGCGGTAATTTGGTGCTTATGGACCAGCAGGTATATTTAAAAATGTGCTATTCTTTGCTCGATGACCATAACACATATGAGACCCTGGAACATGATCCAACCCAGGGATATATTGAGGAATTGTTGGATATCTTGGTTAGAGGTAGGGAGGGGGGCTTGGTATCCCAGAATGAATGTAAGTTCTTGATGCCAAACAATCCAGTGAAGCCTACCTTCTATGCTCTACCAAAGCTGCACAAGGGCACCAATCCCCTTAAAGGCCGCCCGATTGTAGCAGGAATTGGTTCGTTAATGCAGAATAGCGGGTTTTATTTGGACAAAGTCCTTAGACCATTTGTTACCTCTTTGCCTTCATACGTACGGGATACGTCACATTTGCTTAACCAATTGGAAGGAATTACGGTAGGAGTAGATACCCTGTTGGTTTCTATAGATGTGGAGGCTCTCTACAGCAGCATACCACATGCATGTGGGATGGAGGCCATTTTTCATTTTTTACAGACAAGAGCAGTTGAGTGTAGGGAGCATAGCTTGTTTATTGAGGAACTCCTACAATTCTGTCTTACTCACAACTACTTCCTGTTCGATGGGAAGCACTTCCACCAGCTCAGGGGTACTGCGATGGGGAGCCCTTGTGCCCCCACGTATGCAAACATCTTCCTGGGCTGGTGGGAGGAAACCCAAGTGTTTGGGCAGGAGGAAGTATAGTGGAACTCGTATATCAGCCTCTGGGCCAGATATATAGATGACATCTTGGTGTTTTGGTCTGGCCCAGAGGCGGAGCTTCACCGTTTTGTGGAAACCATTAATGTTAACAACATTGGTCTGTATTTCACCTATGAATACCACATTAAGAGTATTAGCTTCTTGGATTTGACTAGTTCTAAAGAAACTGATGGGAGTATTAACACCTGTACCTATCGTAAACCTACATCTACAAACAGCCTACTTAGATGGACAAGTCATCATCCGATCCTCCTGAAAAGAGGGATACCAAAAGGCCAGTTTATGCGCATTAAAATAAATTGCACGGATGAGGGTGTCTTTAGAAGACAGGCGAGGGACCTATATCAGCGCTTCAGAGCAAGGGACTATCCCTGTGAAGTATTGGATGGTCCATTTTTTGAAATATCAAGAATGGAGAGGCAGTCCTGTTATGATCCGGTGGTAGGATCTCCAAACTGACCTGACACATATGACCAGAATAAAGGACAAGTACTGGGGATTTGGAAACTATACTGACTGCAATCCTGATCCTATCCAAACACACTAAATGTAGCCGTGGAGCGTTCCTGAAATCCTAGACGCCACGTTCACAGCCTGAGAAACAGACTACCCCTAGAGAGAAAGCAAAGACCTCACTTGCCTCAGAGAAATATCCCCAAAGTTTTAGATAGCCCCCCACAAATAATAACGGTGAGTTAAGGGGAAAACACAAACGTAGAGATGAAACAGGTTTAGCAAATGAGGCCCGCTAATACTAGATAGGCAGATAAAGATAGGTGTCTGTGTGGTCAGTACAAAAACTATCAAAAGTAAACCACGCAGAGAATACAAGAACCCCCACACCGACTCACGATGTGAGGGGAGCACTCTGCACCCCAGAACTACCAGCAAGCAAAAAATCACATAAAAGCAAGCTGGACTGAACTCATAATATAATGAGAAACGTTTTCAAGGAAATAATGAGAAACTAAACAAGCAAACTTAGCTTCTCATAGCAGGAGACAGGTCACAAGGAATATTCAGGAGAGCACAGGATCAGGACTGAATACACCGACAGCAGGCGACAAGTATAGGTCCAGGTGAGTTAAATAGGCCCAGCCTAGCAGGAGATGAAACAGCTGAGCCAGCAAAGACCAGCCATATCGCTAAAGGCCACCAGAGGGAGCCCAAGAACAAACTCACACAGTACCACTCATGACCACAGGAGGGAGCCCGAGAACGGAATTCACAACAGTACCCCCCCTTGAGGAGGGGTCACCGAACCCTCACCGGAGCTCCCAGGCCGATCAGGACGAGCCAAATGAAAGGCACGAACCAAATCGGCCGCATGGACATCGGAGGCGACAACCCAGGAATTATCCTCCTGACCATAACCCTTCCATTTCACTAAGTACTGAAGTCTCCGTCTCGAAATACGAGAATCCAAGATCTTCTCCACCACATATTCCAACTCCCCCTCAACCAAGACCGGACCAGGAGGATCAACAGAAGGGACCACAGGCACCACATATCTCCGCAACAATGACCTATGGAACACATTATGGATGGCAAACGATGTTGGGAGGTCCAAACAAAAAGACACAGGGTTGAGGATTTCCAAAATCTTATAAGGACCGATGAAACGAGGCTTGAACTTAGGAGAGGAAACCTTCATCGGGACATAACGAGAAGACAACCATACCAAATCCCCCACACGAAGTCGGGGACCCACACAGCGACGGCGGTTAGCAAAGCGCTGAGCCTTCTCTTGGGACAAAGCCAAATTGTCCACCACATGGTTCCAAATCTGCTGCAACCTATCCACCACAGAATCCACCCCAGGACAGTCAGAAGACTCAACCTGACCCGAGGAGAAACGAGGATGAAAACCAGAATTGCAAAAGAAAGGTGAAACCAAAGTAGCAGAACTAGCCCGATTATTGAGGGCGAACTCAGCCAATGGCAAAAAGGTCACCCAATCATCCTGGTCAGCCGAAACAAAACATCTCAAATAAGTTTCCAAGGTCTGATTAGTTCGTTCGGTTTGACCATTCGTCTGAGGATGGAAGGCTGACGAAAAAGACAATTCAATGCCCATCTTAGCACAAAAGGATCGCCAAAATCTGGACACAAACTGGGATCCTCTGTCGGACACAATGTTCTCCGGAATACCATGTAAACGAACCACATTCTGAAAAAACAGTGGCACCAAATCGGAGGAGGAAGGCAACTTAGGCAAGGGTACCAAATGGACCATTTTGGAAAAACGATCACAAACCACCCAGATGACAGACATCTTCTGAGAGACAGGAAGATCCGAAATAAAATCCATGGAAATATGCGTCCAAGGCCTCTTCGGGACAGGCAAAGGCAAAAGCAATCCACTGGCACGAGAACACGAAGGCTTGGCCCGAGCACAAATCCCACAGGACTGCACAAAGGAACGCACATCCCGTGACAAGGAAGGCCACCAAAAGGATCTCGCCACCAAATCCCTGGTACCAAAAATCCCAGGATGACCCGCCAACACCGAAGAATGAACCTCGGAAATAACTCTACTGGTCCATCTGTCTGGGACAAACAGTCTCTCCGGTGGACAACGGTCAGGTCTATTGGCCTGAAACTCCTGCAACACCCGTCGCAGATCAGGAGAGATGGCAGACAAAATCACCCCCTCTTTGAGAACACCAGTCGGTTCAGAAACTTCCGGGGAGTCAGGTACAAAACTCCTAGAAAGGGCATCAGCCTTCACGTTTTTCGAACCCGGAATATATGAAACCACGAAATTGAAACGAGAGAAAAACAGCAACCATCGAGCCTGTCTCGGATTCAACCGTTTGGCAGACTCGAGATAAGTCAAATTTTTGTGATCCGTCAAGACCACCACACGATGCTTGGCTCCCTCAAGCCAATGTCGCCACTCCTCAAATGCCCACTTCATTGCCAACAACTCACGATTACCAACATCATAATTCCGCTCGGCAGGCGAAAACTTTCTTGAAAAGAAAGCACATGGTCTCATCACAGAGCCATCAGAACTTCTCTGCGACAAAACAGCCCCTGCTCCAATCTCAGAAGCATCAACCTCGACCTGAAAGGGAAGAGAGACATCGGGCTGGCGCAAGACAGGAGCCGAAGAAAACCAACGTTTCAACTCCTGAAAGGCCTCCACGGCCGCAGGAGACCAATTCGTCACATCAGAACCCTTCTTGGTCAAATCCGTCAAAGGCTTCACCACACTAGAAAAATTAGTGATGAAGCGACGGTAAAAATTAGCAAAACCCAAGAACTTCTGAAGACGCTTCACAGATGTAGGTTGAGTCCAGTCATGAATAGCCTGGACCTTGACCGGATCCATCTCGATAGTAGAAGGAGAAAAAATAAAGCCCAAAAAGGAAACCTTCTGGACTCCGAAGAGACATTTAGAGCCCTTCACAAACAAGGCATTGGCACGCAGGACCTGAAATACCATCCTGACCTGCTTCACATGAGACTCCCAATCATCAGAAAAGACCAAAATATCATCCAGGTACACAATCATAAATCCATCCAGGTACTCTCGGAAGATGTCGTGCATAAAGGACTGAAACACAGAGGGGGCATTAGAAAGCCCAAAAGGCATCACCAAGTACTCAAAATGGCCTTCGGGCGTATTAAATGCTGTTTTTCATTCATTGCCCTGCTTTATGCGCACAAGATTATACGCTCCACGAAGATCTATCTTGGTGAACCAACTGGCCCCCCTAATCCGGGCAAACAGATCGGACAACAGTGGCAAGGGATACTGAAATTTGACCGTGATGTTATTTAGAAGGCGATAATCTATACAGGGTCTCAGAGAACCATCCTTCTTGGCCACAAAAAAGAACCCCGCACCCAAAGGAGACGAGGACGGGCGAATATGTCCCTTCTCCAAGGACTCCTTTATATAACTCCGCATAGCGGTATGTTCTGGTACAGACAAATTAAAAGTCGTCCCTTAGGGAACTTACTACCAGGAATCAGATTTATGGCACAATCACAATCCCTATGAGGAGGTAGGGCACTGGATTTGGGCTCATCAAATACATCCTGGTAGTCCGACAAAAATTCAGGGACTTCAGAAGGAGTAGAAGAAGCAATTGACACCAAAGGAGCATCGCCATGAATCCCCTGGCAACCCCAACTTGACACAGACATTGCTTTCCAATCCAGGACTGGATTATGAGACTGCAGCCATGGTAGACCCAACACGACAACATCATGCAAATTATGTAGCACCAGAAAGCGAATTACCTCCTGATGTACAGGAGCCATGCACATGGTCAATTTAGTCCAGTACTGAGGTTTATTCTTGGCCAATGGTGTAGCATCAATTCCCTTTAGCGGGATAGGGAATTGTAAAGGCTCCAAGATAAAACCACAGCGCCTGGCAAATGACAAATCCATCAAATTCAGGGCGGCACCTGAATCCACAAAAGCCATAACTGAGTAGGATGACAGAGAGCAAATCAAAGTAACAGACAAAATGAATTTAGGTTGTACAGTACCAATGGTGACAGACTTGGTAAAACTTTTTGTGCGCTTAGAGCATGCTGAGATAACATGAGCAGAATCACCACAGTAAAAGCACAACCCATTTTGACGTCTGTAGTTTTGCCGTTCAACTCTGGTCAGAATCCTGTCGCATTGCATAGGCTCAGGTTTCTGCTCAGGAATTACTGCCAGATGGTGCACTGTTGTGAATTTGGTTTCTGGGCTCCCCCGGTGGTCACTTGTGGTACTGAACTTGTGTGTTTCATCGCCTCTGTTCACCTGTTTCCATCAGGATGTGGGAGTTGTCTATTTAGCCTTGCTCCTCAGTCATTTCTATGCCGGCCAACAATGTTACCAGAAGCCTTTCTGTTGCATGTTCCTGCTCCTAGACTACTATCAGCTAAGTTGGACTTGTAGTCCTAAGTTTGTTTTGCATTTTTGTTCCAGTTCTCTGTGTTTGAATATTTCTGAGGCTGGAAGCTCTTGTGAGCTGAAATTGCCACTCTGGTGTCATGAGTTGATATTAGAGTCTTAAAGTAATTTCAGGATGGTGTTTTGAAAGGGTTTTCAGCTGACTGTGTAGTTCCCTTTTCTGTCTTCCTACTATCTAGTAAGCGGACCTCAATTTGCTAAACCTATCTTCATACTTCGTATGTCAATTTCCTCTAAAATCACCGACATTATATGTGGGGGCTACTGTCTGCCTTTTGGGGAAAATTTCTCTAGAGGTAAGCCAGGTCTGTATTTTCCTCTGCTAGGGTCAGTCAGTTCTCCAGCTGGCGCTGGGCGTCTAGGGATAAAACGTAGGCACGCTACCCGGCCACTGTTAGTTGTGCGGTAGGTTTAGCTCACAGTCAGCTCGAGTTCCCATCTTCCAAGAGCTAGTCCTTTTGTATGCTTTACTACGGTCTCTTGCCATTGAGATCCACGACAGTGCACAGGTTTGCGTTCCCGCAAACGCCAATCAATCTGAATGGCCAAAGACATTGACTCATTCAGACCCGCAGGCGTGGGGAACCCCACCATGACATCTTTAAGGGCTTCAGAAAGACCCTTTCTGAAAATCGCCGCCAAGGCGCACTCATTCCATTGAGTGAGCACAGACCACTTCCTAAACTTCTGACAGTAAATCTCTGCTTCATCTTGACCCTGAGAGAGAGCCAGCAAAACCTTCTCTGCTTGATCTACCAGATTAGGTTCCTCATAAAGCACTCCAAGCGCCAGAAAAAACGCATCCACATTTAGCAATGCAGGATCTCCTGGCGCCAGAGAGAATGCCCAATCTTGAGGGTCACCACGTAACAAAGAAATGACAATTTTAACTTGCTGAACAGAGTCACCAGAGGAGCGAGGTCTCAGAGAAAGGAACAACTTACAATTATTCTTAAAGTTCAAAAACCTAGATCTATCTCCGGAGAACAGTTCAGGAATTGGTATTTTAGGCATAGGACTGCGGACTACATAATCCTGAATGCCCTGCACCCTTGCAGTGAGATGATCCACACTAGAAGACAGACTCTGAATGTCCATATCTGCAACTGAATTCAGAACCACCCAAAGATTAAGGGGAGGGGAGAAGCTAAACACAGTGCAGAGGAAAAAAAAAATGACCTTAAGATTTCTCTTCTCCCTCTTCTGCTGCATTAACACTTTTCGGCCTGCTGTACTGTTATGATCCGGTGGTAGGATCTCCAAACTGACCTGACACATATGACCAGAATATAGGACAAGTTCTGGGGATGTGGAAACTATACTGACCGCAATCCTGATCCTATCCAAACACACTAAAGGTAGCCGTGGAGCGTTCCTGAAATCCTAGACGCCACGTTCACAGCCTGAGAAACAGACTACCCCTAGAGAGAAAGCAAAGACCTCACTTGCCTCAGAGAAATATCCCCAAAGTTTTAGATAGCCCCCCACAAATAATAACGGTGAGTTAAGGGGAAAACACAAACGTAGAGATGAAACAGGTTTAGCAAATGAGGCCCGCTAATACTAGATAGGCAGATAAAGATAGGTGTCTGTGCGGACAGTACAAAAACTATCAAAAGTAAACCACGCAGAGAATACAAGAACCCCCACACCGACTCACGATGTGAGGGGAGCACTCTGCACCCCAGAACTACCAGCAAGCAAAAAATCACATAAAAGCAAGCTGGACTGAACTCATAATATAATGAGAAACGTTTTCAAGGAAATAATGAGAAACTAAACAAGCAAACTTAGCTTCTCATAGCAGGAGACAGGTCACAAGGAATATTCAGGAGAGCACAGGATCAGGACTGAATACACCGACAGCAGGCGACAAGTATAGGTCCAGGTGAGTTAAATAGGCCCAGCCTAGCAGGAGATGAAACAGCTGAGCCAGCAAAGACCAGCCATATCGCTAAAGGCCACCAGAGGGAGCCCAAGAAGAAAACTCACACAGTACCACTCATGACCACAGGAGGGAGCCCGAGAACGGAATTCACAACACAGTCCCTCTTTAGACAGAAGGACACCATAAACCAACAAGAGAATAATATAGTGAGGCTAATAGGCACCTTTAATGGACAGTCCGAAAGGGTACATCAGATCTTCAGAAAACATTGGGGGATTCTCCTGGCTGACCCCAATTTGAGCAAATATATACCTCCTAAGCCGAGTATTACATATAGGAGGGGAAGATCGATAGGGGATCGCTTGGTACACAGTTTGTACCAGAGACCATCAAAACCAGGGACATGGCTGGAGAGAAGGCCCCTTGGTTTCTTTAGATGCGGTAACTGTACCAAATGCGAGTTTATGGCTCAAGGTAAAATGTTTAAAAGTGCAGCAAATGGGAAGATCTATGGGGTAAGAGATTTTGGTAATTGCAAATCAAGTGGCCTGGTCTATAAAGCAACTTGTACATGCCCTATGGACTATATAGGCAAGACTCTGAGGGAGCTCAGGGTAAGAGTAGGTGAGCATTTGGGTGACATCAGACACGGATGGGATACGCCCGTGGCTCGTCACATGAATAGTCATCATGGAAAAAACCTTAAAGAAATCACGTTTAACATGATTGAGTTAGTACGGCCGAAAACTAGAGGGGGGGAGCTGGATAAGATCATACAGAGACGTGAGACGGAGTGGATATTTAGACTGCAGTCTCGGTCCCCGAGGGGCCTCAATGAGAACCTCTCTTTTACATGTTTCTTGTAGTGAATTTAGTGTCACCTTCTATAGATGTGTTGGGGGATGGGATACCTGTTATGCCCGGAATGTCCTGCAAGGATATATAACATGAATAAGTAATTATGCTGCTATGACTTCTGTTGTGAAATTGGATTTTGGGCTCCCCCGGTGGCCACTGGTGGAATTGAACTGGTGTGCATCATCCTCTCTGTTCACCTGTTTCCATCAGGATGTGGGAGTCGCTATTTAGCCTTGCTCCTCTGTCACTTCCATGCCGGTCAACATTGTAATCAGAAGCCTTTCTGTGCATGTTCCTGCTGCTAGACAACTCCCAGCTAAGTTGGACTTTAGTCCTTGTTTGTTTTTGCATTTTGTTCCAGTTCACAGCTGTAGTTTCGTTTCTGTGTCTGGAAAGCTCTTGTGATCTGAAATTGCCACTCTGATGTTATGAGTTAATACTAGAGTCTTAAAGTAATTTCAGGATGGTATTTTGATAGGGTTTTCAGCTGACCATGAAAGTGCCCTTTCTGTCTTCCTGCTATCTAGTAAGCGGACCTCAATTTTGCTAAACCTATTTTCATACTACGTTTGTCATTTCATCTAAAATCACCGCCAATATTTGTGGGGGCCTCTGTCTGCCTTTCGGGGAAATTTCTCTAGAGGTGAGCCAGGACTATATTTTCCTCTGCCAGGATTAGTTAGTCCTCCGGCCGGCGCTGGGCGTCTAGGGATAAAACGCAGGCTACGCTACCCGGCTACTGTTAGTTGTGCGGCAGGTTTAGTTCATGGTCAGTTTAGTTTCCATCCTTCCAAGAGCTAGTTCTTATGTTTGCTGGGCTATGTTCTCTTGCCATTGAGAACCATAACAGTTTGACCGGCCAAAAAAAAGGGTTAAATTAATTGACAGAGAAAGGAGAGAAAAGAGAAGTCTGCTGAAGATTTTTTTTTTTTTTTTTTTTTTCAGTTCTGAGTGTGCTTGTAATTGAATTTCTTGCAAGTCTGCCTATATTGCAGCCTTTCTCTCTCTCTCTCCTTCTAATCCTGGAATGGCTCTGTGTTCACCTGTTTAAAATGGATATTCAGAGTTTAGCTGCAGGTTTGAATAATCTCACCACGAAAGTTCAAAATTTTCAAGATTTTGTTGTTCATGTTCCTATATCTGAACCTAGAATTCCTTTGCCTGAATTTTTCTCGGGGAATAGATCTTGCTTTCAAAATTTCAAAAATAATTGCAAGTTGTTTTTGTCCCTGAAATCTCGCTCTGCTGGAGATCCTGCTCAGCAGGTCAGGATTGTGATTTCCTTGCTCCGGGGCGACCCTCAGGATTGGGCTTTTGCATTCGCTCCAGGGGATCCTGCGTTGCTCAATGTGGATGCGTTTTTTCTGGCCTTGGGGTTGCTTTATGAGGAACCTCAGTTAGAACTTCAGGCGGAAAAGGCCTTGATGTCCCTATCTCAGGGGCAAGACGAAGCTGAAATATACTGCCAGAAATTCCGTAAATGGGCTGTGCTTACTCAGTGGAATGAGTGCGCCCTGGCGGCGAATTTCAGAGAGGGTCTCTCTGATGCCATTAAGGATGTTATGGTGGGGTTCCCTGTGCCTGCGGGTCTGAATGAGTCCATGACAATGGCTATCCAGATCGATAGGCGTCTGCGGGAGCGCAAACCTGTGCACCATTTGGCGGTGTCTACTGAGAAGACGCCAGAGAATATGCAATGTGATAGAATTCTGTCCAGAAGTGAACGGCAGAATTTTAGACGAAAAAATGGGTTGTGCTTCTATTGCGGTGATTCAACTCATGTTATATCAGCATGCTCTAAGCGTACTAAGAAGCTTGATAAGTCTGTTTCAATTGGCACTTTACAGTCTAAGTTTATTCTATCTGTGACCCTGATTTGTTCTTTATCATCTATTACCGCGGATGCCTATGTCGACTCTGGCGCCGCTTTGAGTCTTATGGATTGGTCCTTTGCCAAACGCTGTGGGTATGATTTGGAGCCTCTTGAAACTCCTATACCCCTGAAGGGGATTGACTCCACCCCATTGGCTAGCAATAAACCACAATACTGGACACAAGTAACTATGCGGATTAATCCGGATCACCAGGAGATTATTCGCTTTCTTGTGCTGTATAACCTACATGATGTGTTGGTGCTTGGATTGCCATGGCTGCAATCTCATAACCCAGTCCTTGACTGGAAAGCTATGTCTGTGTTAAGCTGGGGATGTAAGGGGACGCATGGGGACGTACCTGTGGTTTCCATTTCATCATCTATTCCCTCTGAGATTCCTGAATTCTTGACTGAATATCGTGACGTTTTTGAAGAACCTAAGCTTGGTTCATTACCTCCGCACCGGGAGTGCGATTGTGCCATAGATTTGATTCCGGGTAGTAAATACCCTAAGGGTCGTTTATTTAATCTGTCTGTGCCTGAACATGCTGCTATGCGAGAATATATAAAGGAGTCCTTGGAAAAGGGACATATTCGTCCTTCGTCATCTCCCTTAGGAGCCGGTTTTTTCTTTGTGGCTAAGAAAGATGGCTCTTTGAGGCCGTGCATTGATTATCGGCTTTTGAATAAAATCACGGTTAAATATCAATATCCGTTGCCACTGCTGACTGATTTGTTTGCTCGCATAAAGGGGGCCAAGTGGTTCTCTAAGATAGATCTCCGTGGGGCGTATAATTTGGTGCGAATTAAGCAGGGGGATGAGTGGAAAACCGCATTTAATACGCCCGAGGGCCACTTTGAGTATTTGGTGATGCCTTTTGGTCTTTCAAATGCCCCTTCAGTCTTTCAGTCCTTTATGCATGACATTTTCCGTGATTATTTGGATAAATTTATGATTGTGTATCTGGATGATATTTTGATTTTTTCGGATGACTGGGACTCTCATGTCCAGCAGGTCAGGAGGGTTTTTCAGGTTTTGCGGTCTAATTCCTTGTGTGTGAAGGGTTCTAAGTGCGTTTTTGGGGTTCAAAAGATTTCCTTTTTGGGATATATTTTTTCCCCCTCTTCCATCGAGATGGATCCTGTCAAGGTTCAGGCTATTTGTGATTGGACGCAACCCTCTTCTCTTAACCCCTTAAGCCCCGAGGGTGGTTTGCACGTTAATGACCAGGCCAATTTTTACAATTCTGACCACTGTCCCTTTATGAGGTTATAACTCTGGAACGCTTCAACGGATCTTGGCGATTCTGACATTGTTTTCTCGTGACATATTGTACTTCATGTTAGTGGTAAAATTTCTTCGATATAACTTGCGTTTATTTGTGAAAAAAACGAATATTTGGCGAAAATTTTGAAAATTTCGCAATTTTCCAACTTTGAATTTTTATGCCCTTAAATCACAGACATATGTCACACAAAATACTTAATAAATAACATTTCCCACATGTCTACTTTACATCAGCACAATTTTGGAACCAAAATTTTTTTTTGTGACGGAGTTATAAGGGTTAAAAGTTGACCAGCAATTTCTCATTTTTACAACACCATTTTTTTTTAGGGACCACATCTCATTTGAAGTCATTTTGACGGGTCTATATGATAGAAAATACCCAAGTGTGACACCATTCTAAAAACTGCACCCCTCAAGGTACTCAAAACCACTTTCAAGAAGTTTATTAACCCTTCAGGTGTTTCACAGGAATTTTTGGAATGTTTAAATAAAAATGAACATTTAACTTTTTTTCACACAAAATTTATTTCAGCTCCAATTTGTTTTATTTTACCAAGGGTAACAGGAGAAAATAGACCCCAAAAGTTGTTGTACAATTTGTCCTGAGTACGCTGATACCCCATATGTGGGGGTAAACCACAGTTTGGGCGCATGGCAGAGCTTGGAAGCAAAGGAGCGCCATTTGACTTTTCAATGCAAAATTGACTGGAATTGAGATGGGACGCCATGTTGCATTTGGAGAGCCCCTGATGTGCCTAAACATTGAAACCCCTAACAAGTGACACCATTTTGGAAAGTAGACCCCCTAAGGAACTTATCTAGATGTGTGGTGAGCACTTTGACCCAACAAGTGCTTTACAGAAGTTTATAATGCAGAGCCGTAAAAATAAAAAATCATATTTTTTCACAAAAATGATCTTTTCACCCCCAATTTTTTATTTTCCCAAGGGTGAGAGAAGAAATTGGACCCCAAAAATTGTTGTGCAATTTGTCCTGAGTACGATGATACCCCATATGTGGGTGTAAACCATTGTTTGGGCGCAGGGCAGAGCTCGGAAGGGAAGGAGCGCCATTTGACTTTTCAATGCAAAATTGACTGGAATTGAGATGGGACGCCATGTTGCATTTAGAGAGCCCTTGATGTGCCTAAACATTGAAACCCCTAACAAGTGACACCATTTTGGAAAGTAGACCCCCTAAGGAACTTATCTAGATGTGTGGTGAGCACTTTGACCCAACAAGTGCTTCACAGAAGTTTATAATGCAGAGCCGTAAAAATAAAAAATCATATTTTTTCACAAAAATGATCTTTTCACCCCCATTTTTTTATTTCCCCAAGGGTAAGAGAAGAAATTAGACCACAAAAGTTGTTGTGCAATTTGTCCTGAGTACGACGATACCCCATATGTGGGTGTAAACCATTGTTTGGGCGCATAGCAGAGCTCAGAAGGGATGAAGCGCTATTTTACTTTTCAATGCAAAATTGACTGGAATTAAGATGGGATGCCATGTTGCGTTTGGAGAGCCCCTGATGTGCCTAAACATTAAACCCCCCCACAAGTGACACCATTTTGGAAAGTAGACCCCCTAAGGAACTTATCTAGATGTGTTTTGAGAGCTTTGAACCCCCAAGTGTTTCACTACAGTTTATAACGCAGAGCCGTGAAAATAATTTTTTTTTTTTTTTTTCACAAAAATGAAATTTAGCCCCCAGTTTTGTATTTTCACAAGGGTATCAGGATAAATTGGACCCTAAAAGTTGTTGTCCAATTTGTCCTGAGTACGCTGATACCCCCTATGTGGGGGGGAACCACTGTTTGGGCGCATGACAGAGCTCGGAAGGGAAGGAGCGCCATTTGGAATGCAGACTTAAATGGATTGGTCTGCAGGCGTCACGTTGCATTTGCAGAGCCCCTGATGTACCCAAACAGTACAAACCCCCCACAAGTGACCCCATATTGGAAACTAGACCCCCCAAGGAACTTATCTAGATGTGTTGTGAGAACTTTGAACCCCCAAGTGTTTCATTACAGTTTACAACGCAGAGCCGTGAAAATAAAACATATTTTTTTTCCCACAAAAATGATTTTTAGCCCCCCAAATTTTTATTTTCCCAAGGATAACAAGAGAACTTGGACCCCAGAAGTTGTTGTTCAATTTGTCCCTAGTACGCTGATACCCCATATGTTGGGGTAAACCCCTTTTTGGACGCACGGGAGAGCTCGGAAGGGAAGGAGCACTGTTTTACTTTTTCAACGCAGAATTGGCTGGAATTGAGATTGGACGCCATGTCGCGTTTGGAGAGCCCCTGATGTGCCTGAACAGTGGAAACTCCCCAATTCTACCTGAAACCCTACCCCTAACCTCACCCCTAACCGTTTACTGAACATTTTCTGACAGTCATAAGTGCCACGTATATAAGTGCCACGTATATAAGTGCCACGTATGTAAGTGCCACGTATGTAAGTGCCACGTATGTAAGTGCCACGTATGTAAGTGCCACGTATGTAAGTGCCACGTATTTAAGTGCCACGTATTTAAGTGCCACGTATTTAAGTGCCACGATATTTCAGTGCCACGTATTTCAGTGCCACGTATTTCAGTGCCACGTATTTCAGGCACTGAAAAATACGTGGCACTTAAATACGTGGCACTTAAATACGTGGCACTTAAATACGTGGCACTTAAATACGTGGCACTTATATACGTGGCCACTGAAATATCGTGGCACTTATATACGTATATACGTATATAAACGTATATTTCAGTGCCACGTATTTCAGTGCCACGTATTTCAGGTTAGGGGTAGGGTTAGGGTTTTTTGTTTTTTTCTTGTTTTCTTGTGTTTTTCTATAAAAACGCATGCGTTTTACCGCGTTTACATGCATTTTTTTCACACATGCGTTTTTTTAAAAAAACGCATGCAGATAAAAACGCAAGTGTGAAACCAGACTAAAAGACGCTTTTTATAGCAAAAAAGTTTTTGCGTCTCCACATTTTGAGACCTATAATTTTTCCACATTTTGGTCCACAGAGTCATGTGAGGTCTTGTTTTTTGCGGGACGAGTTGACGTTTTTATTGGTAACATTTTCGGACACGTGACCATTTTTTATCACTTTTTATTCCGATTTTTGTGAGGCAGAATAACCAAAAACCAGCTATTCATTAATTTCTTTTGGGAGAGGCGTTTATACCGTTCTGCGCTTGGTAAAATTGATAAAGCAGTTTTATTCGTCGGGTCAGTACGATTACAGCGATACCTCATTTATATCATTTTTTTATGTTTTGACGCTTTTATACGATAAAAACTATTTTATAGAAAAAATAATTATTTTGGCATCGCTTTATTCTCAGGACTATAACTTTTTTATTTTTTTGCTGATGATGCTGTATGGCGGCTCGTTTTTTGCGGGACAAGATGACGTTTTCAGCGGTAACATGGTTATTTATATCCGTCTTTTTGATCGCGTGTTATTCCACTTTTTGTTCGGCGGTATGGTAATAAAGCGTTGTTTTTTGCCTCGTTTTTTTTTTTTTTTTCTTACGGTATTTACTGAAGGGGTTAACTAGTGGGCCAGTTTTATAGGTTGGGTCGTTACGGACGCGGCGATACTAAATATGTGTACTTTTATTGTTTTTGTTTGTTTTTTTTAGATAAAGAAATGTATTTATGGGAATAATATTTTTTTTTATTATTATTATTTATTTAGGAATTTTTTTTTTTTTTTTTTTTACACATGTGGAAATTTTTTTTTTTACTTTCTTACTTTGTCCCAGGGGGGGACATTACAGATCGCTGATCTCACAGTGTGCACAGCACTCTGTGAGATCTCCGATCTCACTTACAGCCGTGCAGGCTGCAGCTTTCATCTGCAGCCTGCTCCGACCCGGAAGTGCTCCCTGCAGGACCCGGATACAGCCCCTCGGCCATTTTGGATCCGGGGCCTGCAGGGAGAAGACGTTCGGTACGAGGTGAGTACATCACCTTGTACCGATCGTCTCAGGGAAGCCCGCAGGGAGCCCCCTCCCTGCGCGATGCTTCCCTGTACCGCCGGTACACCGCGATCATGTTTGATCGCGGTGTGCCGGGGGTTAATGTGCCGGGGGCGGTCCGTGACCGCTCCTGGCACATAGTGCCGGATGTCAGCTGCGATATGCAGCCGACACCCGGCCGCGATCGGCCGCGCTCCCCCCGTGAGCGCGGCCGATCGCGTATGACGTACTATACCGTCACCGGGAATTAAGGCCCACCCCACCTCGACGGTATAGTACGTCATACGGGATTAAGGGGTTAAGAGTCTTCAGAAATTTTTGGGCTTTGCTAACTTTTATCGTCGATTTATTGCTGGTTTTTCTGATGTTGTTAAACCATTGACTGATTTGACTAAGGAGGGTTTCTTCTCCCAAGTTTAAGCCTCGGTTCATCGGCCCGTACAAGATATTGGAGATTCTTAACCCTGTGTCCTTCCGTTTGGACCTCCCTGCATCTTTTTCTATTCATAATGTTTTTCATCGGTCATTATTGCGCAGGTATGAGGTACCGGTTGTGCCTTCCGTTGAGCCTCCTGCTCCGGTGTTGGTTGAGGGCGAGTTGGAGTACGTTGTGGAAAAAATCTTGGACTCCCGTGTTTCCAGACGGAAAATCCAGTATCTGGTCAAATGGAGGGGATACGGTCAGGAGGATAATTCTTGGGTGACTGCCTCTGATGTTCATGCCTCCGATTTGGTCCGTGCCTTTCATAGGGCTCGTCCTGGTCGCCCTGGTGGTTCTGGTGAGGGTTCGGTGCCCCCTCCTTGAGGGGGGGGTACTGTTGTGAAATTGGATTTTGGGCTCCCCCGGTGGCCACTGGTGGAATTGAACTGGTGTGCATCATCCTCTCTGTTCACCTGTTTCCATCAGGATGTGGGAGTCGCTATTTAGCCTTGCTCCTCTGTCACTTCCATGCCGGTCAACATTGTAATCAGAAGCCTTTCTGTGCATGTTCCTGCTGCTAGACAACTCCCAGCTAAGTTGGACTTTAGTCCTTGTTTGTTTTTGCATTTTGTTCCAGTTCACAGCTGTAGTTTCGTTTCTGTGTCTGGAAAGCTCTTGTGATCTGAAATTGCCACTCTGATGTTATGAGTTAATACTAGAGTCTTAAAGTAATTTCAGGATGGTATTTTGATAGGGTTTTCAGCTGACCATGAAAGTGCCCTTTCTGTCTTCCTGCTATCTAGTAAGCGGACCTCAATTTTGCTAAACCTATTTTCATACTACGTTTGTCATTTCATCTAAAATCACCGCCAATATTTGTGGGGGCCTCTGTCTGCCTTTCGGGGAAATTTCTCTAGAGGTGAGCCAGGACTATATTTTCCTCTGCCAGGATTAGTTAGTCCTCCGGCCGGCGCTGGGCGTCTAGGGATAAAACGCAGGCTACGCTACCCGGCTACTGTTAGTTGTGCGGCAGGTTTAGTTCATGGTCAGTTTAGTTTCCATCCTTCCAAGAGCTAGTTCTTATGTTTGCTGGGCTATGTTCTCTTGCCATTGAGAACCATAACAGACTTCATGTCCATGCATGTTTGAACATGCTCCTTATTGTGGGTTTTATTTAAATATTTGATGTATTTTTGTATATACATATATTTATCTTAAGCTGTTTATGTCCTTAAAGTATGATTTCTTTATTATTATTGCACCATTTATGCCCATTAATATCGCAGTGTGTATGAGAAATATTTATTCCCTTAAGAAAACGTGGAATTAGCCTACCTAGTATCTAGTTTAGCTGGCCGCAAATTATGCCATAATGCATGGGGTGATTGATGCCCTGGTTTAGGGGTAATATGCTGTATATAGTGCGCAGGCGCACCCTGGCACATGCAGCTTGATTACGATGTAGCGCTCTATTGTGACTTCCGGGCATGCGCATCTGACAGTACGAATGGGCAGGGCTGTGTGTATAGGCATCCCGGCATTGGTATTGCGCAGGCGCCTCTTGATACGCAGTAGAGTGCAGGGAGGCTGGCTGCGTTTCACTGATGTTTCAGACATGGGCACTTTATGCCCGGGTGAGTGTGAAGCGCCCCCACACCGCCGCAGGGCCGAGGGGTACCCGGAGCCGGGCCTCTGGGTCTCTGCTCTGGGGTTGTCACGGTGGCTGGACCCGGTCCGTGGCACTGTCCGTCAGTGGGGGACGTCCGGTGTAATAAGTGGTGATGCAACGGTGCAGTCGTGGGGTGCAGGTCGCGGTAAATAACGAGGACACCAGGTTGCAGTCTCTTTACCTCTTTACTGAAGATGTTAGAGACCTCAGTCCAGAGCGCTGTTAACTGGGTTTTCAGAGACCGGCCGGTCCAACGACACATCAGGAGTTCTCCTTACAGGTGGGAATCAGTATCTACCTTCTAGCGCTGGGTGTTGTAGTCCTTCCCTGCTGAGCTCCCGGGATAGTCCTCACAACTGTTTCTTTTCTGTCTCTACTGTTCTGTCTCCGTCCCCCAGATGATATGGTAGGACGCACCCGTATGACGGGGTAGGCCTGGAGTTCTTCCGGGACCCTAGAGTCGCCCCTCTCCCACAACTGCCTCCGTTGTCTGCTTAGGTGTTAAGTGAGACAGCCAACCTGTAATTAGCTGTCCTGCCGTGGTTTGCAACGTACTTAAAGTCTCTTACTTGCTCGGCGTTCCGGCCACCGACTGTTTGCGCCTCAGAAGGATGTTGCCTCGGTCTAACAGCAGGACCCCTTCTGGTATTTCTCCTTTTCTGTATTCCCGTTGTTTACTGGTTAGTTCTGCTCTGAGGAGTCTGCCAGGATCCCCATCCCTGACAGGTCCTCTCACTAGCTCTTCCCAGCTACTTCTCCCTATCTTCCTGTCCAACCCCCAGTTTTACCAGAGTTGTGAGGAGTGGCCTACTAGATAGGACCACCCCCCCTGGTGGCCGGAGTGTGAAGTGTGGTGTGAGTGTACCTGGTCAGAGAAACTCCTTAGTGCAATCAGACGTACCATAGCTCCCCATAGTGGCGGAGCCACAGTACTGCAATAACCAGGACTCTGGGGTGCTGCACTCCCCCCCGGTTAAATCCAGTACTCCGGGACTGGGAAAACAAGAACAATAATACATGTTAACAGAAAACACACAAATTTTTGAAATAGCATAACAATTGAACATAACAATGCTTCCCTTTACGGGAGGTGAGGATTCTTGAACGTTGCAAAAGTTAGGTCATGCACAGTTTATGACTCTCAGTTCAGTGGTTAAAACAGCGGGGACCCCGGGTAAACAAAGGGGCCCCCTTTTTGAAGGGTTTTGAGCAATTCACCGTCCATTACTCTATTGTCCATTTAAAACCTGTAACAAAAAGATATATATACAAACATTTTCAATTAAATAGCAGCCCTTATTAATACCTCCAAGTTTTGTAGCGGAGGGGGGTTTGATTTTGAGTGCTGCGTGTGGACCTTCGCAGCGCAGGGGTTGCTATTGGCCTAACAGGGCCCGCTATGCTTGCTACCGCTGGTGTAGTGCGCTGTCTTCTAACTACACTTCTAGTGAGTCTGGGTAGCACTGGCAGGTTAGGGCTCTCAGAGCTGCAGTTATCAACAGTGGGTACAGCAGATTCACTGATAGCAGAGGGAGGACTTGCCGGTTCAACGGTTGGCAGGGCTTCATCAGGTAAGGCTTGTTGAGGTAGTGGAGCCAGATGATCTGGTACCACCATTGTTTCTGGCGGGTCTGGCTGTTGAAACATTACGACAGGTACCACAACGGCTTGGTTTATCTGAGTCCAGGACTGGGGAAAGTCACCAAGGACAGTATGGAACATTTTCTCCTTTTCCACCGGCGGGGAGATTTCTGGGGCCGTGCCCCTCTCTTTCAACTTATCGGGGCAGACCTTAAGGTGATCCCTGGATACCGCTGTCGAGGTCTCCCCTCTGTCCTTGCTGATGAGACAGACCTTAGTGTTGTCGAAGTCGGATGGCAAGATGGTATACGGTTCCGCTTCCCATTGGTCATCGAGCTTGTGTAACCTCCTCTTTCGTTTAAGCACTTGCTCACCAGGTGACAGGGGAATCGCAGGAGCATGTTGATTGTAGTCCCTTTCTTGTTTCTGCCTAGCCTGGGCGAGACTTCTCTCTACACACTCCTGTACTTCGCGGTATCTTCGCTGCCTTTCTGCATCCCAATCTGCATCCGGCGAGGTATCTTCGGGTACTAGGACCCCCATGTCCAGATCAACGGGTAACCGACTAGACCTTCCTCGCATCAGGTACGCTGGAGTACAGTTGGTGGAACTTACTGGGATGTGGTTGTATATATCCACTAAGTCAGGCAACTTTGTCGGCCACAGATTCCGTTCCTCCACAGGCAAGGTCTTCAATAAATCGATTACTACCTGGTTCATCTTCTCGCACATCCCGTTGGTTTGAGGGTGATACGGTGTAGTTCTGATCTTCTTACACCCGTACATCTGGCAGAATTCTTGGAACACTTCCGCTTCGAATGCAGGCCCCTGATCGGTCAGTACTTTCTCTGGGTAGCCATGGGGCCTACAAAAGTGCTGCTGGAAGGCCCTGGCGGCAGTCCTAGCTGTTAGATCCTTGACAGGCACAACCACCAAAAACCTGGAGTAGTGGTCCACGATGGTAAGGGCGTAGATATAGCCCGCCCGGCTAGGTGTCAGCTTCACATGATCCAGCGCGACCAGTTCGAGCGGCCGTTTGGTGATGATAGGCCGCAGGGGAGCCCGTTGACTGTCACGGTCCTTCCTGCGCAGACTACATGGACCACACTCCCGACACCACTTCTCAATGGTTCTCTTCATGCCAATCCAATAGAACCTCCCTCGGAGCAACTTCTCCAGCTTCTTCCATCCGAAGTGTCCGGCTCCATCATGGTAGGCTCCCAGAACCATGGGCGCATCTCGCCTTGGCACCACTATCTGCCACACCAATTCATGAGTACGTGGGTCGATGCTCCTCCTGCACAACTTGCCATCATGGATAAACAGTTTGCTTCTCCCCTTCCACAGCTGTTGGGTCTCTTGTGGATCATCTGGGCCAGGGTGCAAGCCAGCCTGCGTCAAGAGTTCCTTCACCTGACGGACCGCGGGGTCACTATCCTGGGTTTCTGCCCATCCGTGGTGGGGCAGGGGATTCAGCGTGGCATCCGGTTGGTTCTTGTGCCTGTTCTTCACATGGTGAGAGTTCTGAGTGGCTTTGGGGCGATGGAAGGCAGGCAGCTCCACTTCTTCAAGTGCCTCCGGGTCTTCTCCCACTTCTGGTAAATTGGGCATTCGGGACAGAGCATCGGCATTGGCATTCTGGTGCCCTGCCCGATATTTGATGGTGAAATCATAGTTGGACAGCCGGGCCATCCACCGCTGTTCCAAAGCCCCGAGTTTGGCAGTATCCAGATGCGTTAGCGGATTGTTGTCCGTGAAGACGGTGAATTTCGCAGAGGCCAGGTAGTGCTTAAACCTCTCTGTCACCGCCCAGACAAGGGCAAGGAATTCCAGTTTGAAGGAACTGTAGTTGTCAGGGTTCCTTTCCGTGGGACGGAGTTTCCTGCTGGCGTAAGCAATCACTCTTTCCTTGCCTTTCTGGACTTGAGACAGCACGGCTCCTAATCCCACATTACTGGCATCTGTGTACAGCACAAACGGTTGGTCGTATTCGGGGTAAGCCAGTACCTCTTCCCCCGTCAGCGCCGACTTCAAGCAGGTGAAGGATTCTTCCAGCTCCCCGTTCCAGTCAAAGGGGGTGTTCTTCCCCCTGGTCTTCTTTGGTTGGCCCACCAACAGGTTTTGCAAGGGTGCGGCCTTTTTGGTGAAGTCTTTAATGAACCTCCGGTAATAGCCTACCAGCCCGAGGAACTGCCGGACTTCGTGAAGGTCACTGGGCTTTGGCCAGTCCTTGATCACTGTGACCTTGTCAGGGTCTGGGGCCACTCCTTCAGCGCTCACCACATGGCCCAGGTACTGCACTTTAGGTTTCAGCAGATGACACTTGGACGGTTTCACTTTTAGGCCGAAGTTGGACAAGGCTTCAAACACCTCGGCCAGGTGCTTCAGGTGGTCTTCGTAGGTTTTAGAGAAGACTATGACGTCATCCAGATATAGCAGCACGGTTTCAAAGTTCAGGTGTCCCAGGCAGCTCTCCATCATGCTCTGGAACGTTCCGGGAGCATTGCACAATCCGAAGGGCATGTAGTTGAACTCACAGAGGCCCATTGGCGTCGTGAAGGCCGTCTTCTCTTTGTCCGCCTCCGCCACAGGAACCTGCCAGTACCCACTGGTGAGATCTAAGGTAGAGAAATAGTTAGCAGATTTTAAGGCAGCCAGAGACTCCTCTATCCTAGGCAGTGGGTATGCGTCCTTATGTGTAATGCGATTCAACTGTCTGTAATCAACACACATCCTCATTGTACCATCTTTTTTTTTAACAAGGACTAACGGAGCCGCCCAGGGGCTACAGCTGTCTCTCACCACCCCAGCCTCCTTCATTTCTCGCAACATGTCCTTGGCACACTGGTAATGAGCTGGGGGTACAGGGCGATATCTCTCTTTTATGGGTCGGTGATCGCCCGTGGGGATGTGATGTTGGACCCCTTTCACCTGCCCAAAATCTGAGGGGTGTTTGCTAAATACCTGCTCGTACTCATGTACCACTCTGTAAGCCCTCTGTATTTGATGAGATGGGGTAGAGTCAGTGCCCACATGCAATTCCCGACACCAGTCTTTCAAGTGCTCGGCAGAACCTTTGTTCTCCGTCACATTTGACGGGACCAAGGGTTCAGGTGTCTGTATTACACTATTATTGACAGTGAACAGTTTGGCGAGCGTGGTATACTTGGTTAGGTGGACCTCTTCCTCCCCACAATTGAGGACACGTACGGGCACTCTCCCCTGTCGGACGTCGACCACCCCCCGGGCTGTCAGAACAGTAGGCCTATTGTCTGAATATACAGGTTCTACCAAGGCCTGGTAGTCCTTACCCCTGAGGCCTATAGCTGCTCGACACCATATTAACATTTCACTTTTGGGGGGTATCGCGATGGGGTTTGAATCACTCACAGTGACACGACCAATCTCACCACCAGTCAGCTCTACCTGCTGTCTCTGCATCAGAGCTCTGATTTCCTTCTGCAGGGCACGTTGCTCACTGTGGCCAGCAGTTTCTGCCACCTGTTGCAACAAAACAATCACTTCTGCAAGACAATTTTCTATAACATTAGTACCCAGAGTCATCATGGGATTACATTCTCGACGATCAATATCTACAATCACAATCCCTTGGGCTTTCAATTCCACCCGCCCCACTTTGATGGTGACCTCCTTATACCCCACTTGTGGCAACGGCTGACCATTACTGGCGATTATGGTGAAATCATCGTCAGGGCCACGAGTAATATCAGCGTCCTCCCAATACCGTTTGTAGAGCACGTAAGGTATAGTCGTCACCTGAGAACCGGTGTCCAGCAAAGCATTCAAGGGGATTCCATCAATCACTACAGGGAGAACTGGTCGTCCTCCAATATACTTGGTTCTCCAATGCTGCGGGCCTGACCGTCCTACTCCTGGGGGTTGGCCCTTTGCCCCAGGGGTTGCTCGTTTAAAGGACAGTACCTTGCAAGATGGCCCACCTGGTGACAGCGGCGGCAGATGGGTCGTCCATCCGGGTGGAAGCGATCGTCGGGCCGGCTCCTAGTCGGTGGAGTCCTCCTCTGTCGCATCCAAGGGACATCCTCCAGGCTGGAAGCCAACTGGATCTTCTCTTTGGGGGCCTCCTGTAAGGACTGCACCGTCCGGGCCAGGGCAGCAACGCTCTTGGTTAGCTCTTGCATTTGGAGACGGAGTCCTGCAGGGGAGTCGTCCTCTAGGCTCTGGGCATCGGCCTCGGCGGCGACTGGGACATCCGATGCCACCTCCTGGTGGTATGTGAGAGCGGGGCGCCTGGGTGGTACTGCGCGGCTGGGCTGTCGCTCCTGCAATGCCTGGATAGCTTTATCTTTAAACTGCGCAAAAGTCAAGTCTGGATTTTGCATGGCTAGAAAGTGCAATTGGCCCCGCTGGTGAATGCATAGGAGCCCCTCAATGAACCGCTCCTTCAGGATTTTATCCTCATCCTGCATGCTGCCGGGGTCACTCTGCTTAATGGCCCGCATCGCTTCCTGGAGATTAAGGGCATAGTCCCGTAAGCTATCCTGCGGCCTCTGTTTGCATCCATAGAAAGTCAGTTTAATCTCTGTGGCAGTGCGAGTATCAAAGGTGGCTTTAAGCTTGGCAAAAATCTGTTGTGCAGTTCCTTTATCCTCAGCGGGCCAGGATTTCAATTCTCTAAGAGCCGCCCCAAAGAGTTGGCCAGTTATCATATGGACTTTCTGGGGCTCGGTTAGGGGATAGAACTCGAGCAGGCTGCAGAGCCCTTCTTTAAAGTCAGTGAACGTATGTGCCTCCCCAGAGTATCGTGGGAGCCAGGCCGCTCCGGGCAGGTAGGGCATGGAGAAGGGCATTATGGCTTTTGCATTAGCGGCAGTGTCCGACTGGCTGATGGGGGCAGCGGGTTCCGCGGCAGCCAGTGGTGGTATTAGGGCCGCGGCTTCGCCCGCCGCGGGGACCGGAGCTGCCCCTGTGTCCGCGGCTGCGACCCCCACCTCCTCTCCTCCCGACTCGGACATGGCCGTCCCTTCCTCCCACTAACCTGCTGGAGGTCGGAGTTCCTCTTCCGGGATTGGCGCCTCACCGCGCTTTCCGTTCCGCTCTTCTTTTGGCTGATCCCGCCCACGTAACTAAGGCTCCTCCCTCCGCGCGCGGCAATGGCGAATTTTGGCGGTAACTTTCCGCGGCAAGCAGCACAGTTCTCTCAATAAAGTACAGTCCAAGCACGATAAATCACAGTTCCAAGGCACACATGACCTGATTCTTCAGGCTTAAGTAGATCCTGTTTGTGACGCCAAGTTTGAAGCGCCCCCACACCGCCGCAGGGCCGAGGGGTACCCGGAGCCGGGCCTCTGGGTCTCTGCTCTGGGGTTGTCACGGTGGCTGGACCCAGTCCGTGGCACTGTCCGTCAGTGGGGGACGTCCGGTGTAATAAGTGGTGATGCAACGGTGCAGTCGTGGGGTGCAGGTCGCAGTAAATAACGAGGACACCAGGTTGCAGTCTCTTTACCTCTTTACTGAAGATGTTAGAGACCTCAGTCCAGAGCGCTGTTAACTGGGTTTTCAGAGACCGGCCGGTCCAACGACACATCAGGAGTTCTCCTTACAGGTGGGAATCAGTATCTACCTTCTAGCGCTGGGTGTTGTAGTCCTTCCCTGCTGAGCTCCCGGGATAGTCCTCACAACTGTTTCTTTTCTGTTTCTACTGTTCTGTCTCCGTCCCCCAGATGATATGGTAGGACGCACCCGTATGACGGGGTAGGCCTGGAGTTCTTCCGGGACCCTAGAGTCGCCCCTCTCCCACAACTGCCTCCGTTGTCTGCTTAGGTGTTAAGTGAGACAGCCAACCTGTAATTAGCTGTCCTGCCGTGGTTTGCAACGTACTTAAAGTCTCTTACTTGCTCGGCGTTCCGGCCACCGACTGTTTGCGCCTCAGAAGGATGTTGCCTCGGTCTAACAGCAGGACCCCTTCTGGTATTTCTCCTTTTCTGTATTCCCGTTGTTTACTGGTTAGTTCTGCTCTGAGGAGTCTGCCAGGATCCCCATCCCTGACAGGTCCTCTCACTAGCTCTTCCCAGCTACTTCTCCCTATCTTCCTGTCCAACCCCCAGTTTTACCAGAGTTGTGAGGAGTGGCCTACTAGATAGGACCACCCCCCCTGGTGGCCGGAGTGTGAAGTGTGGTGTGAGTGTACCTGGTCAGAGAAACTCCTTAGTGCAATCAGACGTACCATAGCTCCCCATAGTGGCGGAGCCACAGTACTGCAACAACCAGGACTCTGGGGTGCTGCAAGTGCAATACATCTCCGGGGGTTATTTGCATACGCTTTGTATTAGGCTTTATATTAGGCATTTTCTGGGCATACCGCTGCATATATATGGGGGCATTTAAGAGAAGCGTTTGAATGGTTATCGATGATTATTGATGTGGGGACGTAATACATCTTTGTGATCTATCTGGGACCCCGTAGGGTAAGGGGCGTGGCTTATTTAGGCACGCAGTTCGTTATGGGCTATTTAAGCTCATATTGTTGTAATGACCAGAGGTCCGAATAAGATCCAGTGAGTCACAAACCAAGACCAAGGCAGAAATCTCCAACTGTATTTACTCAAAGGCAAAATAATAAAGGTAATATGGATAATATTAAGGCAGATGCACCCCAAAGATACACTAGCTCAGCAGCAGCTGAAATCACTGTGCCACTCCAAGGTCTCTTGAGAACTGTATGCTACAAAAGACTAATAAGAAATTTACCTAACAGGGCAACTAAAAACAGGAACAAGTGTAAATTGAATGTATGTTATCAGGGGAGCCCCTGGAACGGCACACTGAGTATAACTTACACAACTCTAATATGAGATACACCTCTAAAGTAACAATTAAACACTCTGCGCAGGGATACCCGGGTATCTATGACTATTGGTACCGTATCCTGAGATAGATCTCCTCTCAGGCAGAAATCTGCACAGGCTGCAGCCAGTTCATATCTTCAGCGCCAATAAGTTACAGCAAGCTCCTCTTGTCTGATCGGCCGATGCCGAGCCCAAACGCCGGGGACTTAGTTAGTGGTCTCACGATGTTGTCCCTGCTTCTGTAGCTCCTAGGAATGCTTCCACGACAACCCGTCCGTTTCTGTATCAGCAGTCTGTCAGACTTGTTTCTCCACTTGATGCACAGGGAATCCACAGACTCTCAAACATGTAGTGGGTTTGCAGTAAAGTTTCAGTCTTTCAAAATAAAGGTTAGCTCCTCTCCAGAAAAACGTTAGGAACAAAAGGTCTCTCACAGAGTTGAACAAAAGGTTAGCTTTTCTCCAGGAAAACGTTAGCAATGAAAAGTCTCTCAATAGCTTCTTTTTCTCCAACAAACTCGCAGTAAAATCCACACACAGTCTCTTTGCTATATCACAGCAGCTTCTCCTCTTTCTTCCCGCCTTTCTCTCTCTCCTCTCACTTCCTTGTTTCACTTTACACACGAGATACCAGACCCCACCCCCCAGCACACATTGTCTCTCGGAGTCTTGCAGGGTCTGTTCTCTGCTGCAGCAGGCAAAAACCACAGGGTCCTAGTGCCCTCTCAGTGGGACTACAGTTCACCCTCTTACATTGTCACGGCCGGCTTATGCCTTACATCTAAACGGCATCCGGCATCACTTGCATCGCTTCCTCCTGATGAACCGTGGGAACGGGGAAACGCATTGAGGAGAGACCGGCAGACGCTAAGTTCACCCTTATTGTTTATCCTATGATTTTTTCCAGTGGTCGCTCTTTCATGCTGGTCTAGGGGTACTATATGATTGGCTGTGTACCCGATGGGGGAGGTAATGGTAGATGTTATTTATTGAGTAGAGTACTTCCTAATGTTAGACCATTGACTTTTTCCTGGCATGAAAAAACATAGTTTGGAGCACTATCTTGGTCACCACTTGATGATAACATTTTTAAGGGGGACTTTTAATCAATTATGTGTGCGTTGTGCTAGGAATTTCATTTATTTTATGGAGGTACCTGTTCAGGTCCCAATTATGGTTTACATCGTACAGTTTTTTCACCACTGCACTTTCCCTATATTGTTTTCCTACCTGCATTGAGAGGGATATTGCAGGGGAGAGAGGGGCAGTCTGCGCTGAGTGGGGGCGCCAAAAAATCGTCTCTTAGGGTGCCTACCTCCACAGACAGGCAGGTGTGAGCAGTAGGTGTATTTAGGACCTTAATAGGTTATTTTGCATCTTTTGTGACTAATTAATATTTTTTCCTTTACATTGGGTTTGGGTTTTATATTGAATAATTATTAAAAGTGAAGTTTTAAGGGGTTATATGTGTGCCACATTTATCATTTTCTCCTGAATAGATTGTTTTTTGTTGAGCACTACTAATGCAGTGCCTCAGGGTCCCGGTCGTTGCAGTGATGTCATTTTCTTCTAAGGGGAGTGATGTTACGTTTGGAGGCAATAAAGGAGATCTCTTTACCAGGTACCACATACATACAACACATTTCATACTCCACTCCACCGGGGGAGCTATGCTCCTATTTATTAGGGCACTCTTCTCAATTAGGTAAAACTGGTGGCCTGGAGAGGAAGTTAGGCAGTTGCTGACTGAGCTTCGGCTCAGGTAGTTGGTCCCTGACAGGGGTGGGATCCTGTCAGAAGCCTAGACAGAAGGACACGGAGCTGCGCCTGCCCCACGTGCGGCAGTTCCTAAGAAAGGACACAAAGAGAGAACTGTATTGTAGAGAGTGAGAAGAAGTCATAGCAAAAGGAGTGGAAACCAGAAGGAGATCTGCCCTGCACAGGCTGCCTCCTTCTGAGGCGCAGGATCCGGTAGCCAGAACACCGAGGGAGCAACAGTCCTTTATGCCTTGCTCCAGAGACTGGCAGGACAGCTAATTGCAAGTTACTGATCCGCCCTATACCCAGGAGGCACGGTGGCACCCCTCAGAGGCTGGGGCGGTCTAGAGTCCCTGTAAAAAGCCTCAGGCCACCAGTAATATGGGTTGTCCTATCCATCTGGGTTACTGTTGTGAATTCCGTTCTTGGGCTCCATCCTGTGGTTGCGAATGGTATTTGTGGGAGTTCTGCTCTTGGGCTTCCTCTGGTGGTTTCAAGTGGAACTTAGCAGCTGTGTTCACTAATCGGTTCCCTGGCCTTTGTTATTTAACTGGGCTTTTGGCTGTAGTGGATGCCAGCTGTCAATGTATTTCCTGTGGATTCAGTTCTTTCCTGGAAGTTCTCTGTTGGCCAGTCCATTTTCTGCTTAAGATAAGTCTGCTAGTTTTTGGGTGTTTCCCTGCTTATGACCTTCTGTTCAGTTTAATTTTGTCTCTTTTGTCCAGCTTGTCCTTATGAAATATTCCAGCTAGTTGGAAGCTCTGGGGTCGCAGATTTGCCCCTCCACACCGTGAGTCGGTGTGGTGGTTATTTTTTGTAAACTCTGCGTGGACTTTTTAGTTTTTATACTGACCGCACAGTAGCCTTTCCTATCTCTGTCTATTTAGATAGTATTGGCCTCCTTTGCTAAAAAATCTAGTTTCATTTCTGAGTTTGTCATTTCCCTCTCCACTCACCGTCAATATTTGTGGGGGGCTGTCTTCCTTTGTGGGTTTCTCTGAGGCGAGATAGTTTTCTGTTTCCATCTTCAGGGGTAGCTAGTTCTTAGGCTGTGCAGAGGCGTCTAGGCAGAGTTAGGTACGCTCCACGGCTATTTCTAGTGTGGGTGTTAGGAGTAGGGATTGCGGTCAGTAGAGTTACCACCTCCTCAGAGCTAGTACATTATTTGTTTTACCCACCAGGTCATTTCAGTGCTGCTCCGTATTCACTAGGTCATATCAGTGATTACTGTCTGTGGAGCTGCTACCTCCTCTAAGTTTGTCCATGATTGGTTTTACCCACCAGGTCATCTCAGTATCGCTCCGTAACCACCAGGTCATAACAGGTTACAGAGAGAGACATAACATCTAGAACATCTACAACAGTTGTGAGGACCTTATGAGAGGCTCAGCAGTAAGGTACTACAACACCCAGGCGCTAGAGGAGGCTACTGATTTCTACCTGGATAAGGGGATTCTGGATTTGCCTCCAAACCAGCCAGACTCTGCCTGCCCTGTCATCTGGTGCTCTGGACTGTGGATGCTGAAGCCTTCAGTAAAAAGGTCAAGAGACTGCAACCTTGTGTCCTCGTTCTTCACTGCGCCTCACACCATTCACCATCCACCATCTACATACTGGGAAGCTCTGGGGACATACTTCACCTGTGGGAAGGTATACCATCTAGCTGCCATAACATCACCCCAGCGGACCCCTTAAAGCAGGGTTGGTCATCCTGACCGAATACCACAGGTGGCGTCATGAACATATCCCTTTAAAGACCTTCCCCCCATTTACAACGGACGTCCCTAGGGCCACGGACCGGGTCAGCCACCGTGACATCCCCCTTGAGAACCGAAGGACCCAGTACCGAGTTCCCCTAGCCCTTGGGGGCGTTCCAACCTTTTGGCATCACGAACAAGATCTACTTAAGCCTGAAAATCAGGTCATGTGCGCCTAAGAACTGTGCCTAATTGAT
Source organism: Ranitomeya variabilis (assembly GCF_051348905.1). Taxonomy (NCBI): domain Eukaryota; kingdom Metazoa; phylum Chordata; class Amphibia; order Anura; family Dendrobatidae; genus Ranitomeya; species Ranitomeya variabilis. The sequence goes on along the minus strand of NC_135232.1, from coordinate 594,148,381 downwards.
TTGTGCTAAAAGACTGTGCATTGCAAAAGACCACCAAAATTCCTGCCAAAACCGCCGCCATTACAGCCCCACGAGGAGCACAGGAGAAGAAGGGCGTGTCAACATGGGAGGAGACTACCAAAACGGCGCCAGAAGTGATGAACACCCCCTCCGACTGCTGCTACGAGATGAAGACGTGCCCAGCAGCCAAGGAGGTCCGCCCCCTTATTTGCAATGGCGGGAACAAGGAGAAGGAGCCCCACCCCCAGAAAATGGAGGAGCAGCGTGCATGTGCGGCCGCAGATCCAGAAGCAGGGATGGTGACCAGCGGGTACCTGAACGACGACGAAGTGACTCAGGGCCATCTCAGGCGGCCGGAGGCGAACCCGAACTCGCCGCTGCTAGAGGATCCGGACTTCCTGGAGTCACCGGCGGAGGCGCCGAGCCATCAACTTCTGGACGCGGAGCCGACAGCAGTGAAGAAATGGAAGTCGGCCCTGTGCAGGAAGATCGCACTGGAAGAATCGCAGTCCAGGCAGCAGCAGACTCCAGCGTCCTCATCAGTGGAGTGGACCGGCATCGGTGGAACCACATCAGACGCAGGTATAGGAAACGCCCCTGCCCCACCGACCGATCCTGCTATAGCGACCGCTCTTCCCCCAGTTACTGATCCCGCGTCAGTGACCGCTTCTTGCCTAGGCTGTGACCAAACACAAGCCATCGCTCCAGTTCCAGCAACTTCCCGCACCACTGACGAGACACCATTCCCGCGCCTAGCGTACGAGGGCATACCGCTGGACGTGAGCCCTGAGGGGGTGATCTTCCGCTGGGACGCCCTGAGAGATGGGTTGAACAGGTCCTATATCGCAATCCTCACCTGGGAGGAGTATAAACAATGCTTGCTCTCACACTGGAAAGACCGGAAGGAGAAGGAGCAACGTAAAACACCGACTGATAGGGCCAAACACCGTAAGCCGTGTCCAGCGATGCGTGGGACAGTAATAGCCTTTCACCCGAAAAGGGGTTGGGGCTTCATACAGGAGCTGGGACTGCAAACAGAAGTCTTTGTTTACTGCTATAACGTGGAAGTCCATTTCTCGGATGGTCACCCTACCCGGAATTTGTGCAGAGGGGATAATGTGACCTATACCTGCCACTGGAGTGAGCAAGGCTGGTACGCCAAGAATATTAAACGATGTGCACCTGTAGTAGCACCACCTGCTGCCACAACTGAGACTATCAACACTACCCCTCTAGTCTCTGAACCAGCAGCTCCTCAAACAACACTACTACTACTGTCTGCATAATTACCACTACTGGACCTGCTGCTGTGGCCAACGCTAAAGCTGACATCCGTACTCAGGCTACACAAACTTTGATAGCAGCTAATGACTTGACAATACATGAGAAGCGAACCCATGACGTCTACTTGGAACCAGAAGAAGATCCGGTCACCCACCTTCCCAGGCCAGGAAGTGTTCGATGCCGGCTGGTGCCTTGGAAATTGCTATAATACGATACCACATAAATCTGAACTGATTGTAAATAGTTCTTTAAACTCTTTTCTTGCTTTAAACCCATCCAGGGTTATTTCTTAAAGGGGTCCCACGTTTAAAGGGATCCTCAATTTGCACAAGTTCATCATTGCCTCAAGAACATTTAAATCATGGACAGTGAATGATTCACAAACTGTCCTTGTAAATAGTTGGCACCTTTTTAAGGGTGCCTCCTACTGGTTTTACAACTGAGGCTTTTACAGAGACTGCCTCCAGTGGAGACTGCTATTAATCTTGTTGTAAGAACTGCTTTGTTTTTCAGACCTGATGGTGTGGCAGAATTCCGTGTCAGGATACACGTCTTGTAGCTTGCTCAAGACCAACGTTGGGGGTTCGTAACGGGTCCCTCACATCTGGTCACCTGTGTTGCTAAATTGACTTGATTGATGATGTGATTGATACTTTGCACTACCTCAGAAAAGACTTGAGTTCGCCCTTAAAGGGAATGTTAAACTGTTGTATTTGAAAGAGTTAATATGATAGATAAGAATTAAGTTTACATAGTCGATAGTATGTAGCCAACATTATAGAGTTAAAGTTAGATAGTCTAATATGATGCACTTTTGAATAAAATAACGAGAGATACCACAAGGGAGCTTGTCGCGGAACATCAGCTGAGGCGGAGTTGGTACGATAGGAGAATAGCTGGGCAGACGTGGGAGTCTGTAGCTCCTGGTAGAAAGAAGGAACTGAGAATCAATTTGAAATTGACGTTTGTTGTTCATTTGTAAAATGAAGAGGTAGAAAATGCAGTGAGCCCGTGGGGGTTGCTAGATTGTTCTGCATTTAAATAAAGTAAGCCCGTGGGGGTTGGTTGATAAATTTTGCTCTTAGGGTACTGTCACACAGTGCAATTTTGATTGCTACGACGGTACGATTCGTGACGTTCTAGCGATATCGTTACGATATCGCAGTGTCTGACACGCAGCAGCGATCAGGGACCCTGCTGAGAATCGTACGTCGTAGCAGATCGTTTGGAACTTTCTTTCGTCGCTTTATCACCCGCTGACATCGCTGGATCGTTGTGTGTGACACCGATCCAGCGATGTGTTTGCTTGTAACCAGGGTAAACATCGGGTAACTAAGCGCAGGGCCGCGCTTAGTAACCCGATGTTTACCCTGGTTACCAGCGTAAACGTAAAAAAAACAAACCGTACATACTCACATTCCGGTGTCTGTCCTCCGGCGTCTCAGCTTCTCTGCACTGTGAGCGCCTGCCGGCCGGAAAGCGAGCACAGCGGTGACGTCACCGCTGTGCTTTCCGGCTGGCACAGACACAGTGGAGAGAAGCAGAACGCCGGGGGACAGACACCGGAATGTAAGTATGTACTGTTTGTTTTTTTTACGTTTACGCTGGTAACCAGGGTAAACATCGGGTTACTAAGCGCGGCCCTGCGCTTAGTAACCCGATGTTTACCCTGGTTACCCGGGGACTTCAGCATCGCTCCAGCGCCGTGATTGCAACGTGTGACCACAGTCTACGACGCTGGAGCGATAATCATACGACGCTGCGACGTCACGGATCGTGCCGTCGTAGCGATCAAAATTGCACTGTGTGACAGTACCCTTAGAAGAGAATAATTGTTTTGCACTTGAATAAAGATAGAATGTTTGTCTTTGCACTTAGTAGATAGTATAGTAGATACCTGTATGGGTAATTGTGTTTCATAGTTAGTTAATATACTGTTTTCTAAATTGATCCATTCCACAATGTAAATATGTTTTTGTTTGTAACGTTCAAGTGTCCTCACCTCCCATAAAGGGAAGTAACAGTTAAATTAACATGTTTTATAGCATTTTAAAAATTGCATGTCTTTTTGCAAATGTATTGTTGTTTTCTTTTCCCAGTCCCGGAGTACTGGATTTAACGGGGGGGAGTGCAGCGCCCCAGGGTCCTGGTCATTGCCGTAATGTCATTTTCCTCTAGTCAGGAGTGATGTTACATTTGGAGGCAATAAAGTAGATCTCTTTACCAGGTACCACATACATACAACACATTTCATACTCCAGTCCACCAGGGGGAGCTATGCTCCTATTTATTAGGGCACCCCTTAAAGCAGCATCGGTCATCCTGCCATAGGTGGCATCACGAACATATCCCTTTAAAGACCTTCCCCCTTTTACAATGGACGTCCCTAGGGCCACCGTGACATCCCCCTTGAGAACCGAAGGACCCGGTACCGAGTTCCCCTAGCCTTTGGGGGCGCTCCATTAACCATGTCAGATCACATCATCCAAGAGCATCTGTGATTGTGAAGACGCTTTTTCCAATAGGAAGAACTATGTTAGGGCCCATAAAACCAGTGGTTACCAATAAACAGATACCCTGGTCCCACCAAATAAAACACAGAAATCTTGGCTGTACACTAGGGAACATTTTGAGGTACGTAGAATATCACTTTTTATTGCATTTTGGAGGGGGGGATGATCCCATAAAAAACTGCATTTCTTGCACTTTGATTTTTTTTTTTTTTTTATTACTGTTCACACTATGGAGTAACTAATTTTGACAGTTAGCACTTTTCAGATGTTTGATTTATGTATTTATTTATTTTACTTTTAAGCTTTTCCCAAAAAGTGATTCAACCGGTTACCTTTATAAGAAAAAATGAAAATAAAGAAATATATATATATATATATATATATATATATATATATATATATACACTCACCTGCCACTTTATTAGGTACACCTGTCCAACTTCTTGTTAACACTTAATTTCTAATCAGCCAATCACATGGCGGCAACTCAGTGCATTTAGGCATGTAGACATGGTCAAGACAATCTCCTGCAGTTCAAACCGAGCATCAGTATGGGGAAGAAAGGTGATTTGAGTGCCTTTGAACGTGGCATGGTTGTTGGTGCCAGAAGGGCTGGTCTGAGTATTTCAGAAACTGCTGATCTACTGGGATTTTCACACACAACCATCTCTAGGGTTTACAGAGAATGGTCCGAAAAAGAAAAAAAATCCAGTGAGCGGCAGTTCTGTGGGCGGAAATGCCTTGTTGATGCCAGAGGTCAGAGGAGAATGGGCAGACTGGTTCGAGCTGATAGAAAGGCAACAGTGACTCAAATCGCCACCCGTTACAACCAAGGTAGGCCTAAGAGCATCTCTGAACGCACAGTGCGTCGAACTTTGAGGCAGATGGGCTACAGCAGCAGAAGACCACACCGGGTACCACTCCTTTCAGCTAAGAACAGGAAACTGAGGCTACAATTTGTACAAGCTCATCGAAATTGGACAGTAGAAGATTGGAAAAACGTTGCTTGGTCTGATGAGTCTCGATTTCTGCTGCGACATTCGGATGGTAGGGTCAGAATTTGGCGTAAACAACATGAAAGCATGGATCCATCCTGCCTTGTATGGAGCATCTTTGGGGATGTGCAGCCGACAAATCTGCGGCAACTGTGTGATGCCATCATGTCAATATGGACCAAAATCTCTGAGGAATGCTTCCAGCACCTTGTTGAATCTATGCCACGAAGAATTGAGGCAGTTCTGAAGGCAAAAGGGGGTCCAACCCGTTACTAGCATGGTGTACCTAATAACGTGGCCGGTGAGTGTATATATATATATATATATATATATATATATATATATATATATAATTGTCTGAACTCCAATCATTTCACAGGGAGAGAGGCCAGTGGGTGCCTGAAATGTGTTAGAGTCTGGGACCTGAGACCCCCATTGATCATGATCGTTAGAAGGTGATGATGATACTTAGAGATGATGAAGATGACCTTGGCCATTCTTAGCTGCAATGTGATTGCCAAAAAGGTTATTAATATTGTGTATGAGTTGCAGCTTTAAGTCTCATAAAGAAATACAAAATAAAACCTATCCATTAAGCAAAAGTACAGCAACTGGTAGGGAGAGGAACAGGAAGGGCCCCAACTGCTAATTATTTTCACGCTTAGTTTGGAAGTTACACTTCTTCAAAGAATGAGGAGAACAGGTTTCTAAAGTTCTCAAAACCGCACTATAATATAGAAAATAGCTCTGTGGTGCCACTGGGTGGCCCTACAACTTAAATAGCTGTTGTCAAGTGATTCTTTCTATACAAAAGCACGCTCAGTTTGGCCAAGTGTGCATGTGTTTTCAGTAGGTAACAGAATGCCGTGGAAAACCTTTACGCACTTCTCCCGCCAAGCTGTCCTATCAACTGCCAGTATGTCAGAGATGGAGAAGTGGAGGAGATTAATAATTAGCCTAGGAGTCCACTGGGCGGTGTCACTCACTTATTAACATCATTCCTTGTATAAGCTTGCACACAGAGGTAGCTGTCAATCAGTGATTAGGACTGCCCACTGGACTAAACTCAAAATCAGTAACTTTTCCCCAAAACATATCAATCTTCTCCAGCTATTTGGCTCTTTACTATGATGCTGGTCACCTTTAACACCTTTCCGACATAGGACTAAATAATATGAGCTACAAGAGGTGTGGGTGTACTGGTGGCATCTTCCTCCAACAGCAGTGAACAGAGTGAGCTCTGATCTCTGCTGTTTAACTAAACCAGGGATGATCAGTAGGCTGCCATCTTGATCCCTCGAGTGGTTGGGCTACGTAGGAAAATGTAGTTTAATATTGCGATTATACACTTTTTAGAACACACAATGAAATGATTTCTGGTTCAAGTCCACTAAGGAAGCAAAAAAAGTAAAAAATAAAATATTGCCTCTGGTTCTTTCTGAAGGGGATTTATCTATATCCCACTTCCCAGTTCCCGTTCGAAACTTGCAGCTCTCTGGCACCCGCTTACCCTCAGGTCAGACAGGGTATTGCACCTAATGGGCACACTGCAGTGAGGGCGATATAACTACTCCCACTCAGGCAGGAACAATAATTATCAACGGCGCCAGTCGCTACAAAGCCTCCCAAACGCACAGGACAAATCCCACTGCCACCAGCTCCGATTTCTTAATTATTAAGGGGTCCGGAGCCAACCCAAATTAGTAGTGTAATTCACTCCAAAGGACATGACCGTACGTTATAGAGCAAGGAAAGACAAAGCAAGTAATTTTATATTTTACTCCAAAAAAGATAGGCAGTGTTTACAGAAGTATAAAAAGATATTAGACAGAAGACAAGTATCGTATGTTCAGCACAATTACAAATAAAATGGGATTAAAGTTGAAAAAACACTTCCATTTCGTTCAGATCATTTCATCTCATGGCTGCCCATGTGCTCAGGGGGACACATCAAGATGTATATCACACATCTTTAAAGGCAGCTAGACCCCGGACAAAAGACACTGGAAGACTGATGTCCCACTTAGTTATCTCCCAGCTCAAAACCAAGGCCCTCCCCCTGTGGTGACCTCACTCAGAGGCTGAATCCTCCCCTTTCTTAGAGTTATGACAAACCATTTTTATACATAGCTCGCTGTATGAACCTCGTATACGAACGACACAATGATCAGGATGTGCACTACGCCAGGGGGACTCTAAGTGTAAACACGGCGTAGTTACACGACCTGCTTACGGAGAAACCCACTCCCTGCACTCGTTGGGTTTAGCTTCTAGCGATTTCAGGGAGTTATAGATCTCTCGATGGACATCCGGAATATATAATCCTTATACCTGTAGCCCTGATATGTGCCATTATACATAACCTTAAAAGAACAATAGAGTCCCATGCTTGTTGTACCAGTTTTAGCCAGTATCAGGTGGTAGGGGGGAATGAGGAGTTTAAGGAGTATGGCTTTTGCAGCACCAAGCCATAAAAATTCCTCTTGCTAGCACAATGGACTCCCATTAGACTTTATAGCAGGGGGAGAGAGGGAGAGTGGCTTAGAATTCCAGCCTTCTGCTGTCAGGCACAGGAAACTGCAGCTGAGAGCTCTCTATGTGTAATTGAAGTAATCAGAACTTCTTCCTATTTCCTGACACAGATCTTCTCCAGTTCCGTCAGGTTGGATGGTGAACGTTGGTGGACAGCCATTTTCAGGTCTCCCCAGAGACGCTAAATTGGGTTTAGGTTTAGGACTCTGGCTGGGCCAGTCAAGAATGGTCACAGAAAACATCAAAAAAGGACATAGAAGCAGATGGCCATAAAATTACAAAATTGTATTAGAATATTCTAAAAGCAATAACATATAAATTATATTCAACAAGCAATACAAAAATGGGGATGGAACTATACAAAAAAACGCCAAATACCACGCTGGCAGGGAAGTTATATTTAGTAATAATTGTCAAAGTGTGACAAAAAAATAACAAAAGTAAATACCCAACAAACATGAAATGGGTAAAAAGTACAACAAATGTTCACCAAAAGATGCACATATTCCCAATTGTACCCATGATGAATAGTAGGTTACATGCAAATGCAAAAAGGCTTATTTAAATAACTTAATAAAGAGGAGGCCCTACTCCCCTATATTGAATGTATAAACACAGTGGTTTCAATAAATAAGAGCAGAGGACCCAAACAATTAATAGCCTAAACTCCAAACATGATATATGTGTGACACACCTTCCCGCAGACGAAGCCACACGCGAAACGCGCGTCCGGGTTGCCGCCAATACCCGCAGGTAATCACATTACATGTTCTCCTTCCTATGCTGCCCCAACTAATTTATGCATATATCATGTTTGGAGTTTAGGCTATTAATTGTTTGGGTCCTCTGCTCCTCAGCATGGTATTTGGCGTTTTTTTGTATAGTTCCATCCCCATTTTTGTATAGCTTGTTGAATATATTTATATGTTATTGCTTTTAGAATATTCTAATAAAATTTTGTAATTTTATGGCCATCTGCTTCTATGTCCTTTTTTGATGTATTCATTGGTTCTTTGAAGCATTGCCATATTTCTAGGCAGTAATTTATGTTTTTTTTTATGTATAAGAATGGTCACAGAGTTGTTCTGAAGCATTTCCTTTGTTATTTTAGCTGTGTGCTTAGGGTCATTGTCTTGTTGGAAGGTTAACCTTCGGCCAAGTCTGAGATCCAGAGCACTCTAGAAGAGGTTTACATCCAGGATATCTCTGTACTTGTCCCCATTCATGTTTCCTTCAATGACAACCAGTTGTCCTGTCCCTGCAGCTGAAAAACATCCCAATAGCATGATGCTGCCACCACCATGTTTCACTGTTGGCATTGTAATGGGCATGTGATGAGCAGTGCCTGGTTTTCTCCACACATACTGCTTAGAATTATCACCAAAAAGGTCTAATCGGACCAGAGAATCTTATTTCTCATAGTCCTTCATGTGTTTTTTAGCAAACTCTATGCGGGCTTTCATGTCTTGCACTGAGGAGAGGCTTCCGTTGGGCCACTCTGCCATAAAGGCCTGACTGGTGGAGGGCTGCAAGTGATAGTTGACTTTGTGGAACTTTCTCCCATCTCCCTACTGCATCTCTGGAGCTCAGCCACAGTGATCTTGGGGTTCTTCTCTACCTCTCTCACCAAGGATCTTCTCCCACGATTGCTCAGTTTGGTGAGACGGCTAGGTCTTGGAAGACTTCTGGTGGTCCCAAACTTCTTCCATTTATGGATTATGGAGACTACTGTGCTCTTAGGAACCTTGAGTACTGCAGAAATTCTTTTGTAACATTGGCCAGATCTGTGCCTTGCCACAATTCTGTCTCTGAGCTTCTTTGCCAGTTCCTTTGACCTCATGAATCTCATTTGGTCTGACATGCACTGTGAGTATGAGACTTATATAGACAGGTGGGTGCCTTTCCAAATCAAGTCCTATCAGTTTAATTAAACACAGCTGGACTCTAATGAAGGAGTAGAACCATGTCAAGGAGGATCACAAGGAAATGGACAGCATGTGACTTCAATATGAGTGTTTGAGCAAAGGGTCTGAATACTTATGACCATGTGATATTTCAGGTTTTCCTTTTTAATAAATATGCAAACATTTCTACATTTCTGTTTTTTCTTTCAGTCAATGTGAGGTGCAAAGTGTACATTAATGGGAAAAATGAACTTTTTGAATTTACCAAATGGCTGCAATGAAACAAAGATTGAAAAATGTACAGGGGTCTGAAAACTTTCTGTATTCCACTGCATATGTAAAACTTTGAATTACCTTTTAAAAGAAATAAGTAAAAAAAAGAAAAAACATTTTTTGGGGTAAAAGTTTGATCAAAGTAAAACATATAAAATATACAATTTTTTTCACCCATGTAGTTAATAGAAAAAAAAGATAGAAATGCCAGATTCTTATTTTTTGACCACCTCAAAAAATACAATAAAAAGTGATCAAAATGTCGTCTGCAACCCAGAATGGGATGAATAAAAACATAAACTCTACGTGCAGAAATCAAGCCTTCAAATAACTTGACCGGAAAATTTTGGGGCTCAGAAAATGGCGACACAAGAGACATTTTTTTCCTCCACTTACAGTAAATTATTATTATTATTACTAATAATAATAATAATAAGAAGAAATATGCAAGTTTGGTATCGTCGTAATCGTGCTGACCCGGAGAATCATGTCACCGGGTCTTTTTTGAAAGCAGTAAAAACAAAATCCAAAAAATAATTTTCACCACTTCACCACACCTGAAAATGTTCAGGGAATTTTTCAGGATTTTCTACCATTGCTGTAATTCCTAGGAAGTGACTTATTAGGGGAACTGTGTATTACACCCCCTCCATGCTACTGCTCTTTTTTTGGTGGAGTTTGATAAGTTAATCTGTATAAATATCAGTTGGGACTATTCACCTTCATGTCGGCAATTAACATTTCTAATTAAATTAATCATTCGATGTTCATATTTTCTGCACTTAGTAATCTTCAGTGCTGTGTCATATTGTTATTTTCATGTGGCTTCTCCATTATTTTCCTGTCAGACTTTGCGGTTTTTGTTCCCTTTTCTAGAAGGTTCCATTTCCTATTCTACCTCTGAGCGGTAGAGCAGGGTCATGTCAGGGAGATGCTGCCACCTGGTGGATGTACATATTATACATGTAGTATAATAGTATTGCACAGATGGGATGGTCCTGCAAGCTCCATCAGGACCATAGGTGAAGTGTGAACTGGTCCTGAGGGCATTGGCGGACAGCAGGGGCGTATCTTCTCTCAACCCCTAATTCGGATTTTTACACTTTCCATTAAAGTTTATAAAAGAACACCCAAAGATCCAAATAGCTACTATACTCTACCCAACAATCCCCATCGTGGAATGTTATTACATATTACTTGTTTATATTTTTAATTTATTTATTTTTGCCTTCTGTTTTTCTAGTCAGTGTATCTAAGTCATCATGTGTGCTACAGTCTCAAAACCACAAAGCACTACATTCCTCATCAATCATGCAGTAATGTTATGTTTTACTTATACATCTTCCTGCAAGAGTGAGAGCTTTGTTTCACTGCAAATCTTCTTTCTCAAGGTTATAAATTCACATTTGTTCCATTTCCATTTTATACACAGATGCTGAATCAAGAAGGAAAAAAACACATATTATACAACTGCTATAAAACTGCCCCCTGTACACAAGAATATAACTACTATAATACTGACCCCTATGTACAAGAATATAACTACTATAATACTGCCCCTATGTACAAGAATATAACTTCTATAATACTGCCCCTATGTACAAGAATATAACTACTATAATACTGCTCCTATGTACAAGAATATAACTATTATAATACTGCTCCTATGTACAAGAATATAGCTACTATAATACTGCCCCATGTACAAGAATATAACTTCTATAATACTGCCCGTATGTACAAGAATATAACTACTATAATACTGCTCCTATGTACAAGAATATAACTACTATAATACTGCTCCTATGTACAAGAATATAACTACTATAATACATCCTATGTACAAGAATATAACTTCTATAATACTGTCCCTATGTACAAGAATATAACTACTATAATACTGTCCCTATGTACAAGAATATAACTACTATAATACTGCTCCTATGTGCAAGAATATAACTATGATAATACTGCTCCTATGTACAAGAATATAACTACTATAATAATGCTCCTGTGTACAAGAATATAACTACTATAATACTACCCCTATGTACAAGCATATAATTACTATAATACTGCCCCTGTACAAGAATATAACTACTATAATACTGCCCCTATGTACAAGAATATAACTACTATATTACTGCTTCTATGTACAAGAATATAGCTACTATAATACTGCCCCATGTACAAGAATATAACTACTATAATACTGCCCCTATGTATAAGAATATAACTTCTATAATACTGCCCCTATGTACAAGAATATAACTACTATAATACTGCCCCTATGTACAAGAATATAACTTCTATAATACTGCCCCTATATACAAGAATATAACTACTATAATACTGCCCATATGTACCAGAATATAACTACTATAATACTGCTCCTATGTACAAGAATATAACTACTATAATACTGCCTCTATGTACAAGAATATAACTACTATAATACTGCCCCTATGTACAAGAATATAACTTCTATAATACTGCCCCTATATACAAGAATATAACTACTATAATACTGCCCCTATGTACAAGAATATAACTTCTATAATACTGCCCCTATATACAAGAATATAACTACTATAATACTGCCCATATGTACCAGAATATAAATACTATAATACTGCTCCTATGTACAAGAATATAACTACTATAATACTGCCTCTATGTACAAGAATATAACTACTATAATACTGCCCCTATGTACAAGAATATAACTACTATAATACTGCCCATATGTACCAGAATATAACTACTATAATACTGCTCCTATGTACAAGAATATAACTACTATAATACTGCCCCTATGTACAAGAATATAACTACTATAATACTGCTCCTATGTACAAGAATATAACTACTATAATACTGCCCCTATGCACAAGAATATAACTACTATAATACTGCTCCTATGTACAAGAATATAACTACTATAATACTGCCCATATGTACAAGAATATAACTACTATAATACTGCTCCTATGTACAAGAATATAACTACTATAATACTGCTCCCATGTACAAGAATATAACTACTATAATACTGCCCATATGTACAAGAATATAACTACTATAATACTGCTCCTATGTACAAGAATATAACTACTATAATACTGCCCATATGTACAAGAATATAACTACTATAATACTGCCCATATGTACAAGAATATAACTACTATAATACTGCCCCTATGTACAAGAATATAACTACTATAATACTGCTCCTATGTACAAGAATATAACTACTATATTATTGCCCCTATGTACAAGAATATAACTACTATAATACTGCTCCTATGTACAAAAATATAACTACTATAATACTGCTCCTATGTACAAGAATATAACTACTATATTATTGCCCCTATGTACAAGAATATAACTACTATAATACTGCTCCTATGTACAAGAATATAACTACTATAATACTGCCCCCTATGTACAAGATTTCAGTAGTCAAAAGAAATAATTATATATATAGGTATGTGCAGCGCCCCAGAGTCCTGGTCGTTGCAGTACTGTGGCTCCGCCACTAAGGGGAGCCATGGTGCGTTCGATGGCACTGAAGGAGTTCCTCCAATCAGGTATCACAGACACCAATATGTTTCACAGCTGGGCCTCCGGGGGGAGCTAAGGGTGCTATTCATTAGGCCACTCCCCACCATAGTGGGTAAACTGGGGGTCAGGCAGGAAGTTAGTAGAGAAAGCTGACTGGATCGAACGAAGCAACACCTAGTGAGAGAGGGTGTTGTGGAGGAAGAGACAGTAGGGTCTCTGCCAGGGGTGGGATCCTGGCAGAGGCTTGGCATTGAAAGAACATAACGGGACCGTGCCTGCTCAGAATAGCGGCGGTGCCCTAAGAAAGGATTAGAAGCGAGATAGATTGTGCTGAGTGAGAAACGAAATCAAGCAGAAGGAGAATACCAGCAGGGGTTTTGTTGAAAGAGGCAGCACCTTGCTGAGGCGCATTACCGGTGGCCGGAACGCCGAGGGAGTGGAATAATATACAGCTTTAAGCCATACTCCAAACAGCGGCAGGACAGTCAGTCTCAGGCGGGCTGTCTACCACATATCACCTATGAAGTCTTGGGGGGCAATTGCGGGAGAGGGGCGTCTCTAGGGTCCCGGAAGAACTCCAGGCCTACCTGACAAACGGGTGCCGTTCTTACTGTAACATCAGGAAGGGACGGAAGATTAGCAGAAGATCAGTTAATCGAGTTGTGAGGGAACTTAAGAAACAGACACAACAGTTGTGGGGTACTTTCCGTAAGCACAGCAGGGAAGGACTACAACACAAAGCGCTAAGAAGGAAGGCACTGATTTCCACCTGTGAGGAGAACTCTGGAGGTGCCATTGGACCGGCCGGACTTGCGCAGCCTGGTGGACCGGATTCCGGACTGAGGACCGAGAGATCTCCAGTAAAGAGGTAAAGAGACTGCAACCTGGTGTCCTCGTTATTTACCGCGACCTGCACCCCACAACTGCACCGCTATACCACCGTTAACAGCACCTATTTGCAACGGACGTCCCCCACTAACAGACAGGGCCACGGACCGGGTCTAGCCACCGTGACAACCCCAGGACTGAGACCCCAGAGGCCCGGCTCCGGGTACCCCTCGGCCCTGCGGCGGTGTGGGGGCGCTCCGCAACTTGGCGTCACGAACAGGATCTACTTAAGCCTGAAGAATCAGGTCATGTGTGCCTAGAGACTGTGATTTACTGTACTTGAACCGTACTTTATTGAAAAGACTGTGTTGTGCCATTTGCCGCCAAAATCCGCCGCCATTGCAGCGCTGAGGAGAGCGCAGGAAGAGAAGAGGGGCGTGGAGTGGGCGTAGACAAGTTGGAGAGCGCGAACAGCAATGGCCGCCCAGTCTAAATATTTCTGTGTGTTGAGGACGTGCCCGTCAACAGCAGAGGTCCGCCTCCTGATCCTGGCCGGAGGGTGGAGACCATGGGGACGGGGCCGCCCACGGAAGAGACCGCGGGACGAAGACGCGGAAAAGGAGGCAAAGATGGCGGCACCAGGAGCACCACGCGGGGCTGACCCGGTCCGGCCTGAGGCTGCGCAACCTGAGAAAGCCCCAGAAACGCCAGCGCTGCGGGATCTGACCCTCACAGAGTCACCGATGGGCCGACCCCCTTTGCCGCTGGCTGAAGAATGTGTGGCTGCAGCCGAGGCCCGACAGCTAGCTCGCCGGCTGAAGGCCGATGCCCGCGTACTTACCCGGCTAGGCCAGCCCACAGAGATCAGGTTGTCTCCTGTTGCTTCTCACCTGGCCGCGGCTGAAGGTACGCTACCAGCGCCGGGCCTGAAGATCATGCCGGACGCCGAACATTTACGGCGTCTGATAGCAGCATGGCGGAGCCGGCCCCAGCCTACAGAACTGGTCGACCTAGTTAGTGCTCCGGAGATCCCGCCATCACACTGGGGTGTGGTGGTGGCCTTTAATCCCCAGTGCGGAAGGGGAGTAATCCAAGAGATCGGGGAGCCGATACAGGTCCGCGTAGACCGGGAGGAGGTGGAGCCTTGCAGCGGGAGGATCGCTCGCGATCTGGAGCCAGGTGATGCCGTCACCTACACTCGTTGGAGGAGGGCTACGGGAGAGGCTGGCTGGATGGCGCGAGGCGTGCAGCGATGCATTGCCCTCCAGGCTGCTTCCGGAACACCAGAAGGAGCTGATTCAGTGGGGAAAGCAGCAGAGCCCGGCCCCGCGGAACCCCGAGAAGCCCAGCCTTGCCGTGCCCCGGAGGGACGTGTGCGTCTGCCAGTAAGGAGGACCTCCCGGCGAGGGATTTTATCACTGCTGGGACCGGAACGGCGTCCTGGCTCACCAGCGCGATCTGTTGGCCTGGTGAGGCCGGATAAGAGGTCGCCTCCCGCAGAACCCCAGTAAGATTTTATTGCTTCTAAAATGTAAATAGTTACTGTTTGTTCTTTAAGTTGCTGCTAAACCCGTCCAGGGTAAACTTTAAAAAGGTGACCCCTTTGTTGACCCGGGGTCACTATTGTTGTTTTCTTGAAGTTTTGCACAAAGTTACACAAACTGCGAAATCATGGACTGTGCATGATTTGAACTTTCTTGTAAATAGTTTGCACCTTCTTAAAGGTGCTTCCTACTGGTTTTGTTTAAAGACATTTTGCGAAGATACCATTCCGGAGCCTTTGCATGGACTGGTAGGCTGAGAAGAAGAGCTACCTCAGAAAGACTTGATCTCCTCTTAAAGGGGAGGTTAGAATTGAACTTGAAAGTGATACTGTTTTAGAACAGTAATGTCGAGATAATGCTTTGAAGAAAATGTAACTGTTTTTCATGGAAAAGTTATGTGTGTTTAATTTGTTTAAAATGTGAAACCTAGATAATGTTCTTTGAAGAGAAAGATGCAGAAAGCCCGTAGGGGTAGATGTAGAGTTCCATTTAACTGAAAGTAAAGAAGTAATAACGAATGTGAGGATAGAAGGTAAACCCTGCGTCCCCATAGAAAGTTAGTTCGTTACTAAGGACAGAAAGTAGACCCGTAGGGGTTAGTGAGTGAGTCCTTATAGGAGCCAAGCAGAGTGGGCTCCATGCTCTCAAATTGAAAGGAATGTTATGTCTATACTATGTATAGTAGAGAAAGGCAGTAGGCCCTGGCTGAACGGGGCGGTCCTGTAAAAGAAAGGAGAGGCAGTAGGTCTGATGCCATAGGGACAGGCGGTCCTGCAGGTTCAAAGTAGGAGAATGTGAAGTTACCTTGCCCTGTAATGTGATTATAGGAAGGCCTTTGATAAACTAAGAGTGTATGTTTCTTAAAGGCAATGTTAATTTATTGTTCCAGCATTTGCACTTAGTAGAATACCCGGTTGGGTAATGAGAGTTAATTGTAGCCTGTTGCTATGATATATGATTATGTTTTGTAACGTTAAAGTGTCCTCACCTCCCATAAAGGGAAGCCTGTTCAAGTATGCTTATTGTTTTGCACTCAACAAATTTGTATGTCTTTTTGCTAACCTGTATTGTTGTTTTCTTCCCAGTCCCGGAGTACTGTGTTTAACCAGGGGGGAGTGCAGCGCCCCAGAGTCCTGGTCGTTGCAGTACTGTGGCTCCGCCACTAAGGGGAGCCATGGTGCGTTCGATGGCACTGAAGGAGTTCCTCCAATCAGGTATCACAGACACCAATATGTTTCACAGCTGGGCCTCCGGGGGGAGCTAAGGGTGCTATTCATTAGGCCACTCCCCACCATAGTGGGTAAACTGGGGGTCAGGCAGGAAGTTAGTAGAGAAAGCTGACTGGATCGAACGAAGCAACACCTAGTGAGAGAGGGTGTTGTGGAGGAAGAGACAGTAGGGTCTCTGCCAGGGGTGGGATCCTGGCAGAGGCTTGGCATTGAAAGAACGTAACGGGACCGTGCCTGCTCAGAATAGCGGCGGTGCCCTAAGAAAGGATTAGAAGCGAGATAGATTGTGCTGAGTGAGAAACGAAATCAAGCAGAAGGAGAATACCAGCAGGGGTTTTGTTGAAAGAGGCAGCACCTTGCTGAGGCGCATTACCGGTGGCCGGAACGCCGAGGGAGTGGAATAATATACAGCTTTAAGCCATACTCCAAACAGCGGCAGGACAGTCAGTCTCAGGCGGGCTGTCTACCACATATCACCTATGAAGTCTTGGGGGGCAATTGCGGGAGAGGGGCGTCTCTAGGGTCCCGGAAGAACTCCAGGCCTACCTGACAAACGGGTGCCGTTCTTACTGTAACATCAGGAAGGGACGGAAGATTAGCAGAAGATCAGTTAATCGAGTTGTGAGGGAACTTAAGAAACAGACACAACAGTTGTGGGGTACTTTCCGTAAGCACAGCAGGGAAGGACTACAACACAAAGCGCTAAGAAGGAAGGCACTGATTTCCACCTGTGAGGAGAACTCTGGAGGTGCCATTGGACCGGCCGGACTTGCGCAGCCTGGTGGACCGGATTCCGGACTGAGGACCGAGAGATCTCCAGTAAAGAGGTAAAGAGACTGCAACCTGGTGTCCTCGTTATTTACCGCGACCTGCACCCCACAACTGCACCGCTATACCACCGTTAACAGCACCTATTTGCAACGGACGTCCCCCACTAACAGACAGGGCCACGGACCGGGTCTAGCCACCGTGACAACCCCAGGACTGAGACCCCAGAGGCCCGGCTCCGGGTACCCCTCGGCCCTGCGGCGGTGTGGGGGCGCTCCGCATATGCTTTATATACAAACCTGGAAATCTTCATAGTATGTAAGATAATGCAGCATAAATGTCAGCACAGAGAGCCATTCAGATATCACCGCAGATGAATCGCAGACCTAAATATGAATTAGAGTAAAAAAGTAATATTTTAGAATACATACAGTACATGTTATTTACAATGCAAAACAGGCTACTAGCAGGACCGCTGTCCTATATAGATCAAGATCCAGCAATAGTTTTTTTTACTAATATTGACCACTTGTTGTGCTGTTGGGCTGAAAGGTGTTAGTGAGCAGTAGGGAAACTAAAGCACAAAGCCTATACATTAATCCACCTTCAGGATACTGTTATGGCTCCACCTAGTGGTAGACTTAACTAGTACAATTTACATTTTCTGTTCTTGACAATTGGTATTACATGCAGTACGCTTAATAATAATAATAAAAAAAGACATACCTTCTTACAAAGGCTTCTCCTACACAGCTCGTAAATAAGGATTATTTTAAAAAGAAGAACTGAAATAAGGAAATGTAAAAGAAATATAATAATGGAGTATATTCACATGGAGGGTGACTTTAGCACTTTTATAAAGGATACATGTGATAAGAGATCCGGCCATTATGAGGGATAGCGCCATTCTTATATGGCACACATACAGATTGCTCAGCGACATCTGATATAAGTATTTTGATTGGCAGACGTTGTACACGGTGCCGAATACTAGCGATATAATGGCTCCGGTTCTGTGGATTACACGGAAATGTTCTACCTGTAACATGAATACATGTATTAGATCTCTCAAACATAAAACCTTACATCTTATTTTTCTGGATTAGTAGTCCACATGGACATAATACCAAGGGTCCTCCACTATGGACCCCTCTGATTCAGATCGTAAAGCCAGGATGTAAGAGCTGCTCCCACACTGTAGGACTCAAGCTGTCCTAGTATTATATCAGAATGATTGGCGCGTAATACTACATTTTTCCTCTAGAAGGCACTGCAAGAAAAAAGTCTGTCTGGAAGTGGCAAAATCGGGATCCTGGGAGATCAACTGATCACCGCTCTTTGAAAAAGGCCATTTCTGATGAGACCTTCTTGAAGATTTACTAATGAGTCATTTTTGTACTTAATGTTAGCATCTAGTACCAAAAATATCACCCATTAATCTGAAGATCACTTTAGGAAAGGTAGGATGATGTGTGATCAGTTGGATCTCAGAGTTGCTTCATACCTGTCCAGAGTCCATATTTTGCTGGTAAAATTCAATAAACCAGGACTAAAAATAGAGGAGTGCCTTTTGGGGGCCTTTAAGAGCTGTAACAGTATCCACCACTAGAGGGAGCTCACTGTATATAGATTTATATAGCTCCAAGTGAGATAAGTACTAGCTACATTAGTGTACACATTTATATAAAGTGTGCTCCCCCTAGTGGTAGCTGCAGGCAGACAGAATTGTATCATTTATCAAATCAGGAATCCACCGTCCAATAGGAGGAGCTTGTGTAATGTAAAAATAACTTAGATGAATGCACAAACCTCAAACGCGGCCACAACGGATGTCCCAATACATGAAAACAGTCCCACTACGAGCAATATCTTCTGGGAGGTGGAGCAATTAAAATTAATGGCTGCGGACTGAATATCCAGGAACTTGTATTGGAAATAAATGGTCATAGCTCCTATAGTATAAGATAATTGGGGTTAGTGTGGTAATGTTACAGTAGGTGAAGGACCCAGGACAAGTGACCCTTCCAAGCACTTATCAAGGACGAGCACTTACCAAGAATGGATGACAACATGAAGACGGTGGTAAATACTTTGGACTCTGGGAAATAGGATCCAGTTTCACTGAAAAGCAACTTAAAAAGCTGTGATATCATAAAGCACCATGAGACACATGGTGGACATATTCCTTTAATAGTTGTCATCCGGAGACTAGTTTGGCCAAATGAGCTATAACTGCCATCACCATGCACATGAACGCTCAGCTAGGTTGGGAGAGCACATGTTCTTCAAAGACTGTGGAACCTACACTGCCAGGCACACGAGAAATCCCAAAACAAAGATCAAGCATCCTGAAATCCAACATGCCCAATCCTTCTTTATTCATCATCTGTAGTTCAGAGAGATGAAGGACTTCCCAGTACACACTAGACAGTTGGCTGTCCACATTCAATCACCCAACAATCGTTACTCAATCTACACAATGACCTACAGTATATCTTACCTGATATACAGCATGTAAGTTGGAGCATGGCCTTCAAGAATGGTCATGGTATAAACAATGCAGAGCCCCATTAGTGTCCATGTAACCCAAAGGCATGGTAAGAATGCTAAACCTCGTATCTCCATAATCCCAGTCTCAAGAGTCTTCAAGTCGTGACATCACTGTTGTGTCAAAGTTGAAGACTCCAGTTTTCTAGGAGATCCAGAACCACATCCTGGTGCCTTCTTCTTCTCAATCGTGGCGGCTTCTACCTCCAAGGTTTTAAGACCAATACCTGAGCATGCTTCTCCCTGGCTACAATTATGTGAAATATTATAATGAACCATTATGATATTCCAGATCCAGCATGGAGATTACATAACAGAACGTTCAGTTAACCACTGACCAAACCCACAAACATTACACCATCACGCTCTAGTGTAACATCTACAATAGATTAGTGTCTTCTCCTGGAAATCCCTGGTAGCTCCATGCCAATGCTTTGTAGGTTAAAAAGGAGAACTAACAAACGAGTGACAGTTATGGTAATATTAAGGGATCTCAAGGTTTTCTTATCTGAAGAACAACTCTACTGTAAACTTTTTGGCCTTAGTTCCTGTATGCAGAATATGTCACCTACGGGAGCAGGAGCATCGATTACGTTTCCAATTACTTATGAATGTTTCTTGAATTTGATTGAAATTCTGAACATGACTGTGAAAAAAATAGTGTGCAATCCATCACGTGCATGCAGTGGGCTACAAATTACCATTATACAGTTATATGAAAAAGTTTGGGCACCCCTATTAACCCCTTCACCCCCAAGGGTGGTTTGCACGTTAATGACCAGGCCAATTTTTACAATTCAGACCACTGTCCCTTCAACGGATCTTGGCGATTCTGACATTATTTTCTCGTGACATATTGTACTTCATGATAGTGGTAAAATTTATTTGATATAACTTGCGTTTATTTGTGAAAAAAATGGATATTTGGCGAAAATTTTGAAAATTTCGCAATTTTCCAACTTTGAATTTTTATGCCCTTAAATCACAGACATATGTCACGCAAAATACTTAATAAGTAACATTTCCCACATGTCTACTTTACATTAGCACACTTTTGGAGCCAAATTTTTTTTTGTTAGGGAGTTATAAGGGTTAAAAGTTGACCAGAAATTTCTCATTTTTACAACACCATTTTTTTTTAGGGACCACATCTCATTTGAAGTCATTTTGAGGGGTCTATATGACAGAAAATACCCAAATGTGACACCATTTTAAAAACTGCACCCCTCAAGGTGCTCAAAATCACATTCAAGAAATTTATTAACCCTTCAGGTGTTTCACAGGAATTTTTGGAATGTTTAAATAAAAATGAACATTTAACTTTTTTTCACACAAAATTTATTTCAGCTCCAATTTGTTTTATTTTACCAAGGGTAACAGGAGAAAATGGACCCCAAAAGTTGTTGTACAATTTGTCCTGAGTACGCTGATACCCCATATGTGGGGGTAAACCACTGTTTGGGCGCATGGCAGAGCTCAGAAGGAAAGGAGCGCCATTTGACTTTTCAATGCAAAATTGACTGGAATTGACATGGGACGCCATGTTGCGTTTGGAGAGCCCCTGATGTGCCTAAACATTGAAACCCCCCACAAATGACACCATTTTGGAAAGTAGACCCCCTAAGGAACTTATCTAGATGTGTGGTGAGCACTTTGACCCAACAAGTGCTTCACAGAAGTTTATAATGCAGAGCCGTAAAAATAAAAAATCATATTTTTTCACAAAAATGATCTTTTTGCCCCCATTTTTTTATTTTCCCAAGGTTAAGAGAAGAAATTAGACCACAAAAGTTGTTGTTCAATTTGTCCTGAGTACGACGATACCCCATATGTGGGTGTAAACCATTGTTTGGGCGCAGGGCAGAGCTCGGAAGGGAAGGAGCGCCATTTGACTTTTCAATGAAAAATTGACTGGAATTAAGATGGGACGCCATGTTGCGTTTGGAGAGCCCCTGATGTGCCTAAACATTGAAACCCCCCACAAGTGACACCATTTTGGAAAGTAGACCCCCTAAGGAACTTATCTAGATCTGTGGTGAGCACTTTGACCCAACAAGTGCTTCACAGAAGTTTATAATGCAGAGCCGTAAAAATAAAAAATCATATTTTTTCACAAAAATGATCTTTTCGCCCCCATTTTTTTATTTTCCCAAGGGTAAGAGAAGAAATTAGACCACAAAGGTTGTTGTGCAATTTGTCCTGAGTACGACGATACCCCATATGTGGGTGTAAACCATTGTTTAGGCGCAGGGCAGAGCTCGGAAGGGAAGGAGCGCCATTTGACTTTTCAATGAAAAATTGACTGGAATTAAGATGGGACGCCATGTTGCGTTTGGAGAGCCCCTAATGTGCCTAAACATTAAAACCCCCCACAAGTGACACCATTTTGGAAAGTAGACCCCCTAAGGAACTTATCTAGATGTGTTGTGAGAACTTTGAACCCCCAAGTGTTTCACTACAGTTTATAACGCAGAGCCGTGAAAATAAAAATTCCTCTTTTTTTTCACAGAGATGATTTTTTAGCCCCCAGCTTTGTATTTTTACAAGGGTAACATAATAAATTGGACCCCAAAAGTTGTTGTCCAATTTGTCCTGAGTACGCTGATACCCCATATGTGGGGGGGAACCACTGTTTGGGCGCATGGCAGAGCTCGGAAGGGAAGGAGCGCCATTTGGAATGCAGACTTAAATGGATTGGTCTGCAGGCGTCACGTTGCATTTGCAGAGCCCCTGATGTACCCAAACAGTAGAAACCCCCCACAAGTGACCCCCAAATTGGAAACTAGACCTCCCAAGGAACTTATCTAGATGTGTTGTGAGAACTTTGAACCCCCAAGTGTTTCACTACAGTTTATAACGCAGAGCCGTAAAAATAATTATTTTTTTTTTTTCACAAAAATGATTTTTTAGCCCCCCGTTTTGTATTTTCACAAGGGTAACAGGATAAATTGGACCCCAAAAGTTGTTGTCCAATTTGTCCTGTGTACGCTGATACCCCATATGTGGGGGTAAACCACTGTTTGGGCGAATGGCAGAGCTCGGAAGGGAAGGAGCGCCGTTTGGAATGCAGACTTAGATGGATTGGTCTGCAGGCGTCACGTTGCATTTGCAGAGCCCCTGATGTACCTAAACAGTAGAAACCCCCCACAAGTGACCCCATATTGGAAATTAGACCCCCCAAGGAACTTATCTAGATGTGTTGTGAAAACTTTGAACCCCCAAGTGTTTCACTACAGTTTACAACGCAGAGCCGTGAAAAAAAAAAAATCCTTTTTTTCCCACAAAACTTATTTTTTAGCCCCCAGTTTTGTATTTTCCCAAGGGTAACAGGAGAAATTGGACCCCAAAAGATGTTGTCCAATTTGTCCTGAGTACGCTGATACCCCATATGTTGGGGTAAACCCCTGTTTGGGTACACGGGAGAGCTCTGAAGGGAAGGAGCACTGTTTTACTTTTTCAACGCAGAATTGTCTGGAATTGAGATCGGATACCATGTCCCGTTTGGAGAGCCCCTGATGTGCCTAATCAGTGGAAACCCCCCAATTATAACTGAAACCCTAATCCAAACACACCCCTTACCCTAATCCCAACGGTAACCCTAACCACACCCCTAACCCTGACACACCCCTAACCCTAATCCCAACCCTATTCCCAACCGTAAATGTAATCCAAACCCTAACCCTAACTTTAGCACCAACCCTAACTGTAGCCTTAACCCTAGCCCCAACCCTAGCCCTAACCCTAGCCCTAACCCTAGCAATAACCCTAACCCTAGCCCTAACCCTAGCCCTAACCCTAGCCCTAACCCTAACCCTAGCAATAACCCTAGCAATAACCCTAGCCCTAACCCTAGCCCTAACCCTAGCCCTAGCCCTAACCCTAGCCCTAACCCTAGCCCTAACCCTAACCCTTGCCCTAACCCTAACCCTAGCCCTAACCCTAACCCTAATGGGAAAATGGAAATAAATACATTTTTTTCATTTTTTTATTTTTCCCTAACTAAGGGGGTGATGAAGGGGGGTTTGATTTACTTTTATAGCGGGTTATTTAGCGGATTTTTATGATTGGCAGCCGTCACACACTGAAAGACGCTTTTTATTGCAAAAAATATTTTTTGCGTTACCACATTTTGAGAGCTATAATTTTTCCATATTTGAGTCCACAGAGTCATGTGAGGTCTTGTTTTTTGCGGGACAAGTTGACGTTTTTATTGGTAACATTTTCGGGCACATGACATTTTTTGATCACTTTTTATTCCGATTTTTGTGAGGCAGAATGACCAAAAACCAGCTATTCATGAATTTCTTTTGGGGGAGGCGTTTATACCTTTCCGCGTTTGGTAAAATTGATAAAGCAGTTTTATTCGTCGGGTCAGTACGATTACAGCGATATCTCATTTATATCATTTTTTTATGTTTTGGCGCTTTTATACGATAAAAGCTATTTTATAGAAAAAATAATTATTTTGGTATCGCTTTATTCTCAGGACTATAACTTTTTTATTTTTTTGCTGATGATGCTGTATGGCGGCTCGTTTTTTGCGGGACAAGATGTCGTTTTCAGCGGTACCATGGTTATTTATATCTGTCTTTTTGATCGCGTGTTATTCCACTTTTTGTTCGGCAGTATGGTAATAAAGCGTCGTTTTTTGCCTCGTTTTTTTTTTTTTCTCACGGTGTTTACTGAAGGGGTTAACTAGTGATATAGTTTTATAGGTTGGGTCGTTATGGACGCGGCGATACTAAATATGTGTACTTTTATTGTTTGTTTTTTTTTTATTTAGATAAAGAAATGTATTTATGGGAATAATATATTTTTTTTTTCTTTATTTAGGAATTTATTTTTTATTTATTTTTTTACACACGTGGAAAATTTTTTTTTTTACATTTTTACTTTGTCCCAGGGGGGGACATCACAGATCGTTGATCTGACAGTCTGCACAGCACTCTGTCAGATCTGCGATCTGCTGTGCAAGGCTGCAGGCTTACCAGCGCCTGCTCTGAGCAGGCGCTCGGTAAGCCACCTCCCTCCCTGCAGGACCCGGATGCCGCGGCCATCTTGGATCCGGGACCTGCGGGGAGGTAGGAGACCCTCGGAGCAACGCGATCACATCGCGTTGCTGCGGGGGTCTCAGGGAAGCCCGCAGGGAGCCCCCTCCCTGCGCGATGCTTCCCTATACCGCCGGTACACCGCGATCATGTTTGATCGCGATGTGCCGGGGGTTAATGTGCCGGGTGCGGTCCGTGACCGCTCCTGGCACATAGTGCCGGATGTCAGCTGCGATATGCAGCTGACACCCGGCCGCGATCGGCCGCGCTCCCCCCGTGTGTGCGGCCAATCGCGTATGACGTACTATCCCGTCGGTGGTCATACGGGCCCACCCCACCTCGATGGGATAGTACGTCAGATGTCAGAAAGGGGTTAATCTTACGCTTAATGTTTTATAAAAATTGTTTTTTTTGCAACAGCTATTTCAGTTTCATATATCTAATAACTGTTGGACACAGTAATGTTTCTGCCTTGAAATGAGTTTTATTGTACTAACAGAAAATGTGCAATCTGCATTCAAACAAAATTTGACAGGTGCATAAGTATGGGCACCCTTATCATTTTCTTGTTTTAAATACTCCTACCTACTTTTTACTGACTTACTAAAGCACGTTTTTTTGGTTTTGTAACTTCATTGAGCTTTGAACTTCATAGCCAGGTGTATGCAATCATGAGAAAAGCTACTTAAAGTGGCCACTTGCAAGTTGTTCTCCTGTTTGAATCTCCTCTGAAGAGTGGCATCATGGGCTCCTCAAAACAACTGTCAAATGATCTGAAAACAAAGATTATTCAACATAGTTGTTCAGGGGAAGGATACAAAAAGCTGTCTAAGAGATTTAACCTGTCAATTTCCACTGTGCGGAACTTAGTAAGGAAATGTAAGAACACAGGTACAGTTCTTGTAAA
This sequence comes from Ranitomeya variabilis, assembly GCF_051348905.1. Taxonomy (NCBI): domain Eukaryota; kingdom Metazoa; phylum Chordata; class Amphibia; order Anura; family Dendrobatidae; genus Ranitomeya; species Ranitomeya variabilis. The sequence goes on along the minus strand of NC_135232.1, from coordinate 594,122,442 downwards.
GGCCAGAAGTGGCAGGCCAAGAAAAACATCAGAAAGGCAGAGATTCAGAATGGTGAGATCAGTCAAGGACAATCCTCAGACCACCTCCAGAGAGCTGCAGCATCAACTTGCTGCAGATGGTGTCACTGTGCATCGGTCAACTATACAACGCACTTTGCACAAGGAGAAGCTGTATGGGTGAGTGATGCGAAAGAAGCCGTTTCTGCAAGCACGCCACAAACAGAGTCGGCTGAGGTATGCAAAACCACATTTGGAGAAGCCAATTTCTTTTTGGAAGAAGGTCCTGTGTAGTGTTGAGCATTCCGATGCTGCAAGTATCGGGTATCGGCCGATACTTGCTGTATCGGAATTCCGATACCGGGATTCCGATACTCTTGTGGTATCGGGTATCGGGTATCGGAACAACATTAATGTTAAAATGTGTAAAATAGAGAATTAAAATAAAAAATATCGCTATACTCACCTGTCCGACGCAGCCGGGACCTCAGCGCAGGAACCGGCAGCGTTGTTTGTTTAAAATTCCCGCTTTTACATGGTTACGCGAAGTCCCGGCTTGTGATTGGTCAGGGCGGCCATGTTGCCGGGCCGCGGACCAATCACAGCAAGCCGTGACGAAAATACGTCACGGCTTGCTGTGATTGGTCCGCGTCCCGGCAACATGGCCGCCATTAACCAATCACAAGCCGTGACGTCACGGGAGGCTGGAAACGCGCTCATTTTAAAAAGGGCGCGTGTCCAGCCTCCCGTGACGTCACGGCTTGTGATTGGTTGCGTCGCGGTCAACCAATCACAAGCCGGGAGGCTGGACACGCGCCCATTTCAAAATGAGCGCGTCCAGCCTCCCGGCTTGTGATTGGTTGATCGCGGCGCAACCAATCACAAGCCGTGACGTCACGGGAGGCTGGACACGCGCCCATTTCAAAATGAGCGCGTCCAGCCTCCCGGCTTGTGATTGGTTGATCGCGGCGCAACCAATCACAAGCCGTGACGTCACGGGAGGCTGGACACGCGCCCATTTTAAAATGAGCGCGTGTCCAGCCTCCCGTGACGTCCCGGCTTGTGATTGGTCAGGGCGGCCATATTGCCGGGACGCGGACCAATCACAGCAAGCCGTGACGTAATTTCGTCACGGCTTGCTGTGATTGGTCCGCGTCCCGGCAACATGGCCGACCTGACCAATCACAAGCCGGGAATTCACGTAACCAAGTAATAGCGCGATTTTTAAACAAACAACGCTGCCGGTTCCCTCGCTGAAGTCCCGGCTGCGTCGGACAGGTGAGTATAGCGATATTTTTTATTTTAATTCTTTCTTTTACACATTTATATGGTTCCCAGGGCCTGAAGGAGAGTTTCCTCTCCTTCAGACCCTGGGAACCATCAGGGATACCGTCCGATACATGAGTCCCATTGACTTGTATTGGTATCGGGTATCGGTATCGGATTGGATTCCGATACTGTGACGGTATCGGCCGATACTTTCCGATACCGATACTTTCAAGTATCGGACGGTATCGCTCAACACTAGTCCTGTGGACTGATGAAACCAAGAATGAGTTGTTTGGTCATACAAAAAGGCGTTATGCATGGCGGCAAAAAAACACAGCATTCCAAGAAAAACACTTGCTACCTACAGTAAAATTTGGTGGAGGTTCCATCATGCTTTGGGGCTGTGTGGCCAATGCCGGCAGCGGGAATCTTGTTAAAGTTGAGGGACGCATGGATTCCTCTCAGTATCAGCAGATTCTTGACAATAATGTTCATGAATCAGTGACAAAGTTGAAGTTACGCAGGGGATGGATCTTTCAGCAAGACAGTGATCCAAAACACCGCTCCAAATCTACTCAGGCATTCATGCAGAGGAACAATTACACTGTTCTGGAATGGCCATCCCAGTCCCCAGACCTGAATATCATTGAACATCTGTGGGATCATTTGAAGAGGGCTGTCCATGCTCGGCGACCATCAAACTTGACTGAACTGGAATTGTTTTGTAAAGAGGAATGGTCAAAAATACCTTCATCCAGGATCCAGGAGCTCATTAAAAGCTACAGGAAGCGACTAGAGGCTGTTATTTTTGAAAAAGGAGGATCTACTAAATATTAATATCACTTTTCTGGTGAGGTGCCCATACTTATGCACCTGTCAAATTTTGTTTGAATGCAGATTGCACATTTTCTGTTAGTACAATACACCTCATTTCAAGGCAGAAACATTACTGTGTCCAACAGTTATTAGATATATGAAACTGAAATAGCTGTTGCAAAAAACCCAATTTTTATAAAACATTAAGCTTAAGATTAATAGGGGTGCCCAAACTTTTTCATATAACTATTTTATGATGTCGTCATGCTTGGACCAGGTATTGTGCTGCATTATTGAATACAACGATAATGACATCATATATAATAGGGGGATAGATGGCAAAAAGAGGGGCACACCAATAAAGCCCAAAGGTAACCCCAATATTAATATGGACAATTGCAGGACAAACTGCAAGTTTCAATAAGAGAACATCAAAAAGCACCGACAACAGTTTTTTTAGTCCAAAATATAAAAATTGCTTTATTATAATAGAATGTTTAAACAGATTCAGGGGGAACACAGGAGAACATGCAGCAATGCGGCACAAAGGTGCCCAAAGAAAGCAGTGGACAGCACATCAATCATATGTGTAAACAGCGAATTCCATCTTAAATAGCCATAGTACGACTGATGCACAGCTCAGCCAATAACAACTGCATTACCATAGCTAAGTGCCAAAATAACAATCTATGTATAGCAGAGCAGACATAGCACAGGGAAAAATATGGCTAAAGACATACTGAGATGTGCAGATCAGCCACCGCGCCGTCCACAGCTGACCCCGACGCGCGTTTCGGATTGAAACCTTCCTCAGGGGGCGTGCCGTGGTTACATGTGTTATGATCCCAATGGCAGAGGATCTCTGATATTCCGGCAAGATAGCAAAAATATAAATACTGCTCTAGGGAGGTGGAAACTGGGCTAACCGCAAACCTGATCCTGACACAAACAACTAAAAGTAGCCGGTGAACGTGCCTACGTTGGTTCTAGACGTCTCGAGCCAGCCGGAGAACTGACTACCCCTAGAGGGAAAAAATAAGACCTCGCTTGCCTCCAGAGAAATTGAACCCCAAAGATATAGAAAGCCCCCAACAAATAATAACGGTGAGGCAAGAGGAAAACACAAACGTAGAGATGAACTAGATTCAGCAAAGTGAGGCCCAATAGTCTAGATAGCAGAAAATAGATAGTGGACTATGCGGTTAGCAGAAAACCCTACAAAACATCCACGCTGAACATTCAAGAACCCCCACACCGACTGACGGTGTGGAGGGAGAATATCAGCCCCCTAGAGCTTCCAGCGAGTCAAAAATCAAATGTAAAGCAAGCTGGACAAAAACACTGAATAATGCAAACGATCCAAATTGTACAAAACAGACTTAGCTTTTCTTGCATGAGGCAGACTGAAAGGAATCCGGAGGAGACCAAATAGGTCTGGATACAACGATGCCAGGCAAGAGACTGAGTCCAGAGGACACTCAAATAGGAAACACCCGCTGCTTAACGACACAGCTGGAGCTCAGGCCTGCAACAAGACATACCTAACACAATACCGTTAGTGACCACCAGAGGGAGCCCAGAAACACAGTTCACAACATACATGTGCGCAGTCTTTTATAGTCTATGTGTTACCGCTAGGCCGGAAATGAGGTAGCGTCACCATGGCAACAACTACATGTATACATACGTTAACACAGGGCCGGAAGTAGGGAAACGTCGCCATAGCAGCCACTATGCCGGCCCAGTGCATCGCTCCTGAGTCAGCTGATGTCGGAACACGTGGGGCCCCACGTGACCGAACAACAGACTAACTACAAGATGCGGAACCATAACAACAGGCGGCGCATGCGCAGAAAAAACATATAGATAAAAGGACCAACATAAAAAGGAAATTACAGGTAACCACTAGACGAACAGGACAAAACATTACAAACAAAAATAATCAAACACTGTATGTGAGTCCATCGTAACACGATATATACATATATCTAAATACAGCAGGTGACAATGTGATACATAAATCAAAATATTAACATGATAGTAATTCTCACTATGGAAAGATACACAGCCAAAAATAGTGGAATCAAGTATGGAGCAACAACAAAGGAGATCAGTGAACACTGTGAATAACATAGCCGTAATATATTAGATATCAAGAATATGGAGCGCCCCCACACCGCCGCAGGGCCTAGGGGTACCCGGAGCCGGGCCTCTGGGTCTCAGTCCTGGGGTTGTCACGGTGGCTAGACCCGGTCCGTGGCCCTGTCTGTCAGTGGGGGACGTCCGGTAGAATAAGTGATGATGATGGTGCAGTAACGGTGGTGTAGCGGTGCAGTTGTGGAGTGCAGGTCGCGGTAAATAACGAGGACACCAGGTTGCAGTCTCTTTACCTCTTTACTGGAGATCTCTCAATCCGCAGTCCAGAATACGGTTCACCAGGCTGCGCAAGTCCGGTCGGTCCGATGGCACTTCCAGAGTTCTCCTCACAGGTGGAAATCAGTGCCCTCCTTCTTAGCGCTATGTGTTGTAGTCCTTCCCTGCTGTGCTCACGGAAAGTACCCCACAACTGTTGTGTCTGTTTCTTAAGTTCCCTCACAACTTGATTCACTGATGTTCTTCTCGTATTCCATCCCTCCCTGTTATTCAGGTTGGAACGGCACCCGTTTGTCAGGTAGGCCTGGAGTTCTTCCGGGACCCTAGAGACGCCCCTCTCCCGCAATTGCCCCCCAAGACTTCATAGGTGATATGTGGTAGACAGCCCGCCTTAAACTGACTGCCCTGCCGCTGTTTGGAGTATGGCTTGAAGCTGTATGCTATTCCACTCCCTCGGCGTTCCGGCCACCGGTAATGCGCCTCAGTAGGATGTTGCTCCGGTCCTACAGCATGACCCCTACTGGTATTCTCCTTTTTGCTTGATCTCGTTTCTCACTCAGCACAATCTATCTCGCTTCTAGTCCTTTCTTGGGCACCGCCGCTATGCTGAGCAGGCACGGTCCCGTTACGTTCTTTCTAATGCCAAGCCTCTGTCAGGATCCCACCCCTGACAGAGACCCTACTGTCTCTTCCTCCACAACACCCTCTGCCACAAGGTGTTGCTTCGTTCAATCCAGTCAGCTTTCTCCTCTAACTTCCTGCCTGACCCCCAGTTTACCCACTATGGTGGGGAGTGGCCTAATGAATAGAACCCTTAGCTCCCCCCGGAGGCCCTGCGGTGAAATGTATTGGTGTCTGTGATACCTGATCAGATGAACTCCTTCAGTGCCATCGGACGCACCATGGCTCCCCATAGTGGCGGAGCCACAGTACTGCAACGACCAGGACTCTGGGGCGCTGCAAATACATACATCAAAGGAATCATAAAATCATATGTAGGATAACAGTATATGAAATTATTAGGTGATTATATATATATATATATATAAAAAAAAAAAAAGGTCCAATCATACGAACAATTCCCGATGTAGTTAGCAGCAGTGCAGCCACAGTATCCACAGATTGATGAAAAATGATGAAAATCCTCGTTAAACAGAAGCTTTATCCACTGTAGATGTCAAGTACCATTATACCATTATATTTGCTGCATTATGTACAGTGACTTGCGAATGTATTCACACCCTTGGCATTTTTCATGTTTTGCTACCTCACGAGTCGCGACCTAGAATTTCACTTTTTTTTTAATGTTTGCATCAATTCATGTAAAGATCATTTGGTTTTCTCATCATTGTGAATCAAACAACAAATAGGGCAAAATAACTGAAATCTTGATTGTGCATAACTATTCACCCCCTAATGTCAGTACTTTGTAGAGCCTCCTTTTGTGCCAATTACAGCTGCAAGTCGCATTGGATAAGTCTCTATGATCTTTCCACCTTTTGCCACTTGCATTTTTACCCATTTCTCAAGGCAAAACTGCTCCAGCTTCTTCAAATATCATATAGTTTCCTTTGCTGAACAGCAATCTTCAAGTCTGAGCACAGATTCTTAATTGGAATAAAGTCTGGACTTTGACTAGACAACTCCAAAACATTTACATGTTTCCCCTTAAATCACTCAAGTGTTGCTTTAGCAGTATGCTTTGGGTCATTGTCTTGTTGGTAGGTGAACCTCCGTCCCAGTCTCAAATTACGGACAGACTGAAACAGGTTTTGCAAAAAATATCCCTGCATTTCGCATTCATCTTCCCCTAAACTCGGACCATTTTAGCTGTCTCTGCTGCAGAAGAACAGCATGATACTGCCACCAGTATGTTTCACTGTGGGGATGGTGTTCTTGGCGTGATGAGCTGTGTTGGTTTAGTGAGTCACCCTACCAGGGACTGGGGTACTTGGTACCAGGTCTGGTCACTTCTTAAAGGGGATGTCATGGTGGCTGCGACCCGATCCGTGCCCTGGGACTCAAACTGATGGGGATGGTCTTTTAAGGGAATTTATGATAAAGTATGTTGTGACGCCACCTGTGGTGCTCGGTCAACAGTGGGACCGATGCTGCTTTAAAGGGGTCCTCTGGGGGATATTGTTGCAGCAATGATGGTAACGCTTCCCACAGGTGAAGCGGGATCTCCAGGGGTCCTAGGGTGTATGACGATGATGGTGTATGCCGGTGAATGAGTAAAGGACAGTGCGTTGTAGTCTTTACCTGGTTTACTGTAGTTGTAACAAGCCTCAGTCCAGGGTACTAGCAACAGGTACATTAGGAGTTCAAGCAGCTCGGAAACAAGTGGAATCCCCTTGGCAAGTCAGGTTGGGAGCCTTCCACTTTGCGCTTGCTATAGTCCCTTGCTGTCTGAAGTGTCCTAACAAGGTCCTGATTCTTTCCCCTGTCCTGGGACAGGTACCTGTATGGTAGGAAGCTTGAGCCGTTCCTTCTGGGGTCTCTGCACGGTGACTCCAGGCTCCCGGAAGCTGCTGCACCACAGGCTTAATTTGGGCAGTATACGTGTAGTCCTTCGCCCTCTGGTTCTGCTAAGTGTCCTACAGTTCCACTCTAGCCTCGGGCTCCCGGTACCCGGTTTCTGTGCTCTGGCTCCTCCGAGGCCCACTCGCTGCCTCCTTGAGCCCTGAAATCTCTCCTCTGCTCCTTCCCTTTCACTCTCTGCTCCAGACTGAACTGAACTGAACTCACTAGTCTCCTGGGACCAACTGTCTAGCATCTACTCCAAACCAGGATCTTTATCCAGGGAAGCTGTCCTTAAACAGGGTTTTGAGCTCCCCCTCCTGGCCCAGATTCAGAAGGTGTGTGTGTGTGTGTGTGTGTGATTTACCTGCCAGAGATCCCTTTTTCCAGGTATAGCACTACCCTCCCCGAGAGGAAGGCAGCACTACTGTGGTACCCGAACTCCTGGGGTGCCACATTCCTCCCCCATTAAATCCAGTATTCCCGGACTGGGAAAGGAAACATAAACAACAGGTTGAATAAGACATTTTTGCAAAACATTTGAACAGGTTAAAAGCTTTTATTCCCTTATGGGAGGCATGGTTCTTGAACGTTGCAATAAACATTTTATAAGAGTACATCTGGTCTTATACCAGGGTGTCCTTGTTCATATAAAACAGTACCGATGCGAGGAACCCATCATAAACCCCCAACATAGGCTTAGGCGGGCTACAAGGCGTATACAGACCTGGTGTTCGCCACGCCAGACGGTTTTAGCTTTGGATCTGCAGAAACAAGGCTCTACCCACGCCGGCAAAGTGGGCAGAATCAGGGTGCACCTTGAGGGTGCCAAACTATTTACAAAAACAGTTTTTGGGTAATCCATTGTCCATTACCCCATTGTTGACATTTTTAGTCCCTGTACCTGGCAGGGATTTGACCTTTGGTGCCACGTGTAGACCTGCATAGTTCCTGGTCTAACATGTTTGCTATTGTGTACCCACTAGTGTGTGAGCTACTTGTTGGGCTGCATTGTGTAGGTAAACTGGGTAACTGTCTAAGACTTCTTAGGTTCACCATAGGTCTGACAGATTCACCAATAGCAGAGAGTGGGTTCTCAGGTTCCACTGCTGGGGTGACGTTTACTGCATGAGCCTGCTGGTGTAAAGTCTCTTCTGGTTCAGGATGGTCTGGAATCACATTTTGTTCTGGTATTTCCAGCTGGGGAAAAGTCAAGACAGGTATCACTATGACCTGATGTACTTGAGTCCAAGACTGGAGAAAATCTCCAAGAACGGTGTGGATTTTCTTTTGTTCTTCCTCCATGGGTTGAGAAGTTCCTGGATTTTCTTCTTTGCTCCTCAGTTTGCCAGGGCATACTTTAAGGTGATCTCTGGATACTGCAGTTGAAGTTTCTCCTCCATCTTTACTTATAAGGCATACTTTCGTGTTGTCGAAGTTTGAGGGTAAGGGCTCATTTCCACATGCGAGAGAAAAAACGGTCCGTAATCTGGACCGAAAAAACGGATGTAACGTATGCGATTGTCATGCGAGTGTCATGCGAGTGCAATGCGAGTGCAATGCGATTTTTAATCGCATCATCCGTATGACATCCGTATTACTGTCCGATTTGTACGCACCGGTGTCCTTTGAAAAGCCGGCAAATCAGTGCTGTGTACAGTAAAATCACACTGACAGGTTAGAATAGAGTAGATATATACACATAGAATAGGTATATATACATATATATATGTCAGTGAGACACCTATATATGTATATTTATATTTAATGCAGCGCAAGATAGCATTAAAGACGCTAATTCAATTACCGGCTTTTCATTTCTCCTTCCCAAACCCGACAGGATATGAGACATGGTTTACATACAGTAAACCATGTCATATCCCCCTTTTTTTTGCATATTCCACACTACTAATGTTAGTAGTGTGTATGTGCAAAATTTCGGCGCTGTAGCTATTAAATTTAAGGGATAAATCGCGGAAAAAATTGGCGTGGGCTCCCGCGCAATTTTCTCCGCCAGAGTAGTAAAGCCAGTGACTGAGGGCAGATATTAATAGCCAGGAGAGGGTCCATGGTTATTGGCCCCCCTCCGTGGCTAAAAACATCTGCCCCCAGCCACCCCAGAAAAGGCACATCTGGAAGATGCGCCTATTCTGGCACTTGGCCACTCTCTTCCCACTCCCGTGTAGCGGTGGGATATGGGGTAATGAAGGGTTAATGCCACCTTGCTATTGTAAGGTGACATTAAGCCAGATTAATAATGGACAGGCGTCAATTATGACACCTATCCATTATTAATCCAATTGTATGAAAGGGTTAAAAAAACACACACATGATTAAAAAGTATTTTAATGAAATAAACACACAGGTTGTTTTAATATTTTATTGCTCTCTCAATCCATGTGATGACCCTCACTTGGAAAAATAATAAACCAACAATATACATACCTTCAGATGACCTGTCACGTCCCACGAGGTAATCCATCTGAAGGGGTTAAAATATTTTACAAGCAGGAGCCCTGCTAATGCAGCTGTGCTCGTGCTTGTAAGCCCCGGGGAATGAAGGAAATGTAGGTCAATGACCTATAGTTACCTTCAGTCGCGGTGATGCGTCCCCTGCTGGTTGTCCTCATATGACCTCGAGCGTGGGAAAAAGTTCTCAGGCTGCTGTTCATGAGGACATCCACCAGGGGGCGCATCTATTCTAACCTGTCAGTGTGATTTTACTGTACACCGCGCTGAATTACCTGCTTTTCAAAGGACACAGGTGCGTAAAAATCGGACAGAACTCGCATGGTGCGAGTGCTGTGCGATTTTTTTCTCGCACCCTTTGACTTGCATTGGCGAGTCTCGTCCGAGACTCGCAGCAAATCGCAGCATGCTGCGATTTTTTTCTCAGTCCGATTTCGGCTGAGAAAAAAATTGCAAATGAAAAGACACCTATTGAATAACATTGGTCCGAGTGCAATCCGATTTTTTATCGGATTGCACTCGTCCGTTTTCGTCGCCAGTGGAAATGAGCCCTAAGATTGTATATGGTTCTGCTTCCCACTGGTCGTGAAGTTTATGCATTCTCCTTTTACGCTTTAACACTTGTTCACCTGGTGAAAAGGGAATTGCAGGGGCACGTTGGTTATAATCTCTCTCTTGTTTTTGTCTTGCCTGGGACAAGCTTCTTTCTACACACTCTTGTACTTGGCGTTATTTTTGTTGTCTCTCGGTATCCCAATCTGCATCTAGTGAGGTTGTTTCTGGGGTTAGGACTCCCATGTCAAGATCAACAGGTAATTTACTAGATCTTCCTCTCATCAGGTATGCTGGAGTGCAGTTGGTGGAATTCACTGGGATGTGATTGTACAAGTCTACCAAGTCTGGTAACCTCTCTGGTCATAAGTTTCTTTCATGCAAAGGCAAGGTCTTCAACAGGTCGATTACCACTTGGTTAATTTTTTCACACATACCATTTGTCTGTGGGTGGTACGGTGTTGTTCTGATCTTCTTACACCCGTATAGACACCATAAACCAAGTAATGATGCAACTGGTCACTTTTATATAGAAAAACTCAATATAATCTTTATTAATAATAATTTAAAAACATAACATCACATCAAACCAAATTTGGGACAAAGGGTGAAATTGGAGCACCTTATACACACTGTGTGTTACATAGGTGACGGACATCCATACCCGGAATCAAACCCACCACTAAATACATATAGCTGTGTATATGGTCCAACAATGTGGTTTTTAGTCAGCATTCTAGCTACAATAATATTGATACCAATCATCAGTTAATATGGACTTAAAGCTGCTGACACTATCATATAACACATGCCCCCCCAGAGAATTATCACCAAAGGAACATCTACATGCCGAAAAATCAGCTAAATCATTACCTCTGTAGTGGGGGTATCGTGGTGAGGCTGTAATCCGGGCAATGGCGTCTGCCCCAACGCGCGTTTCGGACCTAATCCTTTTTCAAGGGGCCTGGCTGTACTACCTCATATTGATCTTTAAATAGTATCCTTCCCGCGTGTAAGGTGACGTTGTCACCGGAAGTTGCGCGCCCGGCCCGGAAATGACGCGCCACGTCGTCAGGGCAACCACAGTAAACAGCGGGCACCGGCGTCACAGGAAGGGAAGGTCATATGACCAAACCGCCCCGTAGAGATACCGATGAACCCGCGGTCACCATGGCACCCAGACGGCGAGCGCGTACAGAGCAGGGACCGCAACTATCTATACCAGATGGATATTCGCCCAAAGATAATTCAACACTTAAAAATATAAATATACATAAAACAGAAGGCATAACTAAGAACCTGGGAGACAGATAACTGGATACTACACCTCCTATCACCGGCATACCGTAGGATGGAACTAACAGACCACTGGTATATATCTATTACTTATAGGGGGTATCAGAGATTTTACCTAGAGGGCAGAACTTTATACAGATATATATCATACATTACATCAATAGACTCATGTCAAGTAATCATAATTATCGCATGCGATATATTACTGCCACTCAACCGATACCTCCATAATACGGACAAACATATTAACCACCAGCCAAAATTATAGTCCATTCTTCACTTATAAGGTTTCAGTCTTCTCATGCAGCTTTATAAACTTCTCAATGTATCATATCAGGAATTATTCTATGCCGATCCACCATTCCTCGTGATCCACAATGTCTCCCAATCACTTATAACTAAGATAAATGTGAATATAAAAACAAGTTAAAATTGTACACACAGAATGGACAATGCTCCATATAAACCATAGCGATGCTCAGAGAAACGGGGTGAAACTGAGGTTCTCATTAAGCCCAGATGGATGGACAGTGCCTAATGTCCATATCCACCTGGACTCTAACTGAGCTAACTTCCTAAACATCCCACCACCACGAATATTAGTATTGAGCATATCAATGCCCCTTACCCGAAATTGACTACTGTCACAATTATGGAATCTACGGAAGTGTCGTGGGATCGTTTTTAGTAATGTTTCATCTTCTGTAGTAACAGCTGCCTCGATCCCTAACACATGCTCCCGAATTCTGATCTTTAACTGTCGGGTAGTCATACCCACGTAAATCATATTACATGGACAGACACCGTAATAAATTACGTTTTTGCTTGTACACGTAATATTTGTTTTAATAATGAATTCCTTAGAGCCTTCCTGATTTTTTAATTTATCCGTACGATCCATATTGGGACAGGCCACGCAATGGCCACATGGGATACTACCATGGCGTCTCTTGAATTGATCCAAGAAAGTAGTTGTTGGCTCACCCATATAGTGGCTACGGACCAGTCTGTCCCTCAAATTTCTAGATCTTCTAGCTGTAATCACAGCCCTATCCGGGATAAATCTAGAAATCACTGGGTCCGCCCTCAATATATGCCATGACCTATCAAGAATTTTCCTCATTTTCGGGAAGTGTGAGTGAGAATTGGTGATAAATCTCACATCACCATTCCTTTTGGGGTGTCAAATGCCATACAGAAACTCATTTCTAGAAGAACTCCTAGCACGGTTATATGCTTTCTTGATCATGCGGTTGCTGAAGCCCCGCTCCTTCAGGCGTTGTTTAAGATCTTCAGCCTGTTTATAGAAATCCTCATCTGTGGAGCATAGCCTCCGCAACCGCAGAGATTGTCCGGTGGGGACCGACTGGATCATGTGTCCAGGATGGGAGGACGTTGCGTGCAACAACATATTAGTAGAGGTGGGCTTACGAAAGATGTCCGTCTGTAGTTCACCCCTCCCATCTTTCTTGAGTGTAACATCAAGAAATTCTAACGTTACGGGGTCATACTTATAGGTGATAAATATATTCTGGTCATTGTCATTTAATGATCTCATAAAAGTATGTAGATCATCAGATGATCCCTGCCAGATCAGAAGGATGTCGTCGATGTACCGGGTCCAAGATAGGACCCGGCACATCGGCGACGACTGATCAGGCAGGGAGAGGTCTCTCTCCCACAGCCCCAGGAACAGGTTGGCATACGCCGGGGCGAAGGAAGCCCCCATGGCTGTTCCCTGGAGCTGTAGGAAGAAAGACCCCTTAAACACAAAAAAATTATGTGTTAGTTAGTTGTGTTAGGTTTTTCACTGTGTGTTTTGGGTTTTTTTTGGTGCAGCCACAGGGTGGTGGCATTTTAAATATTTATTAATAAATATATTGGGTTTTATATGATTTTTGCAGAAGGTATCCCAATTTTCCATTGATTTTGATATTCATAGTACAGCCAGGCCCCTTGAAAAAGGATTAGGTCCGAAACGCGCGTTGGGGCAGACGCCATTGCCCGGATTACAGCCTCACCACGATACCCCCACTACAGAGGTAATGATTTAGCTGATTTTTCGGCATGTAGATGTTCCTTTGGTGATAATTCTCTGGGGGGGCATGTGTTATATGATAGTGTCAGCAGCTTTAAGTCCATATTAACTGATGATTGGTATCAATATTATTGTAGCTAGAATGCTGACTAAAAACCACATTGTTGGACCATATACACAGCTATATGTATTTAGTGGTGGGTTTGATTCCGGGTATGGATGTCCGTCACCTATGTAACACACAGTGTGTATAAGGTGCTCCAATTTCACCCTTTGTCCCAAATTTGGTTTGATGTGATGTTATGTTTTTAAATTATTATTAATAAAGATTATATTGAGTTTTTCTATATAAAAGTGACCAGTTGCATCATTACTTGGTTTATGGTGTCTATATGGGATATCGATGATGGGTCTGTTAGTCCTAATAGACACATGATTATGGGCAATATACTACAATTTATTATGATCATGTGTCTTGGTCATGTTTGTTATATATGGTTACACCTGTATAGGTGGCTAAACTCCTGAAATACTTCCGCTTCAAAGGCTGGGCCTTGATCAGTGAGTACCTTTTCAGGGTATCCGTGTTGTCGACAAAAGTGCTGTTGGAATGCCTTGGCTGCTGTCTTTGCTGTCTGATCCTTGACAGTTACAACTACCAGGAATCTGGAGTAATGGTCTACAATGGTAAGAGCATAGACATAGCCTGAACGGCTTGGAGTTAGCTTCACGTGGTTTAAGGCCACTAGTTCAAGTGGCTGTCTGGTGACTATGGGCTGTAGGGGAGCCCTCTGGCTGTCAAGGTCCTTTCTGCGCAGGTTACATGGGCCACACTCTCGGCACCAGTTTTCGATGGCTTTTCTCATGCCAATCCAGTAGAACCTTCCACGAAGTAGGATCTCTAACTTCTTCCATCCGAAGTGTCCTGCTCCATCGTGGTACGATTTCAGAGTCATTGGCGCATCTTGTCTTGGCACCACTATCTGCCAGACCAGCTCGTGGGTGCGTGGGTCAGTATACCTCTGACACAGCTTATCATCGTACATAAACAGTTTGCCTTTTTCTTTCCACAGCTGTTGAGTCTCTTGTGGAGCATCTAGACCAGGGTGCGAATCGGCTTGTGTCAGCAGCTCCTTGACCAGACGGATTGCGGGGTCACTGTCCTGCGTCTCTGCCCATCCATGATGAGGCAATGGGTTCAGCGTAGCTTCTTGCTTGTCCTTACGCCTATTCCTCACATATTGGGAATATTGAGTCACCCCGGGGCGATGGAAAGCTGGTAACTCTATCTCTTCGAGTTCTTCCGAGTCTTCTCGCATCTCTGGTAAGTTAGGCATCCTGGACATCGCATCGGCATTCACATTCTTGTGCCCTGCACGGTACTTGATGGTGAACTCATAATTGGACAACCGGGCCATCCAACGCTGCTCCAAGGCACCTAATTTTGCTGTCTCCAGGTGTGTCAGCGGGTTATTGTCCGTGAAGACAGTGAATCTTGCTGAGGCCAGGTAATGCTTAAACCACTCTGTTACCGCCCAGACGATAGCGAGGAACTCCAGCTTAAAGGAACTGTAGTTTTTGGGGTTCCTTTCCGTGGGACAAAGCTTCCTGCTGGTGTAGGCAATTACTCTTTCCTTGCCCTTCTGCACCTGGGACAATACTGCTCCCAGTCCCACATTGCTGGAGTCCTTGTACAGCACAAACGGTTGGTCATATTCAGGGTAAGTCAGTACCTCATCTCCCGTGAGAGCCAGCTTCAAACGAGCGAAGGATCCCTCCAGCTTGTCGTTCCAGTTAAATGTTGTTTTCTTACCCTTGGTTTTCTTAGATTGGCTGACTAACAGGTCTTGCAGTGGTGTGGCTATCTTACTAAAGTCTTTGATAAATCTTCTGTAGTAGCCTACCAACCCGAGGAACTGCCGGACTTCATGGATATTGCTGGGCTTCGGCCAGTCCTTGATCACAGTAACCTTGTCAGGGTCTGGGGCCACTCCTTCGGCGCTTACTACATGGCCCAGGTACTGCACTTTGGGCTTTAACAGATGACATTTGGATGGTTTTACCTTCAAGCCACAGTTGGACAGAGCTTCAGACACCTTGGCCAGGTGTTTCAGGTGGTCATCATAAGTCTTGTAGAAAATGACATTGTCCAGGTACAACAAGACGGTTTCGAAATTCTTGTGCCCGAGACAGCACTCCATCATCCTCTGGAATGTTCCCGGTGCGTTGCACTGTCCGCACGGCATGTAGTTGAATTCACAGAGACCCATTGGTGTCGTGAAGGCCGTCTTTTCCTTATCCGCCTCTGCCCCGGAAACCTGCCAGTACCCACTGGTGAGATCCAAGGTAGAGAAGTAGTTAGCAGATTTTAAAGCAGCTAGTGACTATTCTATTCTGGGCAATGGATATGCATCCTTATGGGTAATGCGGTTTATCCGCCTATAATCAACACACATTCTCATTGTGCCATCCTTTTCCCTGACGAGAACTAATGGAGCTGCCCAGGGTCTACAACTATCTCTGATTACCCCAGCCTCCTTCATCTTTCGTAACATATCTTTAGCTCACTGGTAATGAGCTGGAGGTACAGGCCCGTACCTCTCCTTAATGGGTGGATGACTTCCCGTGGGGATATGATGTTGAACCCTTTTACCTGCCCAAAACCTAGTGGGTGTTTGCTGAATACCCGTTCATACTCATGGACCACCCGGTAAGCCCCATGTTTCTGGTGTGATGGGGTAGAATCTATGCCCACGTGTAACTCCTGGCACCAATCTTCCATCTTTCCTGCAGAGCCATTATCCTCCACCTGATCGGACGGGACCAAGGGTTCTGTTGCCTTTAGTACATTATTATCAACAGTAAACAGTTTGGCATATCTGGTTAGGTGAACCTCCTTGTCTCCACAGTTAAGGACAATTACTGGTATCCTCCCCTTGCGGACTTCAACCACCCCTCTGGCTGTCAGGATTGTGGGCCTACTGTCTGAATGCACAGGTTCTGGGCCTGGTAGTCATTACCTCTGAGGCCTATTGCTGCCCGACACCATATTAACATTTCACTCCTAGGGGGTATTGCAATGGGGATCGGATCACTCACTGTGACACCGCCAATTTCTCCACCAGATAGTTCTACCTGCTGTCTCTGCACCAGAGCTCTGATTTCTTTTTGCAGGACTCTGCTCACTGGAACCAGCAGTTTCAGCCACCTGTTGTAATAGGACAATAACCTCTGCAAGACAATTTTAAATTACATTAGTACCAATGGTCATCACAGGGTTACATTCACGTCGATCAATATCAACAATCACCATTCCTTGGGCCTTCAATTCTACCCACCCCACCTTAATGGTGACCTCCTTGTACCACACCTGTGGCAAAGGCTGACCATTACTGGCAACTATTGTTAAGTCACTATCTGGGCCACGGGTAATGTCTGTTTCAGCCCAATAACATTTATAGAGAATATGAGGCATAGTTGTAACCTGAGAGCCAGTGTCCAACAAAACGTTCATCGGGATGCTGTCGATCACAAGGGGGAGAACTGGTCGTCCTCCGACGTACTTGGCTCGCCAGTTTTGTGGGCCTGGTCATCCTATTCCTGGGGGTTGGCCCCCTGCCCCAGGAGTCGCTCGTTTAAATGACAGTACCTTGCAATGTGCCCTGCCTGGTTGCAGCGGCGGCAGATGGGTCATTCATCCTGATGATTGCGATCATCGTCTCTTCCTCTGGTCGGCGAGATCCTCTTCTGCTGTCTCCATAGGATGTCCTCTGGTCTGGAAGCCAGCTTGATCTTCTCTTTCGGAGATTCCTGCAGGGACTGCACAGTTTTAGCTAATGCAGCTACGCTTTTAGTCAGCTCCTGAACCTCGAGGCGCAGCCAGAGGAAGGATCATCATCCAGGATCTGTGCGTCGGCCTCAACGGGGTCCTGAGGCAAGGATGCCACCTCTTGGTGGTACGTGAGGGCTGGACACCTTTGGGGCACTGTGCGGCTGGGATGAGGCTCATACAGCACCTGGATGGCCGTCCTTAAATTGTGCAAAAGTCCAGGTCAGGGTCTTGCAAGGCCAGGATGCGCAGCTGTGTCCTGTGGGTGTTGGACTGGAGACCCTCAATGAACTGTTCCTTTAAGAGTTTATCTCCACCTGTACTCTGTTAGGGTCAATCTGTTTGATGGCCCGCAGTGCCTTTTGCAGATTAAGGGCATAGTCCTGTATGTTATCCTGTGCTCTCTGCTTGCACCCTTTAAACTTCATTTTGATTTCTGCAGTGGTGCGGGTGTCAATGGTGGTTTTTAGTTTGGCAAATATCTGCTGCACCGTTCCTTTTTCCACATTTGGCCAGGATTTCACTTCTCTTAGGGCTGCGCCTATCAATTGTCCAGTTAGAATGTTGACTTTCTGATGTTCGGTCAGGGGATATACCTCAAACAAGCTGCAGAGCCTTTCCTTAAAGTCACTTAATGTATGGGACTCTCCGGAATACTGTGGAAGCCAGGCCCCTCCAGGAACATAGGGCATGGACAGCGGCATGATGGGCGCCGTAGCTGCAGCGAGATCCAACCGGCTTGTTGGGACTGCAGACACTGCAGGGTCTGGTAGCGGTATGGGGCCTGCAGCTTCATCCACCGCGGGGCCTAGGGGCATCACTGGGCCTGCAGGTGCATCGGCTGCGGGGCCTAGGGGTACAATGGGGCCTGTGGCTGCGACTGCCGCCAATCCTCCTCCCGGGTCAGACATGTCTTTTCCCCCTTGCTAACCTGGAAGAAGCCGGTGTCTCTCCTCTGGAGTCTGTAGGGGTTCCTCCTGTGCGCAGTTTGCAGTGGTTACACTTCCCACAGGTGAAGCGGGGTCCTAGGGTGTATGGCGATGATGGTGTATGCCGGTGAATGAGTAAAGGACACTGCGTTGTAGTCTATACCTGGTTTACTGTAGTTATAACAGGCCTCAGTCCATCGTACCGGCAACAGGTACATTAGGAGTCCAGGCAGCCCGAAAACAAATGGAATCCCCTTGGCAAGTCAGGTTAGGAGCCTTCCACTTTGCGCTTGCTATAGTCCCTTGCTGTCTGAAGTGTCCTAACAAGGTCCTGATTCTTTCCCCTGTCCTGGGACAGGTACCTGTATGGTAGGCAGCTTGAGCCGTGCCTTCTGGGGTCCCTGCATGGTGACTCCAGGCTCCAGGGCGCTGCTGTACCACAGGCTTAATTTGGTCAGTATACGTGTAGTCCTTCACCCTCTGGTTCTGCTAAGTGTCCTACAGTTCCACTCTAGCCTCGGGCTCCCGATACCCGGTTTCTGCGCTCTGGCTCCTCAGAGGCCCACTCGCAGCCTCCTTGAGCCCTGAAATCTCTCCTCTGCTCCTTCCCTTTCACTGTCTGCTCCAGACTGAACTGAACTGAACTCATTGGTCTCCTGGGAGCAACTGTCTAGCTCCTCCTCCAAACTAGGATCTTTATCCAGGGAAGCTGTCCTAAAACAGGGTTGTGAGCTCTCCTGGCCTGGATTCAGAAGGTGTTGTGTGTGTGTAGCGCCCCCACTGCCGCAGGGCCGAGGGGTACCCGGTACCGGGCCTCTGAGTCTCTGCTCTGGGGTTGTCACGGTGGCTAGGCCCCGGTCCGTGACCCTGCCGAGGGGCGCACGGTGAATGATGTGGATAGATGATGTTAGTGGTGCAGTGCAGTAAATAACGAGGACACCAAGTTTGTAGTCTCTTTACCTCTTTACTGAAGATATTAGAGTCCTCAGTCCAGAGCGCTGTCAACAGGGCTGTCTGAGACCGGCCGGTCCAAAGGCACATCAGGAGTTCCCTTTACAGGTGGGAATCAGTGTCTACCTTCTAGCGCTGTGTGTTGTAGTCCTTCCCTGCTGAGCTCCCGGGGTAGTCCTCACAACTGCTTCTGTCTGTCTCTGATGTTCGTTCTCTCCGTCCCCCAGATGATATGGTAGGACGCACCCGTATGACGGGGTAGGCCTGGAGTTCTTCCGGGACCCTAGAGTCGCCCCTCTCCCACAGCTGCCTCCGTTGTCTGCTTAGGTGTTAAGTGAGACAGCCAACCTATAATTGGCTGTCCTGCCGTGGTTTGCAGTAGTACTTAAAGTCTCTTACTTGCTCGGCGTTCCGGCCACCGACTGTTTGCGCCTCAGAAGGATGTTGCCTCGGTCTAACAGCACGACTCCTTCTGGTCCTAATTCCTCTTTACTGTATTCCCGTTGTGCACTGGTTAGTTCTGATCTGAGGAGTCTGCCAGGATCCCATCCCTGACAGGTCCTCTCACTAGCTCTTCCCAGCTCCTTCTCCTTGTGTGAGTGTGAGGAGTGGCCTACTAGATAGGACCACCCCCCCTGGTGGCCGGAGTGTGAAGTGTAGTGAGGTGTTACCTGGTCAGAGAAACTCCTTTAGTGCAATCAGACGTACCATAGCTCCCCATAGTGGCGGAGCCACAGTACTGCAACGACCAGGACTCTGGGGCGCTGCATGTGTGATTTACCTGTCAAAGAGATCCCTCTTGTTTCCAGGCATAGCACTGCCCTCCCCGAGAGGAAGGCAACACTACTGTGGTATCCGAACTCCTGGGGTGACACATTAGCGCCAGACATAGCGTGGACCTTGGTGGCCAAAAAGTTCAATTTTGGTCTCATCTGACCACAGCACCTTCTTCCATACATTTGGGGAGTCTTCCACATGTCTTCTGGTAAACTCAAAACGAACCTTAAAATTTTTGTGTATAAGTAAAGGATATTTTTTATGCCCACTCTTCCATAAAGGCCACCTCTATGGAGTGTACTGCTCATTGTGGTAGTATGGACAGATATTCTAGTCTCTGTTTGGGAACTCTGTGTCACATCGGATTAAGGAAATGCCCGTTGTGTGTGGCACAAAAGAGGAGAAAAATCCAGGAAAAAAAGGTAAATGGAGCCCTGACAATAGGGAGATGGACGGAGGAATATCTCTAAACACTCGACTGAGACTGCACCGTGCTCCCTATCATCCCTAGACGGGTCCTTCAACATGTGACCGATCACGTGCCAAAGCCCTGGCTAGTCCTGAGCTAACCCTGACTATTGTGTAGGGAAGCAAGACACTAGTCTCACTACTACAGTAAAAAACACAGGGAGGGAGACAAAGGAGAAATTAAACAACAAATGGAACACCACAACTTTAACTGGAACAACTTCTCCAGGGAGGTCAGCATAGAAAACCTATAAATGGCATAGGAGAGAGCTAGGAGTGAGTTTAAATAATGGAAGGCAATGGCAGCAAGGTGCTGCAGCTCAGAGTAGAATCCCAGCAGGATCAAAAAGGAAATCTTAACACTTTCACCACTAAGTGAAAATCAATTTGAACCACTCAAGTTAAATGCTGAGCATACTCCAAAGAGGACCTGCGATCTGCCAATCACAATGGCCCTCTGATCCCAGATACCCCTAAGGTCTCAGCAGGACGCTCTACATTCTTGACACTCTGCAGCTCCTTCAGGGTTACCTTTGGTCTGTGTGCTGCATCCTTGACACAGCCCCCCGAGGAAGCTCTAAAATGCGAAACGCGAATCGGGGCTATCTTTAGGACACCTTACATAGGAGACTGCACACATGGGTAAGCATAACACATGGTCCGTGGCTTAGTTATACTTGTTTCTTCTGGGCAGGTTGCAATATAGGTGGGTGTTAGTGTGGACAGGGTGTATTCCTATGAAAGGGTAACTGGTCATTTGACCTAAGACCACTGCCCCCCTTCCCTACCTTATTATGTGTGCACACATTTTTTTGCACCTTTGCCGTCTCATGTGATTTACTGTATGCCTTATACGGTCCTGTGACTGCACCCTTACATTTTTTCATGTGTGCATGTCCTTGTTGGTGTTCTTTTTAAGTCATGCACCTTATCCTCAACACTTGTTGTTTTATGTGTCTGTATTTTGTTAATAAAATTTATTGGTTTTAGATATAATTGATTGTGTTATGTATTATTGATATGGGGCATTATGCTCCTTGGAGTTTATAGGGTTATATTTATAAGGGAGTTTTGCCCCCTTTTCTTCCCCGTTGGAGTGCAATGGGCACGTCCTGTAGAAGGGATTTTTCTACTAATAATT
Source organism: Ranitomeya variabilis (assembly GCF_051348905.1). Taxonomy (NCBI): domain Eukaryota; kingdom Metazoa; phylum Chordata; class Amphibia; order Anura; family Dendrobatidae; genus Ranitomeya; species Ranitomeya variabilis. Next base: position 594,101,017 of record NC_135232.1, on the reverse strand, counting down.
ACGTCCACAGTGTTGGTTTATGTTATAACGTGTTGAGAGCTTTGGTGGGAGGCCTTCTATTGGCAGGTTTGTTGTGGTACTATGTTCTTTCTATTTGATGGTAATGGATTTGATGGTGCTCCGGGGGATCATCAGAGATTGGGATTTTTTTTATAACCAAACCCTGACTTGTACTTCTCAATTACTTTGTCCCTAACTTGGTCTTCATGGTGTTGTTGGGAGATCTCCTTGGTCTTCATGGTGTTTTTCGGAGATCTTCATGGTGTTGTTTGGAGATCTCTTTGGTCTTCGTGGTCAGGGCTGTCATCAGGGCATTACTGCCCTGACTGGCGTATAGGGCCCAATGAGCAGAGGGGACCCGCATCGGGCCCCGTCTCTTCTGCTCATCGGGCCCCAGCGGCAGGGTTCTGCCAGTGCAGAAACTGAACCAGCATCCGGGACGCAGGTTCATGCGGGCCCGCACGACAATAGTTAAAAGCCGCCAGCTTATCAGAGGCTGGCAGCTGACGTCAGCGCGCATGTCACCGTCGTACAACGTCATTGTCATTTGCCGGCGAGTAAGCGCTTGAAATACCTAGGGTGGACGTCAGCGCTGGACCGCAGCCAGGTATGGAGAAAGTTTTTATTTTTTATTTTTATTGAAAGCGGTAAGCCACAATATGTTTTGATGGCAGGATGGAAACACATGGACGGCAGACGGGGCAGGAATATGGGGCAGGATGCAGACAGATAATAATAATCTTTATTTTTATATAGCGCTAACATATAACATATTCCGCAGCGCTTTACAGGTTGCACACATTATCGTCGCTGTCCCTGTTGGGGCTCACAATCTAAATTCCCTATCAGTATGTCTTTGGAATGTGGGAGGAAACCGGAGTACCCGGAGGAAACCCACGCAAACACAGAGAGAACATACAAACTCTTTGCAGATGTTATCCTTAGTGGGCCTTGAACCCAGGACTCCAGCGCTGCAAGGCTGCTGTGCTATCCACTGCGCCACCGTGCTACCCCATGACAGATGGGGCAGGATGGAGATACACAGTGCAGGATCATGGGGCGGGATGGAGAAACATAGTGTAGGATCATGGGCCAGGATGTATACGATGGAGACAGATGGGGCAGGATCATGGGACAGATGGGGCAGGATCATGGGACAGATGGGGCAGGATAGGACATCACATGGGGGCAGAATGGATACTCATGAGGGCAGGATAGGAAAACATATGGCTGTAGCCAGGAATTAGACACATGGTGGCCAGGATGGGGGATATTATTATTATAGGGGCTAATTAAGGGATATTATTACTGCAGTGATGTATTTTATTTTTTGAGGATAATAATAATAATAATTTTATTTATATAGCGCCAACATATTCCGCAGCGCTTTACAACTTATAGAGGGGACTTGTACAGACAATAGACATTACAGCATAACAGAAATCACAGTTCAAAACAGATACCAGGAGGAATGAGGGCCCTGCTCGCAAGCTTACAAACTATGAGGAAAAGGGGAGACACGAGAGGTGGATGGTAACAATTGCTTTAGTTATTTGGACCAGCCATAGTGTAAGGCTCGGGTGTTCATGTAAAGCTGCATGAACCAGTTAACAGCCTAAGTATGTAGCAGTACAGACACAGAGGCTATTGACTGCATAAAGTGTATGAGAGCATGATGCGAGGAGCCTGATTATGTTTTTTTTTTTTTTTTAATTAGGCCACACAGGGATAGTTAGGTTAATGCGTTGAGGCGGTAGGCCAGTCTGAACAAATGCGTTTTTAGGGCATGCTTAAAACTGTGGGGATTGGGGATTAATCGTATTAACCTAGGTAGTGCATTCCAAAGAATCGGCGCAGCACGTGTAAAGTCTTGGAGACGGGAATGGGAGGTTCTGATTATTGAGGATGCTAACCTGAGGTCATTAGCGGAGCGGAGGGCACGGGTAGGGTGGTAGACTGAGACCAGAGAGGAGATGTAGGGTGGTGCTGAGCCATGGAGTGCTTTGTGGATGAGGGTAGTAGTTTTGTACTGGATTCTGGAGTGGATGGGTAGCCAGTGTAATGACTGGCACAAGGTAGAGGCATCGGTGTAACGGTTGGTGAGGAATATGATCCTGGCAATAGTATTCAGGACAGATTGGAGCGGGGAGAGTTTGGTGAGAGGGAGACCGATTAGTAGAGAGTTACAATAGTCCAGACGAGAATGAATAAGTGAGACAGTAAGAGTTTTTGCAGAGTCGAAAGTAAGAAAAGGGCGAATTCTAGCAATATTTTCGAGATGCAGATAAGAAGAGCGAGCCAGTGATCGGATGTGGGGGGTGAATGAAAGCTCGGAATCAAGGATGACCCCAAGGCAGCGGGCATGTTGCTTGGGAGTAATGGTGGAACCGCACACGGAGATGGCAATGTCAGGCAAAGGTAGGTTAGTAGAGGGAGAGAACACGAGGAGTTCAGTTTTTGACAGGTTCAGTTTCAGATAGAGGGAGGACATGATGTTAGAGACAGCGGTAAGACAATCACTGGTGTTTTCTAAGAAGGTCGGAGTGAAAGCAGGAGAAGAGGTGTATAATTGGGTGTCGTCAGCATAGAGATGGTACTGGAAACCAAATCTACTGATTGTTTGTCCAATAGGGGCAGTATACAAAGAGAAGAGGAGGGGGCCTAGGACTGATTCTTGAGGAACCCCAACAGTAAGGGGAAAGGGAGAGGAGGAGGAACCAGCAAAACATACAGTGAAGGATCGGTCAGAGAGATAGGAGGAGAACCAAGAGAGAACGGTGTCCTTGTTGCCGATGGAGCGGAGCATAGTGAGGAGGAGCTGATGATCCACAGTGTCAAATGCTGCGGAAAGATCCAAGCGAATTAGCATGGAGTAGTGACCATTAGATTTAGCTGTTAGTAGGTCATTAGAGACTTTAGTGAGGGCAGTTTCAGTAGAGTGTAAAGAGCGGAAGCCAGATTGAAGAGGGTCGAGAAGAGAGTTATCTGAGAGATAGCAGGTAAGACGAGAGTGGACCAGGCGTTCCAGGAGTTTAGAGATAAAGGGAAGATTAGAGACAGGTCTATAATTAGCGGCACAGTTTTGGTTGAGGGAGGGTTTTTTAAAAAATGGATGTATGATGGCATGCTTAAATGAGGAGGGAAAAATACCGGAAGTGAGGGAAAGGTTGAATATTTTTGTTATGCGAGAGGTGACAGCCGGGGAAAGGGACTGGAGGAGATGTGACGGAATCGGGTCACTGGTGCAAGTGGTCGGGCGAGAAGATGCAAGGAGCCTGCTTACTTCTTCTTCTGTAACTGGTTCAAAGTCAGAGAGTGAACTAGATGCAGTGGGGGAGGGAGGACAGTGCCTGGTAAGAAGAAATTGGGAGATGATTTCCTGTCGAATGTGGTCAATTTTTTCTTTGAAGTAATTGGCCAGATCGTCAGCGCGGAGATCTGTAGTTGGGGCCTGCTCTCTTGGGTTGAGTAGGGACTGGAAAGTGTCGAAGAGACGTTTAGGGTTATTGGACAGTAAGGTGATGAGGGTGTTGAAATAGGTTTGTTTGGAGAGGTGAAGGGCAGAGTTGTATGTTTTTAGCATGAACTTATAATGGATGAAATCTTCGAGTAGATTAGATTTTCTCCACAGACGTTCGGCGCACCTGGAGCACCGCTGCAGGAAACGTGTTTGCAGCGTGTGCCACGGTTGTCGCCGTCTGTGTCGAGTTGCTCTATGTATAGGAGGAGCAGCTTCATCCAGGGCACTTTGCAGGATACCATTTTAAATGGGGGGCGCGGTCCTGTTACTGTGCAGAGCAACACTGTCACCTTTTTTTCTTCTTCTGGTGTAGTGTAGAAGTTGGGAAAAAATTAAGTAATGTGTTCTGCAAGTGGCGCTCTAGATAACTGTTATTTCCTGCAGAGGCGAGCACTGGCTGGAAGAAGTGATCACGGTCTGTGCTGGATAAAGATGAAAAGTGAAGATGAAGGACTTCACCTAGAGATGTCACTGGTGATTCAGTGTGCTACCTGTACACTGACACTATACACTGCATACTATATACAGAGGTCCTGTGTACAATGTCGCTGGTGATCAATGTACTACCTGTACACTGAAACTATATACAGAGGTCCTGTGTACAATGTCACCAGTGATCACCGTATTACATTTACACTGACACTATATACAGAGCTCCTGTGTATAATGTCATTTATCACTGTATAACCTGTGCACTAATACTATATACAGAGCTCCTGTGTATAATGTCACCAGTAATCACTGTATTACCTGTACCAGGACACTGCATACTAAGTACAGATTTCCTGTGTATAATGGCACTTATGGTGATATTAGTATTGTGTTTTTTTATTTTATTAATGATCAGTATTGTAGTATTCAGTCACTATGTGGTGGTAATATGTTGTCCGGCCATGGTGTTACCGTATTTGTTCCTTGTATGTGCGGTTATTTGGTCCCTATGTGGTGGTAATATATGGTCTGGTCATGGTGTGGTGGTATTTATTCCCTGTATGTGATATTATTCTGTCACTGTGGTGGTAATATGTGATCTGGTCATGGTGCGATGGTATTTGTCCCTTGTATGTGATATTATTGGTCGTTTTATAAAGTTAAATAAAAATATACCTAAATTGTATTGCATATTTTAGCAAATGTTTAATAGGTTAGAGTAGAGTAGGACCTGGCCAAAAGAGTGTACCTTGTTGTGGTGGCGGCTTAAAAAATCTTTTGTCCAAATGAAAAGCTGCTGTCTATGTATGTGATCTGGTGTTGGGAACTGTTAATGTGTGATTGGTGAGCATGTGGTGCAGATGTGGAGTTTTTCTATGAGTGGGCAGTGGGACTGTGGAAGGTTCAAAGGACGGAAGTGGGACTGGGATGGAACCTGGGTGAAGTCTTAAGGGGGCCCTGAAAATTTTGCCAGTATGGGGCCCCGAAATTCCTAGTGGAAGCCCTGTCCATGGTGGTGTTTGGAGATCTCCTTGGTCTTCATGGTGGTGTATGGTTAGTGGTGCCTCTTGTTAATGGTGTTTCAGCCTCTGTGGCCTTTCAGAAAAGGTAAAGTGTATATACTGATAGACATGTGACACTTACATTGCACACAGGGGGATGTCCTGTCACATGCAATTCATGAAGGAAATTGTTTGTCAGGGAGTGACGAAGCGAAATGTGCATTGTGGTGTGTGGGGGCAGTGGTGTGTCATTTTGGTTGGTATCGAGCTTTTACAATGGATTTCTTTTGACCGGTCATTTATTTTTCATCATGTTGTACTGTGTGCTGATCATACAGGCTGCAGGGCTATTGTCGCACTATACACTTTTTTTGGTGATTAATATTAATTTCTATTATAGATTTACCGTTCTGATCATCTAACATTTAACCCCTTAATGACAGCCAATACGTCTTTTAACTGACCTGAGATATAAGAGGATAGCCTCCCCATACAGGTGACAATCCAGCAGCTGTCGGCTGTACACTATAGCTGACAACTTGCTCTATCAGCCATGATCACGGTTTGCACCGTCCAAATCTGTTTAACCCCTTAGATGCTGCTGCTGTCAATATAAATATAAATGGTTAACAGAGTGTAGGGGCTTCCTCTTTATCCAAATTGGTGCCCTCAGATCATGATTGTGTGGTCCTGATGTTTGCCATGGCAATTCACGACCAAATAGTGGCCTTAGAGTCTGACTGCTATAGTAATCTGTTCAGAAGTTAGAGACATTTAAGTGGTAAAAATACACATTTTCATTTCTGTCATACCACTTTGCATTAATTCCTGTAAAGCACCTGAAAGGTTAATAAACTACCTAATTTGCAGTTTTCAATATGTCAGGGGATACTGTTATTAAAATGGTATCATGTTTTGGGGGTTTCCCAATATATGAGACCCCTAAAGTCACTTCAAACATGGATGAGTCCCTAAAAAAATAAATTTAGTAAATTTCCTTGAAAAAATGAAAAATTGCTGCTACATTTTTAAACCTCCTAAAATGCTAACAAAATAAAATAACATTTTACAAACAGTCCTGATGTAAAGCCGACATGTGGGAAATGTTATTTATTAATGGTTTGCTGTGGTATGACTATCTGGATTAAAGGGATAAACATTCAAATTTCGAAAATTGAAATTTTTTTAACATTTTTCTCAAATTTTTGATATTTTTTATAAATAAACACGAAACATATTGACCTAAATATACCATTATCATAAAGTATAATGTGTCATGAAAAAACAGTCTCAAAATCACTGGGATTTGTTGAAGCGGTGAAGAGTTATTACCACATAAAGTGACACTGGTCAGATTTCAAAAATTTGGCTCCGTCACTATACCTGCCTTATGTTCATTCACATCCTTTCTAGATTATATGAGCCACAGTGGTACTTACATCACAGATATATATATATATTTTTTTCCTGCATTGTGCACTTTATTTATTCCTATTTTTCCATCAGTGAATAATTAAGTTCAGCAGTCTCAAGTATTTTTGTCCTTTATTTTGGATATTTAATGTATTGCTTTATCTACCATGTGCCAATTAAGCTGACATATCATGCCCCCTGCATACATTGTGATTTTATATTTCGTTTTGTCCCCTTCTCCCCAGTGGGGTACTCGGTACCAGGCCCTTCGGTTCTCGATGGGGATGTCACGGTGGCTGACCCGGTCCGTGGCCCTAGGGACGTCCGTGGTAAATGGGGGAAAGGTCTTTAAAGGGATAATGTTCGTGACGCCACCTGTGGTATTCGGTCAGGGTGACCGACGCTGCTGTGAGAGGTCTGCTGGGGTGATGTTATGGCAGCTAGATAGTATGCCTTCCCACAGGTGAAGTGTATCCCCAGGGCTTCCCAGTGTGTAGATGGTGGATGATGTAAGGCGCAGTGAAGAACGAGGACAGAAGGTTGCAGTCTCTTTACCTTTACTGAAGGCTTCAGCATCCACAGTCCAGGGTACAGTCCACAGGGTAGGCAGAGTCTCGGTAAGGTCCTCACAACTATTGTAGATGTAATGTCTCTTTCTCTCTGTCCCCCTGATGGATAGGATAGGACAAACCCGTTTGACTGATGGCCTGAGGCTTTTTACAGGGACTCTAGCATGCCCTACCCCCCACAAGTTGTCACCGTGCCTCCTGGGTATAAGGTCAGGCAGCTAACGTGGAATTAACTATCCTGCCGGTCTCTGAAGTAAAGCATAGAGAACCTTACTCCCTCGCTGGTCCGGATACCGGATTCTGTGCCTCAGAAGGAGGCAGCCTTTTGCAGGGCAGAACTCCTTCTGGTTTCCTCTCCTTGTGCTATGACTTAGTTTCTCACTCGCTACAATACAATTCCCATCTAATTTCTCTTCCTTAGGATGCTGCCGCACGTGGGACAGGCGCAGCTCCGTGGCCTTCTGTCTAGGCCTCTGACAGGATCCCACCCCTGCCAGGGACCCACTACCTGAGCGAAGCCCAGATAGCAGCTCACTGGGTCAAGCCCAGCTTACTTCTGCCTCACTTCCTGTCCAGAACACCAGTTTTACCTAATTGTGAGGAGTGCCCTAATAGATAGAAGCATAGCTCCCCCTGGCGGCCTGGAGTGTGAAGTGTGTTGTGTGGTTTGTGATACCTGGTAAAACGATGTCCTTTATTGCCTTCAGACGTAACATCACTAAGCCCAGCTTACTTCTGCCTCACTTCCTGTCCAGAACACCAGTTTTACCTAATTGTGAGGAGTGCCCTAATAGATAGAAGCATAGCTCCCCCTGGCGGCCTGGAGTGTGAAGTGTGTTGTGTGGTTTGTGATACCTGGTAAAACGATGTCCTTTATTGCCTTCAGACGTAACATCACTCCCCCTGGTGGAAGAACAACATTACTGCAATGACCAGGACTCTGGGTCGCTGCATGTAATCATGTTTTATATATATATTAATAAAGTATTATTTTGCATATTTATTTCTTTGAATACTTCTTTTGGGTTATATATTCTGTGCATGGTATTCATTGTATTGTTAATTATTTTTTATTTATGGTACTCCTTTGCTATATACGTTTTTTCGTCGTCAAACAGAGCATGGATGATGCCCAATGAGATCCAGAGACCCGACTACACTGGTCAAGACCCAAAGAATTGATCTGTGCCAGTCAAGATCCAGAGCCCATACTGCGCCGGTCGAGATCAGAATCTTTGCCCTACGCTAGTCAAGATCCAGATCTCAAACAATGCCCTTTGAGAGCCGGGACACAGCCCTCTCTTTCTCAGACCTAGGAGATACTCGCTATCAGTCAAGCATCGAAGATCTGAGAAGAGACGTCAACTGGAGAAGGATGCCTGCGTTTAACCCAGGGACAACACCAGTGAGTTGGGCCGTTATTTCCAGCAATAACGTACGGTACAGGGGTCGACCTGGGTTAAGACAACAGGTGGGGTGGGGGCCGGTTGGCACACAGGAAGCTCAATGTTCCTTGATAGACTTTGTTAGAAGAACTTGCGGCCAAGCAGGAAAACCTGGTGACCCCCGCTAGGGCCATTGTTGCAGGAAGAACTACCGTAGTAGCTCCCCAGGAATGTGTACCACCCTTGTAGGAAGGACACAAGTATAATTCCTGAGAGACTTTTCCGATAATCATATTGTAATCCAAAATCTATTATATGTTTATCATCGTATGATTTACTGCTGTTTTATATTATTAACTGTTTCATAACCACTATAAATTCTCACGATATCAGAAGAAAATAAATAGGCCATTGACTGTTCCCGCCTCGTGCCTACTGTGCATTGCATTCGGTAACCTGCTCACATATGTACATGACAAACAGACAGCCTAGGATGGTATTGTACTGAGTGATGATCTCGCTCCCATAATTGTGCAATAGTAATAATATCCATCCTCATTCTTCATACTCGATGATTGTACAACGCTTCCTCTCTGCACTATTAGTCACTTCCCCAAATGGCCACATCAACCGTTAACTGATGTATTTTTATAGCATTTTCCAGTTTTATCTGTTATAAAAATTTACTCATTAACAGAACTTTTCTCACCTCTGATTATACATCCATAGACATTAATATGGAGTCGTTCCCTTTGCAGATATAACAGCAAAGATTTTGGAGAGGCCAGTGGGAATTTTTTTCCATTTGTGAGGTCGAACACTGATGTTGGGGAGAAGGCTGGGCTCACAATCTCAGGTCTAACTGTTGGTCATGTTCTTCCACCAAACTACCTTGACTATGTTTTTATGTAATAGAAAAGGACCTTCCCCAAGCTGTTCCTACAAACCTGGAAGCTGCAATTGTCCACAATGACATTAGTGTCTGAGTCCCGCCCATGAGGAACAAGTCCATAGCATTATCCCTCCTCCACCAACGGACACAATGCAGTCAGGCGGGTAACGCTCTCCTGACATTCACCAAACCCAGATTGGTGTGATCCATCACTGCACAGAACCTGTCTCCTTCAGAGTCTAGTGGTGGTGGCTTTACACCATTACATCTGACGCTCGGCATAGTGCTTGGTGATATAAGGCTGCATGCAGATGCTCAGCCATGAATTCTTTTATGATTATATAATCACTAGCTATTGAACCCGTTCTACGCCCGGGTGGCGAGCATTTATATTGGTATATGGTCTCCATCCTGGTATGTGCTGCTCCCATCTTGCTCTCCCATCCTGTCATGTGCTGCTTCATCCTGCGCCCCCATCCTGTCATGTGCTGCTCCATCCTGCGCCCCCATCCTATCATGTGCTGCTCCATCCTGCGTCCCCATCCTGTCATGTGCTCCCATACTGCGCCCCCATCCTGTCATATGCTGCTCCATCCTACACCCCCATCCTGTCATGTGTGTGCCCCCATTCTGTCATGTGCTGCTCCCATCCTGTGCCCCCATTCTGTCATGTGCTGCTCCCATCCTGTCATGTGCTCCCATCCTGCGCCCCATCCTGTCATGTGCTCCCATCCTGCACCCCCATCCTGTCATGTGTGCGCCCCCACTCTGTCATGTGCTGCTCCCATCGTGCGCAATCATTCTGTCATGTGCTGCTCCCATCCCGTGCCCCCATTCTATCATGTGCTGCTCCCATCCTGCGCCCCCATTCTGTTGTAATGTGCTGCACCCATTCTGCCTGTTCCTGTTTCCATTCTGCCATATGTTGCTCCCATCTTTCTCTCTCCGACTCTACTGCCCGAGTGCGGCTGTGCTGAGTGCGGGCAGCTGTGCTGAGTGCGGGCGGTTGTGCTGAGTGCGGGCGGCTGTGCTGAGTGCGGGCGGCTGTGCTGAGTGCGGGCGGCTGTGCTGAGTGCGGGCGGCTGTGCGTGGCGGTGCTGAGTGCGGGCGGCTGTGCGTGGCGGTGCTGAGTGCGGGCGGCTGTGCGTGGCGGTGCTGAGTGGGGGCGGCTGTGCGTGGCTGTGCTGAGTGCGGGCGGCTGTGCATGACTGTGGTGAGTGCGGGCGGCTGTGCGTGGCGGTGCTGAGTGCGGGCGGCTGTGCGTGGCGGTGCTGAGTGCGGGCGGCTGTGCGTGGCGGTGCTGAGTGCGGGCGGCTGTGCGTGGCGGTGCTGAGTGCGGGCGGCTGCGTGTGGCGGTGCTGAGTGCGGGCGGCTGTGCGTGGCGGTGGTGAGTGCGGGCGGCTGTGCATGGCGGTGCTGAGTGCGGTTGGCTGTGCGTGGCGGTGCTGAGTGTGGGCGGCTGTGCATGGCGGTGCTGAGTGCGGTTGGCTGTGCGTGGCGGTGCTGAGTGTGGGCGGCTGTGCATGGCTGTGCTGAGTGCCGGCGGCTGTGCGTGGCTGTGGTGAGTGTGGGCGGCTGTGCGTGGCTGTGGTGAGTGCGGGCAGCTGTGCGTGGCTGTGGTGAGTGCGGACGGCTGTGCGTGGCTGTGCTGGGCGCCGAGTGCTGGGGGCCTGAGCAGGCGGGGACACCGGCGCGCTGTGGGGGTCAGGTGCCGGAGTCGCCTGCTAGCTCAGGCCCCCGGCACTTGCTATATTTACCTGTCCCCCGTTCCACCGATGCGAGCTGCTCCATGCTCCACTTCCTCTGGCTGTGACTGTTCAGTCAGAGGGCGGCGAGCATTAAGCGCGTCATCGCGCCCTCTGAACTGAACGTCACAGGCAGAGGATGTGGAGGATGGAGCAGCGCGCATTGGTGGAACGGGACAGGTAAATATAGCATACTCACCCTCCTGGCTCGTCCCTGCTTCTCCGTTGGAGATCGCGGTGTGCGTTCAGTGCTTACGCATACCGCGATCTCCTGGGAGCGTCACTCTGTGGGGTTCAGACTGCTTGCGCTTGCGCAGTCTATAAAGGCTTCGGACAGAGTGACTCTCCCAGCGTTATATTATAGATATGATTTTTTAGACGATCGTATGACTAAATTCCCTGCCTAACAAGTCTGACCTGCTCTTCAAAACTTCCGGTCATTCGCAGTTCACCTCTGAAGCCCGAAAGCGTGCACCCAATTACAGAGGCGCAGTGATGCTGCCGAAATGAGCGACGTGCATGCATGAGATTTGAATAATCTGGTGGTGATGCAGGCTCGTGAAAATTATGTTATCACGCCCACAGGGGAGTGATACCATATAAAGAGGGCCGACTAGTCTGGGGAAACTAGCGCCCCATCGACTATTTAACGTCCTAATTAGCAAAAAGCCGACCTTATAAATGCTTTTTAAAACCATTTATATGGGGATGGTTAGGCAGGGAATTTAGTCATATGTATGTGAATGCTGCTGGGTTGAGAGCATGAGAACCAGAGAGGTTCCCTTTAACATAAAAAAGCCAAGTGTCTAACAAGATAAAGAAAACTTTTACAGGCATCAAACATACAGGAACATCTGTGATTGTGATGTGTAACGTACTGTACAACATCTAACCGCACAGGAACTCATTTGTATATAGGATTTTTTTAACTTTATGCAAAATTGTGACATAAACCATAGCAAAAAGTCACAAGCTAGTGTACAATAAAGGACAGCTCAATAATACAGCATAGGAGACATTCTGTCATACTCGTAAAGGAATTGTCTACTTTGGGTTGTGAGAGGTTCCCAATGACTGGATGATTGCATACATTCTTACTGCTCCCGTTACCAATTAATCTAATTAGAGTGAGCAGATACTTAGTCACTAGTGATGAGCGAGTGTACTCATTGCTTGGGTTTTCCTGAGCATGCTCGGGTGATCTCCGAGTATTTGTTAGTGTTCGGAGATTTAATTTTCATCCCCGCATCTGAATGATTTACGGCTGCTAGCCAGCCTAAGTACATGTGGTGGTTGCCTGGTTGCTAGGGAATCCCCACATGTATTCAAGCTGGCTAATAACTGTAAATCATTCAGCTGCCGCTATGAAAACTAAATCTTCGAGCAGTCATAAATACTCGGAGATCACCGTACTCGGGAAAACCAGAGCAATGAGTATATTCGCTCATCACTATTAGTCACATAATGTAACGTGCAATAATTGCCTCCGAACGTAAAGAGGAATTCCTCTATTCCCCTCTTTAAATACTAGATGAAAATATATATATTTTTTTTATTTGCTTCCACAATAAATTACATATAAAAATTTTCCTAAAATGCATTTAAAAAAGGAAAAATATCATTTTTTACATGAGTTTTGGACCTGGAGTCCATTTTCATGGATTTTTTTGTTAGTAGTGCCGTTTGGTCCATCATCCGTTTTTGGTTCACCTATTGAAAAATCTGATGATGCTTCTTTTCTCTGAAATAGTAAAAAAAAAACAAAAAAAACATTCAACGATTATTATCGTGCAGAGACTAATAATATACAGTAAAGGGGAACTCTAGCAATAAACTGCTGAGGGAGGGTGGGGGACGGCTTTGCTTCTTAGATTCCTTATGGTAAGGAGAACTAGAAAATGTCTAAGGTCCTTCAGAAAAGAGGACCACTTTGAAAGTGTCTTCTTGGCTTCATGGAATCAAGCCACCTTCTTCCATTGCTTCATGATCCAGTTTTGATGATCACTTTTGGTGGTAGACATATATGGTCACACTGACATAGCCCAATATAGTTATCAGTAATTTGTGGTACCTTTGATGCCCATCATCTTGCTGTTGGTTCACCGGTTGTCCTTCCTTAGATGGACTTTGGTATGTACAGAGGGTGCAGAAAATATTCATACCCCTTTAAATTTTTCACTCTTTGTTTCATTGCAGCCATTTGGTAAATTCAAAAAAGTTCATTTTTTCTCATTAAATATATACTCTGCACCCCAGCTCGACTGAAAAAAACTGAAATGTAGACATTTTTGCAAATTTATTAAAAAAGGAAAGTGAAATATCACAGGGTCATAAGTATTCAGACCCTTTCCTCAGTATTGAGTAGAAGCACCCTTTTGAGCTAGTGCAGCCATGAGTCTTCTTGGGAATGATGCAACAAGTTTTTCACACCTGGATTTGGGGATCCTCTGCCATAGCTCCCAACCGTCCCTCATTGTGCGGGATTGTCCCGGTTTTCAGCCTCTGCCCCGCACTCCCGCACGGGGCACTCTAATCCCGCGGCGCAGATAGCAGGACCGACACGCCCCCTTGTATAGTTAACCCATGCTCCGGGCCCTTACCCTAAGTTCTGTATGGCTGCCTGCTTTCTGCGCACAGGACCTGTGATGAGGTCACAGGAGGGGAGGAGTCAGCGGTCACATGATCGGCAGACCGGGACCTCCGTGGATTACAGGACTTGGCTGTGCTGGTTTCTGCCACCTTGCCACACACATGGTCCTGCAGGAGGTAAGTAATGCCTTGTATGGGGTCAGGAGGTGTGCGGTGTGGATGTAGCAGAGCCGTGTGTGTACGAGGTGTGCGGAGCGGAGCCGAGTGTGTACGAGGTGTGCGGAGCGGAGCCGAGTGTGTACGAGGTGTGCGTAGCGGAGCCGTGTGTGTACGAGGTGTACGGAGCGGAGCCGTGTGTGTACGAGGTGTGCGGAGCAGAGCTGTGTGTGTGCGCGAGGTGTCTGGAGCGGAGCAGTGTGTGTACGAGGTGTGCGGAGCGGAGCCACGTGTGTACGAGGTGTATGGAGCGGAGCGCGTGTGTACGGAGCGGAGCCGTGTGCAAAGTGTACGGAGCGCAGCCGCGTGTGTAGGAGTAGCTATGTGTGGCCATTATATGGTACGAAGTATCATGTGCAGCCATTATACAGTATGGGGCATCATGTGCGGTCATTATACAGTATGGAGCATCATGTGCGGTCATTATACAGTATGGAGCATCATGTGCGGTCATTATACGGTATGGAGCATCATGTGCAGTCATTATACAGTATGGAGCATCATGTGTGGTCATTATACAGTATGGAGCATCATGTGGGGCCATTATACAGTATGGAGCATCATGTGCAGCCAGTAAACAGTATGGAGCATCATGTGAGGTCATTATACAGTATGGAGCATCATGTGCGGCCATTATACAGTATGGAGCATCATGTGCAGCCAATATAGAGTATGGAGCATCATGTGCAGTCATCATACAGTATGGAGCATCATGTGCGGTCATTATACAGTATGGAGCATCATGTGCAGCCAATATACAGTATGGAGCATCATGTGCGGTCATTATACAGTATGGGGCATCATGTGCGGTCATTACACAGTATGGAGCATCATGTGCAGCCAATATACAGTATGGAGCATCATGTGCAGTCATTATACAGTATGGAGCATCATGTGCAGTCATTATACAGTATGGAGCATCATGTGCAGTCATTATACAGTATGGGGCATCATGTGCAGTCATTATACAGTATGGAGCATCATGTGCGGTCATTATACGGTATGGAGCATCATGTGTGGTCATTATACAGTATGGAGCACTGTGTGGCCATATTTTTTTGTTTATAATTATTATATATGAAACAGTGTGATCAGCAGTGCTAAATGGGTGTGGTTGGGACGTGGATATGGGTGTGGCTAATTATGAATGGGTGTGGTCAGAGGAGTGGCCTAAAATTTGCCTCGGCGCGCGTTGCGCGACGCAAACTTTGGCCCTCTTTACCATCTTCAAAAGTTGTGAGGTATGCATCTGCCATTCTTCCTTGCAGATCCTCTCCAGTTCTGTCAGGTTGGAGGGTGAAAGTTGGTGGACAGCCATTTTCAGGTCTCTTCAGAGATGCTCAATTGGGTTTAGGTCAGGGCTCTGGCTGGGCCAGTCAAGAATGGTCACAGACTTGTTCTGAAGCCACTCCTTTGTTATTTTAGCTGTGTGCTTAAGGTCATTGTCTTGTTGGAAGGTGAACCTTCGGCCAAGTCTGAGGTCCAGAGCATTCTGGAAGAGGTTTTCATCCAGGATATCTCTGTACTTGGCCGCATTCATGTTTCCTTCAATGACAACCAGTCCTGTCCCTGCAGCAGAAAAACACCACCATAGCATGATGCTGCCACCATCATGTTTCACTGTTGGGATTGTATTGGGCAGGTGATGAGCAGTGCCTGCTTTTCTCCACACATACCACTTAGAATTATCACCAAAAAGGTCTATCTTCGTCCCATCAGACCAGATAATCTTATTTCTCATAGTCTGGGAGTCCTTCATTTGTTTTTTAGCAAACTCTATGCGTGCTTTTGCAGCGCCCCAGAGTCCTGGTCGTTGCAGTACTGACGCTCCGCCACTAAGGGGAGTGATGGTACGTCTGATGGCACTAAAGGAGTTCACCTGACCAGGTATCACAGTCACACATTACACTTCACACTCTGGCCACCAGGGGGAGCAAAGGGTTCTATGTATTAGGCCACTCCTCACAATCTGGTAAAACTGGGGGCTGGATAGGAAGTTAGGGAGAAGCTGACTGGGTTTTGCCCAGGCAACATCCTGTGAGAGAGGGAGTTCCTGGGAAAATTCAGGGGGGTCTCTGTCAGGGGTGGGATCCTGACAGTGGCCTAGCAAAAAGGACAGATCGTTACGGAGCCGCACCTGCACCCGTTGCGGTGGTATCTTAAGGAAGGACACGAAGCGAGGTTTATTGTGGAGAAGTGAGAAACGAGATCACAACACAAAGGAGGATAGAACCAGTAGGAGTCGTGCCCTAAGATCGTGGCAACATCTGTCATGGTTCCCAATGGCAGGGACATAGGCAAAAACAGGACTAGCTCTAGGAAGATGGAATCTAAGCTGACCGCGATGCTGAACCTCACGCACAACTACCAGTGGCCGGGGAACGTACCTGCGTTTTATCCCTAGACGTCTCGCGCCAGCCGGAGATCTAGCTACCCCTAATAGAGGAAACACAGACCTGGCTTGCCTCCAGAGAAAACCCCAAAGTGATAGTAGCCCCCAACATATAATGACGGTTAGTTAAGAAGAAAACACATACGTAGAATGAATGCAGGTTCAGCAAAGAGAGGCCCACTAACTAGATAGCAGAAAATACAAAAGTGGACTTCGCGGTCAACTCAAAACCCTACAAAATACCATCCTGAAATGACTTTAAACTCCGGTATCAACTCATGACACCGGAGTGGTCATTTCAGTTCACTAGAGCTTCCAGCAGCAAGATTCATATAAATGCACGCTGGACAAAAGGTACAAATGATCCAACTTATCTGAATCAGCAGACTTGGAGCAGGTAGCAAGTAACAGAAGAGCTCTGGTAACATTGATAGCCGGCAAGTAAATGACTGAGAAGCCAGATTATATAGGAAACTCCCATTTCCTGATGGGAACAGGTGCACTGGAGATAGAAGACAGAAGTCAACCAGTACCACCAGTAGCCACCAGAGGGAGCCCACAAACAGAATTCACAACAGTACCCCCCCCTTGAGGAGGGGGCACCGAACCCTCATGAGAACCACCAGGGCGATCTGGACGAGCCCTATGAAAGGCGCGAACCAAATCAGAGGCATGAACATCAGAGGCAGTCACCCCAGAATTATCCTCCTGACCGTATCCCTTCCATTTAACCAAATATTGAAGTCTCCGTCTGGAAATGCGAGAGTCCAAAATCTTCTCAACAACATACTCCAATTCACCCTGCACCAGCACAGGAGCAGGAGGCTCAACAGAAGGAACAACTGGTATCTCGTACCTCCGCAACAAAGACCGATGGAAGACATTATGAATAGTGAAAGATGCTGGTAGGTCCAAACGAAACGACACAGGATTAAGAATCTCCAAAATCTTATAAGGACCTATGAACCGAGGTTTAAACTTAGGAGACGAGACCTTCATAGGGACAAAACGAGAAGATAACCACACCAAGTCCCCAATGCGAAGACGATTACCAGCACGACGACGACGATTAGCAAACTGCTGAGTCTTCTCCTGGGACAGCTTCAAGTTGTCCACCACATGACTCCAAATCTGGTGCAATCTATCCACCATAGTGTCCACTCCAGGACAATCCGAAGATTCCACCTGACCAGATGAAAAACGAGGGTGAAACCCCGAATTGCAAAAGAAAGGAGAAACCAGAGTGGCAGAACTAGCCCGATTATTAAGGGCAAACTCCGCCAACGGCAAAAAGGCGACCCAGTCATCCTGATCAGCAGACACAAAACACCTCAAATAAGTCTCCAAGGTCTGATTAGTTTGCTCTGTCTGGCCATTCGTCTGAGGATGGAAGGCAGACGAAAAAGACAAATCAATGCCCATCCTGGCACAGAACGCCCGCCAAAATCTAGACACAAATTGGGATCCCCTGTCGGAAACGATGTTTTCCGGGATACCATGTAAACGAACCACATTCCGAAAAAACAGAGGAACCAACTCAGATGAAGAAGGCAACTTGGGCAAGGGTACCAAATGAACCATTTTAGAAAAACGGTCACACACCACCCAGATGACGGTCATTTTCTGAGAAACCGGGAGATCCGAAATAAAGTCCATAGAGATGTGCGTCCAAGGCCTCTTTGGAATAGGCAAGGGCAACAACAATCCACTAGCCCGAGAACAGCAAGGCTTGGCCCGAGCACAAACATCACAAGACTGCACAAAAGCACGCACATCCCGAGACAGGGAAGGCCACCAGAAGGACCTGGCCACCAAATCTCTGGTACCAAAGATTCCAGGGTGGCCTGCCAATACAGAAGAATGAACTTCCAAGATGACTCTACTGGTCCACTCATCTGGAACAAACAGTCTCCCAGGCGGACAACGATCAGGCCTATCCACTTGAAACTCCTGCAAAGCACGTCGCAAGTCTGGAGAGACAGCAGACAATATCACCCCATCCTTAAGGATACCCGTAGGCTCAGAATCACCAGGGGAGTCAGGCTCAAAACTCCTAGAAAGGGCATCTGCCTTCACATTCTTTGAACCTGGTAGATATGAGACCACGAAATTAAACCGGGAGAAAAACAACGACCAGCGCGCCTGTCTAGGATTCAGACGCCTGGCTGACTCAAGGTAAATCAGATTCTTGTGATCAGTCAAGACCACCACCTGATGCCTAGCACCCTCAAGCCAATGACGCCACTCCTCAAAGGCCCACTTCATAGCCAAGAGTTCCCGATTACCAACATCATAATTTCGCTCGGCGGGCGAAAACTTTCGAGAAAAGAACGCACATGGTCTCATCACCGAGCAATCGGAACTTCTCTGCGACAAAACCGCCCCCGCTCCGATCTCTGAAGCATCAACTTCGACCTGAAAAGGAAGTGAAACATCAGGCTGGCGCAACACAGGAGCAGAAGAAAAGCGGTGCTTAAGCTCCCGAAAGGCCTCCACAGCCGCCGAGGACCAATTGGAAACATCAGCACCCTTCTTAGTCAAATCCGTTAGAGGCTTAACAACACTTGAAAAACCAGTTATAAATCGACGATAGAAATTAGCAAAGCCCAAGAATTTCTGAAGACTCTTAAGGGAAGTCGGTTGCGTCCAATCACAAATAGCCCGAACCTTGACAGGATCCATCTCAATAGAAGAAGGGGAAAAAATGTACCCCAAAAAAGAGATCTTCTGAACCCCAAAAATACACTTTGAACCCTTTACAAACAAAGAATTGGCCCGCAAAACCTGAAAAACCTTCCTGACCTGTTGAACATGCGACTCCCAGTCATCGGAAAAAATCAAAATATCATCCAAATACACAATCATAAATTTATCCAGATATTCACGGAAAATATTGTGCATAAAGGACTGAAAGACTGAAGGGGCATTAGAAAGACCAAAAGGCATTACCAGATACTCAAAATGGCCCTCGGGCGTATTAAATGCAGTTTTCCACTCATCTCCCTGCTTAATCCGCACCAAATTATACGCACCCCGAAGGTCAATCTTAGAAAACCACCTTGCCCCCTTAATACGAGCAAACAAATCAGTCAACAGTGGCAAAGGATACTGATATTTGACTGTAATCTTATTCAACAGCCGATAATCAATACAAGGCCTCAGGGAACCATCCTTTTTACCCACGAAAAAAAAACCTGACCTGCTCCTAAAGGGGATGAGGATGGACGGATATGTCCCTTTTACAAGGACTCCTTAATACACTCTCGCATAGCAGCATGCTCTGGTACAGACAGATTGAACAAACGACCTTTAGGAAATTTGCTGCCAGGAATCAAATCTATAGCACAATCGCAATCCCTGTGAGGAGGGAGCGAACTAAGTTTAGGCTCCTCAAAAACATCACAATAGTCAGACAAAAATGCCGGAACCTCAGAGGGAGTAGATGAAGCAATGGAAACCAAAGGTACTTCCCCATGAACCCCCTGACATCCCCAGCTTAATACGGACATTGTTTTCCAGTCAAGAACTGGGTTGTGAGTTTGTAACCATGGCAATCCAAGCACTAAGACATCATGCAAATTATGCAACACAAGGAATCGAATCACCTCCTGATGGTCTGGAGTCATACACATAGTCACTTGCGTCCAGTATTGAGGTTTATTCCTAGCCAATGGTGTGGAGTCAATACCCTTCAAAGGAATAGGGACTTCCAGAGACTCTAGACTAAACCCACAACGCCTGGCAAAGGACCAATCCATAAGACTCAGGGCGGCGCCAGAGTCCACATAGGCATTCACGGTAATAGATGATAACGAACAAATCAAAGTCACAGACAAAAGAAACTTAGACTGCAAGGTGCTAACTGCAAAAGACTTATCAACCCTCTTTGTGCGTTTAGAGCATGCTGATATAACATGAGCAGAATCGCCACAATAGAAGCACAACCCATTTTTACGCCTATAATTCTGCCGTTCACTTCTGGACAGAATTCTATCACATTGCATATTCTCCGGTGCCTGCTCAGAAGACACCGCCAAATGGTGCACAGGTTTGCGCTCCCGTAAACGCCGGTCAATCTGAATAGCCATTGTCATGGACTCATTCAGACCTGTGGGCGTAGGAAACCCCACCATGACATCTTTAACGGCGTCAGAGAGACCCTCTCTGAAATTCGCCGCCAGGGCGCACTCATTCCACTGAGTAAGCACAGACCATCTTCGAAATTTTTGACAATATACCTCAGCTTCATCATGCCCTTGAGAGAGGGCTATCAAGGCCTTTTCAGCCTGAATCTCCAAATTAGGTTCCTCATAGAGCAACCCCAGCGCCAGAAAAAATGCATCCACATTGAGCAGCGCAGGGTCCCCTGGCGCCAATGCAAATGCCCAATTCTGGGGGTCACCCCGCAGCAAGGAAATAACAATCTTAACCTGCTGAGCGGGGTCTACAATTGTGCTTAAAATTCAAAAAACGAGATCTATCTCCAGAAAAAAACTCTGGTATAGGAATTTTAGGTTCAGACATAGGAGCATGTATGACAAAATCTTGTATATTTTGAACCTTAGAAGCCAGATTATTCAGATTTGAAGCTAAACTCTGGATATCCATTTCTCAGCAGCTGAGATCTGAGCCATTCAGGGATTAAGAGGAGGGGAAAGAAGCAGACTGCAATTATGGCTAGACAGACTTCAGAGTAAAAAAAAAAAAAAAAAGGTGTCAGAGACTTCTTCTCTCTCCTTCTTCAGCCAATACTTAACACAGTTAGGCCGGCTATACTGTCATGGTTCCCAATGGCAGGGACATAGGCAAAAACAGGACTAGCTCTAGGAAGATGGAATCTAAGCTGACCGCGATGCTGAACCTCACGCACAACTACCAGTGGCCGGGGAACGTACCTGCGTTTTATCCCTAGACGTCTCGCACCAGCCGGAGATCTAGCTACCCCTAATAGAGGAAACACAGACCTGGCTTGCCTCCAGAGAAAACCCCAAAGTGATAGTAGCCCCCAACATATAATGACGGTTAGTTAAGAAGAAAACACATACGTAGAATGAATACAGGTTCAGCAAAGAGAGGCCCACTAACTAGATAGCAGAAAATACAAAAGTGGACTTCGCGGTCAACTCAAAACCCTACAAAATACCATCCTGAAATGACTTTAAACTCCGGTATCAACTCATGACACCGGAGTGGTCATTTCAGTTCACTAGAGCTTCCAGCAGCAAGATTCATATAAATGCACACTGGACAAAAGGTACAAATGATCCAACTTATCTGAATCAGCAGACTTGGAGCAGGTAGCAAGTAACAGAAGAGCTCTGGTAACATTGATAGCCGGCAAGTAAATGACTGAGAAGCCAGATTATATAGGAAACTCCCATTTCCTGATGGGAACAGGTGCACTGGAGATAGAAGACAGAAGTCAACCAGTACCACCAGTAGCCACCAGAGGGAGCCCACAAACAGAATTCACAACAAACATCCTACTGAGGCGCGTAGCCGGTGGCTGGAACGCCGAGGAAGTATTGGGCTCCAAGCATTACTTCAAACAGCGGCAGGACAGTTAATTATAGGTTGGCTGTCTCACCTAAATCACCTAAGCAGACAACAGAGGCAATTGTGGGAGAGGGGCGTCTCTAGGGTCCCTATAAAATAACTCCAGGCCTACCCCGTCATACGGGTGCGTCCTAGCCGTATCATCTGGGGGACAGAGAGAGAAAGAACATCAGAAACAGACACAACAGTTGTGAGGACTATCCCGTGGTGCTCAGCAGGGAGGTACTACAACACACAGGAGCTAGAAGGTAGGCACTGATTTCCACCTGCAAAGGGAACTCTGGATGTGCCTTCGGACCGGCCGGTCTCAGCCAGCCCTGTTAGCAGTGCTCTGGATTGCGGATCCCGAAGCCTTCAGTAAAGAGGTAAAGAGACTGCAACCCTGTGTCCTCGTTATTCCTCGCACCTTGTACCACGCACCACCATCACACCTTTCATTGGACGCCCCTTAGCAGGGTCACGGACCGGGTTTAGCCACCGTGACAACCCCAGGACTGAGACAGAGAGGCCCGGAACCGAGTACCCCGCGGCCCTGCGTCTGGGGGCGCTCCAACTTTCATATGTCTTGCACTGTGGAGAGGCTTCCGTCGAGCCACTCTGCCATAATGGTGGAGGGCTGCAGTGATAGTTGACTTTGTGGATCTTTCTTTCATCTCCCTACTGCATCTCTGGAGCTCAGCCACAGTGATCTTGGGGTTCTTCTTTACCTCTCTCGCCAAAGGCTCATCACCCATGATTGCTCAGTTTGGCTGGACGCCCAGGTCTAGGAAGACTTCTGGTGGTCCCAAATTTCTTCCATTTAAGGATTATGGAGGCCACTGTGCTCTTAGGAACCTTGAGTACTGCAGAAATTCTGTTGTAACCTTGGCCAGGACTGTGCCTTGCCACAATTCTGTCTCTGAGCTCCTTGTCCTGTTCCTTTGACCTCATGATTCTCATTTGGTCTGACATGCACTGTGAGCTGTGAGGTCTTATATAGACAGGTGTGTGCCTTTCCAAATCAAGTCCTATCAGTTTAATTAAACACAGTTGGCCTTCAATGAAGGAGTAGAACCATCTCAAGGAGGATCACAAGGAAATGGACAGCATGTGACTTAAACATGAGTGTCTGAGCAAAGGGCTGAATACTTATGACCATGTGATATTTCAGTTTTTCTATTTTAATAAATTTGTAAAAATTACTACATTTCTGTTTTTTTTTATAGTCAACATGGGGTGCAGAGTGTACATTAAAGAGAAAAAAAAATAACTTTTTTGAATTTCCAAATGGCTGCATTGAAACAGAGTGAAAAATGTAAAGGGGTCTGATTACTTTCCATACCCACTGTACTAACCAATGTATACTGGGAACACCCCACAAGACCTTCCGTATACTGGGAACACCCCACAACACCTGCTGCATACTAAGAATGCCCCACAAGACCTGCTGTATTACGGAAACAACTCACATGACCTGCTGTATCCCAGGAACACCCCACAAGCACTCAGGTATACCAGAAACAACTTACAAGTCCTGCAGTGTACAGGGAACACCCCATACCTGCCATATAACAAGAGCATCCCACATGACCCGCCATATATCGGGAACACCCCACAAGACCTGCTGTATACTGTAAACACCCCACAACACATGCCGTATACCATGAACACCCCACAAGACCTGTTGTATACCAGGAGCATCCCACAAGACTTGCTCTATACCAGGAACACCTTACAATAGCACCATATACCAACAACACCCCACTAGACTCTCCGTATATTGGAAACCTCCCACAAGATCTGCCGTTTACCATGAACACTTTATAATACCATCATATACATGGAACACCCCACAATACCTGCTGTATACTAGGAACATATTCCAATCTTACAAGATCGCCATATACCAGGAACACCCCACAAGACATGGAGTATACCAGGAACATCTTACAAGACTGCCATATACCAGGAACACCCCACAAGACCAGTTGCATACCAGGAACACCTGACAAGACCATCATATACCAGGAACACCCCACAAGACCTGTTGTATACCAGGAACATCTTACAAGACCATCATATACCAGGAACACCACACAAGACCTGCCGTATACCAGGAACACCTGACAAGATCGCTGTATACCAGAAACACTCCAAAAGACCCATTGTTTTGTAGATCACTGACCCAGTCGTTTAAACATCACATTTTGGCCATTGTCAAAGTCTCCCAGATCCTAACATTTACTCATTTTCCCATTTCCAACAAGAATTGACCGATCATTCTCTGCATAATATATCCCATCCCATACAGATGCCATTGTCACCTGACAATGATATTCTCTTCACCTTTCTGTGGTTTTAATGTTATGGCGGCTCAGTGTACATTACCAAGGAATTTGAGAATAGTACAGGACTTCACTGACATTCAAAGAAAACAAATGGGAACTATTCTGCTGCATGCGTCCGGTGATTCCTCCCCTGCCAGCAATGGAGACAATCGCTCAGATACTGGTAGTTGCGCCGGTGGAGCCATTCACCTCCACGCTATATTATGCAGGTTGTATTGTAGTAGGAGACGTGTTTTGAAAATCAGAGGATGTGGCTGATGTCTTATTTCCTGAAGCGACGCTTTGAAGCAGCCTCCGTCATTTCTTTCAGTACGGAAAATAATATTCCCCAAGTGAATAACATCACTGTATCAGTAATGTGGGGACTTATAATATTGTCTCGGATGAGATCATATATGCTGCATGGAAATGTGGATTTGACGGCATGTTGGGATCCAGTTAATTGAAAATGGATAGAGCGGACAGTCATTCTAAAAAGAGTCTGTGAGAACCCTGGTATAGATAATTGTCATTCTTCTGGATTCGAACATAATGACTAGTGATGAGCGAAAATACTCGTTGCTCGGGTTTTTCCGAGCACGCTCGGGTGGTCTCCGAGTATTTATGACTACTTGGAGATTTAGTTTTCATTGCCGTAGCTGAATGATTTACAGCTATTAGCCAGGCTGAGCACATGTGGGGGTTGCCTGGTTGCTAGGGAATCTTCACATGTATTCAAGCTGGCTAACAGATGTAAATAATTCAGCTGCGGGGATGAAAACTAAATCTCCAAGCAGTCATAAATACTCGGAGACCACCTGATCGTGCTCGGGAAAACCCGAGCAACGAGTATATTCGCTCATCACTAGTAACGACCCAACAGGGGGTCGGACAGCGAACGGCACAACACACACACAACTGGATGGAAAAGGGGAGAGGAAGGCCCTACCGATAGGGAATGAAGGATGGACTCCTCCTGAACTCCAACCTGAACCTGTCCCTACACTCCCCTAACTCCCTAAGCGGGTTCTTCTCCCCGCCGCCGTCCGGAACCTCGTTCCTCGCTGTCACCTCGCACTGCCCTGGATAGACAAGGAAAAAATACCAAACTTAGCTTAACAACTTTCTCTGCTGCAAAGCACCTCACAGCAGAAGAAAGGCACCTGGACCAACTCCACATAACCAGCTGATTCACCACTTTAGAGCTCCTTACTTGGTCAACATAGATTGCTCTATCACTGACAGACAGCTGATGCATCAGGTGACTATTTAAAGGATGGTGGCAGTGGTCTCCACCCACATTAGCTGACCTAGCAACTCTGCAATTGCAGTAAACCGCTAGCAAGAGAAACTGACATTAACCCCTGTCGGCATGAAAGGAAGAAAGCTACATAAAAATCATAGTGGAACCAGAGCTGCCACACATCCAAAAATTGATTGTGACACCTGAATTCTGTATTCTGTGGTCGGCATCTCTTTTCTCTGAGCCACAAGAGATACACCTTTTCTTTGGGTGTTTCAGTTCTATCGGTTTTGGGTAACAGGTGATTTCAATGTACTCTGTTTGTCCTACCACCTTTCAGGTGCGGCTTTAAATACCTCCCACTAATGGTGTTTCCTGCTGGTGATAAACTTTGTTGTATTCATTCACTTTGCTGTTGGTTGCAGTTGTTTTGTGTACTTTCTTTTACTCCTTAGGGAACTTCTACTCTACCAATCCTAGGAGCTTCCAGGGACATTCAGGGTAAGCCGCCATCAAGTGGGGGCGCCATTATGTTATCTCAGAGTGCCAACCTCTGTTAGGCAGGGACAGACCAGGGTCTGAAAAGGGCTTTTTGTAGTCTGAACAAGGACCTGTCAGATTCAGGTGTTTGTCTCCCTGGTTTGTACGCTACCCAAATTAATGTGCTTTGGCAGTCATAACATTAATATGGTTTAGTTCCGTATGTAGTGGGCTCTAGTGATGAGCGAGTATACTCGTTGCTCGGGTTTTCCCGAGCACGCTCAGGTGGTCTCCGCGTAGTTGTGAGAGCTCGGAGATTTAGCTTTTGTTGACGGCAGCTGCATGATTTGCGGCTGCTAGACAGCTTGAATACATGTGGGGATTCCCTAGCAACCAGGCAACCCCCACATGTACACAGGCTGGCTAGCAGCTGTAACTCATGTAGCTGAGTTGGCAAAAACTAAATCTCCCGAGCACTCACAAATACTCGGAAACCACCCGAGCGTGCTCGGGAAAACCTGAGCAATGAGTATACTCGCTCATCACTAGTGGGCTCCCCTAGTGGTGGTTGAATACAACCAGAATTTTATGATTTATCAAGTCATCTGTTTTAGCTGTTATTTGGGCCATCTACCATCTGGTTGCCTTTTACATTGCCCATGATGCATATTTTCAAAGGGGGAAGAGCCTCATTACATTGCTCCTGCTCCTACTAATTGCCAACTAATGATAGATCATTTATAATTGGTGGAGTAAAGTTGAACTTGATGGACCTAGGTCTTTTTTAAACCTATGTAACGATGTAACTAACACTACTTCCAGAATGGACTGCATCCTGTACTTTACAGGAAGTCATAGCCTGACTTCCTGTCTGCACAGTGTAGCTTGTGCTGGACTGGCAGTTACACTGGGGATGGCATGACACATGGTCACTGTTATATAATAACAGGGCAGCATTTTACTTACACACTCTGGTCTCCTCATTGCTTATATTCTGTGATTGAGCATCATCTCTGCAAGGACCGGCCAGCACATACACTGATGAAAAAGGCTGGCTATTGGATTCAATAGCGTATGCACTTCGATTCTTAAAAATGTAAGAAAAACAGAAAAACCAAGATGAAGATATAAGGACAGTTGCACTTGTTTTCCTGCCACCCTTCTTGGCTACTTTCTTTGCCGCATAGGCAGCCATCTCTCCCTTTCCTCATATTCTATGTAGGTGCATGTCAAGGAGGTGTGACTCCCATCTAAGGCACATAAATATCCAAGGTGGGACAAGGATTTATCTCTATTCTGTCTGACATTTTCCAATACTGCAGTGGAGCAAAAAGATTTGAAGGGTGTTGTCAACATCAACATTCATTAAGGTAGTGTGAGCTTTCTTAGCCTAGTGACTAGGCCTAAAGTGATATGATGATGTTGTGAGGGCCTGGTAATCCCAAGAAGCGCCCTGGATGCCGGTATTCAAACTTCCTTGGCTTGCAGTTGTATACTGGCATACTGGATGCCTCTTGTGACTACTAGGCCTATCGACCTTATGGCATCACATGAGGTTTACTGAAATGCCAGCATAATGGGTGTCTCTTGTAATTACCAGACCCTTATAATGCCATAAAGTCTCATGCCAGCATTCTAGGTCCCTGTTGTGATTGAAACGCCCCAGCGATATCATGATGTTGCAGCATTCGAACACCCTTTATCAATGACTCGAATGCCAGCATTCTGGTTGCATCTAGTGATTAAAAGGCCCAACCCATGATATCACAACATCACATGAGATGCTAAAGACTAGACTTCATGCAATGTAATGAAGTCGGGAGGCCTAGCAATCAAAAGAGGTGCTCAAGATGACGGCATTTGAGTAGTCCTCATGTGATGTCATGACATCAAGTGAGCTTAGTAATCACAAGAGGCACCCATATGTCAGCATTTGAAGTTCCTTGGTTAGCACTCAAATGCTGGCATCATGAATGTTTTCTTCTGATTATTAGGCCCTTATAACACCATGACGTCTCATGAGGCTTAGTTGGATGCCAGCATCCTAGCTCTTTGTTGTGATTACCAGGCCCTGTGACATCATGACGTTGTAATGGCCTAGAAATCGCAAGAAATGCACAGGATGCCGACATTTGAGCCTCCGTGGTGGGCCCTTGAATGTCAGCATCCTTGGCAGCTCTTATGATTACTAAGCCCCCATCCGTGACATTATAGCGTCACATGAGGCCTAGTATTCACCAGAGGCTTCCAGATCTCAGACTTCAAACTTCTTTGGTTGGCACTTGAATGCTGGCATAATGGACATCTCTTGTGATTACTAGACCATTATAATGCCATGACATCTCATGCTGGCATCCTTAGTCCCTTTTGTGGTAAAAGGCCCCAAGAACATCATGATGTTGCTGTGGCTGAGTGCTGAGGATGCCAAAATTTGGACCTCCTTGTTCAGCACTCAAATGTCGGTATTTTAGGCACGTCTACTGATTTCTGGGACCAGGCCCGTGACATCATAACATTGCATGAGATACAAACTAGACCTCATGCAATGTCATGTAGTCGTGGAGCCCTAGTAATCACAAGAGGCGCCCTGGATGTTGGCATTTGAGTTGGCCTCATGTGATGTCATGATGTTGTGGAAGCCTAGTAATCACAATAGGTGCCAAGGATGCCAGAATTCGAGTAAGCCTCATATGATATCATTATGTCAAGGTAGCCTAGTAATCACAAGAGGTTCCCAGGATGGAGGCATTCAAAGATTCTGGTTGGCACCCGAATGCTGGCATAATAGGCTTCTCCTGTGACTATTAGGCCCTTATAACACCATGAGGTCTCATGAGGCCTACTTAAATGCCAGCATCCTAGTTTTCTGTTATGAATACCTGCCCCCCCGCGGCATCATGACATTGCAGTGGCCAGAAATTGACATAAATGCCCATGATACCGGCATTCGAGCCTCTATGGCCAACACTTGAATGTCGGCATCCTTGGCGCCTTTTCTGATTACTAGTTCCCTCGCCCATGACATCATAACCTCGCATGAGATCCTAACGACTAGACCACATACGATGTCATGAAATCACAGAGGCCTAGTAATCATAAGAGGTGTCTAGGATTCTGGAATTCAAGAAGGCCTCATGTTATGTCATGTCAGTGCAGAGGCCTGGTAAACACAAGAGGCCCATAAAGTTTCAGGAATCAAGAAGTCTTTTGATGTCATGATGTAAAGGGGGCCTAGTAATCACAAGAGGTGCCCAGGATAGGGGCAATTAAGTAGGCCTCATGATATCATGGGGGCCTAGCAATCACAATACTTGCCTAGTATGCCAGCATTCAAGAGCTGCTCAAAAAAGTTGGTATTGCCCTCGCCAAGGTGCCATGGAGTATGAACATTAATCCCAAAGCTTTTTCCATCATCAATTTCTACAATACCATATTTTGGTGAAACCAATGATCCATGTGAGTTAATGGTAGACCTCAAGGGGGTCAAAAATGTTTTTTTTTTTTACTGCACCATATGATTAATATACCCCACATACCTCAGGTTTCTGGACTGTGGAGTACAATGTATGGGTGGTTTCATGTGTTTGTTCTGATACTGGTTCAGGGGCTGGTGGTCTACTTTGGGGGCAAGTTTGTGGATTGCTGTACTGTTTTGAGGACATGCCTGTCATGATTAAATAAAAAAACAAAAACACAAACATTTTATTAGTTTTGCTCTGAACATGGTGCCAATAGAAACGGTATGATTTTCCACGATGGTATTTACGTACTTCACTCTATATTTTAAAGAGAACTAAGATGGTGCTGTTAACCATAGGGCATAATATGGACACTCATGACACTTTGCTATGCGGTGAATTTGATAACATTTTTATAAAAAAACAAAACAAAGCAAAAAAAAAGCACGTGTACGAGACATAGGAGTAGTAAGTATACTAATAGTAGCCTTAGGAGTAGTAGGTATACTAATAGTAGACAAAGGAGTAGTAGGTATACTAATAGTAGCCACAGGAGTAGTAGATATACTAAGAGTAGGCATAGGAGTAGTAGATATACTAAAAGTAGGCATAGGAGGAGTAGGTATACTAATAATAGGCATAAGAGTAGTAGGTATACTAATAGTAGACATAGGAGTACTAGGTCTGCTAATAGTAGGCCCAGGAGTAATAGGTATACTAATAGTAGGCATAAGAGTAGTAGGTATACTAATAGTAGACATAGGAGTACTAGGTCTGCTAATAGTAGGCCCAGGAGTAATAGGTATACTAATAGTAGGCATAGGAGTAGTAGGTATACTAATAATAGGCATAGGAGTAGTAGGTAGACTTATAGTAGGCATAGGAGGAGTAGGTATACAAATAGTAGGCATAGGAGGAGTAGGTATACTAATAGTAGCCATAGGAGTAGTAGGTATACTAATAGTAGGCATAAGGCCAGCGTCACACTCAGCGTATGAAAATACGGTCCGTTATTTACGGCCGTAATACGCAGAAATGTTCCAAAAATAGTGATCCGTATGTCATCCGTAGGCAGGGTGCGTCAGCGTATTTTGCGCATGGCATCCTCCATATGTAATCCGTATGGCATCCGTACTGCGATATTTTCTCGCAGGCTTGCAAAACCGACATCTAATGGATTTATGTGCTCAAATATTCGGTAAAACATATATACAGTATGTATATGCAGCGCCCCAGAGTCCTTGTCGTTGCAGTACTGTGGCTCCGCCACTAAGGGGAGCTATGGTACGTCTGATGGCACTGAAGGAGTTCATCTGACCAGGTGTCACAGACACCAATACATTTCACAGCCGGGCCTCCAGGGGGAGCTAAGGGTTCTATTCATTAGGCCACTCCTCACATACTGGTAAAACTGGGGGTCAGGCAGGAAGTTAGAGAGAAAGCTGACTGGGTTGGAACCAGGCAACACCTTGTGGCAGAGGGTGTTGTGGGGGAAGATTCGGTAGGGTCCCTGTCAGGGGTGGGATCCTGACAGAGGCCTGGCAACTTGAGAGAACGTCACGGGACCGTGCCTGCTCAGCATAGCGGCGGTGCCTAAGGAAGGATTAGAAGCGAGATAGATTGTGCTGAGTGAGAAACGAGATCAAAGCAAGAAGGAGAATACCAGTAGGAGTCGTGCTGTAAGACCGAGGCAACATCCTACTGAGGCGTACAACCGGCGGCCGGAACGCCGAGGAAGTATTTCTATATTCAGCTTCAGGCAATACTTCAAACCAACGGCAGGACAGTCAGTCATAGGCGGGCTGTCTCACCTAAATCACCTACGAAGACATAGGGGGCAACTTGTGGAGAGGGGTGACTCTAGGGTCCCGGAAGAGCTCCGAGCCTACCCGTCATACGGGTGCCGTCCTAACCGTAACATCAGGGAGGGACGGAAGATTAGCAGAACATCATCTAATCGAGTTGTGAGGGAACTTAAGAAACAGACACAACAGTTGTGGGGACTTTCCGTAAGCACAGCAGGGAAGGACCGCAACACATAGCGCTAGCAGGAAGGCACCGATTTCCACCTGTAAAGAGAACTCTGGAGGTGCCATTGGACCGGCCGGACTTGCGCAGCCTGGTTAACCGTATTCCGGATTGAGGACCCAGAGATCTTCAGTAAAGAGGTAAAGAGAATGCAACCTGGTGTCCTCGTTATTTACTGCACCGCACCAACACCACCATCCACATCTATTATTTACTGTACGCCCCTCAGCAGGGTCACGGACCGGGCCTAGCCACCGTGACAACCCCAGAGCAGAGACTCAGAGGCCCGGTACCGGGTACCCCTCGGCCCTGCGGCAGTGGGGGTGCTACATATATATATATATATATATGCCGGCTCTTTCTTTCTCCTTCCCAAACCCGACATGATTGAGACATGGTTTACATACAGTAAACCATCTCATATCCCTTTCTTTTTGCATATTACACACTACTAATGTTAGTAGTGTGTATGTGCAAAATTTGGGCGCTGTAGCTTGTAAAATAAAGGGTTAAATGGCGGAAAAAATTGGCGTGGGCTCCCGCGCAATTTTCTCCGCCAGAGTGGTAAAGCCAGTGACTGAGGGCAGATATTAATAGCCTAGAGAGGGTCCATGGTTATTGGCCCCCCTGGCTACAAACATCTGCCCCCAGCCACCCCAGAAAAGGCACATCTGGAAGATGCGCCTATTCTGGCACTTGGCCACCCTCTTCCCACTCCCGTGTAGCGGTGGGATATGGGGTAATGAAGGGTTAATGTCACCTTGCTATTGTAAGGTGACATTAAGCCAGATTAATAATGGAGAGGCGTCAATTATGACACCTATCCATTATTAATCCAATAGTACGAAATGGTTAATAAAACACACACACATTATTTAAAAGTATTTTAATGAAATAAAGACACAGGTTGTTGTAATATTTTATTATACTGGTAATCCACCTGAAGACCCTCGTTCTGTAATAAAGGAAAAATAGAAAAACAACAATATCTCATACCTTCCGTCGCTCAGGTCAAGTCCCACGAAGTAAATCCATCTGAAGGGGTTAAATCATTTTACAGCCAGGAGCTCTGCTAAAGCAGTGCTCGTGCCTGTAAAAACCCCGGGGAATGAATGGAAAGCAGGGTGACCTGTAGTTACCTTGAGTCGCGGTGAAGCACCCTCTGCTGGATGTCCTCATATGAACTCGAGCGTGGGAACTTTTCCCAGGCTCCAGTTCATGAGGACATCCAGCAGAGGGCGCCTCAGCGCAACTCAAGGTAACTACAGGTCATTCCCCTGCATTCCATTCATTCCCCGGGATATTTACAGGCAAGAGCACTGCTTTAGCAGAGCTCCTGGCTGTAAAATGATTTAACCCCTTCAGATGGATTTACTTCGTGGGACTTGACCTGAGCGACGGAAGGTATGAGATATTGTTGTTTTTTTATTTTTCCTTTATTACAGAACGAGGGTCTTCAGGTGGATTACCAGTATAATAAAATATTACAACAACCTGTGTCTTTATTTCATTAAAATACTTTTAAATAATGTGTGTGTGTTTTATTAACCATTTCGTACTATTGGATTAATAATGGATAGGTGTCATAATTGACGCCTCTCCATTATTAATCTGGCTTAATGTCACCTTACAATAGCAAGGTGACATTAACCCTTCATTACCCCATATCCCACCACTACACGGGAGTGGGAAGAGAGTGGCCAAGTGCCAGAATAGGCGCATCTTCCAGATGTGCCTTTTCTGGGGTGGCTGGGGGCAGATGTTTGTAGCCAGGGGGGGCCAATAACCATGGACCCTCTCTAGGCTATTAATATCTGCCCTCAGTCACTGGCATTACCACTCTGGTGGATAAAATTGCGCGGGAGCTACGCCAATTTTTTCCGCCATTTAACTCTTTATTTTACAAGCTAGAGTGCCCAAATTTTGCACATACACACTACTAACATTAGTAGTGTGGAATATGCAAAAAAAAAAAGGGATACGAGTATCCTGTCGGGTTTGGGAAGGAGAAATGAAAAGCCGGCAATTGAATTACCGGCTTTTCTCTAACACCGGTGCGTATTTCTCGCAAGTCACACGCATGGTCCGTGTGTAATCCGTATTTTTCTCGCCCCATAGACTTTCATTGGCGATTTTTTGCGCAATACGGTGACAAACGCAGCATGCTGCGATTTTCTACGGCCGTACAAGACCGTATATTACGGATGCGTAATATACGGCAGATAGGAGCTGGGCCATAGAGATTCATTGGGCTGTGTGCAATGCGTATTTTATGGACGTAGTTTATGCGCTCATACGTCCGTAAAACTCGCTAGTGTGACGCCGGCCTAAGAGTAATAGGTATAGGAGGAGTAGGTATACTAATAGTAGGCATACGAGTAGTAGGTATACTAATAGCAGCCATAGGAGTAGTAGATATACTAAGAGTAGGTATAGGAGTAGTAGGAAATCCAGGCAGGTGGGGAGCTGGAGAGTGCAAAGACGACGGCCGTTTCACGCTCTGTTTCGCTTCTATGGGTCTTTGAAGTGAAGGGGGAGGAGGGGGATTATATACCCGAAAGGAAGGTATAGCCCGCACACCAAACCTCACTTAAAATACGACAAAATACGGAGGAGAGACGCCAGCTTCTGCAAGGTTAGCAAAGGGGAAAAGCCATGTCTGACCCAGAAGGAGGATTGGTAGCGGTCGCACCCGCAGGGCCCAGTGATGCCCCCAGGACCCGCAGTGGATGCAGCCACAGGCCCCATGGTACCCCCAGGCCCCACGGTGGACACAGCCGCAGGCCCCATACCGCTACCAGGCCCCGCAGGGCCCGCAGCTCCAATAAACCGGACAGACCCCGCCGCAGCTACAACTCCCATAATGCCGCTGTCCTTGCCATATATTCCTGGAGCGGCCTGGCTTGCCACAATATTCCGGGGAGTCCCATACATTATGTGACTTTAAAGGGAACCTGTCACCCCCAAAATGGAAGATGAGCTAAGCCCACCGGCATCAGGGGCTTATCTACAGCATTCTGGAATGCTGTAGATAAGCCCCCGATGTATCCTGAAAGATGAGAAAAAGAAGTTAGATTATACTCACCCAGGGGCGGTCCTGCTGCGGTCCAGGTCCGATGGGTTTCGCGGTCTGGTCCGGGGCCTCCTATCTTCTTACGATGACCTCTTCTTCTTGTCTTCACGCTGCGGCTCCGGCGCAGGCGTACTTTGTCTGCCATGTTGAGGGCAGAGCAAAGTACTGCAGTGCGCAGGAGCCAGGAAAGATCAGAGAGGCCCGGCGCCTGCGCACTGCAGTACTTTGCTCTGCCCTCAACAGGGCAGACAAAGTACGCCTGCGCCGGAGCCGCAGCGTGAAGACAAGAAGAGGACGTCATCCTATGAAGATGGGAGGCCCCGGACCGTGACGCCCATCGGACTGGACCGCAGCGGGATCGCCCCTGGGTTAGTATAATATAACCTCTTTTTCTCATCTTTCAGGATACATCGGGGGCTTATCTACAGCATTCCAGAATGCTATAGATAAGCCCCTGATGTCGGTGGGCTTAGCTCATCTTCCATTTTGGGGGTGACAGGTTCCCTTTAAGGGTAAGCTCTGCAGCCTATTTGAGGTATTTCCCCTCAAAAGGTCAGCATCTTAACTGGCTAACTGATTGGAGCGCCCCTAAGAGAGGTAAAATCCTGGCCAGATACGGAAAAAGGAACTGTGCAGCAGATCTTTGCCAAACTTAAAACCACCTTTGACACCCGCACCACTGTAGAAATCAAAATGAAGTTTTTCGGGTGTAAGCAAAGAGCACAAGATAGCATACGGGACTATGCCCTTAATCTGCAAGAGGCACTATGGGCCATAAAACAGGTTGACCCTAACAGTGTACAGGACGGGAATAAACTCTTAAAGGAACAGTTCATTGAAGGGCTCCTGTCCAACACCCACAGGACTCAGCTACGCATCCTGGCCTTGCAAAACACTGATCTGGACTTTGCACAATTTAAGGACAGGGCCATCCAGGTGCTGCATGAACCTCAGCCCAGCCGCACAGTGCTCCCTAGGCGTACAGCCCTCACGTACCACCAGGAGGTGGCATCATATCCTCAGGTCCCCTTTGAGGCCCACGCACAGATCCTGGATGATGACTCCTCTGCAGGACTGCGCCTCCAGGTCCAGGAACTGACTAAAAGCATAGCTGCATTAGCCAGGACCATGCAGTCCCTACAGGAACCCCAAAAGGAGAAGATCAAGCTGGCTTCCAGACCTGAGGACGTCCCCTGGCGACGACAGAAGAGGATCCCACCGACCAGAGGAAGAGACAACGACCACCATCATCAGGATAGACGACCCATCTGCCGCTGCTGCAACCAGGCAGGACACATCGCAAGGTACTGTCATTTAAACGAGTGACCCCTGAGGAAGAGGGCCAACCCCCAGGAATAGGACGACCAGGCCCACAAAACTGGAGAGCCAAGTAAGTACTTCCCATTGTGATCGATGGCATCCCGATGAATGCTTTTTTGGACACCGACTCTCAGGTTACAACTATGCCTTACATTCTCTATAAACGTTATTGGGCTGACTCAGACATTACCCGTGGCCCAGATAGTGATTTGACAATAGTGGCCAGTAATGGTCAGCCTTTGCCGCAGGTTGGGTACAAGGAGGTCACCATTAAGGTAGGGCGGGTAGAATTGAAGGCCCAAGGAATGGTGATTGTTGATATTGACCGACGTGAACGTAACCCCATGATGAGCTTAGGTACTAATGTACTAATATCATTGAAAATTGTCTTGCAGAGGTTATTGTCTTGTTACAACAGGTGGCCGAACGAAATTGCTGGTTCCAGTGAGCAGAGAGTCCTGCAAAAAGAAATCAGAACCCTGGTGCAGAGACAACAGGTAGAATTGTCTGGTGGAGAAGTTGGACGTGTCACAGTGAGTGACCCAATCCTTATTGCAATACCCCCAGGAGTGAAATGTTAATATGGTGTCGGGCAGCAATAGGCCTCAGAGGTAAAGACAACCAGGTCCTGGTAGAACCTGTGTATTCAGACAGTAGGCCCACAATCCTGACAGCCAGAGGGGTGGTTGATGTCCGCAAGGGGAGGGTAACAGTATGAGTCCTTAACTGTGGAGAGAAAGAGGTCCACTTACCCAGATATGCCACACTTGTTAAACTGTTCACTGTTAATAATAATGCAATATAGGCAACAGAACCCTTGGTCCTGTACAACCAGGTGGAGGACAATGGCTCTGCAGCAGAGGTGTCAAAATGCATTCCTCGAGGGCCGCCAACAGGTCATGTTTTCAGGATTTCCTTAGCATTCCACAAGGTGCTGGAATCATTCTGTACAGGTGATTAAATTATCACCTGTGCAATACAAGGAAATCCTGAAAACATGACCTGTTGGTGGCCCTCGAGGAATGCAGTTTGACACCTCTGCTCTGCAGGACAAATGGAGGATTGGTGTCAGAAATTACACGTGGGCACAGACTCTACCCCATTACACCAAAAGCAAGGGGCTTACCGGGTGGTCCATGAGTATGAGCCGGTATTCAGCAAACACCCACTAGATTTTGGGCAGGTAAAAGGGGTTCAACATCATATCCCCACGGGAAATCATCTGCCCATTAAAGATAGGTACCAGCCTGTACCACCAGCTCACTACCAGTGTGCCAAGAGTATGTTATGAGAAATGAAGGAGGCTGGGGTAATCAGAGATAGTTGTAGCCCCTGGGCAGCTCTATTAGTTCTCGTCAGGAAAAAGGATGGTACAATGAGGATGTGCGTTGATTACAGGCAGATAAACAGCATTACACATAAGGATGCATACCCAGTGCCCAGAATTGAAGAGTCATTAGCTGCTTTAAAATCTGCTAACTACTTTTCCACCTTAGATATCACTAGTGGGTATTGGCAGGTTCCCTTAGCAGAGGCGGATAAGGAGAAGACGGCCTTCACGACACCGATGGGTCTCTCTGAATTTAATTACATGCCATTCGGACTGTGCAAGGCACTAGGAACATTCCAGAGAATCATGGAGTGCTGTCTCGGGCAAAAGGATTTTGAGACTGTCCTGTTGTACCTGGATGATGTCATCGTCTTCTCCAAGACACATGAAGACCACCTGAAACACCTGGCCGAGGTGTTTGAAGCTCTGTCTAACTTTTGACTGAAGGTAAAGCCATCTAAGTCTCACCTGTTAAAACCCAAAGTATAGTACCTGGGCCGTGTAGTAAGCACCGAAGGAGTGGCACCAGACCATGGCAAGGTCACCGTGATCAGGGACTGGCCAAAACCCAGCAACATCCACGAAGTCCGAAAGTTCCTCGGGTTGGTAGGCTACTACCGAAGGTTTATCAAAGTCTTCACTAAGATAGCCACACCACTGCAAGACCTGTTAGTGGGCCAATCCAAAAAGACCAGGAGCAAGGGTCTTCCGTTTGAGTGGAGCGACAGGCTGGAAGGATCCTTCACTCAGTTGAAGTTGGCTCTCACGGAAGATGAGGTACTGGACTACCCTGAATATGACCAACCATTTGTGCTGTACACAGATGGCAGCAACGTGGGACTGGGAGCAGTGTTGTCCCAGGTGCAGAAAG
This sequence comes from Ranitomeya variabilis, assembly GCF_051348905.1. Lineage (NCBI taxonomy): Eukaryota > Metazoa > Chordata > Amphibia > Anura > Dendrobatidae > Ranitomeya > Ranitomeya variabilis. The sequence continues at coordinate 594,063,198 of NC_135232.1, read as the reverse complement.
GCAAAGAAAGAGTAATTGCCTACGCCAGCAGGAAGCTTCATCCCACTGAAAGGAACCCTGAAAATTACATTACAGTTCCTTCAAGCTGGAGTTCCTCACCATAGTCTGGGCGATAACCGAGCGCTTCAAACACTACCTGGCCTCAGCAAGATTCACAGTTTTCACGGACAACAATCTGCTGATACACCTGGAGACGGCAAAACTACACTATGTTCCAAATTATTATGCAAATGACATTTTTCTCTGATTGTCCTAAATGGTCGGTGCAAATGACAGTCAGTCTAACAAAAGTCATCACCCGATAGGGTGTACATCGAATTTTATTGAAGAAACCTCCCAATGATAACAGTATAATCTCTAAAATAAATAAAAACTCAAAATGCACTGTTCCAAATTATTATGCACAGTAGAATTTCTAAACATTTGATATGTTTTAAAGAACTGAAAATGCTCATTTGAAGAATTTGCAGCATTAGGAGGTCACATTCACTGAACAAAAAGCTATTTAGCTCCAAAACATCCTAACAGGCCAAGTTACATGTTAACATAGGAACCCATCTTTGAGATCATCCTCACAATTCTTGCATCCATTAAACTTGTAAGTTTTTGGAGAGTTTCTGCTTGTATTTCTTTGCATGAAGTCAGAATAGCCTCCCAGAGCTGCTGTTTTGATGTGAACTGCCTCCCACCCTCATAGATCTTTTGCTTGATGATCCTCCAAAGGTTCTCTATAGGGTTGAGGTCAGGGGAAGATGGTGGCCACACCATGAGTTTATCTCCTTTTATGCCCATAGCAGCCAATGACTCAGATGTATTCTTTGCAGCATGACAGCATGAGATAGTGCATTGTCATGCGTGAAGATGCTTCTGCTCCTGAAGGCACATTTCTGCTTTTTATACCATGGAAGAAAGTTGTCAGTCAGAAACTCTATACACTTTGCAGAGGTCATTTTCACACCTTCAGGAACCATAAAGGGCCCTACCAGCTGTTCTGGACCAAAACATGACTCCTCAACCTCCTTGCTGACGTCGCAGCCTTGTTGGGACATGGTGGCCATCCACCAACCATCCACTACTCCATCCATCTGGACCATCCAGGGTTGCTCGACACTCATCAGTAAACAAGACTGCTTGAAAAATAGTCTTCATGTATGTCTGGGCCCACTGCAACCATTTCTGCTTGTGATCACTGTTTAGGGGTGGCCGAATAGTAGGTTTATGCACCAAAGCAAGCCTTTGAAGGATCCTACACCTTGAGGTTTGAGGAGTCGACTCCAGGGGCACCAGCAGCTTCAAATAACTTTTTGCTGCTTTGTAATGGTATTTTGGCAGCTGCTCTCTTAATTCAATGAATTTGTCTGGCAGAAACCTTCCTCAATATGCCTTTATCTGCATGAACTCTGTTTCAGTCATAAATCTCTTCATAGTATGATAATCACTCCTAAGTTTTCGTGAAATATCTAATGTTTTCAAACCTTGTTCAAGGCCTTGCAGTATTTAATGCTTTTCAGCAGCAGAGAGATCCTTTTTATTTCCCATATTGCTTGAAACCTGTGGCCTGCTTAATAATGTGGAACATCATTTTTAAGTAGTTTTCCTTTAATTAGAATCACCTGGAAAACTAATTTCACATGTATTTAAGATTGATTTCAGTGATCCATTGAGCCCTGAGACACAATACCATCCATGAGTTTATTTGAAAAACAAAACGATTAAGTCTTTAAGACACTTAAATCCAATTTGCATAATAATTTGGAACACAGTGTAGGTGCCTTGGAGCAGCGATGGCCCGGTTGTCCAACTATGAATTCACCATCAAGTACCGTGCAGGGCACAAGAATGCAAATGCCGATGCGCTGTCCATGATGCCCAACGTACCAGAGGTGGAAGAGGATCCAGAGGCACTTGAAGAGATAGAGTTGCCAGCTTTCCATCGCCCCGGAGCGACTCAGTATTCCCATTATGTGAGGAACAAGCACAATAACAAGGAAGAAGACACGCTGAACCCATTGCCCCACCATGGATCAGCAGGGACGCCGGATAGTGACCCAGCAGTCCATCTGGTAAAAGAGCTGCTGACACATGCCGATTCACACCCTGGTCCAGATGCTCCACAAGAGACTCAACAGCTGTGGAAGGAGAAGGGCAAATTGTTTATCTATGACGGTAAGCTGTGCCGGAGGAATATCGACCCACGCACTCACGAGTTGGTCTGGCAGATAGTGGTCCCAAGACAAGATGAGCCAATGGTTCTGGAAGCGTACCATGATGGAGCAGGACACTTCGGATGGAAGAAGTTAGAGATCCTACTCCGTGGAAGGTTCTATTGGATTGGCATGAGAAAAGCGATTGAAAAGTGGTGCTGAGTGTGGCCCTTGCAACCTGCGCAGAAAGGACCGTGACAGCCAGAGGGCTGCCCATAGTCACCAAACAGCCACTTGAACTGGTGGCCTTAGACCACATGAAGCTAACTCCAAGCCGGTCAGGCTATGTCTATACTTTGACCGTAGTGGATCATTACTCCAGATTCCTGTCAAGGACCAGACAGCGAATACGGCAGCCAAAGCCTTCCAACAACACTTTTGCCACAAGGTTATCCTGAGAAGGTACTAACCCACCAAGTCCCAGCCTTTGAAGCGGAAGTGTTCCAGGAGTTCTGCAACCTGTATGGATGCAAAAAGATAAGAACAACACCGTATCACCCACAAACTAACGGTATGTGTGAAAAGATGAACCAGGTGGTAATCGATCTTTTAAAACTTTGCATTTGCATGAAAGAAACTTATGGCCAGAGAAGTTACTAGACTTGGTAGATTTGTACAATCACATCCCAGTGAATTCCACCAACTGCACTCCAGCCTACCTGATGAGAGGAAGATCTAGCAAATTACATGTTGATCTTGAAATGGGAGCACCAGAAGCAACATCACCAGATGCAGATTGGGATAATGAGCGACAACAAAAATACCGCCAAGTGCAAGAGTGTGTAGAAAGAAGCATGTCTCAGGCAAGACAAAAACAAGAGAGAAACTACAATCAGGGTGCCCCTGCAATTCCCTTGTCACCAGGTGAACAAGTGCCCAAGCGTAAAATGAGAATGCACAAATTTGATGACCAGTGGGAAGCAGAACCATATACCATCTTACCCTCAAACTTTGACAATACTAAAGTGTGCCTTATAAGTAAAGACGGAGGAGAAACTTCGACCACGGTGTCAAGAGATCACCTTAAAGTATGCCCTGATAAATTGAGAGACAAGGAAAAAGACCCAGGTACTTCTCAACTTATGGAAGAAGAGGAAAAGAGAATCCATACTGTTCTTAGAGATTTTCCCCAGTCTTGGACTCAAGTACATCGAGCCATAGTGGTGCCTGTCTTGACTTTTCCCTAGTTGGAAATACCAGAAGAAGTGACTCAGAACTGTACTGAAACAGAAGAGACTTTACACCAGCGGGCTCAAGCAGCAAACGTCACCCCAGCAGTGGAACCAGAGAATCTACCCTCCTGTATCGGTGAATCTGTCATGCCCACAGTGAGTAGAAATAGTTCCAGAAGGTCATGTATACCTGTGTTACGTAGACTCACCAGAAGTGTAGCCATAAGAGAGTGCACTACACCAGTGGTAGCGAGAATAGTGAATCCTGTCAGGTCACTATCAATCCCTGTACTGCATAAGTCAATCCATAGTACTAGAGGTCAAACACCAGCTCGTTACAGGGACTAAAGATGTCAATAATTGCTGTTACCTGTTTTAAAAATGTTTGCTTATGATGTTTACAGGTTAAAAGATGGACAATAGGGTAATGGACAGTGAATTACCCAAAAAACTTTCATTGTACATAGTTGGCACCCTCTAGGTGCACCCTGGTTCTGCCCACTTTGCCGGCGTGGGTAGGACCTTGTTTCTTCAGACCTGAAGCTAAAACCATCTGGCGTGGCGAACACCAGGCCTGGATATGCCTTGTAGCCCACCCAAACCTACGTTGGGGGTTTATAACGGGTCTCTCCCATCGCTACTGTTTTATATGAACAAGGACACCCTGGTATAAGACCAGTTGTACATTTATAAAATGTTTATTTGCAACGTTCAAGCCAAAAGTGCCTCCCATAAGGGAAGAAAAAGTTATTAACCTGTTCAAATGTATTTCAAAATGTTTTCACACCTTTGTAACCTGATGTTTATGTTTCCTTTTCTCAGTCCAGGAGTACTGGATTTAACGGGGGGGTTGTGGATTACGGCAAGGTCCACAGCAGAGCCAGAGGGCACAGGACTATAAGGATATTGCCCATACCATACCTGAGGCAAAGCAGCAGTTAAAGCCTAGAGTCACGAAGTAAAAGACCCCAAGAGTACAGCTCAAGCTGCCTGCCGTTCAGGTTTCAGGTTCTGTCCCAGGACAGGAGAGAGAAAGGAGTACTCTATTAGGAGTATACTAATAGTAGCAATAGGAGTAGTAGGTATATTAATAGTAAGTATAGGAGTAGTAGGTATGCTAATAGTAAGCTGTTGTGAATTCTGCTCTTGGGCTCCCTCCGGTGGTTGTTGGTGGTAGTGCAGTTGTCTTGGGGTTGTAATCCGGGCAGGTGTTTCTGCTGATTGCAGCTCTATTAGGTATTTAGGTGTGCAGGCTCCATGAGTCAGTGCCAGTTGTCCATTGTACTTGGAGGGATTGCATCTCTCTCTGGCTCCTCATACCCTGCTGTCAATTCAGCTAAGATAAGTGTCTGTTTTTTTGTCTCTGTGCACACATGCAGTGTGCTTTGCAATTTAGTGCAATTTATTGTGTTTTTGTCCAGCTTAGACTTTGTTTGGATTTTTCAGTCATGCTGGATTCTCAGGAGATGCAGATATACTTTCTATGTCTTTAGTTAGATGTGGAATATTTGTATTATCTGCTGTGGATATTTTTAGGATTTTAATACTGACCGCTTAGAATTCTGTCCTATCCTTTTCTATTTAGCTAGAAGTGCCTCTTTTGCTAAATCCTGTTTTTCTGCCTGCGTGTGTCTTTCCTCTTATACTCACAGTCAATATTTGTGGGGGGCTGCCTGTCCTTTGGGGTTCTGCTCTGAGGCAAGATAGAATTCCCATTTCCATCTATAGGGGTATTTAGTCCTCCGGCTGTGTCGAGATGTCTAGGACGTGTTAGGTACATCCCACGGCTACTTCTAGTTGCGGTGTTAGTTTAGGGTTTGCGGTCAGTACAGGTACCACCTTTCTCCTGAGAAAGTCTCTCATGCGGCTCCAAGGTCACCAGATCACAACAGTAGGCATAGGAGGTGTAGGTATAGTAACAGTCAGCATAGGAGGATTAGGTATACTTATCTACTATATAATTGTCTAAGGGTCACTTCCGTCTTTCTGTCTGTCCTTCTGTCTGTCTGTCACGGATATTCATTGGTCGCGGCCTCTGTCTGTCATGGAAATCCAAGTCGCTGATTGGTTGCGGCAAAACAGCCACGACCAATCAGCGACGGGCACAGTCCGGCAGAAAAATGGCCGCTCCTTCCTCCCCGCAGTCAGTGCCCGCTCCATACTCCCCTCCAGTCAGCGCTCACACAGGGATAATGGCTGCATTACACCACGTTATGCCGTGGTGTAACGCACTCCCTTAACACTGCTATTAACCCTGTGTGACCAACTTTTTACTATTGAGGCTGCCTCTGCAGCATCAATAGTAAAAAGATCTAATTTTAAAAATAATACAAAAAATAAAAAATCGTTATATAATCACCGTCCGTCGGACCCCGCATCTAGAATCGGCCTTTACCGCTCCTCGTGACGCTCCGGTGACCGCTCCATGCATTGCGGTCTCGCGAGATGATGACGTGGCGGTCTCGCGAGACCACTACGTCATCATCTCGCGAGACCGCAATACACCGCGCGCCCAATCAGCGACATTGCCGCGTGATTTAAATCCCGCTTCGCAGATTGGTCGCGCCCAGCCGGCGCGCCCAATCAGCAACATAGGCGCGGGATTTAAATACTGCTTCGCTGATTGGTAACGTCCAGCCGGCGCGTGCGACCAATCAGCGACATTGGCGCAGGATTTAAATCCCGCTTCGCTGATTGGTTGCGCCCAGCTGACATTGGCGCGGGATAAATCCCGCTTCGCTGATTCGTAGCGCCCAGCCGGCGCGACCAATCAGCGACATTTAAATCCCGCATCGCAGATTGGTCGCGCCCAGCTGACATTGGAGCGGCATTTAAATCCCGCTTCGCTGATTGGTTGCACCCAGCCGGCGCGACCAATTAGCGACATTGCCGACATTGCTTCGCACTGACGAGGGCCAACAGCCCGAAACACCGTGTCTGCGAATTGAGATACTGATTTGGCTTTTATCCTAAGTCATATTGCACGACTCGTTAAAGGGTTGATTGTGACTTGTAGGATCGCTACTTCCAACAGGTGGCGCTATAGAGTTAAGTCCTCTTTTTCTCAGAAGAGGCAATTTGCATATTTAAATTCCCAGAGGAGCATTGCACGGCGAATAAGCCTCCTTACCTTGACAAGCCAGCTGGTATGTCACTCTCCATAAGGAGAAACGTTACCCCTTAGACCCCAGTCCAGAGCCTCTCACCCAGCTAAATCAGTTCTCATGCTTCGCACTGACGAGGGCCAACAGCCCGAAACACCGTGTCTGCGAATTGAGATACTGATTTGGCTTTTATCCTAAGTCATATTGCACGACTCTTTAAAGGGTTGATTGTGACTTGTAGGATCGCTACTTCCAACAGGTGGCGCTATGGAGTTAAGTCCTCTTTTTCTCAGAAGAGGCAATTTGCATATATTACATGAGTGATATCTATTGTGCATTCTATATTAGCTCAGAAACCAGACAGTATAGTCCTCTATACAGAATAATGAGCCCCATATATTGCTCCAAACAGGATAATGAGCCCCATATATTGCCCCATACAGTATAATGGCCCCATATAGTGCTCCATACAGTATAATTGGCACCACATAGTCCTCTATACAGAATAATGAGCCCCATATATTGCTCCAAACAGAATAATCAGCGCCCAATATTATGCTCCATACAGAATAATGAGCCTCATATAATGCTCCATACAGTATAATGGGCACCACAGAGTGCTCCATACAGAATGAGCCGCATATATTGCTCCATACGGAATTGACCCTATATAATGCTCCATACAGTATAGTGAGCCACATATAATTCTCCATACAGTATATGATGGGCCCCATCTATTGCTCCATATGCAATGGGCCTCATATAATGCTCCACACAGTATATGATCGGCCCCATACAGTATACTGAGTCCCATATATTGCTCCATACAGACAGAATGGGCCCCATATGATGCTCCTTACAGAATGGGTCCCATATAATGCTCCAAAAATAATTGGCCCCATAAGATGCTCCATGTATAATGGGCCCCATATAATGCTCCATATATAATTGGCCATATAAAATGCTCCATATATAATTTGTCCCATGAGATGCTTCATATATTATTGGCCCCATATACTGCTCCATATGTAATTGGCCCCATATACTGCGCCATATTGAATTGGCCCCATAAGATGCTCCATATTAAATTGGCCCCATATAATGCTCCCTATAGAATTGGCCCCATAAGATGCTCCCTATATTATTGGCCCCATAAGATACTCCATATAGAATTAGCCCCATATAATGCTCCATATATGGGCCCCTTCTGATGGTCCCCATATATTGCTCCAAATATTAAAAAAAATAAATAAAAAAAAATGAAATACTCACCTCTCGTTGCTTGACGCTGCTCTGCTCTGGACTCCTCACCATCGGCGTCTTCCTGCTCTCTGTGCTGCGACTGCTCAGGCAGAGGGTGGGCACTGGTGACGTCATCGTGCCCTCTGACCTGAACGTCACAGTCAGAGGATGGAAGATGCTGCAGCGCTGGAACCGGGAGAGGTAAGTATCGCAAGTGCCGGGGCCCGGAGCAGGCGGGGGGTCCACTCGTGGGGACCGCACTATAGCGCGCCAGTGTCCCCGATGGCGAGTGGGCCCCCTGCCTGCTCTGGGCCCTGGCACTTGCCCGGGTGCTGACGTCGGCCCTGAGTATGCTAATAGTAGGCATATGAATACTATGTGGACATTGTCAATAAGATATTTTGATATTTAAAATATTTTCACTCAGCGATATGAGAATAGAAATGATAGGTGGAGAAGAGCTGTGTCCCACTTACCCCTGTTGCATTTTTTTGTTATCAAAATTAGCACCACAATTACTATAATAACACCGATCAATGTTGGAACCAAAATGTAAAGAATTAGGCCATATCTGGTACCTACAGGGAAAAAAAGAAGACAAAAAGCATTACTAGCGGCACCTTTTATGAGCACTGATCTCTTTAAAGGGATTCTCCCAAAAGAGAAAGCTTTCTTCAAGTCATAGGACATCCTGAGCGATATATGTTCCTCATAGCCACAGTCTATCATCCCTACATATATATATATATGTTCCTCATAGCCACTTTCTATCATCCCTACATATATACAGTATATGTTCCTCATAGTCACATTCTATCATCCCTACATATATATATATGTTCCTCATAGCCACATTCTATCATCCCTACATATATATATGTTCCTCGTAGTCACATTCTATCATCCCTACATATATATATGTTCCTCATAGCCACATTCTATCATCCCTACATATATATATGTTCCTCATAGTCACTTTCTATCATCCCTACATATATATATGTTCCTCATAGTCACTTTCTATCATCCCTACATATATATATGTTCCTCATAGTCACTTTCTATCATCCCTACATATATATATGTTCCTCATAGCCACTTTCTATCATCCCTACATATATATATGTTCCTCATAGTCACATTCTATCATCCCTACATATATATGTTCCTCATAGTCACTTTCTATCATCCCTACATATATATATGTTCCTCATAGCCACTTTCTATCATCCCTACATATATACAGTATATGTTCATCATAGCCACATTCTATCATCCCTACATATATATGTTCCTCATAGTCACTTTCTATCATCCCTACATATATATATGTTCCTCATAGTCACATTCTATCATCCCTACATATATATATATATATGTTCCTCATAGTCACATTCTATCATCCCTACATATATATATATATATGTTCCTCATAGCCACATTCCATCATCCCTACATATATATATGTTCCTCGTAGTCACTTTCTATCATCCCTACATATATATATGTTCCTCATAGTCACATTCTATCATCCCTACATATATATGTTCCTCATAGTCACTTTCTATCATCCCTACATATATATATGTTCCTCATAGCCACTTTCTATCATCCCTACATATATATATGTTCCTCATAGCCACTTTCTATCATCCCTACATATATACAGTATATGTTCATCATAGCCACATTCTATCATCCCTACATATATATGTTCCTCATAGTCACTTTCTATCATCCCTACATATATATATGTTCCTCATAGCCACTTTCTATCATCCCTACATATATACAGTATATGTTCATCATAGCCACATTCTATCATCCCTACATATATATGTTCCTCATAGTCACTTTCTATCACCACTACATATATGTATATGTTCATCATAGCTACTTTCTTTCATCCCTACATACACAATTGCTTCTCATAGCCACTTTCTATCACTGCTACATATACATATGTTCCTCATAGCCACTTTCTATCACTCCTATCATTTTCTACTTATACATATGTTCCTCATGATCACTTTCTATCACCCCTACATATATAATTGTTTCTCGTGGCCACTATCTATCACCCCTACATATACATATGTTCCTCATAGCCAGTTTCTATCATCCCTACATATATAATTGTTTCTCATAGCCACTTTTTTTATCATTCCTACAAATACATATGTTTCTCAAAGCCACTTTCAATCACCCCTACATATACATTTGTTCCTCATAGCCACTTTCTATCACCCTTACATATACATATGTTGCTCATAGCCACTTTCTATCACGTGTACATATACATATGTTCCTAATAGCCACTTTTTATCACCCCAACATATACATATGTTTTTCAAAGTCACTTTCTATCACCCATTATATATATATACTATATATATTTTTCCAAAGATTCCTAGAAATGACAAGAAATATATATTTATTCCTCCAAATATTTGAACACCTCCACTGTCCACACTAATATTGTGACACCTAAAGCACTCTGTGCTGCTGTAATTATTTTTACACAGCGTCTGTAATAACTCCTACTCCTATGTGAAATTTTAAGGTAGATATTTAAAGTACAAGGCTACCGGACACCTGTTTTTCCGCTTTATACATATTTTCACTGGGTCTTACCCTGATATGGATTGCACACAGATGATAATTTATGCTCGCTTGACTCCTCGCTTACAGTATTTTTGGCGGTGCACCGGAAGGTGCTGTTAGCGTTCTCATTGGTGATGCTGATCTCTAATGTGCTGCCATCATGAATCAGGAGCTTATCATCTCTCATCCAGCTGAACGTCACGTTGGTCCCGCTGTGCATCAGACACGTCATGGTGACCCTACAGGTGTTATTCTGGGAATCCTCCGTTACACTCAATGTCAAATTGGAGATCTGTTCTGTTCCAATAAAATGTAATACTATATTAAGTAAACAGTAAATAATTTTATTTTAGATTTTGCAATATTCTCCTCTTTTACAAAGTTTTCCCTACCTGACATCCATAGTAAAACTCAGTTACCTGCAGCAGGACAGTAAGAATAAAGGTGTCAGATCTATTCGGACAATTTTAGGCTCTATCATGAATCGCTGTACCCAACACAAACTTTAAGATTCGGTTTAGACCAGCGTAATTTCAGTCTGTGCACATCAGATTACACATAGACAACACAAGGACTAATTCGCAACAGTGATCATCTCATATGTTTTGCCAGAGACAATGCGACTTTTACTTGTGTATGTACACATAGTGTATACTTGCCAATATTAGAGTTGGGAGTATATGGCTATTTAAAGGTTAGCTGTTAGTGTTGATTGAGAACTGAAATGCTTGAGTGCCCGAACTGCACGTCGGATGCTCGGATGTGCTCGAATCGAGTAGCGAACATAATGGAGCTGAATGGGAGATTCAAGCATTTTTCCGGTGAACAGTAAAATTCTCTCTCTATCTTTCACCGCCTGGCTCAGATAATTCATATGACCGAGCACTAGAACACCACACAATACTCAGCACTCCTCAACACACAAAAGAGCACCCCAATGCTCCATCGAATATTGAGCAGTGCCGAGCACGCTCAACCATCACTGGTAGCTATCATTTCCAAACAGATTTTATATATGGGCTGCAAAAGGCTGCTGATCAATAGGGTCCAGGTTTCAAGACCCCACAGATTGCTCAAAACATGGATCTGAAGCTCTTGCAGATTGAAGCACAGCTCGAAACGCTCAGAGCGGTGTACAGACTCGATAGGGTGTCTGGTCTACATTCTAGGATAGTATCTGAAAAATTGGGATAGCCCTTCAGGACTGCTGATGGTGTGTACCTGTCCACAATCTGAATGAGAGCACAGAATTCACACACTCTTGTGAACTTGATTTAAGAGTATACAAGTCTTTTTGCTACGTTTTTGTAGAGGAAACTAAGCCAAAACGCTAAGATTTTGAGGATGATTTGGAGAGTTTCTGTTCTGTGTCTATGTGCACACAGAGTCTTTTTTGCAGAGTTTTCATAGCAGAAACTGAGCAGAAGTGACAAGTTTTTTAGAAGTCTTGTATTTTTTAGGAGGATTTAGAGAGTTTCCACTCAGTTTTTGCTCCAAAAACTTCTCAAAAAAGTATGTGTGCATACAAAGAGTGTGGATGGCATCAGACAACTTTGTGCCCACAGTCCCATTGCAGGTCATTTGATTTTGTCCACCAGGGCTCTGGGGAGTGATAAAGGGCACATTCTAAGGATTTGATGGGTCTCAACCTCTTCCTTACACATGCCATGCACCTAATTGTCTGTTCCTTAGATTCAGTTGCATCCACTTACACTATCCACTGGATACATGCGTGTTTCACAGATGAAGAAGGCTGTGCACCTCACCTTGCTACACATGTGCCATGAAGAAAGTTGTACTGTCCTTGCGCTGAACGTACTGGAGTCTCACCAGTGACATGAATTAATTTACTACCTAATGCCAGGTTTTTGACATTGACATGTTTGGACCAGTAAACCCCTCGGTGGTTTAGAAGTCCCAATACTACTGATGACTTTCCTTTAAGTAGAAAACATTCAAATTTGTCATCGCCATGCACCCATCTTTCTCAGCCTCGCCACATCTTATTAGATAAGATAAGGAGGATGGGACTCACCATAGACTTTCACCTCAAAGTGACAAATGTCCTCATATTTGTTTGTCTTTTGCAATGTGAGCTCGTAATCGCTCTCATCCTCCTCCTGTAATGGCTGGATCACAACAGATAAATCTTTTGTATTAAACTGGTATCTACTGTGGGAATTATTTTGGTCATTTTCTTTGGGGGTCTTTAAATTGTGTTCCAGTACCATCTTCTTTGATGTGTAATTTGTGCTCCTCAGGTACAGTTTTTCATAATCTGGGTTGCTTTGTAATTTATATAGAACCAAAGATTTTCCAAGGGTCCCATTCCAGGTCTTCGTATCTCCACATAGATTGGAGTCACCTTCAAGAAAAATGGACATCAAGTCAGACCCATGGAAAGGATGATAAATATGTGATCGCTGGTAGTCTGATTGTTGGGTCCCCCCGCCGTTTTCAAAAACGGAGGTCCCAAATTTCTATGCATGACTGAAACAGACCTCCATCGACATGGGATCCCCACAGGCTGCATGCTCACATTGGGATATGGCTCATATAGGGATTTACCAACAAACCAATTAAAAAATGCTTAAATCTGATATGCAAATTGCCTCTTAAGAGAAGAAGAGAACTTAAACTCTATAGCGCCACCTGTTGGAAGCAGCGATCCTACAAGTCACTATCGAGGGGGCAACACTCCGAAACACCTTGTCTGCAAATTGAGATTCTGATTTGGCTTTTATCCTAAGTTACCGTATATTGCAAGACTCGTTAAGGGTCAATAGTGACTCTTAGGATCTAACAGTGCCCTATATAAGTAATCTCACAGCAGTAATGTACAATGTGTACATTACACCACCATACAATTAATAATAAAGGGTAGATTGTGCTGCATGGAGTACCCAAAATATGCACAAACCCCAACTCAAAGTACATATACACAGGGAACCCTAAGCTAAAAAGACACAATAGCAGTAGATTATAGAAAAATTAAAACTTACCAAAATGGTAAAAACACATACAAAATACCACGCACAACAAGACAGACATGCTTCAGAAGTCGCCTCGAACAAGTCTACAGAGGTAATGCTTTAAAGTGCATCGCTCAGCTAAAATTCTGTAAACGGAAACTTTTTTTTTTCTTTTGTCAAACCACTGAAGTGAAGCAAACATCCTATATATTTCAGGTGAAAAAAAGTAAAATCTCACAGTCCCATATTCTGCTTGGTCCGTGGAAAAAAAGAGAAAAAATTGACAAATATTTTTATTACAGATTTTTTTTTTTTTTACTGATTGTCCTCTGCTCCATTTTGCGATATTGTGAGAAAAAACATCATGGAGTGATGGACATGAATGAGGTTTGAGAGATCATTTAGTTAGGATCTGTGTCCTTTAAAAAATGAGTGGACTGTTGCTGTGACACAGCTGGGTCACATGGCTGCATGGGGGTAACCACCATACACGCATCCACGACCCAATAGTGTTGCACACACCATAAGAGGTTACCGTTTTCTACCAGTTGAGGTGAGAAATGAACATACTGAGTAGAAGAGCAAAAGGTGGAAAAGTACCTGCATAGTAACTAACTAAAAGTAGGGGAGAGTAACGCTAGCTACATGTGCTGTACTACCACATGGCTGCATTATTGGCCACAGAGGAGTAGAAACCCTCAGTTAATACAACTTTTGATGTAGTTTGTTCCACGTAAGGGAGACCAACCTACCTACGAGAGAGTACTGCCGTTGTGAAGAAGAATGAGTGAAGTCAGTAGTTTTCCAGGAGGTGATAGATCCACTTTAAAGCTTGCTGAAGCAAGTAAAATGGGAACAATCTGTAAGGCTAGTTTCACATTTGCGTTAGAATCCGTAGCGTTTAATCTGCATCCGCAAGTGCAGGAAAAACGCATAGAAACACGTACAAACGCAGCGGTTTTTAGACGCATACGGGAACGCATACGGTTAAAAAAATGCTGCGTTTTCACGCTTTTCCATGCGTTTGCGTTTTTGGTGCGCATGGTGAAAAATTTTACAGGAGAAAAATCTAGATAACCAGACACCGCCAATGTGACTACAGAGGGCGTGTATTATGGGATCTCTATATATAGACCCTAGGACTGCTGAAATCTTAACAATGTGCTACTGTATCCTGTGTCATGATGGATCTTCGCAAGGAGAGCTTTTATTTCAACCTGGATTTAAGCATCAAGCTGTTTCTTGCCTGTGCGTTTGCTTGGGAGCAAGACAGAAATCGTGAAAGATTGAGATGGAGACAGCGTAGGCGTTTTTGGGGACACCCCATTATCGAATTACGTGAGAGCCGTGGAGCCTATCACATGCTGTGTGGTGAGCTTAATGACAACCCGGAGAAATTCCCGGATTACCGGGATTTGCTTGCTCGTGTCTAAGGCTATGTCTCCACGTTCAGGATGGCCGGCGGTATCGCCGCAGCGGTGAAGCCGCTCGGCGCTAAGCCCCGCCCCCTTTCTGGGACGCGATCATGCCGGATGTGTTAACTCTTCACATCCGGGATGATCGCTCTGTCCCATAGGGCCCTGTGATATGCCTTGCGGGGACGCTGCGTCCCCGCAAGGTGTACGGACATGCTGCGATCTGAAAAGACGCGCAGCATGTCTGGAGTCGCAGGGCCGCCGCGTGCGGGTTTCCACGCATAGTGGAGACGGGATTTCATAAAATCCCCTCCACTATGCTGGAACATCTAGACGCTGCTTGTTTGACGCTGCAGCTCTGCGCAGCGTCAAAAAAGCAGCGTTTCCTGACCATGGAAACATACCCTAAGGCTTCTTTCACACTTCAGTTGTTTGGCATCAGTTAGCTCCGACATCGTGACGGATCGACGGATCCGTCAAACTTGTTTAGAAAACGGCTCTAACGGATCAGTTTTTTTGATGGATCAGTTACACTGATACGTCAAAAAAAGGGATCCGTTAGGACTGTTGCGACCATTTTTACATCCGTTGTAACCGTTTTTTGACGGATCCATTTTTTAAAAAAGGAGGATCTCAATGTGATTGGCTACTAGAAACTACTGGAAAACTATATATACAGTGTATTTACACCACATCTTTGAAACGTTGTAGAGAAAGTGGCAAAGATGGAAGGGGTGCTGGCGAATATTGTGAAGATATGTGCGGATTTCACTTTTGAGGCTAATCGGTTGGCAGTAATCGTTCGAGACAAGGAGGAAGAAAGACTGCGCATCCTGCGGAAGAGAAGGCTGTGGATCCATCCTATCACAGCCCAATGCATGACCCGTGGCGTTTATTCCACACTGTACATTGAATTGAGGGAAAATCCTGAAAAAATTTTCAGCTATGTGCGAATGAAAGCGGAAAATTTTGAAATTTTGTTGGGCCATGTGGAAGAATCAATACGGAGACGAGACACCCAGATGCGCTTCTCCATATCACCAGCGGAGCGTCTGATGGTTCGGTAAGTTATTCTTTTTTTTTAATGATTCTCATTCATCAGACTTATAACTGTAATGTTGTTTTTTGAAGTTTTTATTAATTATTGTCTTTTCCTTTTGTTAACAGATTCCTTGCAACTGGAGAATCATTTTCATCCCTATATTTCCAGTACAGGCTTGGGATATCCACAATCTCAGGGATCATCAGAGATACCTGCCGGGCATTGTGGGATTGCTTACAAGCGGAATACATTCCAGAGCCATCACAGGAGAGGTGGCTGGAGATTGCCCGCAATTTTGAACAGATATGCCAGTTCCCAAATTGTGTTGGAGCAGTCGATGGGAAGCATATAAGGATTGTCAAACCTTATGGCTCTGGAACAGAATTTTACAACTACAAAAAGTACTTCTCAATTGTATTGATGGCCATAGCCGACGCACACTGCAAGTTTATCGCTGTGGATATCGGTGCGTATGGACGCGCAAATGACTCCCAGATTTTTAAAACTTCACCAATGGGGCGTCGTTTGTATGGAGAGACATTTGACTTTCCACCGCCTAGACCTCTCCCTGGAACCACCGGTCCACCATTACCATTTGTGTGCGTTGGAGATGATGCCTTCCAGCTTTCACACTTGATAAAACCCTTTGGAAGTAGTGGACTGACCCAGAGGAAGAAAATTTTTAATTATCGCTTAACCAGAGCACGAAGAGTTGTGGAATGTGCTTTTGGCATATTAACTGCTAAATGGAGAATCTTACTAACTGCAATTAAACTGCAGACTGACACTGTTGATGATGTGGTGAAGGCTTGCGTGGTACTTCACAATTTTGCATTATCCAAAGAACATGTTTCCCTGGAGGATAATGTGTCAGAAACCACCTTGCGGGATTACCACAACACAAGTTTTCGCAGTCCAGTAGCAGTCTCCAGAATACGGGACAATTTTGCAGACTACTTCATGTCTCCTCAAGGATCAGTTGACTGGCAGTACGAAATGGTGTAAAAAATTATTTTTTTCACACTTGTAAATATACCATGTTTTTTGTTTTGTTTACAAAACCTTTGGACTTTAACCTCGCAGTATTGTATGTTTTGAACCGGTACCCCTTTACACATTTTATACTGTTACTTTTACCATAACCTTGGTGGTTTTTATACAGTTTAAAAAAAAAAAAAAAAGGAAAGACAATAAAATTGTTTTTAAACCCCAAAAAGTTTTGTTTATTTACAAGTTTACAGGTTCTCATAATTTGGGGTGGAGATAGTAGCGGAGGGGCTGACAGGGTGGACCACGTCGATAGCGGGGCTCAGGACATCACAAGGAGGAACAGAAGTGGAATGGGTGGTGAAAACATGAGGTTGGGCAGGGAGTTGAGGTATAGATGTGGACTGTGGGAGGTATGGTGAAGGTGTTGGTGGGATTGGGAACGGTGAAGTTAAAGGGGAAGAATGGAAAGAGGAAGGTAGGTACTGGGAAATACTGAGGGGGAAGGAAGGAATGGCGAAGGAGTAGAAGGAGGATGGACGGGAGGAGGATGGATGGGAGGAGGATGGACGGGAGGAAGATGGACCAGAGGATAGATGGCGGCTTGAGAGGGGAAAGGTGTTGAAACATGAAGGGTAGGTAGAGGGGCTTGGGACATCGCCTGCGCTAGAGCAGTGTGGCAGCCGTGCATCACATGCATCTGCAGGTCAGGAGTTAGATTTTCCATGTGCCTGAGGACCGACTGAAAAAAACAGTGTCTTGGTGACTAGTTTGCATCTGAATGCATCCTATCCAGACGACTGCTGAGTTCAAGTATGCTTTTGTTAAGCATATTGTACCCAGCAGATGTTTGCTCACCCAAAAGCTTGATGGCATTCTGGAAGGCTGCATTCAGATGCAAAAACTCAGGCGCATAGCTCCTTTCCTGACCTCTCTGGCACTGCCGTCCTGACCCCAAAGGTGGTCTAGATGTTGCGGCAGTGTCAGAGGGGTGGGGTAAAGGGAACTCTAACTCATCACCTGCAGCTTCAAGTGACGAAGTCCGCCCTGCTGCTCCAGCGCTGGTGGATGGGGCCGAGGATCACACAAAAGGGAAGGTACAGATACAAAGGGGTCGACGTGGTCCCCGGTGGCGGACTCCTGAGAGATCGCTCCAGAGGGGTGCAACTCTGATGCAGGCTCCCGAGTGCTGCAGACAGTGCTGTTAAAGAGGAAAAAAAAAAATTTGGGTATCTTGATATTACAATTGCCCTTGCTGCCAAAAAAAATTGAAGGTTACACAGTTTGACTGAAAACATGTGGTGTTGAATATTTACCTTCTGCTCAGCAGCGTCGACCGGAGGAACAACAGGGCTCTGGCATATTTATACCTGCGCCTGCGTCCTCTAGATCCACTCAGGGCCTGCATCTCCTTGTTAAACTCCCTCTTGAAGCGATCCCTGAGTGACCGCCACCACACGATAACCCTGTTACCTGGAAAGATAAAGCAAAAATTGGTTACTATACAACACATTAAATCATGCTAACATAAGGTAATGAAGTGTGAATACTTACGCGCTAGATCCTGGGCCCCAGCGTCGAGTTCCTCCCAGTTCTCCAGAACAGCACTGCACTTCCTCCCATAGCCGTCGGGTGACGAACTGGTCAGCATGGCGGCGGTCTCCCATGTTCCATAACGGCTCCCGACTTTGGACCGCTTGGATGAGGGTGTCAACATCTATCCCCTCCTCTTCCTCAGCCTGTTCGGGAGCACGCTGTGAAGCCTTAACAAAAAAAAATTATAAAGGGAAAGATTATACCACATGAATTTTACAGTTTACTAAACACCAAACCAAAAAGGAACTTACTGTTCGGCGACCGCTGCGATTAGCATTCCGACGACTATGGGAGGTGATTGTGAAGACTAATAAAAAAATAAATAAATAAATAAATCATGTGCTTGGATGGAGGCATATGTACTGTGTGTGTGCTGTGCTGAATGTTTGTGTTGGGTGTAGTGTGTTTTATGTGAGGATCTGTCTCTGCAAAACTTACACTATGCGCTCCCGCTCCTTGCATTTCTCCACCCTGCCCGTCTCCTTCTGGAAGCCCCTCTGCTTCAGCTTCCTGTGAAAACAATAAATACATATAGGGTTCAAAAACATATGTTACCAGAGATGTACCAAAAAAAATTTATGAAGAAAAAAAAAAAATCACCTCAGGTGGCTGACGATGTGAGGGGGGGCTCCCAGAAGAAAACATTATGGTCCTGTTTTCCAGCGTCTGTCTTGGGTCCTTGCTGCGTTTCTCTCTGTGTCCCTAAGAATCTGCAAGTATAAAGAGAGTTCTAAGCTACTATACCAAAGGATAGATACAGCTTTCGGGACTTTATACTTACATCTGTTTTCCAAACTTGGGGGGCCTGGCTGCGTCTGTATTGGGTCCTTGCTGCGTTTCTCTTGGGTCCCTAAGAATCTGCAAGTATAAAGAGAGTTCTAAGCTACTATACAAAAGGATAGATACAGCTTTCGGGACTTTATACTTACATCTGTTTTCCAAACTTGGGGGGCCTGGCTGCGTCTGTTTTGGGTCCTTGCTGCATTTCTCTTGGGTCCCTTGCTTGGTCCCTCTAAGAATCTTCCAATTTAAACACAGTTTTAATAAGAATGATTATGTATTGGTATGCCAACATACATTTTGATTCCCCCCAAAAAAAATTATTACACCAAAAAAAAAAAAAAAAAAATAGTGTTAAATGTTACCTTCAAACTTGATATGCTTGATGCGCAAGCTGCAAAACCCTCCACCTCCTGTTTCCCCCCCAAATTCCTTGAAAGCAACACCAAAACTACTTCAAACTTGATATGCGCATGTTGGTAAACCTACCCCACCCCCTCCTCCAGACACAGTTTCAACCTTATAAAAAATTTCCCTCATTCAAAGTTAAAATACCAATACCCAAAAATGTTAATTATGGTTACCCTACAGTTACTATTTTCTAAAACCAGATAACATTTTCTATACCAAAGGTTTGCATTCCGCATTTGTATATAGAACCTCAAACACCTTTATTGAATGTAGACCCAGTTTTAAATTTATCTTGAAATCATACTACGGACAGTTTTGTGGAATGTTGGAAAGTAGGAGCTACACTGCTCTCTATTTTAAATACCAGTACAGTATGTTAATGTATGAAAAATAACAAAAATGCAGGACACACACATCACACGGCATTTATACACACACCACACACATGTCACAGCACAGCCATTCAAAATACCAGTGCAGCGCCCCAGAGTCCTGGTCGTTGCAGTACTGATGCTGCGCCACTAAGGGGAGTGATGGTACGTCTGATGGCACTGAAGGAGTTCACCTGACCAGGTATCACAGACACACACAGTACACTTCACACTCTGGCCACCAGGAGGAGTGGTTCTATCTAGTAGGCCACTCCTCACAGTCTGGTAAAACTGGGGGTTGAACAGGAAGTCAGTGAGAAGAGAGCCCGGGAGAGTAAAAGAGAGGATCTGTCAAGGAGGGGATCCTGATAGCGGGCCTGAAAAGAGAGAGATTGTTACGGAGTCGCGCCTGCACTATCTTGAGGCGGCATCTTAAGAAAGGACACGAGGCGAAGGATACTGTGGAAAAGTGAGAAGAGTGATCACAGCATTTAGAAGGCACCAGAAGGAGTCGTGCCGTGGGACCGAGGCAACATCCTTCTGAGGCACATAGCCGGTGGCCGGGGCACCGAGAAAGTAAGAGACTTTATTTACAACTTTGAACACGGCAGGACAGCTAATCATAGGTTGGTTGTCTCACCCAAATCGCCTAAGCAGACCAAGGAGGCAATTGTGGGAGAGGGGCGACTCTAGGGTCCCAGAATAGCTCCAGGCCTCCCCGTCATACGGGTGCGTCCTAGCCAGATCATCTGGGGGACAGAGAGGAAGAACATCGAACGCAGACACAGCAGTTGTGAGGACTATCCCGTGGTGCTCAGCAGGGAAGGACTACAACATATAGGCGCTAGGAGGTAGGCACTGATTTCCACCTGCAAGGAGAACCCTGGATGTGCCATCGGACCTGCCGGACTCTCACCGCCCGGTTAACCGTATTCCAGACTGAGGATCCTGAGCCTTCAGTAAAGAGGTAAAGAGACTGCAACCTGGTGTCCTCGTTAATTACTGTGACCGGCACTGCACCACATCATCACCACCACCCACACATCGAACTGTTATTCCTTTATTGGATCCCCCTTAACAGGGTCACAGCCCGGGGTCTAGCCACCGTGACATCGCCAGAGCCAGAAGGGAGACCCGGTACTTAGGACTCGGTGGCCCTGTGGTAGGGGGCGCCCCAACTTGGCGTCACGAACAGGATCCTACTTAAGCCCGAGGCTCGGGTCATGTGTGCCTTGGAACTGTAACTGAATTGTGCTTTATTGAGAAGACTGTGTATTGCCGCCAAAAATTCGCCATTGCCGCGCCGAGGGGAGGGGCCATAGCTTCGTGGGCGGAGCCGGCCGAAAAGAGCGCGGAACGAGAAGGCACGGTGAAGAGCTGACTCCGGAAAAAGGAACTCTGACCCCGGAAGGCTAGCAAGGGAGAAGAACAGCTATGTCGGACCCCGGAGAAGCGGAGGCGGCGGCCGCAGCCACGGAGGCACTTCCGGACCCCGCAGTAGCCGCAGCCGCAGGTCCGGTATCACCGCCAGAAGCCGCGGGGCTTGCCGCTCCCATCGGCCAGCCGGACACTGCTACAGCTACAACAGCCATAATGCCCTTCTCCATGCCGTACCTACCAGGAGCCGCCTGGCTCCCGCGATACTCTGGAGAATCCCATACGTTCACTGACTTTAAAGAAGGGATCTGCAGCCTGCTTGAGTTCTATCCCCTGACAGAGCCTCAGAAGGTCCATATGATAACCGGACAACTCTTCGGCGCAGCTTTAAGAGAAGTGAAGTCCTGGCCCGCCGCGGATAGGAAAACTGCACAGCAGGTCTTTGCAAAGCTAAAAACCACCTTTGACACCCGCACCGCTACGGAAATTAAATTGACGTTCTATGGGTGCAAACAGAGGCCGTAGGATAGCTTACGGGACTATGCCCTTAATCTTCAGGAGGCACTGCGGGCCATCAAGCAGAGTGACCCCGGTAGTATGCAGGATGAAGATAAACTCCTGAAAGAACGGTTTGTCGAGGGGCTCCTGTGCAATCACCAAAGAGCCCAGCTACACTTCCTAGCCATGCAGAATCCGGACCTGACCTTCGCGCAGTTCAAAGATAAAGCCATCAAGGCGCTACAGGAGCGACAGCCCAGCCGCGCTGTCCTTCCCAGGCGTCAAGCTCTTACATACCATCAGGAGGCGGCGCCGGAAGCACCTGTCTCCGCTGAGGCCGATGCCCAAATTCTGGACGACGATTCCACCGCAGGACTACGTCTCCAGATGCAGGAGCTGACCAAGAGCGTTGCTGCCCTAGCCCGGACCGTCCAGTCCCTACAGGAGGCTCCCAAGGAAGAGATCCAGCTGGCTTCCAGACCGGAGGATGTCCCCTGGCAGCGACAGAGGAGGGTTTCGTCGGCCAGAGGCCGAGACAACGACCGCTTTCATCGGGATGGACGACCCATTTGCCGCCGCTGCCACCAAGTGGGCCACCTTGCAAGGTACTGTCATTTAGATGAGCAACCCCTGGGGCCAAGGGCCAACCCCCAGGAGTAGGACGATCGGGCCCGCAGAACTGGAGAGCCAAATACATTGGGGGGCGACCAGTTCTCCCCATCGTGGTCGACGGCATCCCCATGAACGCTTTGTTGGACACCGATTCCCAGGTGACGACTATGCCCTACGTCCTTTATAAGCGTTATTGGAAGGACACTGACATCACCCGCAGCCCTGATGATGATTTCACCATAATAGCTAGTAATGGTCAACCACTGCCACAAGTGGGGTATAAAGAGGTCACCATTAAAGTGGGGTGGGTGGAGTTGAAGGCCCAGGGGATGGTCATTGTTGATATCGATCGACGTGAATGTAACCCCATGATGACTATTGGTACTAATGTCATAGAAAATTGTCTTGCAGAAGTTATTGTCTTGTTGCAGCAGGTAGCCGAAACAGCTGGTTACAGTGAATAACGTGCCTTACAGAAAGAAATCAGAGCTCTGATGCAGAGACAGCAGGTGGAGTTGACTGGTGGTGAAATTGGCCGGGTCACGGTGAGTGATTCAAACCCCATTGCGATACCCCCCAGGAGTGAAATGTTAATATGGTGTCGGGCAGCTATAGGCCTCAGAGGTAAAGACTATCAGGCCTTGGTTGAACCTGTGTATTCAGATAACAGGCCTACCCTCCTGACAGCCAGAGGGGTGGTTGACGTCCGCAAGGGGAGGGTGCCAGTCCGTATTCTCATCTGTGGGGAGGAAGAGGTCCACCTAACCAAATACGTCACACTTGCTAAACTGTTAACTGTTAATAACAACGCGATACAGACACCCGGGCCCTTGGTTCCGCCCAGTCCAGCGGGAGACAATGGCGCTGCAGAGCAGTTGAAAGAATGGTGTCAGGAATTACATGTGGGCATTGACTCTACCCCATCTCACCAGAAACAAGGGGCCTACAGGGTAGTTTGTGAGTATGAGCGGGTATTTAGTAAGCATCCCCTAGATTTCGGGCAGGTAAAAGGGATTCAACATCACATCCCCACGGGAGATCACCCGTCCATAATAGAGAGGTACCGTCCTGTACCCCCAGCTCAGTATCAGTGTGCCAAGGACATGTTGCGAGAGATGAAGGAGGCTGGGGTAGTAAGAGACAGTTGTAGCCCCTGGGCAGCTCCATTAGTTCTCGTTAGAAAGAAAGATGGCACCATGAGGATGTGTGTGGATTACAGGCAATTAAACCGCATTACACATAAGGATGCATATCCCCTGCCCAGGATAGAGGAGTCCTTGGCTGCCCTGAAGTCCGCTAACTATTACTCTACCTTAGATCTCACCAGTGGGTACTGGCAGGTTCCCGTGGCGGAGGCGGACAAAGAAAAGACGGCCTTCACGACGCCGATGGGTCTCTGCGAGTTCAACTATATGCCCTTCGGGTTGTGTAATGCCCCGGGGACGTTCCAGAGGATGATGGAGTGCTGTCTGGGACACAAGAACTTTGAAACTGTGCTGCTCTATCTGGACGATGTCATTGTCTTCTCTAAAACCTATGAAGACCACCTGAAGCACCTGGCCGAGGTGTTTGAAGCTCTGTCCAACTTTGGCTTAAAGGTGAAACCGTCCAAATGCCATCTGCTAAAGCCCAAAGTGCAGTACCTGGGCCATGTGGTGAGTGCCGAAGGAGTAGCTCCAGACCCCGATAAGGTCACGGTGATCAAGGACTGGCCAAAGCCCGATAACCTCCATGAGGTCCGGCAGTTCCTCGGGTTGGTCGGCTACTACCGAAGGTTTATCAAAGACTTCACCAAAAAGGCCGCACCGCTGCAAGACCTGTTGGTGGGTCAATCCAAGAAGCCCAAGGGTAAGAGTGCCTCATTTGATTGGAACGATGGACTGGAAGAATCGTTCACATGCCTGAAGTCGGCGCTGACTGGAGAAGAGGTACTGGCTTACCCTGAATATGACCAACCGTTTGTGTTGTATACGGATGCCAGCAACGTGGGGCTGGGGGCCGTGCTGTCCCAGTTCCAGAAGGGCAAGGAAAGAGTAATCGCTTACGCCAGCAGGAAACTTCGCCCCACTGAGAGGAACCCTGACAACTACAGTTCCTTCAAGCTGGAGTTCCTTGCCGTTGTTTGGGCTGTGACGGAGAGGTTCAAACACTACCTGGCCTCGGCCAAATTCACCGTCTTCACGGTCAATAATCCGTTAACGCACTTGGACACAGCGAAACTCGGTGCCCTGGAGCAGCGGTGGATGGCTCGATTGTCTAACTACGATTTCACCCTCAAGTACCGGGCAGGGCATAAGAATGTGAATGCCGATGCATTGTCCCGGATGCCTCACTTGTCAGAAACGGAGGAAGATCTGGAAGCGTTCGAGGAGGTGGAGATGCCCGCTTTCCATTGCCCCAAGGCAACCCAGTGCTCCCATCAGGTAGAAAACCGGCGCAAGAATAGACAAGGCGCCCCGTTGAATCCCCTGCCCCATCACGGGTGGGCAGAGAATCAGGATGGTGATCCTACAGTCCGTCGGGTGAAAGAGCTCCTGACGCAGGCAGGTTTGCATCCTGGCCCGGATGATCCGCCAGAGGCGTTGCAGTTGTGGAAGGAGAGGGGCAAGCTGTTTATTCACGATGGTAAGCTGTGCCGGAGGAGCATCGACCCCCGCACTCATGAATTGGTGTGGCAGATCGTGGTCCCAAGACAAGATGTGCCAATGGTCCTGGGGGCGTACCATGATGGGTCCGGACACTTCGGATGGAAGAAGCTAGAGAGGCTACTCCGTGGGAGGTTCTACTGGATTGGTATGAAGAGAGCCATCGAGAAGTGGTGTCGGGAGTGTGGCCCCTGTAGCCTGCGCAGGAAGGATCGTGATAGCCAACGGGCCCCCTTGCAGCCTATCATCACCAAATGGCCGCTCGAGTTGGTCGCGCTAGATCACGTGAAGTTGACCCCAAGCCGGTCAGGCTATATCTATGCTCTCACCATAGTGGACCACTACTCGAGATTCCTGGTAGTCGTGCCGGTCAAAGATCTAACGTCTAGGACGGCTGCCAAAACCTTCCAACAGTACTTCTGAAGACCTCATGGGTACCCAGAGAGGGTATTGACTGACCAGGGGCCAGCATTCGAAGCGGAAGTGTTTCAGGAATTCTGCAACCTGTATGGGTGTAAGAAGATCAGAACCACGCCCTACCATCCACAAACCAACGGGATGTGTGAGAAGATGAACCAGGTGGTGATCGACTTACTGAAGACCTTGCCGGTAGAGGAACGGAACTTGTGGCCCTCAAAGTGGCCGGACCTGGTGGATATGTACAATCACATCCCAGTGAATTCCACCAACTGCACGCCGGCATACCTGATGCAAGGAAGGTCCAGCAAGTTACCTGTGGACCTGGACATGGGGGTCCTGACCCCTGAGGATATCTCGCCAGATGCGGATTGGGATACAGAGAGGCAGCAAAAGTACCGCCGAGTGCAGGAATGCGTGGAAAGAAGTCTCGCTCAAGCCAGACAGAAACAGGAGAGGGATTACAACCAGCATGCTCCTGCAACTTCTTTGTCGCCTGGGGAGCAAGTACTCAAACGGAAGAGAAGGCTACACAAGCTTGATGACCAGTGGGAAACGGAACCCGTATACCATCCTGCCATCCGATTTCGACAACACGAAGGTCTGCCTCATCAGCAAGGATGGAGGGGAAACCTCGACGGCAATATCAAGAGACCACCTGTGCCCTGACAAGTTGAGAGAGAGGGAAACCGCTCCAGGGACCTCCCCACCTGTGAGAGAGGAGAAGGTGATGCACACTGTTCTTGGTGATTTTCCCCAGTCTTGGACTCAGATCGATCAGGCGATTGTGGTACCCGTCCTAACGTTCCGTCAACCGAACCTGCCAGAACTAATTGTGGGACCAGATCATCCAGGTTTGCAATCTCCGCAACTCCCGCCTGAAGATGCCATGCCCACCGTTGATCCAGCAAGTCCTCCCTCCGCTATCGGCGAATCCGCCGTACCCAGCAGCCCAGAGAGCCCCAACATGCCAGTGATACCCAGACTCACTAGAAGCGTAGCTAGAAGACAGTGCACTACACCAGTGGTAGCAAGCATAGCGGGCCCTGTTAGGCCGATAGCCACCCCTGCGCTGCGAAGGTCTACACGCAGCACCCAGAATCAAACTCCCCTCCGCTACAAAACGTGGAGGTATTAATGAAGGCTGCTACTTGGTTGAAAATGTTTGTGTGCATATCTTTTGTTATAGATTTTAAAAATGGTCAACGGAGTAATGGACAGTGAATTGCTCCAAAAACTTCTAAGGGGACCCCTTTGTTTACCCGGGGTCCCCGCTGTTTCAAACACCGAACTGAGAGTCATAAACTGTGCATGACCTAACTTTCGCAACGTTCAAGAATCCTCACCTCCCGTAACGGGAAGCACTGTTATGTTTAATTGTTTATGTCATTTCAAAATTTTGCGTGTGTTTTCTATTAACATTATTGTTGTTCTTATTTTCCCAGTCCGGGAGTACTGGATTTAACCGGGGGGGAGTGCAGCGCCCCAGAGTCCTGGTCGTTGCAGTACTGATGCTCCGCCACTAAGGGGAGTGATGGTACGTCTGATGGCACTGAAGGAGTTCA
Organism: Ranitomeya variabilis; assembly: GCF_051348905.1. Classification (NCBI taxonomy): domain Eukaryota; kingdom Metazoa; phylum Chordata; class Amphibia; order Anura; family Dendrobatidae; genus Ranitomeya; species Ranitomeya variabilis. The sequence goes on along the minus strand of NC_135232.1, from coordinate 594,036,184 downwards.
CCTGACCAGGTATCACAGACACACAGTACACTTCACACTCTGGCCACCAGGAGGAGTGGTTCTATCTAGTAGGCCACTCCTCACAGTCTGGTAAAACTGGGGGTTGGACAGGAAGTCAGTGAGAAGAGAGCCCGGGAGAGTAAAAGAGAGGATCTGTCAAGGAGGGGATCCTGATAGCGGGCCTGAAAAGAGAGAGATTGTTACGGAGTCGCGCCTGCACTATCTTGCGGCGGCATCTTAAGAAAGGACACGAGGCGAAGGATACTGTGGAAAAGTAAGAAGAGTGATCACAGCATTTAGGAGAAGGCACCAGAAGGAGTCGTGCCGTGGGACCGAGGCAACATCCTTCTGAGGCGCATAGCCGGTGGCCGGGGCACCGAGAAAGTAAGAGACTTTATGTACAACTTTGAACACGGCAGGACAGCTAATCATAGGTTGGTTGTCTCACCCAAATCGCCTAAGCAGACCAAGGAGGCAATTGTGGGAGAGGGGCGACTCTAGGGTCCCAGAATAGCTCCAGGCCTCCCCGTCATATGGGTGCGTCCTAGCCAGATCATCTGGGGGACAGAGAGGAAGAACATCGAACGCAGACACAGCGGTTGTGAGGACTATCCCGTGGTGCTCAGCAGGGAAGGACTACAACATATAGGCGCTAGGAGGTAGGCACTGATTTCCACCTGCAAGGAGAACCCTGGATGTGCCATCGGACCTGCCGGACTCTCACCGCCCGGTTAGCCGTATTCCAGACTGAGGATCCTGAGCCTTCAGTAAAGAGGTAAAGAGACTGCAACCTGGTGTCCTCGTTAATTACTGTGACCGGCACTGCACCACATCATCACCACCACTCACACATCGAACTGTTATTCCTTTATTGGATCCCCTTAACAGGGTCACAGCCCGGGGTCTAGCCACCGTGACATCGCCAGAGACAGAAGGGAGACCCGGTACTTAGGACTCGGTGGCCCTGTGGTAGGGGGCGCTCCACCAGCACAGTATGAAAAATAAATAAATAAATTAAAACATGCAAGGCGGACACACACACACACACACACACACACACACACACTGGCAGAACTCATGCTGGATGGCAGTACTCACATGGCAGTCTCTGGCAGGGTCTTGCTGGCTGCTGGCAGGATCTGTCTTGCTGGCTGCTGGCAGAGTCTGTCTTGCTGGCAGGGTCTGTCTTGCTGGCTGCTGGCAGAGTCTGTCTTGCTGGCTGCTGGCAGAGTCTGTCTTGCTGTCAGGGTCTGTCTTGCTGGCAGGGTCTGTCTGTCTTGCTGGCTGGCACTTTGTTCTATCTTGATGGCACATTGAGGAATGAGGCCCACCTGTCCTGTTTATATAGTTTTGGGGTTGTCTGGGCAAAGTATTTACTTTTTGGAGCATGCTCAATTGAAATAAGCAGATTGTGGCGACGGATCCGCCAAATGACGGTTCGCGACGGATCCGTCGCCCATAGGCACCCATTCTATGAAATGGCTGTCGTGACGGATCCGTCGCGAACCGTCAAGTAGGCGCAGACAAAAACGTTACAATGGCCGTCAATGTCTAGACAACCTCCGCCAAATTTCGACGGATCCGTCGCATGGCGGATGGAACGGACAACCATCCACCACAATCCGTCGCTTATGTATGTCTATGGTAAAATAGCGGATCCGCCCAAAAAAAAATGGCGGATCCACTATTTGAGGAAAATGGTGGTTTCAGACTGACGCCAAAAGACTGAAGTGTGAAAGAGGCCTAAGTAGCCATACGGAGACAGGACACCCAGCTCCATAGAGCGATTCCACCAGAGGAACGTCTGCTGGTTACATTAAGGTACGTAACAAATCTAAACAAATGCCAGTGCTAATTTTGGGTGTTCTGACATGTATTTTTTTTGCATTTTCCTTTAAGTCTTTAGCATAACAACACCATAAATAGAATTGATTGTAATTTTTTTTTAAATTTATTTTCTTCCAGATTTCTGGCAACGGGAGAGAGTTTATCATCCCTCCACTTCCAATACCGGCTTGGAATTTCCACCCTGTCTGGAACAGTTGCGGATACCTGCCGGGCTTTGTGGAATGTTCTCCGGGATGAGTTTATACCCCTACCCACCGGGGACATGTGGATGGGAATTGCAGAGAAATTCTGGAGTGTGTGTGATTTCCCCAACTGTTTGGGAGCGGTGGATGGAAAGCACATCCGCATTATCAAACCAGCCAGAACAGGATCGGAGTACTTCAATTATAAAAAATATTTTTCTGTTGTGCTCATGGCAATAGCCGATGCGGACTGTCGCTTCATCGCTGTGGACATTGGAGCTTTTGGCCGTGGCAACGATTCCCAGACTTTTAAGAACTCGGATATGGGCCGCCGTGTGTATGGCAAAAATTTTAATTTTCCACGGCCACAACCTCTCCCTAACACTCAAGGTCCACCGATGCCATTTGTTATGGTTGGGGATGAGGCCTTTCAGATGTGTGAAAACCTACTGAAGCCATATTCCAGTCGGGACTTGAACCACACTAAAAGGATCTTTAACTACAGACTGACCAGGGCCCGAAGAACAGTAGAGTGTACCTTTGGGATTCTAGTCTCAAAATGGTGCATTCTTGCAACAGCCATTAATCTAAAAATGGAGACAGTCGATGAGGTGGTCAAAGCCTGTGTGGTTCGCCACAATTACATAATGGCTAAGGAGCGACCCAACATTGAACTGGATGAACCAGTTGCAAACCCATTGCCAGATTACCAGCATCAACCGCTGCGGTCAACTATCGAAGTTGGCCACATGCGGGACCAATTTGCTGCCTTTTTTTATTCTGATATTGGACGTGTGTCATGGCAGGACAATGTTGTATAAATGTCCTGTTGGGATTTGGTCTGTACCAGTTATTTTTTTAAATGTTACTAATATTTGTTGTTAATAAACTTTATTTTTTGGTATCTTGACCGTGTCTCCTATGTATTTCCTCTACAAACCAAGGCTGCCGTCACACTAGCAGTATTTTGTCAGTATTTTATATCAGTATTTGTAAGCCAAAACAAGGAGTGGGTGATAAATGCAGAAGTGGTAAATATGTTTATATTATACTTTTCCTCTAATTGTTCCACTCCTGGTTTTGGCTTACAAATACTGATGTAAAATACTGACCACATACTGCTAGTGTGACGGCAGCCAGGTTGTTAGTGGTAAGGTTGTTGACGTCATTGCGTCCTGATTCTGTTCTGCAGTATCTATTGGACGCAGACTGAAGAGACGATGGCTGTTTAATACAAAACAGATCTATACTCATCAAGTCAGGTGTCAGAAATAATGAATTCATGATGCACATATAACAGCCTCATGAATTCACTATTTCTGACACATGTCCAGGTGAGCATAGATATGCCTTGTATGACCGCCATCGTCCCTTCACTTTGTGTAAAATAGATTACGTATACAGAAGAGAAAATGGAGGTTATACAAGGCAGTTCTCTACTCACCAGTTCAGGTGTCCTAACTAATTCGTTTTTGGACACATGACCTGTAGAGTATAGTTCTGCATTGTATTGCCACCATTTTCACTTCAGTCTGCAACACTAGTCACAGACTAAGCAGAACGAAGAGATTATGGAGAAAATACAAGTACGGTATACATTTTTTGGCCCATCTCATATCTCTATACTAAAGACACACAAAGCTGCAGTGTTGTACTTGCTAACTACTGGAGCTATGATGTGGCCAAAAAATAAAGTGTGCGGCGCAGTGTTTTATTTGGCGCACGGTGTGTGTTGCCGGCTGCAAAATACACAATTAACCACACATAATTGGGGGCAAAAAGCAATAGTATTTATTTTATTACAAAACAAATTTTTATTTAACTGCGCCTGCTTGGGGTAGAGTGATGGAAATGGGGGGGGTGTAGCTGTGAGGCCTGGCTAAGTGTGGACAACGCAGGGGTGGCAGGAGAAGGGGCAATTAAACTAGTGGGGTCTGGTAGTTCGGGGATGGGGCTTGACACATCAGAGGCCTGAGACACACTGGAAGGGTGAGACATTACAGACACACTGGGAGGTGAGGGGGGAGGAATACTGACAGTACGCATTTTTTTTTTTCTTTTTCTGGGATCTACGTGTTCTGGGAAGCCTCGGTGGGCTCATTTGTCACGGCATGGTCGTGGTGGGTGACCTGTCAGGGTCCGGCTGCACTGTGCTTGTAGAGCGTGCAGCCATGCCAGAGTCTATAGTGCTCGTAGAGCGTGCAGCCATGCCAGAGTCCATAGTGCTCGTAGAGCGGAAGGCCATGCCGGGGTCCATTATGCTCGTAGAGCGGGCAGCTATATCACAGTCTATAGTGCTCGTAGAGCGGAAGGCCATGCCAGGGTCCATTGTGCTCGTAGAGTGTGCAGCCATATCAGTCCATAGTGCTCGTAGAGCGGAAGGCCATGCCAGGGTCCATTGTGCTCGTAGAGCAGAAGGCCAAGCCTGGGTCCTGCTGCATCGTGGTGGTTGTAGAGCGGAAGGCCATGCCTGAGTCCTGCTGCATCATGGTGGTGGTGGAGCGGAAGGCCATGCCAGGGTCCTGCTGCTGCATGGTGGCGGCAGTGGAGGAAGTCCAAGCAGGAGCAGCAGTTGTCATGGTGATGGCGGTGGGCTGTCCAACAGCACTCGGCATGGTGGTGGTGCTGTAGTGGTGTCCGGCAGTGCTTAGAATGGAGGTGGCCGTGCAGTGGTATGCAGCAGAGGTCGGCATTGAGGTAAAGCGTGACAGTGTAGGCACAGGTGGATATGCTGCCACTGTCTGCTGAAAATACCGACTCTGCTGCATAGCTTGCACGTAAGCAGCATTGCAAGCCTGCATGACACTAAGCTGGAGATCAGGAGTAAGGTGTTCCGAGATGCCCTGTTCAATTTGGTTAAAAAAATGATGTGCTGGCCTCTGGAGGTCGGCTTTTACTTGGTCAAGGTTTTGATGACCTCCTGGATACGTGTATTTGTAGCGCCCCCACTGCCACAGGGCCGAGGGGTACCCGGTACCGGGCCTCTGAGTCTCTGCTCTGGGGTTGTGACGGTGGCTAGACCCGGTCCGTGGCCCTGCTGAGGGGCATACAGTGATAGATGTAGATAGTGGTGGTGGTGCGGTGCAGTAAATAACGAGGACACCAGGTTGCAGTCTCTTTACCTCTTTACTGAAGGTCTCTGGGTCCTCAGTCCGGAATACGGTTCACCAGGCTGCGCAAGTCCGGCCGGTCCGATGGCACCTCCAGAGTTCTCCTTGCAGGTGGAAATCTGTGCCTTCCTGCTAGCGCTATGTGCTGTGGTCCTCCCCTGCTGTGCTTACGGGATAGTCCCCACAACTGTTGTGTCTGTTTCTCGTGTTCCCTCACAACAACTCGATTAGATGATATTCTGCTAATCCTCCGTCCCTCCCGGTGTTATGGTTGGGACGCACCCGTATGACGGGTAGGCTCGGAGCTCTTCCGGGACCCTAGAGTCGCCCCTCTCCACAGGTTGCCCCCCAAGTCTGCATAGGTGATTTAGGTGAGACAGCCCGCCTGTGACTGACTGTCCTGCCGTTGGTTTGAAGTATTGCTTGGAGCTAGATATATGAATACTTCCTCGGCGTTCCGGCCGCTGGTTGTGCGCCTCAGTAGGATGTTGCCTCGGTCTTACAGACTCCTACTGGTATTCTCCTTCTTGCTTTGATCTCGTTTCTCACTCAGCACAATATATCTCGCTTCTGATCCTTTCTTAGGGCACCGCCGCTATGCTGAGCAGGCACGGTCCCGTGACGTCCTTTCTTGTTGCTAGGCCTCTGTCAGGGTCCCAAACCTGACAGGGACCCTACCGAATCTTCCCCACAACACCCCCTGCCACAAGGTGTTGCCTGGTTCCAACCCAGTCAGCTTTCTCACTAACTTCCTGCCTGACCCCCAGTTTACCCACACGGTGAGGAGTGGCCTAATAAATAGCACCCTTAGCTCCCCCTGGAGGCCCGACTGTGAAATGTATTGGTGTATGTGATACCTGGTCAGATGAACTCCTTCAGTGCCATCAGACGTACCATAGCCCCCCTTAGTGGCGGAGCCACAGTACTGCAACGACCAGGACTCTGGGGCGCTGCATATTCATATGGCTAATGGCAGTATTCAGTCGGTCACCCAAAGCCTTGAGTCCATCGTGAAAAACCGAGCTCAAGTGCAAAAACTCAGGCATGAGTGACCTGTGCCCTCTGCCGCTGCCGGGAGGAGCCCCCCCAAAAAAGGGGCAGAGGCAGAGGACTGCGAAAGGGGAAGACCTGATGGACCAGCTTCCTGGTCTCCAGTTAGTGTGGCAGGCCCATTTGCTGCAGCGCTGCAGGATGGCTAGGACGGGTCCGTGGCTGTCTGATGAAGGACCGCTCCGGAACCTGGGTCAACAGTGCTGCACCAAGTGCTGTGAAAAAGGAAAAAAAATAATAATACCAAAAACTAAAAAAACGCCAACTCCTGTTGAATAGAAACATACAGATTATGGCAATACAACACAACCTAATACACAGGAAAAATACTTACGTTCTCTGGGCAAGGACTGGTCTTAAAAATGCCAGAATGCGGTGGTATTTATACTTTCGGATCCTTGCTCCAGAACCACTAGGAACACGGCTCTCTTGACGCAGGTCCTTGTTGAAGCGGTCCTTCATCGAACGCCAACGTGTTTTGACTTTGAGCACTGTTGAAAAAACAAAACATAATGGTTAGACAATGTACTTTTGGCCGTGCTCACACAACTATGTGTGATGAGAGAAACTCATGAGAGTTTTTGTCATCACACACAGTTGTGTGAGCACGGCCAAGGTCTCTGCTGCTTCACACTGCATTGCAATACTTACAAAATGCAGTTCAGACCTGAGTCGGGTCATTGTCCCAGCCATCCCACATCGCTATGGCCACCTCATTCCATAGGCGCCGGATCTTCACGTCCGAGTGCTGTGGAACCCGGGTGTCCCACAACGGGACTCGCTCATGGACCAGAGAGATGAGGATATCGTTGTCAATGAGGTCCTCATCCCGTTCTGGAACCTAAAACATAAATGAAGACATTAAATGTTGTATACATTAACATAAGGAAAAGAAAGAAAACAGAGGCTGAGAAATGGCATGAATAAGGAAAGTCAAGATAAAAAAGGAGTCCAGAAGAAAAATGTAAAGAAAGAGGAAAGTAAAGAAAGGAAGATTCAAGAATACTAAAGTGAGGATACAGTAAACAGTCAGCCAGGTATACTTACACGCTGCCGCCTTGACACCCGACTGTGACCCCACTGCTCCTGCTCACCCTCTGCCGCAGTGGAAGAAGTGCTCTTAAAAAAGGAAAAAAAATTGTCACATGTGAAGATGTGACAGTGAATACTTACCAATCTGAGGAGTTGAGTACTCACTTCACTGACATGTTCGGCTTGAGAAGGCCCACGACGTTGCTCCTCATCAGAAGAAGAAGACATTCTGATGCATGCAGAAAGAAAGAAATGGCACAAATTAGGACATGTAGAGACAGAAAATAGAAAATAAAGGCATTGGCTTTGATATACTCACATTGTTCAGTGTCTTGTTTCCTCCAAGGTTCTGGCCTGCGTCTGCTCTGCTTCTCTGTCTGCTGAGTAGTGACTTGCAACTGTCTACTCCCTCCCTTTATCACCTTGTATGTGGGGGTGGCTAATCAGTGTCTAAACATGTCTTTCTCTGGTGCAACGCATGCGTTCACGAACGCAAGCAAACGCATGTGCTTGTGGCCGCATGCGTTCACATAGACAGCAATGCGTTTTTTTGCCGCATTTCTTCCGCTAACAACCGCATACGTTTCTAGGTGGCAAATTGACGCCTCTAAAATTAATACATGTAGCGTTTACCGCACCAAACCGCAGACGATGAAATGACGCATGCGTCGTCAAACGCGGCAAAATGCAATCAAACGCAGACACATGCGTCCCTAATGTTAAATATAGAAATACACGACGCATGTGGATAATTGCAGAAGAAACGCTGCGGACACAACCGCAAATGTGAAACCGGCCTAAGCTCTAAATGTGGAGCTGGAAAGCCAGAAGGTCTGGACTACAGGAATATGAAGACCCACCAAAAGGGCTGCCAGAAGCAATCCTCCCATTTACTGGGATTATAGATGTCAACTCTGCAGAATTGGAACAATTGGTTTGACAAACAAATAGGCTTAAAGAAGAAGAAGCCAAAAGAGTGGAACAAGAGCCTCCATTCTCACACTGCCTCAAATGCCAAGTGAGAAACAGGGTCCAAAGCTAAACCATTTAAAGGCCTATTTCTCAGCCCATATGTCAGGCCCATGTTCCATAGGAGGATGTAAGTGTACGGCCAATCCAAAGGTCTGTGCCAGCTCCAGAAGTGAAGTCTGCTCTGTTCAGAGGTCACAGGACATTGCTGCTTGTAATTGTCTGCAGTGGTCAGGTTACCAGAAGAGCACTTCATCAGATGTTTCTATGATGATGCACTATTCTATTCACCTGCAGCCTATACTATGGAGCAGCAGTCTATGAATTCTGAATGGAGCAGAGGATATCTATGGAGTGACCTGCACTGGAAGCCAAGAATGCCTCCGATTATTATTTTAAAACCATCTGTCATGATCCAGACCGGGTTTTGAGTCCTGTTTTCCCTTTTTCCTAGACTGGTCATGTCAAGAGTTAACCTTTCTCAGCCTCTGTCTGGGTTCAGGTTGGCTATTTATTACCGCTGCTTCCTGCAGGCAATGTCAGTTATAGTTTTTACCTAGTGCTGCTGTAGCTGACTCTGATTTGTACTGCTGTGTTGCTGTCTGAACCCATGTCTCTGTTTTCCCCTATTCCCGACTTGACTCCATGTTTCCCGTTAGTGGTCTGACTCCCTGGTTTTGACTTGGCTTGTATCCTGACATGCTTCTGTCTATTGGCTTATCCGCTCCTGACTGTTAGTGACTCCCTGGCTTGTCTTTGACTGGGAGTTTGATTATTCGTTTGGTACTGCGCTACAGTCTAGGATTTGACCTGGATTGTTTGACTTTCTGCTGCCACCTGTGGCAGCCTCACTGCTGCACTGCAGGCCAGCTCTGTATAGGTGCAGTCCTACTTCCACTCTAGTGCCATCTAGTGGAGCCTGCACCTACCTACATTGCAGCAACGTGACACCATCTATACCTAAGAAAAAAAAATTTGGTGTTGGACAACCCCTTTAACAATCTTCCTACATTATTCCATGCCATTCCCTAGGTGCATATTATACATAACAGTGTGACAAAAGCCAAAATGACACTTAAAAGTCTTAGGAAGAAATTGCATCCTGTATTAAAACCTGAGAGTTTTTCTCAGAAATGATAGGTCCTTTTTGAATGCAGGAGGGGTCAGGGTATCAAAAGTAAGCCATCCTTCAAAACTTTTACAATAACTTGTCCTGTGGAAAAAGCTTCTATTTGCAGGATGAATATTATGAAGCGGAGTTGGGTGGAAGACATTTCCCATTCCATAGAAGCTGGTGAGAACTTGTCACATCCCTGGAGGGTTAGATTTGGACATCAGCCATGTAGGAAACTTTGGAGCTTTTCCTGCTTTTTATTATAAGAAAGAAGATTTTTTTCTTTTTAGGACACTTGAGGAGAGAGGATCGCGGCAGAATAACTCAGGAGATGGTGGTGCTCCTTCTCTTACTGATGCCGGCATGGGGTAAGTGCAATTTTATCCAAAGCTCCGAATTGATGTTATGCTTGGTGTTACCAATGTTTTTTTTATGCTATGGTTTGATGACTTGATACATGACCAGCTTCTACTCTCCCGAATTGTCTGGGAAACTTTTTGCATGTATAGAGACCTCCCGGACTCCCAGAAGAGTAGGGAAATCTCAAATCGATCATAACAACCACCCCCAGAAATCAGAAATTTCAGGAGGTTTTTTTTAACCCCTTCACGACCTTGCCCTTTTCCGTTTCTGCATTTTCGTTTTTTGCTCCCCTCCTTCCCAGAGCCATAACTTTTTTTTTTCCGTCAATATGGCCATGTGAGGGCTTGTTTTTTGCGGGACAAGTTGCACTTTTTAACGACATCATTGGTTTTAGCATGTCGTGTACTAGAAAATGGGAAAACAATTCAGATGAAATTGCAAAAAAGTGCAATCCCACACTTGTTTTTTGTTTGGCTTTTTTGCTAAGTTCACTAAATGCTGATCTGCCATTTTGATTCTCCAGGTCATTACGAGTTCATAGACACCAAACATGTCTATGTTACGTTTTATCTAAGTGGTAAAAAAAATTCCAAACTTTGCAGAAAAAAAAAATTGCGCAATTTTCCGTTACCCGTAGCGTCTCCATTCTTCGAGATCTGGGGTCAGGTGATGGCTTATTTTTTGCATGCCGAGCTGGCGTTTTTAATTATACCATTTTGGTGCAGATAAGTTCTTTTGATCGCCTGATATTACATATTAATGCAATGTCGCGGCGACCAAAAAAACGTAATTCTGGCGTTTCGAATTTTTTTATCGCTACGCCGTTTAGTGATCAGGTTAATCCTTTTTTTATTGATAGATCGGGCGATTCTGAACGTGGCGATACCAAATATGTGTAGGTTTGATTTTTTTTTAATTGTTTTATTTTGAATGAGAAGAAAGGGGGGTGATTTACATTTTTTTTTAAATTTTTTCATTTTTTGTAAACATTTTTTTTTACTTTTGCCATGCTTCAATAGAAGCTGGCACCACTTGATCGGCTCTGCTACATAGCAGCGATCATCAGATCGCTGCTATGTAGCTGAAATGCAGGCTTGCTATGAGCGCCGACCACAGGAGGGCACTCACAGCAGGCCGGCATCAGTAACCATAGAGGTCTCAAGGACCTCTATGGTTAACATCCTGATGCATCGCCGACCCACGATCATGTGACGGGGGTCGGCGATGCGATCATTTCCGTCCGCGCGGCCGGAAGCACCGGTTAAATGCCGCTGTCAGCGTTTGACAGCGGCATTTAACTGGTTAATAGCGGCGTGTGAATCGCGATTTCACCTGCCGCTATTGCGGGCACATGTCAGCTGTTCAAAACAGCTGACATGTCCCGGCTTTGATGTGGGCTCACCGCCGGAGCCCACATCAAAGCAGGGAACCCGACCTCCGCAGTAATAGTACGGCGGAGGTCAGGAAGGGGTTAATTATGGAGGTGGAGAAGGAGTATGGAGGGTAGGTAGCTTCAAAAATGAGTGTCTGGAAAGTGTTGCGGAGCTCTTTTGTGCCACTAATCATTTAAGAGGAGGATTCATTAGTGACTAATGAATCCTCCTCTTAAATACTTGGCTTCAAGAGTTGGCAGCTAAGACTCCATGAGACAAATAGATAATGAAAAGGTCATTAAGTGCCTACCTTTTGCTACGTTTTTCCCACTGTCAGGATTTTATATACATCTATATTTTAAATTGCTGGAAAGGGATGGATAGTGCTAAATAGACATTTATGGAATATCCACAGTCCCACTTCTGCATAAAGTAGGATTCACCCTTTAACACAGGCCATCCTACTACCTATCAATGGCAGTAGATCATCTTTCAGTTTCTGGTGAATCTTTATTGATACCAAAGTACAATTCAATTACCCTATTAGACACACTTGCCAACTTTCCCAGAACTTCTGGTAGGCTCCCCGTAAAATAGGAAATCTCCCTGAAGACTTAACTAATCTTCTGGGAGCTCCTGAAGCCTCCTGGATCTTCTCAGTAAGCAGTGCTCCATGAAGGTTTCCTGCCTGTGGTGCCGGGATGCTTAACTAGAAGATTGAGTCCTGGTATCCAGGAGCACAATCAGGGGGTGAGATATGGGGGATGGAAGATGAGACATCCCTTAAAAGTGTCCAAACAGGCCATAGAACATCACTTTCAACTGATACCATGTAATGATCTTTTTTCCCTTGTGGTGGCGCTGTGGTGTGAGATCACACAGCTTACAACTGAGAGCTGGAGGTCCCAGAAGTAGTGATCAGTTTCTTTTAAAGAAATTGTCCAAAGAGGACAACCTCTGGACAAATGTTGAACGTTAAAGGGAGTCTGTCAGCACAAAATGACTATTCATAGAATCATAGAATGGTAGAGTTGGAAGAGACCTCTTGGGTCACCTGGTCCAACCGCCTACTCAAAGCAGGATTCACTAAATCATCCCAGACAGATGTCTGTCCAGCCTTTGTTTGAAGACTTCCATGGAAAGAGAACTCACCACTTCTCATGGCAGCCTGTTCCACTCATTGATCACCCTGTCAAAAGGTTTTTTCTAATATCTAATCTGTGTCTCCTCTCAGTTTCATCCCATTCCTTCTAGTCTTCCCTTGTGCAAATGAGAATAAAGATAATGCTTCTACAATGTGACAGCCCTTCAGATAGTTGTAGACAGCTATTAAGTCTCCTCTCAGTCTTCTTTTTTGCAAGCTAAACATTCCCAGATCCTGTAACTGTTCCTCATAGGACATGGTTTGCAGATCGGTGCCCATTCTGGTCACTCTTCTCTGAACATGCTCCAGTTTGCTGATGTCTTTTTTGAAATGTGATGCCCAAAACTGGACACAGTATTCAGACTAAGCACATGTTCTCAGTGCACTCATGGCATGGCCAAGCAGTCCCCACCTACTTTTTTCCATCTAGCTATGCACTTCTCTGGCTATTGTAAAGGTAGAGCTGTCAATCAATGAAGAGGAGGGTGGAGATTGATGGAAAACAAGTAAGAACTGTTTGGCCGCTACGAGAGTGCATCAAGCACCTATCCTTGGTTGGAACAGTCATTTTGTGCTGTCAGACACCCATTAAATACTCAAAGGATTAGTAAGCAGTTTTGGAGCATAGATGACATGAAGCTCTGATTTTGTAGATACATTACAGAATGTCTTATCCGTCCCGTGTGATCCAGAGAAACCCCGCTAAATAGGCAGCAGACAATATTCAATGCTGATAATTTGGGTGTAACTGTTGATAGCACTCAATGCCAATGTGCTGTATCAAAAGCCACCATTATTGGCTTCTAGAGGAGAATATTATTTTACCCCTTTGTAAAAGCATGACATTTCTTTGATGCTCTGAAAGACAGGATGGAAGATAAAAATCTCCATGGTTGAGTAGTTCTATCTCATCCCTTTTATGCATACCGCCTCTTCTAAACACACGACTTCTTTACAAATACTCCCTAATCCCGCCCCCCACCCCATTACCACACATAATCCCGCCCCCCCACATCACCACACATAATCCCGCCCCCATCACCACACATAATCCCGCCCCCCACCACATTACCACACATAATCCCGCCCCCCACGACATTACCACACATAATCCCGCCCCCCCACCACATTACCACACATAATCCCGCCCCCACCACATTACCACACATAATCCTGCCCCCCACCACATTACCACACATAATCCTGCCCCCCACCACATTACCACACATAATCCCACCCCCCCACCACATTACCACACATAATCCCGCCCCCCCACCACATTACCACACATAATCCCGCCCCCCCACCACATTGCCACACATAATCCTGCCCCCCACCACATTACCACACATAATCCCACCCCCCACCACATTACCACACATAATCCCGCCCCCCACGACATTACCACACATATACCCGCCCCCCACCACATTACCACACATAATCCCGCCCCCCACCACATTACCACACATAATCCCCCGCCCCCCCACCACATTACCACACATAATCCTGCCCCCCACATTAGCACACATAATCCCACCCCCCACCACATTACCACACATAATCCCGCCCCCCCACCACATTACCACACATAATCCCACCCCCCACCACATCACAACATAATCCCGCCCCCCAACACATCACCACACATAATCCCGCCCCCCCACCACATTACCACACATAATCCCGCCCCACATGACATTACCACACATAATCCCACCCCCACGACATTACCACACATAATCCCGCCCCCCCAGCACATTACCACACATAATCCCGTCCCCCACGACATTACCACACATAATCCCGCCCCCCCACCACATTACCACACATAATCCCGCCACCCTTCATAACCACACGAGGCTCCATCCCCACATTACCACACGATGCTCCGTCACCCCACATTACCACACAAGGCTCCGTCCCCACACATTACCACACGAGGTTCCGTCCCCCCACATTACCACACGAGGCTCCGTCCCCACATTACCACACGAGGCTCCGTCCCCCCACATTACCACCCGAGGCTCCATCCCCACACATTACCACCCGAGGCTCCGTCCTCACACATTACTACACGAGGCTCCGTCCCCACACATTACCACACGAGGCTCCGTCCCCCCACATTACCACACGAGGCTCCGTCCCCACACATTACCACACGAGGCTCCGTCCCCCCACATTACCACACGAGGCTCCGTCCCCCCACATTACCACACGAGGCTCTGTCCCCACACATTACCACACGAGGCTCCGTCCCCACACATTACCACACGAGACTCCATCCCCACACATTACCACACGAGGCTCCGTCCTCACACATTACCACACGAGGCTCCATCCCCACACATTACCACACGAGGCTCCGTCCCCACATTACCACACGAGGCTCCGTCCCCCCACATTACCACCCGAGGCTCCGTCCCCACACATTACCACACGAGGCTCCATCCCCACACATTACCACACGAGGCTCCGTCCCCACACATTACCACATGCAGCACTTCCTTTCTATGTAATTCAACCACTTCAGCCAAGGTAAACGTACATTTAATTGCATCCGCATTCTCTCAAACAAAATGAGCCAAGAAGAGTCGCCAGGTCCATCTCACAGGCCGCAGGAAAATCCAGACAACGATGCAGTAGCTGATCGACAACAGCAATATTGACTAAATCGTAGGATTGGTTATCAACAACGAACACCTGAGCAGATTGATAAGGACAGAGAGAGAGAGATTATTGCTATTAACTTCATTTTAAGTTAATTTACCACCTGCGTAAGCGCTATTGAATGTTGTCATTATTTACTTTAGTTTAATCATCAGCAGCGTTAATTAGAAAGCAATGAGCGTGCCGAGCGTTAGCTGGCTGTAAACAGCTAGTCTAATATATAAAGCTGAATGTGTGTGTGTGTGTGTGTGTGTCTGGGATTGGCATCTGCACCGTCGCAGCTACAGCCACAAAATTTTGCAGTCACACGTCTGGACCCCGGGAGCGTCATAGGCTATGTTGTGAGGCGAAATTTTAACCCCGCGCGTTCCAATTCACCAAACAATTTTGCCCCTATCTACATAATGGGGAAAAAGTGAAAGGAAAACTGTTGGAGGCAAATTGACAGCTGTGAACAAGGGGGACTTAAAGAATGACAGCGATGGCGCCAAAGAGTATATACCGTACAGTTGCTAAGGTGGGGCCCCGACATGGGATACTCACCACACACGGGGATATGAACACACACAAAATGCGCCACACACTACCAAGTGATTGAACACATATACCACCCTCAGCACACATTTCACCACACATACACCAACCTCACCACATAAAAGTCGAAATACAAAAGTCGCCACATGCAAAACTAGGCTCACGCAAAACTCGCCACACATGCAAAACTCACCTCATGGAAAACTCGCCACACGCAAAACTTGCACACGCGGAAAAATTGCCACATGCACAAAAGTTGCAACACATGCAAAAGTTGCCTCACACAAAACTTGCACATACTCAAAACACACCACACATAAAACTCGCCATGTGTAAAACTCGCCATGCGCAAAACTTGCTGCACACAACTTGCTACACTAACCTGTCACATACAAGTCGACACACAAAAAGTCGCTATAC
Organism: Ranitomeya variabilis; assembly: GCF_051348905.1. Classification (NCBI taxonomy): domain Eukaryota; kingdom Metazoa; phylum Chordata; class Amphibia; order Anura; family Dendrobatidae; genus Ranitomeya; species Ranitomeya variabilis. The sequence continues at coordinate 594,020,375 of NC_135232.1, read as the reverse complement.
GCATGTCGCCACACAAAACTCATCTCACAAAAGTCGCTACATGCATGTCGCCACACGCAACTCAACACACACACAACTTGACACATGAAACTCGCCCTAAAACACACACAAGTCTGGTATTATCCTTCAAAAATAAAAATCTGATTAATAAGCAGACAAACTACAAGAGCAACAAATGTACCATATAGGAAATACGGCACCTGTCAGTCACATGACCTGTCTATTATGTGAATGTGTGAGCTAATATGTACTGCCAGGGGGAGGGCTTCCTGTTGGCTGGGGATTTATCAGGCTGCCAATTTAGCTTACAAATACTGAGGTAAAAATACTGACCAAATAACGTGTGAACGAGGTCTAATACAGGAGGAGATGACATACAGGTATATACTATATACAGGAGCAGATGACACACAGGTATATACTATATACAGGAGATGACGCACAGATATATACTATATACAGGAGGAGATGACATACAGGTATATACTATATACAGGAGGAGATGACATACAGGTACATACTATATACAGGGGAGATGACGCACAGGTATATACTACATACAGGAGGAGATGACCTACAGGTATATACTATATACAGGAGATGACATACAGGTATATACTATATAAAAGAGGAGATGACACATAGGTATAAACAGAAGGAGATGACATACAGGTATATACTATATACAGGAGATGACACACAGGTATATACTATATACAGGAGGAGATGACATACAGGTATATACTATATAAAAGAGATGACACATAAGTATATACAGGAGGAGATTACGTACAGCAGGTATATTCTATATACAGGGGAGATGACATATAGGTATATACTATATACAGGAGATGACATACAGGTATATACTATATATAGGATATATAGGAGGGGATGACATACAGTTATATACTATATACAGAAGAGATGACATACAGGTATATACTATATATACAGGAGGAGATGACACATAGGTATATACAATATACAGGAGGAGATGACATACAGCAGGTATATACTATTTACAGGGGAGATGACATACAGGTATATACTATATACAGGAGATGACATACAGGTGTATACTATATATAAGGGAGATGACAAACATGTATATACTGAGGGGAAAATGAGAGGTGTGAGGTGAAAATGAGAGGTGTGAGGTGAAAATGAGAGGTGTGAGGTGAAAATGAAAAGGTGTGAGTACAAAATGAGAGGAGTGAGGGAAAATAGTGGAGTGATCAGAAAATGACAGATGTGAGGCCGAAATGACAAGTGTTAGGGGGGAATGAGAGGAGTGAGGGGGGAATGAGAGGAGTGAGGGTGAAAATAAGAGGGGGAAAATGAGAGGTGTAAGGGAGAAAATGAGAGAAGTGAGGTGCTAAATGAGAGGGGTGATGGGAAAATAAGAGAAGTGAGATGCTATAACTAACCACAGATATTTACTATACCCAGGCAACGCCGGGCTCTTCAGCTAGTATATATATATATATAACTGCACCACTTTCTTTCCCTTTTCAACCAATCAGAACTTAGCTTTCTAAACAGCATTGGATAAAGAGTGGATGGCTGTCAATCGGGACCTGTGGTCAATACTAGCATTTACTTTGTTTTGGAAGCAATGCAAATTCCTTGGAGCCAAGTGGAGCTATTATAGGAATTACACTGCAAAAAAAATCAAGTTTATACTGATACTTATGCAGATCCCTAACGTAATTCTTACGATGGTTCTAAATGACTGTGATGTGTGTTTATGGCCATAATCCTCAGCACTGCCGAAGACAAATCTGCACTTATGTTTTCTGCCATTAGGAAACAACAGCTGAAAAACCAATTCCAATGCCTCTTTGAAGTCAGATTCAGAGGATTTGTGTATTGTTCCCGGAGAGAATTTCTCAGCAGAGAAACGCCATCATCACACACAATGGAGATGAGACTTTCCCGTAATAGATCATTGTGCGAAGGCTGCATTTAGAGATAACCTTCGGTGGATATCGTCTCGCCTGCTGCTCCGACCCTATATATTAAAAACGGAAAAAAATAAAATTGTGGTATCTAATACTTCCTGCGAATCCCACATCCAGGGAAAGTGCAGGTGCAGCAGTGCAGGAGGTGGGAAAAACAGAGTTGGATAGCTAGATGTGGACCAAGAGCAACGTAGGCTCCTGGTCATTGATGGTCAAAGTGCCTTTACCAACCACTTTAGCCAGGGTTCTCTTAAGATCCTCAGTGATTTGGGCTATAGGGGTTTCCTATGGCTTTAACAGAGGTATACGGATGCAGTGACACAGAAGCACAGAGCAGGAATTAACAATTACCGTACTTATTTTTATCAATACAGGAGTAACTTCCTTGCAGGGAGCAACAGGAAATAAACTAATAAAGAATAAGGGGTAAACAAGGGAAACAGTAACTCAGAATGGCTGTCTACATATTAATTCCACTTAGCGTGACTGCACTGTTTTTTCTCCTGAGTCAGATGGTTGATCAGTTGCTGGCTGAGGCCGGTGCTGAGTTCTTCCGGTTTCCTCGCCTAACTAGTTGTCATCACTTTTGGCGGCAGCGGGCAGTCACCGGTCTTACCTGCTGAGCCCCTAGTCCATTATGCAGCAGCTCAGCAAAGTCGTATTCACCACAATCCTCCACTCGGCATGCGTTACTCCGTACACCTGTCAAAATCTGGGAGTCCTCACTGTACCCGGCCATGATCGCTACTATGCTGCCTATCTTTCCCTGTAGCCCAGCTCCGGTCCCCTCTAACTCCTCTCTCTGGCAGGAAGCCCTGTTCTTTTCCCACCTAAACCCTTTTATACCCCTTGGCTCATCATGCTCCTTCAACCCAGGTTAAGGGTTTGCTCCATCTGCAATCTCCTTCCCCCCTGCAACAGTAGGTTTGGCCCCAGCAGTTCCGGACTCGGTGTTCTGTTGGCATCCACAGCCCGGTCTTCTCCTTTACACTTCTACGAGATAAAATTCTGACATCGAGTCCCCCCAACTATTATGTTACCAGCTATGGCAGTATAAACAGTGTACAGTGTGGAACACAGCTCTGTACACTGTTTAATAGCATGCTTCCCTTTTCCAGGACAGCACCATGAAATCTCACAGCTCAAACGTCAAGACGTACTTCACGTCTCTGAATTACGAGGCTTTTATTAAGGCCTCAATACACATTAGAATAATGTTGGCTGAACCCTCTGATATCAACAGATTCGGCTGATGGTCTAATGTGTATGGGGGTGTCGGCCAACTAATCTTCGGACGAGATGCCCACTGGACAAGTCCGTTTTCAGACTGCCGAGTGCAATGTTAAGCTGCCGAATGACATGTCTGTCAGCCAAACAAATGCTCTTGTGTACGGGATAAATGGTTGAGATGGCAGTTGGCAAAATAATTGGTTTAAGCATCGTTGGGTCGAAAGCCATCTAATGTGTATGGCAGGCAGTACAGGTCCTCACCAATCCCCAGAGAACTGGCTTCTTTCTTAGCTATTTGGCTCCTCCAAGTTTATCATCGGCACCACCCAGCCTTCCTTAGTTCTCTCCACTGGGACATCTCCACAGATACAGCAAAGGGGTAAAGGGTTATCTCCCTTCTTCATAAATGGATATTGTTGGATAGAGTTTGTAAAAAATGATGCAATTGCAATTTACTGCTTATTCACAATTATGGCCGAAAGTGTTGGCATCCTTGAAATTTTTGAAGAAAATGAAGTAAAATTATTGCAATTACATGTTTTATTATAGACGTTTATTTCCTTTATGTGTATTGGAACAATGCAAAAAAAGCAGAGAAAAAAAGGGCAAATTGGACATAATTTCACACACAACCCCACAAGTGGGCCAGATAAAATTGTTGGCACCCTCAACTCAATATTTGATTGAACCCTTTTTGTAATAAATAACTGCAATCAATCACTTCCTATAACCATCAACAAGCTTCTTACACCTTTCAACTGGAATTTAGAATTTTGGACCACTGTTCCTTTGAAAACTTCCTTAGATCTCTCATAATTGAAGGTTGCCGTTTCCCTACAGCAATTTTAAGATCTCTCCACTGGTGTTCAATGGGATTTAGATCCAGACCCATAGCTGGCCAATTCATAACTCTCAAACGCTTTGTGTCCATCCATTTCTGGTGCTTCTTGAAGTATTTTTGGGGTAATTGTCCTGCTGGAAGACCCATAACCTAGGACGCAAACCTAGCTTTCTGACACTAGGCACTGCATTGCGATCCAAAATCCTTTGGTAATGTTCAGATTTTATGATGCCTTGCACACAGTCAAGGCACCCAGTGCCAGAGGCAGCAAAACATCTTTGAACCTCCACCATATTTAACTGTAGGTACTGTGTACTTTTCTTTGTAGGCCTTATTATTCCATTTTTGGTAAAAAAAGAATGATGTGCTTTATCAAAAAGCTTTTTCTTGGTCTCATCTGTCCACAAGATGCTTTCCTAGAAGGATTTTGGTTTACTGACGTACATTTTGGTAAACTGCAGTCTACTGAAGCTTTTTCATGTCTCTGTGTCAGCAATGGGGTCCTCTTGGGTCTCCTGTCATAGCGTTTTATTTCATTCAAATGTCGATGGGTAGTTCGCGCTGACACTGATGCGCCCTGAGCCTGCAGGACAGCTTCAGTTTCTTTGGAACTTGATTGGGGCTGCTTATCCACCATCCATACTATTCTACGTTGCAACCTTTCATCAATTATTCACATTCAGGGAGATTAGCTACAGTGCAATGGGTTGTAAAGTTCTTGATTACGTTGTGCACCGTGGACTAAGGAACATAAAGATCTCTGGAGATGGACTTGTGACTTTAAGATTGTTGATATTGTTCAACAATTTTAGTTCTCAATTCCTCAGACAGTTCTCTTCTCTTTGTTCTCCATGCTTAGTGTGGCACACACAGACACACAATGCAAAGATTGAGTCAACGTCTTCCCTTTTAACTGGTTTCAGGTGTGATTTTCATATTGCCCACATCTATTACTTGCCACAGGTGAGTTTGAACAAGCAACAATTTTGGAAAGGTGACAATAATTTTGTCTGGCCCATTTTGGGGTTTTTGTGTGAAATTATGTGCATTTTGCAGTTTTCTTCTAATTTTTTTGTGTTGATCCAATACACACAAAGGAAATAAACGTGTGCATAACAAAACATGTTTAATTTTAATAATCTGCATAACTAGTCACATGCTAAATAGTTGCAAGTCAAATTTATCTATGAGATAGCCAAGAGGATGGTCTATAAAATTATGGCAGTCTCGCCTCTGAAGCCATAGTGTATGGTGAAATACAGAGCCTGAAAGCCATGAAACAGTTGAGAAATTCAATCTCATTTGGTTTCCTTGGTATACGTTTAGGACACTCCTGTATAAGGCTGGTTTCACATTTGTGGTTGTGTACGCAGTGTTTCTGACGCATACATCCGCATGCGCCTTGATTTCCTATCTTTAACATTGTAGATGCAGGTGCATGCGTTTGCATGTGGACGCTTGCGGAAGAAGTGCATCAAAAAAACGCGTTACAGTCTATGGGAACGCATTGGTACACAAGTACATGCGTACAATTGCGTTTGCGTACGCATGCGTTCTTATGAGTAAACATATCGATCATATATGAAAAAGCACCAAAGCAACCAGTCATAAACGATATATCAAAATCTTTATTCATAAACATATAAAAACAATAAACAGAAGAACTAATAGGGATGTGACAGAGGTATACCAGAGGAGGTCACAAAAATTGACATATAAGGGGTTGACTTATATAAAACCCCTCTGCTGTATGGTATTGTAGAATTTACAATAGCTATCACTCATGTAGGAAGTGAAATCTGGCATTGTACTATACCTATATTTCTCTGCTGTATCTGTGCATCATGAATCGTGGTATGTGTTAAAGGGGGGGCCACTGAGACTCTTTTGCCCGGGGCCCTCAAAAACCTGGAGCCGGCCCTGATCTTGAGAGTTATGGACTTCCACTGCCGACACCTTCTTTTATAAGGTTTGTTTGGGGGCTGGCTTAAAACCAGTTCCTAGACATGTTTTTTCATAAAACCAATAATAAAGGCCTGCACCCACTACCTACCAGTAAGGAAGGTGCAAAAAGAGTGAAACTGGTAGTTGCTAAGTGTACATGAAGATCATATATGAAAAAAGCACCAAAGCAACCAGAGTCATAAAAGATATATCAAAATCTTTATTCATAAACATATAAAAACAATAAACAGAAGAACTAATAGGGATGTGACAGAGGTAATCCAGATTTAGGTGGCACCACAAAGAGAGACAGATACCTTCAGGTACATATAGAGTAGATATAATTGCTCAAAGGAGTGCATATGCACAATGTGCAAAACAGCATATTAACTTTTAAAATCTAATACGTGCTATAACCAAATTATAGTGTTCCCAGAAGAGCTAGAAGGAGAGCAAAAAGGATGACATGTAAACATTACCTGAACGGTACCTGGAGCTCCGAGGTGCCACCGTCCCCAACGCGCGTTTCAGCGCTTTGCTTTCATCCTCAGGGCCTTAATGAGATTTTAAGTTTTGCCCCTTTTCTGTAAATCTTCTGGTGTTGTGTGGTTTTTAATTGGCATTCTCTTTTTTATTTTATTGTGGGTGTACAGTACATATTATTAATTACTTTTTTATATTTTCAGTATCTTCTCTTGTTTACGTCAGTCTGCTCCTTGTGCTTGTGATGAAACAATATTTGTTCGGACATCAAGTATGGATTTAGCTTGGACTCATCTAACCCTATCATTCAGCTTCTCTATTGGGATGTCATCACGGAGGGATCCCACCTAATTGCTATATTGTATATTTCACATAAGATTTTTAATGGCTGTATGTTTCACTCTCATCATTCAACTGTTATTTATATATTGGCAGTTTTGTGTCTGTATATACCCCAGATTTGGGGTCTTATATTTATATTTTTATATCACTATTTATTACTCTATATTTTTGTATACATCTCCATCCCTTGGGGTCCCATTATATTAGTCAAGTTTTGACTCTTATATAACACTGTAATTCCATTCAGTATTGCACCTTACTATATTGTATGTCACTTCAATTAGTTGTTATTAATGTTCTCTCATTGTTATTATTTATTTATATTGATATTATCTAGATTTCTTTTTCACCATATACTTACATGTTACTGCTGGTGCGCTTGCCCCTGATGGCTGGGTGCCGGTGACGGCGTCTTTCTCCGGCCGGGCCGTTCCTGCGCTCGGAGCTCTGGTCACATGATCTCATGTGGGCGTTGCCTCGTGCGTGGTCTGGCTTGCCCGGTGACGCCCTCGTTGGCCTTTGCTTCCGGGAGTGTCGGCGTCCACATGCGCCATACATATGCAGTACTTTTATGGTTCGAATCTTGCGATAGGGCAGCCCGGCATATATAAGGTCCTGGTAATCTCTGGATGCCATCCCCCGGAAGAAGGCAAAGCGCCGAAATGCACGATGGGGACGGTGGCACCTCAGAGCTCCAGGTACCGTCCAGGTAATATTTACATGTCATCCTTTTTGCTCTCCTTCTAGTTGTGGCACACAGCCCTTCTGGGAACACTATAATTTGGTTATAGCGCGTATTAGATTTTAAAAATTAATATGCTGTTTTGCACATTGTGCATATGCACTCCTTTGAGCAATTATGTTATTATTAGTATTATTTATATAGCACCATTAATTCCATGGTGCTGTACATGAGAAGGGGTTACATCAAAATACAAATATCACTTACAGTAAGCAAACTAACAACGACAGACTGGTACAGAGGGAAGAGGACCCTGCCCTCGCGGGCTTACATTCTACAGGATTAAGGAGACAGTAGGTCGAGGGTTGCGGTAGCTCTGATGGTGTTGAGATGGCCGTGTGGTCTTTACAGGCTGTAAGCTTCTTTGAAGAGGTGGGTTTTCAGGTTTCTTTTGAAGGATCCAAAAGTAGTGTAAAACCGGATATGTTGGGGCACTGAATTCCAGAGGATGGGGGATATTCGGGAGAAGTCTTGGAGGCGATCGGGTGAGGAGCGAATAAGCGTGGAGGAGAGGAGGAGGTCTTGGAAGGACCGGAGATTACGTGAGGGAAGATATTGAGAGATTAGTGTGGAAATATACGGAGGAGAAAGATTATGGATGGCTATGTAGGTCAGTGTTAGTAGTTTAAACTGGATACGCTGGGAAATTGGGAGCCAGTAAAGGGATTTGCAAAGAGGGGAAGCAGGAGTGTAGACCAGGTCTAATGTGTGTCCATCTGTGTGGGTGGCTGAGGAGGACCACTGAGTAAGTCCAAAGGATGAAGTAAGGGACAGGAGTTTGGAGGCTGCTGACTGGTGGGTGTCAATGGGGATGTTGAAGTCACCCATGATGATGGTGGGAATGTCAACAGACAGAAAGTGAAGGAGCCAGGTGGAGAATTGGTCAATAAAGGCAGTGGTCGGGCCCGGAGGTCGGTATACGATGGCCATTTGGAGGTTGTAGGGGGAGTAGATGCGGACAGAGTGGACTTCAAAAGAGGGGAGGATAAGGGAGGGTAGAGGTGGGATTGGGTTAAAGGTACAGTTGGAAGAAAGGAGAAGGCTCACTCCTCCACCTGTTTGTTGCCAGGGCGAGGAGTGTGGGTGAAGTGGAGGCCACCGTAACATAGTGCAGCAGGGGAGGCTGTGTCAGAGGGTGTCAGCCATGTTTCGGTGATGCCCAGAAAAAGATTACGAGAGGTAAAGAGGTCGTGAATCACGTGGAGTTTATTGCAGATAGAGCGGGCACTCCATAGTGATCCAGAGAGAGGGTGCAGGGGGGTGGGCGTCATGGGCACGGATTTGAGGTGGGCAAGATTTTGGGTTTTTATACTGGGTTGGGAGCGATAGGAGGGGGTAGTAATGGGAGCTATGAGCTGTGGGGGCCCAGGGTTGGGAGATATGTCACCAGCAGTGAGGAGAAGCAGAGAGAGACAGAGCAGGTGGGAGAAGGAGAGTGGGCGGCTTGTTTTGTGTTTTATTAGGAGAGATCTGAGGTTGAGGAGAAGGTCAGCGGAGGAGGTCAGGTGGGGAGGCAGGAGGGAAGAAGAGATTATTACTTGGTTAGCGGGTGCTGGGGTTTGAGGATAGCGAAGGAGAGTGAGGAGTAAGGGAGCCAAAACTGTTAGAGCGTATGTCAGCATGACGAGAATAAGTATGGGGAAATGGAATGAAATTTAGTACAGTTATTAACAGTGGTTAGTCTTACCTTCTGTTCACTTCTGGCTCATTTCTGGCATATTTCTGCTATAATATTTGCTGTTATCCTTCTAGAGACAGACCAAGGTCCAGACAGACCTGTGGCTCTGAATTTATAACAGGCTAAGGGCTCATGAAATAGGCCAGGTGTGATCAAGAGGGAGGGGCAGCAGGAAGACTGGTCACAGACACAGGAGGGGATTAATTGGAAGTCAGAAGGGAAAATGAAAGGGGAAATAGATCCAAATGGAAAGATAAAGCCAGGCTGTGTATTGGCATCAAGGAATTAAAATGAGAAAACATGCAGGGGAAGGGGGGAAAAAAAAAAACAGTCATCGCAGCCAGCGGACATACCAGGAAGAAATAGCAGGGTGAGGAGGATCAGGAAAGTTGGGTGATGGTGATGGGATTGGGGTAGCAGCCAGCGGACATACCAGGAAGAAATAGCAGGGTGAGGAGGATCAGGAAAGTTGGGTGATGGTGATGGGATTGGGGTAGCAGCCAGCGGACATACCAGGAAGAAATAGCAGGGTCAGGAGGATCAGGAAAGTTGGGTGATGGTGATGGGATTGGGGTAGCAGCCAGCGGACATACCAGGAAGAAAGAGCAGGGTGAGGAGGATCAGGAAAGTTGGGTGATGGGGATGGGATTGGGGTAGCAGCCAGCGGACATACCAGGAAGAAATAGCAGGGTGAGGAGGATCAGGAAAGTTGGGTGATGGTGATGGGATTGGGGTAGCAGCCAGCGGACATACCAGGAAGAAATAGCAGGGTGAGGAGGATCAGGAAAGTTGGGTGATGGTGATGGGATTGGGGTAGCAGCCAGCGGACATACCAGGAAGAAATAGCAGGGTGAGGAGGATCAGGAAAGTTGGGTGATGGTGATGGGATTGGGGTAGCAGCCAGCGGACATACCAGGAAGAAAGAGCAGGGTGAGGAGGATCAGGAAAGTTGGGTGATGGTGATGGGATTGGGGTAGCAGCCAGCGGACATACCAGGAAGAAATAGCAGGGTGAGGAGGATCAGGAAAGTTGGGTGATGGTGATGGTGATGGGATTGGGGTAGCAGCCAGCGGACATACCAGGAAGAAATAGCAGGGTGAGGAGGATCAGGAAAGTTGGGTGATGGTGATGGGATTGGGGTAGCAGCCAGCGGACATACCTGAGGATGAAGCAGATAAGTTGTCAGATTGATAGCAATAACAAAGCATAGCAAAAATACAAATAAAATTAAGCATCTATAGCAGGGGATTATTTTTCTGGCATATTTCTGCTATAATATTTGCTGCTATCTGTTTCTCTTTGTGGTGCCACCTAAATCTGGATTACCTCTGTCACATCCCTATTAAGTCTTATGTTTATTGTTATTACATGTTTATGAATAAAGATTTTGATATATCTTTTATGACTCTGGTTGCTTTGGTGCTTTTTTCATATATCATCTTCATGTACAATTAGCACCTACCCAGAGGTGTAGCTAGGGTTTCAACTTAGGGGGGGCGAAACATCTGAGTGGGCCCCTAACCAGCTAACCCTGATTACAGCTACGGTTGCGCACTCTAGTTGTGAATATAGTGGAACCTCAGAATATGACCCTACTGTTATTGAAAATAAATCTATATACAAAAACGAACATTGACTTTACCGCCATATTGTGACCATATGCAACTTTGATGGTCACAATACTCTGAGTGCCCCTATAACAATAATGCTTAAGTGCCCACTTTACATTTAACCCCTTTCTGCCATTGGACGTACTATTCCGTCCATGTGGGGTGGGCCCTAATTCCCAAGGACGGAATAGTACGTCCAGTAGGATCGGCCGCGCTCACGGGGGGAGCGCGGCCGATCGCGGCCGGGTGTCAGCTGCCCATCGCAGCTGACATCCGGCACTATGTGCCAGGAGCGGTCACGGACCGCCCCCGGCACATTAACCCCCGGCACACCACGATCAAACATGATCGCGATGTGCCGGCGGTACAGGGAAGCGTCGCGCAGGGAGGGTAGCTCCCTGCGGGCTTCCCTGAGACCCCCGGAGCAACGCGATGTGATCGCGTTGCTGCGAGGGTCTCCTACCTCCTATCCCTGCAGGCCCCGGATCCAAAATGGCCGCGGGGCTGCATCCGGGTCCTGCAGGGATTACTTCCGGGTGCCGTGCAGGTGCTGAGAAGCCTGCACGGCTGTAAGTGAGATCGGTGATCTGACCGAGTGCTGTGCACACTGTCAGATCACCGATCTGTAATGTCCCCCCCTGGGACAAAGTAAAAAAGTAAAAAAAAAAAATCCTAAATAAAGAAAAAAAATATATATATTATTCCCATAAATACATTCCTTTATCTAAATAAAAAAAATCAAACAATAAAAGTACACATATTTAGTATCGCCGCGTCCGTAACGACCCGACCTATAAAACTATATCACTAGTTAACCCCTTCAGTGAACACCGTAAAAAAAAAAAAAAAAAAAAAAACGAGGCAAAAAACAACGCTTTATTCTCATACCGCCAAACAAAAAGTAGAATAACACGCGATCAAAAAGACGGATATAAATAACCATGGTACCGCTGCAAACGTCATCTTGTCCTGCAAAAAACGAGCCGCCATATAGCATCATCAGCGAAAAAATAAAAAAGTTATAGTCCTCAGAATAAAGCGATGCCAAAATAATTATTTTTTCTATAAAATAGTTTTTATCGTATAAAAGCGCCAAAACATTAAAAAAATGATATAATTGAGGTATCGCTGTAATCGTACTGACCCGAAGAATAAAACTGCTTTATCAATTTTACCAAACGCGGAACGGTATAAACGCCTCCCCCAAAAGAAATTCATGAATAGCTGGTTTTTGGTCATTCTGCCTCACAAAAATAGGAATAAAAAGCGATCAAAAAATCTCCCGCGCCCGAGCATGTTACCAATAAAAACGTCAACTCGTTCCGCAAAAAACAAGACCTCACATAACTCTATGGACTTAAATATGGAAAAATTATAGCTCTCAAAATGTGGTAACGCAAAAAATATTTTTTGCAATAAAAAGCTTCTTTCAGTGTGTGACAGCTGCCAATCATAAAAATCCGCTAAAAAACCCGCTATAAAAGTAAATCAAACCCCCCTTCATCACCCCCTTAGTTAGGGAAAAATAAAAAAATTTAAAAAATGTATTTATTTCCATTTTACCATTAGGGTTAGGGCTAGGGTTAGGGTTAGGGTTAGGGCTAGGGTTAGGGCTAGGGTTGGGGCTAGGGTTGGGGCTAGGGTTAGGGTTGGGGCTAGGGTTGGGGCTAGGGTTAGGGTTGGGGCTAGGGTTAGGTTTGGGGCTAGGGTTAGGGTTAAGGCTACAGTTAGGGTTGGGGCTAAAGTTAGGGTTAGGGTTGGGGCTAAAGTTAGGGTTAGGGTTTGGATTACATCTATGGTTGGGAATAGGGTTGGGATTAGGGTTAGGGGTGTGTCTGGGTTAGAGGTGTGGTCAGGATTACCGTTGGGATTAGGGTTAGGGGTGTGTTTGGATTAGGGTTTCAGTTATAATTGGGGGGTTTCCACTGTTTAGGCACATCAGGGGCTCTCCAAACGCGACATGGCGTCCGATCTCAATTTCAGCCAATTCTGCGTTGAAAAAGTAAAACAGTGCTCCTTCCCTTCCGAGCTCTCCCGTGCGCCCAAACAGGGGTTTACCCCAACATATGGGGTATCAGCGTACTCGGAACACATTGGAGAACAACTTTTGGGGTCCAATCTCTCCTGTTACCCTTGGGAAAATACAAAACTGGGGGCTATAAAATAATTTTTGTGGAAAATTTTTTTTTTTTATTTGCATGGCTCTGTGTTATAAACTGTAGTGAAACAATTGGGGGTACAAAGCTCTCACAACACATCTAGATGAGTTCCTTAGGGGGTCCACTTTCCAAAATGGTGTCACTTGTGGGGGGTTTCTACTGTTTAGGTACATTAGGGCCTCTGCAAACGCAACGTGACGCCTGCAGACCAATCCATCTAAGTCTGCATTCCAAATGGCGCTCCTTCCCTTCCGAGCCCTCCCATGCGCCTAAACGGTGGTTCCCCCCCCCACATATGGGGTATCAGCGTACTCAAGACAAATTGGACAACAACTTTTGGGGTCCAATTTCTCCTGTTACCCTTGGGAAAATACAAAACTGGGGGCTAAAAAATCATTTTGGGGGGAATTTTTTATTTTTTATTTTCACGGCTATGCGTTATAAACTGTAGTGAAACACTTGAGGGTTCAAGACTCTCACAACACATCTAGATGAGTTGCTTAGGGGGTCTACTTTCCAAAATGGTGTCCCTTGTGGTTTTTTTTAACTGCTTAGGTACATTAGGGCTCTGCAAACGCAATGTGATGCCTCCAGAACATTCCATCTAAGTCTGCATTCAAAATGGCGCTCCATCCCTTCCGAGCCCTCCCATGCGCCCAAACAGTGGTTCCCCCCCACATATGGGGTATCAGCGTACTCAGGACAAATTGGACAACAACCAATTTCTCCTGTTACCCTCAGGAAAATACAAAACTGGGGGCTAAAAAATAATTTTTGTGGGAAAAAAATGTTTGTTTTATTTTTACGGCTCTGCCTTATAAACTTCTGTGAAGCAGTTGGTGGGTCAAAGTGCTCACTACACCTCTAGATAAGTTCCTTAGGGGGTCTACTTTCCAAAATGGTGTCACTTGTGGGGGGGTTTCAATGTTTAGGCACATCAGTGGCTCTCCAAACGCAACATGGCGTCCCATCTCAATTCCTGTCAATTTTGCAGTGAAAAGTCAAACGGCGCTCCTTCCCTTCCGAGCTCTGCCATGCGCCCAAACAGTGGTTTACCCCCACATATGGGGTATCAGCGTACTCAGGACAAATTATACAACAACTTTTGGGGTCCAATTTCTTCTCTTACCCTTGGGAAAATAAAAAATTGGGGGCGAAAAGATCATTTTTGTGAAAAAATATGATTTTTTATTTTTACGGTTCTGCATTATAAACTTCTGTGAAGCACTTGGTAAGTCAAAGTGCTCACCACACCTCTAGATAAACTCCTTAGGGGGTCTACTTTCCAAAATGGTGTCACTTGTGGGGGGTTTCAATGTTTAGGCATATCAGGGGCTCTCCAAACGCAACATGGCGTCCCATCTCAATTCCAGTCAATTTTGCATTGAAAAGTCAAATGGCGCTCCTTCGCTTCCGAGCTCTGTCATGCGCCCAAACAGTGGTTTACCCCCACATATGGGGTATCGGCGTACTCAGGACAAATTGTACAACATCTTTTGGGGTCCATTTTCTCCTGTTACCCTAGGTAAAATAAAACAAATTGGAGCTGAAGTAAATTTTGTGTGAAAAAAAAGTTAAATGCTCATTTTTATTTAAACATTCCAAAAATTCCTGTGAAACACCTGAAGGGTTAATAAACTTCTTGAATGTGGTTTTGAGCACCTTGAGGGGTGCAGTTTTTAGAATGGTGTCACACTTGGGTATTTTCTATCATATAGACCCCTCAAAATGACTTCAAATGAGATGTGGTCCCTAAAAAAAATGGTGTTGTGAAAATGAGAAATTGCTGGTCAAATTTTAACCCTTATAACTCCCTAACAAAAAAAAATTTTGGTTCCAAAATTGTGCTGATGTAAAGTAGACATGTGGGAAATGTTACTTATTAAGTATTTTGTGTGACATATCACTGTGATTTAATTGCATAAAAATTCAAAGTTGGAAAATTGCGAAATTTTCAAAATTTTCGCCAAATTTCCGTTTTTTTCACAAATAAACGTAGGTAATATCAAAGAAATTTTACCACTATCATGAAGTACAATATGTCATGAGAAAACAATGTCAGAATCACCGGGATCCGTTGAAGCGTTCCAGAGTTATAACCTCATAAAGGGACAGTGGTCAGAATTGTAAAAATTGGCCCGGTCCATAACGTGCAAACCACCCTTGGGGGTGAAGGGGTTAATAATGTCCCCTAAGTTCCCCCATGTACTCCTCCATTATACACAGTATGGTTAGCTTAAAGCTTCCCTATACACAGTCTAAGGCCCCCACAGCTCCCTTATACACAGTATGATGATTCTATAACTCCCGTATACACCGTATGATGTTTCCACTGCTCCCCTATACACAGTATGATGGTTCTATAACTCCCCTGTACACCGTATGATGTTCCCACTGCTCCCCTATAGATAATATGAGTCCAATGCTCCCCTATACACAGTATAATGCTATGATGGGCCCGCAGCTCCCTTATACACAGTATGATGGGCCCGCAGCTCCCTTATACACAGTATGATGGGCCCGCAGCTCCCGTATACACAGTATGATGGGCCCGCAGCTCCCGTATACACAGTATGATGGACCCCTAGCTCCCTTATACACAGTATGATGGGCCTGCAGCTCCCTTATACACAGGATGATGGGCCCGCAGCTCCCTTATACACAGTGTGATGGACCCGCAGCTCCCTTATACACAGTGTGATGGGCCCGCAGCTCCCTTATACACAGTATGATGGACCCGCAGCTTCCTTATACACAGTATGATTGGCCCGCAGCTCCCTTATACACAGTATGATGGGCCCGCAGCTCCCTTATACACAGTATGATGGGCCCACAGCTCCCGTATACACAGTATGATGGACCCGCAGCTCCCGTATACACAGTATGATGGACCCGCACTTTCCTTATACACAGTATGATGGGCCCACAGCTCCCTTATACACAGTATGATGGGCCCGCAGCTCCCGTATACACAGTATGATGGACCCCTAGCTCCCTTATACACAGTATGATTGGCCCGCAGCTCCCTTATACACAGTATGATGGACTCACAGCTTCCTTATACACAGTATGATGGACCCGCAGCTCCCTTATACACAGTATGATTGGCACGCAGCTCCCTTATACACAGTATGATTGGCCAGCAGCTCCCGTATACAGAGTATGATGGGCCCGCAGCTCCCGTATACACAGTATGATGGGCCTGCAGCTCCCTTATACACAGTATGATGGGCCCGCAGCTCCCTTATACACAGTATGATAGGCCCACAGCTCCCTTATACACAGTATGATTGGCCCGCAGCTCCCTTATACACAGTATGATGGACCCGCAGCTTCCTTATACACAGTATGATGGGCCCGCAGCTCCCGTATACACAGTATGATGGACCCGCAGCTCCCGTATACACAGTATGATGGACCCGCAGCTTCCTTATACACTGTATGTTGGGCCCACAGCTCCCTTATATACAGTATGATGAGCCCGCAGCTCCCTTATACACAGTATGATGGACCCGCAGCTTCCTTATACACAGTATGATTGGCCCGCAGCTCCCTTATACACAGTATGATGGACCCGCAGCTCCCTTATACACAGTATGATAGGCCCACAGCTCCCTTATACACAGTATGATTGGCCCGCAGCTCCCTTATACACAGTATGATGGACCCGCAGCTTCCTTATACACAGTATGATGGGCCCGCAGCTCCCGTATACACAGTATGATGGACCCGCAGCTCCCGTATACACAGTATGATGGACCCGCAGCTTCCTTATACACAGTATGATTGGCCCGCAGCTCCCTTATATACAGTATGATGAGCCCGCAGCTCCCTTATATACAGTATGATGAGCCCGCAGCTCCCGTATACACAGTGTGATGGGCCCACAGCTCCCTTATACACAGTATGATTGGCCCGCAGCTCCCTTATATACAGTATGATGAGCCCGCAGCTTCCGTATACACAGTGTGATGGGCCCACAGCTCCCGTATACACAGTATGATGGACTCAAAGCTCCCTGTTATGATTTGGATGCCCCGGTCATTTACTCATCCTCCGGCGTATTCACTATTTTGTGGCACTGCTGCAGTGCCGCTGCTCAAACTTGTGAGCGCAGCTTCTGACAGGCCAGAAGTTAGAAGCTATGTCACAAGCGCTCAATGTAAGACTATGAGGCTATGTGCACTTGTTGCGGATTTGTGCGGATTTCCTATGTTTTTTGTGCAGATTTCACCTGCGTTTTACCACCTGCGGATTCCTATACAGGAGCAGGTGTAAAACGCTGTGGAATCCGCAAATAGAATTGACATGCTATGGAAAATACAACGCAGCGTTTCCGCGCGGTATTTTCCGCATCATGTGCACTGCGGATTTGGTTTTCCATAGGTTTACATGGCACTGTAAACCAGATGGAAAACTGCTGCAGATCCGCAGTGGCCAATCCGCACCGTGTGCACATAGCCTGAGAGTGAGAAAGAGGCCATAACGAGGCTCCCACAGACTCACACTGATTAGTGACCTCTGCGCTGCTCCATGAAACACTGGAGCCGCGGACAGGCCACAAACTGCAGGAGACGGAGCCGAGCGGAGACTAAAACAGATGAAGACGCCAGAAGGTGAGTATCAGACAGGGGGCAGGGGACGTGGATTGTCAGCACCACCCCAGCAATGAGATAAAAACTAATGCCGGAGTGGTGCTGTAAATGTGATGCAGCTCTTGGTTACTGTATGCGGGCTCCTTATACTAATACTCATAAAAGACCCAGGTGGTACGTATCAAAAGTCCCCTCCCCCCCCATCTCCAGCCTCCCCCCAATCTCCAGCCTCCCCAGACAGCAAATATTACATGTGATGGAGTACATATAATATCATAAGAAAACATTATAATATTCAGCCCCCAGTGACCTGTCCCCCCTCCCCCACTTCAGCCCCAATGCCCCCATCATCTCACATCCACCCCCCCAGTGCCCTGTCCTACCTCACCCACCTTCTGCCCTCACAACCCCCAAATGGTCTTACATTCACCCCCCAATACCCTGTCTCCCCTCCCCCACAACACCCCCATGGTCTCACATTCACCCCCCAGTACCCTGTCCCCCCTCACCCACTTTCAGCCCCCACAATACCCCAACGGTCTCACACTGACATACCTGAATTTAATAACCCTAATAAGTTCCATCCCCAGCACTTACTGATGAAGTTTGCAGGCAAGGACCAGGAAGTGTCTAGGTGAAATGCAAGGTGGGCACTAGGACCCAGCGTGCCTGAGCCAATCCCAGCGTGCGCAGAGTGAAGAAAACTGCAGCCGGGGAAAAGCTTCATGATCAGGTCAGACGGGCAGCAGCATTCACTGCAGGAGGGAGACTGCAGCCGCCAGCCGGCCATTGTGCTAGCAGCGTGCAGCTTGTCAGATGGGAGCAGACATTATACTGCTCTGCTCCTATGCGGTGTTCTGCCTCCTCACAGAAGTGGCCCTGCCCTGGCTCCCGGAGGGCCCCTTCATGTCACAGGGCCCGGGGCGATGGCCCCCTCTGCCCGCCCAGTAGCTACGCTACTGCACCTACCTGTTTCACTCTTTTTGCACCTTCCCTACTGGTAGGTAGTGGGTGCAGGCCTTTATTATTGGTTTTATGAGTATACATGTCTAGGAACTGGTTTTATGCCACCCCCCAAACAAGCCTTATAAAAGAAGGTGTTGGCAGTGGAAGTCCATAACTCTCAAGACCAGGGCCGGCTCCAGGTTTTTGAGGGCCCCGGACGAAAGAGTCTCAGTGGCCCCCCCTTTAACACATACCACGATGCATGATGCACAGATATAGCAGAGCAATATACAGTATGTATAGTACAATGCCAGATTTCACTTACATGAGTGATAGCTATTGTAAATTCTACAATACCATACAGCAGAGGGGCTTTATATAAGTCAACCCCTTATACGCCAATTTTTTTTTACCTCCTCCCTCTTCCTCAGTTACCAGTAGGCATTTTATTGTTAGCTGAACTTGCTGCAAAGAAAAAACTGCATACATTGAATATGACAATTTTTTTAATGGAAAACTTTTTAAAGTAAACATTATAAAGTATTAACGTAGAACATATGTAAAAGTGCAAAATGGGTAGCATATAGCACAGCCACGTAGCATATAGCACAGCCACATAGTATATAACACAGCCACATAGTATATAGCACAGGCCACGTAGCATATAGCACAGCCACGTAGCATATAGCACAGCCACATAGTATATAGCACAGCCATGTATTATATAGCACAGCGCACGTAGCATATAACAGCCATGTAGTATATAACACAGCCCACGTAGCATATAGCACAGCCATGTAGTATATAGCACAGCCACGTAGTATATAACACAACCCACGTAGCATATAACACAGCCACGTAGTATATAACACAGCCACGTAGTATATAGCACAGCCACGTAGTATATAACAGCCCACGTAGTATATAACACAGCCCACGTAGTGTATAGCACAGCCCACGTAGTACATAACACAGCCATGTAGTATATAACAAAGCCTATGTAGTATATAGCACAGTCATGTAGTATATAGCACAGCCACGTAGTATATAGCACAGCCACGTAGTATATAACACAGCCATGTAGTATATAGCACAGTCATGTAGTATATAGCACAGCCCATGTAGCATATTGCACAGCCCACGTAGCATATTGCACAGTCCATGTAGTATATAGCACAGCCATGTAGTATATAGCACAGCTTACATCCCCCCCGAGAATGGCCCCACAGTCCAGTACTCACTGTTATAGTAAAAAAAAAAAACACTCCCCACCTCTCCTCGTGCCTGTGCTGCTCCCTGCTCCTGTGTCGGCGGCTAACGCTGCACTGCTTGGCACACAGTGAGTGCGCGATGATGTTATCACGCACCAGCAGTGTCAGAGGCAGAGCAGGGAATTATGGGAGCGTCATCTGATGCTCCCTCCTCCATCATTGCTTTGAACTGTACCAGCAGACACTAGGATAGTTCAATGCGGCGGGGGAGTCGGCGCTGCGGGCAGGCGGGCCCCCCTGCCTCACAGGGGCCCCATAACAGCTGCGTGACGTGCCGCTAGCTGAGGGCCCCTGGGGAGTGGGGGCCCTAGGCAGCTGCCTGCCCCTAACACCGGCACTGTGTCCTGTCTTTACCATGAATGGGCCCCCCCGTCTCGCCTGGACCCCGGGTGTGCCGGGTGCTGATGCCGCCACTGCTCAAAACACTACTAGGATTGGAAGACTTTTTTGGAAGCATTGGAAGACTCTGACTATAATGTGTAACAACTCTGCTGGCATCACGGCATGGCCTCGCATTTCTCACACTATCTTACCCACTGCTCCAGGTCATGATGTGGTTTCTGTTTCTTGCCAGCTCCATGTTCTGTGTCTCTGCTCTCTGCATGTTTCATGGTTCTGTGTATAGAGGGGCGGCGCCTGAACTCTCTGGTTCTTATAGGAATCAGGTGCATCTGTCCAATCTGTTCCTGACCAATTACCAAGAGGCCTCCAGTATATAGTGCAGCTCCACCCAGTGGTCTGGGCCTGTGCAATGTGTTAGCTCAGTTAGTGTCTTGCTTCTGAGTTTGCCTGGCCTTGCTCTGAGTTACTCCCTCTCTGGAGGATTCTCTGTGTTATTTCCTTGGTCTTGTTGTCCGCCCACCAGGAGGCAGTATATCCTGGTCCTAGTGTCTTTGTCCTTGTGTCTTGTTCCATTGCCTTGTCTGTACTTAGTCTTACCTCGGTCTCCTAGCCTTTGGCTTCCTTCCCTGTTGTCTCTCCTTGTATTCTCAGTCTGCTTACACTCCGCACTCTTGCAGCTCTGCCTGCTCTGAACCTTTGTGACTTTACCTCTGCTCCTCACTTCTGCGTTTCTGCTCCTTTCTACTCAGCTTTTCTTCTGCTGTTGCAGTTATCCCTTGCTGCAGCTTCTCTCCACATTCCTTGTGGCTCTGCTCAGCTTTGCTGCAGAGACCCCTCCCGCCGCTCCTCTCCGCTTCTTGCGGTTCTACCGGGCTCCGCTCCTTGCGGTTCTACCTGGCTCCGCTCCTTGCGGTTCTTCCTGGCTCCGCTCCTTGCGGTTCTTCCTGGCTCCGCTCCTTGCAGTTCTACCTGGCTCCGCTCCTTGCGGTTCTACCTGGCTCCGCTCCTTGCGGTTCTACCTGGCTCCGCTCCTTGCGGTTCTACCTGGCTCCGCTCCTTGCGGTTCTACCTGGCTCCGCTCCTTGCGGTTCTACCTGGCTCCGCTCCTTGCGGTTCTACCTGGCTCTGCTCTTTGCGGTTCTACTTCTCCTGCACTTGGCTCTGCCTCCAGCTCTTGGCTCCGCCTCCTGCCTGTCTGCACTTGGCTCCGCCTCCAGCTCTTGGCTCCGCCTCCTGCGGTTTTGCACTTGGCTCCGCCTCCAGCTCTTGGCTCCGCCTCCTGCGGTTTTGCACTTGGCTCCGCCTCCTGCTCTTGGCTCCGCCTCCTGCATTTCTGTTCTTGGCTCTAGCTCCTGTGCTTTCTCTCTGCATCCGCTCTTGCGGTCTTTATCTACTTATTCCTAGGTCCTCGTGTCTGAACAGGTTCTTACCCGTTCTACATACCTGCCTGCAGACCGGTCCCTACCGGTTCTTCCAGTGTACCAGTCTTGTCTACCAGTCCTGCCAGTGAGCCAGCCGTGCCCGCCTGCCTGACAGTGTTCCTGTTGTACCCGTCTGCCTGCCTATGTGCCAGCCGTGCCCGCTTGCTTGTCTATGTTCCGTTCCCCGGTGGGATCAGCAGCCACAACCAGACTCCACCCTGGAGTGGTACCTGGTAGCTTCCTATTGCACAAGTCTGACCTCACCATCAGAGGCTCCAGCGAACACCTAGGAAGCTACTTAGTTACGCCCCTTCCAGGGAGGTTTGGTCTGTGGTCCAGTGGGGCCACTCCCCCGCACGCCCGCGCCAACCAGTCTGGGCGCGAGCATGACAGTTTGCACAGGCCATGGTCCCCGCTGAGTCCCATGTGCCTTTGCTCTCGGAGCAAGATGAACTCTCTTCTTGCCAGTATTGGCCTCCGAGGAAAATGTTTACCCAGTCTGAAAGCCAGTCCTTCACTGCTCCATGTCCAATTGTCATCTCCAATGAGCTGTTGGATCAACTTCAAGCCTGCGCTCCTAATGACGAATCCATGCCAGCAGATCCTCCATGCTACTATGGGGACCCAAAGCAATGTCGTGTGTTCTTGGAGCGGTGCTTGCGTTATTTCAAGGGGCATGCTCCCCAATTCCCCACTGACTGGTTGAAAGTAGGTTTCTTAATGGCCTACCTAAGAGGAGATGCTTTGATGTGGTGCGACCCCCTTTGGGAAGCAGGGGACCCCATTATCTCGAATCTGCCGGCCTTCCTGGTGGCCTTCTGTAAAGCCTTCGATGAGCCAAGTACTGCATCTCCTGAAAAGTCTTCCCCTCCAAGCTCACAGAGACGGTCCAGACGAAAGAAACCTGTAGGTAAACCGTCGCTTCCGTCCATGACCACCCAAGACTCACCTGTTCCCAGGGCCGGACTGGGACTAAAATTCAGCCCTGGCATTTGAAGTTACACAGGCCCACTTGTCACATGGTGACTGTATAATATCTTTGTACACTTGTAGGCAGGGCCGGTTTTAGGCAAAGTTTAAAATGGGTCCCCAAATGCTAACATACTGCACATCACACAGAAGCCTTTCTGTTGTATTTACATACGCTGAGTTCAGGCCGCTAAACGAGTTTGATCGACAATACTGAAGTTGTTCAACGCTTGTTTCCCGGCCTCTTTCCACCAGCTGAGGAATAATGATGAGACAGAACGATCACTAATAGATCACTAACAGATCACCATACAGTATCATGTTTTCAGCAGCACATCTACAGTTTACACTGGCAATGTGCTGCTGACAACAAGGCTTTTTGTTCCAGCAAAAACAATCCGAATATGCAGCATTTTACTTGTTTAGTAAAATACACCCCATAGTCCTCCATATATTATAATGTGCTCCATAGTCCTCCATATAGTATAATACACTCCCTATAGTCCTCCATATATTAAAATACACTGCTCAGTCCTCCACATAGTATAATACACTCCTCATAGTCCTCCATATAGCATAATACAATCCTCATAGTCCTCCATATAGCATAATACAATCCTCATAGTGCTCCATATAGTATAATGCACCGCCACAGTCATCCATGTAGTACAATTCACTTCCCATAGTATAATGCACCCCATAGTTCTTCATATAGTATAACGTATTCCCCATAGTCCTCGATACAGTATAATGCAGCCACCCCAGAGTATAATGCAGCCACCCCAGAGTATAATGCAGCCACCCCAGAGTATAATGCAGCCACCCCACAGAGTATAATGCAGCCACCCCAGAGTATGTAACCCCCATAGAATATAATACAGCCCACCTCCCCATAATATATAATGTAGCCCCCCATAGAATATAATGCAGCCCCCCATAGTATATAACGCAGCCTCCCCCATAGAATATAATATACCCCCACAATAGTATATAACACAGCCACATAGTACATAACATGGCCTCCCCCATAGAATATAATATACTCCCCATAGTATATAGCAAAGCCCGCATATTATATAGCACAAACCGCATAGTATACAGCACAGCCTGCATAATATAGCACAGCCCGCGTAGTAGATAACACAGCCCACACAGCAGTATTCAGCACAGACCACACAGTAGTATACAGCACAGCCCACGTAGAAGTATACAGCACAGTCCACACAGTAGTATACAGCACAGCCCACAGAGTAATATATACAGCACAGCCCACAAAGTAATATATACAGCACAGCCCACAAAGTAATATATACAGCACAGCCCACAGAGAACTATATACAGCACAGCCCACAGAGAACTATATACAGCACAGCCCACAGAGAACTATATACAGCACAGCCCAGAGTACTATATAAAGCACAGCCCAGAGAGTACTATATACAGCACAGCCCAGAGAGTACTATATACAGCACAGCCCAGAGAGTACTATATACAGCACAGCCCACAGAGTACTATATACAGCACAGCCCACAGAGTACTATACACAGCACAGCCCACAGAGTACTATATACAGCACAGCCCACAGAGTACTATATACAGCACAGCCCACAGAGTACTATATACAGCACAGCCCACAGAGTACTATATACAGCACAGCCCACAGAGAACTATATACAGCACACAGTAGTATACAGCACAGAGCACAGCCCACAGAGAACTATATACAGCCCACAGTAGTATACAGCACAGAGCACAGCCCACAGAGAACTATATACAGCCCACAGCAGTATACAGCACAGAGCACAGCCCACAGAGAACTATATACAGCCCACAGCAGTATACAGCACAGAGCACAGCCCACAGAGAACTATATACAGCCCACAGTAGTATACAGCACAGAGCACAGCCCACAGAGAGCTATATACAGCCCACAGTAGTATACAGCACAGAGCACAGCCCACAGAGTACTATATACAGCCCACAGTAGTATACAGCACAGAGCACAGCCCACAGAGTACTATATATAGCACAGAGCACACAGTAGTATACAGCACAGAGCACAGCCCACAGAGAGCTATATACAGCCCACAGTAGTATACAGCACAGAGCACAGCCCACAGAGAACTATATACAGCCCACAGCAGTATACAGCACAGAGCACAGCCCACAGAGAACTATATACAGCCCACAGTAGTATACAGCACAGAGAACAGCCCACAGAGTACTATATACAGCCCACAGTAGTATACAGCACAGAGCACAGCCCACAGAGAACTATATACAGCCCACAGTAGTATACAGCACAGAGCACAGCCCACAGAGAACTATATACAGCCCACAGCAGTATACAGCACAGAGCACAGCCCACAGAGAACTATATACAGCCCACAGTAGTATACAGCACAGAGCACAGCCCACAGAGTACTATATATAGCACACAGCCCACGGTAGTATACAGCACAGAGCACAGCCAACAGAGAACTATATACAGCCTACAGCAGTATACAGCACATAGCACAGCCCACAGAGTACTATATACAGCCCACAGTAGTATACAGCACAGAGCACAGCCCACAGAGTACTATATATAGCACACAGCCCACGGTAGTATACAGCACAGAGCACAGCCCACAGAGTACTATATATAGCACAGAGCACACAGTAGTATACAGCACAGAGCACAGCCCACAGAGAGCTATATACAGCCCACAGTAGTATACAGCACAGAGCACAGCCCACAGAGAACTATATACAGCCCACAGCAGTATACAGCACAGAGCACAGCCCACAGAGAACTATATACAGCCCACAGTGGTATACAGCACAGAGCACAGCCCACAGAGAACTATATACAGCCCACAGCAGTATACAGCACAGAGCACAGCCCACAGAGAACTATATACAGCCCACAGCAGTATACAGCACAGAGCACAGCCCACAGAGAACTATATACAGCCCACAGCAGTATACAGCACAGAGCACAGCCCACAGAGAACTATATACAGCCCACAGTAGTATACAGCACAGAGCACAGCCCACAGAGAACTATATACAGCCCACAGCAGTATACAGCACAGAGCACAGCCCACAGAGAACTATATACAGCCCACAGTAGTATACAGCACAGAGCACAGCCCACAGAGAACTATATACAGCCCACAGCAGTATACAGCACAGAGCACAGCCCACAGAGAACTATATACAGCCCACATCTCTTCTCTTCCTCCCCTCCCCTCCTCCGAGAATGGCCCCACAGTCCAGAAAAAAAAAAAAACTCTCCTCACCTCTCCTCGTGCCCAGCGTTGCTTCCTGGTTCCTGCTCCTGTCTCAGCAGCTGCAGTCTGCCCGGGACACAGCAGGTGCGCGATGATATGACATCATCGCGCACCCGCAGTGTCAGAGGCAGAGCGGGGAATGATGGGAGAGGAGCGTCTGTAGACGCTCTCTCCTCCATCATTGCATTCAACTGTACCGGCGTCTATACGCCGGTATAGTTGAATGCGACGGCGGGGGCGGCGGATTGAGCGGCCCACCACTGGCACCGGCCCTTCTGGCATTTGCCAGAAGTGCCCTATGGCCAGTCCGGCCCTGCCTGTTCCACAACCTGCCAAAGCAGCCACCCAAGCAAGATCCGAGAGGTCTAATGAAAGGGGGCTGGCAAATCTGCAGCCTGAATCTGGTGCTGAGATTGAAATACGGCATCCCTGTGGTTGTAAAGAACATTCAGATGGTCTTTGGCCTGTGAAGCTTGTACTCCAAAACCCTGGGCCAGTAGGAGAGGCTGTCCCTGGTGAGAGTACTTCCTTCCCATCAAAGTTAATGACTGTTTCTCTGCCTTCTGGGAGCTTTGGTGTGTCTAAGCCGCCTGTCATACGGAGTCGGTGTATGGTCTCCGTTCTTCAGCTCCAGAACCCAGTGTGGGCGTTGCCTGATAATGGCCGAACCCTGCTAAAGAGCAGTCTAGTCCTGCAAGGACAACTACAGCTCCAAGTTGGAGCCTTATACACGAAGAAGTTTGTCTTCCACATGCTGTCTGGTATGCCCATGGGTCATTCTGAGCCAAGGACTCTACCACCCGCTCTGGTCAAGGGTTCCAGTAAAGTGCTTCGTTTGAACTTACCCAGTCTTGAGAACTGTCTGGTTCCCATGCGTCAAAGACACTCAGCAGTGTCATCTTCTTCAGCTGGTCTGCTAGTCGACGAGTCAAGGTGTGCTGACGTCACCGAAGATGGGGAAACGGTGACGATGTCTCCACACATCTCCAGCGACTATACCAGTAAACACTTAGTCGTCGAGTCAAGGTGTGCTAATGTCACCGAAGATGGGGAAGCGGTGACTATCTCTCCACACATCTCCAACGACTATACCTGTAATCCGTTCCTAGGAACATCCCCGCCGCTTGGACGATTTCTTCTGGATAACGGGCACAAGATTGTTCCTATGTTTATACCTTCTGCGTCCTTATGGCCGGCTGGTGAAGATTTCAAAACAGAAGTTTGTTCTCCTCAACTTTTCTCTGACCCGGTGGAGCTGTTGTTCTCCACACTCATTTCTAGTGATTTTTCCTGTGTTCAGTACTCTAGAACATCTCTGCTATCTGAAAGTTTGTCTCTGGATATCGGGCAGAGGGTGTATCCTGTGAGTATTCATTCGGCTTCCATGTGGCTGGCTGGTGAAGATAACAAGTCGGTAGCTTCCAAGTCCCTGCTTCTTGTCTACCCTGAGGAAATGGTCCAGTCCATTGAGAAGGCTAACCCTATTGGGTACAATGAGACTTTGCTATCCGAGATTTCTGATGAAGCTAAACCTGCAGAGCACAAAGAGACTTTGTTTTTTGAGATACCTGGTGACCCTCCTGCCGCCTTCTACCCTGAAGATATCATGTTGGCCTGGACTATGTATGCTCCCATCCTTCTTCTACAAGTTATTCTGGCGGGCTTGAAGAAGAGGGGCCGTAAAGGGGGGGGGGGTACTGTAACAACTCTGCTGGCATCACGGCATGGCCTCGCATTTCTCACACTATCTTACCCACTGCTCCAGGTCATGATGTGGTTTCTGTTTCTTGCCAGCTCCATGTTCTGTGTCTCTGCTCTCTGCATGTTTCATGGTTCTGTGTATAGAGGGGCGGCGCCTGAACTCTCTGGTTCTTATAGGAATCAGGTGCATCTGTCCAATCTGTTCCTGACCAATTACCAAGAGGCCTCCAGTATATAGTGCAGCTCCACCCAGTGGTCTGGGCCTGTGCAATGTGTTAGCTCAGTTAGTGTCTTGCTTCTGAGTTTGCCTGGCCTTGCTCTGAGTTACTCCCTCTCTGGAGGATTCTCTGTGTTATTTCCTTGGTCTTGTTGTCCGCCCACCAGGAGGCAGTATATCCTGGTCCTAGTGTCTTTGTCCTTGTGTCTTGTTCCATTGCCTTGTCTGTACTTAGTCTTACCTCGGTCTCCTAGCCTTTGGCTTCCTTCCCTGTTGTCTCTCCTTGTATTCTCAGTCTGCTTACACTCCGCACTCTTGCAGCTCTGCCTGCTCTGAACCTTTGTGACTTTACCTCTGCTCCTCACTTCTGCGTTTCTGCTCCTTTCTACTCAGCTTTTCTTCTGCTGTTGCAGTTATCCCTTGCTGCAGCTTCTCTCCACATTCCTTGTGGCTCTGCTCAGCTTTGCTGCAGAGACCCCTCCCGCCGCTCCTCTCCGCTTCTTGCGGTTCTACCGGGCTCCGCTCCTTGCGGTTCTACCTGGCTCCGCTCCTTGCGGTTCTTCCTGGCTCCGCTCCTTGCGGTTCTTCCTGGCTCCGCTCCTTGCAGTTCTACCTGGCTCCGCTCCTTGCGGTTCTACCTGGCTCCGCTCCTTGCGGTTCTACCTGGCTCCGCTCCTTGCGGTTCTACCTGGCTCCGCTCCTTGCGGTTCTACCTGGCTCCGCTCCTTGCGGTTCTACCTGGCTCCGCTCCTTGCGGTTCTACCTGGCTCTGCTCTTTGCGGTTCTACTTCTCCTGCACTTGGCTCTGCCTCCAGCTCTTGGCTCCGCCTCCTGCCTGTCTGCACTTGGCTCCGCCTCCAGCTCTTGGCTCCGCCTCCTGCGGTTTTGCACTTGGCTCCGCCTCCAGCTCTTGGCTCCGCCTCCTGCGGTTTTGCACTTGGCTCCGCCTCCTGCTCTTGGCTCCGCCTCCTGCATTTCTGTTCTTGGCTCTAGCTCCTGTGCTTTCTCTCTGCATCCGCTCTTGCGGTCTTTATCTACTTATTCCTAGGTCCTCGTGTCTGAACAGGTTCTTACCCGTTCTACATACCTGCCTGCAGACCGGTCCCTACCGGTTCTTCCAGTGTACCAGTCTTGTCTACCAGTCCTGCCAGTGAGCCAGCCGTGCCCGCCTGCCTGACAGTGTTCCTGTTGTACCCGTCTGCCTGCCTATGTGCCAGCCGTGCCCGCTTGCTTGTCTATGTTCCGTTCCCCGGTGGGATCAGCAGCCACAACCAGACTCCACCCTGGAGTGGTACCTGGTAGCTTCCTATTGCACAAGTCTGACCTCACCATCAGAGGCTCCAGCGAACACCTAGGAAGCTACTTAGTTACGCCCCGTCCAGGGAGGTTTGGTCTGTGGTCCAGTGGGGCCACTCCCCCGCACGCCCGCGCCAACCAGTCTGGGCGCGAGCATGACATAATGTGAGTATACAAGCTATATGTCTGCCTGTCTGTTTTTCTCCCTGCAGTCTGCAATCATTTCTGTCTCTCTTGCAGCATTCCTCATCATGTCCTCCAGTGAAGACCAGACCTCACAGAGTGGACAGGAGACTGAAGTGAGTACATTTGCTACTGATTGGTAAGTATTCACTGTCACTATTACACATGTGGCAAAATATTTATTTTTCTTTTTACAGAACCATACCAGTGCAGATAAGCAGGAGCAGCAGGCTCAGGCCCAAGTTCCAGTGACAAGACGACGTGTAAGTATTCTTGACTGTTTTTATTCATTCTTGACTGTTTTTGGTACTCTTGCTTTTTTTATTATTTTTGCCTTTTTTGTTTTAAGTGTTTCATCTTTCCAACATGAATGTCTTTGTTTCATTTCTAGGTTCCACAATGGGAAAAGGAATTCCTTGACAACGACCTCCTCATCGCCTTGGTGCAGGAGCGAGTTGTGTTGTGGGACACCCGGGAGCAGCAGCACTCGGACACTGTGGTGATTCGGCGGCTGTGGAATGAGGTGGCCCAAGCGCTGATGGATGACTGGGACAACACCACGAGTCAGAAAGGCTTTTCGTAAGTATTGCTGTGTGGTCTGATGCAGCAGTGAACCTGAAGGCTGGGACCACACAACCGTGTGTGATGCGAGAAACTCCTGCAAGGTTCTCGCATCACATATGGTTGAGTAATCCCGGCATAAACAGCATCGTTTAACAATTTTTTTTGCCATATTCACAGTGAACATAGTCAAAACCCGTTGGCGTTCAATGAAGGATCTCTTCAACACGGACCTGAGATAGGAGATCCAAGTTCGCAGTGGTGCTGCAGCAAGGATCTGGAAATACAAATACCACCGGTTGCTGTCTTTCCTGAAGCCTGTCCTTGCTCAGAGAACGTAAGTATTTTTGTGTTGTATTCCATTGTGTTGTATTCACTAATCTGAATTTTTCTATTCCACAAGAGTTGGCGCTTTTACAATTGTTATTTTTTGGTAGCAATGTTTTACTTTTCTTTTCACAAAACCTGTAGCAGCACCCTTGAACCTGGATCGTCCTCTGGAGTGGTCCCTCATCGAACAGCCATGGACCAGTCCCAGCCATCCACCAGCAAAGCAGCAAGTGGGCCATCGTCACAGTCTGGAGAACAGGCAGCTGGTTCTTCAGGTGTTCCCCTGTCCCAGTCCTCTGCCTCTTTTTTTTGGGTTCTTCTCGCCAGCGGCAGAAGGCCTCGGACAGGTCACTCATGCCCAAGTTTATTCACTTGAGCTCGGTCTTCCAGAATGGCTTGAAGGCACTGGAAGATAGACTGGAAAGTGGTCTGACCCATATTAACACACTTTTCCAGGATGTCAACCAACGCCTTAACCGTCTGGAAGCCGACCTCCAGAGACCAGCACACCATTTTTTTAAATAAGATAGAGCAGGGCATGTCAGAACACCTTATGCCTGAACTCCAGCTCAACGTGATGCAGGCCTGCAAGGCTGCTTACATTCAAGCTATGCAGCAGACTCGGTACTTCCAGCAGCCACAGGTGGTATTTCCACCTGTGCCACAAATTACACACTTAACCTCAATCCCGAGTTCTGCTGCACACCACTACACCGCCACCACCAGGCCAGGTGCTGCTGAAAGCCACTCCACCACCACCACCATGCCGAGTCCTGCTCCTGCATGGCTGTCCACCGCCACCAGCACTAAGCCGCCTCAAGATCCTGCATGGTTGTCAACAGCCACCATCACTAGGCCGCTGTTATGGAGCTGGTGGTTAAGAATACTTGGAATGACCTGATAGGTAAACCAGAAATATAGGACAAGCTCTGGGGACGTGGGAACTTTACTGACCGCAAACCTGATCCTATCACACACACTATAGGCAGCCGTGGAACGTACCTAACTCTCCCTAGACGCCTCTTCACAGCCTGAGAGCTAGCTACCCCTAGAGAGAAACAAAAGCCTCACTTGCCTCAGAGAAATTTCCCCAAAGTAAAGTCAGCCCCCCCACAAATAATGACGGTGAGTTAAGAGGAAAATACAAACATAGGAATGAAAACAGGTTTTAGCAAAAGAGGCCCACTAGTACTAAATAGTATGAACATAGCAAGGGAACTGTGCGGTCAGTATAAAATACTACAAAATATCCACGCAGAGAGAACAAAAGACCCTCACACCGACTCACGATGTGAGGGAGCAACTCTGCTCCCCAGAGCTTCCAGCTAGCAAGAAAATAGCATATAAGTAAGCTGGGCTGAACTTATCATATACTGAGAAACATTTTCCAAAAGCAATGAGCAAAAATGAACTAGCATGAACTTAGCTTCTCCAGGAGGAGACAGGTCACACGTGAAGTCCCAAAGAGAACTGAACCAATACTGAATACAATGACAGCTGGCAACAAGTAAAGATCTAGGTGGAGTTAAATAGGCAACCAGCACTGCAGAAAACGAGGCAGCTGGAGCCCAGCTAAAGACCAGCAGTATCACTCAAAGCGGCCCACCACTGGCACCGGCCCTTCTGGCATTTGCCAGAAGTGCCCTATGGCCAGTCCGGCCCTGCCTGTTCCACAACCTGCCAAAGCAGCCACCCAAGCAAGATCCGAGAGGTCTAATGAAAGGGGGCTGGCAAATCTGCAGCCTGAATCTGGTGCTGAGATTGAAATACGGCATCCCTGTGGTTGTAAAGAACATTCAGATGGTCTTTGGCCTGTGAAGCTTGTACTCCAAAACCCTGGGCCAGTAGGAGAGGCTGTCCCTGGTGAGAGTACTTCCTTCCCATCAAAGTTAATGACTGTTTCTCTGCCTTCTGGGAGCTTTGGTGTGTCTAAGCCGCCTGTCATACGGAGTCGGTGTATGGTCTCCGTTCTTCAGCTCCAGAACCCAGTGTGGGCGTTGCCTGATAATGGCCGAACCCTGCTAAAGAGCAGTCTAGTCCTGCAAGGACAACTACAGCTCCAAGTTGGAGCCTTATACACGAAGAAGTTTGTCTTCCACATGCTGTCTGGTATGCCCATGGGTCATTCTGAGCCAAGGACTCTACCACCCGCTCTGGTCAAGGGTTCCAGTAAAGTGCTTCGTTTGAACTTACCCAGTCTTGAGAACTGTCTGGTTCCCATGCGTCAAAGACACTCAGCAGTGTCATCTTCTTCAGCTGGTCTGCTAGTCGACGAGTCAAGGTGTGCTGACGTCACCGAAGATGGGGAAACGGTGACGATGTCTCCACACATCTCCAGCGACTATACCAGTAAACACTTAGTCGTCGAGTCAAGGTGTGCTAATGTCACCGAAGATGGGGAAGCGGTGACTATCTCTCCACACATCTCCAACGACTATACCTGTAATCCGTTCCTAGGAACATCCCCGCCGCTTGGACGATTTCTTCTGGATAACGGGCACAAGATTGTTCCTATGTTTATACCTTCTGCGTCCTTATGGCCGGCTGGTGAAGATTTCAAAACAGAAGTTTGTTCTCCTCAACTTTTCTCTGACCCGGTGGAGCTGTTGTTCTCCACACTCATTTCTAGTGATTTTTCCTGTGTTCAGTACTCTAGAACATCTCTGCTATCTGAAAGTTTGTCTCTGGATATCGGGCAGAGGGTGTATCCTGTGAGTATTCATTCGGCTTCCATGTGGCTGGCTGGTGAAGATAACAAGTCGGTAGCTTCCAAGTCCCTGCTTCTTGTCTACCCTGAGGAAATGGTCCAGTCCATTGAGAAGGCTAACCCTATTGGGTACAATGAGACTTTGCTATCCGAGATTTCTGATGAAGCTAAACCTGCAGAGCACAAAGAGACTTTGTTTTTTGAGATACCTGGTGACCCTCCTGCCGCCTTCTACCCTGAAGATATCATGTTGGCCTGGACTATGTATGCTCCCATCCTTCTTCTACAAGTTATTCTGGCGGGCTTGAAGAAGAGGGGCCGTAAAGGGGGGGGGGTACTGTAACAACTCTGCTGGCATCACGGCATGGCCTCGCATTTCTCACACTATCTTACCCACTGCTCCAGGTCATGATGTGGTTTCTGTTTCTTGCCAGCTCCATGTTCTGTGTCTCTGCTCTCTGCATGTTTCATGGTTCTGTGTATAGAGGGGCGGCGCCTGAACTCTCTGGTTCTTATAGGAATCAGGTGCATCTGTCCAATCTGTTCCTGACCAATTACCAAGAGGCCTCCAGTATATAGTGCAGCTCCACCCAGTGGTCTGGGCCTGTGCAATGTGTTAGCTCAGTTAGTGTCTTGCTTCTGAGTTTGCCTGGCCTTGCTCTGAGTTACTCCCTCTCTGGAGGATTCTCTGTGTTATTTCCTTGGTCTTGTTGTCCGCCCACCAGGAGGCAGTATATCCTGGTCCTAGTGTCTTTGTCCTTGTGTCTTGTTCCATTGCCTTGTCTGTACTTAGTCTTACCTCGGTCTCCTAGCCTTTGGCTTCCTTCCCTGTTGTCTCTCCTTGTATTCTCAGTCTGCTTACACTCCGCACTCTTGCAGCTCTGCCTGCTCTGAACCTTTGTGACTTTACCTCTGCTCCTCACTTCTGCGTTTCTGCTCCTTTCTACTCAGCTTTTCTTCTGCTGTTGCAGTTATCCCTTGCTGCAGCTTCTCTCCACATTCCTTGTGGCTCTGCTCAGCTTTGCTGCAGAGACCCCTCCCGCCGCTCCTCTCCGCTTCTTGCGGTTCTACCGGGCTCCGCTCCTTGCGGTTCTACCTGGCTCCGCTCCTTGCGGTTCTTCCTGGCTCCGCTCCTTGCGGTTCTTCCTGGCTCCGCTCCTTGCAGTTCTACCTGGCTCCGCTCCTTGCGGTTCTACCTGGCTCCGCTCCTTGCGGTTCTACCTGGCTCCGCTCCTTGCGGTTCTACCTGGCTCCGCTCCTTGCGGTTCTACCTGGCTCCGCTCCTTGCGGTTCTACCTGGCTCCGCTCCTTGCGGTTCTACCTGGCTCTGCTCTTTGCGGTTCTACTTCTCCTGCACTTGGCTCTGCCTCCAGCTCTTGGCTCCGCCTCCTGCCTGTCTGCACTTGGCTCCGCCTCCAGCTCTTGGCTCCGCCTCCTGCGGTTTTGCACTTGGCTCCGCCTCCAGCTCTTGGCTCCGCCTCCTGCGGTTTTCCACTTGGCTCCGCCTCCTGCTCTTGGCTCCGCCTCCTGCATTTCTGTTCTTGGCTCTAGCTCCTGTGCTTTCTCTCTGCATCCGCTCTTGCGGTCTTTATCTACTTATTCCTAGGTCCTCGTGTCTGAACAGGTTCTTACCCGTTCTACATACCTGCCTGCAGACCGGTCCCTACCGGTTCTTCCAGTGTACCAGTCTTGTCTACCAGTCCTGCCAGTGAGCCAGCCGTGCCCGCCTGCCTGACAGTGTTCCTGTTGTACCCGTCTGCCTGCCTATGTGCCAGCCGTGCCCGCTTGCTTGTCTATGTTCCGTTCCCCGGTGGGATCAGCAGCCACAACCAGACTCCACCCTGGAGTGGTACCTGGTAGCTTCCTATTGCACAAGTCTGACCTCACCATCAGAGGCTCCAGCGAACACCTAGGAAGCTACTTAGTTACGCCCCGTCCAGGGAGGTTTGGTCTGTGGTCCAGTGGGGCCACTCCCCCGCACGCCCGCGCCAACCAGTCTGGGCGCGAGCATGACATAATGTGAGTATACAAGCTATATGTCTGCCTGTCTGTTTTTCTCCCTGCAGTCTGCAATCATTTCTGTCTCTCTTGCAGCATTCCTCATCATGTCCTCCAGTGAAGACCAGACCTCACAGAGTGGACAGGAGACTGAAGTGAGTACATTTGCTACTGATTGGTAAGTATTCACTGTCACTATTACACATGTGGCAAAATATTTATTTTTCTTTTTACAGAACCATACCAGTGCAGATAAGCAGGAGCAGCAGGCTCAGGCCCAAGTTCCAGTGACAAGACGACGTGTAAGTATTCTTGACTGTTTTTATTCATTCTTGACTGTTTTTGGTACTCTTGCTTTTTTTATTATTTTTGCCTTTTTTGTTTTAAGTGTTTCATCTTTCCAACATGAATGTCTTTGTTTCATTTCTAGGTTCCACAATGGGAAAAGGAATTCCTTGACAACGACCTCCTCATCGCCTTGGTGCAGGAGCGAGTTGTGTTGTGGGACACCCGGGAGCAGCAGCACTCGGACACTGTGGTGATTCGGCGGCTGTGGAATGAGGTGGCCCAAGCGCTGATGGATGACTGGGACAACACCACGAGTCAGAAAGGCTTTTCGTAAGTATTGCTGTGTGGTCTGATGCAGCAGTGAACCTGAAGGCTGGGACTACACAACCGTGTGTGATGCGAGAAACTCCTGCAAGGTTCTCGCATCACATATGGTTGAGTAATCCCGGCATAAACAGCATCGTTTAACAATTTTTTTTGCCATATTCACAGTGAACATAGTCAAAACCCGTTGGCGTTCAATGAAGGATCTCTTCAACACGGACCTGAGATAGGAGATCCAAGTTCGCAGTGGTGCTGCAGCAAGGATCTGGAAATACAAATACCACCGGTTGCTGTCTTTCCTGAAGCCTGTCCTTGCTCAGAGAACGTAAGTATTTTTGTGTTGTATTCCATTGTGTTGTATTCACTAATCTGAATTTTTCTATTCCACAAGAGTTGGCGCTTTTACAATTGTTATTTTTTGGTAGCAATGTTTTACTTTTCTTTTCACAAAACCTGTAGCAGCACCCTTGAACCTGGATCGTCCTCTGGAGTGGTCCCTCATCGAACAGCCATGGACCAGTCCCAGCCATCCACCAGCAAAGCAGCAAGTGGGCCATCGTCACAGTCTGGAGAACAGGCAGCTGGTTCTTCAGGTGTTCCCCTGTCCCAGTCCTCTGCCTCTTTTTTTTGGGTTCTTCTCGCCAGCGGCAGAAGGCCTCGGACAGGTCACTCATGCCCAAGTTTATTCACTTGAGCTCGGTCTTCCAGAATGGCTTGAAGGCACTGGAAGATAGACTGGAAAGTGGTCTGACCCATATTAACACACTTTTCCAGGATGTCAACCAACGCCTTAACCGTCTGGAAGCCGACCTCCAGAGACCAGCACACCATTTTTTTAAATAAGATAGAGCAGGGCATGTCAGAACACCTTATGCCTGAACTCCAGCTCAACGTGATGCAGGCCTGCAAGGCTGCTTACATTCAAGCTATGCAGCAGACTCGGTACTTCCAGCAGCCACAGGTGGTATTTCCACCTGTGCCACAAATTACACACTTAACCTCAATCCCGAGTTCTGCTGCACACCACTACACCGCCACCACCAGGCCAGGTGCTGCTGAAAGCCACTCCACCACCACCACCATGCCGAGTCCTGCTCCTGCATGGCTGTCCACCGCCACCAGCACTAAGCCGCCTCAAGATCCTGCATGGTTGTCAACAGCCACCATCACTAGGCCGCTGTTATGGAGCTGGTGGTTAAGAATACTTGGAATGACCTGATAGGTAAACCAGAAATATAGGACAAGCTCTGGGGACGTGGGAACTTTACTGACCGCAAACCTGATCCTATCACACACACTATAGGCAGCCGTGGAACGTACCTAACTCTCCCTAGACGCCTCTTCACAGCCTGAGAGCTAGCTACCCCTAGAGAGAAACAAAAGCCTCACTTGCCTCAGAGAAATTTCCCCAAAGTAAAGTCAGCCCCCCCACAAATAATGACGGTGAGTTAAGAGGAAAATACAAACATAGGAATGAAAACAGGTTTTAGCAAAAGAGGCCCACTAGTACTAAATAGTATGAACATAGCAAGGGAACTGTGCGGTCAGTATAAAATACTACAAAATATCCACGCAGAGAGAACAAAAGACCCTCACACCGACTCACGATGTGAGGGAGCAACTCTGCTCCCCAGAGCTTCCAGCTAGCAAGAAAATAGCATATAAGTAAGCTGGGCTGAACTTATCATATACTGAGAAACATTTTCCAAAAGCAATGAGCAAAAATGAACTAGCATGAACTTAGCTTCTCCAGGAGGAGACAGGTCACACGTGAAGTCCCAAAGAGAACTGAACCAATACTGAATACAATGACAGCTGGCAACAAGTAAAGATCTAGGTGGAGTTAAATAGGCAACCAGCACTGCAGAAAACGAGGCAGCTGGAGCCCAGCTAAAGACCAGCAGTATCACTCAAAGCCACCAGAGGGAGCCCACGAACAGAACTCAACAAAGTACCATTCACGACCACAGGAGGGAGCCCGAGAACGGAATTTCACAACAGGCCGCCTCAAGATCCTGAACGGCTGTCCACCACCACCACCAGGCCAGGTCCACATTCTGAACGACCTGCTGTGTTGTCAAGTTTTTCTCTCCTTTCCAATGTGTCTCCCCGTCCCATGCTTCCACTCCTAATGTGTCTTCTCGCATCCTTGACCTCCCAGACCCTACAAGTTTAGTTAGCCCTTCCCCTGGAACCCCTTCATCCTCCACCCGTAGCCAATCCTCCCAGCTCCACACCCCCCAGGTCCATAACATTTCCCCCTCATTGGTTCGTAAATGTAAATTTTTAAAAAAAATAAATTTGTGTTATTTTTTCCCCAATCACTGCTTGTTCTTGGTCTCTTTCGTCGCCGGCAACACACCGTGCGCCATCAACACACATGTTGCCGTGTACACACACTGTGTTTTTGCCACCTCAAAGCTCCATGACACACAATCTACTGCCCCTCTTCTATTTCCTTTACACTGCAGCTTTGCTTCTTGTGTCTGTCATGGAGCTATGAGGTGGCAAAAACACAAAGAGGACTGAAAATCCTCCAAAAATATATATTAATACAGCAAAAAAGGTCAGGGGTCAACAATGCTCACCTGCCCAGGTGTCAGCACTAGTGCACTCAGGATGCAGTGTTTTCTGCATCCTGAGTGCACTAGATGTGACACACGGGCAGGTGAGTAAAGATATGAGGTGGATTAGCTCCATCATCTCTTCAGTCTGCATTAATATATAGAACTATAGAAATGCAGACTGAAGAGACGATAGAGCTAATCCAACGTCACCTACCATAGCACTGACCTCAGAGAGAAGAGGTGTAGTGTAAAGCATGGGTTACATAACCCAATTTGGTTATAATCCAATCCCTGTCTCATGCAATCTGCATGATACAGCAAGTGGATTTTATAAAAACTGTAGTTGTGAACTGGTGATCACCTTATTAAACTTAAAAAAAAATTATTCTAATATAGAGGGCACTTGGAACAGGTGTTTATCTAGAGGTGTTTTATTGTCAGCAACATTAAAATACATTTTAATAACATTACACAACATTACAAGAACACTAAACCATTTCATCTTGCCAGGACATAAGTCCACTCTCAGAAACAAAGTAGGACGCAAATGTATCCTCATTTGTGCAACTTCAACTGCTGTCCTGAGAGGGTGATGATGGTAATCTGGAATTGGGTTAGAAACAGGTTCATCAAGTTCAACGTTGGGTAGTTCTTTAGCCATTATGTAGTTGTGCAGAACCACAGACTCCTTGACAACCTCATCGAGTGGCTGAATTTTGAGATTAATGGCTGTCCCTAAAATGCACCATTTTGAGACAAGGATACCAAAGGCACGCTCAACTGTTCTTCGTGCCTTGGTCAATCAGTAATTAAAAATCCTTTTAGTGTGTGTGTCAAGTCCTG
Source organism: Ranitomeya variabilis (assembly GCF_051348905.1). Lineage (NCBI taxonomy): Eukaryota > Metazoa > Chordata > Amphibia > Anura > Dendrobatidae > Ranitomeya > Ranitomeya variabilis. The sequence continues at coordinate 593,981,549 of NC_135232.1, read as the reverse complement.
ACTGGTGTATGGTTTCAGTAGGTTTCCACACATTTGAAAGGCCTCATTCCCAACCACAAATGGCATTGGGGGGCCTTGAGTGTTGAGAAGAGGTTGTGGCAGGGGGAAATTGAAATGATTGCCATACAACCGTTGGCTCATGTCCGAGTTTTTAAATGTCTGGGAGTCATTACCATGGCCAAAATATCCAATGTCCACGGTGACAAACCTGTTGTGAATTCCGTTCTCGGACTCCCTCCTGTGGTCATGAATGGTACTTTGGTTAGTTCTGCTCTTGGACTCCCTCTGGTGGCTTTGAGCGGAACTGCTGGTCACTGAGGTTGGCTTTGTCAGCTGCTGTCGTTTATTGCTATGTTGGCTTCCCTATTTAACTCCACTCAGATCGTTACTTCATGCCATCTGTCAATGTTTCAGTATTGGTTCAGATCTCTCTTGGACTTCTCTGAGGACCTGTCTACTCCAGCAGAAGCTAAGTCTTTGCTAGTTCATTTGTTGTTACTGCTTCCTGAATATATTTCTTAGTACTGCCAATTTCTAGTCCAGCTTGCTATCATGATATTCCCTTGCTAGCTGGAAGCTCTGGGGTGCAGAGTGGCACCTCCACACCGTGAGTCGGTGTGGGGAGTCTTTTTGCTTACTCTGCGTGGTTTATTGTAGTCTTTTGTGCTGACCGCATAGTTCCCTTTTCTATCCTCTGACTATTTAGTGAAGTCTGGCCTCCTCTGCTAAAACCTGTTTCATTCCTGTGTTTGTGACTTTCCTCTTAACTCACAGTCAATATATGTGGGGGGCTACCTTTACCTTTGGGGAATTTCTCTGAGGCAAGGTTAGGCTTCTATTGCTATCTTTAGGGGTAGTTAGCTCTTAGGCTGTGAAGAGGCGTCTAGGGAGAGTTAGGTACGCTCCACGGCTATTTCTAGTGTGTGTGATAGGAGTAGGGTTTGCGATCAGCAGAGTTCCCACTTTCCCAGAGCTTGTTCCGATTACTAGTTTACTCATCAGGTCATTCCGGGTGCTCCTAACCACCAGGTCCATAACACAAACCTACAGTCCGCAGCTGCTATCGCCATGAGCACTATGGAAAAATATTTTTTATAATTAATGTACTCGGATCCAGTTCCAGCCAGTTTGGTAATTCTAATATGTTTTCCATCCACTACTCCCAAACAGTTGGGGAAATTACAAATTTGCTAGTATTTATCGGCATTTTCCTGCCAGATTTCCGTGGTGGGTGGGGGGATAAATTCCTCACCGAGAACATCCCACAAAGCCCAGCAGGTGTCTGCGACAATCCCAGATAGTGTGAAAATTCCTATCCGGAACTGGAAATTGAGCGATGATAGGCTTTCTCCGGTAGCCAGGAATCTGCCGAACAGAGAAAGAAAAAAAAAAAATCAGAACAATAATATTCATGACTGGGGTTTTGCAAAACAGAGAAAGAAAAAAAAAACTAAAGGACATGGCTTTTATAACAATAACAGTTTTTTTGCAAATATTAAGTACATTGCAGAACAATAAGAATTAGGACAGGCGTTAATGTTTAAATATTACGTACCTTAGTGTCACCAGCAGACGTTCCTCAGCAGGAATTGCTCTACGGAGCTGGGTGTCCTGCCTGCTGATGGCTTTTTGTACACGGACCAGCAATTCCATGAAGCTATCTTTAAAAACAAGAAAAAGAAGCGCACATAGAGTAATACCTTCAGGTATCACAATCACGTGGACCCCCACAAAACAGACTCACCTGGTCTGGTTGTGACAGGTCACAACTCCCTTGGATAAGCACGTATGGTCGCAGCAGGCTCCCGGCAAACAGTATGGATCCACATGGAGAAAAAAGAAGAACCGGAGGATAAAAGCCGCGCAGACCACAATGAAGATAACAGAGTTACACACACACTCTGTTTATTAGCCTACGCGTTTCGTGGCAGACAAGCCACTTCAACAGGGCAGATGATGCCCTGTTGAAGTGGCTTGTCTGCCACGAAACGCGTAGGCTAATAAACAGAGTGTGTGTGTAACTCTGTTATCTTCATGGTCTGCGCGGCTTTTATCCTCCGGTTCTTCTTTTTTCTCCATGTGGATCCATGAAGCTATCTTGAGACATCCTCGTGTACTCAAAATATTTCTCCGAGTTTTCACGGAGCTCATGGAATAAGGAGTGGTAGGCTCCAAGGCTCTGTCGGAGTTCAAGAATCAGGTGCTGCCAAAAGCGCCAACGGCGTCTTCTCTGTTTTTCTCTTTTCCGTTCTTGCTCACAAGCAAATGCAAAGGAAAGAAACAAGTTGACATCCAAATCCAGATTCCGATAGAAACTCACCATGTGAAGATCCATCTTGACGCAGGATACAGGAGCAAAATCTGAGGATTTCATCTGTACAAGGGTTTATATACAGAAATGCCATGAGCCACGCGTGGCTTGTTTCAAGGCAATTCTGCTGTTTCAAGGCAATGTTTTTCCTATCAAACGCATGCGCAAAACAGATAGTGTGTAAGTCTTTTTATTTTTCCTTTCTTTCAAGTCTATATTTTGTAAAGCATAAAAATCTTACAGAAAAAAATTTCAATTAAAAAAACAGTTCAAACTATTGTTGCCCTTTTGCTCGTCAGTGTAAGTAAAAACAAAAACAATGGTTGATCTGCACAGGCGTATGGTTCTTGTCCAGTCCACTCAAGGATTCTCAAATAATCCCCTTATGTATGAGCATACCTTTAGGCCATATTTACATCACCTTTGCCTGCTCCTTCATGACTCTGTCGTGGGAGCTTCAGTTTGAATCACCTCAGATGTACCCTAGTCGGAGCTATTGACTATCATTTTGCAGCCGCACATGAGCATGGTCTAAGATGCTATTGTGTCTGAAAGAACAGACGGACACTGCAGAAAAGATGATAAGAGGCTAAATTTATGTACGTGAAGTTGATGGTTCAATCAGGGGCACGTCTAGTTTTTGGGGCGTTAGATGGAGCTTACAAAAAAATATTGTCATGAACCCATCCTTAATCTAAATGGTTTCATTCAAATTTTGATTTCAGGTGTCCTCTCAGATACGACCAGACAGACACTGTCGGCAAAGTTTGGTGGCTCCATCTTGTTCCAAGTCAACATACCAAAGAATACCGAGATCACCAGTGTATTTTGGTCTCACATGCAGAAAATGGTCGCCATTGACAAATCAGACCATCTTAATGTTATCAACCCAAGGTTCCTCAAGCGGCTGACTTCTCAACAGCCTAGTTTTTCGTTAAAGTTGAGTAATCTCACTGAAGAAGACAGTGGGATTTATGAAGCTAAAATATACACTAATGGGCCAACTATCGAAAGAAGCTTCAAACTGCAAGTGTGCGGTAAGTAGATGGAGGAGGGTGCAAAATTAGAATTGGCAAATGGGCAGAAAAATGTGAAATTCCTATGTAGACCATTGAGAGAAGCTGTCATGCAAAATATAGTACTTCTCCAAGTGGGGCAGTACACATGGCCATGTATTTAGCAGATGTCTTTGTGATTTTTTTTTTTTAGGAAAATACCAGACATGTGGAGTCCAGTGGACAAAGAGTAGCATCCAGCTAATCATCATCCTGGGGACTCTTGCCACCTTCTTCAATGCAATGACGTAATGGCTTTGTAATATCACAGATGCTTAGCATGCTTGTCTGCTGACAGCTAGGACTGCAGATAATATTAGTCACAAAAACAATGTGGAATAAAGAGAACTGCCGCACGCTGCTGAAAATCGTACTGTAACGATGCCAGTGCAAAACTGTAAAAAAAAATGTGCAAATAAAGCCAAAACTGTAGATCACAATTGCCAATTTGTTTGTAAAATGCCCCTGAGAAAAACTACGCAGTGTGGTGAGCCAAAAAACTGAATATAGTTACATAGATTGAGAAAAGGCCTAGGTCCATCAAGTTTAACCTTCCTCCACCAATTGTACATTTCAGACCCTCCTACATGTCATTCCCCTTTGATGTCCCCATTCCCACCCTGAGTTGGCTCCAAATGATAGTGAAACATTACGGCACCATGAACAGTAAAGACCCCCATACACATTGGAAGATAGTTATAAACACTTTATGGAATACATACCAGTCATCTATAATTATTTTCCCAATAAGGGTTTAAGTATCAAAAATTGATGGGACTGAATCGGATCTAATGGACAAACTGCCTATTCATTACGAACAAACCATCCATACAAACGCAGTCATAAGTCCAAATATGTGCAAAATACAAATAGTCTTTATTAATCATAACAGGCTAAAAAACAGCAGATAGGAATAGTCCCCGTGCCACCCTCAGCACGTACAAAAAAGGAACAGGGGTGGGTGCAAGAGAATTGTATCAATGGTATCAACAAAAGTAATGCCCATCTAGAATCCTCATCAGTAGGTCAGTACCATTATTGCACTTAATACCAGTAGCAAGTATCGTCAAATGAGGCAGATGTATAAAGTATACGTACCAATCAACGTGAAAAGCACCAGTGTGCAGGCACCCCACACCCGTCCACCCCGACGCGCATTTCGGCAAATGCCTTCCTCAAGGGCTCAGCAATTGTGTCCATGGGTGATGAATATATACATAAACAGAGCCGGAAGTGGCTGCACCTACCCAACAAAACGTCATAATTGGACTCGGTCCGCACGGCTGCACAGCACCGGAAGTACACGGGCCCCATGTAGTCCAGAGGCAGCAGCACCACGATATCCGAGACCGGAAATGACGCATGGGGAACACCACGCAAAATTCATAGAGTATAATGAAACAAGCCGACATGCGCAGATGGTACCGCGCGGCCATCTTACTGGAGACCACATAAAGACATCTGAATGCAATGAAGCAGAAAGGGCCGGAGCGAGCCGTACCCCTCCCCCCACGGCGTAGGCGGAGGCCTGCATGACAATGGGGGGGGGAGAGGGGTAGGAAATATGGTAATGAGTGGGGGGAAGGTTCTGGCTCGAGGGTATATGGGAATTTGGGGGAGGGATCTGACACTTCCCGCTCTTAGAGGATCGTGAGCAGACATACCTGACATGTCTGGCGTCGACGCGATCCTTGAGGGCCTCAGGGCGGCGGCAGCGTTACATCCCCCTGGTTGGTTGCAGGCGCAGGTGGCCCACATCATGTCGGACGGTGCGGCGCTCTCGGAGGACGCGGCCCCCCGAGCGCCTTTCACCGGACTCCGCTCCTCGAGCCCCCCGAAGGCGCAGGAGCCCCTCTCGGGACCCTCCAGGCCGAGCGCTGGTAAGATCAGCGGCTGTGCGGCCCCGGAATCCATCTGCCGGTCGGGGCTCAGCGGCGGTCGCGAGGCCTACACCTCGCAGTGCAGCGGGGGCGGGGCTTCGGCACGCCGGGCAGCGCCTGGGGCCTGTTGGAGCGGGAGGCCGCAGCGGTGAGGCTCCTGCCGCACGGCCTGCCTCGGCCACATCTGGGAGCGCAATGTTTATGGCGAGTGACGTCGGGGCGGGCGGCCCGAGGCTGGACGGATCCGGGCTGGCCCTACCTTCAGCGGCCGGGACCTCTCCTGCATCAGGTTGGCAGGATAATGGCATGGGCGGCTGGCGCTGGGGCAGATGTGAGCTGGTGCGCTGCCAGCTCATCCACGCAGGCACCGTTCTCCTCGGGTATACAGAGTCCGGGCCCCCTACCTGCCGTGCCTGTACCTGGACAGGGCACACAGGCGGACCTCCTGGGGCTTCACCATCGGCTGGATTCGGGCGGATCTTTCATGGACGCGGCGAGCCGGGGACGTCTGGATGCCAGCACTTCGGCTGAGGGGACCACAGATCCCTTGCAGCCCGGTGAGTATATGTCTGTGTCGGGTCTTTGTATACCAACTTTGGTATCACCCGCTTTTATGGGTAGTCAGGGGGTTGATAGTGTTGAGAGGGTGGCGGGCGATGCGGGTTCAGCGGGGGTCCGTGAGCTTTTGGGTAGCGTGCAGGAGTTGTTATCCAGGTTGGAGCAGGGTATGTCCGCTCAGAGACCTTTGGGGGCTTGGTTGAGACCGCAGGGGGGGGCTTTTGGGGCAGCGGTGGCGCCAGTAGCGGCGCCTGCACAGATATCGGTCTCAGTGCAGACGGAGAAGGAGAAAGAGTGTAGGGTGCATTTAGATGATAGGGCTCACGGTGAAGTTTATGTGTGTTTTGAGGGCCCTTTAGGGGCGCATCTTAAAAAGGAAGTTAAGGAAAAGATTGCGAAGGACGAATATATCGAAATATTTTCGTTACTCCCGAGAAATTTAATCTGGATAAGAAGAAGAAGGAGGAGGGTAAGAAGGAGGATGAGGAAAAGCGGCGGTGGCGCTTGATTCCTCAGACGTTTGCTAACTGGCTGCAGGCTTTTGCCATTTTGGCTAGTGTGATTGGAGAAAAGGCGCCCGAGAATTGCTCGGGTTTGTTCTGTTACTTGGATTCTATCAGTGAGGCTCATAGGGTTTACGGTGGTCAGGCGTGGCTCAGGTATGATGAGCAGTTCAGGCAGAGGAAAGCGGTCCAGCCGGCAATTCGATGGGATCAGAAGGATATTGGGCTATGGTTGCGGGTGATGGCACAGTACAAGTTCGGCCATCCCTTTCACGGGGGGCCGGAAGTTCCGGCCAGGGTTTTCAGTCCGGTACCGCAGGGTCCCCTAGTTCCACTGGTCAAGCGGGGGGTCAAAAATTGGGTGTCTGTTGGCAGTTTAACGAAGGTCAGTGTAGATTCGATGTCAACTGCAAGTTTAAACACTTGTGTTCCCATTGTAGCGGCTCCACATATGGGGCGGCAAAATGTTTTAAAAAGGGTAGAGGAAAGTCGGGAAGTGGTAATACCCATGGGGGTGATGCCGGTGAAGTGGGAAAAGATGGTCCCTTATCTAAATAGATATCCAGATAGGGAGAAAGCGGAGTTATTGTTGTTAGGTTTTCAGGAGGGTTTTGTAATCCCGGCTCCTTCGTTTGATGTTCCTTGTGTTAGGAAGAATTTGCTGTCGGCTTTGTTACACGCCGATGTGGTTTCCGAAAAGTTGTGGGAGGAGGTTGTGTTGGGTCGGATGGCGGGCCCGTTTGAGTCACCGCCTTTTGTGGATTTGGTGGTTTCCCCTTTGGGGGTCGTGCCTAAGAAAGAGGAAGGGAAATTTCGTTTGATTCAGCATCTGTCTTATCCCAGAGGTATGTCGGTCAATGACGGGATTGACCCTGGGCTTTGCTCGGTGGTTTACGCGTCGTTTGACACGGCGGTAGAATGGGTTAAAAAATCCGGAAAAGGGGCTCTGCTAGCTAAGACAGATATAGAATCCGCCTTTCGTTTGTTGCCGGTTCATCCAGACAGCGTTCGGCTGTTGGGTTGTTTTTGGGAGGATCGCTTCTTTGTTGATAGGTGTTTGCCCATGGGGTGTTCGCAATCTTGCGCGTTGTTTGAGGCGTTTAGTTCCTTTTTGGAGTGGGTCGTTCGTGATGTTTCGGGTTGTGAGTCTGTTATCCATTATCTGGATGACTTTTTGTGCATCTGCCCGGCTGGGTCTGACCGTTGTAAAACGATTTTGCGAGCAATTGAATTGGTGGCGCATCGCTTCGGAGTTCCGTTGGCTCCGGGTAAAACGGAGGGCCCGAGCACATGTTTGTCTTTCCTTGGCATTGTAATCGATACCTTTCAGTGGGAGTTCAGGTTGCCCATCGACAAAGTGGTGAGTTTGCGCGAGGAGGTGCTGCGGGCTTGTCGTTTGTGGAAGTTGTCATTAAGGGAGTTGCAATCGCTCCTTGGAAAGCTAAATTTCGCTTGTCGAGTTATGCCCATGGGCAGAGTTTTTTCTAGGCGCTTGGCCATGGCTACGGCGGGAGTTCGTGCTCCTCATCATTTTGTGCGGTTGTCAACTGACCATAAAGAGAATTTGACGGTGTGGAGCAGTTCTTTACAGAGCTATAATGGCCGGTCATTGTTACAGGAGGGAGTGGTTGATAACGAGTCGTTGGATTTGTTTACGGACGCAGCCGGGGGGTCAGGCTTCGGTGCGTATTTTCAAGGGCAATGGTGTGCAGCAACGTGGCCGCCATTGTGGATTTCTTCTGGCTTGGTTCGGAATATCGCACTTTGGAAATTTTTCCTATTTTGGTGGCGGTGCATTTGTGGCAGCAGGTTTTTCGGAACAGGCGTGTTCGCTTTTACTGCGATAACATGGGGGTGGTTTGTGCGATAAACAATCTGTCGGCTTCATCGCCCCCTGTCATGCGGGTGTTGAGACAGCTGGTCTTATCGTGTTTGAAATTGAACGCGCGTGTAACTGCGACGCATGTTCCTGGTGTTCATAATTCCATTGCCGACTCTCTCTCCCGTTCACAGTTCGAGCGTTTTCGGTCACTGGCTCCGGATGCGGAGGTCATTGGTTTGGAATGCCCTGCGGAACTTTGGCTTGTGGTGTCCGAGACGCAGAGGCGTTGATCAAGTCGTCGTTGTCCCCCAGAACGTGGGAGGCTTACGAGGCTATTTGGGTGGAGTTGTTGCGGGCTGCCGGATGTGGGCCAAGCGAGCAGGAGCAAGCTGGGGTGTTGTTGTCTTGGTTGAGTCGGGGAGCTGCAGCGGGTTGGTCTCCTGCCAAGGTGTCACGTGTTATGTCAGCTTTGGCATTCGGTTTTAAATTACGTGGTCAAACGGATTTAACTAAGATCTTTCTGGTGAAGCAAGCGGTAAAGGGTTTTCGGCGGCGGCCGTGGCGCATGGATGCCAGACGCCCCATGTCTTTCAGCTTGTTGGAAAGATTGGGCGGGGTTTTGCCTTCGGTCTGTGTGTCGGTTTTTGAATTGCGTTTATTTCGGTTAGCTTTCTCTTTAGCCTTTTTTGGGGCATTTCGGGTTAGTGAGTTGGTTTCACCTAGTAAGAATGTTATGGGAGGTTTGTTGGCTCGTGACGTGCTTTTATTGGCAGGCAGGGTTGAGTTGTGGCTGCGGCGGTCTAAGTCTGATCAGGAAGGTAGGGGTAGCAGGATCGTGTTAGGTTCGGTTCCGGGGTCGGTTATGTGTCCGGTTACCTGTTTGGCAAATTTTGGGGAATTGCGGCCTAGTCATGACCGGTCGTTATTATGCCATATGGATGGTTCCTTGTGTCCCGGTATTAATTTACGGTGATTTTTAGAAAGGCAATTGGGTTGCTGGGTCTGGACGAGGCTTGTTTTGCTCCTCACTAGTGTTGAGCATTCCGATACCGCAAGTATCGGGTATCGGCCGATACTTGCGGGTATCGGAATTCCGATACCGAGATCCGATACTTTTGTGGTATCGGGTATCGGTATCGAAACAACATTAATGTGTAAAAGAAAGAATTAAAATAAAAAATATTGCTATACTCACCTCTCCGACGCAGCCTGGACCTTACCGAGGGAACCGGCAGCGTTCTTTGCTTAAAATGCGCGCGTTTACTGCCTTCCGTGACGTCACGGCTTGTGATTGGTCGCGTGCCGCCCATGTGGCCGCGACGCGACCAATCACAGCAAGCCGTGACGTAATTTTCAGGTCCTGAATGCCTAATTCTAGGCATTCAGGATTTGAAAATTACGTTACGGCTTGTGATTGGTCGCGTCGCGGTCACATGGGCGACGCGACCAATCACAAGCCGTGACGTCACGGGAGGCAGGAAACGCGCGCATTTTAAGCAAAGAACGCTGCCGGTTCCCTCGGTAAGGTCCAGGCTGCGTCGGAGAGGTCAGTATAGCAATATTTTTTATTTTAATTCTTTCTTTTACACATTAATATGGATCCCAGGGCCTGAAGGAGAGTTTCCTCTCCTTCAGACCCTGGGAACCATCAGGGATACCGTCCGATACTTGAGTTCCATTGACTTGTATTGGTATCGGGTATCGGTATCGGATTAGATCCGATACTTTGCCGGTATCGGCCGATACTTTCCGATACCGATACTTTCAAGTATCGGACGGTATCGCTCAACACTACTCCTCACTCTTTCAGGATTGGGGCAGCGATGGAAGCAGCGTTGGGGGGACTGGGGGTTCATGCAATTCAGCGCATTGGAAGGTGGCGTTCTGATGGATATCGGAGCTACGTGCGCCCGTAAATTGAGGTGCGCTTTGGCAGGTGGGGGCTGTATGGCCGCTGGTTCGGTTGTGTGGATTTTGAGTTTCTGCTTTGTGTTCTTTCAGGTTCCCCGCCTTTGTTGGTGTGGATCTTCGGCCATTCGTACGTCCATTGGGGAGCGCAGCGAGCCGACGTGCGGAACGAGGGGAGGCAATTGGGTTTCGATCGCGAGGTGGCGGTATTTCGTTGGTTGGGTTTTCGGGGGTTGGTCTGGCATAGAGTTTTAAAAGAAATGAATAACAGTGTCCAGTTGGACAGGGCTCCGGATATTTTAGTATTGCACGTCGGGTAATGATTTGGGTGCCCGACCCTTTAGGGACTTGATAAAAGACATCAAGCAGGATTGTCTGCATTTGTGGGTCCTGTACCCTGGTTTGACCATTGTTTGGTCAGAAATCGTGCCGCGAAAACGGTGGAGGAACATGAGGTCATTGGACAAGTTGAACAAAGCCCGGATAAAGGTTAATCGGGCGGTGTCCGGTTCTGTGGCCAGGAATGGAGGTGTGGCGGTGCGACATTTTGAGCTGGAAAAAGGAGAAGGGGCCTTTTGGTTGGCTGATGGGGTCCATTTGAACGCGGTAGGAATGGACTTTTGGGCCCTCGCTATTCAGGAGGGCATTGAGCGGGCCATACTTTTTCGGAGTGGTGGGGTCTCAGGCCTTTGAGGGGTTCAAAGGGCCTCTCGTTGTGGCGGCTGGGGGGAGTCCTAGGAGTTGGTAAAAATTGGTTTTGGGGATCCATTTTGGCATATGGCTCCTCTGTTTTGGTGTTGATATCTTTTGAATCTGGTGAATGGTGGTTGGGGAGTTCCGGCCGGGGTGGCCGGATCTCCTGGGATTTTTTACCGTGAACAGTGAACCCTCATTTGGGTTTTTGGTGCTCCCGAGCCAGGGTTTTGAACGGCTGGGAGTAAAGTTGGTGTTATGTACGTTCACGGTATGGTTTGTCAATCACCAGATTCTTGGGGCTCCAAGGACTCCTTCTAGCCTTTAAAATGTTATTGCTTTATTATCAATGTATTTATTGTTATATGTTTAATAAAAAGGCTACTGTGGCCTATATCATTCCAAAGAATTACAGTTGTCGTGTTTTTACTGGGTATAGGAATGATAGCTGGTGGGCCACGGGTAGGAAAAAGATGGGTGGGGGTGTTTTACCGTTAAAGACTACACCGTCGACAATACCAGGGTCAAGAAAAGGCCGGAGCGAGCCGTACCCCTCCCCCTACGGCGTAGGCGGAGGCCTGCATGACAATGGGGGGGAGAGGGGTAGGAAATATGGTAATGAGTGGGGGGAAGGTTCTGGCTCGAGGGTATATGGGAATTTGGGGGAGGGATCTGACACTTCCCGCTCTTAGAGGATCGTGAGCAGTCCCGCCCTCCCGCCCTATTGTTGGTTTAAAAAGGGGGGTTCTTGTAGGTTTTGATCGTTAAATGGCAAGGTTGTTTTGCCTTGTTGGGTCATTGTGGCCGTGGCGGCTGGGGGGGGGGGGGGAGTCCTGGGAGTAGGTAAAAATTGGTTTTGGCGATCCATTTTGGCATATGGCTCCTCTGTTTTGGTGTTGATATCTTTTGAATCTGGTGAATGGTGGTTGGGGAGTTCCGGCAGGGGTGGCCGGATCTCCTGGGATTTTTTACCGTGAACAGTGAACCCTCGTTTGGGTTTTTGGTGCTCCCGAGCCAGGGTTTTGAACGGCTGGGAGTAAAGTTGGTGTTATGTACGTTCACGGTATGGTTTGTCAATCACCAGATTCTTGGGGCTCCAAGGACTCCTTCTAGCCTTTAAAATGTTATTGCTTTATTATCAATGTATTTATTGTTATATGTTTAATAAAAAGGCTACTGTGGCCTATATCATTCCAAAGAATTACAGTTGTCGTGTTTTTACTGGGTATAGGAATGATAGCTGGTGGGCCACGGGTAGGAAAAAGATGGGTGGGGGTGTTTTACCGTTAAAGACTACACCGTCGACAATACCAGGGTCAAGCCATCTTGGTGAAGAAAGTCCAATGGACATGCGCATAGAGTGTCACGCCACCATCTTTCTGAGGAGGTATAGTCATATCTGATCATCAAGATATAGGTATGGCTGCCACATAGCAAACACCACTAGGTAAGTCCCAAAAGTGGCATATTAAAAAACGCCACTACCAGCCCCAAAAGAAACGAAAAAAGAGACATATGGCACAATAAACAGCGGCGAGCAAAGGGAAAGCAGCATATGCTGAAAGGGAGATTTGCTCCAATGTACAAGGGAACCATATTATCAAACACATATTTACGTTTACAAGCAGATTGTATAGTAATTATTAACAGCATATAGAGACATAATATGATCAACACACATATACATACGAAAAAATAGATGCACATCAACAGATATATAAGTGTACATAGTCTCGTGGATATAAATAGAAATAATATCTCTATAGCTGCATGACCCCACATAAGTGCATCTCACTCCCCATACACACAAATATAACACCCAATCCACAATGAACATGTATAGGGGGAATACTGAGCACGTATATCCATGTGTCATGTGCATAACAACAAATCATCATAAATATAGTAAATAATAGCACATGCACTCACAGGTACATGTACACAGACATCCCTCACACATCAAAATATAGTGTTTACAATCCATAATGAATATCCCATTGCACATCGTCCAAAGGTATCCATATCAACTCGTGTATCCTCGTATTATTAACAATGGTCCATACAGCCTACTGTCTTCCCATAATGTTCACCAAAATGATCACCCGCTTTCATATGCCACAGTCAATGATACTGAAAAAGAATTAAAACCCATTAAAATCACATATAATAAAAGACATGCGGAGGAATGCATGAAGAATAAGACAACAGCAGTCAGTGGATTACAGTAATGGGGCGAAGGATATATGCTTGTTGAGACCATGAGGCTGAACAGTTTGAAGACGCCATATCCACTGCGTCTCAAGCCTCCCAAGTCTCTTAGCCAATTGGCCACCCCTGATGTTGATCTTTAGGGCATCTATCCCCCTGACCCTCAAGAGTGCCGCATTACATTCATGGAAATCCCTAAAATGTCTGGGTAGAGTTTTTAGCATGGATCCATTCGTGTGGCCAGAGGCCGCCTGTATCCACAAAACGTGTTCCCTAATGTGGACCTTAAGCTGGCGAGTAGTAAGGCCTACATAAATAAGTCCACACGGGCATGTGGCATAATATACCACATACCGTGTCATACACGTAATATATCGTCTGATAGAAAAAGACCTAGTGCCCTTAGAATTGGAAAAAGAATTACATCTTTCCACGTTGGGGCAGGCGACACAGTGGCCACACGGACTGCATCCAGGCCCAGGTGCAAATCTATCCAAGAAGGTCAGGGGGTGCTGACTCACATGATGACTACGGACCAAATGGTCCCTAAGGTTCCTAGCACGCCTAAATGTCACGGAGGGTCGATCTGGTAGAAATTTCCTAATGGTGGAATCCACCATCAATATAGGCCAAGCCTTCTCCAATATCTGGCGTACCCAGTCCGATTTTGAGCTAAAGGTGGTAATAAACCTTAATTTGCCACTGCTATCACCTCTTGGATGATCGGGCGGCACATATATTAAGTTCTCACGTGGTGTGTGTTTATGTGTTTAGCCCTCAGGAACCCTGTTCCTTTTTTGTACGTGCTGAGGGTGGCACGGGGACTATTCCTATCTGCTGTTTTTTAGCCTGTTATGATTAATAAAGACTATTTGTATTTTGCACATATTTGGACTTATGACCACATTGGAAGATAATTGTCTGAACCCATCAATTTTGGCAACTATCAGATGTGTATGGGTAACACGAAACGTTCGCCAACAGATGATAAAGGATGATCAGGCTCTTTATATTTCAATGGATAATCCCTTTGTTTTCAGCTGTTTCCAGAGGTTTCTGGCATTGGCCTTCTCTCCTTTCCCTGTTGAACACAAGAGAATGCTCAGTGCTCATACATAAGAGTTAATGGCCTACGGAATGAACAATCAGCCAGCAGCTATCTCATATGATTAGACAGCATCAGGAACATGGCTTTCCATGAGTTTCTAGGCGGCTTAGGTGTCAATACTTCTGGTAGCCTAGGAGGTCTCCATTTTTGTCCAGGAGCCTCCCAAACGTTCTAGATTTGGCAAAGATGCTATTGATGTATGGTCGTCAACATGTGCAGGAACCATTCACTATGTTTAGTAATCCTTTTAGAATGACCACATTTATTTTCTGAGCATCAAATTCCATGAGCACAAGTATTTCTCTACCCAATCCTCCTTGGCATGAAGTAAGTCACAGCATACACAGCTTCTTGGAGCAAGCATTTCCCAGGGCTGAAGATACTCTGAGCTAAGACTGCCTCAGCAATTCTTCGATCTCGCTATGTGAGACGGGGCCTTTACACTTAGCCCTAATCAGCAAGTGTTACCTATTTCCACTGTCAACCTCCTATTTGCATTTTGGTTGCTGATGCTACAGCTTTGTTATTGGGCACCACACTGGCAGCTTGACCCTGGAGATCCAAAAGCCCCCAGCATAGCATCTCCTCAGATACAACGTAACCTGCTCTCGCCTCCAGCCCAGCCATGGACAAAGAGGTCCAGCCCAGGTCACAAAGAACATAGTTCACAAGGAATGGACCAACAACACTGAATTTTGTGCGGAACCACATTCTGATGCTTGGTCATCCTGGGCTGGGTCATAGTTACCAACATTTGCAATAATTTTTTAGAAATAATGCTGCCAAATTTTGGGAAGTTACAGACAGGATGAGTGCTATGTTATATAAACGCTGGTTTGGGGGGCAATCCTGTGTCAATATCATCTTCAATTTTGTTAAGTATGGGATACTGACAACTGCAGTCAGCTAACATGACAAGATATGGTGAAAACTACAGCCCATCAGTCCTTGCAACCTCAGACCTTGAGGTGAGGAGTCAATGAAGGCACAAAATGTGAAAATACATTACTTGCAGGGTATACAGTATATACAAAGCATATAATAAAACAATACAATCAAATCGTCTCCGAAGCTGATAAACGTCTTATTCTGGAAATGTAACGCCTGTCCCCCTAATGGACAAGTACACTCTCCAATGATGCAAAAAGCAGAAAAGTAGGAAGAGATGTATGGGGCCATGAGGTTTAGTTTCATGCATTATATGCAAAGTTCTAGTCGGAGAAATCTGCTCACCGCTCTACAGGAAGGGTGGAGGCGGCTCTGAAAAGTCTTGAGTAACATTTTTCACTTTTTAGCCACCTGGCAAAGTATGACACTTAAGCACAATGCTCTACATGTGTGTTGCATACTAGAATAAAGGTGCCTATACACATTAGTTTAATCCTGGTGATCCCATCATTTCTAGGATGATCAGGTGGGCATCTCTGATGGTAGATGGCAGAAGAGGAATCAGGTATGTTGGATTTATTTCTGAGGTATAGGCAGGGGTGAACCTAGCCACACTGCTGCCTGAGGCGAACTTCAAAACGGCGCCCCCCCAAACACATATACAGTACAGCCCCCTTATAGGGCTCCCATCTTATTTACAGTCCCCCCATACATTACATGAGTGATAACTATTGTACATTCTACAATAGGTCATAAATCAGACAGTATAGTCCTCCATACAGTATTCTGGGCACCACAGTGCTCCTTACAGAATAATGAGCCCCATAAATTGCTCCATACAGTATTGTGGGCACCGCACAGTGCCCCATGCTGAATAACATACCACATATATTGCTCCATACAGTATAATGAGCCCCATATATTGCCCCATACAGTATAATGAGCCCCTCATGATGCTCCATACTGTATAATGGCCACACAGTGCTCCATACTGTATAATGGCCACACATGATGCTCCATACTGTATAATGGTCACACATGATGCTCCATACTGTATAATGGCCACACAGTGCTCCATACTGTATAATGGCCACACATGATGCTCCATACTGTATAATGGCCACATGATGCTCCATACTGTATAATTTTCCACACAGTGCTCCATACTGTATAATGGTCACACATGATGCTCCATACTGTATAATGGCCACACATGATGCTCCATACTGTATAATGGGCGCACATAATGCTCCATACTGTATAATGGGCCCACATGATGCTCCATACTGTATAATGGCCACACATGATGCTCCATACTGTATAATGGCCACACATAGTTACTCCTACACACGCGGCTGTGCTCCGTACACCTTGCACACACGGCTCCACTCCGTACTCACGCGGCTCCGCTCCATACACCTCGCACACAACCGGCTCCGCTCCATATACCTCGCACACACCCGGCTCTGCTCTGTACACCTCATACACACGCGGCTCTGCTACATACACCTCATACACACGCGGCTCCGCTCCATATACCTCATACACAGATGGCTCCGCTCCGTACACCTCATACACACACTTACCATGGCAACCAGCACAGCAGAGTCCTGCAATCCATGGAGGCCCTTATCATGTGACCCCCTGACTCCTCCCCTCCTGTGACCTCATCACAGGTCCTGTTTGCACAGAGCAGCCAATATGTGGTGTGCTGCTCTGCGGGTGCAGGGATGACCGGCTGATATTGCACACCGTGGGTTGTGAGCAGGGGTGCACGGACCGCACTAGTGACAGCAAATGTCAGGGATTATGGAGAATTGGCACCAGGTGTTCTGACCACCACTCTGCCGCCCCCTGTCTTTCAGTGACGCCTGCCGCCGAAGCAAAGGGCTCAACTTGAACCATGATAGCGGCGCCCCTGGGTATAGGGCTTAACGAAAGAACAAAGAGGGAACATCTGAGGGCCTTTATTAGTCGCTCATATGTCAAGGCAACTCATTGAAACTTCACAATCATGTTCCAGGAGTGCCGAGGGGCCAATATTGACTGCAGCATCTACATAAGGGATGAAATTGATCAGGGGAAGGAGTTCTAACATACTAAGGCCGGGGTCACACTTGCGCGAGTCTCTCGCATCAAATATTAGGCCCCGCCTCTGACCACACCAATTTCACAACTAGTCACACCCATATCCATGCCCCAACCACACCCATTTAACACTACTGATCACACTGTTTCATAAACAATAATTATAAGCAAAAAAATATGGCCACACAGTGCTCCATACTGTATAATGGCTACACATGATGCTCAATACTGTATAATTGCCACACAGTGCTCCATAATGTATAATGGCCCCACATGATGCTCAATACTGTATAATAGCCACACATGATGCTCCATACTGTATAATGGCCCTACATGATGCTGCGTACAGCATAATGGCCCCACATGATGCTCAATAGTGTATAATGGACACACAGTGCTCCAAACTGTATAATGGACCCACATGATGCTGCGCACAGAATAATGGCCCCACGTGATGCTCCATACATTATAATTGGCCCACATGATGTTGCATACTGTATAATGGCCCAAAATGATGCTCCATACAGTATAATGGGCCCACATGATGCTCCATACTGTATAATGGACAAACATGATGCTTAATACTGTATAATGGACACACAGTGCTCCATACTGTATAATGGCCCCACATGATGCTGCGCACAGAATAATGGCCCCACGTGATGCTCCATATAGTATAATGGCTCCACATGATGCTCAATACTGTATAATGGCCACACAGTGCTCCATACAGTATAATGGCCCCACATGATGCTCCATACTGTATAATGGACACACATGATGCTCAATACTGTATAATGCCACACAGTGCTCCATACTGTATGATAGTCCCACATGATGCTGCATACAGTATAATGGCCCCACATGATGCTGTGTACAGTATAATGGGCCCACATGATCCCCGATACAGTAAAATGGCCCCACATGATGATCAATACTGTATAATGGCCACACATGATGCTCCCTACTGTATACTGGCCACATGATGCTCCATACTGTATAATGGCCACACAGTGCTCCATACTGTATAATGGTCACACATGATGCTCCCTACTGTATAATGGCCACACAGTGCTCCATACTGTATAATGGCCAAACATGATGCTGCGTACAGTATAATGGCCCCACAAGATGCTGTGTACAGTATAATGGCCCCACGTGATGCTTAATACTGTATAATGGCCACACAGAGCTACATACAGTATAATGGCCCCACATGATGCTCAATACTATATAATGGCCCCACATGATGCTCAATACTGTATAATAATGTACCCACATGATGCTGCGTACAGTATAATGGCCCCACATGATGCTCACTACTGTATAATGGGCACACAGTGCTCCATACTGTATAATGGCCCCACATGATGCTGCACACACTATAATGGCCCCACGTGATGCTCCATACAGTATAATGGGCCCACATGATGCTCCATACAGTATAATGGCTCCACATGATGCTCAATATTGTATAATGGCCACACAGTGCTCCATACAGTATAATGGCCCCACATGATGCTCCATACTGTATAATGGACACACATGATGCTCAATACTGTATAATGGCCACACAGCGCTCCATACTATATAATGGCCCCACATGATGCTGGGTACAGTATAAGGCTGCCGTCACACTAGCAGTATTTGGTCAGTATTTTACATCAGTATTTGTAAGCCAAAACCAGGAGTGGGTGATAAATGCAGAAGTGGTGCATATGTTTCTGTTATACTTTTCCTCTATTTGTTCCACTCCTGGTTTTGGCTCACAAATACTGATGTAAAATACTGACCAAATACTGCTAGTGTGACGGCAGCCTAATGGCCCCAGATGATGCTGCGTACAGTATAATGGCCACACATACAGGTCCTTCTCAAAAAATTAGCATATAGTGTTAAATTTCATTATTTACCATAATGTAATGATTACAATTAAACTTTCATATATTATAGATTCATTATCCACCAACTGAAATTTGTCAGGTCTTTTATTGTTTTAATACTGATGATTTTGGCATACAACTCCTGATAACCGAAAAAACCTGTCTCAATAAATTAGCATATCAAGAAAAGGTTCTCTAAACGACCTATTACCCTAATCTTCTGAATCAACTAATTAACTCTAAACACATGCAAAAGATACCTGAGGCTTTTAAAAACTCCCTGCCTGGTTCATTACTCAAAACCCCCATCATGGGTAAGACTAGCGACCTGACAGATGTCAAGAAGGCCATCATTGACACCCTCAAGCAAGAGGGTAAGACCCAGAAAGAAATTTCTCAACAAATAGGCTGTTCCCAGAGTGCTGTATCAAGGCACCTCAATGGTAAGTCTGTTGGAAGGAAAAAATGTGGCAGAAAACGCTGTACAACGAGAAGAGGTGACCGGACCCTGAGGAAGATTGTGGAGAAGGACCGATTCCAGACCTTGGGGAACCTGAGGAAGCAGTGGATTGAGTCTGGTGTGGAAACATCCAGAGCCACCGTGCACAGGCGTGTGCAGGAAATGGGCTACAGGTGCCGCATTTCCCAGGTAAAGCCACTTTTGAACCATAAACAGCGGCAGAAGCGCCTGCCCTGGGCTACAGAGAAGCAGCACTGGACTGTTGCTAAGTGGTCCCAAGTACTTTTTTCTGATGAAAGCAAATTTTGCATGTCATTCGGAAATCAAGGTGCCAGAGTCTGGAGGAAGACTGGGGAGAAGGAAATGCCAAAATGCCTGAAGTCCAGTGTCAAGTACCCACAGTCAGTGATGGTGTGGGGTGCCATGTCAGCTGCTGGTGTTGGTCCACTGTGTTTCATCAAGGGCAGGGTCAATGCAGCTAGCTATCAGGAGATTTTGGAGCACTTCATGCTTCCATCGGCTGAAATGCTTTATGGAGATGAAGATTTCATTTTTCAGCACGACCTGGCACCTGCTCACAGTGCCAAAACCACTGGTAAATGGTTTACTGACCATGGTATTACTGTGCTCAATTGGCCTGCCAACTCTCCTGACCTGAACCCCATAGAGAATCTGTGGGATATTGTGAAGAGAAAGTTGAGAGACGCAAGACCCAACACTCTGGATGAGCTTAAGGCCGCTATTGAAGCATCCTGGGCCTCCATAACATCTCAGCAGTGTCACAGGCTGATTGCCTCCATGCCACGCCGCATTGAAGCAGTCATTTCTGCCAAAGGATTCCCGACCAAGTATTGAGTGCATAACTGAACATTATTATTTGATGTTTTTTTTGTTTGTTATTAAAAAACACTTTTATTTGATTGGACGGGTGAAATATGCTAATTTATTGAGACAGGTTTTTTGGGTTATCAGGAGTTGTATGCCAAAATCATCAGTATTAAAACAATAAAAGACCTGACAAATTTCAGTTGGTGGATAATGAATCTATAATATATGAAAGTTTAATTGTAATCATTACATTATGGTAAATAATGAAATTTAACACTATATGCTAATTTTTTGAGAAGGACCTGTAGTTACCCCACCCCCATCAGTGCCTTCTCCCCAACCCCCATCATTGCCTTCTCCATCACCACACACACACCTACACACAGACTCCTCTCTCACTGTGCTCCCTTGCAGCAGCCGGCAGCTTCCTCTCCCACGGCACTGAATGATGTCATCCAGCCGCACCACCCCACTGACTGCTCACGTCACTGCAGCTCTGGTACGCCACTAATAAAGACCTCTCCGTGTCTCCTGTGCCAGTCAGTGTCAGAGCGAGGAGCAATATCTGCTCCAATCCGACACAGCTAGCGATCGCACTAGCAGCTTAAAGCGGTGGTACATTTGGTCTGAGGCCATGTGGGAAAACGAGGATCCTGGCCTGGACAGCGGGCAGAGTCTCAAAATCGGGACTGTCCCTCTGGGTCCGGGATGGTTGGGAGTTATGCACACGTGACTCCGCTTTGTACACACACGGCTCCGCTCCGTACACCTCGTACACATGTGCCTCTGCTCTGTAGACCTCTTAGACACTCGACTTCGTGCCGTACACCTCATACACATTCGGCTCCGCTCTGTACACCTCGTTCACACGCAGCTCCGCTCCATACACCTCGTACACACGCAGCTCCGCTTCATACACCTCGTACACACGCGGCTCCACTCCATGCACCTCGTAGACACGCGGCTCCGCTCCATACACCTTGTACACACGGCTCCACTCCGTACACCTCATACACACATGGCTCCTCTCTGTACACCTCGCACACACGCGGATCTGCTCTGTACACCTCGTACACACACGGCTCCTCTCTGTACACCTCATACACACGTGGCTCCTCTGTGTACACCTCGTAAAGACGTGGCTGTGCTCCGTACACCTCATACACACACAGCTCCGCTCCGTACACCTGGTACACACCCGACTCTGCTACATCCACACTATAAACCCCCCCTGACCCCACACATAAACTTACCCTCATCCAGCACAGCAGAGTCCTGCATACACGGAGGCCCCTGATCATGTGACCCCTGACTCCTGCCCTCCTGTGACCTGTGACCAACTTGGCGTCACAAACAGGAATCATGCCCCGGCATCGCCAGGTACTGTGTGCCATAGACTGTGTTGAATTTGTATGTGAGCCGCCATTGCCACGCCCCGTGGATCGTGAGAAGGAGGTGTACCTTCGTGGGTGGAGCCTGGAGAAAAGAGCGCGAAAAGGAAGTGAGCGCCGTGCAGAGAGATCCGCAAGTGAAGAAGCCGGAAGCCCCTGGAAGGAGACCCAGGAGGAACACCGTACCAAGCGCAGGCGGAACCGCTGCAGACTCCAGTGACGGGACGTCAGGCCTACTTGAGGTTAGCACGGGGGAAGGGATCTAGTGGCGGTCATAGCCGCAGCCCCATGATGCCACCAGGCCCCGCAGCGGATGCAGCCGCAGGCCCCATGATACCACCAGGCCCCGCGGTGGCCGCTGCTCCTGTAAACCAGCCGGACCCAGACGCAGCTACAGCTTCCATAATGCTGTTATCCATGCCCTATATACCAGGAGCGGCCTGGCTACCACAATATTCAGGGGAGTCCCACACGCTGAGTGTCTTTAAAGAAAGGCTCTGCAGCCTATTTGATGTGTACGCCCTGACGGAACATCATAAGGTCAGACTCAGCATTCTAACTGGTCAACTAATTGGCACAGCACAAAGGGAGGTAAAATCCTGGCTGGACATTGAAAAAGGAACTGTGGAGCAGATATTAGCCAAATTGAAAAATACTTTTGACACCCGCACTGCTGCAGAAATTGAGATGAGGTTTTCCAAGTGCAAACAAAGAGCAAAGGATAGCATACGGAACTATGCCTTTAATCTCCAGGAAGCACTGTGGGCCATTAAGCAGGTTGACCCGAACAGCATGCAGTATGAGGACAAGCTATTAAAGGAACAATTTACTCCTGTCCAGCATCCACAGGACACAGCTGCGCATCCTGGCCTTGCAAAATCCTGCCCTGGATTTTGCACACTTCAAAGACAGGGCCATTCGATGCATCCCATACCCCCTGCTATGCAGGCAGAGATTGCTCTGATGACCCTGTATGGTGACATAGCTCCCAACCGTCCCTCATTGTGCGGGATTGTCCCGGTTTTCAGCCTCTGCCCCGCACTCCCGCATGGGACGCTCTAATCCCGCGGCGCAGACAGCAGGACCGACACGCCCCCTTGTATAGTTAAGCCATGCCCCCCGGGCCCTTACCCTTTTGTATGGCTGCCTGCTTTCTGAGCACAGGACCTGTGATGAGGTCACAGGAGGGGAGGAGTCAGGGGTCACATGATCGGCAGATCGGGACCTCCATGGATTGCAGGACTTGCTGCCACCTTGCCACATGGTCTTGCAGGAGGTAAGTAATGCTTTGTATGGGGTCAGGAGGTGTACAGTGTGGATGTAGCAGAGCCGTGTGTGTACGAGGTGTGCGGAGCGGAGCCGTGTGTGTACGAGGTGTGCGGAGCGGAGCCGTGTGTGTACGAGGTGTGCGGAGCGGAGCCGTGTGTGTACGAGGTGTGCGGAGCAGAGCCGTGTGTGCGAGGTGTGCGGAGCGGAGCCGTGTGTGTGCAAGGTGTGTGGAGCGGAGCCGTGTGTGTACGAGGTGTACGGAGCCGTGTGCAAAGTGTACGGAGCGCAGCCCTTTGTGTAGGAGTAGCTATGTGTGGCCATTATATGGTACGAAGTATCATGTGCGGCCAATATACAGTATGGAGCATCATGTGCGGCCATTATACAGTATGGAGCATCATGTGCGGCCATTATACGGTATGGAGCATCATGTGCAGCCAGTATACAGTATGGAGCATCATGTGCAGCCAGTATACAGTATGGAGCATCATGTGCGGTCATTATATGGTATGGAGCATCATGTGCAGCCAATATACAGTATGGAGCATCATGTGCGGTCATTATACAGTATGCAGCATCATGTGCGGTCATTATACAGTATGGAGCATCATGTGCGGTCATTATAAAGTATGGGGCATCATGTGCAGTCATTATACAGTATGGAGCGTCATGTGTTGTCATCATACAGTATGGAGCATCATGTGCAGTCATTATACAGTATGGAGCATCATGTGTGGTCATTATACAGTATGGAGCATCATGTGAGGTCATTATACAGTATGCAGCATCAAGTGCGGTCATTATACAGTATGGAGCATCATGTGCAGTCATTATACAGTATGGAGCATCATGTGCAGTCATTATACAGTATGGAGCATCATGTGTGGTCATTATACAGTATGGAGCATCATGTGTTGTCATCATACAGTATGGAGCATCATGTGCAGCCAGTATACGGTATGGAGCATCATGTGCGGTCATTATACAGTATGGAGCATCATGTGCGGTCATTATACAGTATGGAGCATCATGTGTTGTCATCATACAGTATGGAGCATCATGTGCAGTCATTATACAGTATGGAGCATCATGTGTGGTCATTATACAGTATGGAGCATCATGTGCGGTCATTATACAGTATGGAGCACTGTGTGGCCATAGTTTTTTTGTTTATAATTATTGTATATGAAACAGTGTGATCAGCAGTGCTGAATGGGTGTGGTTGGGACGTGGATATAGGTGTGGCTAATTATGAATGGGTGTGGCCAGAGGCGTGGCCTAAAATTTGCCGCGGCACGCCGCAAACTTTGTCCCTCTTTCCCATCTTCAAAAGTTGGGAGGTATGTGGTGAGGCTAGATGTTCTGTGATATTTCGCCTCCTCATGAATGGGACATGCTGACCAAGGTGTTACAGATTCTGGAAGAGATGAATGGGGATCCCACCAATGTTGGAGAATTGCGGAAGCGCTTGTTCAGCCGTGTCCAAAGGGAGGGGGAGTCGGTGAAGCAATTAAAGGGAACCTGTCACCCCCAAAATCGAAGATGAGCTAAGCCCACCAGCATCAGAGGCTTATCTACAGCATTCTGGAATGCTGTAGATAAGCCCCCGATGTATCCTGAAAGATGAGAAAAAGAGGTTAGATTATACTCACCTGGGGGTTGGTCTGGTCTGATGGACGTCGCGGTCCGATCCAGGGCCTCACATCTTCTTACGATGACGTCCTCTTCTTGTATTCACGCTGCGGCTCCGGCGCAGGCGTACTTTGTCTGTCCTGTTGAGGGCAGAGCAAAGTACTGCAGTGCACAGGCGCCGGGAAAGGTCAGAGAGGCCCACGCCTGCGCACTGCAGTACTTTGCTCTGTCCTCAACAGGGCAGACAAAGTACGCCTGCGCCGAAGCCGCAGCGTGAAGACCAAAAGAGGACGTCATCCTATGAAGATAGGAGGCCCAGGACCGCAACGTCCATCGGACCGGACCGCCCCCCCCAGGTGAGTATAATCTAACCTCTTTTTCTCATCTTTCAGGATAAATCGGGGGCTTATCTACAGCATTACAGAATGCTGTAGATAAGCCCCTGGTGCTGGTGGGCTTAGCTCATCTTCGATTTTGGGGGTGACAGGTTCCCTTTAATGCGCTACAGGAGATACACGTGCATATCGCCCAGGGGGATGATGTGGGGGTAATAGGAGTGGGGCTCCCAGACGTAATGCACAGTTCTGGTCTCCGGTGTATAAGAAAGACATAGCTGAACTAGAGTTGGTGCAGAGAAGAGCGACCAAGGTTATTAGAGGACTGGGGGGTCTGCAATACCAAGATAGGTTATTACACTTGGGGCTATTTAGTTTGGAAAAACGAAGACTAAGGTGTGATCTTATTTTAATGTATAAATATATGAGGGGACAGTACAAAGACCTTTCTGATGATCTTTTTAATCATCCTCTACGTCTGGAGGAAAGAAGGTTTAGGCATAATAACAGGCGCGGGTTCTTTACTGTAAGAGCAGTGAGACTATGGAACTCTCTGCCGTATGATGTTGTAATGAGTGATTCATTACTTAAATTTAAGAGGGGACTGGATGCCTTTCTGGAAAAGTATAATGTTACAGGGTATATATACTAGATTCCTTGATAGGGCGTTGATCCAGGGAACTAGTCTGATTGCCGTATGTGGAGTTGGGAAGGAATTTTTTCCCCCAAAGTGGAGCTTACTATTTGCCACATTGGTTTTTTTTTGCCTTCCTCTGGATCAACATGTTAGGGCATG
Source organism: Ranitomeya variabilis (assembly GCF_051348905.1). Classification (NCBI taxonomy): domain Eukaryota; kingdom Metazoa; phylum Chordata; class Amphibia; order Anura; family Dendrobatidae; genus Ranitomeya; species Ranitomeya variabilis. Next base: position 593,955,933 of record NC_135232.1, on the reverse strand, counting down.
TTAGGTTAGGCTATGGGTTGAACTAGATGGACTTAAAGTCTTCCTTCAACCTTAATAACTATGTTACTATGTAATATTGAGGGACCGGTTTGTGGCAGGCCTCAGAGACATGTCACGTAAGCAAGCTTTGCAGGAGTGCCTGCATGCTAGGCTGCGTATGACCTCGCCCGCAGCAGAACCAGAGTGGGCCCGAGAGATCCGGAAGCAAATACAGGACATGTGAGAGGAGTGGTCCAGCTTCAGAGGGGTCCCCACTGCACCTCCAAAGGTGCCTAGATACAGGAGTGACTCGCTTGCTAGTTGAACAGCAACAAGGAATGGGACAACTTCGCACAGAGAGGAATCTGACTTATTTCAAGTGCGGGGACACCGGACACTATGCCCGAGGATGCGCAAGATGGAGGGCGGCCCATAGCTCGGAAACCATTAAACTAATGGGCTGCGTGGCTGGGTGACGCCGCCCGGAGCCTGAGAGGCCAAGGAGGAGAGAAGGCAGTCTCGAAAGTTTACTTTCTATGAGTCCCCTCGTATGGGCTGAGATGAATGGACGAGCCATTCGCTGTCTAGGCGATACCGGATTGCAGGTAATTACCATGCCGGAAATGTATTTCAGACGATATTTTCCTGAGGTAACAAGGCTAGAACGGGGCCCAGTAATCAAGCTGACTGCAGCCAATCAGTTGCTCATCCAGGTGGTCGCAAGGGTGGTCTGGATGCCGGTGTGCAGGAAAGATGTAGGCCGGAAAGGAGTTGTGTTAGTCGCCAGAGACACTGGCAACAGTCCTGCGGTGACTCTGGGGAAGAATGTGCTGAAGGAATTTGGAACCCTCTTGATCAGTGAGCCACAAGATGCTTTTCTGGACTGCTGGAGTTCATGCACCCCCCAAAGGAAGGTGTTTCAACAGTTGATATGGGTTGCCCAGGCCCAGGAAATGTCAAGCGAATGGAAAGTTCTAGTAAAGGTGATAGTCACTGCAGCTGCTAAACTTCTTCTACCGCCTGGTCAGACTCTGCTCACATTGCCAGTACGCCTCTCAAAGGGGTAGTAGTGCAAATTGAGCCAACCGTAATGGATCAGATACCCTCGAGGCTCCTCGTCGCTCGGACATTAGCCACAGTCCATGATGGTAATGTGGTAGTGTGATGCGTCAATCTGGGGGAAGAAGATCCCACTCTCTCGCCTAAGAATGAAGTGGCTCAGGTGCTGGGAATGACAGAAGAGCTGATACAACTGGAGGCCGTACAATTGGCAGCCATGCAAGGGGACCCCTGGACCCTAGCGGTCACAATAACACCGGAACATCTGCCTGGAGGCCTGAAGGAGGGCTGTCGAATTCTGGAACAGATGTGGGTTGAACTAACGGGACTCTCCCCGCAACAGGTGCAACAGGTGGAAGCTGTACTGGAGCGCTACCAGGAGGTCTTTGCTCCTCATGAAGATGACTTTGGGTGCACCACAGCCATAGGCCATGAAATCCCTACAGGAAGTGCTGCCCCAGTCTGGGAGAGATATCAACAGATACTGCATCAGATGTACAAAGAGGTAAAGGAGATGCTTGCTCACATGCTGCAGAGTGGAGTCATAAGGGTATGTGCACACGTTGCGGATTTCTTGCAGAAAATTCCTGAAGAAAACCTGAAATTTTCTGCAAGAAATCCGCATTTTTTTTTTTGCGTTTTTTTTCCGTTTTTTTCGCGTTTTTTTAGCATTCTGCAAGCGTAATTAGCTTGCAGAATGCTAAAGTTTTCCAAGCGATCTGTAGCATCGCTTGGAAAACTGACTGACAGGTTGGTCACACTTGTCAAACATAGCGTTTGACAAGTGTGACCAACTTTTTACTATAGATGCAGCTTATGCAGCATCTATAGTAAAAGATAGAATGTTAAAAATAATAAAAAAAATAAAAAAATGCTTATACTCACCCAGACATCTCATAAGCGGCGTCCGTTCCTCTTTCTCTAGCTGGCGTGTGCGCACAGGACCTTCCGTGACGTCACGGTCCGGTCACGTGAGCGGTCACATGACCGCTCACGACCAATCACAGGACAGTGACGTCATTCGGCGAGGTCCTTCAGCGCACACCAGCTACAGGAACCAGCCAGCGTGCAGCACAGAGGCGGGAACACAGCGCCGGACATCGAGGGTGAGTATAGGACTGTTTTTTATTTTATTTCTTATTTTTTTACCAATTATATGGTGCCCAGTGCGTGGAGGAGAGTCTCCTCTCCTCCACCCTGGGTACCAACCGCACATAATCTGCTTACTTCCCGCATCGTGGGCACAGCCCCGTGCGGGAAGTAAGCAGATCAATGGACCCCTAGGTGTGCGGAATCCCCGCAATTCCGCATTTTTAATGAACATGTTGCTTTTTTTTCCGCTATGCGATTTTTTCGCGGAAAAAATCGCAACATTTGCACAAAAAATGCGGAATACCTTGTAAATAATAGGAGGCATATGTTAGCGTTTTTTTCGCGTTTTTATCACGTTTTTATAGCGAAAAAAACGCGAAAAAAACGCTAACAATCCTGAACGTGTGCACATGGCCTATGGGAGAGTCAGAGCACGTGGGTTGCTCCCATTGTTTTAGTCTGGAAAAAGGAAGGAACACTACGCTTTTGGGTCGATTATTGACAACTGAATGCCTGTACGGTGTGGGACTACTATCCATTACCCCGAATAGAGGAGTCGTTATCTGCCTTGGGGAAGGCAAAATATTTCTCGTACCTGGATCTGGCCAGCAGATACTGGCAGGTGCCCATGGCTGAACACGATCGGCCGAAGACAGTGTTCATACTACCCATGGGATTGTTTGAATTTAATCGGATGCCCTTCAGTCTGACTAGCGCCCCTGGGACATTTCAGCGATTGATGGAAAGATGCTTGGGGGATCTGAACTTCGAAGTAACACTTATCTACCTGGACGATATCATTGTCTATGCAGCCACCTTTGAAGAGCACCTCCGGCGGCTGGAGCAAGTATTCAGTCGACTACAGAAGCAAGGCCTGAAAGTGAAGCCCCAAAAATGTCACCTTTTTCATAAGCAAATCGAGTACCTGGGGCACATTGTATCCACTGAAGGAGTAAGACCTGGACATCAGAAGATAGCGGCAGTACAGGACTGGCCCACCCCGAAGACAGTGAAAGACATTTGGGCCTTTCTAGGGCTTACTGGGTACTACTGAAGGTTTGTGGAGAATTTCACCTGCATCACTAATCCGCTGCTGGAACTACTAAAGGGAGTGCTGTCGGGTTCAAAGAATCAGACTATCCAATGGGGAGGTAGCCAGGAAAAAGCTTTCCTAGCCTTGAAGATGGCCTTGACTGAGGTCCCAATACTCGCCTATGCGGACTTCTCACAGCCCTTCATTCTTCACACCGATGGAAATCTACATGGTCTGAGGGCCATGCTATCGCAAATGCAGGAAGGGAAGGAACGAGTGATTGCCTATGCGAGCTGGTCTCTCCACCACTCAGAACGGAACCCGGACAATTACAGCTCCTTCAAGCTGGAATTGCTGGCGTTAGTGTGGGCAATGACCGAAAAGTTGTCGGGGTCCGAAGTCTTGGTGCGTGCAGCGCCCCAGAGACCTGGTTGTTGCAGTAACATCGCTCTGCCGCTAAGGGGGCTGATGGTACGTCTGATGGCACTGAAGGAGTCCACCTGACCAGGTATCACAGACACCCAATACACTTCATAGTCTGGCCTCCAGGGGGAGCTAAGGGCGCTATGTATTAGGCCACTCCTCACAATCTGGTAAAACTGGGGGTTAGATAGAAAGTTAGGGAGAAGCTGACTGGGTTGGAACCAAGCAACATCCTGTGGCAGAGGATCCTCCCCCACTATCTAGGTCAGAACCTTCCAGATTTTAATGTGTGGTTTAATATGTTTTTAATTTCATTTTTTTGCGTTGTTTAATTTATAGAGTACTTACCTGTGTTCATAATAAATTAATGGAGAATGAGCGAACAGCTGATGGATACATCTGTGGTCCAGAAGGAACATCTCAAGTCATGCAACGATATTTAAAACACTAAGAAAAGGAGGGGAGACAAAAGGAGAGGAGAGAAAAAGAGATAAAAAGAAAAAAGAGATCAATACTGTGGTAAAGGATTACTACTAACGAAATGGCAATTTTGAATTAATCCTCCTGAGTATATCGTGTATGGAACCTTTTAGTGGACTGTGAAAATTGAGAGATGAATATATATATGAAATATTGTATGCTCTAGTGGCCCCCATATAATTAATTCTTAGGGGTATGTTATGTCAGCAGCTTTTGGTAATTAATTGTTCATCAACTGATCCCTTTTTCCATTATTGTTATTGTTTTTGTTTTGGTGTACTTCTGTATTTTGCCATTTTTATGTATTTGCTATTGGGTACGTTTAGATATAGTCTTGTGATAAATTGATGTAAAAAGGTCCATATTATTAATATTTATGCACAGTACACTTTAATTGTACACATTGCACATTATTAGAATAGGCGATATATGCCTCCAAAAGAAGTTTACATGCACTGAGCACTTTAATTAATTATTTTTTTTATATTTAATATGAACACTCTATTGTAATTAATTGCGGCACATTTTGTTACCAATGGCGCACCTGACGTCCCAGGTAGTCATTCTTCTGGCCCCTATGCGGCTGTTCGTCCTGTATGAGCGTGGTGCGAGGCCTGGCGCCGGCCCGCCCACGTGATTCCGGGATGACGTCCGCTCTGGGTCCTGTTGATATGACGACGGGACGCGGTGCGCACGCGCACGCGCACTACACGCGGTCACTGATAGGCTGCTGCCTGGTTGATATGACGACGGGACGCGGTGCGAGTGCGCACGCGCATTAACCACGATCATTGATAGGCTGCCGCCTGGTCTTGTAACCGGAACGGCGCACTATTTAAACTCAAGTAAATTATCACTTAAGCCACGCCCCCTGAGGAAGCGGCACATGTTGCACGCGAAACGCAGCGTTGGGGACTCTGACACAGGCTGGAAACAGGACGCCTCATCCCACCATGGGTAAATGATATTACTTTTTGAATAGATAAATGAGGAACTAAGTTATTTGCAGTACACTATGTGGATAATGGGCTTTTTCCAATTGGCACTTTGTTTCATTAACCATTCATTGTGAATGGTGTCAATATGGTAATATAAGGGGGAATGAATCAGTTTTGGTATCAATACATGAATTCTGTGGGATCAAATCAGTATACAATGTATGAAATCTGATGGTCCCCCATTAGTTTGCCCTAGCAATTGCAGCTTGACCTAATCTACCCTGTGTCATAAACTTGCACTTTAGTGTGATTCACAAGAATTTACATATATGACCTTTGTATTTATTGGTATTTATGTTTTAAGTTTGATGGCATGAAATAAATAAAAATAGCTATTTAATCTAAATTTGATGGTTTGGTATATTATTCCACTCATTGTTCTCCGGATAAATGATAGTTATATGAGTTGTTATACCTACATGGGTCAGTGATTGCTTCTGGTGTTGTATAGAGTAATCTGTTCATTCTGTGTTCTTTTCACAGCATTTAAAACCAGTATAAATATGGACTTCAGAGCCCGTGAACAGACGTGGCTGACACAATTGAATGATGTATTTTGTGATGATCCTAAAGTGTCTCTGGTAGGAAATGACAGAGATAGACAAGAGCTTTTTAAGAAATTAAAGGACATTCTCAACAAGAGGATGCGAACCTGGTGGAATAGGGCCTTTTTAAATAAATATTTGGAAAGAGGATTGATTCCCCGTGGACTAAGGGTCCAAGTGTTCCCCTCCTTCGAAATTGATGATGACACTTTTCGGAGGAGATGGGAGGAACTGGCGGACACATGTTCGAGGGGCTTCATGGGATTGTTATCTCAGTTGAATCAAGCAGCCATTGAGGAGATGGATAAGGAAATAGATGAAATTCAAATTAAATTAAAACAGGATGTACCAAGTGAGATACTATCGACATTTAATACCGAGTTGGAACAAGAATTCATTAAATGGGAAAAGAACATATGTGAAATAAAAGCAAAAAAATTCCAGCGGGATATTGGGGATTTGCAATCCAATACCATTTATAAATGGAATAGAAAAACATACCGCTCACGAGGATCCTCCCGCGCCAGATCTGCCTCTACTGTTTCCCTGGCCTCTAGTGAGGAGTCAACAAAAACTAGGCAGAGATATTATGACTTACGTAACTCTGGCCTTAGTCGAGAGAAAAAGAACGAGAAAACAAAGAATTCCAACAATTACCAACAGACCAAAAAAGATAAAAAAGGCCTTGAGGTAATTAATTTGTCTAGTCATATTCTCACTGAGGACCAGGTGACAGTCCTGCAAAAAGGACTCACATTCTCTCCGACTAATAATTTCGATATTTTTACAGCTACCAAAGATGTCTACCTCTTTGCCAGGAAACTAATTCTAAAAAAGCTGTATGCGAGAGATGGGTGTGAGTCCGTTGATGACAGGGTGGAGAGAGAGGCGCAGCAGGCGCTGGAGGATCTTCTAAATGAGCAAACGTCCAGCCTTACAGGTATGTTCCCTGACAATTGCTATCCGAAGTCAACGAGTTTTCCCCCCTTGTCTGTGTGCCCAGCAGTGGAGATATTCACCAGATTGGTGGTACAAGATTTCGAAAAAATATCAACTAGACGTAATTATGACAACTTAACGTCTAGACAAAGAAGGGCACTGGAAGAATTAAGAAACTATGACGACATAGTAATTAAACCGGCAGACAAGGGGGGAAATATCGTATTATGGCCTAAATCCCTTTATGAAAAGGAGGCAATGAAACATCTCAGGGATAAAGTGACATATCAGAGGTTGGATTGCAATCCATTACATAGGTTCACTACAGAACTAGAGATCATCCTGGAAGATGCGTTCCAGCAGGGAATTATCCCAAAGAAAATATATGAAGGGTTACTCACCAAATGTCCGAAAATACCTACTCTGTATTTTATTCCCAAAATACACAAGAATCCCACTGATCCCCCCGGGCGTCCGATTGTGTCCGGCATGGGGGGACTCAATGACCCGATATGCAAATTTGTGGATTTTTATTTAAAACCTTTGGTAGAGTCACTTCCCTCATATGCTCGTGACACATCGGACGTCCTGAGCAGGATCAATGGGATTCATTTGGATGAGGATATGATTCTTGTCACTGCAGACATAGAATCTTTATACACGTGTATCTGTCATGATGATAGATTGGAGGCGGTCCGCTTTTTCCTGGGGTCCGGCAACCTTGATGGCCCTATGTGCGAGTTGGTTATGGAACTGTTGTCATTCATCCTTACAAAAAATTTTTTTGTTTTTAAAGATGTTTTCTATTTGCAGCAGCGTGGCACTGCCATGGGCGCGGCCTGTGCGCCCTCTTTCGCTAACCTCTTCCTTGGATTTTGGGAGAGGGAGGTGTTTGGTGAGGGGGGTGTCCGGGCCGCGAACCATGTGCAGTGCTGGCTGCGCTATATAGATGATTTATTTATAATTTGGCAGGGTCCTGAAAAGGACTTGCATGGATTTATGCAACAACTGAATGACAACAGATTCAATATCAAATTGACTTATAACATGAGCAGGACCGGGGTGGACTTCCTGGACATCAAAGTGGAAGTGGATCAACATAGATGTTTACAAACGGATGTCTACAGGAAGTCTACCTCGGTCAATTCACTGCTACATGCGAGTTCGAGTCACCCATACAGCACTATTAGGGCCATCCCGGTTGGGCAGCACCTCAGGATGAGGCGGATCTGCTCCTCCGAGTCCAAATTTGAGAATCAGGCCCTGGATCTCCATGAGAGATTCAGGGAACGTGGTTATAGCAATAGATGCATCAAAAAGGGTTATTTAAAAGCCAAATCACAATCTCGTGATGCTTTGCTATATCCGAGACAAAAGAGTAGGGATAATAAAGACGAGACTGTCCGGTTTATATCGACTTTTAATGGGGAGTGGACATCTATGAGAGACTGCCTTAAAAGGCATTGGGATGTGTTGAGAACTGATCCAACATTGTCTAAAATTTTGTCTCAACATCCAATGATGACCCCCAAAAAAAGTAAAAATCTGAAAGATATATTGGTATCCAGCCACTATATACCTCCAATTACCAAAAATGTATTTGGTTCAAGTGGCTGTCCTGTAGGATGCTTTCCATGTGGCAGATGCATCTCTTGTAAAAATATATGCCGGGCAGTGGATTTTCAATCCACTGATGGGATAAGGAATTTCACAATAAGACAGCACATTACGTGCAATACAACCCAGGTCATATATTACGCGAAATGCAGCTGCCCCAAGGTGTATATAGGTTTAACCTCTAGACGTTTAGGAACGAGGACAAGAGAACATGTCCGTGACATTATGGCAGCAGAAAAGGAGGAGGACTCCTCCCAATTAAAAACCATCCCGCGCCATTTTAAGGAATATCATAAATGCAACCCCAAATTCTTTTTGGTAAGAGGTATTGAACATATACAATGTGGCATTAGGGGAGGCAATATCCAACGCCTCCTGGCACAAAAGGAGTGTCGTTGGATAACCCTCCTTAAAACTATGACCCCCATGGGTTTAAATGAAAACCAGGGGTTTTCATCCTTTCTTTGAAATCTTCCTCAGGGCAATGATAGATGTAGGCCCTTGTATCCTCCCCCACTATCTAGGTCAGAACCTTCCAGATTTTAATGTGTGGTTTAATATGTTTTTAATTTCATTTTTTTGCGTTGTTTAATTTATAGAGTACTTACCTGTGTTCATAATAAATTAATGGAGAATGAGCGAACAGCTGATGGATACATCTGTGGTCCAGAAGGAACATCTCAAGTCATGCAACGATATTTAAAACACTAAGAAAAGGAGGGGAGACAAAAGGAGAGGAGAGAAAAAGAGATAAAAAGAAAAAAGAGATCAATACTGTGGTAAAGGATTACTACTAACGAAATGGCAATTTTGAATTAATCCTCCTGAGTATATCGTGTATGGAACCTTTTAGTGGACTGTGAAAATTGAGAGATGAATATATATATGAAATATTGTATGCTCTAGTGGCCCCCATATAATTAATTCTTAGGGGTATGTTATGTCAGCAGCTTTTGGTAATTAATTGTTCATCAACTGATCCCTTTTTCCATTATTGTTATTGTTTTTGTTTTGGTGTACTTCTGTATTTTGCCATTTTTATGTATTTGCTATTGGGTACGTTTAGATATAGTCTTGTGATAAATTGATGTAAAAAGGTCCATATTATTAATATTTATGCACAGTACACTTTAATTGTACACATTGCACATTATTAGAATAGGCGATATATGCCTCCAAAAGAAGTTTACATGCACTGAGCACTTTAATTAATTATTTTTTTATATTTAATATGAACACTCTATTGTAATTAATTGCGGCACATTTTGTTACCAATGGCGCACCTGACGTCCCAGGTAGTCATTCTTCTGGCCCCTATGCGGCTGTTCGTCCTGTATGAGCGTGGTGCGAGGCCTGGCGCCGGCCCGCCCACGTGATTCCGGGATGACGTCCGCTCTGGGTCCTGTTGATATGACGACGGGACGCGGTGCGCACGCGCACGCGCACTACACGCGGTCACTGATAGGCTGCTGCCTGGTTGATATGACGACGGGACGCGGTGCGAGTGCGCACGCGCATTAACCACGATCATTGATAGGCTGCCGCCTGGTCTTGTAACCGGAACGGCGCACTATTTAAACTCAAGTAAATTATCACTTAAGCCACGCCCCCTGAGGAAGCGGCACACGTTGCATGCGAAACGCAGCGTTGGGGACTCTGACACAGGCTGGAAACAGGACGCCTCATCCCACCATGGGTAAATGATATTACTTTTTGAATAGATAAATGAGGAACTAAGTTATTTGCAGTACACTATGTGGATAATGGGCTTTTTCCAATTGGCACTTTGTTTCATTAACCATTCATTGTGAATGGTGTCAATATGGTAATATAAGGGGGAATGAATCAGTTTTGGTATCAATACATGAATTCTGTGGGATCAAATCAGTATACAATGTATGAAATCTGATGGTCCCCCATTAGTTTGCCCTAGCAATTGCAGCTTGACCTAATCTACCCTGTGTCATAAACTTGCACTTTAGTGTGATTCACAAGAATTTACATATATGACCTTTGTATTTATTGGTATTTATGTTTTAAGTTTGATGGCATGAAATAAATAAAAATAGCTATTTAATCTAAATTTGATGGTTTGGTATATTATTCCACTCATTGTTCTCCGGATAAATGATAGTTATATGAGTTGTTATACCTACATGGGTCAGTGATTGCTTCTGGTGTTGTATAGAGTATCCTGTGGCAGAGGGTGTTGCAGAGGGAGATTCAGGGGGGTCCCTGTCAGGGGTGGGATCCTGACAGAGGCCTAGCGACAGAAAAGAACGTTAAGGAATCGCGCCTGCACTACATCGCGGCGGTATCTCAAGAAAGGACAAGAAGCGAGGTTTATTGTGGAGAGTGAGAAACGAGATCAAAGCAAAAAGGAGATAACACCAATAGGAGTCGTGCTGTAAGATCGAGGCAACATCCTATTGAGGCGCGTAGCCGGTGGCCAGAACGCCGAGGAAGTATTAGGCTCCAAGCAATACTTCAAACAGAGGCAGGACAGTTGATTTTAGGTTGGCTGTCTCACCAAAATCACCTAAGAAGACATAGGGGGCAACTGTGGGAGAGGGGCGACGCTAGGGTCCCGGAAGAACTCCAGGCCTTCCCGTCATACGGGTGCGTCCTATCCATATCATCTGGGGGGACGGAGAAGAACATCAGAACAGACATAAGTTGTGGGAAATAACATCAGAAACAGACAACAGTTGTGAGGACTATCCCGTGGTGCTCAGCAGGGAAGTACTACAACACACAGGCGCTAGAAGGTAGGCACAGATTTCCACCTGCAAAGGGAACTCTGGAGGTGCCATCGGACCGGCCGGTCTCTTACAGCCCTGTTAACCGTACTCTGGATTGAGGACCTTGAAGCCTTCAGTAAAGAGGTAAAGAGACTGCAACCCTGTGTCCTCGTTATTCACCGCGAACTGCACTACGCACCATCACCTGCACCTTTCACTGGACGCCCCTTAGCAGGGTCACGGACCGGGTCTAGCCACCGTGACAACCCCAGAACTGAGACAGAGAAGCCCGGTACCGAGTACCCTGCGGCCCTGCGTCTGGGGGCGCTCCATGCGCACCGATAACAATCCCCTAGCTCTTCTGGAAAATGCAAAATTGGGGGCCTTGGAACAACGATGGGTGGCCTGCATGGCGAAGTATCGGTACAACATCACGTATCAGGCCAGAGCCGAGAACACGCATGTTGATGCTCTGTCAAGAGTGACTCATGAGCGGCCTGGGCACGACCAAGATAGAGAGTTAGAGGCCGCAGAGATTCCTGGTTTTTGGGAGCTCGCTAGTTCATTGGTGGCGACGCAGGGACAGATCAGAGAGGCGTCTGGAGAACAGGTGCTGGGATGACCTTGGGATGACTGGGTGCAACTCCAGAAAGAAGATAAGGAACTTGCCCAGTTGAGACAGTGGGTGTCACTGAAGCGAATTCTCAGCCGGAGTGAAAGAGATGTTCTGTCTCTGGGGACTCTGCAGATTCTAAGGCAGTGGGAGAGAGACTCCAGTTGGAGGACAGCTTGCTGTTCAGAAAAGTGCAGTTGGTGCGGGAGTTGGGGGTCACCTGGCAAGTGGTGCTCCCAGAGAAGTTGATCCATGTAGTGGGTACGGAGGCCCATGAGAGAGGGGCTCACTTTGGTCCGGAGAAGTTCCAGTGGTTAAAGAAGCTGGTATATCACCCCCGATTGAAGACTGCAGTAGAGGAGGCATGTCAACAATGTCGGAGCTGTGAACTAACCAAACCTCCAGAGCAGAGAACCCCAACACAGACCATCATGACTTCTGCCCCCTTAGAGTTGTTGATGATCAATTACTTTACCGTGGGCCCAGCTCATCTCGGGTATGAACATTGTCTGGTGATGATGACTGACCACTTTACCAAGTTCGCTGTGGTGACTCCAATCTCGGGATCAGACTGAGTCAGCTGTGCAGGCTATCTACCGAGACTTCATCCGGGTGTATGGTTGCCCAAAGAGGATCCATTCTGACCAAGGTGCTTGTTTCTGAGGCCGAGCGAAGGAGGAGTTACATCGTCTGTACCCAGGCTCGGACTGGCCCACAGGGTAACAGGGGAATCCCCTGGTGGGCCCCTGTGTAGATCTGGGCCCTAAACCCCACTGTATGGGCAGTACCTGGCATAATTCACTTGATTAACTCTGTACAGAAAAAAACAGCATCTCATCATTCACTAACGACGCTACCCAGTTTATTATTATATAGAGATATAGGTAAATTTGTGAACAAAGGTATTATAATATTTGCATGCAGGTGAAAAATGGGCCCCCCCAAAGTCAATGTTACTGGTGGGCCCTTGTCACCCCAGTCCAACACCCGGTGACCACCCGTTGCTGCCAGAAGCTGGACCGTGATTTGTTGGAATTCTTCTGAGGACACCACGCCGGCCGTTGCTGGTACTCCAACTCCCATCAGACTGCATGTGGATAAGGACCAGAGAAGACTACGAAAAGTGCCATTTCAATATCAGACTGTTGAGTTAATCCTTTAACTCCCCCTTGTTCATTGTTCTCTGCTCATTGTTTATTAACTCCCTGCGAGGAGACCATTGCCATCCCTTTTGTTAAGAAATTAAATAATATTGTTATACAGCCTTGTTCTGCAATCCCTTCGTTACTACATTCCTGCACCTGCTTACATTTGCCGTAGTCAGCAGGATGCAGTCCATGACCGCAGAGGCGGCAGACCAAGCTGTCATGGGTGCCCCAAAGCCCAGCTTGCTGCTGGGGGCCATGCTCAGCAATCTCCCTAAATTTACAGGGAGTAATATGCTGTGGGATTGGACTGAGCGGGTTAAAGGCATGTTAAGGATGCATCCCATACCCCCTGCTATGCAGGCACAGATTGCTCTGATGGCCCTGGACAGTGAGGCTAGATGTTCTGTGATGTTTTGTCTCCTCATGAACAGGACATGCTGACCAAGGTGTTACAGATTCTGGAAGAGACGCATGGGGATCCCACCAATGTTGGAGAACCAACCAATTCTTTACATAATGATCCTCAGTTTTAGGAAGTTGTGCCCATTGCCATACGTTTTTAACACCAGGTGGCACCATACTATATGGAAAAATATCGTAACTTTGCACTGGATCATTTTTTCTGAAATCATGTAAATTGATAATGTTTATTATTATCTCTGTTATGGGTGTAATACTGTATAAAACAAAGTGACAAATCTGTCATTTTTTTTATCTGGTGTAAATGCAGCTTTTCTCCTGAATTCGGTGATGTTTTTCTTTTGCTTCTGCGCCTCTCTGTTCATGAGCTATGGTCCTCTATTCACTGTATATAAATCCAGTGTTGCTAGTCAAGTGGGCATGATCCTCAAAGTATACGCCCACAAAGAACTGTTGTGGGCAACGCCCACTTTAGTGACACAACAAGGTTTATACACAGGGAAAAGGAGATCATATCACAAGAACAGAGAGGTGCAGGAAGAAAAGAAAGATATCTCTGGATTCAGGTGAATGGTGGCATTTACACCAGGTAAAGGTAGATACTTATGGCAAGTGACAGGTCCTCTAACTACATGGAAATGATCACAATGTAAGAAGTTAAAGAGGAATGTAGATAAAAAAAATTGAAAGTAAACAAGCACAAAGCTGAGAGGCATAGAAATGAAATAAGGACATGACTGAAAGGTATGACGTGAGACACAGAATTACATGGGCTTTATAGTAGGAGTATGGCTAATATGCATGGAAATGATAGGTCGTGGCTGAGAGGCATGGAAATGATTCTAGAAAAAGCACGGAAATGATGATGTAAGGGCATGGCTGAAAATCATGAAACTAGTCGAAATAGTACATTTTGACCAAGCAATTTATTTCCAGAGTAGGAAGCAATAAAATAATGTTCTATAAAGGTTTAGCGCTCCCAAAGGTCTTGTTCTGAGAAAATCCATATTGCCTGGATAATATAGCACATGATCAGAGATTATTACGCTGTCCGACTAATAGAATATATTTCCTGCAAAGGAGGATATTTTCTACAGAGGTTTTGGAAGAGGCTGCAGCTTCCGTCCTAATAATGCCTAATGGCCACTGTCAATTATGCTGCCTGCCTCCTCTGCCCATACATCTTACTCCGTGTCCGCAGGGAGTCGCAGGGACCAATACCGGTTGGCACAGAGTCATTTTTTTTTCTGCTCTAACCTACGTCTGGGGAGCCTGTGACTGTTTGACAAATGGGACGACTCGTTCTGGTCTTCATTGATCTCCGTCTGGCCGGAATAGAATCCATCATGGGCTGGTATTGTTAGCTGGCTCAGCAAAGTCTCAGCAAAACTACTCTATAGTTGCATCCGCCGCCCTAGACTCACAATTCAAACTAGAGCTGAGTAAAAAGATTTCCAGGATCCTGGGTTGGCGGCCACGCCGGTTGCTCATGGCTACTGGATCAGAGCCTTGCAAACCTCCTACCTTCCGGCATCTCTTCTCAGTAGTTGGCCTGGCACAATGTCATACATGACTAATCAAAAGAAGACTCTGGTGAGGAGGCCACGGGCTACTGGGAATCTTTTTTCTCAACTCTACAAACCACACTCACCAAACTTATCATCCATAATAAAAAAAACATCTCTTCCTACAGTCCTGGGGCTTGTGGAAAAAAAGAAGACCACCTGGACTACTGGAAGGGGTGGAAGAGGGTGTCACTGTTCTGCAAGAGTTCTTGTGCTTGATGCTAGGATGTGCTGACATCACAGAGAACCCTTTCAAATACCTCCAGAATGCCCATCCTGGGAAAATGAAAAGAGAGAGAGGACACACTGAGGGTAAGTTTGGACCCATTTTAAAAGTTAAAATGGGGCCGAGGTCTTGTGCTAAAGCTTGGGAATAATTTTGGAGGCATAGAACATACTTGGTACATTTTTAGGCAAGAAAAACATAGATGGAGGAGAAGTAGATGGAGAAAACCTTCCAGGAATGTCATGGATGCCAATAAGCCACATACCCTCTGGAGCACCAGGAATGGGGGCAAAGAAACTGGATCACAGGCACTAGAGATGAGCCTGGGGCAGGGACACTGAAAAGGAAGGAAGGTGGAAGTTATCGAGGGTGATGGCACTAAGGTGGCAAGGGCACAAAACACTTGAGCAGAAGCACCGAAGAGAAGGATCCTGTACGGGGGTCTCTGCCAACACCCTAGATAAGAAAACAAAGAACGACACCTGACTTAATGGAATAGTGAGCAGAAGACCATTCCTGCCCCTAGATGATATAGAAAACCAGCTAGAATATTGAAAGGATATATTAAATTGAATAACCAGAAAAAACGTACTATCCTTTAAAACGATATTTTATTACTATTAACTTATCTAAAATTCCAATAAATAAAACTCAATTGTATGCAATCAACATCAGCCAACTGGGTTGGGTAGGCTAGAAAAATAGGGAGAAATTAGCAAATATGCCTGACACAGTCCCTGTAGGTGGCCCTAAAGTGTCTTAAACCTACCTACCAGCGGAGGTTGGCACCCTAGAATTCGATATGGCGCCCCCGCTCACCGTCGACTGTCCCTTCTCACCCTAGTAGGGTCCTACTTGCTACCCACACCCAGGTACCCACAGACATACACACACAAATTGACCAATAGGTCACACTAACCAAAAAACGTGAAAAAGTGAAAAAGTGAAAGAAAAATTCTAAAACCACTGCAGACATTGCTGCATAATTACACTAAATAGCATGTACCCCACAGTTACCTCAAAAAAGTTTTTCGAGAAACAAAGAAAAAAAAATTTTTTGGATAGTGCAGAGTTATGGGGTACAGCGGGGCACAGTTGGAGTGTGCTTAGTTAACTATTCAGAGGTCATGAGTAGTGAAGCCTCTAATAGATGTAACAGTAGGTCACTGCCCCTAGATGAACATCTGGATGCCCAGGAATGTTTTTTCCTGAGAGCACTTTTTGCGGGAGTCTAGAACTTTACTGCTTTTTCCTGGGTGTTTTGTGTGAGCTGGCAAGTATGAGCTAAGGTGTAACTGACATTGCAGGTTTACTTCTGTCCACCAAAGGGAGCCAGAGTATTAGAATAGAATTACAGAAATCACAGCCTGCAATATCAACATTATCCAGCAGAGGCCAACATTAAAATAAATAAGAAAAAAAATCTTTAGTAGCTGCAGCAGCAGCAAATAGATTAGTGAGGAGTCGGACACCTCCAATTCTTCACACAGTATGGAGGAGACATCTCTCCACCAGGTTCATGTATTGATCACTGATAATAGGATGCAGGAGGAATTAAATGCTTCTACTTGTAGTTCTTCAAGTCTACCCCCCCCCCCCCCCCAAATAAAGGCTGCAATTTATGCTGCAGACCCCTAAAAAATTATGACATCTCGAAGATGGAATATGTTTAGGTAGCTTTAGAAATATCGTTCGTTTCTAGTCCAAGACCAATATTTCATCCACAGATCTCAAAACTATTTTTTAGTTTCTATAGTTGTTTTTTTTAAAGTAGTTAAGTAGATAAAGGGTTGATTGTGACTTGTAGGATTGCTACTTCCAACAGGTGGCACTATAGAGTCCTCTTTTTCTCTGAAGAGGCAATTTGCATATTAAATTTCCCAGAGGAGCATTGCATGGCGAATAAGCCTCCTTACCTTGACAAGCCAGCTGGTATGTCACTCTCGATAAGGAGAAACGTTACCCCTTAGACCCCAGTCCAGAGCCTCTCACCTAGCCAAATTAGTTCTCATGCTTTGCACTGATGAGAGCCAACAGCCCGAAACACCATGTCTACTGATTTGGCTCTTATCCTAAGTCATATTGCACGACTCGTTGAAGGGTTGATTGTGAGTGACTTGTAGGATCGCTACATCCAACAGGTGGCGCTATAGAGTTTTAGTCCTCTTTTTCTCTGAAGAGGCAATTTGCATATTAAAAAAAAATTGACATTAGTAAAAAAAAAATGTGCTGGCATTTTCTGAACCACATTACTTTATTGTTCCATGGAAAGAAGTGTGATAGGGCTTGTTTCTTGTGTGCTGAGCTGACATTTTTACTGCTACCGTTTTGCGGTACATATAACCTTTTAATCAATTTTTATAGCATTGTTTGGGGGAGGAGTGGGTGGGAAGAGGCACCTGAAAAATGTCACTTTATTTTTAATTACAAAGTTTACTGTATGGGTTAATTAATTTTATATTTTGATTTTTATATTTTGTGGCCATAACGAATATATATAGATTTTTAATTTTTCTTTCTATATAGTTAAAATATTTAGATATATATAGAGACGCGGGATTTCCATTATGACATCATCGTCGCCATGCTGTGCCCGTCGCTGATTGGTCGAGGCCTGGCGGCCTCGACCAATCAGAGACGCGGGATTTCCAGGACAGAAAGACAGACAGACAGACAGACGGAAAAACCCTTAGACAATTATATATATAGATATATATATACTAGACTGTGGCCCGATTCTAACGCATCGGGTATTCTAGAATATGCATGTCCCCGTAGTATATGGACAATGATGATTCCAGAATTCGCGGCAGACTGTGCCCGTCGCTGATTGGTCGAGGCAACCTTTAGGACATCATCGTCGTCATGGCAACCATTATGACATCTACGTCGATACTGTGCCCGTCGCTGATTGGTCGAGGCCTGGCTGCATTCTAATGCATCGGGTATTCTAGAATATGCATGTCCCCGTAGTATATGGACAATGATGATTCCAGAATTCGCGGCAGACTGTGCCCGTCGCTGAATGGTCGAGGCAACCTTTATGACATCATCGTCGCCATGGCAACCATTATGACATCTGCGTCGACACTGTGCCTGTCGCTGATTGGTCGAGGCCTGGCGGCCTCGACCAATCAGAGACGCGGGATTTCCAGGACAGACAGACAGACAGACAGACAGACAGACAGACAGACGGAAAAACCCTTAGACAATTATATATATAGATATATATATCTATATATATAATTGTCTAAGGGTTTTTCCGTCTGTCTGTCTGTCTGTCTGTCTGTCTGTCCTGGAAATCCTGGCGTGGCGGCCTCGACCAATCAGAGACGGGCACAGCATGGCGACGATGATGTCATAATGGAAATCCCACGTCTCTGATTGGTCGAGGCCGCCAGGCCTCGACCAATCAGCGACGGGCACAGTATCGACGTAGATGTCATAATGGTTGCCATGGCAACGATGATGTCATAAAGGTTGCCTCGACCAATCAGCGACGGGCACAGTCTGTCGCGAATTCTGGAATCATCATTGTCCATATACTACGGGGACATGCATATTCTAGAATACCCGATGCTTTAGAATCGGGCCACAGTCTAGTATATATATATATATATAAGAGAGTTTTTTTCTATTTCTTTTTATATATGTAAATATGTATAATATAATATATATATATACACTGCTCAAAAAAATAAAGGGAACACTCAAACAACAGAATATAATTCCAAGTAAATCAAACTTCTGTGAAATCAAACTGTCCACTTAGGAAGCAACACTGTTTGACAATCAATTTCACATGCTGTTGTGCAAATGGAATAGACAACAGATGGAAATTATTGGCAATTATCAAGACACACTCAATAAAGGAGTGGTTCTGCAGGTGGGGACCACAGACCACATCTCAGTACCAATGCTTTCTGGCTGATGTTTTGGTCACTTTTGAATGTTGGTTGTGCTTTCACACTTGTGGTAGCATGAGATGGACTCTACAACCCACACAAGTGGCTCAGGTTGTGCAGCTCATCCAGGATGGCACATCAATGCGAGCTGTGGTAAGAAGGTTTGCTGTGTCTGTCAGCGTAGTGTCCAGAGGCTGGAGGCGCTACCAGGAGACAGGCCAGTACACCAGGAGACGTGGATGGGGCCGTAGGAGGGCAACAACCCAGCAGCAGGACCGCTACCTCAGCCTTTGTGCTAGGGGCAACAGGAGGAGCACTGCCAGAGCTGTTATGATCCCAATGGCAGAGGATCTCTGATATTCCGGCAAGATAGCAAAAATATAACTACTGCTCTAGGGAGGTGGAAACTGGGCTAACCGCATACCTGATCCTAACACAAACAACTAAAAGTAGCCGGTGAACGTGCCTACGTTGGTTCTAGACGTCTCGAGCCAGCTGGAGAACTGACTACCCCTAGAGAGAAAAAATAAGACCTCACTTGCCTCTAGAGAAATTGAACCCCAAAGATATAGAAAGCCCCCAACAAATAATAATGGTGAGGCAAGAGGAAAGCACAAACGTAGAGATGAACTAGATTCAGCAAAGTGAGGCCCAATAGTCTAGATAGCAGAAAATAGATAGTGGACTATGCGGTTAGCAGAAAACCCTACAAAAACATCCACGCTGAACATTCAAGAACCCCCACACCGACTGACGGTGTGGAGGGAGAATATCAGCCCCCTAGAGCTTCCAGCGAGTCAGAAAATCAAATGTAAAGCAAGCTGGACAAAAACACTGAATAATGCAAACGATCCAAATTGTACAAAACAGACTTAGCTTTTCTTGCATGAGGCAGACTGAAAGGAATCCGGAGGAGACCATATAGGCCTGGATACAACGATGCCAGGCAAGAGACTGAGTCCAGAGGAGACTTAAATAGGGAACACCCGCTGCTTAACGACACAGCTGGAGCTCAGGCCTGCAACAAGACATACCTAACACAATACCGTTAGTGACCACCAGAGGGAGCCCAGAAACACAGTTCACAACAGTACCCCCCCCTTGAGGAGGGGTCACCGAACCCTCACCAAGACCCCCAGGGCGATCAGGATGAGCAGCGTGAAAGGCATGAACCAAATCAGCCGCATGAACATCAGAGGCGACAACCCAGGAATTATCCTCCTGACCATAGCCTTTCCATTTAACTAAATACTGGAGTTTCCGTCTAGAGATACGAGAATCCAGAATCTTCTCCACCACGTACTCCAACTCGCCCTCAACCAAAACCGGGGCAGGAGGCTCAACAGCAGGAACCATAGGCACCACGTACCGCCGTAACAAGGACCTATGGAACACATTATGAATAGCAAATGACGCTGGAAGGTCCAAGCGAAAAGACACCGGGTTAAGGATTTCCAAAATCTTATAAGGACCGATAAAACGAGGCTTGAACTTAGGAGAGGAGACTTTCAAAGGAACATGCCGAGAAGACAACCAAACCACATCCCCAACACGAAGTCGGGGACCCACACCGCGGTGGCGGTTGGCAAAACGCTGGGCCTTGTCTTGTGACAATTTCAAATTGTCCACCACATGGTGCCAAATCCGCTGCAACCTATCCACCACAGAATCAACCCCAGGACAGTCAGAAAGTTCAACCTGGCCCGAGGAGAAACGAGGATGAAAACCAGAGTTGCAGAAAAAGGGTGAAACCAAGGTGGCAGAACTAGCCCGATTATTAAGGGCAAACTCGGCCAGTGGCAAAAAGGTAACCCAGTCGTCCTGATCAGCAGAAACAAAACATCTCAAGTAAGTCTCCAACGTCTGATTAGTTCGCTCGGTCTGGCCATTAGTCTGAGGATGAAAAGCCGACGAAAAAGACAAATCAATACCCATCTTAGCACAAAAGGATCGCCAGAATCTGGACACAAACTGGGATCCTCTGTCAGATACAATATTCTCAGGGATGCCATGCAAACGAACCACATTCTGAAAGAACAAAGGGACCAAATCAGAGGAGGAAGGCAACTTAGGCAAGGGCACCAAATGGACCATTTTAGAAAAACGATCGCATACCACCCAGATGACAGACATCTTCCGAGATACCGGAAGATATGAAATGAAATCCATGGAAATGTGCGTCCAAGGCCTCTTTGGGATAGGCAAGGGTAAAAGCAACCCGCTGGCACGAGAACAGCAAGGCTTAGCCCGAGCACAAATCCCACAGGACTGCACAAAAGAACGCACATCCCGCGACAAGGAAGGCCACCAAAAGGACCTAGTCACCAAATCTCTGGTACCGAAAATCCCAGGATGTCCCGCCAACACCGAAGAATGAACCTCAGAAATGACTCTGCTGGTCCATCCATCAGGGACAAACAATCTCTCCGGTGGACAACGATCAGGCCTATCAGCCTGAAATTTTTGCAGCCCTCGTCGCAAATCTGGGGAAATGGCAGACAAAATCACTCCCTCTCTGAGAATACCAGCCGGCTCAGAGACTCCCGGACAGTCAGGCACAAAACTCCTAGAAAGTGCATCAGCCTTCACGTTCTTCGAACCAGGCAGGTACGAGACCACAAAGTCAAAACGGGAGAAAAACAACGACCAACGAGCCTGTCTAGGATTCAGGCGCTTGGCAGACTCGAGGTAAATCAGATTTTTATGATCAGTCAAGACCACCACACGATGTCTAGCTCCCTCGAGCCAATGTCGCCACTCCTCAAATGCCCACTTCATAGCCAACAACTCCCGATTACCAACATCGTAGTTCCGCTCAGCAGGCGAAAATTTCCTTGAAAAGAAGGCGCATGGCTTCATCACGGAGTCATCAGAACTTTTTTGCGACAAAACAGCCCCTGCACCAATCTCAGAAGCATCATCTTCAACCTGGAAGGGAAGAGAGACATCCGGCTGGCACAAGACTGGCGCTGAAGTAAACCGACGCTTCAGCTCCCGAAAGGCCTCCACGGCCGCAGGTGACCAGTTCGCAACATCAGAACCCTTCTTAGTCATATCCGTCAAAGGTTTAACCACGCTGGAGAAATTAGCGATAAAACGACGGTAAAAATTAGCAAAGCCCAAGAACTTCTGCAGGCTCTTAACAGACGTGGGCTGAGTCCAGTCATGAATGGCACAGACCTTGACTGGGTCCATCTCCACAGTAGAAGGGGAAAAAATAAAACCCAAAAAAGAAACCTTCTGTACCCCAAAGATACATTTTGAGCCCTTCACAAATAGAGCATTCTCCCGCAGAACCTGAAACACCATCCTGACCTGGTTCACATGGGACTCCCAATCATCAGAAAAAACCAAAATATCATCCAGATAAATAATCATAAATTTATCCAGATATTTCCGGAAGATGTCATGCATGAAGGACTGAAACACAGAAGGAGCATTAGATAATCCGAAAGGCATCACCAGGTACTCAAAATGACCCTCGGGCGTATTAAATGCCGTTTTCCATTCATCTCCCTGCTTTATGCGCACAAGGTTATACGCACCACGAAGATCTATCTTGGTGAACCAACTGGATCCCTTAATCCGAGCAAACAAATCAGACAACAATGGCAAAGGATACTGAAATTTAACAGTGATCTTATTCAGAAGACGATAATCAATACAAGGTCTCAGAGACCCGTCTTTCTTGCCCACAAAAAAGAATCCTGCACCAAGAGGGGACGAGGATGGGCGAATATGTCCCTTCTCCAAAGACTCCTTTATATAACTCCGCATCGCGGCATGCTCTGGCACAGATAAATTAAAGAGTCGTCCCTTAGGAAACTTACTACCAGGAATCAAATCTATAGCACAATCACAGTCCCTATGAGGAGGAAGGGCACTGGACCTGGCCTCATTAAATACATCCTGAAAGTCTGACAAAAACTCAGGGATCTCAGAAGGAGTAGAAGAAGCAATAGACACCAATGGAGAATCGCCATGAATCCCCTGACACCCCCAACTAGACACAGTCATAGCTTTCCAATCTAAAACTGGATTATGGGCCTGTAACCATGGCAGACCCAAAACGACAACATCATGCATTTTATGCAGTACCAGAAAACGAATCACCTCTTGATGTACAGGAGTCATGCACATGGTCACTTGCGTCCAATACTGAGGTTTATTCTCTGCCAATGGCGTAGAATCAATTCCTCTAAGAGGAATAGGATTTTCCAAAGGCTCCAGGACAAAACCGCAGGGCTTGGCAAACGACAAATCCATCAGACTTAAAGCAGCACCAGAATCCACAAAAGCCATAACTGAGTAAGAAGATAATGAACAAATTAAAGTCACTGACAAAATAAACTTAGGCTGAAAAGTACCAATGGCGACAGGATTAACTTCTTTTTTTAAACGTTTAGAGCATGCTGAGATAACATGTGTTGAATCACCACAGTAGAAACACAACCCATTTTGACGTCTATGATTTTGTCGCTCGGCTCTGGTCAAAATTCTGTCACATTGCATAGAATCAGGTGACCGTTCAGACAGCACCGCCAAAGGATTAACAGATTTGCGCT
Organism: Ranitomeya variabilis; assembly: GCF_051348905.1. Lineage (NCBI taxonomy): Eukaryota > Metazoa > Chordata > Amphibia > Anura > Dendrobatidae > Ranitomeya > Ranitomeya variabilis. Next base: position 593,932,585 of record NC_135232.1, on the reverse strand, counting down.
CCCGCAAACGTCGATCAATTTGAATGGCCAGAGCCATTGAATCATTCAGACCTGTAGGGATAGGAAACCCCACCATCACATCTTTAATGGCTTCAGAAAGACCATTTCTGAAATTTGCGGCCAGTGCACACTCATTCCATTGAGTAAGCACGGACCATTTCCGAAATTTTTGGCAATATACCTCAGCTTCGTCCTGACCCTGAGAGATAGCCAGCAACATTTTTTCAGCCTGACTTTCAAGATTAGGCTCCTCATAAAGCAAACCAAGCGCCAGGAAAAACGCATCAACATTCACCAATGCAGGATCTCCTGGCGCCAGAGAGAAGGCCCAATCCTGAGGGTCGCCGCGCAAGAAGGAAATAACAATCTTAACTTGCTGAGCGGAATCACCAGAGGAACGAGGTTTCAGAGACAGAAACAATTTACAATTATTCCTAAAATTCTGGAATTTAGATCTATCTCCAAAAAATGGCTCAGGAATAGGTATTTTTGGTTCAGACATAGGGCTATGGATAACAAAATCCTGAATGCTTTGCACCCTAGCAGCAAGCTGATCCACACTAGAAGTCAGAGTCTGGACATTCATATCTGCAGCAGAGTTTCAGCCACTCAGAGAAAAAGGGGATGGAAGAAGCTAGGCAAACTGCAGCAAAAAAAAAAACAAAAAAAAAAACTCAGAACTTCTTTTTAATCCCGCTTCTGCGATGCATTAAACATTTTCTTTTGGCCTGGCATTCTGTTATGATCCCAATGGCAGAGGATCTCTGATATTCCGGCAAGATAGCAAAAATATAACTACTGCTCTAGGGAGGTGGAAACTGGGCTAACCGCATACCTGATCCTAACACAAACAACTAAAAGTAGCCGGTGAACGTGCCTACGTTGGTTCTAGACGTCTCGAGCCAGCCGGAGAACTGACTACCCCTAGAGAGAAAAAATAAGACCTCACTTGCCTCTAGAGAAATTGAACCCCAAAGATATAGAAAGCCCCCAACAAATAATAACGGTGAGGCAAGAGGAAAGCACAAACGTAGAGATGAACTAGATTCAGCAAAGTGAGGCCCAATAGTCTAAATAGCAGAAAATAGATAGTGGACTATGCGGTTAGCAGAAAACCCTACAAAAACATCCACGCTGAACATTCAAGAACCCCCACACCGACTGACGGTGTGGAGGGAGAATATCAGCCCCCTAGAGCTTCCAGGGAGTCAGAAAATCAAATGTAAAGCAAGCTGGACAAAAACACTGAATAATGCAAACGATCCAAATTGTACAAAACAGACTTAGCTTTTCTTGCATGAGGCAGACTGAAAGGAATCCGGAGGAGACCATATAGGTCTGGATACAACGATGCCAGGCAAGAGACTGAGTCCAGAGGAGACTTAAATAGGGAACACCCGCTGCTTAACGACACAGCTGGAGCTCAGGCCTGCAACAAGACATGCTTAACACAATACCATTAGTGACCACCAGAGGGAGCCCAGAAACACAGTTCACAACACAGAGCCCTGGAAAATGACCTCCAGCAGGCCACAAATGTGCATGTGTCTGCACAAACGGTTAGAAACCGACTCCATGAGGATGTTCTGAGTGCCCGACGTCCACAGATGGGGGTTGTGCTCACAGCCCAACACTGTGCAGGACACTTGGCATTGGTCACAGAACACCAGGATTGGCAAACTCGCCACTGGCACCCTGTGCTCTTCACAGATGAAAGCAGGTTCACACTGAGCACATGTGACAGACGTGACAGAGTCTGGAGATGCCGTGGAGAGCGATCTGCTGCTTGCAACATCCTTCAGCATGACTGGTTTGGCAGTGGGTCAGTAATGGTGTGGGGTGGCATTTCTTTGGACGGCCGCACAGTCCTCCCATGTGCTCGCCAGAGGTAGCCTGACTGCCATTAGGTACCGAGATGAGATCCTCAGAGCCCTTGTGAGACCATATGCTGGTGCGGTTGGCCCTAGTTTCCCCCTAATGCAGGACAATGCCAGACCTCATGTGGCCGGAGTGTGCCAGCAGTTCCTGCAAGATGAAGGCATTAAAGCTATGGACTGGCCCACCCGTTCCCCAGACCTGAAACTGATGGAACACATCTGGGACATCATGTGTCGCACCATCCACCACCGTCACGTTGCACCACAGAGTCCAGGAGTTGGTGGATGCTTTAGTCCAGGTCTGGGAGGAGATCACTCAGGACACCATCCGCCGCCTCATCAGGAGCATGCCCAGGCGTTGTAGGGAGGTCATACAGGCACGTGGAAGCCACAAACACTACTAAGCATCATTCCCTTGTCCTGAGGCATTTCCACTGAAGTTGAATCAGCCTGTAACTTCATTTTTCACTCTGATTTTGAGCATCATAACAAAAATATTTAATGTTTTCTTTTTTTCCCATTACTTTTTCAGTCCCCCTGACCCTGCAATGGTTTCATAAGTACATACTGCACTGCACTGCATTTCTTCCTTGGCCAGAATTCATAAGAGTTCAAAGATGACAGCAACGGGGGCCTTCAGTAGACTCCCTTCTGACATGTTAACGCATGGAGGTTTATTAGCATCGGAACAAACCCCCCCTCCTATGATTGCACCACTTGGTCACTTTGGGTCTAGATCTATATTTGATCCATGCACCAGAAAAAGCAGGATGAGCAGTGCTACAGTTTCTTCCCAGATGAGAACCGATTGAGGAAATTTAATAAAACAACTTTTTTGTCCTCATTGAGTCGCACTTTAAATGCTCGTGCCATAGGAACATCCATGGATATGTACTTGTACATGTCTCTCTATATCTAGAGTAACACTACCACCTCATCTCCTCATATATAATGGATGCTGCGGGCCTCCGCGCGGGCTCATGTCTGCCAGATGCATGGCTGACCAGGCTGCTCTTAATAGCCATCTATCCCCCTGGCTTATGTATGAGGAAACTTCTCAATATCCAGTGACAAGCAAGGAATGGAAGTGCGAGCATACTGGACAGATTAACCCAGACATCCCTCCTGCCGGCCTCCAGAGAGCTCACATCCATTTTGGGAAGTGGCAGAAATCGTCAGGATCTACAAGAAGAAAGGAGCCAGGAGGGAGCAGTCACCGGGACGAGGTCCTGATTGATGGAGGGTGTCACCTTACTGTCAAGACACATCAGCGCCACTGTCTCTTCCTCTTCAGCCTAAGCTCTGTAGTTGGGAAAAAGACAAAATGCCCCAAAACGGCCAACATTTGTAAAAGTGTGTGACATTAATGCGATTATATTACCCGTTTATGGGGCTGATTCACATCTTACTCCACTTGGCCTTCTCGACAGGTCACTAGCACCGGTGCGCTGTGGAGTTTTTCTAGAACTACACCTCTACTTCAGACTAAAATTTAGACTTTCACAATCACCACCCAAAAAACAAGCAAGAAAAATATATGAAACCGAAAAGGAAAGATTAAATTATATATATTTTTTTGTGTGTGAAATACAACCCTCTGAAACAAAGAAATACCAGACAATTCTTAAAGGGGACCCGTCATCGTGTCAAATGTGGCCAGTTTTTCTCCTATTCCTGCTGCTCCCCTGAGTACTCCATTTTTTGTTCTTTAGAAATCCACCATACGGTTCCAGAGAAATGGACCTTTTTATTTAGTACTAATTTTTATGGGCTTTACTAAGAGGGCGTGACTGATGGTAATTATGCATTCTAAAGCCACGCCCCAGAGGATCCTGTAGGTAAAGAAGGCTCATATCTCGGGAACCGTATGACGGATTTGAAAAAAACCAAATACTTGAATATGCAGGGGAGCAGCGGGAATTAAATATGTGCAAACTGGAAATTTTTGACCCAGTGATAGGCCATCTTTAAACGCCAAGTGCGAGAGCCCAAAAACCAAGTACACCCCTTCAAGTTTAATTGCTTGTATAACACATAGGGGTGTTTTTCTGCTCTGTGAGAACATACCCTTAATGCCAAAATGAAGAAATGGTAATATCATTCGATAGAGATGCCCTCCAAAACTATCAAAATGGTACACAAGGAAAAGTAAATCTCATAATAAATCGGCATCTATTTTCCAAGTCACCACATTGAGCAACGTATCAGTACTGTTAGTAACAAACACATAACAGACGGTCCGTAAGCAGAAATCTGTAGATAATTGAGTGGCGTGCTCTCCTTTTAATCAGACGTGCAACAAAGGAATTGAGAGGTGAAGGGGCAAATGGAGCCCAGCATAGAAATGATTATTTCTTAACCTTCTATATTTAGATCAACGACATTTTAGCCATTTTGGGTAAATATGATGAAAAGAGGTTTTTTCTTTTTCCTCTTTCATTTCCAGTGACCCCCATCCCACACCTCCGTATAACAAAGTGTCAGCTTCACAGGCGCCATATCCCTGAATGCCACGAAAATTGCCTGTCTTCTAATGACAGGAGATTAAAGCTTTCTGCAGGCGGCATATATTTAACGAGGGCTGTTTGAAATGTGACACAAATGATGGTTATGGAGGAATTACCACGGTCTGGCGTACTGATCTCGCATGATAATGTTGCAATAAATAAGCATTAACTAATGCGTTCAATTAATTTCTGCGGAATAACGCATCGCATCCGCATTAATACCTAATGAGCCTGTCGCCTCTGTTATATTGCAGGGTAATCTGTCAGGGCTGACTGCAATAGCTCATACTTATGCAGCCTGTATGGCCCTCGTCTGCTCCATCAGATGAGATTTTTCGTCTGCTGATGGGGATACGGAGAAAGATAATAGAGAGAAAGGTATTAACCCCTTGCTACCCTGGCACGGCTCCGTTTAGACAGCAGCAAAAATTCTAACTATGATCGTGGGAATTGCCAATGTCATCGGTGGCGCCTAGAATTTATGCATCGGTACTCACTGGCCTATGCAAGAAAAGGGGGGGTTACACAATGGAAAATGTGCACTTCAAGACTAAGACGAGAGGCATTGATGATTGTAGCTGTGAGATGCTCTTTGTCATTTTCACGAATTATGCATAAATCAATAGTTCAAGTGAATATAACAAACTTTGTAATATATCTTATTAGTGAAATAGGCTTCTTTATACACTTATGAGCCACTTTTCTTTCCCTTTTCCCAACCTCCTTCACTCTAAAAACAGCTAAAATCTGTCTTGGTCAAACAAAAAACTAATCCCCAGCTCACTGAGGAAACAGATTCCTGCTGCGTTTTCAAGTTGATGGAGGTGGGGGTGGAATGAGATGTTTTTAATCATCCTTGATCAAGAGATTAGCAGTTTATTGAGGGACCAGGTTACAACTGCCTAATGAAGTCTAAGTATGAAGAAGGGGAGGAGGAAGAGGAAGCTGAGAGAGAAACAGACACATGCATATGTTTTTTATAATCTTTGATCAAAATGGACAGTTAACTGAGAGATCAGGTTACAGCTGCCTAATGAAGTCTATAGAAGGAGGAGCTGAGATAGACTTCATGTGGACACATGCAGATGGTTTTTATAATTCCTTATCAAAAATATGACCAGTTTACTGAGAGATCAGGTTATAGCTGCCTAATTAAATCTATGAAAGGAGGAGCTGAGAGAGACAGCGACACATGCAGATTATTTTTATAATCCTTGATCAGGAAGACTGAGAGTTTACTGAAGGACCAGTTTACAACTGCCTAATGCTAATGAAGTCTATGAAGAAAGAGGGGAAGAAGGAAGGAGGAGCTGAGAGAGGCACATACACCTGCAAATGGTTTTTATATAATCCTTGATCAAGAAGATGGACAGTTTATTGATGGACCAGGTTACAGCTGCTCAATGAAGTATATGGAGTCTATTTTCTGGATTTTATTTTAGATTCTGTCTCTTATAGGTAAAGTGTACCTATGATAAATACAGACCTCTCCATTCTTTGTACGTCGGAAAACTTTGGCAGTGTATCAAAAACTTATTTTCCTAACTGCAGGTGTCTACCTCTGAGCAGATCCGTCTGTTGGGCTCCAAAGCCTAAAATGATTTTCACTTTTCCTTTTTTGTTTTGCCTTGTGGTATTCGTTAACATTTCTAGTGCTTCATTATTCAAAATTGTTCTTCTTTTCTTACTTTTTTGTGACTTTCTAGCACAAAAAGTTGCATTCTGCTAAAACGATGCAAAATTTGCTAAAACAAAATCAAACGCATTAGCAAAAAATAAATTACTACAACTGGGGAACTGGAGTACATTTACACAGCAATTTCGCATTTTCGTAAAATATCGCAATGAAAAAAATTACCCAATAATATTTAGAAACCCCAAAACCTGCCCCCTTGACAAACAAAGAACTGCTTGTAGTTCAACCTCGTTTCTTCATTGGGGGTGTGATCTTTCACCCTCCCTCCCATACACATGTCGTTAAAATTGTTGGCACCCTTCGTTTAATGACAGAGAAACCCACAATGATCACAGAAATAACTTGAATCTGACAAAAATAATACTAAATAAAAAAACCTATGAAAATTAACAAATGAAAGTCAGACATTGCTTTTCAACCATTCTTCCACAGAATTAAAAAAAAAATAAAAATCATGAAATAGGCCTGGACAGAAATGATAGTACCCCTGAAAATAACAGATACAGATACTCACTGTGGTGTTTGGTGACATGGTGTGTATCACACTCAACATGGACCAGAGGAAGTGAAGGAAAGAGTTGTCTCTGGAGATTAGAAAGAAAATTATAGACAAACATGTTAAAGGTAAAAGTTATGATACCATCTCCAAGCAGCTTGATATTCCTGTGACTACAGTTGCACATATTATTCAGAAATTTAAGATCCATGGGACTGTAGCCAACCTCCCTGGACGTGGCCGCAGGAGGAAAACTAATGACAAATCAAAAAGACGGAAAATACGAATGGTAACAAAAGAGCCAAAAAAACCTTCTAAACAGATTAAAGGTGAATTTCAAGCTCAAGGAACATCAGTGTCATATTGCACCATCCATTGTTGTATGAGCCAAAGTGGACTTCATGGGAGACGACCAAGGAGGACACCAATGTTGAAAAAAAATCATAAAAAAGCCAGACTGGAATTTTCCAAACTACATGTTGACAAGCCACAAAGCTTCTGGGAGAATGTCCTGTGGACAAATGAGACAAAAATGGAACTTTTTGGCAAGGCACATCAGCTCTCTGTTCACAGACGGAAAAATGAAGCATATCAAGAAAAGAATTCTGGCCCTACTGTGAAACATGGAGGAGGCTCGGTTATGCTCTGGGGCTGCTTTGCTGCATCTGGCACAGAGTGTCTAGAATCTGTGCAGGGTAGAATGAAATCTCAAGACTATCAAGGGATTCTAGAGAGAAATGTGCTGCCCAGTGTCAGAAAACTTGGTCTCAGTCTCAGGTCATGGGTCTTGCAACAGGATAATGACCCAAAACACACAGCTAAAAACACCCAAGAATGGCTAAGAGGAAAACATTGGACTATTTTGAGGTGGCCTTCTATTATTATTATTATTTATTGTTATAATGTCATTTATTCCATGGTGCTTTACATGTGAGGAGGGGTATACATAAAAACAAGTAAAATAATCTTAAACAATACAAGTCATAACTGGTACAGGAGGAGAGATGACCCTGCCCGCAAAGGCTCACAATCTACAAGGGATGGGTGAGGATACAGTAGGTAAGGATATAGCTGGTCATGCAGCGGTTTGATCAATCGGTGGTTACTGCAGGTTGTAGGCTTGTCGGAAGAGGTGGGTCTTCTGGCTCTTTTTGAAGGTTTCGATGGTAGGCGAGAGTCTGATGTGTTGTGGTAGAGGGTTCCAGAGTAGGGGTGATGCGCGAGAGAAATCTTGTACACGATTGTGGGAAGAGGAGATAAGAGGGGAGTAGAGAAGGAGATCTTGTGAGGATCGGAGGTTGTGTGCAGGTAAGTACCGGGAGACGAGGTCACAGATGTATGGAGGAGACAGGTTGTGGATGGCTTTGTACGTCATGGTTAGGGTTTTGCACTGGAGTCTCTGGGCAATGAGGAGCCAGTGAAGGGATTGACAGAGCGGAGAGGCCGGGGAATAGCGGGGGGACAGGTGGATTAGTCGGGCAGCAGAGTTTAGAATAGATTGGAGGGGTGCGAGAGTGTTAGAGGGGAGGCCACAGAGAAGGAGGTTGCAGTAGTCAAGGCGAGAGATGATAAGGGCATGGACTAGGGTTTTTGCAGATTCTTGGGTGAGGAATGTACGGATTCGTGAAATATTTTTGAGTTGAAGTCGGCAGGAAGTGGAAAGGGCTTGGATATGTGGTTTGAAGGAGAGATCAGTGTCCATGATTACCCTGAGGCAGCGAGCTTGTGGGACTGGGGAGAGTGGGCAGCCATTTACTGTAATGGATAGGTTTGTTGGGGGGGGTTGCGTGAGATGGGGAAAGATGATGAATTCTGTTTTGTCCATGTTAAGTTTCAGAAATCTAGTGGAGAAGAAGGATGAAATAGTGGACAGACATTGAGGGATTCTGGTTAGTAGGGAGGTGATATCTGGTCCTGAGATGTAGATCTGTGTGTCATCAGCATAGAGGTGATACTGAAAGCCATGAGATTCTATGAGCTGTCCCAGGCCAAAGGTGTAAATGGAGAAGAGCAGGGGCCCTAGGACTGAACCTTGTGGGACTCCGACAGATAGGGGGCGAGGTGAGGAGGTGGTGTGTGAGTGGGAGACGCTGAATGTCCGGTCTATTAGGTGTGATGAGATCCAGGATAGGGCCAAGTCTGTGATGCCAAGGGATGAGAGGGTCTGTAATAATAGGGAATGGTCCACTGTGTCAAAGGCAGCCGACAGGTCGAGGAGGAGGAGGACAGAGTAGTGTCGCTTGCTCTTGGCGGTTAAGAGGTCATTGGTGACCTTAGTTAGGGCAGTTTCAGTGGAATGGTGTGACCGGAAGCCAGATTGTAAGCGGTAAAAAAGAGGGAGCAAGAAGAGAGATGGGAGGACAGTTCAAGGTAGACGTGTTGTTCCAGTAGTTTGGAGGCATAGGATAGAAGTGATATAGGGTGATAGCTAAATACAGAGGATGGGTCAAGAGAAGGCTTTTTGAGGATAGGTGTGATGGAGGCATGTTTAAAGCTTGAGGGGAAAACACCAGTTGTTAGTGATAGGTTGAAGAGATGGGTTAGGGTTGGGATGAAGTGGGATAGGATCTGGTCAAGTGCACAGGTGGTGAGATGCGATCTTGAGAGTAGAGTGGAGAGTTGATCTTCTGTAATGGTGGAGAAGTTGGTTTTGGAGGTGGAGGGCTGGGAAGTTGGGAGGAAGGGCTCTGGGGGTTGTTGACCAAAACTGTCTCTGATGTTATCAATCTTCTGCTTGAAAAATGAGGCAAAGTCTTCAGCTGAGATAAGTGGGGAGGGAGGAGGCGCTGGGGGACGGAGGAGAGAATTGAAGGTGTTGAATAACTGTTTAGGGTTGTGAGACAGGGAGGATATGAGAGATGAGAAGTAGGTTTGTTTAGCTGTGGCAAGTGTGGTCTTGGAAGTAGTGAGGGACTGTTTGAATGCGATGAAGTGCTCGTTGGAGTGGGATCTTTTCCATCTGCGCTCAGCAGCCCTGGAAGCTCGCCTCAGTTCTTTGGTCAGGCTGGTGTGCCAGGGCTGTCTGTTGATTTTGCGAGCTTTGGTATGTGTAAGTGGGGCAGCTGTTGTGAATTTGGATTCTGGGCTCCCCCGGTGGCTACTGGTGGAATTGAACTGGTGTCTTCATCTTCTCTGTTCACCTGTTCCCATCAAGATGTGGGAGTCGCTATATAGCCTTGCTGCTCTGTTAGTTGCTTGCCGGTCAACAATGTTATCAGAAGCCTCTCTGTGCTTGTTCCTGCTCCTAGACAACTACTAGATAAGTTGGACTCTTGTCCATGTTTGTTTTTGCATTTTTGTTCCAGTTCACAGCTGTAGTTTCGTTACTGTGTCTGGAAAGCTCTTGTGAACAGGAATTGCCACTCTGGTGTTATGAGTTAATGCCAGAGTTTTAAAGTAATTTCTGGATGGTGTTTGATAGGGTTTTCAGCTGACCATGAAAGTGTCCTTTCTGTCTTCTGCTATGTAGTAAGTGGACCTCAAATTTGCTAAACCTATTTTCATACTACGTTTGTTATTTCATCTTGATTCACCGCCAATACATGTGGGGGGCCTCTGTCTCCTTTCGGGGTATTTCTCTAGAGGTGAGCTAGGACTAATATTTTCCTCTGCTAGCTTTATTTAGTCCTCCGGCTGGTGCTGGGCATCTAGAATCAACGTAGGCATGCTACCCGGCCACTGCTAGTTGTGCGTTAGGTTTAGTTCATGGTCAGCTCAGTTTCCATCTTCCAAGAGCTAGTTCCTATATATGCTGATGCTATGATCTCTTGCCATTGAGATCATGACAGTTTGACCGGCCCACTAAAGGGTTAAAATCCTTGGCTGAGAAAGGAGAGAAATAAGTAGTCTGCTGAAATTCTTTTTTTTTTTTTTTTTTCTCTCTCTTTGAATGGCTCTGTGTTCACCTGTTTGCAATGGATCTTCAGAGTGTAACTGCAGGTTTGAATAATCTCGCCACGAAGGTACAAAATTTGCAAGATTTTGTTTGTCATGCACCTGTATCTGAGCCGAGAATTCCTTTGCCGGAATTTTTCTCGGGGAATAGATCTGGGTTTCAGAATTTTCGAAATAATTGCAAATTATTTTTGTCCCTGAAATCTCGCTCTGCCGGAAATCCTGCACAGCAGGTCAGGATTGTGATTTCCTTGCTCCGGGGCGACCCTCAAGACTGGGCTTTTTCATTGACACCAGGGGATCCTGCGTTGCTCAATGTGGATGCGTTTTTTCTGGCCTTGGGGTTGCTTTATGACGAACCTCATTTGGAGCTTCAGGCAGAAAAAACTTTGATGTCCCTATCTCAGGGGCAAGATGAAGCGGAAATTTACTGCCAAAGATTCCGTAAATGGTCTGTGCTTACTCAGTGGAATGAGTGCGCCCTGGCGGCGACTTTCAGAGAGGGTCTCTCTGATGCCATTAAGGATGTTATGGTGGGGTTCCCTGTGCCTGCGGGTCTGAATGAGTCCATGACAATGGCTATTCAGATCGATAGGCGTTTGCGGGAGCGCAAACCAGTGCACCATCTGGCGGTGTCCACTGAGAAATCGCCAGAGAGTATGCAGTGTGATAGAATTCTGTCCCGAAGCGAGCGGCAGAATTTTAGACGGAAAAATGGGTTGTGTTTCTATTGTGGGTTTATTCTATCTGTGACCCTGATTTGCTCTTTGTCATCTATTACCACGGACGCCTATGTCGACTCTGGCGCCGCTTTGAGTCTTATGGATTGGTCCTTTGCCAAACGCTGTGGGTATGATTTAGAGCCTTTGGAGACTCCTATTCCTCTGAAGGGGATTGACTCCACCCCATTGGCTAATAATAAACCACAATACTGGACACAAGTAACTATGCGTATTAATCCGGATCACCAGGAGATTATTCGCTTTCTGGTGCTGTATAATCTACATGATGATTTGGTGCTAGGATTGCCTTGGCTGCAATCTCACAACCCAGTCCTCGACTGGAAAGCTATGTCTGTGTTGAGCTGGGGATGTAAGGGGGCTCATGGGGATGTACCTGTGGTTTCCATTTCATCATCTATTCCCTCTGAAATTCCTGAGTTCCTGTCTGACTATCGTGACGTCTTTGAAGAATCCAAGCTTGGTTCGTTACCTCCGCACCGAGAGTGCGATTGTGCCATAGATTTAATCCCGGGTAGTAAATACCCAAAGGGTCGTTTATTTAATCTGTCTGTGCCTGAACATGCTGCTTTGCGTGAATATATAAAGGAGTCCTTGGAAAAGGGACATATTCGTCCATCGTCATCTCCCTTAGGAGCCGGTTTTTTCTTTGTGTCAAAAAAAGACGGCTCTTTGAGACCATGTATTGATTATCGGCTTTTGAATAAAATCACTGTTAAATATCAATACCCATTGCCGTTGCTTACTGATTTGTTTGCTCGCATAAAGGGGGCCAAGTGGTTCTCTAAGATTGACCTTCGTGGGGCGTATAATTTGGTGCGAATCAGGCAGGGGGATGAGTGGAAAACCGCATTTAATACGCCCGAGGGCCACTTTGAGTATTTAGTGATGCCTTTTGGTCTTTCAAATGCTCCGTCAGTTTTCCAGTCCTTTATGCATGATATTTTTCGCGATTATTTGGATAAATTTATGATTGTGTATCTGGATGATATTCTGATTTTTTCTGATGACTGGGACTCTCATGTCCAGCAAGTCAGGAGGGTTTTTCAGGTTTTGCGGTCTAATTCTTTGTGTGTGAAGGGTTCTAAGTGTGTTTTTGGGGTACAGAGGATTTCCTTTTTGGGATATATTTTTTCCCCCTCTTCCATTGAAATGGATCCTGTCAAGGTTCAAGCTATTTGTGATTGGACGCAGCCCTCTTCTCTTAAGAGTCTTCAGAAATTTTTGGGTTTTGCTAACTTTTATCGTCGATTTATTGCTGGTTTTTCGGATATTGCTAAGCCATTGACCGATTTGACTAAGAAGGGTGCTGATGTTGCTGATTGGTCCCCTGATGCTGTGGAGGCCTTTCGGGAGCTTAAGCGCCGTTTTTCCTCTGCCCCTGTGTTGCGTCAGCCTGATGTTGCTCTACCTTTTCAGGTTGAGGTCGACGCTTCTGAGATCGGAGCTGGGGCAGTGTTGTCGCAGAAAAGTTCTGACTGCTCCGTGATTAGGCCTTGTGCCTTCTTTTCCCGTAAATTTTCGCCCGCTGAGCGGAATTATGATGTTGGGAATCGGGAGCTTTTGGCCATGAAGTGGGCTTTTGAGGAGTGGCGCCATTGGCTTGAGGGGGCCAGACATCAGGTGGTGGTATTGACTGACCACAAAAATTTGATTTATCTTGAGACCGCCAGGCGCCTGAATCCTAGACAGGCGCGCTGGTCATTATTTTTCTCTCGGTTTAATTTTGTGGTGTCATACCTACCGGGTTCTAAGAATGTTAAGGCGGATGCCCTTTCTAGGAGTTTTGAGCCTGACTCGCCTGGTAACTCTGAGCCCACAGGTATCCTTAAGGATGGAGTGGTATTGTCAGCCGTTTCTCCAGACCTGCGGCGGGCCTTGCAGGAGTTTCAGGCGGATAGACCTGATCGTTGCCCACCTGATAAACTGTTTGTTCCTGATGATTGGACCAGTAGAGTCATCTCTGAGGTTCATTCTTCTGCGTTGGCAGGTCATCCTGGCATTTTTGGTACCAGGGATTTGGTGGCAAGGTCCTTCTGGTGGCCTTCCCTGTCACGAGATGTGCGAGGCTTTGTGCAGTCTTGTGACGTTTGTGCTCGGGCCAAGCCTTGTTGTTCTCGGGCTAGTGGATTGTTGTTGCCCTTGCCTATTCCTAAGAGGCCTTGGACGCACATCTCGATGGATTTTATTTCAGATCTGCCTGTTTCTCAGAAGATGTCTGTCATCTGGGTGGTGTGTGACCGTTTCTCTAAGATGGTCCATTTGGTTCCTCTGCCCAAGTTGCCTTCTTCTTCCGAGTTGGTTCCTCTGTTTTTTCAAAATGTTGTTCGTTTGCATGGTATTCCTGAGAATATCGTTTCTGACAGAGGGACCCAATTCGTGTCTAGATTTTGGCGGGCATTCTGTGCTAGGATGGGCATAGATTTATCTTTTTCGTCCGCTTTCCATCCTCAGACGAATGGCCAGACCGAGCGGATTAATCAGACCCTGGAGACATATCTGAGGTGTTTTGTGTCTGCTGACCAGGATGATTGGGTTGCTTTTTTGCCATTGGCGGAGTTTGCTCTCAATAATCGGGCCAGCTCTGCCACTTTGGTGTCCCCGTTTTTCTGTAATTCGGGGTTTCATCCTCGATTTTCCTCTGGTCAGGTGGAATCTTCGGATTGTCCTGGAGTGGATGCTGTGGTGGAGAGATTGCATCAGATCTGGGGGCAGGTGGTGGACAATTTGAGGTTGTCCCAGGAGAAGACTCAGCTTTTTGCCAACCGCCACCGTCGTGTTGGTCCTCGGCTTTGTGTTGGGGATTTGGTGTGGTTGTCTTCTCGTTTTGTCCCTATGAGGGTCTCTTCTCCTAAGTTTAAGCCTCGGTTCATCGGCCCATATAAGATATTGGAGATTCTTAACCCTGTTTCCTTCCGTTTGGACCTCCCTGCATCCTTTTCTATTCATAACGTTTTTCATCGGTCATTATTGCGCAGGTATGAGGTACCGGTTGTGCCTTCCGTTGAGCCTCCTGCTCCGGTGTTGGTTGAGGGTGAGTTGGAGTACGTTGTGGAGAAAATCTTAGACTCTCGTGTTTCCAGACGGAGACTCCAGTATCTGGTCAAGTGGAAGGGATACGGCCAGGAGGATAATTCTTGGGTGAATGCATCTGATGTTCATGCCTCTGATCTGGTTCGTACCTTTCATAGGGCCCATCCTGATCGCCCTGGTGGTTCTGGTGAGGGTTCGGTGCCCCCTCCTTGAGGGGGGGGTACTGTTGTGAATTTGGATTCTGGGCTCCCCCGGTGGCTACTGGTGGAATTGAACTGGTGTCTTCATCTTCTCTGTTCACCTGTTCCCATCAAGATGTGGGAGTCGCTATATAGCCTTGCTGCTCTGTTAGTTGCTTGCCGGTCAACAATGTTATCAGAAGCCTTTCTGTGCTTGTTCCTGCTCCTAGACAACTACTAGATAAGTTGGACTCTTGTCCATGTTTGTTTTTGCATTTTTGTTCCAGTTCACAGCTGTAGTTTCGTTACTGTGTCTGGAAAGCTCTTGTGAACAGGAATTGCCACTCTGGTGTTATGAGTTAATGCCAGAGTTTTAAAGTAATTTCTGGATGGTGTTTGATAGGGTTTTCAGCTGACCATGAAAGTGTCCTTTCTGTCTTCTGCTATGTAGTAAGTGGACCTCAAATTTGCTAAACCTATTTTCATACTACGTTTGTTATTTCATCTTGATTCACCGCCAATACATGTGGGGGGCCTCTGTCTCCTTTCGGGGTATTTCTCTAGAGGTGAGCTAGGACTAATATTTTCCTCTGCTAGCTTTATTTAGTCCTCCGGCTGGTGCTGGGCATCTAGAATCAACGTAGGCATGCTACCCGGCCACTGCTAGTTGTGCGTTAGGTTTAGTTCATGGTCAGCTCAGTTTCCATCTTCCAAGAGCTAGTTCCTATATATGCTGATGCTATGATCTCTTGCCATTGAGATCATGACAGGCAGCAGATTCCAAAGCTACAGCTATTGTGGTGTTATATAGAGCGACAGCGTCATCCGCATTGTGTAAGGAACTTATATCTGTGAGAGGGAGGAGGGATTCAGAGAATGAATGTAGGTCAAGATGTTTAAGATTTCTGCAAGGGTGTGAAAGTTTGTGGGGTGGGGATTGTAGACATGGAGTGGAGAGGGAAGAGAATGTGAGAAGGTTGTGGTCAGAGAGAGGAAGAGGTGAGTTAGAGAGGTTAGATAGGGAGCAGAGGCGGGTGAAGATGAGGTCCAGTGTGTGACCATCCTTGTGGGTGGCTGTAGAAGACCATTGAGTGAGGCCAAAGGAGGAAGTGAGAGATAGAAGTTTAGTGGCAGCTGAGAGGGAAGTGTCAATGGGGATGTTGAAGTCGCCCATGATGATAGTGGGGATGTCAGCGGAAAGGAAATGAAGTGGCCAGGTGGTGAAGTGGTCAAAGAAGGTGGTGGCTGGCCCTGGGGGGCGGTAAATGACAGCCAGTTGGAGGTTGGAGGGGGAGTAGATGCGTACAGAGTGCACCTCAAAGGAAGAGAGGGTAACAGGGTGGCAGTGGGATTGGGGTGAAGGAGCAGTTATCTGACAGGAGAAAACCAACTCCTCTGCCATGTTTGCTGCTGGGGCAGGGTGTGTGATAAAGGTGGAAGCCACCGTAAGAGAGTGCAGCAGGGGAGGCTGTGTCAGAAGGGGTGAGCCAGGTTTCGGGTGATGGCGAGGAAGGAAGGTTTGGTAGTAACAAAAAGATCATGGATCCCTGACCTAAATCCTATTGAGCATCTTTGGAAAGAGCTGAAACATTCTGTCTGGAAAAGGCAGCCTTCAAACTCGAGACAACCGGAGCAGTTTGCTCTTGAAGAGTGGGCCAAAATACCTGTTGAGAGGTGCAGGCAGAAGTCTCATTGACAGTTACGGGAATCGTTTGATTGCACTGATTGCCTCAAAAGGTTGTGCAACAAAATATTAAGTTAAGGGTACCATCATTTCTGTCCAGGCCTATTTCATGAGTTTTATTGTTTTTTTAAATTCTGTGGAAGCATGGTTGAAAAGCAATGTCTGACTTTCATTTGTTCATTTTCATAGATCTTTTTATTTATTATTACTTTTGTCAGATTCAAGCTATTTCTGTGACCATTGTGGGTTTTTCTGTCATTAAACGAGGGGTACCAACAATTTTGACTACGTGTGTATTTCCAATCAGAGCAGTCAGCTGCCGAGCTGTGATTAGCTGCGTCTGGGAGGGAGGGTGAAAGTGCACGCCCCCAGAGAATACTCTGAATTGGACTGCAAATCAGAGATTTCACATACTGCACTCCACATTAAACAAATATGAATATCTCTACAATGGAGTGACACAGCAAAAAACAGGAAGGAGCGTTAGAATCAGTGGAGCTCAGGGATTTGTACAAGGTATTTAACTCTATTTTATGAGCGAGTGACAGTATTTTAATATTTAAAAGGACTCACTGTTATAAGTGGTGATGAGCGAATGCATTCGGCATTATTAGTTACTCGTGCGAATAGTACGGTATTCGGGCTATTTGTTACTCGGCGAGTAATAAGGTACCATATATACTCGAGTATAAGCCGAGATTTTCAGCCCATTTTTTGGGCTGAGAGTAACCCTCTCGGCTTATACTCGAGTCATACCCAAGGGTCGGCAGGGGAGGGGAGCGGAGCTGTGTAATAATACTCACGTGCTCCTCGCGCGGTCCCTGCATGTCTTTTCCCTGGCGAAGGCAGCTTCTTCCTGTAGTGAGCTGTCACATGGTACCGCTCATTACAGTAATGAATATGGACCCCACTCCCATAGGGGTGGAACTGAATATTCATTACTGTAATAAGCGGTACCATGTGACCGCTCACTACAGGAAAAAGCTGCTGGTACCAGGGAACAGACGTGCAGCGACGGCGCCAGGAGCAGGTAAGTATAATGCAGTGCACAATATTCACCTGCTCCATGTTCCACCATCAGCGCCGCTGCATCTTCTGCATCCCCTGCAGTGACGCTCAGGTCAGAGGGTGTGATGATGCGATTAGTGCTCGCCGCCCTGTTGTCATGTCGGACGCTGTTCAGACCAGGTCGTTCGACAGACAGCGGTAATTCCGCTTTTGACCACTATTTGCTCATTGGCGTCAGCTAGATTTTATCTAGCTGTTCCGGGGTTAATTTACCTGATCCTCAGATTGGAAGCTGGGCCATGCCCATTGCCTTTAAATAGCTCTCCTGATCATTGGGCGTCGCCGATTATAGCTTCTGTCTTGTGCGTTGTTATCTCGGTCTGGAGTGGAGAGCTGGTTGCTGGAGAGTCGTTGCTGGTGGTGTATTTTCCTTTGTCTTATTTACTCCTTCCTATATTTGTATTTATTTTGCCCTGCACATTTATGGTGTATTCCTGAGTGTCTGCGGCGTGGTGTATATTTTCCTTTATCCTTGTCTGTGCTAACTGTGGGTTTTGGTGAATTACATCTTCACTGGGTGGTGGGCAGAGGTTTTCAGCCTAGGGTTGAAACAGGAGACAGGGCGAGGGTCGAGGCCTGGGCATGCACACCATCAGTGTAAACTCCAGGTAGAGGGTCAGTCAGGATTTCCCTAGTTTGAGAGAAATTGCAGGGGCCCGGGTTATTAGCTCTCGGTCACCTAGTCTCCCCGTGACATTATAATCGGACCAACAACAAAAAGAAAAAAAAAAGGGGGTTCTTTTTTTTTGGTTTGCCATGGATCCCATGACTTCCATAACCCGCCAGTTGAGGGCGCTGTCCCTACAGGTCACTGAGTTGAGGGGGGCAGTGCAGCAACAGGGACTAGCAGTGTCTAATGTGCAGGCTGGAGTGACAGGAAGAGTTGCTGAGCCTAAATTTCCTTTGCCTGAAAGATTTACTGGGGAACGCAGTAAATTTGTTTCTTTTCGTGAAGTTTGCAAATTATATTTCCGCATGCGTGTGGGCCTGGTGTTGTCATTGTTAAGCGGGGATCCCCAAGCATGGGCGTTTTCTTTGCCATCTGATTCTGTTGCATTTGACTCTGTGGAGAGTTTTTTTTCTTCTCTTGGGAAAATCTACGATGAACCTGACAGAATGGCTCTAGCAGAATCTAAGATACGCACTATTCGCCAGGGGGAGCGAGTTGCAGAGGATTACTGTTCTGAATTTCATCGCTGGGTGATCGATACACAATGGAATGATCCAGCATTGCGGAGTCAGTTTATACATGGGATTTCTGGAAGGGTTAAAAAAGCCCTTCTGATGTACGAGACTCCTGTTTCTCTAGATTCCGCCATGAGTCTGGTTGTCCGCATAGATCGCCGTTTGCGTCAGGGGGAGCATGAGACACCGCCTATGGGAGAGGGTTTAGGTTCACGTGAGGTTGCTGCAGGTGAGCCCACGGAGCCTATGCAAATCGCAGGGGTGTCACATGTCAAGCATCAAGCCCCTGAGCTCAGGAAGCAGGGAGCCTGTTTTTACTGTGGTAAAACTGGTCATTTTATTAACATCTGTCCTCTGCTGTCTAAGAAAAACGCAACGGCGGAAAACTTCTAAGCTCAGAGGGTGTGGAGGAGACCAATCTGAGCTTATGTATATCCTCCATGGTGGTTTCTCAATGCATGCTCCCTGCTAAGGTTTTTATTGCTGGCAGTGAGCTGCCAATTACTGTTTTTGTGGATAGTGGTTCAGCCACAAATCTCATTGATGAGGAGTTTGCGTGCACAGCAGGTTTTAGGATTGAAAAAATGCCTCATCCTATCCGCGTGGTCACCATCAATGCTGCTCCTCTCTCTCAGGGGGAGATTACTGAATTTGTGGCTGAGGTGAAACTCCACATAGGAGTTCTACATTCCGAGTGGGTTACATGTAAGGTGCTCAGGAATCTTCCTGCTCAGGTGGTTTTGGGTTTTCCTTGGTTGTCTATGCACAACCCGGTAATTGACTGGAAAACTCAGGACATAATTTGGTGGAGCGAGTTCTGCCAGGAGAATTGCCTGGCCACATGTGTGGCTGCAGTGACTTCAAGCGTTCCGGAGTCACTTCTGGATTTTGTGGATGTGTTCTCTGAGAAGGGTTGTTCAGAGTTGCCGCCACATCGTCCTTATGACTGTTCTATCAGGTTTAAACCAGGAGCCAAATTGCCTAAAGCAAGGATGTTTAACATCTCCGGTCCGGAGAGACAAGCGTTAAAAGATTACATTGCTGAAAGCTTGAGCAAAGGGCACATCAGGCCGTCATCCTCACCGGTGGCAGCAGGGTTCTTCTTCGTGAAGAAGAAGGATGGCGGATTACGCCCGTGTTTGGATTTCAGGGAGTTGAACCAGATTATGGTTCGTGATCCATACCCTATGCCTCTGATACCAGATTTGTTCAACCAGGTAACAGGTGCTAAGTGGTTTACCAAGCTTGACCTCAGGGGGGCGTACAACCTCATAAGAGTCCGTCAAGGTGATGAGTGGAAGACGGCTTTTAATACCCCTGAGGGTCATTTTGAAAATTTGGTGATGCCGTTTGGGTTGACTAACGCACCTGCAGTGTTCCAACATTTCATCAATGATGTCTTCTCGCATGTTTTGGGGAAATTCGTTATCGTGTACCTAGATGACATTCTCATATATTCTTGCGACCGTGATGCTCATTTAGATCATGTCAGGCAGGTGTTACAGCTTCTCAGAGAGAATAAGCTGTATGCTAAACTTGAGAAATGTGTATTTTCTGTTCAAGTGTTGCCTTTCTTCGGTTATATTGTGTCTGCTTCTGGGTTTAAAATGGACGCCGCTAAGGTGCAGGCAGTGCTGCACTGTGCTGCGGTGCTGCGTTGGGAACGTCCTGATAACCTGAAAGCACTTCAGCGGTTCCTTGGGTTTTCTAACTACTATAGGAAATTTATCAAGGATTTTTCCATCATTGCTAAACCGCTAACTGACATGACTAAAAAGGGTACCAATTTCTCCGTTTGGCCTGAGGCTGCTGTGCGCACATTTGAATTTCTTAAGAACAGTTTTGTTTCAGCCTCCATTCTTGTGCAGCCAGACGTATCTAAACCCTTTGTTGTGGAAGTCGATGCATCTGAGGTTGGTGTGGGGGCGGTACTATCTCAAGGCTCATCTTTGAGTGGTTTACGTCCGTGCGCCTATTTCTCCAAGAAACTGTCGTCCGCCGAACGTAACTACGATATCGGCAACAGGGAGTTGTTGGCAATTAAGTTGGCCTTTGAGGAATGGCGACACTTCTTGGAGGGGTCGGTACATCAGGTAACTGTTATTACCGATCATAAGAATCTGCTGTATTTGGAGTCAGCCAAGCGTCTGTTCCCCAGGCAGGCTCGCTGGGCATTGTTTTTCACGCGGTTCAATTTGGTGGTCACTTACAGACCGGAGTCTAAAAACACTAAGGCGGATGCTCTGTCCAGGTGTTTTCCGGGGGGAGAACCTCGGGAGGATCCAGTACCCATCCTCCAAAAGGGTGTTGTGGTTTCGGCTCTCACTACCGAGGTTGAGGCTGAGATTGCCGAGGCTCAGGAGGAGGTACCATCTGAACTTCCCATCAACAAATCTTTTGTACCGCTTCATCTCCGCCTAAAGGTTTTGGCGGAGCATCATGATGCTGTCCTGGCTTGCCACCCAGGGGTTAAAGGTACCCTGGAGTTGGTGTCACGTCGGTTTTGGTGGCCCAAGATCTGACAGGACGTGGTCTCATACGTGTCAGCTTGTACCACGTGCGCTAGGGCTAAGACGCCTCCCTCCCGTCCTGTTGGCACACTACTTCCTCTTGAGGTACCTAGTAAGCCATGGACAGAAATCTCCATGGATTTCATCACTGATTTGCCCTCATCAGCTGGAAACACGGTCATCTTGGTGATTGTTGATCGGTTTTCTAAAATGTCGCACTTTGTGTCTTTGCCTGAGCTGCCTAACGCTAAGACTCTGGCTCAGGTATTTGTGCAGGAGGTGGTCAGACTTCATGGGGTTCCGTCTGACATTGTGTCTGATAGGGGGTCTCAGTTTGTGGGAAAATTTTGGAGAGCATTTTGCTCACGGCTGGGGATCAAGTTATCTCATTCTTCGGCGTTTCATCCTCAGTCAAATGGTCAGACTGAGCGTATGAACCAAAATTTGGAACAGTACTTACGCTGCTTTGTCTCTGATAACCAGGAGGAGTGGTCTACCTTTCTTCCTTTGGCTGAGTTTGCCATCAATAATCACCGCCAGGAGTCGTCTGGGGAGTCTCCGTTTTTTTGTGTTTACGGGCTACATCCTCAATTTTGTACCTTGAGTCAGAGGGGCTCTTCCGGCGTTCCAGAGGAGGACCAGTTAGGAACACAATTGTCATCAGTCTGGAGGAGCGTTAAACAGCGCCTGTTGAGTGTGGGTGCTAGGTACAAGCGTGTGGCTGACAGTAGGCGTGTGCCAGGTCCGGACTTGAGTGTGGATGACTGGGTGTGGTTATCCACAAAAAACAAAAGACTCAAAATACCATCCCTTAAATTGGGTCCACGGTTTATTGGTCCATTTAGGGTCACCGCCGTCATTAACCCAGTAGCGTACCGATTGGAGCTCCCTAGGGTGTATAAGATACACAACGTGTTCCACAGGTCTCTTCTAAAAAAGGTGGTGGGTTCTGTGGACGCGGCGCCTATGCCACCTCCAGTCTTGGTGGATGGTAATTTGGAGTTTGAAGTCTCCAAGGTGGTTGACTCTCATGTAGTGCGCCGCACTTTACAGTACTTGGTACACTGGCGTGGTTATGGGCCTGAGGAGAGGTCCTGGGTACCAGCCTCGGACATTCATGCGGATCGGCTGGTCAGGTTTTCTCATCGTCGCCATCCGGACAAGCTGGGTCCTATAAGCCGTGAGGGCCCTGGGGTCTCTCGTAGAAGGCGGGGTACTCTCATGTCGGACGCTGTTCAGACCAGGTCGTTCGACAGACAGCGGTAATTCTGCTTTTGACCACTATTTGCTCATTGGCATCAGCTAGATTTTATCTAGCTGTTCCAAAGTTAATTTACCTGATCCTCGGATTGGAAGCTGGGCCATGCCCATTGCCTTTAAATAGCTCTCCTGATCATTGGGCGTCACCGATTATAGCTTCTGTCTTGTGCGTTGTTATCTCGGTCTGGAGTGGAGAGCTGGTGGTTGGAGATTCGTTGCTGGTGGTGTATATTCCTTCATCTTATTTACTCCTTCCTATATTTGTGTTTATTTTGCCCTGCACATTTATAGTGTATTCCTGAGTGTCTGCGGCGTGGTGTATATTTTCCTTTATCCTAGTCTGTGCTAACTGTGGGTATTTAAGTATTACCTCTTCACTGGGTGGTGGGTGGAGATTTCAGCCTAGGGCTCAGCTCAGGAGTTAGGGTGAGGTTCGAGGCCTGAACATGCACACCATCAGTGTAAACTTCAGGTAGAGGGTCAGTCAGGATTTCCCTAGTCTTAGGGAAATTGCAGGAGCCCGGGTTATTAGCTCTCGCTCACCAAGTCTCTCCTTGACATTATAATCGGCCCAACAACAACACAAAAAAAAGGGGTTTCTTTTTTTTTGTTTTGTCATGGTCATGGATCCCATGACTTCCATAACCCGCCAGTTGGAGGCGCTGTCCCTACAGGTCACTGAGTTGAGGGGGGCAGTGCAGCAACAGGGACTAGCAGTGTCCAATGTGCAATCTGGAGCGACAGGAAGAGTTACTGAGCCAAAATTTCCGTTGCCTGAAAAATTTGCTGGGGAACGCAGTAAATTTGTTTCTTTTCGTGAAGCTTGCAAACTATATTTCCGTATGCGCCCGATATCTTCGGGTAATGAGGCTCAGCGTGTGGGCCTGGTGTTGTCATTGTTAAGTGGGGATCCCCAAGCATGGGCGTTTTCTTTGCCATCTGATTCTGCGGCATTTGTCTCTGTGGAGAGTTTTTTTTTCTTCTCTTGGGAAAATCTACGATGAACCTGACAGAATGGCTCTGGCAGAATCTAAGATACGCTCTATTCGCCAGGGGGAGCGCGTTGCAGAGGATTACTGTTCTGAATTTCGTCACTAGGCGATCGAT
Source organism: Ranitomeya variabilis (assembly GCF_051348905.1). Classification (NCBI taxonomy): domain Eukaryota; kingdom Metazoa; phylum Chordata; class Amphibia; order Anura; family Dendrobatidae; genus Ranitomeya; species Ranitomeya variabilis. Next base: position 593,909,349 of record NC_135232.1, on the reverse strand, counting down.
ACCCAATGGAATGATGCAGCATTGCGGAGTCAGTTTATATATGGGATTTCTGGAAGAGTTAAAAAAGCCCTTCTGATGTACGAGACTCCTACTTCTCTAGATTCCGCTATGAGTCTGGTTGTCCGCATTGATCGCAGTTTGCGTCAGGGGGAGCATGAGACACCGCCTATGGGAGAGGGTTTAGGTTCACGTGAGGTTGCTGCAGGTGAGCCCACGGAGCCTATGCAAATCGCAGGGGTGTCAAATGTCAAGCATCGAGCCCCTGAGCTCAGGAAGCAGGGAGCCTGTTTTTACTGTGGTAAAACTGGTCATTTTATTAACATCTGTCCTCTGCTGCCTAAGAAAAATGCAACGGCGGACAACTTCTGAGCTCAGAGGGTGTGGAGACCAGTCTGAGCTTATGTATATCCTCCATGGTGGTTTCTCAGTGCATGCTCCCTGCTAAGGTTTTTGTTGCTGGCAGTGAGCTGCCAATTACTGTTTTTGTGGATAGTGGTTCAGCCACAAATCTCATTGATGAGGGGTTTGCGTGCACAGCAGGTTTTAGGATTGAAAAACTGTCTCATCCTATCCGCGTGGTCACCATCAATGCTGCTCCTCTCTCTCAGGGGGAGATTACTGAATTTGTGGCTGAGGTGAAACTCCACATTGGAGTTCTACATTCTGAGCGGGTTACATGTAAGGTGCTCAGGAATCTTCCTGCTCAGGTGGTTTTGGGTTTTCCTTGGTTGTCTATACACAACCCGGTAATTGACTGGAAAACTCAGGACATAATTCGGTGGAGCGAGTTCTGCCAGGAGAATTGCCTGGCCACATGTGTGGCTGCGGTGACTTCAAGCGTTCCGGAGTCACTTCAGGATTTTGTGGATGTGTTCTCTGAGAAGGGTTGTTCAGAGTTGCCGCCACATCGTCCTTATGACTGTTCTATCAGGTTTAAACCAGGGGCCAAATTACCTAAAGCAAGGATGTTTAACATCTCCGGTCCGGAGAGACAAGCGTTAAAAGATTACATTGTGGAAAGCTTGAGCAAAGGGCACATCAGGCCGTCATCCTCGCCGGTGGCAGCAGGATTCTTCTTTGTGAAGAAGAAAGATGGCGGATTACGCCCGTGTTTGGATTTCAGGGAGTTGAACCAGATTACGGTTCGTGATCCATACCCTATGCCTCTGATACCAGATTTGTTCAACCAGGTGGCAGGTGCTAAGTGGTTCACCAAGCTTGACCTCAGGGGGGCGTACAACCTCATAAGAGTCCGTCAAGGTGATGAGTGGAAGACGGCTTTTAATACCCCTGAGGGTCATTTTGAAAATTTGGTGATGCCGTTTGGGTTGACTAACGCACCTGCAGTGTTCCAACATTTCATCAATGATGTGTTCTCGCATGTTTTGGGGAAATTCGTTATCGTGTACCTAGATGACATTCTCATATATTCTTGCGACCGTGAGGCTCATTTAGATCATGTCAGGCAGGTGTTACAGCTTCTCAGAGAGAATAAGCTGTATGCTAAACTTGAGAAATGTGTATTTTCTGTTCAAGAGTTGCCTTTCTTGGGTTATATTGTGTCTGCTTCTGGTTTTAAAATGGACGCCGCTAAAGTGCAGGCGGTGCTGCATTGGGAACGTCCTGATAACCTGAAAGCACTTCAGCGGTTCCTTGGGTTTTCTAACTACTATAGGAAATTTATCAAGGATTTTTCCATCATTGCTAAACCGCTAACTGACATGACTAAAAAGGGTACCAACTTCTCTGTTTGGCCTGAGGCTGCTGTGCGCGCATTTGAATTTCTTAAGAACAGTTTTGTTTCAGCCCCCATTCTTGTGCAGCCAGACGTATCTAAACCATTTGTTGTGGAAGTCGATGCGTCTGAGGTTGGTGTGGGGGCGGTACTATCTCAAGGCTCATCTTTGAGTGGTTTACGTCCGTGCGCCTATTTCTCCAAGAAACTGTCGTCCGCCGAACGTAACTACGATATCGGCAACAGGGAGTTGTTGGCAATTAAGTTGGCCTTTGAGGAATGGCGACACTTCTTGGAGGGGTCGGTCCATCAGGTAACTGTTATTACCGATCATAAGAATCTGCTGTATTTGGAGTCAGCCAAGCGTCTGTCCCCCAGGCAGGCTCGCTGGGCATTGTTTTTCACGCGGTTCAATTTTGTGGTCACTTACAGACCGGGGTCTAAAAACACTAAGGCAATTGCTCTGTCCAGGTGTTTTCCGGGGGGAGAACCTCGGGAGGATCCAGTACCCATCCTCCAAAAGGGTGTTGTGGTTTCGGCTCTCACTATCGAGGTTGAGGCTGGGATTGCCGAGGCTCAGGAGGAGGTACCATCTGAGCTTCCCGTCAACAAATCTTTTGTTCCGCTTCATCTCCGCCTAAAGGTTTTGGCGGAGCATCATGATGCCGTCCTGGCTGGTCACCCAGGGGTTAGAGGTACCTTGGAGTTGGTGTCACGTCGGTTTTGGTGGCCCAAGATCCGACAGGACGTGGTCTCATACGTGTCAGCTGGTACCACGTGCGCTAGGGCTAAGACGCCCCGCTCCCGTCCTGTTGGCACACTACTTCCTCTTGAGGTACCTAGTAAGCCATGGATGGAAATCTCCATGGATTTCATCACTGATTTGCCCTCATCAGCTGGAAACACGGTCATCTTGGTGATTGTTGATCGTTTTTCTAAAATGTCGCACTTTGTGTCTTTGCCTGCGTTGCCTAACGCTAAGACTCTGGCTCAGGTATTTGTGCAGGAGGTGGTCAGACTTCATGGGGTTCCGTCTGACATCGTGTCTGATAGGGGGTCTCAGTTTGTGGCAAAATTTTGGAGAGAGTTTTGCTCACGGCTGGGAATCAAGTTATCTCATTCTTCGGTGTTTCATCCTCAGTCAAATGGTCAGACTGAGCGTATGAACCAAAATTTGGAACAGTACTTACGCTGCTTTGTCTCTGATAACCGGGAGGAGTGGTCTACCTTTCTTCCTTTGGCTGGGTTTGCCATCAATAATCACCGCCAGGAGTCGTCTGGGGAGTCTCCGGTTTTTTGTGTTTACGGGCTACATCCTCAATTTTGTACCTTGAGTCAGAGGGGCTCTTCCGGCGTTCCGGAGGAGGACCAGTTAGGAACACAATTGTCATCAGTCTGGAGGAGAGTTAAACAGCGCCTGTTGAGTGTGGGTGCTAGGTACAAACATGTGGCTGACAGTAGGCGTGTGCCAGGTCCAGACCTGAGTGTGGATGACTGGGTGTGGTTATCCACAAAAAACATAAGACTCAAGATACCGTCCCTTAAATTGGGTCCACGGTTTATTGGTCCATTTAGGGTCACCGCCGTCATTAACCCAGTTGCGTACCCATTGGAGCTCCCTACGGTGTATAAGATACACAACGTGTTCCACAGGTCTCTTATAAAGAAGGTGGTGGGTTCTGTGGACGCGGCGCCTATGCCACCTCCAGTCTTGGTGGCTGGTAATTTGGAGTTTGAAGTCTCCAAGGTGGTTGACTCTCGTGTAGTGCATCGCACTTTACAGTACTTGGTACACTGGCGTGGTTATGGGCCTGAGGAGAGGTCCTGGGTACCAGCCTCAGACATTCATGCGGATCGGCTGGTCAGGTTTTTTCATCGTCGCCATCCTGACAAGCCGGGTCCTATAAGCCGTGAGGGCCCTGGGGTCCCTCGTAGAAGGCTTGGTACTGTCATGTCGGACGCTGTTCAGACCAGGTCGTCCGACAGACAGAGGTAATTCCGCTTTTGACCACTATTTACTCATTGGCGTCTGCTGGATTTTGTCTAGCTGTTCCAGGGTTAATTTACCTGATCCTCGGATTGGAAGCTGGGCCATTTCCATGGCCTTTAAATAGTTCTCCTGATCATTGGGCGTCGCCGATTATAGCTTCTGTCTTGCGTTGTTATCTCGGTCTGGAGTGGAGAGCTGGTGGTTGGAGATTCGTTGCTGGTGGTGTATATTCCTTCATCTTATTTACTCCTTCCTATATTTGTGTTTATTTTGCCCTGCACATTTATAGTGTATTCCTGAGTGTCTGCGGCGTGGTGTATATTTTCCTTTATCCTAGTCTGTGCTAACTGTGGGTATTTAAGTATTACCTCTTCACTGGGTGGTGGGTGGAGATTTCAGCCTAGGGCTGAGCTCAGGAGTTAGGGTGAGGTTCGTGGCCTGAACATGCACACCATCAGTGTAAACTTCAGGTAGAGGGTCAGTCAGGATTTCCCTAGTCTTAGGGAAATTGCAGGAGCCCGGGTTATTAGCTCTCGCTCACCAAGTCTCTCCTTGACAGGGTCGTAGTGGAAGACTTGCCCAAAAGACAAACGCTGGTGTCAAAGGTACCGGCTCTTTTCGCCCACAAGTATTACAGGGGAGGGCTACAAACACCAGGTGCAACTCGGGGGGGAAATGTCCACCAACTGGGCCATTTTCATGAGACTGTCCCATCAGCAAGGTCTATCTGTGGGTGTAACTATGATGAGAAGGGAGAAGTTGTCTGTATGAAGCGTAGGGCGCACCGCAATGCAGAAAAAGATATATATAACTGGAGGTGCTACGACAGGTAGTAGACAAAATATGAAAGGTTGAGAAAGAAAGGGCTAACTGTATGTGGAGCGCCCGCTAGGACCGTGGGGTACTTGGAACCCGGGCCGGTTCTTAAAGGGATGTGTCACGGCGGCAGTGACCCAGTCCGTGGCCCTGGGCATCCAATAAATGGGGATGATTTAGTCTAATTTAGGAGTGTTCGTGATGCCACCTGTAGTACTCGGCCAGGGATCGCCAACGCTGCTTAAAGGGGTCCACTGGGGCTGATGGTATTGTAGCAGAGTTGGGAGTGGTCCCCAGGGTTCCCGCTGCAATTGGCAAGGGATGGTAGGTGTTGAGATGCAGGAAAGAATTGGAGGACACAGGGTTGCAGTCTCTTTACCTTTTACTGGAGAAGTTCAGTTACACAGATGTCAGGTGGTCTTTGGAATCCAGGCAGCCTCGTTTTACTTCCTTTATTTATCAATGAGAAGTTGGCTAGAGTATCTATTTGTCCCTACAAGGTGCATCACTAGTACTATAATATCTAGGCTGTGGCAGCAATCATTTGTGAATTTTGAACAACATTCTTTCATATATTGTGATTCTTCAGTCACATCCTTCTATGTCTGTGTATTATTTTTCTCTGCACATTATGGTATCATCCATCATGAGGTCTTTGGGTCTGGGATACCATTTTTGTTTTATTTTTAATTGATTTTAGTCATGTCTTATCTGATGCTTGTTGTCGAATAAAATTTTCATTTTACATTATGAACTCTGTGAGTGTGCACTTTCACACAGGTAGCCCTTTCTTTCTAAACCTCTCAGAGGAGGGAGAAGTTGACCAAGATGGTGAAGGACTCAAGTGACCATACCAGTGTCCTTTCTGATTCTTCAGTGCCCATTAACTGTTGGTTGTCCAAGCTACACACTTGGCCTGACCTCTCCTTGTACACCTTGGAGGTGCTGCCATGCCCTGCCGTGAGTGTGTTGTTTGAGCGGGTTTTTAGTTCGGCAGGTGCAATCATAACAGATAGGCACATACGACTGTCAACCGAAAATGCAGACAGACTGACTCCTCTAAAATTGAACAAGGGCTGGATTTCCTGCGACTTTGTAAGCCTTACGGATGACAGCAGCATTATGTAAATGCAGGCCAATTTTTTTTTTTAAGTTGTATTAACATCCATCCCTTACCATCCTAAACCATTTTGTTCAGGAAATCATCTCCTCCTCCTCCTACTTATGCAACAAGTGCTTAGTGTTCATCTATGTATACCCCACATGGGTATTTTTTTGTACTTTTTGAAACCTTTGCACATTGTGCAATGGTGAAACTTGTACTCTACCTCTTGTAATAACTGCTAAGTGTATTGTGATGTCCACATCACGGCGTCTTTCAGCTGGTTTGACAGAGACCCCATGGCTAATTTTTTGAAATCTTTGTACATTGTGCAATGGTGAAACTTGTACTCTTTATGTCTACCACTTGTAATAACTGCTAAGTGTATTGTGAGGTCCCCATCATGGCCTCTTTCAGCGTGTATGATACAGACCCCATGCGGTAATTTTTGGAAACCTTTGTACATTGTGCAATGGTCACATTTCTACTCCCTATCTCTACATCTTGCAATAGCTTCGGTGTCCCCATCACGGCATCTCTCAGCAAGTATGATACAGACACCTTGGGTAATTTTTGGAAAACTTTGCACATTGTGCAATGGTGAAATTTGTACTCCCTATCTCTACCTATGGTAATAACTGCTAAATGTATTATGAAGTCCCCATCACGGCCTCTTTCAGCGTGTATGATACAGCCAGGGGCGGATTATAATAGGGTCAATCTGGGCGGTAGCCCAGGGCCCAGTGGTGTGGGGGGCCCTGGGCTACCGCTCAGATTGCCCACCGCCATCAGGGCATTACTGCCCTGACTGGCGTATGGGCCCGGTGGGCAGAGGGGGCCCGCATCGGGCCCTGTCTCAACTGCTCACCGGGCCCCCCCCTACAGTCGCTGCGGCAGTAAGGCTGGCTATTGACGTGCGGGTGCTGGCCCGCACATCAATAGTTAACAGCCGCCAGCCAATCGGAGGCTGGCAGCTGACGTGTGCCGCAGGGCGTACGTCGCCGGCGTCTGACGTCATTGTCAGCCGCCGGCGAGTGCACATGGAGGGAAGAAGCTTCGCCTGCCGGCCGCCGCAGGAGCGGCTAGGTAAGTAAGAACTCGGGTTTTTTGTTTTTTTTTTAGAGCGGCGATCCCGGGGCAGAAATGCTGGACACTGGACAAGCTAGGGGTAGAAATGCTGGACAAGCAGGGGGCAATATGCTCGACACACTGGGGCAGAAAGCTGGACACACTGGGGGCAATATGCTGGAGACACTGGGGGCAGATTGTTGGAGACACTGGAGGCAGGATGCTGGACACACTGGGGCAGAATGCTGGACACACTGGGGCAGAATGCTGGACACACTGGGGCAGAATGCTGGACACACTGGGGGCAGGATGCTGGAGACACTGGGGCAGATTGCTGGAGACACTGGGGCAGATTGTTGGAGACACTGGGGCAGATTGCTGGACGCACTGGGGGCAATATGCTGGAGACACTGGGGGCAGGATGCTGGAGACACTGGGGCAGATTGCTGGACACACTGGGGCAGAATGCTGGACACACTGGGGGCAATATGCTGGAGACACTGGGGCAGAATGCTGGACACACTGGGGGCAATATGCTGGAGACACTGGGGCAGATTGCTGGACACACTGGGGGCAATATGCTGGAGACACTGGGGCAGATTGCTGGACACACTGGGGGCAATATGCTGGAGACACTGGGGCAGATTGCTGGACACACTGGGGCAGAATGCTGGACGCACTGGGGCAGAATGCTGGACACACTGGGGGCAATATGCTGGAGACACTGGGGCAGATTGCTGGACACACTAGGGGCAGAAGGCTGGAGACACTGGGGGCAGGATGCTGGAGACACTGGGGGCAGAATGCTGGAGACACTGGGGCAGAATGCTGGACACACTGGGGCAGAATGCTGGACACACTGGGGGCAATATGCTGGAGACACTGGGGCAGATTGCTGGAGACACTGGGGCAGATTGCTGGAGACACTGGGGCAGATTGTTGGAGACACTGGGGCAGATTGCTGGACGCACTGGGGGCAGGATGCTGGAGACACTGGGGGCAGGATGCTGGAGACACTGGGGCAGATTGCTGGACACACTGGGGCAGAATGCTGGACACACTGGGGACAATATGCTGGAGACACTGGGGCAGATTGCTGGACACACTGGGGGCAGAATGCTGGACACACTGGGGCAGAATGCTGGACGCACTGGGGCAGAATGCTGGACACACTGGGGCAATATGCTGGAGACACTGGGGCAGATTGCTGGACACACTGGGGGCAGAATGCTGGAAACACTGGGGCAGATTGCTGGACACACTGGGGCAGAATGCTGGACACACGGGGGGCAATATGCTGGAGACACTAGGGCAGATTGCTGGACACTTGGGGCAGAATGCTGGACACACTGAGGGCAGAATGGTGGAGACACTGTGGCAGAATGCTGGACACACTTGGGCAGAATGCTGGACACACTGGGGGCAGAATGCTGGAGACACTGGGGCACTTTGCTGGACACACTGGGGGCAATATACTGGACACACTGGGGGCAGAGATGCTGGACACTGGGGGCAGAGATGCTGGACACTTGGGGCAGAGATGCTGAAGACATGGGCAGAATGTAGATACGGGGCATGATTGGAGACACGGGGCAGAATGAAAGACATGGGGCAGGATTGGAGACAGATCATGCAGGATCATGGGGCAGGATGGATATGATGGAGACTAATGGGGCAGGATGGGGAGATCATATGGGGCAGGATGGATACTCATGAGGGCAGGATGGGAGAACATATGGCTAGAGCCAGGAATGGGATACACAGGGCCAGGATGGGGAATATTATTATTACCATAGGGGCTAATTAAGGGATATTATTACTGCAGTGATGTATTTATTTTAGTTTTTGAGTATACTGTTTTAAATGGGGGGCGGTCCTGTTACTGTGCAGAGTGACACTATGTCGCCTTTTTTTCTTCATGTGGTGTAATGTAGAAGTTGGGAAAAATTAAGTAATGTGTTCTGCAAACGGAGCTCGAGATAACTGTGTTATTTCCTGCAGAGACGAGTCCTGGCTGAATGAAGTGATGGCGGTCTGTGCTGGATGAAAGATGAAGGACTTCACCTAGAAACGTCACTGGTGAGTAAGTGTGACCTATACACTGACACTATACACTGTATACTATATACTGAACTGAAGGGTAAATTGACTAGATCAATGGATGTTTGACAGGTTATAGTTTCACACAGCAACTATTTTTCTGGAATAATCTGGTTCAGGTATATGATGACCCCGTCACATGACCCCGTCACATGACCAGGGGGCCCACAGTGTCTGAACAGCCCGGGGCCCTGGCTACCCTTAATCCACCCCTGGATACAGCCCCCTTGTGGTAATTTTTTTAAATCTTTGTACATTGTGCAATGGTCAAATTTCTACTCTCAATCTCTATATATTCTATTATTATATATTTTTTTTTATTATGTTGCCCTCCTAACGGTCTCTCTAAGCGTGTATCTGGTAGCATGATGTTGATTTTTGGGTCTGCACTTAGACATTTTGGAACATAAATGCATTAATATGCTCCACGCAGTTCTTCAGGTTTCAGCCTTACACAGAATAATAATATGAGCAATGAAACATGCTCTATATATATGCTGCTAGCTCGAAAATCTTACCCACACCTCATCTTCTAAAGAGAAATTCGACATAATACCTCTATTAGCATACGCCATATACTGCTCAAACACACAACACCCCAGTAGGTGGGCGGAACAACTGGGTACAAAATCTGTGTCTGACAGGGAAACCACTGGCCCTTCCCCTGTGTTACTTCCTTCCCAATCTGCTGTCCTGGATGGTGGCGCTGAGGCTTCCAGTCCACAACCTGCAGTTGCACAGACACAACAGTCAGCAACCACGTCCAGTTAGTTGTCCCAGCGCAGCGTTCAGTTGGCCTTTGTCATTATATATGTTCACAAATGTTTGTTAGATAGGGCATGCATATTCATTAGCAATTTACATTGTCCAATGCTGGATAAAGACCATTGCTGACTTTTCCAGGCTCCTGAATGAGACATGTGTCTCTTTATTAAACTGCTGCTTCCCTTTCTAAATTTGGGTCTTTACAAAAAAAAAATGGTGGTGGGGTATTGGCCAGTTTCTGTATATTTTAAGCACGGGTTAATACGCTCCACAGACCTATTCAGGCCACGTGTGGGCTTCTTCGGGGGGCGAAACACGCGTTGGGGCTGCTGCATATGATCCCCAGGTGGCAAGAAGTATGGGTAAGGACAGGCTTTGACTTGTAGTGCGCACTCGTGTTCCCTTAAAGGGGTACATACCCTTTTTACGCGGCGGGCTTCATGTGACCCGTTGGTGATTAACTTGTAGTACCTGATATATGTTTCATTGCTCTATAGGAGCTGAATGATATTTGATGATTTTCAAGGAACAATAAGTGATTTTCACTTGTGTTTCCACTTGTGCTACATTTCCATTTTTTCTGATTGAGATTTATAAGGGAACAACCCTATGTGGGTCGCACTTGCACTTTTCTATGAAAATAGTTGTCATTTTCTGCCCTGCCTCCCACTAGTATTTGGGATCCTTGTGCTCTTACACCTGTTATTCATTAAATTGCTTTGTCTGTCATTGTATCCACTTTGTATGTTGTTTTTACGATATATGTGTTTTTGAATAAAATTGTAATAATTTTTACCTTTGGGACGTTTTGTACTCTTTTTCGTATTTATCATGTCTTTGAGAGTGTCCCTGGCTATTTTAGCCTCCCTTACTACAACTTTGAGGGTGTGACTATATAAAATAAATATGCTTTCTGATTTTAGGATTGTATATATAAAAGATACATTCTGCCTGGTTGGGTAGTTTCCAGAAGAACTGCGTAGGCTTGTGCAGATTGGTCAATGGCACTCCTGTCTCTTTCCCTTGAGGAAGCTGCTTCCAAGTAAAATGAGGCTTCTACATGTTCTTGACGTGATTCAGGCCTGACAGACTGACCACCATACAGGCCATCGCTTGCATACACTGTATTCAGAATTTAATTCTAATGTTTTTGGTGTCTGGTAGAATCCAATTTCCTGACATTGATCATACAGCTCCCTCAACTCCTGTATTATATTCATCTTACAGCAGCTTCACCCTAGACAGTTGTTCCATTGGGATCCAGTGGCAAAAATGAACTGTGGACCTTACAAAGCGCAGGTTTCACGGCACATGGTGGCCCTCTGAAAATTAAAAGCGAGAGCCACATAATGACATGGCAGTGGACATGGTGGGGGTGGCGGGCAAAGCCCAAAATTCAAATGGGCATGTTTTATCTGGCATGGTAAAGGGATGGGGAATATGTATTCCACTATCTTGCTAACTATTTGGCATGAGGGAGGGACCTCCCAAATGTAGGAGTGAGAGCCCTCACAAATGTTAAAAGGAAAAAATAAAGTCAAAACGCTCAGTGTAAACATATGCTAAAAGAGAGGTATATATATTTTTTTTTATTTTGCGCTATATACATGTAATTATGAAGGAAAAATGTTTTTTAGCATTTTTCGCATTTAAAAAAAAAAAAATTGGTTTGGTTTGGTTTGGTAGGTCCTTTTAAAAATTCGTAAAATCGGCGCAATAATCTGACAACTGTGGCGCCCCTGAGGTCCAGTCGCCACAGAGGTACTGCACCTCAGACGAGGCGTGGTGCTCCGCTCTCAGTTAAGGAGGGGGCACTACCCAGAACCCACACACTTACATCCAACACCAGACCTCTCAAGGCCAGGAAGGAACTAGGTAGATGGTGTGGGTGGAGAGAGTTGAGTTGTCATGGAAACAGTAGGAGTCAGGAAAGGTCTACAAAGTTAGTCAGTCTGTGAGAAGGAGTGGAGCAGAGCAGACGTGTGAGAGCGTTGGAGCTGGGGACTTGAGCAGCGAGGAGCTCGTCCCAGCTCCAGAAGACAGAGAGAACAAGGAGGATTTTTCATTGGACAACCACGGCCACGGACATCCCTTTAAGAACCGGCCCGGTACCGAGTATCCCCACGGCCTTGGCGGGCGCTCCACAACATTATTCCCAGATACCATATGTGAGTCAGAAAGGCATGCAGGCATCTTCTCCATGCTGTCCCATTTAGTTTTAGCTTTTTCCCATCCATTTCAGCATTTTTCTCAGGCTCCTCAAGCCCCCAGACCTGTTTGTTGGGTCCAGCAAAAAAATATTCGGCTTTCCCATTGACTTGCATTGGATTCGTTATTCGGTACAAATACACGGATATTAGAAATTATTTGTGCCTATTTTTACGAATCCGAATATTTCACTATTCGCTTAGAAACCACAAAAAAAGTAGTGTACTAGTCCAAATTCATATAGAATAAATTCTATTTAAGATTTACATATAACAGGACTTAAATGACAGCAAAGGCTAAAATTGGCAATCACCTGCAAACTGCAGTAGGGAAACAGAACGGCACAGATACCCAATAAGTCATAACTAGACCATATACAGCAACAAAATGCCAGGTATACTATATCAATTACATGGCCGCAATATGTGCCAACAAAGGGGTATTCAACCACATGTTAGCGATAATAAGTACAAAGACCAATGTCAGTAAAGCATACATTGGATTATCCTTTCTCAAGGGGGGCATGATCACTTATCACTACTTATAAGTAAAAGCAGGCACCAGTAGCATAGCTACCGGGGGGGCAGAGGGGGCGGGCGCCCAGGGTCCCGCGCTATGAGGGGGCCCACCCGGAGCTATGATACAGTTACATTCTGCGGCAGGGCAGGTAGAATCGATCTCCCTGCTCTGCCGCTATGGGGTCCCTGAGCAGGTGGGGGGCCCTGGTGCCAACAGTGTGCCACCCGCCCGTCACGGCAAGATCAGCTGTACTGGCATTTAGCCGATACAGCTGATCGCATTGATGAGGGAAGGAGCGCACAGCGCTCCTTCTCCCATCACCCCCCTGTCAGCGTCTGACGTCACCGACGCAGACACTGACAGCGGGCGCTCAGAGCTGCGGAGGAACCAGGAAGAAGAGAGGTGAGTATTTTTTTTTATGGGGGCTAGTTTCTTATACTACAGGATCTGCCCATAGGGGTCTGCCTTATACTACAGGATCTGCCTATAGGGGTGCTGCCTTTTATTACAGGGTCTGCCTATAGGGGTGCTGCCTTATATTACAGGGTCTGCCTATAGGGGCGCTGTTTTATATTACAGGGTCTGCCTATAGGGGTGCTGCCTTATATTACAGGATCTGCCTATAGGGGTCTGCCTTATATTATGGGATCTGCCTATAGGGGTCTGCATTATATTACAGGGTCTGCCTATGGGGGTGCTGTCTGATACTACAGGGTCTGCCTATGGGGGAGATGCCTTATACTACAGAGTCTGCATATGGGTGCTGCCTTGTGCTATAGAGACTGCCTATGGGGGCTGCCTTGTGCTATAGAGTTTGCCTATGGGGGGTGCATAATACAATATAGAGTTTGCCTATGGGGAGTGCATTATACTATATGGAGGCTTATGGGGAGTGCATTATACTACATTTAGGACAATCTGGTGCATTATACTATATGGAGGCCATCTAGTGGGCCATCGTACAGTGTGGGGATTACAGTGAGGGGGGCCATCGTACAGTGTGGGGATTACAGTGAAGGGGCCATCATACAGTGCTGGAGCCATCAAACAGTTTGGAGGCTACTAAGGGGTCAGTATACTGTGTGGGTGGTACTATACAGTGAGGAGGCATTATACTGTGTATAAGAGAGCATCATGCTGTGTATAGGGGAGCTGTAAGGGGAGACTGGGGACATTATTAAATGTAAAGTGGGCATTTATTGTTATAGGGGAACTCAGGTTACTGTGACTATCAAAGGGGCACAGAGAGGGCATTATTACTTTCTAGGGGACAAAATGTGGGCACTGTTTTCTAGGGCACTTGCACCCGGCATTACTATATTATAGAGGGTTACTTTAGAATTTAGAGGGCACAGAGAATCACACAGCAGGTGCAGTAATAGGGACACATATGGCAGCAGCGGCTTAGTATTGGGGTATCAGGTGCAGTAATAGGGACATATATGGCAGCAGCGGCTCAGTATTGGGGTATCAGGGGCAGTAACAGGGACACATACGGTAGCAGCGGCTCAGTATTGGGGTATTCAGGTGCAGTAATAGGGACACATATGGCAGCAGTGGCTCAGTATTGGGGTATCAGGGGGAGTAATAGGGACACATACGGCATCAGCGGCTCAGTATTGGGGTGTCAGGTGCAGTAATAGGGACACATACAGCAGTAGATGCTCAGTATTGGGGTATCAGGGGCAGTAATAGGGACACATACGGCAGCAGCGGCTCAGTATTGGGGTATCAGGTGCAGTATTTGGGACACATACGGCAGCAGCGGCTCAGTATTGGGGTATCAGGTGCAATAATAGGGACACATACGGCAGCAGCAGCTCAGTATTGGGATATCAGGTGCAGTAATAGGGACACAGACGGCAGCAGCGGCTCAGTATTGGGGTATCAGGTGCAGTAATAGGGACACATGCGGCAGGTCAGTATTGGGGTATCAGGTGCAGTATTTGGGACACATACGGCAGCAGCAGCTCAGTATTGGGGTATCAGGGGCAGTAATAGGGACACATACGGCAGCAGCGGCTCAGTATTGAGGTATCAGGTGCAGTAATAGGGACACATACGGCAGCAGCGGCTCAGTATTGGGATATCAGGTGCAGTAATAGGGACACATACGGCAGCAGCGGCTCAGTATTGGGGTATCAGGTGCAGTAATAGGGACACATACGGCAGCAGCGGCTCAGTATTGGGGTATCAGGGGCAGTAATAGGGACACATACGGCAGCAGCAGCTCAGTATTGGGGTATCAGGTGCAGTAATAGGGACACATACGGCAGCAACGGCTCAGTATTGGGGTATCAGCAGGATGAGGAGTTTGTGCAGGTTGGGAATAGATGGTGATAGCTGGAATATGAGAAGTGAAACGTGTCTTTGTTGTATTCTCTGCAGCTGAGTCATTGCTGGAAGAAGTTGTCATGTCGGCCTGGGCCAGATGGAAAAGACGGGAAAAATGAACGATTCCATGAGAAAGAACGTCAGCGGTAAGTCATTATCTGTAACTGTGCTGTGATCTCTTATATGTTCTGTAGGGCTGGTATCTACCACTGACCATATGGCGGTAATATCAATATTGGTCTTTATATAGAGATTATCTTCAGTAACAGTGCTGTCATCTGCTGAGGTTCTCCTCCACTATTAGGGTGCATCGCTCAGCTGTAATCAAGGTAACATGGTTAGGGGCCCACTCAGAAGTTTCGCCCCCCCTGAACCAAAACCCTAGCTACGCCTCTGGCATGCACCATAATACAGACTATCCCTTTTAGTGCTATATTGAATTCTACACATCAATCCCAATGTCTATTGAACACGACAAGAAGAAGGCTGTGAACAGTATTGTAACATTAGAGAATCGGTGTATATAACACTGAGATTTCCCTTCCAGGGCTCAGAAGAAAAACAATCTGTTATTACATTCAGAATGGCGACATTTATAAGAGACGTTTTACTTAACACGTTATCACGTTCCAGATCAATAGTCGATGAGAACTGGTGATGACGGCGGCCTCACAACAACTCATTATTCCCAGCAAAACGGTAAAAGAAACAATTGGATTTTACAAGAAAGGAACAGACGGCGCTCGATAACATTTCTAATTGATAGTAACCGGATGTCAGATTTAGAGAAGGGAAATTGTTATCCATGTAAATAGTGTGCAAAAAATAGAGACCCCCTCAGAACAATGACATAAGGGGGTGTTCATACTGGATGGTAACGGTGCAGCTTCTGCCTCACTATTATCACCCCTTAGTAACATGCCCATAAGTATGGTAATCTGGAGCATTTATCAAAGCTCTAGGCATGGATAGCAAAGCAACAGCACACTGACACTGACACAGGAGAATGACACTGATACGTGGGGTACAGGATAATGACACTGACATTTGGGGTACAGGATAATGACACTGACACTGGGGGTACAGGATAATGACACTGACATGGAGTACAGGATGATGACACTGACACTTGGGGTACAGGATAATGGCACTGACACTTGGGGTACAGGATAATGACACTGATACGTGGGGTATAGGATAATGACACTGACACTGGGGGTACAGGATAATGACACTGACACTTGGGGTACAGGATAATGACACTGACACTGGGGGTACAGGATAATGACACTGACATTTGGGGTACAGGATAATGTCACTGACACTTGGGGTACAGGATAATGACACTGACACTTGGAGTACAGGATGATGACACTGACACTTGGGGTACAGGATAATGACACTGACACTGGGGGTACAGGATGATGACACTGACACTTGGGGTACAGGTTGATGACACTGACACTGGGGATACAGGATAATGACACTGACACTTGGGGTACAGGATAATGACACTGACACTTGGAGTACAGGATAATGACACTGACACTTGGGGTACAGGATAATGACGCTGACACTTGGGGTACAGGATAATGACACTGACACTTGGGGTACAGGTTGATGACACTGACACTTGGGGACGGTACAGGTTGATGACACTGACACTGGGGATACAGGATAATGACACTGACACTTGGGGTACAGGATAATGACACTGACACTTGGGGTACAGGATAATGACACTGACACTTGGGGTACAGGTTGATGACACTGACACTTGGGGACGGTACAGGTTGATGACACTGACACTGGGGATACAGGATAATGACACTGACACTGGGGGTACAGGATAATGACACTGACACTTGGGATACAGGATAATGACACTGACACTGGGGGTACAGGATAATGACACTAACACTGGGGGTAGAGGATAATGACACTGACACTTGGGGTACAGGATAATGACGCTGACACTTGGGGTAGAGGATAATGACACTGACACTGGGGGTACAGGATAATGATACTGACACTTGGGGTACAGGATAATGACACTGACACTGGGGGTAGAGGATAATGACACTGACACTTGGGATACAGGATAATGACACTGACACTTGGGATACAGGATAATGACACTGACACTGGGGGTACAGGATAATGACACTGAGGGTACAGGTTGATGACACTGACACTTGGGGTACAGGTTGATGACACCGACACTGGGGATACAGGATAATGACACTGACACTTGGGGTAGAGGATAATGATACTGACACTTGGGGTACAGGATAATGACACTGACACTTGGGGTACAGGTTGATGACACTGACACTGGGGATACAGGATAATGACACTGACACTGGGGGTACAGGTTGATGACACTGACACTGGGGATACAGGATAATGACACTGACACTGGGGGTACAGGTTGATGACACTGACACTGGGGGTACAGGTTGATGACACTGACACTTGGGGTACAGGATAATGGCACTGACACTTGGGGTACAGGTTGATGACACTGACATTTGGGGTACAGGATAATGACACTGACATTTGGGGTACAGGATAATGACACTGACACTTGGGGTACAGGATAATGACACTGACACTGGGGGTACAGGATAATGGCACTGACACTGGGGGTACAGGATAATGGCACTGACACTGGGGGTACAGAATAAGGACACAGCTCAGTCTCACTCCCATGCTCTTCTCCAGCTAAACACACACCATCCATGTTGAGGGAAAGAGTTAATCAGGCTTCTAACTTTCTTTGCGCTGCTATCTCTGCTGTAGCTGACGCGGCCCGCTGTGTTAATGATGCATTAGAGATTGCTGGATTAAAGTGGAATTCTTCTCCAAAGCCATCAGACATCATCAGCGGGATTTCTAAGTGAATTCATTACGGCTCATGTTATTACTAGCGATACTAAATGCGTTGTTAATGAAGAGTTTCCATAAGCCTCCAGCGTATTGTGCGCAGCCCGGGACATGGGGGGGAAACAATGGAGATGGTTTGTGGGGTATACATGATGTTTATGTTTCCCTTGTCAGGTCAGAGATATGGTACTCCTGCAGGTTTTATCACTGCGACCCCCTCTATTCCCATCCGGCGCACCCCCCACCTCTCCTCAGCGCCACTCGGAAAAACAAATTACAACACAGGGAAATTCTGCTGGCGCTGGCAAATGGTGAATTACTGCCTGAGATGTGAGGAGACACCAGGGGAATACAAAGAAAGAAATCCTATCAAATCATACAGAAATAAAGTTTCTCATTTGTTTCTTTTTCCTAATCAGGGAACTGAGTGACACCCCATTAATTTTATATATCCCTTGAGCCCCTGATCTTGCGTGCCCTAAAAATCACATGTGAGTCCTAAATATTAATTCTATGGAATCTTTGGAAGCTCAGTTAAAATTGACGCAATGGTTAACAAAAAAAAAAAATCAAAATTACCTTTGCCCGACTTTGCCATTGGCTGTGTCCTACATGTTGCTGCTGCTTTTTTGCAAGTGGTTTCTCTAAACCGGGAGCTGAATTCAAAGCTACAATTCTTAACACTGTTGTGGAATGTCCTCCATGCTGCTGCTGCTTTCTTGCAACGGTATATCTCACTCGAGAGCTGGATTCACAGTTACACTTCTCAATACTGTTGTATAATGTCCTCCATGCTGTTGCTGCTTTCTTGCAAGTGGTTTATCTCTCCCCAGAGCTGGATTCACAGCTACACTTCTCAAAACTGTTGTGTGCTGTCCTCTATGTTGCTACTGCTTTCTTACAAATGGCTTATCTCAGCCCAGAGCTGGATTCACAGCTACATTGTACAGTACTGTTATCAAATGTCACAACAAAGAAGAAAAAAATACTCTGGAAAAGGGTCATATTGAACATATGGGATTAATTATAACAGGAAGTGAGAAAGAGCTGACACTTCCTGAAGTAGGACCTCTTGCCGTGAACAGGGAATTACGACAGGGAATCTGTTGAGATGCAGCCACTAAGTCTAGGATTCGTATGCTCAGAGGCAGAGAAGTACAGTTCCCGAGGCAAGAATTATCTCATTCTCAGACTCTTTGGAGCCAGTGGTCAATGATGAATACTGAGGTTTGCATTGATCTGATATTTATGGTGTAGTGCCGGCATCCCTGCACTTTGCCACTCTCCCATGGCAGGGACGCCGACTCACTCACAACCACGGCACCGCACTCCCTTCTCCTTCACCTCCTGCCCAGGGTCTGAGCATGGCTCACAGATCTACGGGCACTGTGCTTAAAGTGACAGCGTGCGACATCCTAAAGTGTCCCTAGCCAATGGCTGAGAGACACTTGTTATTTACGGCACGTCCACCTGATGGCAGGTGCCTGTGCAACGTTGTTATTCTGTTTCCAAAACACACTTGCTAATTCTATCAGACGTGTCCGAGAGCCTGTCTTTCAGCCATGCCTATCAGCCTGTCTATCAGCCGTGCCCGCCTGCACCTGTCTGCCAAGATACAAGTCTTGCCATGAGTACCTGTCTGCCTGTGTCAGTCATACCAGTCACTATACCAGCAGGTACTTGCCAAGTCTACCGTTCCTGCCTCCTGTTGGGGGTCAGCTTCTAGCCACCTGAGGTCAATTCTGGCATAGCACCTGGTTCCGCCTTTTTCGTTGCTCCTCGGATCACGGTATCTTCAGCCTCCGTGCACCCAAGGTCGGACTTGGTGAGCCACCCAGTCACACTCCTCCAGGCTCTCCTTAGATCACGTTACAGTGGTTCCACCACCCAGTCCATTACAGTTTGCACAGGCTATGGAATCCCCTGGCTCTCAGGCTTCCTCCATCTCTGACTTGTACCTGGTAGTCTCTGGCCAGAAAGACCAACAGGACAAGATTCTATCCTACCTGCAGACAGTAAACTCCCATCTGGACACGCTGACAACTCCGGTCACATCTACATCTACCCAAGCTGCTACAAAGTCGGATGTGTCTCAACAGTCTGTTAGCTACGCACCTGGCTTCGGACCCCGTCTGTCTGCTCCTCCACACTATGTCTATGCCCCTACTCTATGTTGGGGGTTAATTAACGAATGCACTTTGCAGTTCGAACTCTTTGCTCATCAGTTCCTCTCAGACTTGGCCATGGCGACCTTCATTATGTCCCACCTCACTGGCAAGGCATTAGCATGGCTTAACCCCCTATGGCAGAGAGGGGATCCTCTAGTGTCAAACCTTTATATCTTCACTAAGGTTTTTGATTAACTCAGCCAAGCATCCTCAGCAGCATCTTCTCTCCTCTGACTACGCCAGGGAAACCTCTCTGTGGGCCAGTACGCTGTACATTTCCGCAACCTGTTATCTGAACTCGCCTTGAATCAATGAGGCACTTGTTGCCACCTTCTGGGAAAGCCTGTCTGGGTGAATCAAGGACATGCTGGATGGTCCCGATATACCCCCACCTCAATGAATGACCTGGTTTCTCTAGCAACATGGATTGACATCAGGTTTCAGGAGCATTCCAAGGAGGCGAACAATGAGTGAAGACCTGTACACCTCGCTGCTGCTTTTCAAAGACCAGTCATTCAGCAAACTTTAACTCCGCCACCCTCTCCTGAGGGCATGTATGTAGACCAGGTGAAGATGACCAAGCATAGTCAGAAGGTTCAACGGTCAGAGACCGGGAAACGCCTGAGCTGAGGGTTAGTTGGAGAGGTCACCCTGGGTGAAGATTACTCCTCTCCATCACTGACTTTGTCTGTGTCGTGTGGCAGCATCTGTTTTGTTGAGTTGGCCTACCTCAACTCCAGTTCCTCCATAGTGGAACGATATCAGATTCTGATTCAACGTCTTCAAGATCCGTTGGTGGTTTCTTAAGTGGACGTAAAACCCCTTTTCTGAAACCATTCTATTCGTGACTGAGCCTATGGAACTTCAAGTAGGAATGCTGCACTCAGTGAAGGTTATCCTGCATGTGATGTCGGTCCTGTCTCACCTTCTGCTTCTAGGTCTGCCATGGCTGCGAGAACATGAACCAGTCTTGGATTGGAGATCCAGAGATGTACCCCGTTGGGAGTGCCATGAGAGATGTTTAGTTCCCATTCATCCTGCTTGACCTCTGGCTTCTTCATCTAATTTACCTGGCTAACCAGCTGCATACTAGGCATATGCTGACTTCTTTGATAAATAGGAGGTTGAGACTCTACCAACTTATAGGCCATATGACTGTCCTATTGACTTTCTACCAGGTGCTTCTCCTCCACGTGACTGAATCTATCCTCTGTAGCAAGTTGAGAGTCGTGCCATGTCCGAGTATACTGAAAAAAATCTTGCCTGGGGACTTATCTGGAAATCTTCCTCCCCGGTTGGAGCAGGTTTCTCTTTCGTCAAGAAAAAGGACGGTTCTCTGTGACCCTGTATCGATTACAGGGGTCTCAACCAAATTACTATCAAGAATAAATAACCTCTGCCTCTCATCGCAGAGTTGTTTGATTGACTTAAAGGATCTTCGCAGGGCATACAGCTTTGTCTGAATACACCAAGGAGGTGAATGGAAGACAGACTTTAATACCCGAGATGGCCATTATGAGTATCAAGTAATGCCCTTTGGTCTCTGTTATGCCCTAGCTGTCTTTCAAGAACTGGTGAATGACATCTTCCGCAACCTTCTCTACAAGTGTGTGATAGCATACCTAGACGACATCTTGGTGTTCCCTACCGGTCTGCCTTCTCACCGAAAGGATGTTCACCAGGTCCTGGAGAGATTAAGGAAGAACCGGCTAATATGAAAAGGTACATCTTCGAGCAGACTTCTCTTCCGTTTCTTGGTTAAATCATCTCCGAGATGGCTTGAAAAAGGATCCCAATAAGGTATCTGCCGTCTTAAAGTGGCACTGTTCAGACGGTCTGAAAGTCATCGAGCGGTTTCTAGGATTCACGAACTATTACTGCAAGTTTATCCCACATTTCTCCTCTCAGAATGCTCCTATTTCCGCCCTGACCTGCAAGGGGGCCAATCCTAAGATATAGACTTCAGAGACAGAGAACGTCTTTGTGTCTCTAAAACAGGCATTCTCCTCAACTCCTGTATTGCATCGTCCAGACAATAACAAGTAATTCTTTCTGGAAGTGGATACTTCTTCAAGGGCCAGAGCCGTTCTTACTCAGAAGTCTTCTTGCAGTCGCATGGTGACCTACGGCTTCTTTTCCAAGATCTTCTATGCTCTGGAACACAATTACACTATAGGCTATCCAGAACTGTTGGTGATTATACTGGCTCTGGAGGAGCTAGACGAAGCTATGCAACCTGTGGTTATATACACGGACCACAAGAATCTAGCATATCTGCAATCTGCACAGCGACTTAGCAACCACCTGGCTTGTTGTGGGTTATTTTTCACTTCACACTACGTTTCTGTCCGGAAGATAAGAATGTCAAGGCAGACGCAATCTCTAGATCCTTCCAGTCTTCTGACCAGGAGGAGGAGCCCCAACATCATCATCATCATTGAGCTGTCCAAAATTTGGATTTGTTTTGTCTCCCCTCCGGAAAGACCTACTTTGCTGAACCTGATAGGAAGCGGGTCCTTCTCTGGGGTCACTCATTTAAGTTGGCTGGCAATGCCGTCCAGAAGAAGACGGCTCCCCTCATCTCCCGACACTATTGGCGGCTGTCCTTCATTTCATCTCTTCCTGTCCTTCTGCCCAGAAAAAACTCTTAAATAGCTTCCAAAAGGTTGGATGCTTCCTTTGGCCGTACTATCTGCTGTCTAGCAGCATATCGCAATGGATTTAATCACTGATCTTCCAGTGTCGGCTGGGTGTACTGTCATCTTGGTGGTTGTGGATCGCTTCTCCAAGATAGCTCACTTCACTCCACTGACCGGCCTTCCATCTATGCTTGCAGAGAAGTTTATTCTACACATTTTCCGCCTCCATCGTCTACCGCTACATATGGTCCCAGATAGAGGCGTCCAGTTTACTTCTCGATTCTGGAGGTAAACCTGCAAGCTACTGAATGACACGTTGGATGTTTCATCGGCCTACCATCCTCAGTCCAATGGCCAGGTAGAGCGGGTTAAACAGATCCTGACTAATTTCTTCCTGCACTTTGTCAATGTCCACCACAGTGACTGGGCCACACTCCTGCCTTGGGCTGAATTCTTGTACAACTACCATGGGAGTGAATCCTGGGAGAACCCAGGGAGAACATCTATGCCCCTCTCCTCCTGGAAGGATATCTTGTGGACTTGAAAAAGAGGGGGCATAACGGGAGGGTGCTGTAGTGTCGGCCCTGGCAGAGGGCGACTCACTCAATGCTGTGGCCCAGCACTCCCTCCTCCTTCTCCTGCTGCCTGTGTTCTGCGCACAGCTTGCATATTTCTGGGCACTGTGCTTAGTTCATGTGCACGGTCCCGTCTTCTTAAAGGGACAGCGTGCGCCATCCTAAAGTGTCTCCAGCCAATGGCTGGGAGACATTTATTATGGGAGGTGCCTGTGCAATGTTGTTAGTCTGTTTCTAAACCACGCTTGCTAGTTCTCAGGTTCCAGTGCTTGTATCCCAGTAAACCTGCCTGTCTATCAGCCGTGCCTGCAAGACTATCAGCCATGCCCACCAGACTATCAGCCGTGCCTGCCTGCCTATCAGCCGTGCATGCCTCCACCTCGCTGCCAAGATACCAGTCTGGCCCACTAGTACCTGCCATGACCCACAACAGGAGGAAAAAAAGAGGAAAAAACCTCCACTATTCTAGAAAAAACACCACAGAAAAACAGGCAAAGGTGCTTACCTGTCTAGGCCTCAAATCAAATGCACTCTCATGGTGCAGTGGGCCCCAAGTAAAGATGGCGACTACACAGGTGTGGTAATACCAAATGAGACAGCCAGCCTACAATCAGGGATTGGCCGCTGGGCACACCAGTGCAAATAATAATCTGCAGCAATGTTCACACAGAGTATGCACAGCAACTGGATCCTAGCCTATTAGTAACGCCATGTGGCGGGCTGACCAGGACGCATTACAGTTAGCACTGGTCAGCCCGCCACATGGCGTTACTAATAGGCTAGGATCCAGTTGCTGTGCATACTCTGTGTGAACATTGCTGCAGATTATTATTTGCACTGGTGTGCCCAGCGGCCAATCCCTGATTGTAGGCTGGCTGTCTCATTTGGTATTACCACACCTGTGTAGTCGCCATCTTTACTTGGGGCCCACTGCACCATGAGAGTGCATTTGATTTGAGGCCTAGACAGGTAAGCACCTTTGCCTGTTTTTCTGTGGTGTTTTTTCTAGAATAGTGGAGGTTTTTTCCTCTTTTTTTCCTCCTGTTGTGGTTTTTGCTGTTAGACTAGGACTGGCAAGCGTGAGGACCCGTGACGTGGGTTGCCAGCTTATGTATTGTGGCCATAATATTAACTAATACCTTACATTTTTCGATATGTTCTTGTGCACTTTTTTTACTTTTACTTTTTGAGGTGCAGTTGGGCCCTGATGGCTTTGTAAGTTGTGGCCTCTGTTCACACAGGACGCATTACAGTTAGCACTGGTCAGCCCGCCACATGGCGTTACTAATAGGCTAGGATCCAGTTGCTGTGCATACTCTGTGTGAACATTGCTGCAGATTATTATTTGCACTGGTGTGCCCAGCGGCCAATCCCTGATTGTAGGCTGGCTGTCTCATTTGGTATTACCACACCTGTGTAGTCGCCATCTTTACTTGGGGCCCACTGCACCATGAGAGTGCATTTGATTTGAGGCCTAGACAGGTAAGCACCTTTGCCTGTTTTTCTGTGGTGTTTTTTCTAGAATAGTGGAGGTTTTTTCCTCTTTTTTTCCTCCTGTTGTGGTTTTTGCTGTTAGACTAGGACTGGCAAGCGTGAGGACCCGTGACGTGGGTTGCCAGCTTATGTATTGTGGCCATAATATTAACTAATACCTTACATTTTTCGATATGTTCTTGTGCACTTTTTTTACTTTTACTTTTTGAGGTGCAGTTGGGCCCTGATGGCTTTGTAAGTTGTGGCCTCTGTTCACACAGGACGCATTACAGTTAGCACTGGTCAGCCCGCCACATGGCGTTACTAATAGGCTAGGATCCAGTTGCTGTGCATACTCTGTGTGAACATTGCTGCAGATTATTATTTGCACTTTTGTGCCCAGCGGCCAATCCCTGATTGTAGGCTGGCTGTCTCATTTGGTATTACCACACCTGTGTAGTCGCCATCTTTACTTGGGGCCCACTGCACCATGAGAGTGCATTTGATTTGAGGCCTAGACAGGTAAGCACCTTTGCCTGTTTTTCTGTGGTGTTTTTTCTAGAATAGTGGAGGTTTTTTCCTCTTTTTTTCCTCCTGTTGTGGTTTTTGCTGTTAGACTAGGACTGGCAAGCGTGAGGACCCGTGACGTGGGTTGCCAGCTTATGTATTGTGGCCATAATATTAACTAATACCTTACATTTTTCGATATGTTCTTGTGCACTTTTTTTACTTTTACTTTTTGAGGTGCAGTTGGGCCCTGATGGCTTTGTAAGTTGTGGCCTCTGTTCACACAGGACGCATTACAGTTAGCACTGGTCAGCCCGCCACATGGCGTTACTAATAGGCTAGGATCCAGTTGCTGTGCATACTCTGTGTGAACATTGCTGCAGATTATTATTTGCACTGGTGTGCCCAGCGGCCAATCCCTGATTGTAGGCTGGCTGTCTCATTTGGTATTACCACACCTGTGTAGTCGCCATCTTTACTTGGGGCCCACTGCACCATGAGAGTGCATTTGATTTGAGGCCTAGACAGGTAAGCACCTTTGCCTGTTTTTCTGTGGTGTTTTTTCTAGAATAGTGGAGGTTTTTTCCTCTTTTTTTCCTCCTGTTGTGGTTTTTGCTGTTAGACTAGGACTGGCAAGCGTGAGGACCCGTGACGTGGGTTGCCAGCTTATGTATTGTGGCCATAATATTAACTAATACCTTACATTTTTCGATATGTTCTTGTGCACTTTTTTTACTTTTACTTTTTGAGGTGCAGTTGGGCCCTGATGGCTTTGTAAGTTGTGGCCTCTGTTCACACAGGACGCATTACAGTTAGCACTGGTCAGCCCGCCACATGGCGTTACTAATAGGCTAGGATCCAGTTGCTGTGCATACTCTGTGTGAACATTGCTGCAGATTATTATTTGCACTGGTGTGCCCAGCGGCCAATCCCTGATTGTAGGCTGGCTGTCTCATTTGGTATTACCACACCTGTGTAGTCGCCATCTTTACTTGGGGCCCACTGCACCATGAGAGTGCATTTGATTTGAGGCCTAGACAGGTAAGCACCTTTGCCTGTTTTTCTGTGGTGTTTTTTCTAGAATAGTGGAGGTTTTTTCCTCTTTTTTTCCTCCTGTTGTGGTTTTTGCTGTTAGACTAGGACTGGCAAGCGTGAGGACCCGTGACGTGGGTTGCCAGCTTATGTATTGTGGCCATAATATTAACTGATACCTTACATTTTTCGATATGTTCTTGTGCACTTTTTTTACTTTTACTTTTTGAGGTGCAGTTGGGCCCTGATGGCTTTGTAAGTTGTGGCCTCTGTTCACACAGGACGCATTACAGTTAGCACTGGTCAGCCCGCCACATGGCGTTACTAATAGGCTAGGATCCAGTTGCTGTGCATACTCTGTGTGAACATTGCTGCAGATTATTATTTGCACTGGTGTGCCCAGCGGCCAATCCCTGATTGTAGGCTGGCTGTCTCATTTGGTATTACCACACCTGTGTAGTCGCCATCTTTACTTGGGGCCCACTGCACCATGAGAGTGCATTTGATTTGAGGCCTAGACAGGTAAGCACCTTTGCCTGTTTTTCTGTGGTGTTTTTTCTAGAATAGTGGAGGTTTTTTCCTCTTTTTTTTTCCTCCTGTTGTGGTTTTTGCTGTTAGACTAGGACTGGCAAGCGTGAGGACCCGTGACGTGGGTTGCCAGCTTATGTATTGTGGCCATAATATTAACTAATACCTTACATTTTTCGATATGTTCTTGTGCACTTTTTTTACTTTTACTTTTTGAGGTGCAGTTGGGCCCTGATGGCTTTGTAAGTTGTGGCCTCTGTTCACACAGGACGCATTACAGTTAGCACTGGTCAGCCCGCCACATGGCGTTACTAATAGGCTAGGATCCAGTTGCTGTGCATACTCTGTGTGAACATTGCTGCAGATTATTATTTGCACTGGTGTGCCCAGCGGCCAATCCCTGATTGTAGGCTGGCTGTCTCATTTGGTATTACCACACCTGTGTAGTCGCCATCTTTACTTGGGGCCCACTGCACCATGAGAGTGCATTTGATTTGAGGCCTAGACAGGTAAGCACCTTTGCCTGTTTTTCTGTGGTGTTTTTTCTAGAATAGTGGAGGTTTTTTCCTCTTTTTTTCCTCCTGTTGTGGTTTTTGCTGTTAGACTAGGACTGGCAAGCGTGAGGACCCGTGACGTGGGTTGCCAGCTTATGTATTGTGGCCATAATATTAACTAATACCTTACATTTTTCGATATGTTCTTGTGCACTTTTTTTACTTTTACTTTTTGAGGTGCAGTTGGGCCCTGATGGCTTTGTAAGTTGTGGCCTCTGTTCACACAGGACGCATTACAGTTAGCACTGGTCAGCCCGCCACATGGCGTTACTAATAGGCTAGGATCCAGTTGCTGTGCATACTCTGTGTGAACATTGCTGCAGATTATTATTTGCACTGGTGTGCCCAGCGGCCAATCCCTGATTGTAGGCTGGCTGTCTCATTTGGTATTACCACACCTGTGTAGTCGCCATCTTTACTTGGGGCCCACTGCACCATGAGAGTGCATTTGATTTGAGGCCTAGACAGGTAAGCACCTTTGCCTGTTTTTCTGTGGTGTTTTTTCTAGAATAGTGGAGGTTTTTTCCTCTTTTTTTCCTCCTGTTGTGGTTTTTGCTGTTAGACTAGGACTGGCAAGCGTGAGGACCCGTGACGTGGGTTGCCAGCTTATGTATTGTGGCCATAATATTAACTAATACCTTACATTTTTCGATATGTTCTTGTGCACTTTTTTTACTTTTACTTTTTGAGGTGCAGTTGGGCCCTGATGGCTTTGTAAGTTGTGGCCTCTGTTCACACAGGACGCATTACAGTTAGCACTGGTCAGCCCGCCACATGGCGTTACTAATAGGCTAGGATCCAGTTGCTGTGCATACTCTGTGTGAACATTGCTGCAGATTATTATTTGCACTGGTGTGCCCAGCGGCCAATCCCTGATTGTAGGCTGGCTGTCTCATTTGGTATTACCACACCTGTGTAGTCGCCATCTTTACTTGGGGCCCACTGCACCATGAGAGTGCATTTGATTTGAGGCCTAGACAGGTAAGCACCTTTGCCTGTTTTTCTGTGGTGTTTTTTCTAGTACCTGCCATGCCAGTCACTATACCAGCCGTGCCAGCCAGTACTTGCCAAATCTACTATTCCTGTGTCCTGTCCCTGGGGGTCAGCTACCACCCACCCAAAGTCAGTCTTGGAGTAGCACCTGATTCCGCCTTCTTCATCCCTCAGATCATTGTATCGTCAGCCACTGTGCACCCGAGGTCGGACTTGGTGGGCCACTTAGTCACACCCCTCCAGTCTCTCTTCAGATCATGGCACAATGGGTTCACCACCCAGTCTGTTACATATAGGAGATATATTTTTGCCGTTGTAGTGAAGGGACGAACATAATGCATTCACTCACATCACCATAAGGCTAGCCAAATTCCTCTAACTAAATATCAAAATGGATGATGCTATCCATGCCATGTTTCATCTCTATAGAAAGGTAAAATCATGATAGGAAACATGACAACAAAATCTTCAGCCTGGGACCTCCAGAGGCAAAGATATGCTATAAGTTGGGAATCTCAAGCTTCTAAAAGACCTAGAATATCCAACTATCAGTCCCCCATATGAGGTCATCAAGGGATGGTATGTGGACATAATCTTGATCTAAGAAAAATTTAAATTTGGGTTTCTGTCGCTTCTCAGTTCTGGAAGACACAATACAGTGGTTTTACCAGCTGCTCTAAGACAGGGGTGAGCAACTTTTTTGTCCAAGGGCCACATTGTCATACTGAACCAATCCGAAGGGTGGCAAAAAAGTTAAAGGGGCAGTTACATGAATATGCGGCGCCCCAGGGTTCTGGTTGTTGCAGTGGTATTGCTTTCCTCTTGGGGAGAGTGATACTTCGTTTGGAGGCAAGGAAGGATAACTGCATCCAGGTATCACAAACATGCAACACATTTCACACTCCAGACAACCAGGGGGAGCTTCTGCTCCTATTTATTAGGTCACTAATACTTATATATATATAACTGGTAGTCTGTAGGGAAAGTTCAGTTCAGTTCCTGGCAGAGCTCCAGGCAGGAGTTCTGTCAGTTCCAGACCAGAGTCTGAGGAGGATAGAAGGTTAACGGAGCTGCAGCTCCCGGAAAGAGACATTGAAAGGCAGGATTGTATTGCAGCGAGCGTGAAGGAAGTTGAAAGCAAAGGAGAGGATACCAGAAGGGGACCAGCCCCACTCAAGCTGTCTCCTTCTGAGGCGCAACATCCCGGTAGCCGGAACACTAAGGGAGTAAGGACCTGTACGTCTTATTTCAGAGACCGGCAGGACAGCTAATTGCAGGTTACCTGTCCGCACCTACACCCAGGAGGCACGGTGACACCTACAGAGCCGGGTTATCTAAGAGACCCTATAAACAGACTCAAGTCACCAGTCATACGGGTATTGTCCTATCCTATGTGGGGGACAGAGAGAACAAAACACCACATCTGTGAGACCCTTATGTGAAGCCATAGGCAGTAAGGGACTACAACACCGCAGTGCAAGGGAAGGCTACTGATTTCCACCTGGATAAGGGGACTCTGGACTTGCCTCCAAACTGGCTGGACTCTGCCTGCCCTGCGATCTGGTGCCCTGGACTGTGGATTCTGAAGTCTTCAGTAAAGGTAATGAGACTGCAACCTTGTGTCCTCGTTCTTCACTGTGCCTCTCATCATACCACCATCTATACACCGGGAAGACCTGGGGACATACTTTACCTGTGGGAAGGTATACCATCTAGCTGCCATAACATCACCCCAGCGGACCCCTTAACCCTTTCATGACGTTGGGATTTTCCGTTTTTCCGTGTTCGTTTTTCACTCCCCTCCTTCCCAGAGCCATAACTTTTTTATTTTTCCACCAATTTGGCCATGTGAGGGCTTATTTTTTGCAGGACGAGTTGTACTTTTGAATGACATCATTGGTTTTAGCATGTCGTGTACTAGAAAACGGGAAAAAAATTCCAAGTGTGGTGAAATTGCAAAAAAAGTGCAGTGCCACACTTGTTTTTTGTTTGGCTTTTTTGCTAGGTTCACTAAATGCTAAAACTGACCTGCCATTATGATTCTCCAGGTCAGTACAAGTGTATAGACACCTAACATGACTAGGTTATTTTTTATCTAAGTGGTGAAAAAATATTCCAAACTTTGCTAAAAAAAAACAAACAAATTGCGCCATTTTCCGATACTCGTAGCGTCTCCATTTTTCATGATCTGGGGTCAGTTGAGGGCTTATTTTTTGCATGCCGAGCTGGCGTTTTCAATCATTCCATTTCAGTGCAGATACGTTCTTTTGATCACCCGTTATTGCATTTTAATGCAATGACGCGGCAACCCAAAAAAACGTAATTCTGGCGTTTTGAATTTTTTTCTCGCTACGCCGTTTAGCGATCAGGCTAATGCTTTTTTTTTTATTGATAGATCGGGCGAGTCTGAACACGGCGATACCAAATATGTGTAGGTTTGATTTTTTTTTTTTCATTGATTTATTTTGATTGGGGCGAAAGGGGGGTGATTTAAACTTTTATATATTTTTTATTTTTTTCACATTTTTTTAACTTTTTTTTTTTACTTTTGCCATGCTTCAATAGCCTCCATGGGAGGCTAGAAGCAGGCACAGCGCGATCGGCTCTGCTACATAGCAGCGATCTGATGTTCGCTGCTATGTAGCAGAATTGCAGGTGTGCTGTGAGCACCGACCACAGGGTGGCGCTCACAGCTGCCGGGGATCAGTAACCATAGAGGGCTCAAGGACCTCTATGGTTACTATTCTGAAGCATCGCCGACCTCCGATCATGTGACGGGGGTCGGCGATGCCATCATTTCTGGCTGCCCAGCCCGAAGCGGTAGTTAAATGCCCCTGTCTGCGTTTGACAGCGGCATTTAACTAGTTAATAGAATCGCGATCTGCCCGCGCCTATTACGGGCACATGTCAGCTGTTCAAAACAGCTGACATGTCCCGGCTTTGATGCGGGCTCACCGCCGGAGCCCGCATCAAAGCGGGGCTTCTGACCTCGGACGTACTATCCCGTCCGAGGTCAGAAAGGGGTTAAAGCAGCGTCGGTCACCCTGACCGAACACAACAGGTGGTGTCATGAACATAAACTCACAGTACTGATGAAATGATGGATCACAAATAAACATTAAAATCCAGGTAGATTAGGTGACATCTCTCATCATTCCCATCCCTTTGTCTCCATGTAATACAGATGCTCTTCTCTGCAAACTTCCCTCTTCCCTTTTATACGGACGTCCCAGGGCCACGGACCGGGTCAGCCACCGTGACATCCCCCCCTGTGAACCGCAGGACCCGGTACCGAGTGCCCCACAGCCCTTGGCAGTGATCCAACTTGGCATCACGAACAGGATCTACTAAACCCCGTGAATCGGGTCATGTGCACCTAGAGACTTTGCCAGAATTGTGCTTGAACTATGATTTATTGAAAGACTGTGCACTGTAAAAGACCGCCAAAATTGACACCAAAACTGCCACCATTACAGCACCATGAGGAGCGCTGGAGAAGACGGGCGTGCCGTAGTGGGCGGGGACTAACTGAGAAGCGCGAAAAATAATGGCCACCCAGTCCAAATATCTCTGTACCCTGAGGACATGTCCGACAGCAGCAGAGATCTGCCTCTTGATCCTAAACGGCAGGAGGAGACCAAGAAGAAGGAACCGCCCCTGGAGGAGAGAGCGGGAAAGACCAGGACGGAGGGAGCAGCATGGAGGACGCCATGGCCAACAGGCTGGAACCAAAGCGTGGGGTGGAAGCGGAGGACTCCCCCAGACACCTGGAAAGGAGCCGCAGCCAGATCCCACCAGTCAGCCCTGAATTCCTGCAGTCCGGAGTGGAAGAGCTTATCGACCGGCTCCTGCAGATGCAGCTGGGCACCAAAGCCAAGTGTCAAACGTCACCAGCGGAGGAATTACCAGCACCGCTCCCTGTCCAACAGCCTCCGACATCGACGGAGGAGACCGGCACCGGAGATACCTCAGCGGCAAGTAAGGACACCAACCCTGCCCCGGTAGCCGATGAGCTCTTGGTAGGCCCGATTGCAGCGCCACCTCCCTACAGGTCCAGCCGGATCCAAAATTTGGGGCAATGGGACCAGCCTACAGGAATGGAGCAGTTCCTAAAGGCCCCAATTCAACCCACCAACTTACCTGGGGAGGTATACGCTGAAAAGACTATTTAATGCTGGATCAATCCCGGACCTGACCTCATAGAGTTCCTTGGGAGGAGGAAGAGTGAGGGGGAAACCTTAGAAGTCCTGAGCTGGGACGAGTTATAGTAACAACTTGCCCGCAGGTGGGAGGAAAAGGAAGAGGAGTACCAGGCCCAGCATAGAGCCTTTGATGAGCGAGACTTGCAAACTAAGGCCCAGACCCAAAAAGACTACCAAGCCCCGCTAAAGCAGGGCACTGTGGTAGCTTTCAGACTACAAAAAAGCTGGGGGTTTATAAAGGAGTCCGGTCTCTATGCCGAAATCTTCGTAAACAGGAGGGACGTGGAGTCCCACCTTTGGGAAGGACACCCGGATAGGGATCTGTACCCAGGGGATCGAGTCACCTACACCAGGCACTTTGGCGCCAAAGGGTGGTTCGCTCTCAACGTCCACAAATACAGAGACCCCATCTCAAGACTGTCTAGCCCCAAGACACCAGCCGTGCCTCCTCATGCAGTAACAGTGCCCCCTTGTGCTAAAGCAGCTGCAACTACCACCACTCCCACTGTTACCCATGCCTGCACCACTACAAAGACTATGGTGTGTACTATTACCACTACAGGGACTGCAGTAGCCACTGGGCCAACCATAACCTGCACCCAAGCTGTTGTGGAACAGAGGTCAGTGGGCACCCAAACCCCCATCAGGAGTGAAGGCGCCCTATACGTAGCACCTGGTAGCGACCCATACCCTAAGGCACTGGCATTAGCCGTGCTACCCCAGTAAACCACAGGAAAATCTGAAAAGTGACTGTAAATAGTTTATTAACTTCTTGCTGCTTACGTTTATTGAACCCGGCCAGGGTTATTCCTTAAAGGGGTCCTCAGTTGTAAGGGGATCCTAAGTTTTGCACATGATGCCCAAGTTGCCTTGACGAACTGAGAATCATGAACTGTGCATGATCAGAACTTTGCTGTAAATAGTTTGCACCTTCTTAAAGGTGCTCCCTACTGGTTTTACAAAAGAAGCTTTTAAAGAGACTGCTTCTAAAGGGACTGTTTCTAATGTTGCTTGAAGGTGTTTTGTTTTCCAGAGACCTGAAGAAAAACCCATTTAGCGTGGCAGGATTCCTGGTCTGGATACACGCCTTGTAGCCCACCCAAGCCAACGTTCAGGTTAATGACGGGTCCCTCGCATCGTTGCTGCTGTTTCTAAAGTTTTAATTGACTTGAATATTAATGTGATTGATACTTTGCACTACCTTATTAAAAGAGACTTGAATGTTGTTGGAACCCCTAAAGGGAATGTTTAATTGTTGCACTTTGCTAGAATATATTAAGAGTTAATATAGTTAATAGTGATGAAAGTTGAGATTTCACTTTAGATAGAGTTGTGTTTTATGTAGCTGATATCCTGATGCACTTTTGATAAAATAAAGAGACTAAAGTAACCCGCGGGGGTTGGACGAAAACTCTGTACTTGAATAAAGATAGAATGTTTGCCTTCGCACTTAAGAGATAGTATACCCGTAGGGGTCGTCGCATATCATAGTTAGTTAATGTACTGTTTTATTAGATTGTTGCTAGAAGTGGATCCACAATGTAAATAAGTTAATGCAACATTTAAGTGACCTCACCTCCCATAAAGGGAAGCCTTAGATATAGTATTAATTTGTTTTATAGCATTCCAAAAATTGTATGTCTGTTTGCTAACCTGTAACTGTTGTTTTCTTTTCCCAGTCCCGGAGTACTGGATTTAACGGAGGGGAGTGTGGCGCCCCAGGGTCCTGGTCATCGCAGTGGTATTGCTTTCCTCTCGGGGAGAGTGATACTTTGTTTGGAGGCAAGGAAGGATAATTGCATCCAGGTATCACAAACATGCAACACATTTCACACTCCAGACCACCAGGGGAAGCTTCTGCTCCTATTTATTAGGTCACTCCCCATATATATATATATATTACTGGTAGTCTGTAGGGAAAGTTCAGTTCAGTTCCTGGCAGAGCTCCAGGCAGGAGTTCTGTCAGTTCCAGACCAGAGTGTGAGGAGGATAGAAGGTTAACGGAGCTCTGCATGCTCTCAGAGCTGCAGCTCCCGGAAAGAGACATTGAAAGGCAGGATTGTATTGCAGCGAGCGTGAAGGAAGTTGAAGCAAAGGAGAGGATACCAGAAGGGGACCAGCCCCGATCAGGCTGCCTCCTTCTAAGGCACAACATCCCAGTAGCTGGAACACCGAGGGAGTAAGGACCTGTACGCCTTATTTCATAGACCGGCAGGACAGCTAATTGCAGGTTACCTGTCCGCACCTACACCCAGGAGGCACGGTGACACCTACAGAGCCGGGTTATCTAAGAGACCCTATAGACAGGCTCAAGTCACCAGTCATAAGAGTATTGTCCTACCCTATATGTGGGAAAGGGAGAACAAAACACCACATCTGTGAGACCCTTATGTGAAGCCATAGGCAGTAAGGGACTACAACACTGCAGCGCAAGGGAAGGCTACTGATTTCCACCTGGATAAGGGGACTCTGGGCTTGCCTCCAAACCGGCCAGACTCTGCCTGCCCTGTGATCTGGTGCCCTGGACTGTGGATGCTGAAGTCTTCAGTAAAGGTAAAGAGACTGCAACCTTGTGTCCTCTTTCTTCACTGCGCCTCTCATCATACCACCATCTACACACCGGGAAGCCCTGGGGACATACTTCACCTGTGGGAAGGTATACCATCTAGCTGCCATAACATCACCCCAGCGGACCCCTTAAAGCAGCGTCAGTCACCCTGACCAAATACCACAGGTGGCGTCACGAACATAAACTCTATCCCTTTAAAGACCTTGCCTTTTTATATGGACGTCCCAGGGCCACGGACCGGGTCAGCCACCGTGGCTCCCCTCCTGTGAACCACAGGACCCGGTACCGAGTACCCCACGGCCCTTGGGGGCGATCCAATTACATCTGCAGAACCAAGTTTTGAGTATTTGAGAGAGTTTCTGCTCCAAAAAAAATCAACGTGAACACACCGAAACTTAAACTGAGTTTTTGGAAAAGAAACTCAATTAATTCCTCCCCATGATGTCAAAACTAAGTTTTGAGGATGTTTCAGCTTTAACATAAAGCACAGTATGGGTCGATACATGACCAGAACCACAATCAGTACATGAATACATCACCAAACTTAGTACAGTGATCAATTGAAGTTTCAGGTCAGCCCCATATACACTTTTATCACGTAAACCTGCAACTCCCAATATGTTCTAAACAATGGTAAGGAGATGCTGAAAGTTGTTGTTACCAGCTATCATCAGACTGTGGACCATACAGGAGCCACAGTACTGATGAAATGATGGATCACAAATAGTGTTGAGCATTCCGATACCGCAAGTATCGGGTATCGGCCGATACTTGCGGTATCGGAATTCCGATACCGAGATCCGATACTTTTGTGGTATCGGGAATCGGTATTGGGATTAATATCAATGTGTAAAAGAAAGAATTAAAATAAAAAAATAGGGATATACTCACCTCTCCGGCGGCCCCTGGACTTTACCGCCGTAACCGGGAGCCGTTGTACCTAAGAATGCGCGCTTGAAGGGCCTTAGATGACGTCACGGCGCTCTGATTGGTCCGTAGCGGTCGTGTGACCGCTACGCGACCAATCACAAAGCCGTGACGTCACCTAAGGTCCTTCAAGCGCTTGAAATACCTTAGGTGACGTCACGGCTTTGTGATTGGTCGCGTAGCGGTCACGCGACTGCTACGGACCAATCAGAGCGCCGTGACGTCATCTAAGGCCCTTCAAGCGTGCATTCTTAGGTACAACGGCTCCCGGTTACGGCGGTAAAGTCCAGGGCGCGTCAGAGGGTGAGTATATCCCTATTTTTTATTTTAATTCTCTCTTTTACACATTGATATGGATCCCAGGGCCTGAAGGAGAGTTTCCTCTCCTTCAGACCCTGGGAACCATACAGGATACCGTCCGATACTTGGTGTCCCATTGACTTGTATTGGTATCGGG
The DNA here is from genome assembly GCF_051348905.1 of Ranitomeya variabilis. Classification (NCBI taxonomy): domain Eukaryota; kingdom Metazoa; phylum Chordata; class Amphibia; order Anura; family Dendrobatidae; genus Ranitomeya; species Ranitomeya variabilis. The sequence continues at coordinate 593,873,202 of NC_135232.1, read as the reverse complement.
TATCGGTATCGGATTAGATCCGATACTTTGCCGGTATCGGCCAATACTTTCCGATACCGATACTTTCAAGTATCGGACGGTATCGCTCAACACTAATCACAAATAAACATTAAAATCCAGGTAGATTAGGTGACATCTTCAATCATCATTCCCATCCCTTTGTCTCCATGTAATACACTTGCTCCTCTCTGCAAACTTCCCTCTTCTTCGTGTCCTGTCCCCACTTAAGGTGATTGAAGGTGTGTAGTATGGCGATGGTGTGAGAAGTCCTACCTTCGTGTCCTTGCAGCAAGGCAGACAGGTCCAGGTGTTGCTCCTGAGTGGATGGATTCAAACGTGGACGCAGAGAGATGAATCAGCCGTGGTTTATTTGAACTATAACCCAAAGACATGAGGTGGTACGATGCAGATGGTACAAGTAGCCTTTCCTTTGGTTGTCTTGTGGGTGTTCACCCCTGGGGCCACTACTCCTGGAGCCACTACTGAATGTGTGGTCAAAAGACTTTGCTTTATGCAGCCCAAAAGATGTGTAGTTCTCACACGATGGCTGAAAGTAAAAATGGATGCCAGGAAGTGAGCTCATACACAATACTGCATGACACTCCCACATTCTAGGAAAATTTAAAATGAGGAGCTAGGGAGTGACACAAAGCCTTCGGTCAGTAGGTGGCAGCCGACAAGCATGAAGGAACAAGCTATTAATACAATACACTAGCAAATTGAAAGATGTGAAAAGGACATGAAGGGAACAGCACACTCCCAGTCTGAAATTCATTTTGGGGATTTCACTACTAGAGTCTATAACAAAACAATCTGTAAAGGAAAAGCATGTTAAAATGCAACATTAAACACAAGTCCATATCAACTGGAAGACTCAAAAGTTCAAAACCTATACTGTTCATTCCACAGGGATGTTCGACAGGCAACAACAGAACAAGTTCATGTACGGGTCTTGTAAACGTCTTTACCTCGCCTTTCCTGATGACCTTCAATTCCACCTTCCGAACGTTGCCATCCTGGCTAGGGAATATCTTAGTAATTTGTCCCATAGGCCATTCAGACCTTTCTGTGGGATGGTCTTTCATGAGCACTAGGTCCCCTTCTTTGAGGTTCGGCTCAGGGTGTCGCCACTTCCTTCTCCCTTGAAGAATGATGATATACTCCTTTCTCCACCTGTTCCAGAAATAGTCCGCCAAGTATTGAACACGTTTCCAATGCTTCTGATGTTTGAATGGGTAAACTCTCCGCTAGGCATTACTGCATTGTCGGTCTTTTGAGTAATGAGAATTACAGGAGTCAATATGGTTGGGGCTTCTGGATCCATGGTTACCGGCACTAGGGGTCTTGAATTAATGATGGTTGACCCTTCAGCTAGAAGGGTGACTAGAGAGTCTCATGTGTAAGTCTTGAGGAGTTGACGTTCATCAGCATGGAGTTTAAGATGTTGCGTGAAATCCCGATCATTCTTTCCTCCCATGTGAGAACTATGGGGGGTTTGAAGATCCAGGTGCAGCCCTTTTCTGTCAGCTGATCTTGGATATGCTTAGTGTCAATGTTCAGTTCTCTACATGCTCCAATAAAGTTGCTTCAACGGTAAGACCTCAGCTGTTTCATAGGTCCCCTGATGGCAAAGAATCTTCTCATTGCATGAATCAGGCTGGAAGTGTCCATGGATTCGATGTGAACAGCCTGTACACTCATGCAGGTGAACAGAACAGCCCAACACTTACTATTTGCATGGCTGCCGCAGGTCCTGTGTGTGGTCACCATCCATGGCCTGAAGACGTTTAGACCAACGTAGGTGAAAGGTGGCTCTGTAGATAATCTGTCTGCAGGCATGTCAGCCATTTGTTGGCATAGTTGTCTTCCTCTCAGTCATGCAGTAGTTTTGCCACACGTTTCTTCATTCCAATAATCCAGAAGCCTGCGGACTTTAACCTGCCCTCGGTGATTTTCCTGCCTTGATGTTGGGTCCTTTCATGATGGCATCGAATCAGCAAGACTGTGACATGGTGTTTGCTCGGAATGATGGGAGGATTTTGTTCTGCAACTCCAAGGCAGGCCTGCTTCAAACGACAACCAACTCTCAGTAAGCCAGAACTGTCCATAACTGGTTTTAAATTGGCAAGAGGGCTTCTTATTGGAATCTGCTGTTTATTGAGTAAGCACTTCGATTGTGTGGTGAATTCTCCCTGTTGGAGGTGACATTTAATGAGGGATTCACTGTGAGAGATGTCCTCAGCGGAGAGCAGTCTGTAGCAGATATGTCAACCGTGACAATCCTTATCTTCAAGGTTATTACGATAACATCTGGTGATATGCACTAACCTTGCAATAGTCGTGACGAGTCTCCTCCACTGCTATAGTCTCTGTGGAAGCATCTGAGAAGATGTGGAGTTTTTTCTTTAAACTAAAGGCGAGTAATCTTTCAACGTTAACGTCTTGGGATGTGGACGTTGTTCAAGCTGCACAAAGATTTTTTCCAGGCTTCCCATGGAGTGGGTCATCCCAGTCCTTGGCTGTTTCAGAGAATTGTCTCAGCAGGGATTTGCTTTGTATGGTGATGGGCGCTACAAATCCCAGCAGGTGGAATAAGCTATTCACTACAGAAAGGACACCATGTTTTGTGAATGGCTTGTCTGAGCAACTTACTTGAAATCCGAAGGAGTTGACTGCAAGATCCCATCTGATGCCAAGGCTCCTCTGCATGGGAGGACTACAGTATCTAGCTCCAAATTGATGTTCTTGAATCCAGGCACGTGATCACCTGCCTCAAAGGCTTTCATTACAACCAGGCTGTTCGAAGAAATTTTGTGCAAACTGAGTTTAGCCTGGAACAGCACACCTTGAGTTCTTTTGAGCAAATCTATTGCTGCTTCCTCGGTGGGAAGTGATTTGAGCCCGTCAACTACATAAAAATCTGTTCCGCACTTGGACTCTCCCTCTAATGCAGTTCTACGAAGGCCGTAAGTTGCAACTGCAGGTGAAGGGCTGTTTCCAAATATGTGGACCCACATATGATATTCCATCATCTCTTTATTGGTATCGTTGTCCTTGTACCACAGAAATCTGAGAACGTTCCGAAGGTCTTCTCTGACTAGGAAAGAGTGGAACATCTGTTCAATGTCAGCGGTGATGGCAACAAGCTCTTTTCTGAACCTCATCAATACTCCTACCATGTTGTTTGTTAGGTTGGGACCTGTGAGGAGAACATCATTAAGGCATAGACCTTGATGCTTGGCACTGGAGTCAAAGACAACCCTGATTTGATTGGGTTTCCATGGGTTTGTATACTCCGAATGAGGGAAAATACTAGCAATCTTCGTTCTTCTTTAAGGACGGGACAGGTTCTGCATGGTTTTTGCAGAATATCTTGTCCATAAAGGCAATGATGTGCTCTCTCATTTCAGGCTTGTTGTTCATGGTACGCTGAAAAGAATTAAATCTAGACAGATCTTGTTCCCAATTGTTTGGGAGTCTTACTCTGGTAGCTCGGAAGGGTAATGGAGAAACCCAGTGGTTGGTTTCATCTTTAGAGAACTCATAATCCATTATTTTGATGAATTCTTTGTCCTCCACGGACAGGGATACTTTATCGTCATCCTTAGTAGTTTGAAAGACTGATCTTCCCTAGTTGTCGATACATAGAGAAGAAGCGATCCTTTCACCCCGTAATGATGAGGACACGGCTTGATGAAAGTTGCGCGCCCATCTCCACGCACGTAAGTCTTGAAGAAGTTAATTCCTGAACGATCTGCACATACGTTTCCTATGACTACCCATCCCACGTCCAGTCTCTAGGCGTATGGTGCATAGTCAGGTCCATTACACTGTTAATGCACCTTGTGTACTCTTAGATTAGGAGCAGAATCTCGGCGTTGACATCCATAGGAGGAATAACACTGGTCAGGTGCCTTAGGTGTGGTTGATGGAATGCGGCTTCAGGAGTAGGAATCTCATCTCTGTGACTGGGTATCTGGTCACATTCAATAAGGGTTGGTAGAGGTATTTCGGTATCTCTATTGATAGGAGAAGCAATGAATCCCTGAGCTCTTCTGCCGTTAGTCTCTAAGCGGCCTGAGCAGGTGTTTAAGGTGTAGGGTTCCGATGGACCTTTAATTCCAATGGCTTCAAAGAACTTGGGTCCTGCTAAAGACTGGTTGCTTTGGTCATCTATGATGGCATACATCTTCACTGCCTTTTCTGGAAGCCCCTCTGGATAGACCTTGAATAGACATATTCGGGCACAACATTTCTCCCTTTGGCCATCACCACACACATCACAGCATGAGCATGAGATAGCTGTGGTGGTGTTAGCCTGATTCTGGGAGCCATGACTTGGAGTGGGAGCGGCAGTGGCAACTGCAGCCGATGAATCTCTGTCGAGTCGAGTTGAATGCATAGCTGAGGCATGTTTTTCACTATGACACTCCTCACACTTGATGACCGCTTTACAGTCCTTGGCCCTGTGCTCCAGTGAAGTGCAGCATCTAAAACATACCCCAAGCTCGGTGAGGACTTTCTTGCGCTCCTGTAGGTTTTGGATCTAAACCCTCTGCACTTGTTCAGTGAGTGAGGTTTCTTATGAAATGGGACATTCCCGATGAAGTGGTGTACTTCTTACCTGTGGGTACTGCAGGTGATGGGAGATTAGTCTTTCTAACACTCACAGTGTTCTTAAAATCTCTATATTTCTGTATGACGCCTTCATACTTTGATGATGTTGTAGTTGAAGTTGCAATGTTGAACTCTAGGAAGTCGAGGCTGGGGTCATTCCTCATCTGGGACTGCTCACGATGAACCTGCAGAAGTGAATAAATGGGGGGGAAGGTGAAGTCATGCGCTGTTTTATATCTTGTGAATGACGTTGCCCATTTCTCCTGCAGACTGTATGGCAGCTTCATTACTATTGGGTTCATTCCATGCGCTGTATCCAGGTAACAGAAGCCAGAGAGATGAGGGTCTCTTTTGACGAGCTACAGCTCCATGAGCAAATCACTTAGGTCTTGAAACTTGTGGACTTCCTTGAGGTTGATCTTTGGGACGTTTTGAAGTCTCTTGAATAGGGCTTTCTCTATTGCGTCTGTGCTGTCAAAGGTGTGCTCCAGTCTTTGCCAGGCAGAAGCGAGACCTACTTCTGCTTGTGCCACGTAGATAGTTCTAAGGTTCTTAATACAGTTTGTAGAGTCTGGTCCCAACCATTTGATCATGAGGTCAAGCTCCTGCTCTGCGGATAGATGGAGCTTGGCGATGGCTTGCCTTGAAGGTTGCTTTCCAGGCCCTGTAGCTCTCTGCGCGATCATTTTGAGAGACTGGTGTTGATTAGCTCTCTGCTAACCATAAACCTGGAAAACTCTGACATATCAGATTTCTCACTGCTTGTTGCCACGACAACTTGTGGTGTCCCTTGGGCGTATGGACTGCCTGGCATGAAAGGGTGAGATTCCCCTGGTAGAATGATGTTGCTGCAGGATTGAGCTGTGGTTTGGCCTCTGATTCTGATGACTGCCACTTGAGCTGTGGAGGTGGGTCAGGAAACATTTGACAGCCAGCATGCTGTAGTGACTGGGTTTGAGAAGGCACCTCCTGGTGACTGTTATTAACTTGCTCGGGTGCTGTGGAGTGCACTGGTGCTGCAGGTAGAGCTGACTTGGAAGTATCAGCGTTGCTAGCTTGGACGGTGTTGCAAACTGGGGTTGACTTGGGTAACTGGTTCAGCACAGTCTCTGGTGCCATCAACTGGATCATCTATTTCTTGTGGTGGCAAGCAAACTGGATCAGGACCTTGGCTGAATGCTTGCTCGAGTAGCTTCACTTCAACTAGCGCAATTTCTTCTTCCATCTGTGAACGAAGAATCTTAATCCAAGCCTCCGCTTCAACCTTTGCAAGGGCTTCTGCTTCTGTCCTCTTGGTCTATGCTTCTGTCTTTGCAAGGGCTTCTGCCCTCTTGCTCTCTGCTTCTACCCTCTTGGTCTCTGGTTCTACCTTTGCAAGGGCGTCTGCTTTCACCTTGGATTGTTCTGCTCTTATGTGGGCCTCTAGTATACTATCGCTCAGGGCTAAGCTTCTTGAGGATGATGCTCTGGAAGACTGAGAGGAGCGTCTACATGCAGTTCTTTTGTGAGATCTAGTTTCTTGTTGGTGAGAGATACGGTATTCCCCTTTGTATTTGACATCATGCACCTTTCCCTGTACACTGATTCTGCTTTCTCAGGTCTGAAAGGGCTTCATCAATGTTAGAGCCTTTTAGAAAGGTAGTGTATCTTGCGAACCGCCTCTCATATTTTTCCTGTATTGTGTTCAGTGATTCAACAGCAGTTTGTAAGCTTGCATTGTCACTTGAAGAGGAATGAAGCCTCGACATATGGCAGGAAACCCGTTCCCATAGCACTTCCAGGTTGTCACATAGCTCATCCTTCGTATTGCAATAGTTGCAGTTGTAGCGCCCCCACTGCCGCAGGGCCGAGGGGTACCCGGTACCCGGGCCTCTGAGCCTCTGCTTCTGGGGTTGTCACGGCGGCTAGGCCCCGGTCCGTGACCCTGCCGTGGGGCGCACAGTGAATGCTAGGTGTGGATGTTGGTGGTGCAGTTGTGGGGTGCAGGTCGCGGTAAATAACGAGGACACCGGGTTGCAGTCTCTTTACCTCTTTACTGGAGATCTCTGAGTCCTCAGTGCAGAATATGGTTCACCAGGCTGCGCAAGTCCGGCCGGTCCAATGGCACCTCCAGAGTTCACTTCACAGGTGGAAATCGGTGCCTTCCTTCTTAGCGCTATGTGTTGTAGTCCTTCCCTGCTATGCTTACGGAAAGTACCCCACAACCGTTGTGTCTGTTTCTTAAGTTCCCTCACAACTCGATTAAATGATGTTCTTCTAATCTTCCGTCCCTTCCTGATGTTACAGTTAGAACGGCACCCGTTTGTCGGATAGGCCTGGAGTTCTTCCGGGACCCTAGAGACGCCCCTCTCCCGCAATTGCCTCCCAAGACTTCATAGGTGATTTAGGTGAGACAGCCCGCCTTAAACTGACTGTCCTGCTGCTGTTTAGAGTATTGCTTGAAGCTGGTTATTGTAATACTCCCTCGGCGTTCCGGCCACCGGTAGTGCGCCTCAGTAGGGTGTTGCTCCGGTCTTACAGCACGACCCCTACTGGTATTCTCCTATCGCTTGATCTCGTTTCTCACTCAGCACAATCTATCTCGCTTCTAATCCTTTCTTGGGTCCCGCCGCTTCCCGGAGCTGGCGCGGACCCGTTACGTTCTTTTCAATGCCAAGCCTCTGTCAGGATCCCACCCCTGACAGAGACCCTACTGTCTCTTCCTCCACAACACCCTCTGCCACTAGGTGTTGCTTCGTCCAATCCAGTCAGCTTTCTTCTCTAACTTCCTGCCTGACCCCCAGTTTACCCACTATGGTGGGGAGTGGCCTAATGAGTAGAACCCTTAGCTCCCCCCGGAGGCCCAGCTGTGAAATGTATTGGTGTCTGTGATACCTGATCCGATGAACTCCTTCAGTGCCATCGGACGCACCATGGCTCCCCATAGTGGCGGAGCCACAGTACTGCAACGACCAGGACTCTGGGGCGCTGCACTCCCCCCTGGTTAAACACAGTACTCCGGGACTGGGAAGAAAACAACAATACAAGTTAGCAAAAAGACATACAGTTTCATTGAGTGTAATAACAATAAGTATACTTGAACAGGCTTCCCTTTATGGGAGGTGAGGACACTTGAACGTTACAAACATGGTTAACATTATAAATTACAGGCTATAAATAACTCCTGTTACCCAACCGGGCATTCTACTTAAGTGCAAAATTGTTGAACAATAATTTAACATTGCCTTTAAGGACTCACACTCTAAATCCACTAAAGACCTTCCTATAATCACATTATAAGGCACTTTAACTTTCTCATTCTCCTTCTTTAAATCTGCAGGACCGCCTGTCCTATCGGCACCAGACCTACTGCCTCTCCTTTCTTTTACAGGACCGCCCCGTTCAGCCAGGGCCTACTGCCTTTTCAACTACTATACACAGTATAGAACATAACATTTCTTTCAGTTTAAGAGCACTGAGTCATCTCTACATGACTCCTATCAGGACTCAGGGTTTACCTTCTATCCTAACTTTCTATCAGCATTATCTAAACATTGTCTATCGAACATTAAGCCTTCTCATTATCTTTCTTCCTTTCTTGCATGCTGGACACCACATCTATTTCTACGGGTCCACTGCATCCTTCTTCTATCTTTCACCTTTTACTTCTCAGAGCACATCATCAGTATTTCTTCACATTTAACTAATTAAACACATATAACTTTTCTCATATAAACATTATCATCATTTCCTTTGATCAAGACATTATTGCTTCCTGTCTTAAAGCAATATCACAGTTTAAGCGTAACAAATGAACATCCCCTTTAAGAGGGGACCAAGTCTCTATGAGGTAGCGTATCTTCTCAAGCTACCAGTCCATACTCAGCAAAGGTTCCAGTGCGGTATCTTCGCAAAGAGTCCTTTTTGAAGTAAAACCAGTAGGGAGCGCCTTTAATAAGGTGCAAACTATTTACAAGAAGTTCGGATCATGCACTGTTCATGATTTCAGCAGTTCTAAAACTTGTGCAAAAACTTTGGAAAGACAAACAAGAAAACAAAACAATAGGGATCCCAGGTCCATAGCAGGATCCCCTTAAAAGTTTACCCTGAACGGGTTTTAGCAATCATAAAAGGCAATAAAACAGTAACTATTTTACAAGTAAGAAAGTACAGTAGAATCTTACTGTGGTGGTCTCCGGTCTGGCATCACCAGGCCAACGGATCGCACTGGTGCGCCAGGAAGCGGTTCCGGTCCCAGCAGTGATAAAATCCCTCGCCGGGACGCCCTTCTCACGGGTAGGTGTACACGTTCCTCCGGAGCACGGCGAGGACGGGCTCCTTGAGATTCCGCGGGGCCGGGCTCTGCTGCTTTCCCCTTGGGATCATCTTCTTCCGGTGTTCCGGCAGCAGCCTGGAGGGCAATGCATCGTTGCACACCTCGCGCCATCCAGCCAGACTCTCCCGCAGCCCTCCTCCATCTGGTGAAAGTCACCGCATCACCTGGCTCCAGGTCGCGGGGAAATCTTCCGCTGCAGGGCTCCACCTCCTCCCGATCCACGTGGATTTGTAGCGGCTCCCCGATTTCTTGGATAACCCCGCGTCCATACTGAGGGTTAAAGGCCACCACTACACCCCAGTGTGATGGCGGGATCTCCGGGGTGCTAATTAAATCAACCTGCTCTGCAGGCTGGGGCCGGCTCCGCCACGCTGCCATCAGACGCCGTAGATGCTCGGCGTCCGGCATGATCTTCAGGCCCGGCGTCTGTAGCGTACCTTCAGCCGCGGCCAAGTGGGAAGGAGCAGGGGACACTGGGGATAAACGGATCTCCGTGGGCTGGCCTAGCCGAGTGAGCACGCGGGCATCAGCCTCCAGCCTGCGGGCTAGCTGTCGGGCCTCGGCTGCAGCCACACATTCTTCAGATAGCGGCAAAGGGGGTCGGCTCATCGGTGACCCTGCGAGGGTCAGACCCCGCAGCGGTGGCGTTTCTGGGGCCATGTCATGTTGCGCAGCCTCAGGCCGGACCGGGTCAGCCCCGCGTGGTGCTCCTGGTGTCGCCATTTTTGCCTCTTCTCCAATGTCTTCTTCCCGCGGTCTCTTTCGTGGGCGGCCCCGTCCCCATGGTCTCCACCCTCCAACCAGGATCAGGAGGCGGACCTCGGCTGTTGACGGGCACGTCCTCAGGACACAGAAATACTTAGACTGGGCGGCCATGGTTGTTCGCGCTCTCCAGCTTGCCTACGCCCACTCCACGCCCCTCTTCTTCTCCTGCGCCTCTCCTCAGCGCTGCAATGGCGGCGGTTTTGGCGGCAAGTGGCGCAGCACACAGTCTTTGCAATAAAGTACAGTCCAAGCACAGTAAATCACAGTTCCAAGGCACACATGACCTGATTCTTCAGGCTTAAGTAGATCCTGTTCGTGACGCCAAGTTGTAGCGCCCCCACTGCCGCAGGGCCGAGGGGTACCCGGTACCCGGGCCTCTGAGCCTCTGCTTCTGGGGTTGTCACGGCGGCTAGGCCCCGGTCCGTGACCCTGCCGTGGGGCGCACAGTGAATGCTAGGTGTGGATGTTGGTGGTGCAGTTGTGGGGTGCAGGTCGCGGTAAATAACGAGGACACCGGGTTGCAGTCTCTTTACCTCTTTACTGGAGATCTCTGAGTCCTCAGTCCAGAATATGGTTCACCAGGCTGCGCAAGTCCGGCCGGTCCAATGGCACCTCCAGAGTTCACTTCACAGGTGGAAATCGGTGCCTTCCTTCTTAGCGCTATGTGTTGTAGTCCTTCCCTGCTATGCTTACGGAAAGTACCCCACAACCGTTGTGTCTGTTTCTTAAGTTCCCTCACAACTCGATTAAATGATGTTCTTCTAATCTTCCGTCCCTTCCTGATGTTACAGTTAGAACGGCACCCGTTTGTCGGATAGGCCTGGAGTTCTTCCGGGACCCTAGAGACGCCCCTCTCCCGCAATTGCCTCCCAAGACTTCATAGGTGATTTAGGTGAGACAGCCCGCCTTAAACTGACTGTCCTGCCGCTGTTTAGAGTATTGCTTGAAGCTGGTTATTGTAATACTCCCTCGGCGTTCCGGCCACCGGTAGTGCGCCTCAGTAGGATGTTGCTCCGGTCTTACAGCACGACCCCTACTGGTATTCTCCTATCGCTTGATCTCGTTTCTCACTCAGCACAATCTATCTCGCTTCTAATCCTTTCTTGGGTCCCGCCGCTTCCCGGAGCTGGCGCGGACCCGTTACGTTCTTTTCAATGCCAAGCCTCTGTCAGGATCCCACCCCTGACAGAGACCCTACTGTCTCTTCCTCCACAACACCCTCTGCCACTAGGTGTTGCTTCGTCCAATCCAGTCAGCTTTCTTCTCTAACTTCCTGCCTGACCCCCAGTTTACCCACTATGGTGGGGAGTGGCCTAATGAATAGAACCCTTAGCTCCCCCCGGAGGCCCAGCTGTGAAATGTATTGGTGTCTGTGATACCTGATCAGATGAACTCCTTCAGTGCCATCGGACGCACCATGGCTCCCCATAGTGGCGGAGCCACAGTACTGCAACGACCAGGACTCTGGGGCGCTGTACAATTTTGGCCAGATCAGCAGCAGAACAGCAGCAGTGACAGCATTAGTAAGAATTGCAGGAGAAGTCACAGCAGTAACAAAGGACAGGTCGCTCACCATGTGGCAGATCATCGCATGGGCTGATGCCCTCGGATCCGTTGCGAAACGGCTGTGGGAGTCCCCAAGCATAAAGAGTCTGAACAGGGAGGACACTGAGGAACTGTATGATATGGTCTGTCCTGGGTATGTGCTGTGTCAGAAGGAGAAGAGTACAGGGAAAGAGGAAGAAATGTGTAGTATGGAACCCGATCTTGCTGCTGTAATGAAAATGGATGTGCTGCGAAAACATGAGAGTAAAGTTTTGTATTTGAAGTTTGAAAAGGACTCTGTGTCTTCATATAGGAATGACAGCAGTGGATCTTCAGCCAGCCCCATGGGACCCTGACGGTACAGAAGGTGAAGCAGAAGGTATGCTGCAGAGGGGACACTATTTTCATGTGACGGGAGACCAGGGTGTGTTAAAGAATAGTAACTCAGCCACGACTACGGCCCTGGCCCTCCCTCACATGTGCACGCATGGGCAGGCTGGGCAGGGGGGCAGAGGGGAATATGCCAACCAGGATGTCGGCACTGTACCTCCACCATACAACAGATTTGCCAACATTGCATGCTGTGTGGTGTCTGCTGAAGAGACTTCATGACGCACAGTGGGCTGTGTCTTCCCTCCAGAGAAGAGCAGAACAGGAGACAGCATGGCTCTGTAAGTAACAGCTCAGGCTGCTGCCTGTACCCAGGGTCGGAGGTGACTGTACCGTGCAGTGAGGAGGTGGCAGGACGCTGCTCCCATCCTGACAAGTCCCGGATTATTCTTGCATCCATTTTGCTATCTCAGGCACAGTAGTTTATGGCGGCTGCTTGAACTTTTAAACAGATTGGGTTACTGTCAGTACAAATCGCCCAAGCACCGGAGCATCACCTGATCTGTAAAGGACTTCACAGCAGCTGTCAAATCTCATTGTGCCTCAAATAGAGCGACAGACAAGACTGGTCAGGTGACAGACATGAAAATCCCATTATAAAGCATTTTATTAAAAAAAATCCCCACAAAGTTGAGCATAAAAATTTATGAGAAGAGCCAAATAGAAGAAAATAGAAACAGTCAGTAGGTGCGCATAGACAATCATATATGGATGCAGGCCCTTGAACGTGTACTCAGTCTAGACAATACCCCCAAAGGGAAAGATGAGAAAAAGAAAAGTTAGACGTACAAGGGGGTGCACTTTCTTCTTTACATGTGTGATATTTTACCTCCCCCTCTTTCTTCTGCTTCCCTCTTTCTTTCCATTCCCCTCGTTAGGGTCTTGTCCAGACAAGAGTATTCCTTTTAGGGTAAGAGTATTTCCTTTTAGACCTATACCCATATGCTGGAAGCTTGGGTGATTACATGGGTGCCATTACATAGCATGGGAGCTGATTCAATGGCCATTATACAGCATGGAAGCTAATGCAGGGGCCATTGTACAGTGTGGAAGATAATGTGAGGGCCATTTTACAGCCTGGAAGCTAATGCGGGGGCCATTATTCTGCATGGGAGCTAATGCGAGGGCCATTATACAGCCTGAAAGCTAATACAGGGGGCATTATACAGCCTGGAAGCTAATGTGGGGGCCATTATACAGTCTGGAAGCTTATGTGTGGGGCCATTATATAGCCTGGAAGCTAATGTGGGGGCCATTATACAGCCTGGAAGTTAATGAAGAGGCCATTATACAGCCTGGAAGCTAATGCGGGGGGCATTATACAGCCTGGAAGCTAATGCAGGGGGGCATTATACAGCCTGGAAGCTAATGCAGGGGGGCATTATATAGCCTGGAAGCTAATGCAGGGGGGCATTATACAGCCTGGAAGCTAATGTGGGGGCCATTATACAGCCTGGAAGTTAATACAGAGGCCATTATACAGCCTGGAAGCTAATGCAGGGGGGCATTATACAGCCTGGAAGCTAATGCAGGGGGGCATTATACAGCCTGGAAGCTAATGTGGGGGCAACTATACAGCCTGTAAGCTAATGAAGAGGTCATTATACAGCCTGGAAGCTAATGCAGGGGGCATTATACAGTCTGGAAACTAATGCAGGGGGCATTACACAGCCTGGAAGCTGATGCAGAGGGCCATTATACAGCCTGGAAGCTAATGTGGGGGCCAATATACAGCCTGGAAACTAATGTGAGGGCCATTATACAGCCTGGAAACTAATGTGAGGGCCATTATACAGCCTGGAAACTAATATGAGGGCCAATATACAGCCTGGAAGCTAAAGCGGGGGCCAATATACAGCCTGGAAGCTAATGCAGGGGCATAATACAGCCTGGAAGCTAAGGCGAGGGCCATTATACAGCCTGGACGCTAATGCTGGGGCAATTATTCAGTCTTGAAGCTAATGCAGGGGCCATTATACAGCATGGGAGCTGTCAAACTGTAGGGGCCTCTATGCAGTGTGGGTGCTTCTGTGGGGACCATTAAAGCATGTGATGGCACAAAGGAGACATTATTACTATGTAAGGGGCACAGTGGTGAGCATTTCTGTATGGGGCACTAAGAGGAGCCCTGTTTTTGTGCCACATAGTAGGTGCAGTATTAGGGACACATACAGCAGCAGCGGCTCAGTATTGGGGTATCAGCAGGATGAGGAGTTTGTGCAAGTTAGGAATAGATGTGGACGTTGCTGAAAATATGAGAAGTGAAATGTGGCTTTGTTGTACTCTCTGCAGGTGAATCCGGGCTGGAGAAGTTGTCATGTTGGATTGGAAAAAGTGGAAAAGACAGGAAAAGTGAACAACTCCATAAGAACGAACGTCATCTGTAAGTCACCTTCTATAACTGTGCTGTAATATCAGTGTTCGTCTTCGTATACTGACTCTTTTTCGGTTGCAGCAGGATCATCTGTGGAGGTTCCCCTATACCCATGATTAAAGTGTGCCACCATAGTTGTAATCAACAGATGATTAACCCCCCCCCCCCCCGAGCTGTTTCCCTAGCTACGTAAACCATAAGAAATTGAAAGAATTGGAGCATTCACCCAGATCCTTCTTGACGTGCATTTTTATTCCATGGTAAAATGTGACATCAAACCATATTAAAGCCACTTCCGGCATGGACCCGTAGATGGGATAAGCAGGCGCGAAATGGCCATAGTTTGTCAGCCTTTCTCATCTGCATAGCTCCCTTGCTACCTGCACTCCACACTGTAATATGGTTTCATGTAACATTTTACCATGGAATAAAATTGCACATCAAGAAGGATCTGGGTGGGGCGTGGCTATGTAGTCCAGGAGAGAGGACGCACCTCGTGAGAGCTCTGGTCATCCTGATCCTAATCCTGCCATAAATCCCCCTGACCCACTGACTGCACCGGCTGGAACGGTGCTCTTAGGACCTCAGGAGACCGGCGATCCCCGGAAGTGGCAGTTTCGGAGCCCTGGGACGTTGGGCGGTGAAGCGGCCTGGATGGGTGGCAGAATCCCTGGGCTGTGGCGGCCATCTTTGGGCGCGTGCTCCAGCAAACAGGACAGGACACAGCGCCGGTGGTTACCGGAGCCGGGTACATTCCCCTGGAGGCGGCAGATACCTGCACTGAAGCGGGAGCACAGTGGAACGCTGAAATACAGGTGCTGGGTCTGAGGCGGCGAGCGGTGCCTGGGGAGACAGCAGCCATCACTGCAGCGCGCTCTCCAGCAGTAAGGAGAGCGGCGCTATGCAGCATAACCGCGGTACAGCTCAGGAGGTGAGCACATAGCTGAGATAGTAGAGGAGTGGTGCGGTGTGTGCCCTGGAAGATTGGGCCCTGCACCCCCCTTATCAGACAAGCTCCTGTCGGTGCCATGAACTCTGGAGGGATTAACCCCCCCTCCCTGCTGTTCTGCCTGTGGAAGCTGTGGGCTGCTCTGGGGCACAGTGCCTGGGTGAATCCTGAGTTGCTGCTTCCATGAATATCTGATAATCCCCTTGTCTGGCTGGTAATCTACCTGGGATCTACTCCAGTATTTAACTTTGCCGGGTCAGCTGTCGGGGAGTAGACCAGCTATAACTATACGTGTGATCCTTCTGAAGGGTCCTTCTGCTGACCGCCATGCAGCATTCCAAAGGAGCGGGGGCTGCTGATAAATTAAAGAAATATGCCAGAGAAGACGCCTCTGATAATGTACGCACTCTCAGAAATAATCCCACGCAGAACCAACGCAAAAATCGTCTTTCTGACAGTAATGAGGAGGGAGAACAGGGCGAACTGACTCTTAAACAAGCGTCTGAGCAATTGATGCAGGCCATATCCCTCACTAGATCTTCTCTTACTGAGAAAATAGAAGACGTACATACTGAAGTGGGTCGTTTACGACATGATATGCAAGCTATGAGAGGGTGTATTTCAGAGGTTGAAACAAGAGTGTCTCAGATAGAAGACACCATCACCCCTATGGAAACTAAACTGTCAAAGGCCGCCGGGTCCGTGAATGCCTGGAAACAAAAAGCAGAAGACCTGGAAAACAGACTGCGCCATAATAACATTGGAATTATTGGCCTGCCGGAGCGCTCGGAGGGTCAGCAACCTGAGCAATTCCTGGAGGATTGGCTTAAAACCTCCTTGGGAGATGGATTCTCCTCAACATTTTCTGTGGAGAGGGCCCATAGGGTTCCAATGAGGCCTCTTCCCCCCGGATCTCCACCCCGGCCCTTTTTGGCGCTTCTTCTTAACTGCAGAGACAGAGATGCGATACTCCGCTTGGCAAAGCAGAAGGGCCCTATTAAATTCAACAATACTACTATATCAATTTTCCCAAATTTCTCCATGGAGCTCCAAAAACAGCGAGTTCGATTTGTGGAAGTTAAGAAGCGGCTCAGGGATAAAAACATCATTTATTCCATGCTTTACCCAGCTCGACTCCGCATTGTCCATGAAGGCTCTTCCTTGTTTTTTACAGATCCGGCAGAGGTAGCCGAATGGTTACGAACATACAAGGTGTCTAATGTGCCGGACTCCTAAACAATTTTCCTTATCTAATGGCAACACAAAATGGAGCTCTCCGTACAGGTGTTGAGCTTATCAACAATACCGAACGCTGATTCCAGTGAGGGTATCCCCTTTTCTATCTGACTGTAGGAGTGTAGGATTATACTCCTCCACTGTTCAAGCTTTGTTTTGTTTGGGTTTTTACACCAGTTTTGATTGTTTGATATGTTTGTTAGTCGCCATTAATAATTCTGTGCTCTGCGTGGTGTCCCTGATCTCTACATGGGTTATGGTGTATATTATTCCTTTTTCTTAAGTGTGGATATGGCGTCTGAGATTATATGCATGACGTGGAATATACGGGGTATTAGGACTCCCCGTAAGAAAATCAAGGTATTTTCACAGATTAAACTGTATCATCCCCATGTTGTAGCACTTGTAGAGACACATCTGACCAGAGACACAGCTAAGTGTACACAAAAGCCATGGGTGCAGTGGTCCCTTCACGCATTTCATACCAGTTATTCAAGAGGGGTCTCTCTGCTGATTCATAGAAGTGTTAGATGGGAGGCCAGGGAGGCACGACGAGATCCCGAAGGTCACTTTGTTTTTGTGCATGCCTTTATTAACACGCGGGAATACGTGATACTGCGCGTTTATAACCCACCCCCAGCTAATATATCGGTTCTCCGCATGGCAATGGGTTTCTCCCTAAATTATCCTGATGCTAGTATTATTTGTATGGGAGATTTTAACTTAGTCATGGACAATTCCTTAGATAGATTGAGACTGGACGACGGGATGTCTGGGGGGCCTCCTCCTCAATCCCCCTCTCAATTGGCACTGTTTATGAGTGGTAACGGATGGCTGGACCTGTGGAGAATACGTCACCCTGAGATAAGGAATTACACTTGCCACTCGTCAACTAGGCGGTCTCTATCTCTTATAGACTATATATTTGGATCTAGTGACCTGGCATTATGGGTGGATAGTGTTGAGCATGGCAATAGGGGGATATGGGACCACAGTCCAGTTATTCTTAAATTTAAATACGGTCAGTCAAATAATAATATACCCTGGAAATTGAATCCCTTCTGGTTGAAATTAATAAACTCTAGCGATAGAACGGTGGATCAGCTGAACTGCTTTATCTTTACCCACCCAGACCCCTCAAATTTTAGTCTGTTTTGGGATACTCTAAAAGCATATCAAAGGGGATGTCTGTCCTCCACAATTTCTTATATTAAAAGGATGATGGCAGGAGAGGATGACGAGATGGAGCGACGGCTGAAGGAATCCGAGG
Organism: Ranitomeya variabilis; assembly: GCF_051348905.1. NCBI lineage: Eukaryota > Metazoa > Chordata > Amphibia > Anura > Dendrobatidae > Ranitomeya > Ranitomeya variabilis. The sequence continues at coordinate 593,855,741 of NC_135232.1, read as the reverse complement.
CCGCCTATGTAACCAATCAAACTAGTGGCAACAGGGTGGAATGGCTTACTTCCTAAAGGTTATATACCCAACATATAGACACTAAATCAAAACGCAAATTATTCTTTACCCGTCAATCCTATTTCGAATTGGGGAACCAGGCCAGTAAACTATTGGCTTTTTTAGTACGCCAACATAACACCTCTAATACAGTACTACAGATCTGGGCACTTGATGGTTCATTGGTATCCTCTACTGAGGAGATTCTCCAGTGTTTTCATGATTACTATAAATCTTTATATAGATCTGGTAGTGGTCTTGGTGTTCCTGAATGTGTAGATTTATCGGATATAACATTCCCCTCACTGAGTCCAGCTCAGCAAGCCTTTATGGAGGCTGAGTTTACTCTGGAGGAAGTGGAGCAAGCTATAATGGACATGGCCACTGGGAAGGCCCCTGGACCTGATGAGTTTCCTATTGAGCTGTATAGGAAATATCGGGGTCACCTGGCACCACTTTTATTGAAGGTACTCCGGAGTATATGGGAGGGAGAATCCATGCCTGAAACATTTTATGATGCAAATATTATTGTACTTAAAAAGGAAGGGAAGGATCCTTTGGAATGTGGATCGTATCGCCCCATATCACTGGTAAACGTAGATTACAAAATTTTCACCAAAATATTGGCTACTAGACTGAATATGATCATATTAGACCTTATACACCCAGATCAAACCGGCTTTATGCCTGGGAAAAGTACTTCTATCAATATCAGGCGGGTCCAATCGGTGATTCAATATAGCTCTCTAGAGTCGGATAATAATTGGGCACTAGCATCGTTAGATACGGCCAAGGCGTTCGACTCTCTCGAGTGGCCTTTCCTCTCTGCGTGTCTACAGAAATACGGTTTTGGGGAGAAATTTATTAGAGGGATAGACACACTGTATAGGAATCCCAGGGCGCGTGTAATTGTAAATAACTCCATCTCTAATTCTTTTACCTTACACAGGGGAACCCGTCAGGGATGTCCTCTGTCCCTGGCTCTCTTTGCCCTTGCGATATAGGCTTTGGCAATACGCATAAGGTCCTCCACGGATATCAAGGGAATAAATATTGCGGACCGTGTGGATACCATTGGCCTTTATGCTGATGACATGATAATATTTATGGATAAAACAGAAGAAACACTACCACAAGTGATAGCGACCATAGATAAATTTAGTAAATTCTCCGGTCTATATATAAATTGGGATAAATCTGCCTTGATGCCTCTATCTCATACTTCGGTTCCCTGTCTCGGGACTCTATCGTCGCTACCTGTGGTCTCCAATTTCAAATATCTAGGTATTCATATGTCTCAATATAGTCGGCTAGACCTACAACTTAACATCTATCCACTGCTGGATTTGATCAAATCTAAATTTATAACCTGGAGTAAACTCCCCCTCTCTGTTGCAGGCCGCATTAATCTAATTAAAATGATATTGCTTCCCAAACTTAATTACTGCTTTCAACAATTACTGCTGTACCGATACCCAAGTCATTCTTTGCAAATTTAAACTTCTTAATCACATCCTTTATATGGGAGAAGACCAGGCCCAAACTTAAACTGTCTACTCTACAGAGACCGAAAAAGGGGGGTGGGGCGGCCCTACCAGACTTCTATCTATACTACCTTGCCGGGCAGGCTAAGGCGATAAACAAATGGATGCCCAATAACTCCCTACCTAATTCTGAGAGTCATTTAATTCATTCTGCCCGGATTGATTGCCCACTGGGATTCTTGGAGATAGAGAAAGTTAGTGCTTGTCGTCTGTTGCCTTTGCTCTGGCTGGCGAGATTAATATGGAGACAAATCAAAAGAGTTAATAAATTTGTAGATGTAATAGCCGAAATGCCACTGTGGAATAATAGTTATCTCCCAGAACTACTAAACCACCCATCCACTGATTTTTGGATCTCCTGTGGAGTTCTCTCGGTGGGCGATATATATGACCAGGGGGGTTTTGTATCCTTCGAACAACTACAGAATAATTACAACATCCCGAGATCTCAATTCTTCCGTTATTTACAGCTAAGGTCAGCTTTCCAATCGCACATACGAAATGTAGGTACAGGTCGGGCGATCTCATCTTTACCTTTGATAGGCATCCTCAACTCACAGGGTCCTCAAGGACTCATTTGCTCTTTATATACATATTTATTATCCGTGGGAGATGGGTCTATCATCAATTCTATCAATGGGAAGTGGGAGGAACTTCTTCCCGATGTACTGGGTGAGGAACGGGAAGATATTCTAGAATCTCCAACTAAAGTTTCTCCTTCAGTCAATAACAGGATGACCCAGTTATATATTATATATCAGACCTATTTGACCCCGACACGACTCTTTAAAATGGGCCGCCTCCACTCGTCAGATTGCTTACGGTGTCATACGCGTGATGCAGATTTTATCCATACGATTTGGAGGTGCCCGGTAGTTCTTCATTACTGGAAAGAGGTCACGACATTACTAACGTCTTTACTGTCGATCCCTGTCCCACTTGAGCCATTGACCTGCTTATTCGGGGTGTGGGATACAGAGACCTGGGATCATTATATTGGGATCTTTCTCCGAGAGACGCTCTTTTTGGCACAGAAGGTATTGGTGTTGAGGTGGATGGGTGGCTCCCCCCCGACTCTTAGAGTTTGGATTGATCTGGTGAATTCGATTATGCCGTATGAAAAAAACAATGTATCAAAATAGAGGTTGTCCAGGTAAATTTGAAAAGATATGGGGCAGATGGAATTCCTCTTATCATACTCTATAGTCTACACTGACTAGACATTTACACAGGAAGGTGGGCTTGTGGTTTTTGGGGGCATCACTTATAGAGCAGGATTTAAGTCTGTTTTTTTTTTTTCGGCGACTCACTATTGATGGTTAAAGTTGTATAATAGGTATTTTATAAGGTACTAATGGTTTAACATGCACAGTTTATTACCTTTGTAACCTTTGGATATGACGATATTCTGCAATTATTTGTATTCCATGGTATAATTAATAGTGATAATTGCAAATGTGTGCAATGGTTGTTTTATTCTGGAACTAATAAACTAATTAAAAAAAAAAAAAAAAAAAAAAAAGAAGGATCTGGGTGAGTGCTCCAGTTCTTTCAATTTCTTATGATTTACCTTGATGTTATCTATGTAAATACACCACCCTACAGAGATCCTAAGGAGACATATTGACTAGGTGTGAATCAGTGAACATTGCTTATTTTTAGCAACTAGTGCCTAAAGGTACCTTCACACGAAACGACTTTGTAACGATATCGCTAGCGATCCGTGACGTTGCAGCGTCCTCGCTAGCGATATCGTTTAGTTTGACACGCAGCAGCGATCAGGATCCTGCTGTGATGTCGCTGGTCGCTGAATAAAGTTCAGAACTTTATTTGGTCGTCCGATCGCCGTGTATCGTTGTGTTTGACAGCAAAAGCAACGATACCAGCGATATTTTACACTGGTAACCAGGGTAAACATCGGGTTACTAAGCGCAGGGCCGCGCTTAGTAACCCGATGTTTACCCTGGTTACCAGTGTAAAATGTAAAAAAACCAAACAGTACATACTTACATTCGCGTCCCCCGGCGTCCGCTTCCCACACTGACTGAGCGCCGCAAAGTGAAAGTGAAAGCACAGCACAGCGGTGACGCGCTCAGTCAGTGCAGGAAGCGGACGCCGGGGGACGCATGTAAGTATGTACTGTTTGTTTTTTTTACATTTTACGCTGGTAACCAGGGTAAACATCGGGTTACTAAGCGCGGCCCTGCGCTTAGCAACCCGATGTTTACCCTGGTTACCCGGGGACCTAGGCATCGTTGGTCGCTGGAGAGCGGTCTGTGTGACAGCTCTCCAGCGACCAAACAGCGACGCTGCAGCGATCGGCATCGTTGTCGCTATCGCTGCAGCGTCGCTCCATGTGAAGGTACCTTAATTCTCTTTGTACAAATGATCCCCTAGCTACGCCTCTGCCTCTCTCCATAATATCCTCCACACATTGCTCCTCTCCATAATATTCCCCCACAATGCCCATTTCTGTAATGTCCACTGCCTGTATCCATAATGTCCCCCAAAACACAACTCCTCTCTGTAATATTCCCCACCCCACATCTCCTCTCTGTAACATTCCCCAACACAGCTCCTTTCCATAATGTCCCCCACACAGCTTCTCTTCATGATATGCTCCCCATACAGCTCCACTCTATAATGTTTCCTCACACAGGTCCTCTGTGCAATAATCCCCCCACACATTTCCTCTCTGCAATATTTCCTTCCACACAGCTCCTCTCTGTAATATTACCCCCCACACAGCTCCTCTCTGAAATCCCCCCCCCCCCCCACAGCTCCTCTCCGGAATTCCCCTCCCACATAGCTCCTCTCCATAATATTCCCCTCACATAGCTCCTATGCATAATGTTCCCCCATACAGGCTCCTCTCCTTAACATTCCCCCACACATCTGCTCTCCATAATATTCTCCCCACCAACTCCTCTCTGTAATCCCCCACACAGCTCCACTCCATAATAGTCTCCTCCACACAGATCCTCTTCATAATTTACCCCCACACACAGGCCCCTCCATAATGTCCCCACAAACAGCTCTTCTCCGTAATATTTTCCCCCCACACAGCTCCTCTCTGGAATCCCCCACACACAACTCCTCTCCCTAATCCCACACACACATAGCTCCTTTTCATAATATTCCCCCCACATAGCTCCACTACAGAATATTCCCCCCACACAGCACCTCTCCTTAACATTCCCCCTACACGGCTCCTCTCCTTAAAGGGACTCTGTCACCAGAATTGGAGGGAACAATTTTCAGCCATAGAGGCGGGGTTTTTGGCTGTTTGATTCACCCTTTCCTTACCTGCTGGCTGCATGCTGGCTGCAATATTGGATTGAAGTTCATTCTCTGTCCTCCATAGTACACGCCTGCGCAAGGCAAGATTGCCTTGTGCAGGCATGTACTACGGAGGACAGAGAATGAACTTCAATTCAATATTGCAGCCAGCGGGTAAGGAAAGGGTGAATCAAACACCCGAAAACCCCGCCTCTATGGCTGAAAATTGTTCCCTCCAAATTCAGGTGACAGAGTCCCTTTAAGATTTCCCCCCACAGCTCCTCTCTGTAATATCCCCCCTGTTGTGAACTGTGTTTCTGGGCTCCCTCTGGTGGTCACTAACGGTATTGTGTGAGGCATGTCTTGTTGCAGGCCTAGGCTCCAGCTGTGTCATTAAGCAGCGGGTGTTCCCTATTTAGGTCTCCTCTGGACTCAGTCTCTTGCCTGGCATCATTGTATCCAGTCCTATAAGGTCTCCTCCTGATTCCTTTTCGTCTGTCTCATGCAAGAAAAGCTAAGTCCGTTTTGAATACTTTGGATCATTTGCATTTTTCAGTGTTTTTGTCCAGCTTGCTTAATATGTGATTTTCTAGCTCGCTGGAAGCTCTAGGGTGCTGATATTCTCCCTCCGCATCGTCAGTCGGTGTGGGGGTTCTTGAAATATTCAGCGTGGATGTTTTTGCAGGGTTTTCTGCTGACCGCATAGTTCACTATCTATTTTCTGCCTATCTAGACTAGTGGGCCTCACTTTGCTGAATCTAGTTCATCTCTACGTTTGTGTTTTCCTCTTGCCTCACCGTTATTATTTGTTGGGGGCTTTCTATATCTTTGGGGTTCAATTTCTCTGGAGGCAAGTGAGGTCTTATTTTCCCTCTAGGGGTAGTCAGTTCTCCGGCTGGCTCGAGACGTCTAGAATCAACGTAGGCACGTTCACCGGCTACTTCTAGTTGTTGTGTTAGGATCAGTTATGCGGTTAGCCCAGTTTCCACCTCCCTAGAGCAGTTCTTTTGTTTTTGTTGACCTTGCCGGAATTCCAGAGATCCTCTACCACTGGGATCATAACACCCCCCCACAGATCCTCTTTATAATTGCCCCCATATATCACCTCTCCGCAATCCCCCAAAACACAGCTCCTCTGTCACGGGGCAAAAATAGGAAAGCAGGAGATGAGGAATCTGGGCCCCTGAACTGCCCCTCAGGCTAGGGGAAGCCCTATCTTTCCTTAACTTGGGGGTACCCTTGAAGGTAGGGAGGCCCAAGTCACCGACCTGTCCCTGTCTCCTGTTAAACCCTGAACTAAAGCCCCAACCCCCACCCCAGGAGGGGAACAGTGTAAACAGCACCACAAAGCAAATAACCAGGAATAAACAATATGAGAGTGAGGGGAACACGATACCAAAAGGTGAATGCACAAACTACAAAGTAACAAAACTCAGAACTTAGCTTGTGCACGCCGCTGCAGACTCCACAACACAGATAGTACAGCAACTGAGCTCCAAACACCAGACTTGGCTGACACCAGGGAGCTGCTACTGCAAGGTTGGTCTCCTAAAAGGAACTGTATAACCAACAGTCAGCTGATGCACCAGGTGACCTTATAAAGGATGTTCGGAGTGGTCACAATCATCAGCTGACCCAGCAGCAATGCAATGCAATAACTCCAGTGGCCAGCGGGGGGGGGGGGGGGGGGGGGGACCTGCATTAACCCCCAATGACCAGAAAGGAAAAAAGGTTTAAATCACAGGGAAACCAGATCTGCCACAGATCCAAACATGGATTGTGACATCTTCTTCTTAATTTCCCCCCCATACAGTACTCCTTAACGTTCCCCCACACAACTCCACTCTGTAATATTTCCCCCACACTGCTCCTCTTCATAGTTTACACACACACACACACACACACACACACACACACACACACACACACACACACACACACACACACACAGCTCCTCTTCATAATATTCCCCCCACAGAGCTCCACTTTGTAATTTCCCCACACACAGCTCCTCTCTGTAATTTCCCCCACACACAGCTTCTCTTCAAAAATATTCACCCCACACAACTCCACTCTGTAATATTCCCCCAAACAGCTCTTCTCCATAATTTCCCCACACACAGCTCCTCTCCATAAATCCCCCCACAGCTCCTCTTCACAATATTGCCCCCACACAGCTCCTCTCTGTCATACCCCCCACAAACTCCTCTCTGTAATCGCCCACACAGCTCCTCTCCATAATATACTCCTCCACAGAGATCCTCTTTATAATTTACCACCACACAGCTCCTCTCCATATTGTCCCCACAAACACCTCCTCTCTGTAATATTTTCCCCCACACAGCTCCTCTCTGGAATCCCCCCACACAGCTCCTCTCTGGAATCCCCCCACACAGCTCCTCTCCGTAATCCCCCTCCCACATAGCTCCTTTTCATAATATTCCCCCCACATAGCTCCTCTCCAGAATATTCCTCCCGCACAGCTCCTCTCCTTAAAATTCCCCCACACAGCTTCTCTGTGTAATAGTCCCCCCCACAGCTCCTCTTCATAATTCCCCCCACATCACCTCTGCGCAATCCCCCAAAAAACACAGCTCCTCTTCCTAATTTCCCTACACACAGCTCCTCTCTATTATATTCCCCCCCACACAGCTCCTCTCCTTAACATTCCCCCACACAACTCCACTCTGTAATATTCCCCACACACTGCTCCTCTCCATAGTTTCCACACACACACACACAGCTCCTCTTCATATTATTCCCCCCACAGAGCTCCACTATGTAATTTCCCCCACACACAGCTCCTCTCTGTAATTCCCCCCCCACACAGCTCCTCTTCATAAATATTCACCTTACACAGCTCTAATCATTAACATTCCCCCACAAAGCTCCACTCCATAATTTTCCCCCACATTCAGCTCCTCTCCGTAATATCCCCCACACAGCTCTTCTCCATAATTCCCCCCCACACAGCTTCTTTTCATAATATTCCCCCCACACAGCTCCTCTCTGTCATTAACCCTCGCACAGTTCCTCTCCATAATATTACCCCCTCCACACCCGGCCCACTGCATACTGTGCCTCCTTCACAATCCTATTCCCCACTGCCCCATAATGTGGCCTCGAAATAACAGCAACCCCCCTCCGCCTCCTATAATAGTTTGTTTAAAGGGAACCTGTCACCCCATTTTTTCCGTATGAGATAAAAATACTGTTAAATAGGGCCTGAGCTGTGCATTACAATAGTGTATTTTGTGGACCCCGATTCCCCACCTATGCTGCCGAAATACGTTACCAAAGTCGCCGTTTTCGCCTGTCAATCAGGCTGGTCTGGTCAGATGGGCGTGGTGTCTTCCCCCAGATCTTGCTTATATTTCCGTTGGTGGCATAGTGGTTTGCATGCCCAAGTCCAGAATCCACTGCACAGGGGAGGGAAAAGAGCGCGATCTGCGCTATTCCCCTGGTGATCGGTGGGGCGGCCATCTTCCTGTGGCCACGCGTGCGCAGATGGAGCGCTCTGCTGCCCGGGGCTTCAGGAAAATGGCCGCGGGATGCCGCGCGTGCGCAGATGGAGATCGCATCTCTGCTTCAGGAAAATGGCCGCCGCGATCTCCATCTGCGCACGTGCGGCATCCCGCGGCCATTTTCCTGAAGCCCCGGGCAGCAGAGCGCTCCATCTGCACACGCGCGGCCACAGGAAGATGGCCGCCCCCACCGATCACCAGTGTAACGCACATCTCAGGCCCTATTTAACAGTATTTTTATCTCATACGGAAAAAACGGGGTGACAGGTTCCCTTTAATCTTTGGCCCCTCCTGGAGAGCTTAGTTTTTCGGTCACTTTCTTGCCTTCTCTGTGCTACAGTGCTTGCGACATCAGAAGTGTGATGAGGTCACAGCATGGCACGATTACTTCATCACGCTGTTGCACATTGGGGCAGGGCTGATGAGTGCTGCTCTGCTGCAGTCCTGGCGCCAAAGTGCGTAACCGTATTTGCGTCTTTACGACACCAATACAGGTGAATAAAGGGAGGTGGAAAACAGAGTCTCATGATTTTCTGCAGGCTGCACATCATTGCGAGGTCCGTATGTTGTGCAAGCCTGCTCTTAGGAGTTGTTCTAAGAAGTTTTCCTAAGGAGTGCGTTCCTCTGCTAAGCTCTAAGGGTATGTTCTCACGATCAGGAAACGCTGTGGGTTGGACGCTGCGTACATCCACAGAATCCAACCCACAGCGGCCAGATGTTACAGCATAGTGGATGGGATTTCAAGAAATCCCATCTCCACTATGCCAGAAGGGTCGCCTCCAGCTTCCCTGCGTATACGGACATGCGGCGAGTCTTTCCAGACTGCAGCATATCAATTTAAATTTCTCGTCCAATGTATTGGGTGCAGTGATTCCACATGGTTCAATGAACACATGCGGAATCACCGTGTGTACAAAAGGGGGCAGCGCTTTGGACGGAGCGGACATGTGCTGCGTCCAAAGTGCTGCCGGTTCCTGACCGTTGGAACATACCCTTGGTCATTTCCGTGACATCAGGTTTAGTCATTTTCTTTAGTTATCCCTTTTATGTAATTGTATATACCATATTGTTCTGTTTCCATTTTTTATCACCCTTGTTTATTTTGATAAACATTGCCTAACTTTCCGGATTGAATATATACAATTTAATAGCTCTGTTTCTCTTGCGCTGTAAACCGCACCCATGAAGCCATAGCTACCTGTAACAGGTGTTCAATCAGCCTGTATAACTGATTGGTGGTGGCAGTCAGATAGTGGTTCTTTATTTTATAGTGGAGTTGGCAGTGACTGTGTCGGAGGTATATACATACAGCTCTGGCAAAAATTAAGAGACCACTGCAAAATGTTCAGTTTGTCTTATTTTTCTCTTTATAGGTATACAAGCTGAAGAGCCCGGCGTTGCCCGGGCATAGTAACTAACTGTGGTTAGTTCTAACAAATTATAATGATTATCCTCCATCCCATAGTCCCGTGCCCATATACTCATCATACATAACCACATAACCTCCATCCCATAGTCCTGTGCCCATATACCCTTTATGACATCATCTTCTCCATCGCAACCATTCTGACATCATCATCGCCATGGCAAACATTATAACATAACCGTCACCATTACAACCTATTATGACATCATCGTCGCCATGGCAACCATTATGACATCATCGTCAATGCACACAAACATACACACATACACTCGTTTTTATATATATATATATATATATATATATATATATATATATATATATATATATATATATAGATTTTTGAGTAAAATGTAAATTGTTTTTTTTAGTCTGTAAACTTCTGACAACATGTCTACCAATTTCCAAACAATAAATTTTGTATTTTTTTCTGACAAACAAAAATGGTCAAATTTTTTTTTCAAAAACAGTTATTTCAGACCTCAAATAATGCAAAGAAAACAAGTTCATAATCATTTATGGAGCGCCTGCTAGGGCTGTGGGGTACTCGGGCCGGGTCCGATGGTTCTTAAGGGGGTGGTCACGGCAGCGGTGACCCGGTCCGTGGCCCTGGGCGTCCAATAAAAGTGAATTAAAGGGGAAAATAAAGTGTATGGGGGGATTAGTTTGCAACGCCACCCGTGGTGTTCGGCAATAAGGAGATGGCCGAAGGTGCAGTTCAGGTCCACCGGGGCAGTTGGTGATGCAGCAGAGATGTTACAGCTCTCCACGGGTAGAGCTAGGCCCCGAGGCAGTTAAGGAATTAAAGTCAACGATGGTAGATATTGTAGTGCAGGGCAGGTGACGCAGTAAATAATTCTGAGGACACAACAAGGTGCAGTCTTCACACTTTTACTCAGGTCTTTCAGGTACAATCCCCAGCCGGGGTGCTGTGTCCTCTGGGTCAGTGGTCCAGCCAGCTCCAGGTAATTTGGGGTACACTGTATCAGAACCCCCTTCAGATGATCCTTTCCTGGCCATCTCACTGCGCTCTCCTCTCCTGCCTTGCACCTTCACGCAGTGACAGTGTCCCAAGCCAGCAGCCTCGGATCTTGTCAGGCGACATCCTCCTGGTCCCCTTGATCCTATGTGGCTCCCTTTTCGGTTAATGTGTGTGGATATGGCTGTGGCACCTATGGCCTCCGGCTTGCTAGCTGAGTCTTGTAGCTCCTCCACTAGACTGGGGGCCAGGTCCCCCACTGTGACCTGGTCCTTCCACCTGACTGCAGTCAGCGTGGATTCGGGCGCCCAGGGTGGATTTCTCACTTCCCTAGCCCTTAGGACCCCTTCTTTCTCTTCTCACTTTTCTCTAGTCTTGGGACGAGCTCCTCACTCCTCCTGTTCCCTTCACCAACTCCCTCACTCCTCTCACTGTCACTTCCTTAAGCTCCTCCCCTTCTTCACTTTCTCCACCCACACCTTCTACCCAGTCCATCCCTGGCATGGAGAGGTCTAGTGTTGGGTGCCAGTGTGTGGGTACTGGGTAGTGTCCCCTCCTTACCTGAGAGCTGGGTACCACACCTCTGGCTGAGGTGCAGTACCTCTGTGGCAACTGGACCCTCAGGGGCGCTACATTTACAATCAAGAATACTAGTGTTTTAACTGAGGAAGAGTTCAGAAATCAATATTTTGTGGAATAACCATGATGTTTAATGACAGCTTTCATGCGTCTTGACATGTTTTCCACCATTCTTTCACACTGCTTCTGGCGCAAAAAATTTAAGCAGTTCTCCTTTGTTTGATTGTTTGATGGCTTGTGACTATCCATCATCCTCTTGATTACATTTCAGAGATTTTCAGTGGGGTTCAGGTCTGGACAGGGTTTTAATGTGGTGGTCTCTTAATTTTTGCCTGAGCTGTATATGCTCCATGTGGTGGAATCCAAGGTGTACGCACATACCATACGCTCACTGTGAGTTCCCCAATAACCAGCCTAGTAATGGAAGCAGCTGCGGCCTTGTCTATCAACATACATTATGTTAAAAGCGAGCTACAGGCCATGAAAAAAAATGCAATACATGTGTTGTATAATGTTTTCCATACTGTTGCTTTCTTGCAAGTGGTTAATATCACCCCAGAGCTGTATGCACAGCTACACTATGTATGGTGTATGGTGTCCTGCATGTTGTTGCTGCTTCTGAAAACAAGTAAAAAGAGGCAGGAATCACAGATACACTGTAGAGTACTGTTGTATAATGTCTTCTGAGCTGTTGCTGCTTTATTTTAAGTGGTTTATCTTGGCCTAGAGCTGGATTCAGACCTACATTGTACAGTAATGTTGTATAATGTCCTCCATTCTGCTACTTTTTAGTAAGTGGTTTATCGCCCCGTAAAGCTCTATTCACAGGTACACTAAACAGTACTGATGTATGATGTCCTTCATGTTGCTGCTGCTTCTGAAACCAAGCTAAAAAGAGGCAGAATTCACAGATACACTGTACAGTACTACTATATAATGTCCTCCATGTTGCTGCCGCTTTTGACCATGTGCAGACAGGATAGCAGGAATCCCTCAAATCTGTGTGTACTGTGTATGGGAAACATCATAGAAATTAGTCTCCACTGATTAGTTCAGAGACAACTGAAAATTAGAAACAAATTCTGTTCAGAGACAACTGGAAATTAAAGATTTAGCCTGCAGAAAGCACTGATAAAGATTAAAGGATACAAGTCATGTAACGGCTAGAAATAGTTATTCCTCATGTAAGGCTGTGACACCCACCAGGGCCGTGGGGTACTCGGAACCAGGTTGGACAGTTCTTTGGGGAAGTCATGGGGCCGTGACCTGACTCTGTGGCCCTGAGAGTGCAATAAAAATTGTTAATGAATAGATACAAAAGAAGTATACCTGGGGATCTCAAAAATATTGAGTGCTAAAAGATAAAAAATAGGATATAAAATATATATTTATATTTTAATATTACCAGGTGTACTTCAAGGAAAATAGTAGAAACCACTCAGATAAAGTAAAAAGAGGAACTATCCCTAACTTAAGGACTAAAATATAAATACCGGACCAGAAAAAAATAAATTCAGATAAAATACCTTTATGTATGCATATGGCAAAGATAGTACTAAAACAAGTTTAAAAGAAAGTGCCTGTGCACAGGTAAAAATCAGATAAGAGGGTTAGTAATCCTACAACAATGTGTATTTATGACCGACCAAAAGGTATAAGATGTAGAATGAATACTAGATAATTGACATACACGATCCCAAGGAAATTATTCTAAACAAATCAATCTAAAAAAATTAATTAACAATATGTGAATAACATCATAAAAACCAATGTGTAAATTGGAATAAATGTTTAATCTGTGAGGTACAAGGTGTGAATAGGAAGACACTCAGTGTGAGAGCAGAAAAATATTCAAGTGCAATGCAGGGAAGGTCAATACAAAGAAGCTATAGTGCAATTAAGAGCGTTCCAATGGGATCAATATCTATAGTATATACCTTTATATATACTATAGTATATACATTCTACATCTTATACCTTTTGGTCCATCATAAATACACATTGTTGTAGTATTATCAGGGGCTGGCTGGCAATTTTCAGCCTGGGGGGCAATCACAAGGCAGTGGCCCTCGAGTTGCGGTGGCCCTCCTGTTCCCTGCTTATATCTGGCCACTGCATTAAAGTAGCAGAGATAACAGGCTTTTAAAACAGGCTGGTACACAGATATGGGAACTGAATGGAGCTTGCTGCATAGATATGGGAGCAGAATCGAGCTTACTCCAGAGATATGGGAACAGAATGGAGCTTACTACAGAGATATGTGAGCAGAACAGAGCTTACTACAGAGATATGGGAGCAGAACAGAGCTTATTATAGAGATATGGGAGCAGAACCGAACTTAATAGATTCAGAGATATGGGAGCCGAACCGAGCTTACTGCAAAGATATGGGAGCAGAACCGAGCTTACTACAGAGATATGGGAGAAGAACCGAGCTAACAGCAAGGATATGGGAGCAGAACCAAGCTTACTGCAGAGATATGGGAGCAGAACGGGGCTTACTACAGAGATATGGCAGCAGAAACGAGCTTACTACAGAGATAAGGGAGCAGAACCAAGGTTACTACAGAGATAGGGGAACAGAACCGAGCTTACTACAGAGATATGGGAGCAGAAACGAGCTAACTACAGAGATAAGGAAGCAGAAACGAGCTTACTACAGAGATATGGGAACAGAACCGAGCTTACTACAGAGCTATGGACGCAGAACCGAGCTTACTGCAAAGATATGGGAGCAGAACCAAGCTTACTACAGAGATATGGGAGCAGAACCGAGCTTAGTGCAGAGAAATGGGAGCAGAACCGAGCTTACTGCAGAGATATGGGAACAGAATCGACCTTACTACAGAGATATGGGAGCAGAACCAAACTTACTACAGAGATATGGGAGCAGAACCTAGCATACTACAGAGATAAGGGAGCAGAACCAAACTTACTACAGAGATATGGGAGCAGAACCTAGCATACTACAGAGATAAGGGAGCTGAACCGAGCTTACTAGAGAGATAAGGGAGCAGGACCGAGCTTACTACAGAGATATGGGAGCAGAACCGAGCTTACTGCAGAGATATGGGAGCAGAACCGAGCTTACTACAGAGATATGGGAGCAGAACCGAGCTTACTACAGAGATATGGGAGCAGAACCGAGCTTACTGCAGAGATATGGGAGCAGAACCGAGCTTACTACAGAGATATGGGAGCAGAATCGAGCTTACTACAGAGATGTGGGAGCAGAACCGAGCTTACTGCAGAGATATGGGAGCAGAACCGAGCTTACTACAGAGATAAGGGAGCAGAACCGAGCTTAATAAGTCTACTACATGGAACCAAGTCTGCTACATAGAAACTGGAGCAGAACTGAGATTACGACATACATACAGTACCATAATCTAGATTACTACATTGATAGAGTACCAGAACCAAGCTTACTGCTTAGATATGGTGCCATAACGGAGCTTACTTACAAACATAGACACAACAATACAGCTACCCAGTGCCTAGTACTATCACCACTACACAGAGAATACATAATATTATAATATCACCATTACCTCTACATGAAACTACATTCTATACAAAGACCAATGATGCCACCATACACTCCCTGACAGAAGTTATGTAGCTTATCCATGTTATGTAAATAAAAGCTTATAACCTGATGTTAAATTTATCCATTGGTTGTATAAGTTATTCTTTTGAAAGCTGGAACCCTCCAAAATGTGATTTAGGTTAAGAAAATAAATTGTTATCAAAGCAGAAATATTGATCAGTTAATGGACACAGAATGGTCAGATTTTGGCAAGACAAAATTTTTGTTGCCCACAGACAAATAATTAACTTAAAATACAAATATATGTTGCATAACATTGGTGAATGAAGTTGTGGTGCTCATCTAGATTCTTTGGTTTTGTCTTACAAGCTTCCTCTTTCATCCTTCCCAAACATGCTCAATGATGTTCATGTCTGGTGACTGGGCTGGCCAGTCCTTGAGCACCTTGACCTTTTTTACTTTTTTGCCTGGAGGAACTTTGTTGTAGAGATGGATGTTTGAGATGGAGCACCATCCTGCTGCAGAATTTGACCTCTTTTATGATTTGGAATATAAG
This sequence comes from Ranitomeya variabilis, assembly GCF_051348905.1. NCBI lineage: Eukaryota > Metazoa > Chordata > Amphibia > Anura > Dendrobatidae > Ranitomeya > Ranitomeya variabilis. Next base: position 593,840,269 of record NC_135232.1, on the reverse strand, counting down.
CGGTAGCTAATACTTCTTGATATTTTAGGCTATTGATATTGCCTTCCACCTTGCAAATGTTTCGCACACCCCCATACTGAATGTAACCCCAGACCATGATCTTTCAACCACCAAATTTAACTCTTCTGGGTGTATTTTAGATCCATACTGGCTCCAGTAAGTCTCCTGCAGTGTTTGTGGCGGCGGTGGTGTAATTCTACTGAAGAGAAATCCATCTTCTGCCACTTTTCCAGTGTACATCTATTTAGCAGGCTGTGGGAGTTTGCAAATGCCACACGGTTTTTTATTTGCCTTTTGTTTAGTGCTGGCTTCTGAGCACTGATTCGACCATGGAGGCCATTTTGAGACAGAATCCTACAAACTGTTCTAGTTGACACAGGTAAAGGTTTAGGTGTGCACTCAGCCTTAATATGGCGAGGTGCTGGTGTAATGGACCAATGGCCCAGAATAACAGTAAAAGTTAAATTCACTGCACTCTCTCTAGGTTTCTTATGCAAAGTCTGGTATAAATTTATTATACATAAACTGGGAGCGTAACAGAATATTACAGCATCTGTGATTTTTTATATACAACGTTTCAGCTCAACCAGAGCCTTTGTCACGTAATCGCTTGTTCCAGCTAAGATAGTGATATGCAGAGAAGGCGGAAAGTCCCAGCAGTGCAATATAAGCTCTATTGTAATCTAAATGTCCACCTATGGAAGATCATGTCCAGTAGTGTGGACCTGCAGTGTCTGTTATGACAAGCGGCGCTCCTGCGCCTTGCTAACGATCGGCGTGTCACGTGCGGTGAATTTAACTTTTACTAGTTGACACAGAGACTTGAGGTGACCAGACCTGTTGGAGCTCTGCTGCTGTGGAAGAGGGGCTTGCTTTGGATTTTCTAACCAACAAACATTCCTCCTGAGCAGTTGTCTTGCGGGGTCTGCCAGACCTGGGCTAGTCAAACACATCTCCAGTCTCTTCAAATCTTTTTTTTAATTCTTTGTACTTGACGCTGAGACACATTAAAGGTGCCCGCCACCTTTGCAGTGGATCTGGTCTTCAGCCTCTTGATAATCCAGGCTTTGGTCGCAGGGTGGATTTTGGCATGTTGTCAAGAGCTCAAGTTGCAGTTCAAATGAAGGTCTGGGGTGCTGGGTTTCTTTTTATACACACACACTCAGGGCCGGCTCCAGGTTTTTAGGGCCCCGGGCGAAAGAGTCTAAGTGGGCCCCCCCCCTTTAACACATACCACGATTCATGATGCCCAGATACAGCAGAGAAATATAGGTATAGTACAATGCCAGATTTCACTTCTTACATGAGTGATAGCTATTGTAAATTCTGCAGTGTATATATACAGGACAGGAGGAGTGGTACTGTACAGTGTATATATACAGGGGAGAGGTACTGTGCGGTGTATATATACAGGAGAGAGGTACTGTGTAGTGTATATATAGAGGGGAGTGGTACTGTGCAGTGTATATATACAGGGGAGTGGTACTGTGCTGTGTATATATACAGGGGAGAGGTACTGTGCGGTGTATATATACAGGGGAGAGGTACTGTGCGGTGTATATATACAGGGGAGAGGTACTGTGCGGTGTATATATAGAGGGGAGAGGTACTGTGCGGTGTATATATACAGGGGAGAGGTACTGTGCGGTGTATATATAGAGGGGAGAGGTACTGTGCGGTGTATATATACAGGGGAGAGGTACTGTGTGGTGTATATATACAGGGAAGAGGTACTGTGCGGTGTATATATACAGGGGAGAGGTACTGTGCGGTGTATATATACAGGGGAGTGGTACTGTGTGGTGTATATATACAGGGGAGAGGTACTGCGCGGTGTATATATACAGGGGAGTGGTACTGTGCAGTGTATACAGTATACTTCAACAGCCGCCCAGCCCAGGCCCCCAGCACCTGTCCTGTATATATTATATACACTGTATCTATACAGGCTGTGCTGGGGGCCTGGGCTGGGCGGCTGCTGTAGTGTGTATATATATATATATATATATATATATATATATATATATATATATATATATATATATATATATATATATATATATATATATATATATATACTCACCGGCCACTTTATTAGGTACACCATGCTAGTAACGGGCTGGACCCCCTTTTGCCTTCAGAACTGCCTCAATTCTTCGTGGCATCGATTCTGGAAGCATTCCTCAGAGATTTTGGTCCATATTGACATGATGGCATCACACAGTTGCCGCAGATTTGTCGGCTGCACATCCCAAAGATGCTCCATACAAGGCAGGATGGATCCATGCTTTCATGTTGTTTACGCCAAATTCTGACCCTACCATCCGAATGTCGCAGCAGAAATCGAGACTCATCAGACCAAGCAACGTTTTTCCAATCTTCTACTGTCCAATTTCGATGAGCTTGTACAAATTGTAGCCTCAGTTTCCTGTTCTTAGCTGAAAGGAGTGGTACCCGGTGTGGTCTTCTGCTGCTGTAGCCCATCTGCCTCAAAGTTCGATGCACTGTGCGTTCAGAGATGCTCTTAGGCCTACCTTGGTTGTAACGGGTGGCGATTTGAGTCACTGTTGCCTTTCTATCAGCTCGAACCAGTCTGCCCATTCTCCTCTGACCTCTGGCATCAACAAGGCATTTCCGCCCACAGAACTGCCGCTCACTGGATTTTTTTTCTTTTTCGGACCATTCTCTGTAAACCCTAGAGATGGTTGTGCGTGAAAATCCCAGTAGATCAGCAGTTTCTGAAATACTCAGACCAGCCCTTCTGGCACCAACAACCATGCCACGTTCAAAGGCACTCAAATCACCTTTCTTCCCCATACTGATGCTCGGTTTGAACTGCAGGAGATTGTCTTGACCATGTCTACATGCCTAAATGCACTGAGTTGCCGCCATGTGATTGGCTGATTAGAAATTAAGTGTTAACAAGAAGTTGGACAGGTGTACCTAATAAAGTGGCCGGTGAGTATATATATATATATATGTCAGCTGCAGCCGCCCAGCCCATGGCCGCCCCAGGTCACCCAGACTGTCAGAATATACAGTGATAGCATGGCACTCACTCAGGCGCCGGTAGGAACTCCTCCGGAATCTGCCTGTGCCTGATAAGTTCAGCATCAGCACTACACGCAGCCAAGGGCGGGAGAGCAGAGCAGGAGAATGTGCTCTCTCCGCCCACAATGTCACGCTGGCTGTGTCCTTAACCCCTATGTGCCTGGCCCTGCACTGACTTAGATGCTTGTGCCAGCACAAATTGAAAGGGTAAGAGGCCAGATGGATCTATGACTGCATGAGTGGGCCCCCCCCGTCTCGTCAGGGCCCTGGCACTTGCCCGGGTGCGTCGGGTGCTGACGCCGGCCCTGCACACACTAAATAACCGATCATTTACTGAACACAGGTGAGGATGTAAACTAGGATTGGGTGCATTATATGACTAGGCGACAAAACTTTTGTCTTGCTAAAATCTGACCATTCTGTGTCCATTAACTGATCAATATTTCTGCATTAATGTCAATTTATTTTCTTAACCTAAACCGCATTTTGGAAGGTTTCAGCTTTCAAAAGCATAATTTATACAACCAATGGATGAATTTAACATCAGGTTATAAGCTTTTATTTACATAACATGGATAAGCGACATTACTTCTGTCAGGGAGTGTACAACTTTTACTACTAGTATACTACAATACTGATCATTAATTTCAAAAAAGCACAACACTAAGTGCCATTGTATACAGGAACTCTGTATCTACGGTCAGTGTAAAGATACTACAGTGATCACTGGTGACATTATACACAGGAGATCTGTATAAGGTGTCAGTGTACAGGTAATACAGTGATCACCACTGCCAGTGACATTATACACAGGAGCTCTGTATACAGTATACAGTGTATAGTGTCAGTGTACAGGTAATACACTGACTCACTAGTGATGTCTCTAGCTGGAGTCCTTCATCTTTGCTTTTCATTTTCATCCAGCACAGACTGCCCCATCACTTCTTCCAGCCAGGACTCGTCTCTGCATAAAATAACACAGTTACCTAGAGCACGGCTTCCAGACCACATTCCGCACTTTTTCCCTTTCTTCTACACCATGTTCCAAATTATTATGCAAATTATATTTTTCTCGGATTTTCCTAAATGGTCGGTGCAAATGACAGTCAGTCTAACAAAAGTCATCACCCGTTAGAGTATACATCGAATTTTATTGGAGAAACCTCCCAATGATAACAGTATAATCTCCAAAATGAATAAAAACTCAAAATGCACTTTTCCAAATTATTAGGCACAGTAGAATTTCTAAACATTTGATCTGTTTTAAAGAACTGAAAATGCTCATTTGTGGAATTTGCAGCATTAGGAGGTCACATTCACTGAACAAAAAAGCTATTTAACTCCAAAACATCCTAACAGGCCAAGTCACATGTTACCATAGGAACCCTTCTTTGTTATCACCTTCACAATTCTCGCCTCCATTGAACTTGTGAGTATTTGGAGAGTTTCTGCTTGTATTTCTTTGCATGAAGTCAGAATCGCCTCCCAGAGCTGCTGTTGTGATGTGAACTGCCTCCCACCCTCATAGATCTTTTGCTTGATGATACTCCAAAGGTTCTGTATAGGGTTGAGGTCAGGGGAAGATGGTGGCAATACCATGAGTTTATCTCCTTTTATGCCCATAGCAGCCAATGACTCAGAGATATTCTTTGCAGCATGAGATGGTGCATTGACATGCATGAAGATGATTTTGCTCCTGAAGGCACAATTCTGATTTTTATACCATGGAAGAAAGTTGTCAGTCAGAAACTCTATATACTTTGCCGAGGTCATTTTCACACCTTCAGGTACCTTAAAGGGCCCTTCCAGCTGTTTCCCCATGATTCCAGCCCAAAACATTACTCCTCCATCTCCTTGCTGACGTTGCAGCCTTGTTGGGACATGGTGGCCATCCGCCAACCATCCACTACTCCATCCATCTGGACCACCCAGGGTTGCTCGACACTCATCAGTAAACAAGACTGTTTGGAAATCAGTCTTCATGTGTGTCTGGGCCCACTGCAACTGTTTCTGCTTGTGAACACTGTTTAGGGGTGGCCGAATAGTAGGTTTATGCACCACAGCAAGCCTTTGAAGGATCCTACACCTTGAGGTTTGAGGGACTCCAAAGGCACCAGCAGCTTCAAATAACTGTTTGCTGCTTTGTAATGGTATTTTGGCAGCTGCTCTCTTTATCCAATGAATTTGTCTGGCAGAAACCTTCCTCGTTATGCCTTTATCTGCATGAACTCTGTCTGTGCTCTGTTTCAGTCACAAATCTCTTCACAGTATGATGATCACTCTTAAGTTTTCGTGAAATATCTAATGTTTTCATACTTTGACCAAAGCATTGCACTATTTAATGCTTTTCAGCAGCAGAGAGATCCTTTTTATTTCCCATATTGCTTGAAACCTGTGGTCTGCTTTATAATGTGGAACATCATTTTTAAGTAGTTTTTCTTTAATTAGAATCACCTGGAAAACTAATGATCACATGTGTTTAAGATTGATTTCAGTGATCCATTGAGCCCTGAGACACAATACCATCCACGAGTTTATTTGAAAAACAAAACAATTAAATCTTTATGACACTTAAATCCAATTTGCATAATAATTTGGAACATGGTGTACACTAGACATCTGAATACAGAGGTGCACCCACAAACAATATATAATTGGTTATTATGCAACCTCATAGATTGTAAGCTTGCGAGCAGGGCCCTCATTCCTTTTGGTATCTGTTGATCTATGTGTTTATTGTTATGCTTAATGTCCATTGTCTGTACAAGTCCCCTCTAAAATGTAAAGTGTTGGCACTATAGAAATAAAATTATAATTATTATTATTAACCAACCATTCCAAATATAAATTATAATCCACCACTGTGCACCCACTAACTATAAATAGCCACTTTCCCCATTTAATATATAAATTAATTAGCACCTGTACTTTCCCCCAATTCATTACCAGTCACTTCATCCTCAACGCCCCCCGCTATGTACCTACCACTCTAACCCTAACCCCGATTCATTATAGTTACATGCCCCTCCCGCCCCAATTCATTGTCATGTCTTTCTCTCTCACCCTCTATTCATTATCAACTGCTCTACCCCACATTCAATACATCATTTACTCCCCCACCCATAAAATTCATTATTTGTTATTCCCCTAGATCATCATTTGCTCTCTCCACCCCCTCTTCAATTGATCATTTGCTCTCCCCACCACCGCCTTCAATTAAATTGCTGTCCCCTGTCCCTCACACTGAATTTATCATTTTGCAGTCCCCCCACTTTAATTTGAAGTCCCCTTACTTCATTCATTGCAGTCCCCTATCACCCCCTCACTTCATCTGCAGTGCCCCTTCATCATTTGCAGCCCCCTATCCCCCTTCCATTTCATTATGAGCAGTCCCACATCAGACACACTTCATCATGTGCAGTCCTGCAGTCCCCTTCTCCCACTTCATCATGTGCAGTCCCCTTACCCCCCCACTTCATCATGTGCAGTCCCCTTACCCCCCACTTCATCATGTGCAGTCACCCTTACCCCCCACTTCATGTGCAGTCCATCTTACACTCCACTTTATCATGTGCAGTCCCCATTACCCCCCACTTCATGTGCAGATCACCTTACCCCCCACTTCATCATGTGCAGTCCCCTTTAACCCCCAATTCATCATGTGCAGTCCCCCTTACCCCCCACTTCATGTGCAGCCCCACTCCCCCTTCATCATGCGCAATCCCCCTTACCCCCACATCATCATGTGCTGCCCCATTCCATCATGCACAGCCCCACTCTCCCCACTTCATCATGTGCAGTCTCCTTTATCCACTAAACTATCATGAGCAGCCCCACTCCCCCTTCATCATATACAGCCCCACTCAACCTTCATCATGTGCAGCCCCACTTACCCCCTCACTCCATCATGTGCAGTCTCCTTTAACCCCCAAATTCCATCATGTGCAGCCTCCTTACACCCCCCACTTCATAACTTGCAGTTACCCACCATAAAATTTATTTTATAAAGAAAACAAAAAAGTTCTTCATACTTACCTCACCAGTCGCTCCCCTGCAGTGCCTCTCTGCTTCTAGCATCCGGGTCATGTCGGCGTGTGCGTGAGGACGCCATCGCGCATGCCCAACACCTAACCTGGAAGTATAGAGAACATGAAGGGAGCAGTAGCTGCGCAGCCGTCAAGGTGACAGCCAAGCATAGCTCCTGGCCCCAGCGCAGACGTGTGTGCTAACTGTGATGCGGCTGTGTCTGCTGCCAGCCGCGTCACAGTACAGCAGACATGGCTGCGCACAATTTGCTGTGTGGCTGTAGCCACCACCAGGCAGCCGGCCCTGAACAGCTGCTGGGGGAGCGGCCCGGGGGGCATTTGCCTCTTTGCCACCTGGGCCAGTCAGCCCCTGAGTATTATTAACCCTCTTATAATAATTATTATTTATTTATATAGCACCATTGATTCCATGGTGCTGTACATGAGAAGGGGTTACATACAAGTTACAGATATCACTTACAGTAAGCAAACTAACAATTACAGACTGATACAGAGGGGCGAGGACCCTGCCCTTGCGGGCTTACATTCTACAGGATGGTGGGGAAGGAGACAGTAGGTTGAGGATTGCAGGAGCTCTGGTGTTGGTGAGGCGGTAGCTTCGGTAGTGGTCAGGAGGCAGCGGGGTCAGTGCAGGCTGTAGGCTTTCCTGAAGAGGTGGGTTTTCAGGTTCCGTCTGAAGGATCCAAATGTAGTTGATAGTCGGATGTGTTGGGGCAAAGAATTCCAGAGGATGGGGGATATTCGGGAGAAGTCTTGGAGGTGGTTGGGTGAGGAGTAGTGTTGAGCATTCCGATACCGCAAGTATCGGGTATCGGCCGATACTTGCGGTATCGGAATTCCGATACCGAGATCCGATACTTTTGTGGTATCGGGAATCGGATCCATATTACTGTGTAAAATAAAGAATTAAAATAAAAAATATTGATATACTCACCTCTCCGGAGGCCCCTGGACATCACCGCTGGTAACAGGCAGCCTTCTTTGCTTAAAATGAGCGCGTTTAGGGCCTTCCATGACGTCACGGCTTCTGATTGGTCGCGTGCCGCTCATGTGACCACCACGCGACCAATCACAAGCCGTGACCTAATTCTCAGGCCCTAAACTCCTCATTCTAGGAATTTGATGTCCAGGGGCCTCCGGAGAGGTGAGTATATCAATATTTTTTATTTTAATTCTTTATTTTACACAGTAATATGGATCCCAGGGCCTGAAGGAGAGTTTCCTCTCCTTCAGACCCTGGGAACCATCAGGATACCTTCCGATACTTGGTGTCCCATTGACTTGTATTGGTATCGGGTATCGGTATCGGCGATATCCGATACTTTTCGGGTATCGGCCGATACTATCCGATACCGATACTTTCAAGTATTGGACGGTATCGCTCAACACTAGTGAGGAGCGAATAAGTGTGGAGAGTAGGAGGTCTTGGGAGGACCAGAGATTGCGTGAGGGAAGATATCGGGAGATTAGTTCAAAGATATATGGAGGAGACAGGTTATGGCTGGTTTGTAGGTCAGTATTAGTAATTTGAACTGGATACACTGAGGGAATGGGAGCCAGTGAAGAGATTTGCAGAGGGGGGAAGCGGAGGAGTAGCGAGGAGAGAGATGAATTAGTCGGGCAGCAGAGTTAAGGATGGACTGGAGAGGTGCAAGAGCGTTAGCAGGGAGGCCGCAGAGGAGCGTGTTGCAGTAGTCAAGGAGGGAGATGATGAGGGCATGCACAAGCATCTTAGTAGATTGTCGATTGAGGAAAGGACGGATTCTGGAGACATTTTTGAGCTGGCGGCGACAGGAGGTGGAAAGAGCTTGGATGTGCAGTTTGAGGGACAGGGCAGAATCAAGGGTTCCGGTACGGGGGAAAGCATGATGTTCTTTACTGCGATAGATAGGTCAGGTAAGGAAGATGAAAGAGATGGAGGAAAGATGATGAGTTCAGATTTGTCCACATTGAGTTTGAGGAAGCGAGAGGAGAAGAAGGAGGATATGGCTGATAGACACTCCGGGATTCTGGACAGCAGGGAGGTGACTTCTGGGCCAGAAAGGTAGATCTGAGTGTCATCAGCATAAACGTGGTACTGGAATCCATGAGACTTTATCCCAGGCCGAGTGTATAGATATTGAGAAGATTAGGGGTCCTAGAACAGAGCCTTGGGGGACTCCAACAGAGAGAGGGTGGGATGAGCAGTTAGTGTGGGAGTGGGAGACGCTGAATGTGTGGTTGGAAAGGTATGAGAAGATCCAGGATAGGGCGAGGTCTTTGATGCCAAAGGAGGAGAGGATCTGTAGTAGGATTAATATGTAGTATTAAGATGTAGTATTAATATGTATGGCCATAGCATTTGGGGCCAATGATTTCACACCCTTGGAAGGTATTACTTTATCTATAGGGCTTGCTTTCAGCGTAAGCCGTCGCTGAGTGGGGGCACCATATGCGCTGAACAGTAGGGTGCAACCCCCACAGTCAGGCAGGCTGAAAAAATCAGCAGGGAACAGTTATAGTGAGGTACCTAGTGTTTAATATGCAATTTTGCACTTTATGTTATTGTGTTATTCACCCTTTTCACACTGCTCTATGGTTGCTACTAATGAATTAATTATAGATAGGCAATCACTGTCCTTTTCATTTTTTCCTGTCATGCTAGAATGGTGGTTCAAATGTATCACATTATCTGTAGCTGACAAACAGGAGTCATAGGGACAGCCGCCGTTGAGCGGGGACGCCTATGGCCTCTTTCACATTTCCGTCTTTTTGAAGATGTTGCAATGCGTCGTTCTGTGCAAAAAACGCGTCCTGCAAAGTTACCCGCAGGATGCGTTTTTTGCACATAGACTTGTATTACTGACGCATCGTGACGTATGGACACACGTTCCATACGTCGTGCACTGGATGCGTCGGTAATTGGCGTGCGACGCGTCCGCCATTTTCGACAGCGCATGCGCGGCCGAAACTCCGCCCCCTCCTCCCCAGAACTCATAATGGGCAGCGGATGCGTCTGAAAACTGCATCCGCTGCCTACGTTGTGCACTATTTGCACAACGTCCGTCGGTACGTCGGGCCGACGGAAATGTGAGGCCTAACTCGTATATATTTATAGGGTGCCAACCTCCGCTGCAAGGCAGGGAAAATTAGTATCAACAGTGTGAGGGGTAGTTTTAGTTCAGCACGGTTGTTTGCATGTTGATTGTTTGTTCAATGTTTTAAAGTGAACAATAAATATTGAGTTTTATCTATGATCTGTTAAGGTACAAGGTTTTCTTTGGTTTTGCTTAGTTTTTTGGACCTTGGTTGAATATTCTAATTGTTTTTTTGATCTGTAGTAGGAGGCAGTGGTCAACTGTGTCGAAAGCAGAGGACCGGTCTAGGAGGAGGAGTACAGATTATTGTCCGTTAGCTTTGGCTGTAAGTAGGTCATTAGTGATTTTGGTCAGGGCTGTCTCAGTTGAGTGATGGGGGCGAAAACCAGATTGTAGATGGTCAAAGAACAAGTTAGATGAGAGGTGGGAGGAACGTTCAGCATGGAGGTGCTGCTCCAGAAGTTTGGAAGCGAATGGGAGCAGCAATATTGGGCATTAGCTGGACATAGCAGTTGGATCGAGGGTTGGCTTTTTAAGGATAGGCGTGATTGTGGCATGTTTGCAAGCAGAAGGGAAGGTGCCTGAAGTTAGGGATAGGTTGAAGAGGTGGTTTTGGGATGGGATAAGAGTGGTGGTGAGGTTGGGGAGGAGGTGGGATGGGATGGGGTCGAGCGCACAGGTGGTGAGGTGCGATTTGGAGAGGAGACAATTAAGCCCCCTTCAGTGATGTTGGATAGGGAGGTTATGGGTTTTGGGCATTGGTCTTGTATACAAAGGGGTTGTGGTGGTTGAATAATGAAGACTTGCCTTGTTTGGTCGATCTTATTCTTAAAGTGTGTGGCAAAGTCCTCAGCAGAGATGAGGGAGGTTGGAGGTGGCAGTGGGGGGGGGAGGGAGTTAAAGGTTTTGAATAACTGTTTGGGGTTGTAAGATAGGGAAGATACAAGGGTTGTGAAGTAGGCCTGTTTAGCAGAGGTGAGAGCAGATTTAAAAGCGAGTGTTGCCTGTTTGAATGCAGTGAAATCATCTTGCAAATGTGTTTTCTTCCAATGCGGCTCTGCAACCCTGGACAGTTGCTTTTTAGTGGTGTTACTGTGCCAGTGTTGTCTATTAATATGTCGTTGCCATGAACGATAGGGCCAACCGTATCAATAGCTGATGCGAGAGTGGCATTGTAGAAAGCAGTGGCAGTGTCTGTGACGTGGAGTGACGATATGGATGCCAGTGGTAGGATAGAGTCAGAGAGTGTGTGGGTGTCTAGGTGTGCAAGATTTCTGTGGGGGTGCGCATGTTACTGGACATGGGTGACCGGTGAGGAGGACAGGGATGAGAAGGTGAACAGATGGTGGTCAGATAGAGGGAGAGGGGAGGTGGTGAAGTTAGATAGATAGAGGAGACGGGTGAAGACCAGGTCTACTGTATGTCCGTCTGTGTGGGTGGCTGCGGAGGACCACTGAGTAAGTCCAAAAGATGAAATAAGGGACAGACGTTTGGAGGCTGTTGACTGAAGGGTATCATTGGGGATGTTGAAGTCACCTATGATGATGGTGGGAATGTCAACAGAGAGATAGTGAAGAAGCCAGGTGGAGAATTGGTCAATAAAGGCAGTGGCCGGGCCTGGAGGTCGGTATATGATGGCCACTTGGAGGTTGGAGGGCGAGTAGATGCGGACAGAGTGGACTTCAAAAGAGGGGAGGATAAGGGAGGGTAGAGGTGGGATTGGGTTAAAGGTGCAGTTTGAAGAAAGGAGAAGACCCACACCTCTACCATGTCTGTTGCCGGGGTGAGGGATGTGGGTGAAGTGGAGGCCGCCGTAACACAGTGAAGCAGGGGAGGCGGTGTCAGAGGGTGTTATTTGATTCTTACCTATGCACAGGCGCTTTCTTTTAAACTTGTTTTAGTACTATCTTAGCCATATGTATAAATAAAGGTATTTTATCTGAATGTATTTTTTTGTGGTCCAGTATTTATATTTTAGTGCAATAAAAATGTAAGGGGGAAAGTTATATGGGATTGATTCGTGATGCCACCCATGGTGTTAGGGTAGGGATGGCCGACGCTGTTGTTCAGGTCCACTGGGACCGATGGTGACGCAGCAAAGATGGTACAGCTCCCCATGGGTAGAGCGGGGCCCTAGGGCAGATATAACAGTCGGTTCAGGTGGTGGTGAATGTTGTGATGCAGAGAATAAGCAAGTGATGCAGAAAAGTGCAGCTTTCTTTGCCTTTACTTCTTGGTAGATGAACATGCAGTCCGTGGTACCAGTTACAGATGACAGCAGGAGTCCGGCAAGCCTGGAAGCATTCAGGGGTTCCACCTTGCCAGGTGGGGTTGGAGGCCTTCCTGCTGCACTCTCTTTTCAGGTCCCTGCTGCCTGTAGCTAGCTGCGGCCCTCTCCTGCGTGTTGGCTTCGACCTGTATGACAGACGGCACGAGCCTATCATGGGCAATGCCTGTTCACTAGCAGCCCTGAGCTCTTGGTCTGCTGCGGTGCCTCCGGGTGTTCGGTGTGGCCAGGGAGCTTGCAATCCTCTGCCCTCCAGATTTGGCTGTCGGGGCATACAGCACCCGCACAGCCCAGGACTCTGGCATCTTTCTTGTCAGTGCTCCATTCCGGGGTCAGCTCTGACGCAGCTGCAACTCCCCAGAGCCCTTTTCTCTGCTCCTCTCCTCCGACCAACAACTAACTGCCTACACTGACTCCTCCTCCCGACCAGAGAGAGCAGCTCCCCTGAAGTCAGGTCTAGGGCTCCCCCTTCTGGCCTGGAGCTTAAGTTGTGATGCATGCTGTTGTGTATTACCTGGCATGGGGACCTCTTCCTGCTTCCAGGCATGACATCACCCTTCAGAGGGAGGCAATGTCACCATGGCAACCGGACTCTGGGGTGCCACACAAACACGAGAGCTTAGTATGAAAAATCACCCAAATTTGCTATGCTTGTCATCTCTACTATTTAAGAGTAACAATTTTAAAAGTGTCGAGAGCATCAGAAAACTGCAAGAAGAGACAATATTTTGCACAAAATTTTGATGACATGAAACTGTCGTAAGAGCCTAAATAAATTTTCCTTCTTAGTGTCCAGCAAGTCCATGGTGACTCTGCACTCTCTTCAAACCAGGATTAGAGAAATGAGGCACCCGGTGTACTAACAGTCCTCAAGTATAGAATTATAATTCACAGACTATAGTAGCACTTCACCCATACCTGTTAAAACAGAGATAGTTAGACCCCCATTGCTCAAAAATTTGATATATCATCACTTTCTAAATCTTAAAGACCCCATTAAGCAACTGTGAAAATATAGAATCCTACTACCTGCATTGTAGTCTATGGCAAATTCACATTTTCTCAGTTCTGCCACAGAAGATGATAAATAATTCATGTAGCTTGGACCTTAATGTGACGATTCATAATGCATGAGGGTTAATTGAAATTGTGAGAGGGCAATAAAAATGATCACTTGCACTACCACTTCCCTTCCTGTAGAGGGCAGTTGCGAGTCAGAGTTCTAATCGTCCAGACTAAAAGGAAATTGAATGCAGAAGACTCATAAAAGTATGATTTGGGAAAACTTTGAGATTATGAAAAGAGGTTTTATAAGTAAGGATAATGATTTTTCTATTTTCTGTTCAGCTGAAAACAGGGCCAATCTGAGCCGCTGTACCACCCATCAACCTGTAGGTGGAGATGTTGATGTTTGTGGATGAATGTTGTATATCAGTGTGGTGAGGTTTGTGTGTAATACACTCCTTTTCTCAAAAAAAATTTCCAGTAAGGTTTCAGAAAAAAAAAGTCAGGAAGGTCCAGGCAAATTGAGAACAATTATCATAAAAGTTCAACTATATGACATATAAGATATTTAGATATACTAACAAAACAGTGCCACCTTGTGGTCAAATTATTGTAAAAAAAAAAGGTCATTTTTGCCTGGATATGGCTTAGTTTTAACTCGATATCCCTTAAAATACGTATTACAAAGATAGAAAAAAAAATCACAACCTAGTCCTCCTATGGGGAACTTTTAGGACAATTGAGTCCCTATGAAAGAGGAATATTCAATTTAATGAACTATTTCTCATCAGTTAATTTGGTGGGCCCATTTAGTTCTGAAAGTGTGTATTTTTAGCGTCTATTATTTCTAGGGTTTTTCTGCCTATCCATTATGAAAAAAAGAGTCATATAAAAGAGCTCAGTGCCATCATTAATTTCTAGGTTTTTTCCTATCTATCCTCTATGAAAAAAAGATCAGTCCTATCGAAGAGCTCAGTGTCTTTGCTAATTTATATGTTTGTTTTTCTATTCATTCCCTATGAAAAAATATGTTGAGTCTTATAGAAGAGCTCAGGACCATCATTATTTTCTAGGTTTTTTTTCTATCTACTATGTAAAAAGATGAGTCCTATTGAAGAGCTCAGTGCCTTCTTTAATTTCTATTTTTTTTTCTATCTATCCGCTACGAAAAAAACGATGAATCCTATAGAAGAGATCAGTGCTATCATTAAGTTCTAGTTTGTTTTTTAATGTAGTCAGGCATCCTACTAAAAATCACAAATGTGGTGGTCTTGTTACAACCCATCCTCTGTGTAGGATGCCAGCGGGACGCCACAACTCTTTACACTGCCTAGTGGCCATTACAGGGACTGCAACTCATCTTCCAGCCACTGCAATAGGAGCTGAGCTGCAGTTCCCAAGAATGTAGTGATACATTGTGGTGTATGGCCCTCGAGCCCACACCGATCCTAAGGATTGGTCATCGATATCTTAATCCTGGACAACCCTAGAACTTTTTTTCTTTCTCCTACATCTTTTTCTACATGGCTATATATTTTCTATGACCGTTCAATAATGCAGAATATCGGATAATCTGTCTCCGGAGGGACTTACTGGAGATATTTTTCCTATTGAGAGATGTGTTTTATGGATTTTTTTTTTTATCCCTCTGTCCTTCCATTTTGCTTATGGTAAAGTCATCTTTTCAGATGATAAATTACCTTGTTTTTATCGTTCTATTGCCTAGTATTATTCACAGATTTGCAACATGTCCCTTTTTCGTAGGCGCATCTTTTGCTATGGACAGGGTAGGCAGGCTGAACCCTACGACATAAGGCAGAAGACAGGCTGGCGTTCACCCACATTGACGGTGCGGATTCTCATTTCCATCATAATTGGCACCAAACGTAGCTCCTGCCAAACAGCTTTCCATATCATATAAAAAGGGGGTTAAAATATTTCTTGCTGCCGCAAAGTGAATGGATCTGAGATTACCCGGACCCCTTAGCTGCTGAGACCTAGACCAGATGTGGCAGCTGCCGGTATTCATTAGCCCTGTTGCACTTGATGTAAATTTATCTCAGAAGGGGGAACTGTTTTCCTCCATAGCAGGGAGCTAGTTAATATATCTGCCATTTTGCAATAGATTGGTGCCCCGAGGACTAGCAGTTGCCCAGCGCCACATGTCGGGGAGGGAAAACACACACTGACATGAGGCTCATTCATCAGGTCTGTTAGAGGTAGAAATACCCATTAGCTGTCACACTCAAAAAGCTGGTACACGCTGGGTCTTGTACCACCATACCAGGCGCTAGTGGACTCTGTGTGGCACAGAGCCATCCAAGCAGATGGGCGTTAATGTAAGCAGTCAAGAGGCATTATGTGTGCGGATGAGATGCATAAAATGCAGGCAGGATTCCCAGGCATAAATGTTCCGGCAGCTGTTGGTCTTGTCATTTCTACCTTCTGCAAGGTTCTTAGCACATGGCTGCCTCAACGCCACTGAGGAACAGACATCCAGAGCAATTCTGTAGGAAAATAACAATGTGACATGGAAAAAAAAAATGTATATCTCCTCGCTTCGGGGAGTAACCTTAGCAAATGTATTTTGCATTTGGATCTGCAATTATTATATATAATGCATTTACAAAACCATTAGAAAAAAAAAAAAGCACTGATGCAAATTATAATAATATTACAAGACAGGGCATTGACCCACGGTCACAGGAGAAGCAAAAGTAACGGGTAGTTTCTATTTTATAGTGGAACTAGTAGATGTGAGATTAAAGGTGTAAGTTACAGAAGAGCTGAGACTGGAAGTGCCCAGAACATCGACAATGGCACGTTCTGATTGTTTGTAGAAAGTGCACTGGAGGAAAAGGTGTCGGTGGAAGAGAAGAAGCCAAGTAGTGAAGGTGTAACTTGCAGAAAAAGGCAACAAAACTAGAAACCTGATTCACATTGGAAGAGATTTGGGGGAAGACCAGAAGTGCCCAAGAGCAGTGTGGCTGGCACGCTCTCCTTGTGTGTAGTCGATGCAGTAGAGGAAAAGGTGTTGGTGGAGGAGAGGAAGCCAAGTGTAAGTGTGACTTACAGAAAAAGACACCCTAACCGGAAAGCTGTTTTTCATTTCAGTAAAAAAAAAAATTGGGCAAGACTGGGAGATCGGTCCACATCAGTGTGGTTGGCGCAGACCACCTGTGTGATTTCGTGCATCAAATAAAAGGAGTCAGTAGGAGAAAAGAAGCCAATGCAGCTCAAGAAACTTATGAAAGTACAACTTGCAGAACAGGGCACCATAACTAGAAGCTGTTTCCAAGTGGGAATACTGGAAGAACCCAGATATGGTTGTCGCACACCACTTGTATGTAGTGGCTGCCAGGGCTGCCACTAGAAATTTCGGGGCCCCATACTGGCAAAATTTTCGGGGCCCCCTTGAGACTCCGCCCAGGCTCCACCCCAGCCCCGCCTCCATGCTCCACCCCTCAAACTGTCCACAGTCCCACCGCTCTCTCTTGGAAAAACTCCACTTCTCACCAATCACACATTGAGGGTACGTGTCCACCTTCAGGATGGCCGGCGGAGAGGCAAACCCACTCGGCGCTAAGCCCCGCCCCCTACTGTGACGCGATTATGCCGGATGTGTTCATTGCACACATCCGGGATCATCGCACCCCACACATAGGGCCCTGTGTTATAGCTTGCGGCGGCGCAGCTGCCGCAAGGAACACGGACATGCTGCGATCTTAAAAGAAGCGCCGCATGTCCGGAGTCGCAGGGCCGCCGGGTGCGTGTTACCACGCATAGTGGAGACGGGATTTCATAAAATCCCCTTCACTATGCTGGAACATCTGGACGCTGCGTGTTTGACGCTGTGGCCCCACGCAGCGTCAAACACGCAGCGTTTACTTAACGTGGACACATACCCTAACAGTTCCCATCACCAGATCACACATATAGCCGGCAGCTTTTATTTTGGCCAAAAGATTTTGTAAGCCGCCACCATAACACGGTAGACTCTTTTGGTGAGGCCCTACTCTGCTGTAACCTATTAAATATTTGTTAAAATATGCAATACAATTTAGGTATATTTTTATTTATTTTTCAATTTTTAAAATGACCAATAATATCACATAAAAAGAACAAATACCGCTACACCATGACCAGATGACATATTACCACCACAGTGATCGAATAGTATCACATACAAGGGACAAATACCGCTACACCATGACCAGACCGCGTACCACCACAGTGATCGAATAATATCACATACAAGGAACAAATACGCAACACCATGTCCAGACCACATATTACCACCACATAGTTACTGAATACTACAATTCTGATCAGTAATAAAAAAAAAAGCACCACACTATCACCATAAGTGCCATTATACACAGGAGATCTGTACTTAGTATGCAGTGTCTGTGTACAGATAATACAGTGATGACTGGTGACATTATACACAGGAGCTCTGTATATAGAATACAGTGTATAGTGTCAGTGTATAGGTAACACTGACTTACCAGTGACGTCTCTAGGTGAAGTCCTTCATCTTTCATCCAGCACAGACCGCCATCATGTCTTCCAGCCAGGACTTGTTTCTGCAGGAAATAACACAGTTATCTCGAGCTCCGCTTGTAGAACACATTACTTAATTTTTCCCAACTTCTACATTACACCACATGAAGAAAAAGAGGCGACATAGTGTCACTCTACACAGTAACAGGACCGCCCCCTCATTTAAAAACAGTGTCCTCAAAAAATAAATACATCACTGCAGTAATAATATCCCTTAATTAGTCCCTATGGTAATAATATTCCCCATCTTGGCCCCCGTGTGTCTCATTCCTGGCGTCAGCCATATGTTCTCCCATCCTGTCCTCATGAGTATCCATCCTGCCCCATATGATCTCCCCATCCTGCCCCATCTGTCTCCATCGTATCCATCCTGCCCCATGATCCTGCACAATCTGTCTCCAATTCTGCCCCCAGTGTCTCCAATCATGCCTCCTGTGTCCTCAATCCTTCCCCATCTGTCTCCAGTCATGCCCCCATGTCTTTCATCATACCCCATATCTCCATTCTGCTCCTGTGTCCAGCATCATAGCCCGTGTCCAGCATCATTCATAGCCCGTGTCCAGCATCATTCATAGCCCCTGTGTCCAGCATCATTCATAGCCCCTGTGTCCAGCATCTCTGCCCCTGTGTCCAGCATCTCTGCCCCTGTGTCCAGCATCTCTGCCCCTGTGTCCAGCATCTCTGCCCCTGTGTCCAGCATCTCTGCCCCTGTGTCCAGCATCTCTGCCCCTGTGTCCAGCATCTCTGCCCCTTTGTCCAGCATCTCTGCCCCTTTGTCCAGCATACTGCCCCTGTGTCCAGCATTCTGCCCCCTGTGTCCAGCATTCTGCCCCCTGTGTCCAGCATTCTGCCCCCTGTGTCCAGCATTCTGCCCCCTGTGTCCAGCATTCTGCCCCGTGTCCAGCATCCTGCCCCTTTGTCCAGCATACTGCCCCTGTGTCCAGCATTCTGCACCGTGTCCAGCATTCTGCCCCGTGTCCAGCATACTGACCCGTGTCCAGCATACTGCCCCTTTGTCCAGCATTCTGCCCCGTGTCCAGCATCTCTGCCCATTTGTCCAGCATCTCTGCCCCTGTGTCCAGCATTCTGCCCCTGTGTCCAGCATCTCTGCCCCTGTGTCCAGCATCTCTGCCCCTGTGTCCAGCATCTCTGCCCCTGTGTCCAGCATCTCTGCCCATGTCCAGCATACTGCCCGTGTCCAGCATCTCTGCCCCTTTGTCCAGCATACTGCCCCTGTGTCCAGCATACTGCCCGTGTCCAGCATACTGCCCCTGTGTCCAGCATTCTGCCCCCTGTGTCCAGCATTCTGCCCCCTGTGTCCAGCATTCTGCCCCCTGTGTCCAGCATCCTGCCCCTTTGTCCAGCATCCTGCCCCTGTGTCCAGCATTCTGCCCCCTGTGTCCAGCATTCTGCCCCCTGTGTCCAGCATTCTGCCCCCTGTGTCCAGCATCCTGCCCCTTTGTCCAGCATCCTGCCCCTGTGTCCAGCATCCTGCCCCCTGTGTCCAGCATTCTGCCCCGTGTCCAGCATCTCTGCCCCTTTGTCCAGCATACTGCCCCTTTGTCCAGCATTCTGCCCCTTTGTCCAGCATCTCTGCCCCTTTGTCCAGCATACTGCCCCTTTGTCCAGCATACTGCCCGTGTCCAGCATTCTGCCCCCTGTGTCCAGCATCTCTGCCCCTTTGTCCAGCATACTGCCCCTTTGTCCAGCATTCTGCCCCATGTCCAGCATTCTGCCCCCTGTGTCCAGCATCTCTGCCCTTTTGTCCAGCATACTGCCCCTTTGTCCAGCATACTGCCCCTTTGTCCAGCATTCTGCCCCGTGTCCAGCATCTCTGCCCCTTTGTCCAGCATACTGCCCCTTTGTCCAGCATACTGCCCCTTTGTCCAGCATTCTGCCCCGTGTCCAGCATCTCTGCCCCTTTGTCCAGCATACTACCCCTTTGTCCAGCATACTGCCCCTTTGTCCAGCATACTGCCCGTGTCCAGCATTCTGCCCCGTGTCCAGCATCTCTGCCCCTTTGTCCAGCATACTGCCCCTTTGTCCAGCATTCTGCCCCCTGTGTCCAGCATTCTGCCCCCTGTGTCCAGCATCTCTGCCCCCTCTGTCCAGCATCTCTGCCCCCTGTGTCCAGCATCTCTGCCCCCTGTGTCCAGCATCTCTGCCCCGTGTCCAGCATCTCTGCCCCTTTGTCCAGCATTCGGCCCCGTGTCCAGCATTCTGCCCCGTGTCCAGCATTCTGCCCCCTGTGTCCAGCATTCTGCCCCCTGTGTCCAGCATTCTGCCCCGTGTCCAGCATCTCTGCCCCTTTGTCCAGCATACTGCCCCCTGTGTCCAGCATCTCTGCCCCTGTGTCCAGCATCTCTGCCCCTGTGTCCAGCATCTCTGCCCCCTGTGTCCAGCATCTCTGCCCTGTTATGATCCTAGTGCCAAGGATCGCAGGTCGGACTAGCTAAGTAACTGAACAGACTACTAGCTCTGGGGAAGTGGTAACTAGATTGACCGCAACCTGATCCTATCCGCAAACAACTATAGGCAGCCGTGGAACGTTACCTAAAAATCCTAGATGTCTCTTCACGGCCTGAGAAACTGACTATTCCTGGAGGGAAAGAAAGTCCTCTCTTGCCTCAGTGGAATGACCCCAAAGATATAGAATAGCCCCCCACAAATATTAACGGTGAGTTAAGGGGAAAGCACAAACGCAGAGATGAAATCAGATTTAGCAAATGAGGCCCGCTAATACTAGATAGCAGAAAATAGGAAGGGAACTGTGCGGTCAATAAAAAACCCTATTCAAAATATCCACGCAGAGATTGCTCGAGCCCCCGCACCAACTAACGGTGCGGGGGAAGCAACTCCGTACCCCAGAACTTACCAGCAAAAAGAAATCACATATTAGCAAGCTGGACTAGACTCATCATACACAGAAATCATATTGCAGGCAGATGAGCAAAAAATATTCAAACAGAACTTAGCTTATCCTGAAGAGGCAGAAAACTAGATAATCAGGAGAAATCAGAATAGCACTGAATACATTGACAGCCGGCAACAAGTGGAAGTGAAGCAGAGCTAAATAGGAGCCTCCCTGGTGAATAACGAGGCAGCTGATCCAGCCAGACCCGCAGGATAATAAACCAAACCA
Source organism: Ranitomeya variabilis (assembly GCF_051348905.1). Taxonomy (NCBI): domain Eukaryota; kingdom Metazoa; phylum Chordata; class Amphibia; order Anura; family Dendrobatidae; genus Ranitomeya; species Ranitomeya variabilis. The sequence goes on along the minus strand of NC_135232.1, from coordinate 593,819,098 downwards.
CCAGGGGGAGCCAAAAAACCAAAGTCACACAATACCATCTGTGACCACAAGAGGGAGCCTGAAAACGGAGTTCACAACAGTACCCCCCCCTTGAGGAGGGGTCACCGAACCCTCATCAAAACCCCCAGGGCGATCAGGGTGAGCCACATGAAAGGCACGAACCAAATCGGCCACATGAACATCAGAGGCGACAACCCAGGAATTATCCTCCTGACCATAGCCTTTCCACTTAACCAAATACTGAAGCCTCCGTCTAGAAATACGAGAATCCAAGATCTTCTCCACCACGTATTCCAATTCTCCCTCAACCAGCACAGGGGCAGGAGGCTCAACCGAAGGAACCACAGGCACCACATACCTCCGCAACAACGACCGATGGAACACATTATGAATAGCAAACGATGCCGGGAGGTCCAAACGAAATGACACAGGGTTAAGGACTTCCAAAATCTTATAAGGACCGATAAACCGAGGCTTAAACTTAGGAGAGGAGACCTTCATAGGAACAAAGCGAGAAGACAACCACACCAAATCCCCAACGCGAAGTCGGGGACCCACACAGCGACGGCGGTTGGCAAAGCGCTGAGCCTTCTCTTGTGACAGCTTCAAATTGTCCACCACATGATTCCAAATCTGATGCAACCTATCCACCACAACATCCACTCCAGGACAGTCAGAAGACTCCACCTGACCCGAGGAAAAACGAGGATGAAACCCTGAATTACAAAAAAAAGCGAAACCAAAGTAGCAGAACTAGCCCGATTATTAAGGGCAAACTCGGCCAATGGCAAAAAAGTCACCCAGTCGTCCTGATCAGCAGAAACAAAACATCTTAAATAGGTTTCCAAAGTCTGATTAGTGTGCTCGGTTTGGCCATTCGTCTGAGGATGGAAGGCCGACAAAAAAGACAAATTAATGCCCATCTTAGCACAAAAGGTCCGCCAAAATCTAGACACAAACTGGGATCCTCTGTCGGAAACAATATTTTCAGGGATCCCGTGCAAACGAACCACATTTTGAAAAAACAGAGGAACCAACTCGGAGGAGGAAGGCAACTTAGGCAAGGGCACCAAATGGACCATTTTAGAAAAACGATCACACACCACCCAAATGACCGACATTCTCTGAGAGACAGGGAGATCTGAAATAAAATCCATGGAAATGTGCGTCCAAGGCCTCTTCGGGACAGGCAAAGGCAACAACAAGCCACTGGCACGAGAACAGCAAGGCTTAGCCCGAGCACAAATTCCACAAGACTGCACAAAGGAACGCACATCCCGCGACAAGGAAGGCCACCAGAAGGACCTAGCCACCAAATCTCTGGTACCAAAAATCCCAGGATGGCCTGCCAACACCGAAGAATGAACCTCGGAAATAACTCTGCTGGTCCATCTATCCGGGACAAACAGTCTCTCCGGTGGACAACGGTCAGGTCTATCCGCCTGAAACTCCTGCAGCACTCGTCGCAAATCTGGGGAGATGGCAGACAAAATCACCCCTTCTCTGAGGATACCAGCTGGCTCTGAATCACCAGGAGAGTCAGGCACAAAACTCCTAGAAAGAGCATCAACCTTCACATTCTTCGAACCAGGCAGGTATGAGACCACGAAATCAAAACGAGAGAAAAACAATGACCAACGAGCCTGTCTAGGATTCAGCCGCTTGGCCAACTCGAGATAAATCAAATTCTTGTGATCAGTCAAGACCACCACACGATGCTTAGCTCCTTCGAGCCAATGTCGCCACTCCTCAAATGCCCACTTCATAGCCAACAACTCCCGATTACCAACATCATAATTCCGCTCGGCAGGCGAAAACTTTCTTGAAAAGAAAGCACATGGCTTAATCACAGAGCCATCAGAGCTTCTCTGCGACAAAACAGCCCCCGCTCCAATCTCAGAAGCATCAACCTCGACCTGGAAAGGAAGGGAGACGTCTGGCTGACATAAGACCGGAGCCGAAGAAAACCGGCGCTTCAGCTCCCGAAAGGCCTCCACAGCCGCAGGAGACCAATTAGTAACATCAGAACCCTTCTTGGTCAAATCCGTCAATGGCTTAACAACACCAGAAAAATTAGCGATGAAGCGACGGTAAAAATTAGCAAAACCCAAGAGCTTCTGAAGACTCTTAACAGATGTAGGCTGAGTCCAGTCATGAATAGCCTGAACCTTGACTGGGTCCATCTCAATAGCAGAAGGAGAAAAAATGAAACCCAAAAAAGAGACCTTCTGGACTCCAAAAAGACATTTTGAGCCCTTCACAAATAAAGCATTGGCACGCAGGACCTGAAACACCATCCTGACCTGCTTAACATGAGACTCCCAATCATCCGAAAAAACCAGAATATCATCCAGATACACAATCATAAATTTATCCAGATATTCGCGGAAGATGTCGTGCATAAAGGACTGAAAGACAGAAGAAGCGTTAGAAAGTCCAAAAGGCATCACCAAGTACTCAAAATGGCCTTCGGGCGTATTAAATGCAGGTTTCCATTCATCACCCTGCTTAATACGCACAAGGTTATACGCACCACGAAGATCTATCTTGGTGAACCAACTAGACCCCCTAATGCGAGCAAACAGATCAGATAACAAAGGCAAAGGATACTGAAATTTGACCGTGATTTTGTTTAGAAGGCGATAATCAATACAAGGTCTCAAGGAACCATCCTTCTTAGCCACAAAAAAGAACCCCGCACCAAGAGGGGAGGAGGAGGGGCGAATAAGTCCTTTCTCCAAAGACTCCTTTATATAACTCCGCATAGCAGCATGCTCCGGCACTGACAAATTGAAAAGTCGTCCATTAGGAAACTTACTACCAGGAATCAAATTTATAGCACAATCACAATCCCTATGAGGAGGTAGAGAACTGAGTTTGGGCTCATCAAATACATCCTGGTAATCTGACAAAAACGCAGGGACCTCAGAAGGAGTGGATGAAGCAATTGACACCACAGGAGCGTCGCCATGAATTCCCTGACAACCCCAACTTGACACAGACATTGCTTTCCAATCCAGGACTGGATTATGAGTCTGCAACCATGGCAGGCCCAACACGACAACATCATGCAAATTATGCAATACAAGAAAGCAAATCACCTCCTGATGAACAGGAGTCATGCACATGGTCACTTGTGTCCAGTACTGAGGTTTATTCGTAGCCAATGGTGTAGCATCAATTCCCCTTAGTGGAATAGAGAATTTTAAAGGCTCCAAAACAAAACCACAGCGCCTGGCAAATGACAAATCCATCAGACTCAGGGCAGCACCTGAATCCACAAAAGCCATAACCAGGTAAGATGACAGGGAACAAATCAGGGTAACAGACAAAATAAACTTAGGCTGTAAAGTACCGATGGTGACAGATTTATCAATCTTTTTTGTGCGCTTAGAGCATGCTGAGATAACATGAGCTGAGTCACCACAGTAAAAGCACAACCCATTTTGCCGTCTATAATTTTGCCGTTCACTTCTGGTCAGAATTCTATCACATTGCATAGACTCAGGTGTCTGTTCAGAAGACACCGCCAAATGGTGCGCAGGTTTGCGCTCCCGCAAACGCCGATCAATCTGAATGGCCAGAGTCATTGACTCACTCAGACCTGCAGGCGTAGGGAACCCCACCATGACATTCTTAATGGCTTCAGAAAGACCGTTTCTGAAATTTGCAGCCAGGGCATACTCATTCCATTGAGTAAGCACCGACCATTTCCGAAATTTCTGGCAGTACACCTCTGCATCATCTTGCCCCTGAGAGAGGGCCAACAACGCTTTTTCAGCCTGGTTCTCAAGATTAGGTTCCTCATAGAGCAATCCAAGGGCCAGAAAAAACGCATCCACACTGAGCAATGCAGGATTCCCTGGAGCCAATGCGAAAGCCCAATCTTGAGGATCGCAACGCAAGAAAAAAATAATAATCTTAACTTGCTGAACAGAATCCCCAGGGGAACGAGGTTTCAAAGAAAGAAACAACTTGCAATTGTACTTAAAATTCAGGAACCTAGATCTATCTCCAGAAAACAACTCCGGAATAGGTATTCTAGGCTCTGACATAGGACTGTGCACAACAAAATCCTGAATACTTTGTACCCTTGCAGCAAGATGATCTACACTGGAGGCTAAACTCTGGATATCCATATCAGCAGCTGAACTCAGAGCCACACCAAGATTAAGAGGAGGAGAGAAGCCAGACACAAATATCTCCAAGCTTCTTTTCTCCTGCTTCTGCCATGCAATTAACACTTTATTGGCCGGCTGTACTGTTATGATCCTAGTGGCAAGGATCGCAGGTCGGACTAGCTAAGTAACTGAACAGACTACTAGCTCTGGGGAAGTGGTAACTAGAGTGACCGCAACCTGATCCTATCCGCAAACAACTATAGTCAGCCGTGGAACGTTACCTAAAAATCCTAGATGTCTCTTCACGGCCTGAGAAACTGACTATTCCTGGAGGGAAAGAAAGTCCTCTCTTGCCTCAGTGGAATGACCCCAAAGATATAGAATAGCCCCCACAAATATTAACGGTGAGTTAAGGGGAAAGCACAAACGCAGAGATGAAATCAGATTTAGCAAATGAGGCCCGCTAATACTAGATAGCAGAAAATAGGAAGGGAACTGTGCAGTCAATAAAAAACCCTATTCAAAATATCCACGCAGAGATTGCTCGAGCCCCCGCACCAACTAACGGTGCGGGGGAAGCAACTCCGTACTCTAGAGCTTACCAGCAAAAAGAAATCACATATTAGCAAGCTGGACTAGACTCATCATACACAGAAATCATATTGCAGGCAGATGAGCAAAAAATATTCAAACAGAACTTAGCTTATCCTGAAGAGGCAGAAAACGAGATAATCAGGAGAAATCAGAATAGCACTGAATACATTGACAGCCGGCAACAAGTGGAAGTGAAGCAGAGCTAAATAGGAGCCTCCCTGGTGAATAACGAGGCAGCTGATCCAGCCAGACCCGCAGGATAATAAACCAAACCACCAGGGGGAGCCAAAAAACCAAAGTCACACAATACCATCTGTGACCACAAGAGGGAGCCTGAAAACGGAGTTCACAACACTGCCCCCTGTGTCCAGCATCTCTGCCCCCTGTGTCCAGCATCTCTGCCCCCTGTGTCCAGCATCTCTGCCCCCTGTGTCCAGCATCTCTGCCCCCTGTGTCCAGCATCTCTGCCCCCTGTGTCCAGCATCTCTGCCCCTGTGTCCAGCATACTGCCCGTGTCCAGCTTTCTGCCCCAGCGTGTCCAGCGTTCTGCCCCGGGCCCCAGCATGTCCAGCGTTCTGCCCCGGGCCCCACCTCCCTGGGATCGCCGCTCTCAAAAAAAAACAAAAACGAGTTCTTACCTTGCCATGCGCTCCTGCGGCGGGGAACCTCACTTCCTCCACGCAGGTGAAGGACGCACTCGCCGGTGGCTGACAATGAGGTCAGACGCCGGCGAAGTGCGACTGCGCACTGCGGCCGCTCAAGTCAGCTGCCAGCCTCCGACTGGCTGGCGGCGGCTGTTAACTATTGACGTCATTAGTGTCTCGCAGGCCCGCAGCGCCGGCAGGGGGGGGCCCGCAGCGCCGGCAGGGGGGGGGCCCGCAGCGCCGGCAGGGGGGGGGCGCGCAGCGCCGGCAGGGGGGGGCCCCGGTGTGCAGATTAGACGGGGCCCGATGCGGGCCCCCTCTGCTCACCGGGCCCCATACGCCAGTCATGGCTGTCATGCCCTGATGGCGGCCCTGGTGGCTGCAGTGGAGGAAAATGGGACGGTGGAGGAGAGGAAGTCTATGAAGGTGTAACTTACAGAAGACACACCATAACTAGAAAGCAGTTTCCCAAAGAATAAAATTTGGGGAAAACCAGAAGAGTCCAGATCGAATTGGTTGGTGGTTGAAGCCAAAGCTGCTGTAGAAGCCCATGAAGGTGTAACCTTACTAAAGAGGACACCATAACTGGAAAGACTTTTTCTAGGGGAAGAGATTTGGGGAAATCTGGAAGATCCCAGATCAGTGTGGTTGGCGCACAGCTTGTGTGTTGTCGGTGCTGTCAAGGAAAAGATCAGCAGAGGAAAAGAAGCCAAGGCATATCAGGAAACTCATGAAAGTGCAACTAAGAGGAGAGGTTACCATAACTGGAAAGCTGTTTCCCAGGGGAAAGAGATTTGGGGAAGAGTAGAAGAACCGAGAGACGTGTCATTGGCGTACACCACTAGACTGCATTCGATGCAGTGAAGGAAAAAGGGTCAGTAGAGGAGAGGAAGCCTAAGCAGGTGCAACTTACAGAAGACCCACCATAACAGGAAAGCAGTTTCCCAGGGAAAACAATTGATGGAAGACCGAAACAGTCCAGATCGGTGTGGTTGGTGCACACTGTTTGTGGGATGCAGTCAAGGCAGCTCCAGAAACTAATGAAAGCGTAACTTACAGGAGAGGGCACCATAACTGGAAAGCCATTTCCGAGGGGAAGAAATTTGGGGAAGACAGGAAGAACCCAGAAAAGTATGGTAGGCGAACACCACTTTTGTGCAGTGGAAGAAAAGGTATCGGTGGAGGAGAGGAAGCCAAGACAGCTTAGGAAGCCTATGAAGCTGTAACTTCCAGGAGAAGGCATCATACCTGGTGAGATGTTTCACAGGGAAAGTGATTTGGGAAAGACTGTGGTTGGTGCACTTCATTTCCTTGTAGCCAGTGGAGTGTAAAAAAAATGTTTCTGTAGAGTAGAGGAAGCAAAAGCAGTTCCAGAAACCCATGAAGGTGTAATCTTACAAAACAGGGCACCATAACTGGAAAATCGTTTTCCAGAGATTTGGGGAAGTCTGGAAGAGCCCAGATCAGTGTGGTTGGTGTACTCCACTTGTGGGTAGTTGGTGATTTCAAAGAAAATGTGTCAGTGGTAGGGAGGAAGCCAAGGCAATTTAGGAAGTCTATGAAGGTGTAACTTTCAGAAGAGGCCATCATACCTGGATGTTTCACACAGGAAGAGATTTAGAACAGACTGTGGTTTGCGTGCTTCACTTGCTTGTAGCCAAAGCAGAGGGGAAGAGAAAGCCAAAGCAGCTCAGAAGCTCATGAAGGTGTAACTTTCAAAAGATGCACAGTAACTGGAAAGCCATTTTCCAGGGGACGGGAATCGGACAAGACTGGAACCGCCCAAATTAAGGTGGTTGGTGGGATCCACTTGTTTGTAGTTGGTGAAGTATTGGTAGAAGTAAGAAAGCAAAGGTAGGTTTCAAGGGACAGCTTTTTGGTCCCTACTCCACATGCATTTGGAGCACCCCCGTGGGCAGTGGGGTACTCGGTACCGGGTCTTTCGGTTGACAAGGGGATGTCACGGTGGCTGACCCGGTCCGTGGCCCTTGGGACGTCTGAGTTAAAGGGAAAGGTCTTTAAAGGGATAAAGTTTATGTTCACGACGCCACCTGTGGTATTTGGTCAGGGTGACCGACGCTGCTTTAAGGGGGTCCGCTGGGGTGATGTTATGGCAGCTAGATGGTATACCTTCCCACAGATGAAGTATGTCCCCAGGGCTTCCCAGTGTGTAGATGGCGTATGGTGAGAGGCGCATTGAAGAACGAGGACACAAGGTTGCAGTCTCTTTACCTTTTACTGAAGGTTTCAGCATCCACAGTCCAGAGCACAGACCACAGGGCAGGCAGAGTCCGGCCGGTTTGGAGGCAAGTCCAGAGTCCCCTTATCCAGGTATAAATCAGTAGCCTTCCTCTAGCGCCGTGATGTTGTAGTACCTTACTGCTAAGCTTCTCATAAGGTCCTCACAACTGTCGAAGATGTTACAGATGTTATGTCTCTCTCTGTCCCCAGATGGATAGGACAAACCCATATGACCGGTGGCTTGAGACGTTTTACAGGGACTCTATCATGCCCCAGCCTCTAAGCGGTGCCACCTTGCCTCCTGGGTGTAGGGGCGGACAGGTAACGTGAAATTAGCTGTCCTGCCGGTCTCTGGAGCAAGGCATAAAGGATCGTTGCTCCCTCGGTGTTCCGGCAACCGGGATCCTGCGCCTTTGAAGGAGGCAGCCTGTGTAGGGCAGAACTCCTCTGATATCCACTCCTTTGCTACGACTTCTTCACCCTCTCTACAATACAGTTCTCCTTCAATGTCTCTTTCTGGAAGCTGCCGCACTCAGGGCAGGCACAGCTCCGTGTCCTTCTGTCTCGACCTCTGACAGGATCCCACCCATGTCAAGGACCAACTAACTGAGCGAAGCTCAGCTAGCAACTGACTAACTTCCTCCCCAGGCAACCAGTTTTACCTAAGTGTGAAGAGTGCCTTAATAAATAGGAGCAGAGCTCCCCCTGGTGGCCTGGAGTACGAAATGTGTTGCATGTTTGTGATACCTGGATTCAGTTGTCCTTCTTTGCCTCCAAAAGTAACATCACTCCCCCCTAGAGGAGAATGATATTACTGCAACGACGAGGACCCTGGGGCACTGCACATTCTTATCAAACTAATTAGGTGCAAGGTTTACGGAAATTGTGACTAAAAGTGGACAATACTGGTTGAGTTGGGGGATGTTCCTGAGAGGGAGTGGGGGCAGCTCACAATTAGGGACTTGCTGCAGTACTGCAATATGGTCAAAGTTTAGTATTTTCCATTCAGAGATAAGCTAAGGATCTACAGATGAGCCACATTGAATTAAAGGGCACCTGTCACCCCGTTTTTTCAGTATGAGATAAAAATACTGTTAAATAGGGCCTGAGCTGTGCATTACAATAGTGTATTTTGTGGACCCCGATTCCCCACCTATGCTGCCAAAATACGTTACCAAAGTAGCCGTTTTCGCCTGTCAATCAGGCAGGTCTGGTCAAAAGGGCGTGGTGTCTTCCCCCAGATCTTGCTTAGTTGTCCGTTGGTGGCGTAGTGGTTTGCGCATGCCCAAGGTCCCGAATCCACTGCACAGGGGAGTTAAAAGAGCGCGATGTGCACTATTTCATTGGTGATCGGTGGGGGCGGCCATCTTCCTTTGGCCGCGCGTGCGCAGAAGCGGCGCTCTGCTGGCCGCGGCTTCAGGAAAATGGCCGCGGGATGCCGCGCGTGCGCAGATGGAGATCGCGGCGGCCATTTTCCTGAAGCCGAGATGCGAACTCTGCTTCAGGAAAATGGCCGCCGCGATCTCCATCTGCGCACGCGCGGCATCCCGCGGCCATTTTCCTGAAGCCGCGCCCAGCAGAGCGCCGCTTCTGCGCACGCGCGGCCAAAGGAAGATGGCCGCCCCCACCGATCACCAATGAAATAGTGCACATCGCGCTCTTTTAACTCCCCTGTGCAGTGGATTCGGGACCTTGGGCATGCGCAAACCACTACGCCACCAACGGAAAACTAAGCAAGATCTGGGGGAAGACACCACGCCCTTTTGACCAGACCAGCCTGATTGAAAGGTGAAAACGGTTACTTTGGTAACGTATTTTGGCAGCATAGGTGGGGAATCGGGGTCCACAAAATACACTGTTGTAATGCACAGCTCAGGCCCTATTTAACAGTATTTTTATCTCATACTGAAAAAACGGGGTGACAGGTGCCCTTTAAAAGCATAGCCTGACCGTGGCTCTCCCTATTCGAGTGTGATAGTTTCAAAAATATTTATGAGGCTGTCACACTCGGGAGGGAGACCGGCGGTCAGTCCGTACACTGTGGTCTTAGATCTGTTATGGTTCTCAATGGCAAGAGAACATAGCCCAGCATACATAGGAACTAGCTCTTGGAAGGATGGAAACTTAAACTGACCATGAACTAAACCTGCCGCACAACTAACAGTAGCCGGGTAGCGTAGCCTGCGTTTTATCCCTAGACGCCCAGCGCCGGCCGGAGGACTAACTAATCCTGGCAGAGGAAAATATAGTCCTGGCTCACCTCTAGAGAAATTTCCCCGAAAGGCAGACAGAGGCCCCCACATATATTGGCGGTGATTTAAGATGAAAATGACAAACGTAGTATGAAAATAGGTTTAGCAAAATCGAGGTCCGCTTACTAGATAGCAGGAAGACAGAAAGGGTACTTTCATGGTCAGCTGAAAACCCTATCAATACACCATCCTGAAATTACTTTAAGACTCTAGTATTAACTCATAACATCAGAGTGGCAATTTCAGATCACAAGAGCTTTCCAGACACAGAAACGAAACTGCAGCTGTGAACTGGAACAAAATGCAAAAAACAAACAAGGACAAAAGTCCGACTTAGCTGGAAGTTGTCTGGTAGCAGGAACATGCACAGAAAGGCTTCTGATTACAATGTTGACCGGCATGGAAGTGACAGAGGAGCAAGGTTAAATAGCGACTCCCACATCCTGATGGGAACAGGTGAACAGAGGGGATGATGCACACAAGTTCAATTCCACCAGTGGCCACCGGGGGAGCCCAAAATCCAATTTCACAACAGTACCCCCCCCTCAAGGAGGGGGCACCGAACCCTCACCAGAACCACCAGGGCGATCAGGATGAGCCCTATGAAAGGCACGGACCAGATCGGAGGCATGAACATCAGAGGCAGTCACCCAAGAATTATCCTCCTGACCGTATCCCTTCCATTTGACCAGATACTGGAGTTTCCGTCTGGAAACACGGGAGTCCAAGATTTTTTCCACAACGTACTCCAACTCGCCCTCAACCAACACCGGAGCAGGAGGCTCAACGGAAGGCACAACCGGTACCTCATACCTGCGCAACAATGACCGATGAAAAACATTATGAATAGAAAAAGATGCAGGGAGGTCCAAACGGAAGGACACAGGGTTAAGAATCTCCAATATCTTGTACGGGCCGATGAACCGAGGCTTAAACTTGGGAGAAGAAACCCTCATAGGGACAAAACGAGAAGACAACCACACCAAGTCCCCGACACAAAGCCGAGGACCAACCCGACGCCGGCGGTTGGCAAAAAGCTGAGTCTTCTCCTGGGACAACTTCAAATTGTCCACCACCTGCCCCCAAATCTGATGCAACCTCTCCACCACAGCATCCACTCCAGGACAATCCGAAGATTCCACCTGACCGGAGGAAAATCGAGGATGAAACCCCGAATTACAGAAAAAAGGAGACACCAAGGTGGCAGAGCTGGCCCGATTATTGAGGGCAAACTCCGCTAAAGGCAAAAAAGCAACCCAATCATCCTGATCTGCAGACACAAAACACCTCAAATATGTCTCCAAAGTCTGATTCGTCCGCTCGGTCTGGCCATTAGTCTGAGGATGGAAAGCAGACGAGAAAGACAAATCTATGCCCATCCTAGCACAGAATGCCCGCCAAAATCTAGACACGAATTGGGTTCCTCTGTCAGAAACGATATTCTCCGGAATACCATGCAAACGAACCACATTTTGAAAAAACAGAGGAACCAACTCGGAAGAAGAAGGCAACTTAGGCAGGGGAACCAAATGGACCATCTTAGAGAAACGGTCACACACCACCCAGATGACAGACATCTTCTGAGAAACAGGAAGATCCGAAATAAAATCCATCGAGATGTGCGTCCAAGGCCTCTTCGGGATAGGCAAGGGCAACAACAATCCACTAGCCCGAGAACAACAAGGCTTGGCCCGAGCACAAACGTCACAAGACTGCACAAAGCCTCGTACATCTCGTGACAGGGAAGGCCACCAGAAGGACCTTGCCACCAAATCCCTGGTACCAAAGATTCCAGGATGACCTGCCAACGCAGAAGAATGAACCTCAGAAATGACTTTACTGGTCCAATCATCAGGAACAAACAGTCTACCAGGTGGGCAACGATCAGGTCTATCCGCCTGAAAATCCTGCAAGGCCCGCCGCAGGTCTGGAGAAACGGCAGACAATATCACTCCATCCTTAAGGATACCTGTAGGTTCAGAATTACCAGGGGAGTCAGGCTCAAAACTCCTAGAAAGGGCATCCGCCTTAACATTCTTAGAACCCGGTAGGTATGACACCACAAAATTAAACCGAGAGAAAAACAACGACCAGCGCGCCTGTCTAGGATTCAGGCGTCTGGCGGACTCAAGATAAATTAAATTTTTGTGGTCGGTCAATACCACCACCTGATGTCTAGCCCCCTCAAGCCAATGACGCCACTCCTCAAAAGCCCACTTCATGGCCAAAAGCTCCCGATTCCCAATATCATAATTCCGCTCGGCGGGCGAAAATTTACGAGAAAAAAAAGCACAAGGTTTCATCACGGAGCAGTCGGAACTTCTTTGCGACAAAACCGCCCCAGCTCCGATTTCAGAAGCGTCGACCTCAACCTGAAAAGGAAGAGCAACATCAGGCTGACGCAACACAGGGGCGGAAGAAAAGCGGCGCTTAAGCTCCCGAAAGGCCTCCACAGCAGCAGGGGACCAATCAGCAACATCAGCACCCTTCTTAGTCAAATCAGTCAATGGTTTAACAACATCAGAAAAACCAGCAATAAATCGACGATAAAAGTTAGCAAAGCCCAAAAATTTCTGAAGACTCTTAAGAGAAGAGGGTTGCGTCCAATCACAAATAGCCCGAACCTTGACAGGATCCATCTCGATGGAAGAGGGGGAAAAAATGTATCCCAAGAAGGAAATCTTTTGAACCCCAAAAACGCACTTAGAACCCTTCACACACAAGGAATTAGACCGCAAAACCTGAAAAACCCTCCTGACCTGCTGGACATGAGAGTCCCAGTCATCCGAAAAAATCAGAATATCATCCAGATACACGATCATAAATTTATCCAAATAATCACGGAAAATGTCATGCATAAAGGACTGAAAGACTGAAGGGGCATTTGAAAGGCCAAAAGGCATCACCAAATACTCAAAGTGGCCCTCGGGCGTATTAAATGCGGTTTTCCACTCATCCCCCTGCTTAATTCGCACCAAATTATACGCCCCACGGAGATCTATCTTAGAGAACCACTTGGCCCCCTTTATGCGAGCAAACAAATCAGTCAGCAGTGGCAACGGATATTGATATTTAACCGTGATTTTATTCAAAAGCCGATAATCAATACACGGCCTCAAAGAGCCATCTTTCTTAGACACAAAGAAAAAACCGGCTCCTAAGGGAGATGACGAAGGACGAATATGTCCCTTTTCCAAGGACTCCTTTATATATTCTCGCATAGCCGCGTGTTCAGGCACAGACAGATTAAATAAACGACCCTTAGGGTATTTACTACCCGGAATCAAATCTATGGCACAATCGCACTCCCGGTGCGGAGGTAATGAACCAAACTTAGGTTCTTCAAAAACGTCACGATAGTCAGACAAGAATTCAGGAATCTCAGAGGGAATAGATGACGAAATGGAAACCAAAGGTACGTCCCCATGCATCCCCTTACATCCCCAGCTTAACACAGACATAGCGTTCCAGTCGAGGACTGGGTTATGAGATTGCAGCCATGGCAATCCAAGCACCAACACATCATGTAGATTATACAGCACAAGAAAGCGAATAATCTCCTGATGATCCGGATTAATTCGCATAGTTACTTGTGTCCAGTATTGTGGTTTATTACTAGCCAATGGGGTGGAGTCAATCCCCTTCAGAGGTATAGGAGTTTCAAGAGGCTCTAAATCATACCCACAGCGTTTGGCAAAGGACCAATCCATAAGACTCAAAGCGGCGCCAGAGTCGACATAGGCATCCGCGGTAATAGATGATAAAGAACAAATCAGGGTCACAGATAGAATAAACTTAGACTGAAAAGTGCCAATTGAAACTGACTTATCAAGCTTCTTAGTACGCTTAGAGCATGCTGATATAACATGAGTTGAATCACCACAATAAAAGCACAACCCATTTTTTCGTCTAAAATTCTGCCGTTCGCTTCTGGACAGAATTCTATCACATTGCATATTCTCTGGCGTCTTCTCAGTAGACACCGCCAAATGGTGCACAGGTTTGCGCTCCCGCAGACGTCTATCGATCTGGATAGCCATTGTCATGGACTCATTCAGACCCGCAGGCACAGGGAACCCCACCATAACATCCTTAACGGCATCAGAGAGACCCTCTCTGAAATTCGCCGCCAGGGCGCACTCATTCCACTGAGTAAGCACAGACCATTTACGGAATTTTTGGCAGTATATTTCAACTTCATCTTGCCCCTGAGATAGGGACATCAAGGCTTTTTCCGCCTGAAGCTCTAAATGAGGTTCCTCATAAAGCAACCCCAAGGCCAGAAAAAACGCATCCACATTGAGCAACGCAGGATCCCCTGGAGCCAATGCAAAAGCCCAATCTTGAGGGTCGCCCCGGAGCAAGGAAATCACAATCCTGACCTGCTGAGCAGGATCTCCAGCAGAGCGAGATTTCAGGGACAAAAACAACTTGCAATTATTTTTGAAATTTTGAAAGCAAGATCTATTCCCCGAGAAAAATTCAGGCAAAGGAATTCTAGGTTCAGATATAGGAACATGAACAACAAAATCTTGTAAATTTTGAACTTTCGTGGTGAGATTATTCAAACCTGCAGCTAAACTCTGAATATCCATTTTAAACAGGTGAACACAGAGCCATTCCAGGATTAGAAGGAGAGAGAGAGAGGAAGGCTGCAATATAGGCAGACTTGCAAGTGATTCAATTGAAAGCACACTCAGAACTGAAGGAAAAAAAAAAAAAAAATTTTTTCAGCAGACTTCTTTTTTCTCTCCTTTCTCTGCCAATTAATTTAACCCTTTGTTGGCCGGTCAAACTGTTATGGTTCTCAATGGCAAGAGAACATAGCCCAGCATACATAGGAACTAGCTCTTGGAAGGATGGAAACTTAAACTGACCATGAACTAAACCTGCCGCACAACTAACAGTAGCCGGGTAGCGTAGCCTGCGTTTTATCCCTAGACGCCCAGCGCCGGCCGGAGGACTAACTAATCCTGGCAGAGGAAAATATAGTCCTGGCTCACCTCTAGAGAAATTTCCCCGAAAGGCAGACAGAGGCCCCCACATATATTGGCGGTGATTTAAGATGAAAATGACAAACGTAGTATGAAAATAGGTTTAGCAAAATCGAGGTCCGCTTACTAGATAGCAGGAAGACAGAAAGGGTACTTTCATGGTCAGCTGAAAACCCTATCAATACACCATCCTGAAATTACTTTAAGACTCTAGTATTAACTCATAACATCAGAGTGGCAATTTCAGATCACAAGAGCTTTCCAGACACAGAAACGAAACTGCAGCTGTGAACTGGAACAAAATGCAAAAAACAAACAAGGACAAAAGTCCGACTTAGCTGGAAGTTGTCTGGTAGCAGGAACATGCACAGAAAGGCTTCTGATTACAATGTTGACCGGCATGGAAGTGACAGAGGAGCAAGGTTAAATAGCGACTCCCACATCCTGATGGGAACAGGTGAACAGAGGGGATGATGCACACAAGTTCAATTCCACCAGTGGCCACCGGGGGAGCCCAAAATCCAATTTCACAACATAGATCGTACCAAAGTCCTCAGACGTGTGAATGAGCCCTAGGATCTGCAGGTAAGTGAAAAGATTATAAACATCTATTATTCTTGCCTACATAAGCACCGAAATGCCCTTGAAAGGGAACCTATCAGCTGAGTGCACTTTCTAAACCACCACCATGTGTAACAAAAGTGGTAGAACCACTGTGCCGTGATCCGAGGAGAGCCTGGAGGGGCTTAACTAGGTGTACACCTGACTCTTCACTAGAGCCCCTGATGGTGGGGTTGGACTTGGCTCCAGATGGACACCAGATGCTATACCAGCATGGTATCTGAACCCCAAGGGGCAGGAAGCTGGTAGGGCCCAGAAGGAAAGTTCAGCTAATACATGCAGGCACGGCAGGAACACAGAAACAGCAGGTGCAGACTGGTACAGCTACTTTACAGGCAGGCACTGGCAGGTGCAGGCTGGTACAGCTGGTATACAGGCAGGCACTGGCAGGTGCATGCTGGTGCAGCTTGTATACAGGCAGGTACAGCTGGTATACAGGCAGGCACTGGCTTGTGCGGGTTGGTATGGCTGGTATACAGGCAGGCACTGCTGGGTGTAGACTGGTATAGCTGGTTAATAGGCAGGCACTTGTGGGTGCAGACTGGTATACAGGCAGGCACTGGCAGGTGCAGGCAGCTGCGACTGGAATACAGCAACACATAACAGGTATGGGAAAACTGATACAGGCAGGAACTGGTAGGGACTGGCCAATAATGGCAGGTTCTGGAAGATACAGGGAACCTGAGAAGTAGCAAGCCTGCAACAAGGCAGAATGAGCACGCTGCTCAAGCACCTCCCAACAGGTGGAGGTGCCTTGAAATATGTTTCTCCCAGCTATAGGGCAGGAGTGCGTGCCCTAAGCACAGTGCCCTTGGATCTGCAAGCCGTGCGCAGACCTCGTGCAGCAGGAGGAGGAGGAAGTGAAGGATGGGACCCTGACTGTGAGTAAGTCGGGTACCCTGCCAGGGGAGGAGGGATACTTGCAGGGATGCCATGTCTCTACATCACCCTATTTCTGCATTCTAACAACCCCCTTCTTGTGTCTATGCAATATCTACTGTATATACTTTCATTCTGTGCTTGAATTATACAAGAGTCTCAGGACTAGTTAGGTGGGGCATTGACTCCCCTGGACTAATCCAGTCACCCATCTTGGAAGCACGCGTGTCTGTGTGTGATAAACATAATTTGCAAAAGGATGTCTTAGCATGGTGTTCTGCTTCATTGGCAATGAGCAATGAAACTGTGTGCATGCTCCTCTGCTTCAATTGCACATTGTGCATGCACAGGAAAGCAGAATGTCTCATGCATGCAGATAGTGATGGTGTTCTTGCAAACCACATCAATCATACCAGAGGGGCATGTTATGATTTGCAAAAATGACATCACAGTTGGCTCCTTGCAAATCTCGCGCATGCATGGGACATTCTGTCTCCATGGGCATATGCAGTGCAAAAACATTCTGACCTCTTCTACCTCCTTTGTAAAGGGGAATTAAAACCTGGTTTATACTTCCCTGCTTCATTGGTGCACTGAGCATGCCTAGGCAGGCTGAGTGTTGCACGCATGCGCTAAATTTGCAAAGGGCTGGTTGTGATGTTGCTCTTGCAAATCATGTCAATCATGGCGTGCTTACGAGAGGCAAGACTAGTCTGGGTTAATCAATGCTCGGCTGGACTAGTTCTGAGACATTTGCAGAATGCAAGTGGAACGCCAGCCAGGGTTGTGGGGTCCGGTACTTACCACAGCGGTGGTGACCCGGTCTGTGGCCCTGGGCGCCCATGTTAAAGGAAAAGTCTTTAAAGGGGTTTGTAAAATAATAAATGTTCGTGATGCCACCTATTCGGTATTCGGTCAGGGATGACCAATCCTGCTTAAAGGGGTCCACTGGGGTGATGTTATGGCAGCTGGGATGGTATGACTTCACACAGATGAAGCTGGGTCCCCAGTGTATTTGGCAAAGATGGTGTGGTGCCAGAAATAAACGGAGGACACAGGGTTGCAGTCTCTTTACCTGGTTTACTGATGAATTCAGGCAGCCACAGTACAGAGTACCGGATCACCTCACATGGCTGCATGGCCCCTTCAGTCTTCCTGACTCTCTCTGTCTCTCTCACAGACTGACTACTTTCTCTCCAGCCAGAATATATATAGAGGAGCCACCCACAAACTGGATCAGAGCTCCCCCTTCTGGCCTGGAGTAAGAATGCAGCGCCCCCACTGCCGCAGGGCCGAGGGGTACCCGGTACCGGGCCTCTGAGTCTCTGCTCTGGGGTTGTCACGGTGGCTAGACCCGGTCCGTGACCCTGCTGAGGGGCGCACAATGAAAGGTGGTGGTATGATGGTGGGGATGTTATGGTGCGGTGTAGTGCCGGTCGCGGTCAATAACGAGGACACCAGGTTGCAGTCTCTTTACCTCTTTACTGAAGGCTTCTGAGTCCTCAATCCGGAATACGGTTAACCGGGCTGCGCAAGTCCGGCCGGTCCGATGGCACCTCCAGAGTTCCCTTTGCAGGTGGAAATCTGTGCCTACCTTCCTGCGCTTGTGTGTTGTGGTCCTCCCCTGCTGTGCTTACGGGATAGTACCCACAACTGTTGTGTCTGTTTCTCGTGTTCCCTCACAACTCGATTCTGATGTTCTCCCTCTACGTCCCCCTGATCTTACGGTTAGGACGCACCCGTATGACGGAGAGGCTCGGAGCTCTTCCGGGACTCCAGCGTCGCCCCACTCCTGTTGTTACCCCCCTGTGTCTTCCTGGGTCTGGGTGAGACAGCCCGCCTGTAACTGACTGTCCTGCCGTAGGTTTGAAGTTTGGCTTGGAGCTCTATACTTCCTCGGCGTTCCGGCCACCGGTTATGCGCCTCAATAGGATGTTGCCTCGTCTTACAGCACGACTCCTACTGGTATTCTCCTTGTTGCGTCGATCTCGTTTCTCACTCAGCACAATAAACCTCGCTTCTTGTCCTTTCTTGGGGTACCGCCGCTATATCGTGCAGGCGCAGTCCCGTAACGTTCTCTCTGGTTGCTAGGCCTCTGTCAGGATCCCACCCCTGACAGGGACCCCTCCGAATCTTCCCCTTCAACACCCTCTGCCACAAGGTGTTGCCTGGTTCCAACCCAGTCAGCTTTCTTTCTAACTTCCTGCCTAACCCCCAGTTTTACCAGATTGTGAGGAGTGGCCTAATAAATAGAACCCTTAGCTCCCCCTGGAGGCCAGACTGTGAAATGTATTGGTGTCTGTGATACCTGGTCAGATGAACTCCTTCAGTGCCATCAGACGTACCATAGCCCCCCTTAGTGGCGGAGCTACAGTACTGCAACGACCAGGACTCTGGGGCGCTGCAAGAACATGTTGCATGTTTGTGAATACCTGATAAAGGGATCCTTCCTTGCTTCCAAGCATGACATCACTCTCCCGGTGAGGAAAGCAATGCCACTGTAACAACCAGGAACCTGGGGTGTTACACAAGCGCAGACTAAAACCTGATTTTAAGGGTGCCGTCACACTAGCAGTATTTGGTCAGTATTTTACATCAGTATTTGTAAGCCAAAACCAGGAGTGGAACAAATAGAGGAAAAGTATAATAGAAACATATGCACAACTTCTGCATTTATCACCCACTCCTGGTTTTGGCTTACAAATACTGATGTAAAATACTGACCAAATACTGCTAGTGTGACGGCAGCCTAAAAGTATCTAGACAGGAGGCAGAGCAAGGGGGTTAAAGTTAACTTTACTGGGACAGGGGTATACTCCACACACGGAGGGGAAAGGAGAGGCAGGGGTATGTCAGGTGATATGAGCACAATAGGTGTGCTGGGGGAAGTAATGAGGGCAAAAAGTATAACAACTGTTTGTTAATGGTAAACTTATCAGTCAGATGGCTTCGTGACTGCAGAGTCTTGTGTCAGGTTCTAACGGTGGTGTCAACGCGGTCAGCACATGAAGAATCCGGTGTCATCCTGCAGGTGTTGCTGATCCAGTTTCTGGCGGTGGCAATGGGTCCTTGACATCTTGCACGGGGTCCTGGGTCCAGAATGTGGGTTGAGAGTGAAGAGCAGTCTCCAACACTGCCAGGGCTTAAGGCCGGCAGAAGTAAGCGGATGAGAAAGGGAACAGTTCTCGGTGAGTCACCAGTGGTTTCTTAGGCGGCACGCACGCGTTATTTATTGGCCCATAGCGTTGGGTACCTGGAGTAGTCGGAGCCGACGAGTAAAATACAGTTCTTCGGTCACAGTCTCTTTAAGTGGCAGCAGGGATTCGATAGCGTGGACCTGCTCTGTCACGGTGCTCAGTGGACAGAGCTCCAAACTTCCCCTGCTGCGGTCTGCGTGCTCCCACCAAGTCTCTCTGCCTTTTCGCACGCTCTGCCCTTTTTATCCTGGCTACGCCCCCTGCTGTCGAGTGCAAAGGTCAGTCCGGGTATCTAAGCTTTCCCCCCAGACAAGAAAGGTTACAGTCCCGATAGTTCTGGACCCAGCGCAAGAAAGGTACCCCCGGTCCGGTCCCTCTTCTTACATAGACATCACAAAGACACAAGAAGGGGGTTGTCAGAATGCAGAAATAGGGTGGACTAGAGACGTGGTGGCAGCTTATGGAGGCCATAGCAATTGACAGATTCCCTTCAAAACAAATGGAATCAATTCCTTCTAATGTCACATGTGGAAAGAGTAAAGAAGAAATATGGCCACACGTCCGTGATCTTAGCTGCTTGTATAAAAGGTAATTTAGTGAAAAACAAAAGGATTTTTGTAGTTTATAATAAGTGAATTATTTACTGGTGACCCTGGCTCAATACTTCCCGGGATAAATTATTAAATATTCCATCCGTCAGAAATATCCCATAAATAAGTAATTTGGTGCCATCTTTAAGGAGTGCAGTAAATTACTTGTTCATGTTCCCATCTAAATGCTCTCTTGGGTAAATTACCTCTCACCCCCGATGAGTTATGAATGAAGACTGGGTGATCACGTCACGGCGGAAATTTACAGCATGTGTTGGCAGTGTTGCCACGTCCTCTAAACCTCTGCTGCCACACTGCATGTAAGATGTCCGCATTGTCAGGTCTGGCCTCAGGCTATGAAGGAAACGACGAGATGTAGTGTAGTATCGTATGGCATTAATGCCTTACACAGAAGGGTCACAAAGTCCCGGAAAGTTATATACAGAATTATATACAGGGGATGCCCAGGTTATACCAGCTATACATACATAATTATATACGGGAAAAACCCAGGTTATACCAGCTGTACATATATAATTATATACAGAAGATACCCAGGTTATACCAGCTGTACATATATAATTATATACAGGAGATGTCCAAGTTATACCAGCTGTACATATATAATTATATACAGGAGATGCCCAGGTTATACCAGCTGTACATATATAATTATATACAGGAGATGCCCAGGTTATACCAGCTGTACATATATAATTATATAAAGGAGATGCCCAGGTTATACCAGCTGTACATATATAATTATATAAAGGAGATGCCCAGGTTATACCAGCTGTACATATATAATTATATACAGGAGATGCCCAGGTTATACCAGCTGTACATATATAATTATATACAGGAGATACCCAGGTTATACCAGCTGTACATATATAATTATATACAGGAGATGTCCAGGTTATACCAGCTGCACATATATAATTATATACAGGAGATGCCCAGGTTATACCAGCTGTACATATATAATTATATACAGGAGATGCCCAGGTTATACCAGCTGTACATATATAATTATATAAAGGAGATGCCCAGGTTATACCAGCTGCACATATATAATTATATACAGGAGATGCACAGGTTATACCAGCTGTACATATATAATTATATACAGAAGATGTCCAGGTTATACCAGCTGGACATATATAATTATATACAGGAGATGCCCGGGTTATACCAGCTGTACATATATAATTATATACAGGAGATGCCCAGGTTATACCAGCTGTAGATATATAATTATATACAGGAGATGCCCAGGTTATACCAGCTGTACATATATAATTATATACAGGAGATGCCCAGGTTATACCAGCTGTACATATAAAATATATACAGGAGATATCCAGGTTATACCAGCTGTACATATATAATTATATACAGGAGATGCCCAGGTTATACCAGCTGTACATATATAATTATATACAGGAGATGCCCAGGTTATACCAGCTGCACATATATAATTATATACAGGAGATGCCCAGGTTATACCAGCTGTACATATATAATTACATACAGGAGATCCCTAGGTTATACCAGCTGTACATATATAATTATATACAGGAGATGCCCAGGTTATACCAGCTGTACATATATAATTATATACAGGAGATGCCCAGGTTATGCCAGCTGTACATATATAATTATATACAGGAGATGCCCAGGTTATACCAGCTGTACATATATAATTATATACAGGAGATGCCCAGGTTATACCAGCTGTACATATAAAATATATACAGGAGATATCCAGGTTATACCAGCTGTACATATGTGAGCAGGTTGCAGGATGCAGTGACAGACAGGAGACAGAGCAAGGGATACAATTTTAATTAACACTGATATACTCCACGCAGGGAGGTTAACTAGGGGGTTGGGAAGGCAGTTCAAAATATAGATAGTATGCAGGGGTTAAAGAACAGTGAGAAAAGGTATTAACAGTTCTTGGGGGGGTTAACTTATCCTGTCAGACATTTATCAAGACGTGTTGAGCATATACCGACATATTTCTGAAACATCTATTAATACCCTAATTGGGCAGAGATGCCAAAATTATAACAGGAAAACAGGACAACTCCCATAATAAATTTAGCCTATAGAGGACCAGAGTATGACGCCCCAAAATGTTAACAAAATGCCATAGGTGGTGAAGAAAATGTTACTTTATTAAACAATACAAAAAACCATATAAAAACACAGTAAAAAGTGATGGATAATGGGGATGACACCAAAACCGGGGTCAGCAGCATCATATATATAAATGTTTGCGCTCAGTAGCGAAAAGGAGGGACACTCAATGCATAAAGTGCACAAGATAAGATATGAACGCCTGTGCGGCGTAACATGTCACCAATTTCTTAATGAGTTTCAAATGTATCATAGTCCCAATAGAAGGTACCTACTTCATTTAACAGGCAGACAAAGTGTTAACGCTGCTATAAAGTGCACAGTGCTTGAAAAGGTGCTTACCCATGTGGATATGGTGCCTGCTGAGTCCGTGGCCCCGACGCACATTTCGCAGTTTTTGCTTCCTCGGGAGGCTTGTGTGAGTTGCTATAGCCAAGGGACTCTTTATCATGCCCATACAGCTGATCGTAATCTATGGAGAGCATGAGAGGCAGATCCCGCATCGCAATCACGTCACATCCGGCCGTCCCAGTGTAGGAGGGAGTCAGGGAGAAGAATCACTCTCATGACGTCAGTGACCCACTCCTTACTGATTGGACGCCGTCAGGGGCGTGTGCGCAATCCGAGTCCACCGCGCATGCGCACACCGCAGTCGCCAATTTGGATCCTGGCAAATGTTTGGACAAGTGTGCTGTTAATATTCAGCAAGGAACCACAGCGAAAACCCCCCCACAACAGACTTGTGCCCTGATATACAGAGCAGACAGGTATCTGACAAAACATTGTACAGTATACAAAAATATATATTAACAAAATACTAGATTAGAGATATTTCTCCATATATTGATACATTATTCAGTCTGTGTCCTGATCCTTGTGGGGCGTTCACATGTTATTCCAATCGAGTGGTACTGAAATAGGGCGAATTAATAAAGAATCCCTTTAAAGACGTGATAGTTCCGGAGCAGGTGATCGCGCCAACAACGGCTGACGCAGTGCTTGTCCGATGTGGTCTGGTAGGTAACGGTGATCTGTCTCCTGGCAGCAGCGGTTGGTCTCCGGTACCTTCTGCTGAGCCCCTAGCCAATATACTGATGTGGCCAGAGGATCGTGGGCCATGGTTCTGTCTGAGCCCGACGTGGCCTGGCAGACATACAATGGTGAATCAGGGAGCAGATAGCAGTCCTTCACCCGGTCTCTCTCTGGCAGCACGTGCGCAGTACTCACTAGCCCGGAACGTTCAACACCTCGATTTTTTTTCCTTTTTTCACAGCACATGGAGCAGCACTGTTGACCCAGGTTCTGGAGCGGTCCTTCATCAGACAGCCATGGACCTGTCCCAGCCATCCAGCAGCGCTGCAGCAAGTGGGCCTTCCACACTAACTGGAGACCAGGGAGCTGGTCCATCAGGTGTTCCCCTTTCCCAGTCCTCTGCCTCTGCCCCTTTTTTTTGGGGCTCCTCCCAGCAGCGGCAGAGGGCATCGGACAGGTCACTCATGCCCGAGTTTTTGCACTTGAGCTCTGTTTTTCACGATGGACTCAAGGCTTTGGGTGACCGACTGGATACTGCCATTAGCCATATGAATACACGTATCCAGGAGGTCACCAAAAGCCTTGACCAAGTAAAAGCAGACCTCCAGAGGCCAGCACATCATTTTTTTAACCAAATTGAACAGGGCATGTCGGAACACCTTACTCCTGATCTCCAGCTTAGTGTCATGCAGGCCTGCAATGCTGCTTACGTGCAGGCTATGCAGCAGAGTCGGTATTTTCAGCAGACAGTGGCAGCATATCCACCTGTGCCTACACTGTCACGCTTATCAAAGAAAAAGAAAAAGCATCACTGCAGTGAATCGCACACCTACAAACAGTAAACGACAATATGTATAAAATACAAACTGTTTTATTAATAGCTCAAAAAACACATCACAAACAATAAAAACATAATTAAAAACATATAAGCACCATCAGAGACACACAGGAAAAATGGACCATAGCACAGTGTAATAACGTGACCCAAAACCTAATGGCTCATGGGGTGTAGCGCAGACCTGTATATATAGTATAGAGACAGTGCCCAGAAAAAGGTACAATAAATGATGCCTAAGCAAACAAAAATATATATATTAGGCACAATAGATAGTCCCAAAAAGAAATAGTACCTGAGGGTGGGCCAAAGAAAAAAAAAAAGAAAAAAGGCCAATGGGTCACAAATATGCAATAGTACCACTAGGTCACAGCAGATATCACAGGAAATAAATTCCCGTAAACATACAACCTGGTGAGGTGATGCCCCACGCGTATCGCCCGGCGAACCAGGCTTCCCTGTTATATCTGCTGTGACCTAGTGGTACTATTGCATATTTGTGACCCATTGGCCTTTTTTTTTTTTTTTTTTTTTTCTTTGGCCCACCCTCAGGTACTATTTCTTTTTGGGACTATCCATTGTGCCTAATATATATATTTTTGTTTGCTTAGGCATCATTTATTGTACCTTTTTCTGGGCACTGTCTCTATACTATATATACAGGTCTGCGCTACACCCCATGAGCCATTAGGTTTTGGGTCATGTTATTACACTGTGCTATGGTCCATTTTTCCTGTGTGTCTCTGATGGTGCTTATATGTTTTTAATTATGTTTTTATTGTTTGTGATGTGTTTTTTGAGCTATTAATAAAAGTTTCTATTTTATACATATTGTCGTTTACTGTTTGTAGGTGTGCGATTCACTGCAGTGATGCTTTTTCTTTTTCTTTGATATAGTCTTTTTATCACTGCCACCGCACCCGCAGAAACTTCTTTACATTGTATATGTAGTGCGCCCAATCCTTTCTTGTTGTGTTACACTGTCACGCTTTACCTCAATGCCGACCTCTGCTGCATACCACTGCACGGCCACCTCCATTCTAAGCACTGCCGGACACCAGTACAGCACCACCACCATGCCGAATGCTGTTGGACAGCCCACCGCCACCACCATGACAACTGCTGCTCCTGTTTGGACTTCCTCCACTGCCACCACAATGCAGCAGCAGGACCCTGGCACGGCCTTCCGCTCCACCACCACCACAATGCAGCAGGACCCAGGTATAGCCTTCCGCTCTACCACCACGATGCAGCAGGACCCAGGCTTGGCCTTCCACTCTACGACAACAATGGACCCTGGCATGGCCTTCCACTCTACGAACACTATGGACTCTGATATGGCTGCCCACTCTACGAGCACAATGGACCCTGGCATGGCCTTCCACTTTACGAGCACTATGGACTCTGGCATGGCTGCACGCTCTAAGAGCACTATGGACTCTGGCATGGCTGCACGCTCTACGAGCACTATGGACTCTGTCATGGCTGCACGCTCTAAGAGCACAATGGACCCTGGCATGGCCTTCAGCTCTACGAGAACTATGGACTCTGGCATGGCTGCATGCTCTACAAGCACAGTGCAGCCGGACCCTGACAGGTCACCCACCACTACCTTGCTGCAACAAATGAACCCACCGAGGCTTCCCAGACCACGTAGATCCCAGAAAGGGGAAAAAAATAAAAAACTGCGTACTATCAGTATTCCTCCCCCCTCACCTCCCAGTGTGTCTGTAATGTCAGGTTTGTCTCACCCTTCCAGTGCGTCTCAGGCCTCTCATATGTCAAGCCCCATCCCCGAACTACCAGACCCCACTAGTTTAATTGCCCCTTCTCCTGCCACCCCTGCGTCGTCCACACTTAGCCGGGCCTCACAGCTAGAAACCCCCCATTTCCGTCACTCTACCCCAAGCAGGCGCAGATAAATAAATATTTTGGTTGTTATAAAATAAATACTACTGTTTTTTGCCCCCAATTAGGTGTGGTTAATTGTGTATTTTGCCGCCGGCAACACACACCGTGCGCCAAATAAAACACTGCGCCGCACACTTTATTTTTTGGCCACATCATAGCTCCAGTAGTTAGCAAGTACAACACTGCAGCTTTGTGTGTCTTTAGTATAGAGATATGAGGTGGGCCAAAAAATGTATACTTGTATTTTCTCCATAATCTCTTCGTTCTGCTTAGTCTGTGACTAGTGTTGCAGACTGGAGAGAAAATGGTGGCAATACAATGCAGAACTATACTCAACAGCTCATGTGTCCAAAAAATAATTAGTTAGGACACCTGACCTGGTGAGTAGAGAACTGCCTTGTACAACCTCCATTTTCTCTTCTGTTTACGTAATCTATTTCACACAAAGTGAAGGGACAATGGCAGTCATACAAAGCATATCTATGCTCACCTGGACATGTGTCAGAAATAGTGAATTCATGAGGCTGTTATATGAGTATCATGAATTCATTATTTCTGACACCTGACTTGATGAGTATAGATCTGTTTTGTATTAAACAGCCATCGTCTCTTCAGTCTGCGTCCAATAGATACTGCAGAACAGAATCAGGACGCAATGACGTCAACAACCTTACCACTAACAACCTGGCTGCCGTCACACTAGCAGTATGTGGTCAGTATTTTACATCAGTATTTGTAAGCCAAAACCAGGAGTGGAACAATTAGAGGAAAAGTATAATATAAACATATTTACAACTTCTGCATTTATCACCCACTCCTTGTTTTGGCTTACAAATACTGATATAAAATACTGACCAAATACTGCTAGTGTGACGGCAGCCTTGGTTTGTAGAGGAAATACATAGGAGACACGGTCAAGATACCAAAAAATAAAGTTTATTAACAACAAATATTAGTAACATTTAAAAAAATAACTGGTACAGACCAAATCCCAACAGGACTTTTATACAACATTGTCCTGCCATGACACACGTCCAATATCAGAATCAAAAAAGGCAGCAAATTGGTCCCGCATGTGGCCAACTTCGGCAGTTGACCGCAGCGGGTGATGCTGGTAATCTGGCAATGGGTTTGCAACTGGTTCATCCAGTTCAATGTTGGGTCGCTCCTTAGCCATTATGTAATTGTGGCAAACCACACAGGCTTTGACCACCTCATCGACTGTCTCCATTTTTAGATTAATGGCTGGTGCAAGAATGCGCCATTTTGAGACTAGAATCCCAAAGGTACACTCTACTGTTCTTCGGGCCCTGGTCAGTCTGTAGTTAAAGATCCTTTAAGTGTGGTTCAAGTCCCGACTGGAATATGGCTTCAGTAGGTTTTCACACATCTGAAATGCCTCATCCCCAACCATAACAAATGGCATCGGTGAACCTTGAGTGTTGGGGAGAGGTCGTGGCCGTGGAAAATTAAAATTTTTGCCATACACACGGTGCCCCATATCCGAGTTCTTGAAAGTCTGGGAATCGTTGCCATGGCCAAAAGCTCCAATGTCCACGGCGATGAAGCGACAGTCCGCATCTGCTATTGCCATGAGCACAACAGAAAAATATTTTTTATAGTTGAAGTATTCCGATCCTGTTCTGGCTGGTTTGATAATGTGGATGTGCTTTCCATCCACCGCTCCTAAACAGTTGGGGAAATCACACACACTCCAGAATTTTTCAGCAATTTCAGTCCACATGTCCGCGGTGGGTAGGGGTATAAACTCATCTCGGAGAACATTCCACAAAGCCCGGCAGGTGTCCGCAACTATTCCGGACAGGGTGGAAATTCCAAGCCGGTATTGGAAGTGGAGGGATGATAAACTCTCTCCGGTTGCCAGAAATCTGTAATAAAATAAATAAAAAAAAATTAACAATCAATTCTATTTAGGGTGTTGTTATGCTAAAGACATAAAGGAAAATACAAAGAATACATGTCAGAACAACCAAAATTAGGACTGGCATTTGTTTAGAATTGTTACGTACCTTAATGTAACCAGCAGATATTCCTCTGGTGGAATCGCTCTACGGAGCTGGGTGTCCTGTCTCCGGATGGCTCCTTGGACACGACCAAGCAAATCCCGGAAAGAGTCTTGCAACACCCTTGTATATTCCAGGAATTTGGGTTGGCATTAAGCTCGCCATATAGCGTGTGATAGGCTCCATGGCTCTCACGTAGTTCGATAATGGGGTGTTGCCAAAAACGCCTAAGCCGTCTCCTTCTCCATCCTTCGTGATTTCTGTGTTGCTCCCAAGTAAACGCACAGGCAAGAAACAGCTTGTTGCTTAAATCCAGGTTGAAATAAAAGCTCTCCATGCGAAGATCCATCATGACACAGGATACAGTAGCACACTGTTAAGATTTCAGCAGTCCTAGGGTCTATATATAGAGATCCCATAATACACGCCCTCTGTAGTCACATTGGCGGTGTCTGGTTATCCAGATTTTTCTCCTGTAAAATTTTCCACCATGCGCACAAAAAACGCAAACGCATGACAAAACACATGATAAAGCGTGAAAACGCAGCATTTTATTAACCGCATGCGTTCCCGCAAGCATCTAAAAAACGCTGCATTTGTACGTGTTTCTATGCGTTTTTTCCTGCACTTGCGGATGCGGATTAAACGCTGCGGATTCGAACGCAAATGTGAAACTAGCCTAACACGTATATAATTATGTACATGAGATACCTGGGTTATATCAGCTGTACATATATAATTATATACAGGAGATACCCATGTGTTACCAGCTGTACATATATCATTATATGCAGAATATACCCAGGTTATACCAGCTGTACATGCATAATTATATACAGGAGATGCCCAGGTTATACCAGCTGTACATATATAATTATATACAGGAGATGCCCAGGTTATACCAGCTGTACATATATAATTATATAAAGGAGATGCCCAGGTTATACCATCTGTACATATATAATTATATACAGGAGATGTCCAGGTTATACCAGTTGTACATATATAATTATATACATGAGATACCTGGGTTATACCAGCTGTACAAATATAATTATATACAGAAGATGTCCAGGTAATACCAGCTGTACATATATAATTATATGCAGGCGATGCCCAGGTTATATCATCTGTACATATATAATTATATATAGGAGATGCCCAGGCTATACCAGCTGTACATATATAATATATACAGGAGATATCCAGGTTATACCAGCTGTACATGTATAATTATATACATGCGATACCCAGGTAATACCAGCTGTACATATATACAGTAATTACCGTATATACTCGAGTATAAGCCGAGATTTTCAGCCCAAAAAAATGGGCTGAAAGTGCCCCTCTCAACTTATACTAGGGTCATGGTCGGCGGGTGAGGGGGAGCGACGACTGTCACATACTCACCTGCTCTTGGCGCTCCTGACGCGGTCCCTGCATGTCCCATGGTCTCCGGCGCCGGCAGCTTCTTCCCCTGTTCAGTGGTCACGTGGTACCGCTCATTAAAGTAATGAGTATGGACTCCACTCCCATAGGGGTGGAGCCGCATATTCATTACTGTAATGAGTGGTACCAGTGACCGCTGACAGGGCCGGACTGGGACTCAAATTCAACCCTGGCATTTGAAGTTACACAGGCCCACTTGTCACATGGTGACTGTATAGTATGTTTGTACACTTGTAGGTTACAAGAAGTGAGGGGAGTGTAACACGACTATATAACATATAATCACAGCTGTATCCAGCATTACAGCTCAGTCCTATTTTTTGCTTTTAGTTGCAGTACCAAGAAAAGCCGCTACTTTACCTACATAACTGGGTCTCGTAGATAATGAAGGGATGAGACGACCAAAGGCTATGGAACCTCATTCTGATGCTCCATAACTTTGCCTACAGCCACTTTTGGCTCCGCTGCGCAGCACGAGACCCGGTGACTCTGAAGAGCGGTGACATCAGTAACGTCACCGCTCTTCAGATATTCCGGGTCTTGCGCTGAGCTCGGCGACTGTGAAGAGCGGTATTGTTACTACCGTCACCGCTCTTCAGAGTCGCTGGGTCTCGCCAGGTCTGGGCTAGTAGTGGGGGTGTCTGATAGACACCTCTCAATGGAGAGGTGTCTATCAGACACCCCCACTACTAGCCCAGACCTGGCGAGACCCAGCGACTCTGAAGAGCGGTGACGGTAGTAACAATACCGCTCTTCACAGTAACTTACACCAGGGATTGATAGCAGCTGACATTATGCAGCTGACATCAACACTAAAAATCATTACACATACCAGAATTAAATGCTCTGGCGGCTGGGAAAAGCAGTAGAGTTAGTGCTATTCCCAGGTGCCCGGTGCTAGCTACAACTGTCATCATCCTTGCCTGGTCTCCCTGCGAAGCATTTCTGCTGTATTTACATGCACTGATCTCAGGCCGCTAAACGAGTGTGATCGACAATACTGAAGTCGTTCGCTTGCTTCCCGGCCTCTTTACACCAACTGAGAAAGAATGATGGAGACAGAACAATCACAATTACCGGTAGATCAATCTGTCCCCATACAGTATTATGTTATCAGCAGCACATCTACAGTTTACACCAGCAATGTGCTGCTGAGAACAAGGATTTCTATTCCCACATAAACAATCCAATCACTCGATGAATAGGCAGCATTTTGCTTGTTTAGTATAATACACCCCATAGTCCTCCATATATTATAATGTGCACCTCAGTCCTCCATATAGTATAATACACTCCTCAGTCCTCCATATAGTATAATACATGCCTCAGTCCTCCATCTACTATATAATTGTCTAAGGGGTACTTCCATCTGTCTGTCTGTCCTTCTGTCTGTCTGTCTGTCTGTCACGGATATTCATTGGTCGCGGCCTCTGTCTGTCACGGAAATCCAACTCGCTGATTGGTTGCGGCAAAACAGCCACGATCAATCAGCGACGGGCACAGTCCGGCGCCAAAATGGCCGCTCCTTCCTCCCCACAGTCAGTGCTCGCTCCATAATCCCCTCCAGTCAGTGCTCACACAGGGTTAATGGCAGCGCTAACGGACCGCGTTATGCCGCGGTGTAACGCACTCCATTAACGCTGCTATTAACCCTGTGTGACCAAATTTTTACTATTGATGCTGCCTATGCAGCATCAATAGTAAAAAGATCTAATGTTAAAAATAATAAAAAAATAAAAAATCATTATATACTCACCTTCTGCTGCCTTTCCCGCTCCTCGCGATGCTCCGGTGACCGCTCCATGCAAGCGGCAGGTTCCGGTGCCAAGAAGAAGAAGGACCTGCCATGACATCACGGTCACGTGACCGTGACGTCATCACAGGTCCTGCGAGAAGGACCTGCCATGACGTCACGGTCATGTGACCGCGACGTCATCACAGGTCCTGCGCTCATACCAACCCTGGGCCTGGAAGCTGCCGCATGCACCACACACAGGGCCAGGACCTCAACGGGCCTTCGGAAGGTAAGTATATGTTTATTTTTTGTTTTAAGTCTGTATACTACGTGGCTCTGTGCTGTATACTCCGTTGCTGTGCAATATACTACATGGCTGGGCAATATACTACGTGGCTGGGCAATATACTACGTGACTGGGCAATATACTACGTGACTGGGCAATATACTATATGGCTGGGCAATATACTACGTGGCTGGGCAATATACTACGTGACTGGGCAATATACTACGTGGCTGGGCAATATACTACGTGGCTGGGCAATATACTACGTGTCTGGGTAATATACTACATGGCTGGGCAATATACTACATGGCTGGGCAATATACTACGTGGCTGGGCAATATACTACGTGACTGGGCAATATACTACATGACTGGGCAATATACTACGTGGCTGGGCAATATACCACGTGGCTGGGCAATATACTACGTGGCTGGGCAATATACTACGTGGACATGCATATTCTAGAATACCCGATGCGTTAGAATCGGGCCACTGTTATGACCTGGTGGTTAGGAGCACCCGAAGTGACCTGATGGTTAAAACAGAAAACCTGGGACAAGCTCTGAGGAGGTGGTAACTCTACTGACCGCAATCCCTAATCCTATCACACACACTAGAAATAGCCGTGGAGCGTACCTAACTCTCCCTAGACGCCTCTTCACAGCCTAAGAGCTAACTACCCCTAAAGATAGAAATAGCAGCCTACCTTGCCTCAGAGAAGTTCCCCAAAGTAGAGGTAGCCCCCCACAAATATTAACTGTGAGTTAAGAGGGAAGTGACAAACACAGGAATGAAACAGATTTTACCAAAGGAGGCCGAATCTTCTCTAGAAAGACAGAGGATAGGAAAGGGAACTATGCGGTCAGTATAAAAACTACAAAATCCATGCAGAGTGTGCAAAAAGACCTCCACACCGACTCACGGTGTGGAGGTGCAGCTCTGCACCCCCAGAGCTTCCAGCTAGCAAGGAAATATCATAATAGCAGGCTGGACTGAAACATAGCATGTACTGAAAAATATATTCAAAAACCAATGAACAGCAAATGACTAGCAAGGACTTAGCTTCTGCTGGAGTAGTCAGGTCATCTGAGAATTCCAAGAGAGATCTGAACCAGTACTGAGACATTGACAGCTGGCATGAACTAACGACCTGGGCAGAGCTAAATAGGGAAGGCAGCAGCAATAACGAGGGCAGCTGAGAAAGCCAACCTCAAAGATCAGCAGTTCCACTCAAAGCCACCAGAGGGTGTCCAAGGACAGAACTCACCAAAGTACCATTCACGACCACAGGAGGGAGCCCGAGAACGGAATTCACAACAGGCCACCATCTAGTATAGTATAATACACTTCTCAGTCCTCCATATAGTATAATACACTCCTCATAGTCCTCCATATATTAAAATGCACTCCTCAGTCCTCCATATAGTATAATGTACTGCCATTGTCATCCATGTAGTACAATTCACTTCCCATAGTATAATGCACCCCATAGTTCTTCATATAGTATAATGCATTCCCCATAGTCCTCGATACAGTATAATGCAGCCCACATATAGTATAATGGTGCCACTCCAGAGTATAATTCAGCCACCCCACAGAATATATTGTAGCCCCCTGAGTATAATGTTACCCCCCAGAGAATGTAATACAGCTTGACCCCATAGAATGTAATGCAGCCTGACCCCATAGAATGAAATGCAGCACAGCCCCAAAGAATGTAATGCAGCACAGCCCCCATAGAATGTAATGCAGCCAGCCCCATAGAATGTAATGCAGCACAGCCCCCATAGAATGTAATGCAGCCTGACCCCATAGAATGTAATGCAGCACAGCCCCCATAGAATGTAATGCAGCCAGTCCCCACAGAATGTAATGCAGCCAGCCCCATAGAATGTAATGCAGCCAGCCCCATAGAATGTAATGCAGCACAGCCCCCATAGAATGTAATGCAGCCTGACCCCATAGAATGTAATGCAGCACAGCCCCCATAGAATGTAATGCAGCCAGTCCCCACAGAATGTAATGCAGCCAGCCCCATAGAATGTAATGCAGCACAGTCCCCATAGAATGTAATGCTGCCAGCCCCATAGAATGTAATGCAGCCAGCCCCCATAGAATGTAATGCAGCCAGCCCCCATAGAATGTAATGCAGCCAGCCCCCATAGAATGTAATGCAGTCAGCCCCATAGAATGTAATGCAGCCAGCCCCCATAGAATGTAACGCAGCCAGCGCCATAGAATGTAATACTGCTCCTGGCTCTGGTCTCAGCAGCTGCAGTCTGCCCGCCCGACACAGCAGGTACGCGATGATATGACGTCATCGCGCACCCGCAGTGTCAGAGGCAGAGCGGGGAATCATGGAGGAGGGAGCGTCAGCGGATGCTCTCTCCTCCATCATTGCATTCAACTATACCGGCGTATAGTTGAATGCGGGGGGAGCAGGCGTGAGTCGGCGCTGGAGGGAGGGGTCGGCCCTGGCGCCGCTGATAGCGGCAGCGGCCTACTCCTGGCACCGGCCCTTCTGGCATTTGACAGAATTGCCCGATGGCCAGTCCGGCCCTAACCGCTGAACAGAGGAAGAAGCTGCCCGCTCCTGGAGACCATCTGTCCAGGGACCGCGCCAGAAGCAGGTGAGTATTTCATATTCACCTTTCCTCGTTCCACCGCCGCCCTGTCTTCTGCATCCTCTGCAGTGACTGTTCAGGTCAGAGGGCGCGATGACGTATTAGTGTGCGCGCTCCCCTCTGCCTGAACAGTCAGTGCGGAGAGATGGGACGGTGAGGAGCAGCGGGCAGCGACGAGAGGTGAATATGTCATTTTCTTTATTGCAGCAGCGGCATTATATGTGGCACATTGTTATATGGAGCATCTTATAGGGCCATAAAGAAATGTATGGAGCATTATATGTGGCACATTGTTATATTGAGCATCTATGGGGCCATAATGAACCGTATGGAGCATTATATGTGGCACACTGTTATATGGAGCATCTTATGGGGCCATAATGAACTGTATGGAGCATTATATGTGGCACATTGTTATATGGAGCATCTTATGGGGCCATAATGAACTGCATGGAGCATTATATGTGGCATATTTTTATATGGAGCATCTTATGGGGCCATAATCAGCATTTGTGCAGCATTATATGGGGCATATTTTAATATGGAACATCTTATGGGGCCCATCATAAATTTTATGGAGCATTATATGTGGCGTATTTTGTATGGAGCATCTTATGGGGCCCATCATGAACTGTATAGAGCATTATATGGGTCTCCTGATTCAACATGGATATTCAAAAACACTTAACCTATTAATGTCTCAATTAATTTTACTTTTATTGGTATCTATTTTTATTTTTGACATTTATTGGTAGCTGTTGCATTTTCCACCCTAGGCTTATACTCGAGTCAATAAGTTTTCCCAGTTTTTTGTTGCAAAATTAGGGGGGTTGGCTTATACTTGGGTCGGCTTATACTTGAGTATATATGGTATATACAGGAGATGTCCAGGTTATACCAGCTGTACATATGCAATTATATACAGAAGATGTCCAGGTTATACCATATGTACATATATAATTATATACAGGAGATGTCCAGGTTATACCAGCTGTACATATATAATTATATACAGGACATGCCCAGGTTATACCAATTGTACAGTGGGTACGAAAAGTATTCAGACCCCTTTAAATTTTTCACTCTGTTTCATTGCAGCCATTTGGTAAATTCAAAAAAGTTAATTTTTTTTCTCATTAATGTACACTCTGCACCCCATCTTGACTGACAAAAACAGAAATGTAGACATTTTTGCAAATTTATTAAAAAAGAAAAACTGAAATATCACACGGTCATAAATATTCAGACCTTTTGCTCAGTATTGAGTAGAAGCACCCTTTTGAACTAGTACAGCCATGAGTCTTCTTGGGAATGATGCAACAAGTTTTTCACACCTGGATGTGGAGATCCTCTGCCATTCTTCCTTGCAGATCCTCTCCAGTTCCATCAGGTTGGATGGTGAACGTTGGTGGACAGCCATTTTCAGGTCTCTCCAGAGATGCTCAATTGGGTTTAGGTCAGGGCTCTGGCTGGGCCAGTCAAGAATGGTCACAGAGTTGTTCTGAAGCCACTCCTTTGTTATTTTAGCTGTGTGCTTAGGGTCATTGTCTTGTTGGAAGGTGAACCTTCGGCCAAGTCTGAGGTCCAGAGCACTCTGGAAGAGGTTTTCATCCAGGATATCTCTGTACTTGGCCACATTCATGTTTCCTTTAATGACAACCAGTCATCCTGTCCCTGCAGCTGAAAAACACCCCCATAGCATGATGCTGCCACCACCATGTTTCACTGTTGGGATTGTATTGGGCAGGTGATGAGCAGTGCCTGGTTTTCGCCACACATGCCGCTAAGAATTATAACCAAAAAGTTCTGTCTTCGTCTCATCAGACCAGAGAATGTTATTTCTCATAGTCTGGGAGAACTTCATGTGTTTTTTAGTAAACTCTATGCGGTGTTTTTATATATCTTGCACTGAGGAGAGGCTTCCGTCGGCCATTCTGCCATAAATCACCGACTGGTGGAGGGCTGCAGTTGACTTTGTGGAACTTTCTCCCTTCTCTCTACTGCATCTCTGGAGCTCAGCCACAGTGATCTTGGGGTTCTTCTTTACCTCTCTCACCAAGGCTCTTCTCCCATGATTGCTCAGTTTTGCTGGACGGCCAGGTCTAGGAATACTTCTGGTGGTCCCAAACTTCTTCCATTTAAGGATTATGGAGGCCACTGTGTTCTTTGGAACCTTGAGTACAGCAGAAATTCTGTTGTAACCTTGGCCAGATTTGTGCCTTGCCACAATTCTGTCTCTGAGCTCCTTCGCCAGCTCCTTTGACCTCATGATTCTCATTTGGTCTGACATGCACTGTGAGCTGTGAGGTGTGTGCCTTTCCAAATCAAGGCCCATCATTCCTTTGTGACTTAAATATGAAAGTCTGAGCAAAAGGTCTAAATACTTATGACCATGTGATTTTTCAGTTTTTCTTTTTTAATAAATTTGCAAAAATTTCTACATTTCTGTTTTTTTTCAGTAAAGATGAGGTGCAGAGTGTACATTAATGAGAAAAAAAAGAACTTTTTTGAATTTACCAAATGGCTGCAATGAAACAGAGTGACAAATTTAAAGGGGTCTGAATACTTTCCGTTATACCAGCTGTACATATATAATTATATACTGGAGATGTCCAGGTTATGCCAGCATTTTTTATCACTAAATACAAATGATGTGGTTTAAAATCAGTCCAGTTCCCTAATACTACTGAGCATTCATTAAATATCAAATTTAAATATTATATCCAGATTTAGTCAAATTGCGCAAAAAATCTAATCAATGCCTTTTTTAAGTATATGTGAAAAATCACATCTT
Source organism: Ranitomeya variabilis (assembly GCF_051348905.1). Taxonomy (NCBI): domain Eukaryota; kingdom Metazoa; phylum Chordata; class Amphibia; order Anura; family Dendrobatidae; genus Ranitomeya; species Ranitomeya variabilis. The sequence continues at coordinate 593,782,130 of NC_135232.1, read as the reverse complement.
TAAAGTGAATGAAAAGTCATTAAGAAGTATACATTTAATATACGCACCTCGGAGAAAGCTGACATGTCGGAAGAGAGACTTTAATATCATTGTCTTCCCTATAGGCTGTAAGAGGTGATGTGTCTGTAATTACTACTATTAGTCACACTAATACCATCCAGATGAGACAGCACCGGTAACGTCAGCCAGCAAAATTGGAAAATACATTTATAACAATGGGAGATAAAGAATTGAAAGTCGCCTAGAGAATGTGACAGTCACTTAAGGTACCTTCACACGAAACGACATCGCTAGCGATCCGTGACGTTGCAGCGTCCTCGCTAGCGATATCGTTTCGTTTGACACGCAGCAGCGATCAGGATCCTGCTGTGATGTCGCTGGTCGCTGAATAAAGTCCAGAACTTTATTTAGTCGTCCGATCGCTGTGTATCGTTGTGTTTGAAAGCAAAAGCAACGATACCAGCGATGTTTTACACTGGTAACCAGGGTAAACATCGGGTTACCAAGCGCAGGGCCGCGCTTAGTAACCCGATGTTTACCCTGGTTACCAGCGTAAAAGTAAAAAAAACAAACAGTACATGCTCACCTGTGCGTCCCCTGCCGTCTGCTTCCTGACTCTTACTGAGCGCCGGCCCTAAAGTGAAAGTGAAAGCACAGCGGTGACGTCACCGCTCTGCTGTTAGGGCCGGAGCTCAGTCAGTGTCAGGAAGCAGACGCTGGGGGACGCGCAGGTGAGCATGTACTGTTTGTTTTTTTTACTTTTACGCTGGTAACCAGGGTAAACATCGGGTTACTAAGCGCGGCCCTGCGCTTAGCAACCCGATGTTTACCCTGGTTACCCGGGGACCTTGGCATCGTTGGTCTCTGGAGAGCGGTCTGTGTGACAGCTCTCCAGCGATCAAACAGCGACGCTGCAGCGATCGGCATCGTTGTCGCTATCGCTGCAGCGTCGCTTCGTGTGAAGGTACCTTAAAGCAGATAGTTAATCATTTGCAGTCTTCCTTCACTTAGCAAAACCCTGCTGACAGGTTCACTTTAAGTAAACTATAGACAGTGTCAGTTTGGCGCTGTTAAACTGACTAAAATGATACATGGGGTGAAGAAATCCATCTTGTGGTTTTTGTGTAATCAGTGTTAGAAGTTTTCATTTTGTGTTTGTTAACTGTTTGTGCTTCGGGCGGCCTGTGGGCAAGTCTTTCCTTGGTTTCTCTGGCCTAGAGCCCCAAGATAAGATGGATTGCCCTACCAGGGCAGCAGGGTACTTGGTCCCGGGTCCGGTCTTAAAGGGGAAGTCACGGTGGCTGCGACCCGGTCCGTGGCCCTGGGCGCCCAATTAAAGGGAAAGGTCTTTAAGGGGATTTGTGAATAAAGTCTATTGTTCGTGACGCTAACTGTGGTGTTTGGTCAGTGGGGACCGACGCTGCTTAAAGGGGTCCTCTGGGGTGATGGTATGCAGCAAGATGGTGATGCTTCCCACAGGTGAAGCAGGGTCCCCAGGGCTTCCCAAGTGTAGGGCACTGATGGTGTGGTGCATGGTATAGCAAAGAACAAGGACACAGGTTTGCAGTCTTTACCTGGTTTACTGATGGTAGTAGTAGAAGTCCTCAGTCCAGAGTACCAAGTGCAGGGTAGCTGTGGACTGGCCTGCTTGGAGGCAGTAGGAGATACCTCTCCCAGGTGAGGTCCGTAAGCCTTTCCTACTTGCGCTATTTAGTTGATTAGGTCCCTGCCTCTTGAAGCTTATTGCAAGTCCCCCCTCTCCTGTCCTAAGACAGATGTCTGTACGATAGGCAGTTCAAGCCTGTTTATAGGGTCTCTATCATGACCCAGGCTCTAAGGTTACTGCTTCACCTCAGACTTGATGCAGGCAATTGACATACAGTCCTATGCCCTCCAGTTCTGCGTGCGTCCTGGAGAACACGACTTCGGGCTCCCGGTACCCAGCTTCTGCGCCCTAGCTCCCAGGGTGTCCTTCCGCTGTTCCCCTGCTGAGCCGCTTCCTCCTCTGTGCTTCTTCCCTCTAAGCTCCTCCACAATTCAACTCTCCTTCGGTTTTCCGGGGGTAGCAGCTCGCTCGTGGCTGCTCGGCCCCTACGTCTGCTCCAGACGTCCATCTACTCTCCTCATTCCTCTACAATTCTCCAAGACTGACTGGCTCCTCCTCCAGACCAGGATACATAAAGTGTTAGGGAGCTCCCCTTCCAGGCCTAGATTCAGATGTGTTGAATGTGAGTGCCTTACCTGATAAAGAGAATCTCCCTTGCCTCGAAGCGTGACATTACCCTCCTGGAAAGGAAGGCAACATCACTGCAACCTGGAGTGTTGCAAAGACCCTGCACACAGTCCCGCCCTGGAGCACAGGCATATCATTAACTGAAAACTTCCAACACTGATTACACAAGAACCACAAGACAGATTTCATCACCCCAGGTATCATTTTAATCTTTTAATCAGTTTATCAGTACCAACCTGTCAGTGTCTGTAGTTTACTTAGCAAAATTCTACTGACAGGTTTGCTTTAAATGGGCTGTAACCACTTCAGCTTAAAATATATTTGCCTATAAAGCTCTGCTATTCCTGTGTCTAACTTCACTCCAGCTAGAAAGATATCATTTTTCTATAAAGCTCTGCAATTCCAGTGTGTAAGCACGCTTCAGATGGAAAGATATAATTTGCCTATAAAGCTCTGCTATTCCTCTGTGTAACTGTACTTCAACTAGAAAAATGTCAATTGTCTATAAATCTCTGCTGTTCATATGTGTAGCTGCACTTCAGCTAGAATGATATCAGTTGCCTACAAATCCCTGCTATTTCTTTGTGTAATTGCACTTCAGCAAGAAATATAGCTGCCTACAAATATCTGCTATTCCTGTATGTAACCGCACTTCAGCTAGAAAGATATCAATTGCTTACAAATCTCTGCCATTCATGTACTGTATATAAATGCTTTTCAGCTAGAAAGATATCAGTTGCCTATAAATCTCTACTATTCCTGTGTATTAATTCACATCAGCTAGAAAGATTTCTGTTACCTGTACATCTCTGCAGTTTCTGTACTATCCGCACATCTGACTTAGCTGCATCTAGTGCTTCCAGCTTGGCTCATCCATCTGCCATCCTGCATGCTTTGGCAATTCCTGCTCTGCTGCATTGACTATCCCGTGCTGCTACTGTGGCGTCCCTGGGGTCCAGTCGCCACAGAGGTACTACACCTCATCCAGAGGTGTGGTATCCCACTCTCAGGTAAGGAGGGGGCACTACCCAGGACTCTAACACTCACATCCAACACACACCAGTTCAGTCGGGGCACCTGGGCATACCCTTAGGGAGGAAGGCCTCATCCCAGACTGGATAGGAATGGGTGGAGGGAGTGGGTGGGGTAGGTAGGAAATAGGGTAGGAGCTTAGAAGGCGGGAAGAACAGTGCAGAGAGGAGTCTGTGAGGAGACGTGGAGCTGAGCAGACATGAGGGTCTGCAGCTCCTGACAGCCTGAAGAGAGAAGTGTGGGGGGAGAGACAGTAAGAAGCTCCCGGGAGGACAGAAGGGGTCCTAGGGGCATGGGAAGTGCAGTAGCCACCCGTGGGACTCGCATCCACGCTGACCATCGCCAGGTTGAGGGACCAGGTCTCAGTCAGGGGACTTGCCCCAACCTAGTGGAAAGCTTGAAGTTCAGCTAAGAAACCGGAGGCTGTGGCGTCTGTAGGAGTCACATCCACATCCACCCATAACTCGCCAAAAAAGCTGGATAGAATCCAGGGGACTCAGAGAACGTCTCCCAACCAGGTTCGTGGTTGCTGGCTTGGGACACTGTGGGTGAGACGCTGGGCAGGAGAAGTGGAAGCCAGTGTAGTGAGACGACCAGAGAAAGGCATAAGAAAGGAGTCCTGGAAAGGTGCACCCTACTTGGGAGTTTGCTGTACCACTGACCCCAGGAACACAGCATCCGGCTGTTTGTGGACTGGAAACTGTAAGTAAAAGTGGAAACTGTACCTTGCTGTGTCCTTTGAGTCATTGCTGCGTCACCTGCCTGGCATAACCACAACCGCCATCTTAACACTTAACCCCTACAACTGCCATGGGGCTAGTTCTACCCGTGGAGAGCTGCTCTATCTTTGCTGCACCATCATCGCCCCAGAGGATCTGACTGCAGCGTCGGCCACCATATCATTGCCGAATACCACGGGTGGCGTCTTGAACATTTTTCCCATAACCTTTATACCACAACACTACAATTTCTTTATGGACGCCCAGGACCGGGTCACTGCTGCCGTGACCTTCCCCTTTAAGAACTGCCATGTCGGACCCAAAACAGAGTATCCCATGGCCTTATGGGGTGCTCCATTATGTCTTAAACAATCCACCTCACCAAGTTAGCATTAACAATGTATAGTTCTGTGACTGAATAAACTGTGACGTGCCCTAGAGGTTGGACCTTCACAGTTCCTAAGAATAGGTCATCAATTAAAAATCCTGGAAAACACTTTTATCAACAAGTCTTCCTGTGGGAAAGTCTTGCTCTCTCCAATGCCTTCCAGTGTTGGAAAGCCCCAATAAGTGAAGATTTTGTTAACAAAAATGTATCTTAAAACAGATGAATTAAAACATGTTGATAAAAATTAAGATGATGATAGAGGGTTAATATTATACTATGTGCGAGTTTGTAATGTTTCCTGGAATTTAGTAAGGAAGGATCATATGTCTGTTTTGGAGTTGTGTATAGTATGATAATTTAGACCATTTGGGTCAGTGTGAAAGCACATCTGGCATACAGGTCCTTCTCAAAAAATTAGCATATAGTGTTAAATTTCATTATTTACCATAATGTAATGATTACAATTAAACTTTCATATATTATAGATTCATTATCCACCAACTGAAATTTGTCAGGTCTTTTATTGTTTTAATACTGATGATTTTGGCATACAACTCCTGATAACCCAAAAAACCTGTCTCAATAAATTAGCATATCAAGAAAAGGTTCTCTAAACGACCTATTACCCTAATCTTATGAATCAACTAATTAACTCTAAACACATGCAAAAGATACCTGAGGCTTTTAAAAACTCCCTGCCTGGTTCATTACTCAAAACCCCCATCATGGGTAAGACTAGCGACCTGACAGATGTCAAGAAGGCCATCATTGACACCCTCAAGCAAGAGGGTAAGACCCAGAAAGAAATTTCTCAACAAATAGGCTGTTCCCAGAGTGCTGTATCAAGGCACCTCAATGGTAAGTCTGTTGGAAGGAAACAATGTGGCAGAAAACGCTGTACAACGAGAAGAGGTGACCAGACCCTGAGGAAGATTGTGGAGAAGGACCGATTCCAGACCTTGGGGAACCTGAGGAAGCAGTGGACTGAGTCTGGTGTGGAGGAAATGGGCTACAGGTGCCGCATTCCCCAGGTAAAGCCACTTTTGAACCATAAACAGCGGCAGAAGCGCCTGACCTGGGCTACAGAGAAGCAGCACTGGACTGTTGCTAAGTGGTCCCAAGTACTTTTTTCTGATGAAAGCAAATTTTGCATGTCATTCGGAAATCAAGGTGCCAGAGTCTGGAGGAAGACTGGGGAGAAGGAAATGCCAAAATGCCTGAAGTCCAGTGTCAAGTACCCACAGTCAGGGATGGTGTGGGGTGCCATGTCAGCTGCTGGTGTTGGTCCACTGTGTTTCATCAAGGGCAGGGTCAATGCAGCTAGCTATCAGGAGATTTTGGAGCACTTCATGCTTCCATCGGCTGAAATGCTTTATGGAGATGAAGATTTCATTTTTCAGCACGACCTGGCACCTGCTCACAGTGCCAAAACCACTGGTAAATGGTTTACTGACCATGGTATTATTGTGCTCAATTGGCCTGCCAACTCTCCTGACCTGAACCCCATAGAGAATCTGTGGGATATTGTGAAGAGAAAGTTGAGAGACGCAAGACCCAACACTCTGGATGAGCTTAAGGCCGCTATTGAAGCATCCTGGGCCTCCATAACATCTCAGCAGTGTCACAGGCTGATTGCCTCCATGCCACGCCGCATTGAAGCAGTCATTTCTGCCAAAGGATTCCCGACCAAGTATTGAGTGCATAACTGAACATTATTATTTGTTGTTTTTTTTGTTTGTTATTAAAAAACACTTTTATTTGATTGGCCGGGTGAAATATGCTAATTTATTGAGACAGGTTTTTTGGGTTATCAGGAGTTGTATGCCAAAATCATCAGTATTAAAACAATAAAAGACCTGACAAATTTCAGTTGGTGGATAATGAATCTATAATATATGAAAGTTTAATTGTAATCATTACATTATGGTAAATAATGAAATTTAACACTATATGCTAATTTTTTGAGAAGGACCTGTATTTTATATGATATTACATTAAAGGGATATTTCCATCTTGTGCACTTATGTCACAAACAATATATATTGCAAGTAGATCCCACCTATAAGACCTACATCTATCTTGAAAAATAATTTAACCCCTTAGGTTTAAAAACAAAACCCCCAAATTGCCATTTTTCATTAGCAATATCTCTGCAAAAAAAGTGCCATCAAAAGTGATCCTAATGTTGCATGTACTCCAAAATGGTATAATTAAAAACAGCAGGTCGGCACACAAAAAAAAAAACCAACTCATACAGCTCGATTGACTAAAAAAAATAACAAACCCCTTTCTGTACATTAGATTGTAAAATGAATGGCACAAATATCAAAAGACTGACCATCACTTCCAAACAGAAATCAGGTGTGAAAAGGTGCTTACTAAGAGCAGCCATCTCCATATATAACTAACAAATAAAGTAGCACTCTGTAGCACTATAATATGCAAGCATGAAATATGAAATTTGAGCTGCATTACTGCTCTAGAAAAATAGAAAAATTGAGAATACTTAGCGTATAAACTGGCCAATTCATGTGTACCCGGCGACCACCATAAGGCGATTCTCTTTGCTGGGAACCTTCCCAATGTGAATCCTCTCTTGGGCTAAAGCCTACATTGATATGGGATGGTAGGATCCTGCTGTAATTAAAAATGCCTGCCGATATTCAACATAGCTGTATGAGGGCAAGTTTTTTTTTTGGAGCTAGCTGTACAGTATGTTTGAATGACACCATTCATTTTACCAAAAAATAAAGTAGCACTCTAGCTGTAGTTGAAGCCCTTGGAAGAAGGGAAGAAAAAATTAAATCGTAAAAACAAAAATTGACTTTGGCAGGATGGGGACTAACTCTTTGCTCTTTGTAATCAGCAATGTTAGTTGCCTATTATACAAAGCAATAAATGACGACATTAATTGGTCAATAAATAATGATGACTTCGGTTTACACAGATCCGTTATGCTAGAGAACTGGGTGAATGCAGCATTGCAGGAAATGACCTTCCTGATCATATTCCTGGCCTGCAGGAATCTGAGCGAGCACAACAATGAATGCATCCTGGGCCTGACTCATCTTCATGTGTCATGGGCTTATGTAGACTCATACGGTAAATGACTGCACAGAGGACATCATAATTCACCATGGATACTGGGAAGCGAATAATTTACTAAAAAAGTGCACACCGAGCAAACTCGGTATTAATTATGTGCAAAGTACTGGAGATATTTAAAGGGGACCTACCACCAGGTCTAAAATGGCCAGTTTTTGGCCTCATAATTTTTCTCCTGAGTATTCTGTTTTTACTTTCTTTTAAATCTGCCATGGAGTTCCAGAGATATAGGCTTTTTTAATTTAGAGCATTGCGCACAGGATCCTCTGGGGTGGATCTTTAGGATGCTCTGCATAATTACTCTGGACACGCCCTCTTAGTAAAGAGCATAAAAAGGAGCACCAAATAAATAGGCTTATATTTCTGAACTTATATGGTGGATTTAAAAAATACCGTATTTTTCGGATTATAAGACCCATTTTTTCCCTCAAATTTGGGTGGAAAATGGTGGTGCATCTTGTAATGCGAATGTACCTTACCAGTACCGTTGCTGCAGGCCGCAGGCTGGGATGAAGGGGTGTCCGGTGGTCCTGCGGGTGTCCGGCGCTGCTACCCAGTGCTCTGCTGGTGTCTCCAGTGCCTGGCGGGGCTGTGGGGGTGTCCGGCGGTGCTACTGCGGGTGTCCGGTGTTGCTGCCCAGTGCTCTGCTTGTGTCTCTGGTGCTGCGGGTGCACGGCCAGCACTGCCCGGTGCTGCTGCGGTGGTCTCCGGTGCTGCAAGGGCCCACCCCGGCGGTGCTACTGCGGGTGTCCGGTGTTGCTGCCCGGTGCTCTGCTTGTGTCTCTGGTGCTGCGGGTGCACGGCCGGCACTGCCCGATGCTGCTGCGGCGGTCTCCGGTGCTGCAAGGGCCCACCCCGGCAGTCCCATGGTTTCCTGTGCGGTGGACTCCTGGAAAATGGCCGCCGGGCGGGGCAGCGCATGAGCGGATGGAGATTTCAGCACTGAAATCTCATCTCCTGAGATCTTGGTGCCGAGATCTCCATCTGCGCATGCGCTGCTGCCCCGGCGGCCATTTTCCCAGAGTCCACCGCACAGAAAATCATGGGACTGCCAGGGCTCTGGCCTTTCACAAAATGTCGGCAGAACCCCGGCAGCACCTAAGACCGCTGCAGCAGTACCGGGCAGCGCCATCTGGGCACCCGCAGCACCAGAGACACCAGCAGAGCATGGGGCAGCAGCGCCGGAGACCCGCAGCAGGACTGCTGGACACCCTTTCATCCCAGCCTGCGGCCTGCAGCAATGCTCCATTCCTGTGTCCTCCAGCAGCGACCCTGGGTCCCCACTTCACCGCAGCCACAACCCCCGGTAAGCAATAAAACGCATAGATTATAAGAAGCACCACCATTTTATTAAAATTTGTTCCTATTTTTCTCCTCAAAATTTGGGGTGCGTCTTTTAATCTGGGATGTCTTATAAAGCAAAAAATATTGTAAATAAAAACTGAATATTCAGGGGAACAACAGAAATAAAATAAAAGCAAAAACTGCTCAGTTTTCACTTTATTATTATTATTATTATAGCATCATTTATTCCATGGCGCTTTACATGTGAAAAGGGGTATACATAATAAAAAACAAGAACAATAATCTTAAGCAATGCAATTCACAAATGGTACAGGAGGAGAGAGGACCCTACCCGCGATGTCTCACAATCTACAAGGGATGGGTGAGGATACTGCTTGCTGCAGGTTATAGGCTTGTCGGAAGTGGTGGGTCTTTAGGTTCCTTTTGAAGGTTTCCAAGGTAGGCGAGAGTCTGATATTTTGGGTAGAGAGTTCCAGAGTAGGGGGATGCGCAGGAGAAAACTTGTATGCGATTGTGGGAAGAGGAGATAAGAGGGGAGTAGAGAAGGAGCTCTTGTGAGGATTGGAGGTTGTGTTAAGGTAACTATCAGGAGACAAGGTCACAGATGTACTTAGGACACAGGTTGTGGATGGCTTTGTATGTCATGGTTAGGGCTTTGAACTGGAGTCTCTGGGTAATGGGGAGCCAGTGAAGGGATTGACAGAGAGGAGAAGCTGGGGAATAACGGGGGACAGGTGGATTAGTTGAGCAGTATTGTTTAGGATAGATTGGAGGGGCACGAGAGTTTTAGAGGGGAGGCTACAGAGCAGGAGGTTGCAGTAGTCAAGGCGGGAGATGATGAGGGCATGCACTAGAGTTTTTGCAGATTCTAGGATGAGGAATGTACAGATCCGGGAAATATTTTTGAGTTGAAGTCGGCAGGAAGTGGAAAGGGCTTGGATATGTGGTTTGAAGGAGAGATCAGAGTCAAGGATTACCCGAGGCAGCGAGCTTGTGGAACTGGGGAGAGTGAGCAGCCATTTACTTTAACGGATAGGTCTGTTGGGGGAGTCGAGTGAGATGGGGGGAAATATGATGAATTCTGTTTTGTGCATGTTAAGCTTTAGAAATCTAGTGGAGAAGAAGGATGAAATAGCAGGCAGACATTCTGGGATTTTGGTTAGTAGAGAGATAATACCTGGTCCAGAGAGGTAGTTCTGTGTGTCATCAGCATAGAGGTGATACTGCAAGCCGTGAGATTCTATGAGCTGTCCCAGGCCGAAGGTTTAAATAGAGAAGAGCAGGGACCCTAGGACTATGACAGATATGGAGTGAGGTGAGGAGATGGTGTGTGAGAGGGAAACACTAAATGTCCGGCCTGTTAGGTATGACGTGATCCAAGATAGGGTCAACTCTGTGATGCCAAGAGATAAGAGGGTCTGTAGTAATAGGGAGTGGTCCACTGTGTCAAAGGCAGAGGACAGGTCCAGGAGGAGGACAGAGTAGCGTTGCTTGGCTTTGGCAGTCAGTAGGTCATTGGTGACTTTTGTTAGGGCAGTTTTAGTGGAGTGACGCGGTCGGAAACCAGATTGTAAGCGGTCGAAGAGGGAGCAGGAATAGAGGTGTGAGGACAGTTTGAAATAGAAATGTTGTTCCAGTAGTTTTGAGGCATAGGGGAGAAGTGATATGGGGCGATAGCTAGATACAGAGGATGGGTCAAGTGAGGGCTTTTTGACGATGGGTGTGATTGAGGCATGTTTGAAGCATGAGGGGAAAACACCAGTTGTTAGTAATAGGTTGAAGAGATGGGTTAGGGTTGGGATGAAGACTGTGGTGAGGTTTGGGATGAAGTGGGATTTGATCTGGTCAAATGCACAGGTGGTGAGATGTGATCTCGAGAGTAGGTCAGAAAGTTGGACTTCTGTAATGGTGGACAAGCTGGTTTTGGAGGAGGAGGGCTGAGTAGTTAGGAGGAAGGACTCTTGGGGTTGTAGGCCAAAGCTTTGTCTGATGTTATCAATCTTATGTTTGAAGAATGAGGCAAAGTCTTCAGCTGAGATAAATGGAGAGGTAGGAGGTGCTGGGGACGGAAGAGAGAATTGAAACTGTTGAATAGCTGTTTAGGGTTGTGAGACAGGGAGTATATGAGAGATGGGAAGTAGGTTTGTTTTTCTGTGGCGAGTGTGGCCTTGAAAGTAGTGAGGGACTGTTTGAGTGCGATGAAGTCCTCGTTGGAGTGCACTCCACTTCACTTGTACATTAGATGCATAAAGAGAGAGGTCGCATAAATACTGCAGAAAAATGCAATACGAGGCAATCAAAAAGTCTTATCTATGAAACCGTCAAGCCCCCACAGGCTTAGATACACTTACTTAGATACACTTAAAAAAATGAATTTATTTTGATCGGATCCCATCATGTGAATCCATTGTGAAAATTGTGGTGTGAAATAAAAAAATGGTGCAGCTGGGGTTAGTTTGATGAATGAAACGCTAAGACCCAGGCATCATGCTGCATCTAGTTGAGAAGGAAAGCTTTAAGGGTTTCTAAGTAAATGTATCACAGTTGACTATCATGAATTAAGATAAAAAACAAAAATAGACTGACAGCACTCACTGTTAAGTAGAGCACTCGTTCCACATCCAGGGAACCATCCTGGATACAGCAGACCAGAAAATATATTGAACAGCGCTCAATCCAGGTGTAGAAAGTCTTTAAAAACGAACTTTATTCAAGCCATGGTTCCATGCGACGTTTCGACCATAACATGGTCTTTATCAAGCATTTATCAATGCTTGATAAAGACCATGTTATGGTCGAAACGTCGCATGGAACCATGGCTTGAATAAAGTTCGTTTTTAAAGACTTTCTACACCTGGATTGAGCGCTGTTCAATATATTTTCTATCATGAATTAAGATGGAACGCAGTGCGGTCTGTGATGTAAGTATGGGATGGTGTATGAAAGTGTAAGCAGGTTAACAATTTAATTTAACAGAAAGAATACGGTACTCCTTGCAGGGAGATGAACAGTTAAATGGCAAATGATAGGGCAAATAAACTACAACAACGTGATAACAGTCCACTCAATAAACTTATCATGTTCGTGGCTTCCTCAGCCGTGGATGATCCAATGACGGTTGTAGTTCCAGCAATGGCCGATGAAAGGTCTTCAGAGGAGGCTCCACAGCTCACGGTCCGGCTTCTGGCGGCAACGCGCGGTCTCTGGTCTCACCCGTTGTGCCCCAAAGTCCATAAACTCGTGCAGCCAAATTTAAGGGTGCTGCAAAACCCCCAATATCAAGTGAGGTCTCTGATGCGCTGGTTAGCAAGAGGGATCACAGCACTGGGTCCTGTAGACGGCCCACTTTTCTGTGCACGAGTGCGGCCCCAAACCTAACTGAGCCCATGGCCCTGTTTCTGCTCACAGTCCCGGTGCAGTGCTCATGGGGCATCAGCCACAGTCTGTTGTGGCGCTGTTTCCTGGAACCTGGAGCACGCTGCACACACACCTGCTCTGCTGCCGGCGGGAACCTGCCTGTCGCTGCGCGCGCCTTTCTGTTTGCCCCACCCCCTGCTTCCGGGTGAAGAGGTCTGTCTGGTTCATTATTCTTTCCCGCGGACAACCTGGGACGCAGCCTCAACAGTTCCGGACCTGGCGCAGTACAGGTGCCCACAGCCCGGTCTTCCTCCTTACAAAATCACACATGTGTATGACGTCATCATGTGCAGGAATTTTGGATTTTCTGCCATTTTTCTACCCATAGAGTTGTATTGTAACCTCCTTTTACTATAGTACAATTATTTAAATTTCCCAACAGGGGCATTTAAGTCACTCAGTTCCCACTGGAATGTCCATCGCAGCCCCCTGCAATATGATTTTTGGGGTGCCAATGGATGCCTAGTCGCCGCCATCTTAGATCTCTCCAGGCTCGGCTTCCTACAATGTAATTTTCTCTATATTTTATATACTCGCTATACAAGTGATCAAACAAGCGCAGCTTCAAAGTGAAAAATAAAGTGAAAAGAAGCAAAAAAAAATGAGATCCCCATTCCCCATTCAAAAATTTAAAAATTATCATATTCTCTATTGCGACACACCAATGTGTGGTTTTTTTAATTAAAAATTCTGAATTTTTTTCAGCTACTAGTGCGGCGCCCCAGGGTCCTGGTCGTTGCAGTGGTATTACTTTGCTCTCAGGGAGAGTGATGCTACGTTTGGAGGCAAAGAAGGATAACTGCATCCAGGTATCACAAACATGCAACACATTTCACACTCCAGGCCACCAGGGGGAGCTCTTGCTCCTACTGTATTTATTAGGTCACTCCCCACATTGGTAAAACTGGTCGCCTGTAAGGAAAGTCAGTCAGTTGCTGGCTGAGCTCCGCTCAGTTAGTTGGTCCCTGACAGGGGTGGGATCCTGTCAGAGAACGAAGGAGAAGGACACAGAGCTGTGCATGCCCTCAGAGCTGCAGCTCCTAGAAAGAGACACACAGAAGGCAGAATTGTATTGCAGCGAGCGTGAAGGAAGTCGTAGCAAAGGAATGGATACCAGAAGGGGACCAGCCCTACACAGGCTGTCTCCTTCTGAGGCGCAGAAGCCCGGTAGCCGGAACACCGATGCAGCAATGACCTTTATGCCTTGCTCCAGGTACCGGCAGGACAGCTAATTTCCTAACCTATTCGCCCTACACCCCGGAGGCACGGTGGCAACCTTTGGAGGCCATGGCGTGCTAGAGTCCCTATAAACAGCCTCTAGCCACCAGTCATACGGGTTTGTCTTATCCTATATGGGGGACAGAGAGAGAGGCATTACATCTGCGAGGACCTTATGTGAAGCCTGAGGCTGCCATCACACTAGCAGTATTTGGTCAGTATTTTACATCAGTATTTGTAAGCCAAAACCAGGAGTGGGTGATAAAGGCAGAAGTGGTGCATATGTTTCTATTATACTTTTTCTCTATTTGTTCCACTCCTGGTTTTGGCTTACAAATACTGATGTAAAATACTGACCAAATACTGCTAGTGTGATTGCAGCCTTAGGCTGTAAGGAACTACAACACTGCAGCGCAAGGGAAGGCTACTGATTTCCACCTGGACAAGGGGACTCTGGATTTGCCTCCAAACCAGCCGGACTCTGCCTGCCCTGTGATCTGGTGCTCTGGACTGTGGATGCTGAAGTCTTCAGTAAAGGTAATGAGACTGCAACCTTGTGTCCTTGTTCTTCTCTGCGCCTCTCACCATCCACCATCTACACACTGGGAAGCCCTGGGGACATACTTCACCTGTGGGAAGGTATTCCATCTAGCTACCATAACATATCACCCCAGCGGACCCCTTAAAGCAGCTTCGGTCACCCTGACCAAATACCACAGGTGGCGTCACGAACACAAACTTTATTTCTTTAAAGACCTTTCCCTTTTAAACAGACATGCCAGGGCCACAGACCAGGTCAGCTGTTGTGAATTCCGTTCTCGGACTCCCTCCTGTGGTCATGAATGGTACTTTGGTTAGTTCTGCTCTTGGACTCCCTCTGGTGGCTTCGAGCAGAACTGCTGGTCACTGAGGTTGGCTTTATCAGCTGCTCTCGTTTATTGCTATGCTGGCTTCCCTATTTAACTCCACTCAGATCTTTACTTCATGCCAGCTGTCAATGTTTCAGTATTGGTTCAGATCTCTCTTGGACTTCTCTGAGGACCTGTCTACTCCAGCAGAAGCTAAGTCTTTGCTAGTTCATTTGTTGTTACTGCTTCCTGAATATATTTCTTAGTACTGCTAATTTCTAGTCCAGCTTGCTATCATGATATTCCTTTGCTAGCTGGAAGCTCTGGGGGTGCAGAGTGGCACCTCCACACCGTGAGTCGGTGTGGGGAGTCTTTTTGCTTACTCTGCGTGGTTTTTTGTAGTCTTTTGTGCTGACCGCATCGTTCCCTTTTCTATCCTCTGACTATTTAGTGAAGTCTGGCCTCCTTTGCTAAAACCTGTTTCATTCCTGTGTTTGTGACTTTCCTCTTAACTCACAATCAATATATGTGGGGGTCTGCCATTACCTTTGGGGAATTTCTCTGAGGTGAGGTAAGGCTTCTATTTCTATCTTTAGGTGTAGTTAGCTCTTAGGCTGTGAAGAGGCGTCTAGGGAGAGTTAGGTACGCTCCACGGCTATTTCTAGTGTGTGTGATAGGAGTAGGGTTTGCGGTCAGCAGAGTTCCCACTTCCCCAGAGCTAGTCCCGATTTTGAGTTTACTCATCAGGTCATTCCGGGTGCTCCTAACCACCAGGTCCATAACAGTACAGCTGGCCATAAAGTGTTAATGCATCTCAAAAGAGGGATAAGAGAAGTTCTGAACCCATTTTTTTTTTTTTTGCAGTGTGTTTTGTCTCTCTTTTCCCCTTAACCTTTGGGTGGTTCAGGACTCAGGTGTAGATATGGATATTCAGGGTCTGTCCTCTTGTGTGGATCATCTCACTGCAAGGGTACAAAGCATTCAAGATTATGTAGTTCAGAATCCGATGTTAGAGCCTAGAATTCCAATTCCTGATTTGTTTTCTGGGGATAGATCTAAGTTTCTGAATTTCAAAAATAATTGTAAACTGTTTCTTGCTTTGAAACCCCGCTCCTCTGGTGACCCCATTCAGCAAGTAAAAATTATTATTTCTTTGTTGCATGGCGACCCTCAAGACTGGGCTTTCTCCCTTGCGCCAGGAGATCCTGCATTGCTTAATGTAGATGCGTTTTTTTCTGGCGCTTGGATTGCTTTATGACGAACCGAATTCAGTGGATCAGGCAGAGAAAATCTTGCTAGCTTTGTGTCAGGGTCAGGATGAAGCGGAGATATATTGTCAGAAGTTTAGAAAATGGTCTGTGCTTACTCAATGAAATGAGTGTGCCCTGGCAGCAATTTTTAGAAAGGGTCTTTCTGAAGCCCTTAAGGATGTTATGGTGGGATTCCCCACGCCTGCTGGTCTGAATGAATCAATGTCCTTGGCCATCCAAATTGATCGGCGTTTGCGCGAGCGCAAAATTGTGCACCATTTGGCGGTGTCCTCTGAGCAGAGGCCTGAGCTTATGCAATGTGATAGAACTTTGACCAGAACTGAACGGCAAGAACACAGACGTCAGAATGGGCTGTGTTTTTACTGTGGTGACCCCACTCATGTTATCTCTGATTGTCCTAAGCGCACTAAGCGGTTCGCTAGGTCTGTCACCATTGGTACTGTACAGCCTAAATTTCTTTTGTCTGTTACTCTGATTTGCTCTTTGTCATCCTACTCGGTTATGGCATTTGTGGATTCAGGCGCTGCCCTGAATTTGATGGACTTGGAGTTTGCCAGGCGCTGTGGTTTTTTCTTGGAGCCTTTGCAGTATCCTATTCCATTAAGGGGAATTGATGCCACGCCGTTGACCAAGAATAAACCTCAGTTCTGGACTCAGTTGACCATGTGCATGGCTCCTGCACATCAGGAAGATATTCGCTTTTTGGTGTTGCATAATTTGCATGATGTGGTCGTGTTGGGTTTGCCATGGCTACAGGTTCATAATCCAGTATTGGATTGGAAATCAATGTCTGTGTCTAGTTGGGGTTGTCAAGGGGTACATGGCGATGTTCCGTTGGTGTCAATTTCTGCTTCCACTCCTTCTGAAGTCCCTGAGTTTCTGTCAGATTACCAGGATGTATTTGATGAGCCCAAATCCAGTGTCCTACCCCCTCATAGGGATTGTGATTGTGCTATAAATTTGATTCCTGGTAGTAAGTTTCCTAAGGGACGACTTTTCAATTTATCTGTGCCAGAGCACGCCGCTATGCGGAGTTATATAAAGGAGTCCTTGGAGAAAGGGCATATTCGCCCGTCTTCATCACCGTTGGGAGCAGGGTTCTTTTTTGTGGCCAAGAAGGATTTTTCTCTGAGACCCTGTATAGATTACCGCCTTCTCAATAAAATCACGGTCAAATTTCAGTACCCTTTGCCTCTGCTGTCTGATTTGTTTGCTCGGATAAGGGGGCTAGTTGGTTCACCAAGATAGATCTTCGAGGGGCGTATAACCTTGTGCGTATTAAACAGGGTGATGAATGGAAAACAGCATTTAATACGCCCGAGGGCGTAGTACCTGGTAATGCCATTCGGGCTTTCAAATGCTCCATCTGTGTTTCAGTCCTTTATGCATGACATCTTCCGAAAGTATCTGGATAGATTCATGATTGTATATTTGGATGATATTTTGGTCTTTTCGGATGATTGGGAGTCTCATGTGAAACAGGTCAGAATGGTATTCCAGGTCCTTCGTGCTAATTCCTTGTTTGTGAAGGGGTCTAAATGTCTCTACGGAGTTCAGAAGGTTTTCTTTTTGGGCTTCATTTTTTCCCCTTCTACTATCGAGATGGATCCTGTTAAAGTTCAGGCCATTTATGATTGGACTCAACCTACATCTGTGAAGAGCCTCCAGAAATTCCTGGGCTTTGCTAATTTTTACCGTCGCTTCATCGCTAATTTTTCTAGTGTGGTTAAACCTTTGACTGATTTGACAAAAAAAGGTGCTGATGTGGTGAATTGGTCCTCTGCGGCCGTTCAGGCTTTTCAGGAGCCAAAACGTCGTTTTTCTTCAGCCCCTGTGTTGCGTCAGCCTGATGTTTCGCTCCCTTTTCAGGTCGAGGTTGATGCTTCTGAGATTGGAGCAGGGGCTGTTTTGTCTCAAAGAAGTTCTGTGATGAAGCCATGTGCCTTCTTTTCTAGAAAGTTTTCGCCTGCTGAGCATAATTATGATGTTGGCAATCGGGAGCTGCTAGCTATGAAGTGGGCTTTCGAGGAGTGGCGACATTGGCTTGAGGGAGCCAAGCACCGCGTGGTGGTCTTGACGGATCACAAAAATCTGACTTATCTCGAGTCTGCCAAGCGGTTGAATCCTAGACAGGCTCGATGGTCGCTGTTTTTCTCCCGTTTCGATTTTGTGGTCTCATACCTTCCAGGTTCTAAGAATGTGAAGGCGGATGCCCTTTCTAGGAGTTTTGTGCCTGATTCTCCGGGAGTCCCTGAGCCGGCTGGTATTCTCAAAGATTGGGTAATTCTGTCTGCCATCTCCCCTGATTTGCGGCGGGTGCTGCAGGAGTTTCAGGCTGATAGACCTGACCGTTGTCCAGTGGAGAAACTTTGTCCCTGATAGATGGACTAACAGAGTTATTTCTGAGGTTCATTGCTCGGTGTTGGCTGGTCATCCTGGGATTTTTGGTACCAGAGATTTGGTGGCTAGGTCCTTTTGGTGGCCTTCCTTGTCATGGGATGTGCGTTCTTTTGTGCAGTCCTGTGGGACTTGTGCTCGGGCTAAGCCCTGCTGTTCTCGTGCCAGTGGGTTGCTTTTGCCCTTGCCAGTCCCGAAAAGGCTTTGGACGCATGTTTCCATGGATTTTATTTCAGATCTTCCTGTCTCTCAAAGGATGTCTGTCATCTGGGTGGTTTGTGATCGCTTTTCTAAGATGGTCCATTTGGTACCCTTGCCTAAATTAGCTTCCTCCTCTGATTTGGTGCCATTATTTTTTCAACATGTGGTTCGTTTGCATGGCATTCCGGAGAACATTGTGTCGGACAGAGGTTCCCAGTTTGTCTCTAGGTTTTGGCGGTCCTTTTGTGCTAAGATGGGCATTGATTTGTCTTTTTCTTCGGCTTTCCATCCTGAAACAAATGGCCAAACCGAATGAACCAACCAGACTTTGGAAACCTATCTGAGATGCTTTGTTTCTGCTGATCAGGATGATTGGGTGACCTTCTTGCCATTGGCTGAGTTCGCCCTTAATAATCGGGCTAGTTCGGCTACTTTGGTTTCGCCTTTTTTTTGCAATTCTGGTTTTCATCCTCGTTTTTCTTCGGGGCAGGTTGAGCCTTCTGACTGTCCTGGTGTGGATTCTGTGGTGGACAGGTTGCAACAAATTTGGACTCACGTAGTGGACAATCTGACGTTGTCCCAGGAGAAGGCTCAACGTTTCGCTAACCGCCGTCGTTGTGTTGGTCCCCAACTTCGTGTTGGGGATTTGGTTTGGTTGTCTTCTCGTTATGTTCCTATGAAGGTTTCTTCTCCTAAGTTTAAGCCTCGTTTCATTGGTCCTTATAAGATTTCTGAAATTCTCAACCCTGTGTCATTTCGTTTGGTCCTTCCAGCTTCTTTTGCCATCCATAATGTGTTCCATAGGTCGTTGTTGCGGAGGTTCGTGGCGCCTATGGTTCCCTCCGTTGATCCTCCTGCTCCGGTGTTGGTTGAGGGGGAGTTGGAGTATGTGGTGGAAAAAATTTTGGATTCTAGTATTTCGAGACGGAAGCTTCAGTACCTGGTTAAGTGGAAGGGCTATGGTCAGGAGGATAATTCCTGGGTTGTTGCCTCCGATGTCCATGCTGCCGATTTAGTTCGTGCCTTTCATTTGGCTCGTCCTGATCGGCCTGGGGGCCCTGGTGAGGGTTCGGTGACCCCTCCTCAAGGGGGGGGTACTGTTGTGAATTCCGTTCTCGGACTCCCTCCTGTGGTCATGAATGGTACTTTGGTTAGTTCTGCTCTTGGACTCCCTCTGGTGGCTTCGAGCGGAACTGCTGGTCACTGAGGTTGGCTTTATCAGCTGCTCTCATTTATTGCTATGCTGGCTTCCCCATTTAACTCCACTCAGATCGTTACTTCATGCCAGCTGTCAATGTTTCAGTATTGGTTCAGATCTCTCTTGGACTTCTCTGAGGACCTGTCTACTCCAGCAGAAGCTAAGTCTTTGCTAGTTCATTTGTTGTTACTGCTTCCTGAATATATTTCTTAGTACTGCTAATTTCTAGTCCAGCTTGCTATCATGATATTCCTTTGCTAGCTGGAAGCTCTGGGGGTGCAGAGTGGCACCTCCACACCGTGAGTCGGTGTGGGGAGTCTTTTTGCTTACTCTGCGTGGTTTTTTGTAGTCTTTTGTGCTGACCGCATCGTTCCCTTTTCTATCCTCTGACTATTTAGTGAAGTCTGGCCTCCTTTGCTAAAACCTGTTTCATTCCTGTGTTTGTGACTTTCCTCTTAACTCACAATCAATATATGTGGGGGTCTGCCTTTACCTTTGGGGAATTTCTCTGATGCAAAGTAAGGCTTCTATTTCTAACTTTAGGTGTAGTTAGCTCTTAGGCTGTGAAGAGGCGTCTAGGGAGAGTTAGGTACGCTCCACGGCTATTTCTAGTGTGTGTGATAGGAGTAGGGTTTGCGGTCAGCAGAGTTCCCACTTCCCCAGAGCTAGTCCCGATTTTGAGTTTACTCATCAGGTCATTCCGGGTGCTCCTAACCACCAGGTCCATAACAGTCAGCCACCATGACATCCCCCCGTGAACCGAAGGATCCGCTACCGAGTGGGGGCGCTCCACTAAAATAATGAAAAAAAACTAAATAACTTTGGAATCAATGTAATCGTACAGACATGGAAAATCATATTGCAAGGACTTTTTTTTTACCACAGAAAGACAACCCCCTCCCCAAAAATCATTGTTGGAATTCCAGGGGGTTTTTTTCTTTATCATTTCACCTCACTTGGATTTTTTTCCCCATATTTTAAGACATTATATGGAAAAATGGTGTCATTCAAAACTACAACTCGCCTCTAAAATAAGAAACCCTCATGGGGACGGGAATATAAAAAAAAGTCATGGCTCCTGGAAGAAGGGGAGTAAAAACAAAAAATTGCAAAAATTAAAGAAAAATGGCCGGAAAGTGAATGCAGTATCACACCTGATAAACTTAGATACACCAGCCTGTGACACATCCTAAGCTTAGAAATGACCAGTACATGGTCCTTGTTAATAATTTCAGAATTTTAGCTGCCATGATAACCCATCGGTGCCCTGTAATGGCGTTGCGGTCGATTAGAGCCGATGCACATGCGCAACAGATCAATTTAGGAGATTGATAGTGGCGTTTAAGTGGTTAACAGCAGCTGCCAGAGCAGGCTGTTATGAGGTTAGATTCAGGTAGAGGCCGCTTTATCGGTCGTTTATGCCTTTTTGGCATGAATACATAATCCAATCATGGCAGCCATGATGTTTTTTTTTTATTGTTTGTAGCACAAATATATTATGAAAACTGCTTCTGAGAAAGAGGTCTGGGTTACCCATAGCATCCAATCAGCCATGTTACCCATAGCATCCAATCAGCTTTCGTTTTACTGCAGCAGTCAAACCAATCGGCAGTCAGCTTTTACTTTACGACTGTAGTCAAACAAATGGGCAATCAGCTTTCACTTTACCACAGCAGTCAAATCAATCCAGAATCACCTTTCACTTTACTACAGCAGTCAAACCAATCCGGAATCAGCTTTCACTTTACCACAGCAGCCAAACCAATGCGCAGTTTTCATTTTACCTCAGCAGCAAAAAAAAGACAAACCCATAAAAGGTGAATGATTGCTGTGAGCAACGGGACCTAGTCTCATAAAGTATGTACCATATTTTTCCAAGTATCCAGTCGGCAATTATTGCAGACCTCCAAACCGTCCCGGATCCAGCGGGGCAGTCCCGATTTTGAGAGTCTGCCCCGCGGTCACGGCTGAGATCTTACTTTTCCCGCACTGCACTGATTGTGATGCTGTAGGTTACTGTCTTGAGGCTTAAATGAGTGGGTTTTATTTTTCCCCCAAAAGAAAGTACAGGGTGGCATTAGGGGGACATTTTGGATTATACCTCTTGGTGCCATTCACCATATATTTATGGTACTAGCGCCATGTAGTTAGCACTATACACCTTGAGGATAATCCCCGAGGATGCCTCTTAAAGCTAAAGTGGCCAGGGATCAGAGATGACTCTAATCCTGGTCAGCACCAATGGGTCTTCATGGCCTCTGGAGTCCTGAAAAAGGCGCTAAATCTGCAAACATGACGAGAAAGAGGGCACTGCACGGAATAGATGGCAAGCATCCAGTTGACATCTATTGAAGGTTAAGGCCGCCTTAAAGGGGATGTCAGGGAGTTAAACTGCCAACGATTAGATATCAATAACTGACAACCGCTGAGAGTTGTAGTCCTGCAAACATTTCACTATTCCATAATATTATTATTATTATCATTATAGTATATGGTTAAGTCTTAATATAGACAGAGAGGTGGGAGAAATAGATCATAGAGGGGTGCGGAAATAAAAATGATTTTTGTATGCTCCCGGGCACCTTTAACACTTCCTCCTGCTGTGATTTAGCTCCCTTGACAACCTTTAATCGTCCCTGTAAAGAAGCATGTCCTCCTTATTATGGATAGGTAATTTCACAAACCTGCGATTAATACAGTAACGTCCACACTTAACAGCGGAACACTCGGGGATAGCACTGAACCGCAGAGCTGACAATCTATTCCATGTTTCTCAGGGAGCATCGAGCATCGGAGCAGCAGAAACCCGCCAGCAATTTGTCAGATGGCAGCATCTATAAATCCTAAAGGAACCCGAAGTCAATGGCTTCATCTATTGAAAAATAACCAAGATATAAATCATCTCGCAAAAGGTAATTCACTGCTCTCCGGCTCCATGCTCTTCTGGATAACGTAATTTAAATGCTTTATTCTGGATCAGTAGTTACAATCAAAGGCAGGATTTGATGGTACGGGAGAAAATTTCGGTTCATGGAGATGTCTATTTCCACCCATTCTTGCATTTGATTCAAATTTAGTCCCTACTATTCCCTTAAAGAGGACCAGCAGTAAATAATTTGGAAGATAGGTGATTTTTTTTTTCTTCCAGTGATGGCAAGCAGAGGTCTTGCAAATGGTCAGAAATTGAAAAGCAAATTTGAAAATGTACACCATATTTATGCTTCACTTACAAGTTGTTGTTATGAATAATTTTTTTTTGTTGTTGGATGAGTTGTCATTTTTCAATGGTACCATTTGGGGGTACATGTATTTTTTTGGGAAAGAATACAATAAAAAATAAATAATGCGCCAATGTCTTTTAATAATTCTCCATATCTAATAGGAGCAGAAAGGTTGAAAATCTGGGGCTTTATTAGGCCCTCACCCCACATTGTGTGAGAATTGCCATGTTTGTAGTTATCTAAGGGATTATACGACCACGATCAGAGTTATTCCAGCCTTCTCCCTCAATCTGTTGGTTTCACATAGATGTCACTGTTCCTATTGAGTGCAACAGGATGTAACTCTGATCCATTAAACTCTGATCTCGGATGATGGTCCATTAAACTCTGATCCCGGATGTTAGAGTTGATTAAACTCTGATCACGGATGTTGGAGTACAAAAAACTCTGATCCCGGATATTGGAGTCCATTCAATTCTGATCCCGGATGTCGGAATCCAAAAAAACTCTAATCCCGGATGTTGGAGTCCATTAAACTCTGATTCCGGATGTTGGAGTCTATTAAACTCTGATCCCGAATGTTGGAGTCTATTAAACTCTGATCCCGGATGTTGGAGTCCATTAAACTCTGATCCCAGATGTTTTAGTCCATTAAACTCTTATTCCGGATGTTGGAGTCCATTAAACTCTGATCCCGGATGTTGGAGTCCATTAAACTCTTTTGTTGGAGTCCATTAAACTCTGATTCCGGTTGTTGGAGTCCATTAAACTCTGATCCCAGATGTTGGTGTAGCGCCCCCACTGCCGCAGGGCCGAGGGGTACCCGGTACCGGGCCTCTGAGTCTCTGCTCTGGGGTTGTCACGGTGGCTAGGCCCGGTCCGTGACCCTGCTGAGGGGCGTACAGTAATAGATGTGGATGGTGGTGGTGGTGCAGTGCAGTAAATAACGAGGACACCAGGTTGCAGTCTCTTTACCTCTTTACTAAAGGCTTCAGGGTCCTCAGTCCGGAACACGGTCAACCAGGCTGCGCAAGTCCGGCCGGTCCGATGGCACCTCCAGAGTTCCCTTTGCAGGTGGAAATCTGTGCCTTCCTGCTAGCGCTATGTGTTGTGGTCCTCCCCTGCTGTGCTTACGGGATAGTCCCCACAACTGTTGTGTCTGTTTCTGATGTTCCCTCACAACTCGATTAGATGATGTTCTGCTAATCCGTCCCTCCCTGATGTTACGGTTGGGACGCACCCGTATGACGGGTAGGCTCGGAGCTCTTCCGGGACCCTAGAGTCGCCCCTCTCCACAGGTTGCCCCCTATGTCTTCTTAGGTGATTTAGGTGAGACAGCCCGCCTATGACTGACTGTCCTGCCGTTGGTTTGAAGTATTGCCTGAAGCTGTATATAGAAATACTTCCTCGGCGTTCCGGCCGCCGGCTGTGCGCCTCAGTAGGATGTTGCCTCGGTCTTACAGCACGACTCCTACTGGTATTCTCCTTCTTGCTTTGATCTCGTTTCTCACTCAGCACAATATATCTCGCTTCTGATCCTTTCTTAGGGCACCGCCGCTATGCTGAGCAGGCACGGTCCCGTGACGTTCTTTCTCGTTGCCAGGCCTCTGTCAGGGTCCCAAACCTGACAGGGACCCTACCGAATCTTCCCCCACAACACCCTCTGCCACAAGGTGTTGCCTGGTTCCAACCCAGTCAGCTTTCTATCCTAACTTCCTGCCTGACCCCCAGTTTTACCAGTATGTGAGGAGTGGCCTAATGAATAGTACCCTTAGCTCCCCCTGGAGGCCCGACTGTGAAATGTATTGGTGTCTGTGATACCTGGTCAGATGAACTCCTTCAGTGCCATCAGACGTACCATAGCCCCCCTTAGTGGCGGGGCCACAGTACTGCAATGTCCAGGACTCTGGGGCGCTGCACTCCCCCCCGGTTAAATCCAGTACTCCGGGACTGGGAAGAAAACAACAATACATGTCAGCAAAAAGACATACAATTTTTGTGAGTGCAATAACAATAAGCATATTTGAACAGAGCTTCCCTTTATGGGAGGTGAGGACACTTGATCGTTACAAACATGGTTAAATACTTTTAAATAACTTTACTATAAATAACTTTTCTTACCCAACCGGGTATTCTACTTAGTGCGAATTTCTGAACAATAATTTAACATTGCCCTTAAGGATTTACACTCTGAATCCACTAAAGACCTTCTTATAACACATTATAAGGCTTAAGCAACTGTGCTACATTCTCCTACTTTCATTTCTGCAGGGCCGCCTGTCCTAACTGCTCCAGGCCTGCTGCCTCTCCTTTCCTTTTACAGGACCACTCCTTTCTGCCCGAGCCTACTGTCCTTCCACTACTATACACAGTATAGAACTTGTTTTTCTTTCAGTTTAAGATCACTGAGCCATCTCTATATGGCTCCTAGGAGGACTCACTACTAACCCCTACGGGTTCACTTCCTGTCCTCATTCTTCTATTAACATTATTGAACATTTCTTACAATCAACTAATTAGGTACATTTAACTTTCACATATCAACATCATCAATACTTTCTTTTTCAAGACATTATTGCCATTCAACCATCTTAAGGCAACACTTCATAAGTGCAGGATGCGAACATCCCCTTTAAGAGGGGACCAAGTCTCTATGAAGTAGTGCAACTTTTCAAGCTGCAAGTCCGTATGCAGCAAGGACTCCAGTGCAGGTTCCAAGAACCGTATCTTCGCAAAGAGTCCATCTTTTATATAAAACCAGTAGGGAGCACCTTTAAGAAGGTGCAAACTATATACAAGGAGTTTGTATCATGCATTGTTCATGATTCAGCAGTTCTTGATAACTTGTGCAAGCGTAGAAAACAGACAAAAACAATAGGGATCCCGGGTCAACAAAGGGATCCCTTTAAGAATAACCCTAGACGGGTTTAGCAGCAAAATAACAAAGAACAAACAGTTTAAAGAACTATTTACACTCATTAAACCTTTTTTGCTTACTCGAACCACTCAGGAGGCAGCACCGGCGGAGGCAACCCCTTTGGGTATTGCGAGCCGCCCAGTACTGCATAAGGGGGTCTGTTGTCCCATCTGGGGGTCTGCGTACCCACAGTCTTCAGTTCTGGAGCAGCACGGGCACCACCCACCGGAAGAGGTGCCTCCTTGGCCACAAGGGTGGTGGAGGTGACAATGCTGCATGTCGTGGTCTTGACCATAGTGCACGTGGGGGTGTCCTCGGTGATCCTGGCAATGACCATGGGCTGACCACAAGGGGGCACCTTTGCTACAGGGGTTAGCTTCACTGGCACCTTAACCGGGGATATCACAAGGCCCGGCCTCTTGCGGACATTCAGGGCAAACCACCCTTTTTCCCCAAAGTGCTTGGTTTACGAGACTTCATTCCCCGGGTAGAGATCCCGATCTGAGTGGCCCTCTCTGAGATGTGACTCAACATCCCTTCGGTTTACAAACACCTCCGCATACAGGCCCGGCTCTTTAATGAAGCCCCAGCCTCCGCGGAGCTGGAAGGTGGTGATGATGCCCTGCCTGCGCGGGGCCTGGTGAGTGGTGGGGTACTTGCGGGCCCGGTCCTTGACCGCCAGGTCCTTCTGATGGTAGGCCTCCAGCCCGGCCTGGTACGCCTTTTTCTCTCCCTTCCACTGCTGTTCCAGCTGGGCCTGGTATTCCTCCCAGCTCAGGGCCTGCACCATCTCCCCTTCCCGTGTCTTCACCCCGGGGAACCCCATGAGGTCGGATCCTGGGTTCACCCAGCGGCATACCGTGCGCTCCGCACGGGTCTCACATGACAGGGTGGTTGGCGCGATCGGGGCCTTCAGGCGGTGTTCCATGCCCGTGGCCTCCTCCCATGGTAGCAGGCGTTGGAGTCTATGGGTCCCAGGGAGAGGGGGTGCCGCAACAGGGCCTATTAACAAGTCCTCCGCCGGCGGGACAGGGTCGACGGACTTACCAGCCGATGCAGGTTTCTCCTCCGCGGCGGGTTCCGCTAACGGTGTCGGCGAGGGCCTCATCAACAACTCCGGTAGTGGTACAGGATCCGATGTCAGAGGACTTCCTTCCGGCGCTACCTGGTGCGGAGCCTGGGCCCCCGTGTTCAGCTGAAGGAGCTGGTGAATCAGGTCCCCCATCTCAGCCTGCAAAAGATCAGCATTGTCTGTGGAGTAGTGGCTGCGGTACTCGTCCGGGTAGTTGGGGGAGACTTCTGCTTCCACCCCACATTCGGGTTCCGAGCTGCTGGCCATGGTGTCCTCCACGTGAGTCGCTTCCTGGTTCTTTTCCCGCTCTCTCCTTCGTGGGCGGTTTCGTTTTCTCTGTCTCCGCCCTCCATTGAGGATTAGGAGGCGGATTTCTGCTGCTGACGGACACGTCCTCACGGTGCAGAAATATTTAGACTGGGCGGCCATTGTCGTTCGCGCTCTCCAGCTTGTCTACGCCCACTCCACGCCCCTCTTCTTCTCCTGCGCTCTCAGCGCTGTAATGGCGGCGGTTTTGGCGGGGACTTTTGGCGGCAAGTGGCAATCCACAGTCTTTGCAATGAAGTACAGTCCAAGCACAGTAAATCACAGTTCCAAGGCACACATGACCTGATTCTTCAGGCTTAAGTAGATCCTGTTCGTGACGCCAAGTTGTAGCGCCCCCACTGCCGCAGGGCCGAGGGGTACCCGGTACCGGGCCTCTGAGTCTCTGCTCTGGGGTTGTCACGGTGGCTAGGCCCGGTCCGTGACCCTGCTGAGGGGCGTACAGTAATAGATGTGGATGGTGGTGGTGCAGTGCAGTAAATAACGAGGACACCAGGTTGCAGTCTCTTTACCTCTTTACTGAAGGCTTCAGGGTCCTCAGTCCGGAACATGGTCAACCAGGCTGCGCAAGTCCGGCCGGTCCGATGGCACCTCCAGAGTTCCCTTTGCAGATGGAAATCTGTGCCTTCCTGCTAGCGCTATGTGTTGTGGTCCTCCCCTGCTGTGCTTACGGGATAGTCCCCACAACTGTTGTGTCTGTTTCTGATGTTCCCTCACAACTCGATTAGATGATGTTCTGCTAATCCGTCCCTCCCTGATGTTACGGTTGGGACGCACCCATATGACGGGTAGGCTCGGAGCTCTTCCGGGACCCTAGAGTCGCCCCTCTCCACGGGTTGCCCCCTATGTCTTCTTAGGTGATTTAGGTGAGACAGCCCGAAGTATTGCCTGAAGCTGTATATAGAAATACTTCCTCGGCGTTCCGGCCGCCGGCTGTGCGCCTCAGTAGGATGTTGCCTCGGTCTTACAGCACGACTCCTACTGGTATTCTCCTTCTTGCTTTGATCTCGTTTCTCACTCAGCACAATATATCTCGCTTCTGATCCTTTCTTAGGGCACCGCCGCTATGCTGAGCAGGCACGGTCCCGTGACATTCTTTCTCATTGCCAGGCCTCTGTCAGGGTCCCAAACCTGACAGGGACCCTACCGAATCTTCCCCCACAACACCCTCTGCCACAAGGTGTTGCCTGGTTCCAACCCAGTCAGCTTTCTATCCTAACTTCCTGCCTGACCCCCAGTTTTACCAGTATGTGAGGAGTGGCCTAATGAATAGTACCCTTAGCTCCCCCTGGAGGCCCGACTGTGAAATGTATTGGTGTCTGTGATACCTGGTCAGATGAACTCCTTCAGTGCCATCAGACGTACCATAGCCCCCCTTAGTGGCGGGGCCACAGTACTGCAACGACCAGGACTCTGGGGCGCTGCATTGGAGTCTAGGCTCATTTGGAGAAAAAGATTTAAAATACAAGAGACCATACCCTGCATTGATTGAATGAGAGCAGGGGCACCTTCTTTGCTTTTACGAAATACAAATTAGATTTTGCTATTGTGCATCTAAGGTATTAAATGACTGGGATCAGACGTATACTCCATCACTGAAAATCCCTGCATAGAAACAGAAAGTTTGCAAATGGGTAGCCTTTATTAGGCCCTCACCTTGTATTGATGAGGTGACTGAAGAAACTCCCTCCAGCATCTAAGGAATTAAATGGCCAGGATCAGAGATCTATATTGGGTGTTTGAGCAAAGGTTCATATTTCAAGCTTAAATGGGTTAAGGGGCTTTATTAGGCCTTCCCCTTGATGGGGTGGCATAGGGATCTCGTGTCTATTGGCTTAATTAAAGAGGTTGTACACTATTCAGACAACACCTACACTCACCTCTGGTGCCAACGCCATTCCAGCGATATCCGCACTGACTCTCCCGGGGCTTGCATGACATAAAGTCACGCAATCCCTGCAGCCACTTCATTGTCCCCTCCTTCAGACAAATAAGACATCTGGAGGAAGTAAGAGCAAAGCCACAGATTTCACTTCCTCCAGATGTCAATTACTGCTAAAGGAGGGGAGTGAAGTGGACGCTGATTAACCACCGCAATCTCATGCTGTAACACTATCACGAGAGCCAGTGCAGACACTGCTGGAACAGGGCCAGCACCAGAGGTTAGTATAGGTGTTATTATTTTACTTGGTGGAAACATAGTGATTGAGAAGCGGTTGTCTGAGTAGTAGAAAACCCGTTTAAATGCCACGGTTGATAACGAAAGCATCTAAGGGATGACCGAAAACAAATTTATCTCTGATCACAGCTATGACAGCAGTGTCAGCTTTAATATAAATTTGTTGTGGATGATCTGGATGAGCTGATTGGAGGCCATATTGGATGTCGCCAGCCGATGTCGTATTAGATAATTGTGTAATATTTTCTGACAATGTATAAATGGCAGAAGGTTGCTAGCGCCACAATGTAGGATAATGCAGCTTTTCTCTTGAACCCTTCCATCCTCTCCTGACGATTATCTGACCTCTTCCCCGATTTACCTTCTGTCTGCCAGTTCTGTAAGTAACATGATGGAGTCTCTCGGCTTTCACACCGTTCCGCTCTAATGCAGTTCTATTCAGACCCCAGGTCATTCCTGTCTCATTTCATTTTTTTTCACCCCATACAGTAGTGACACAAGCTCATCATCTTAGCCGTCTTGTATACATCCTGCAGCCAGTGCCGCTGCGGGAGCAGAGTAGCTGCAAGAACAGCTCCTGGCCAGCAGTTAATTAGCTCAGAATGGAAGTCGCTCCTGAGAGCGCGGAGTGGGATCGGGGAGGGTTATGATGTGAGATATGGGATGTGAGGGACCTTATTCATGTCACGCCGATCACAACCAAGACGTTGCAGCTCTCTGATGTCTTCTAAACACCATTTTGTCAATGTCATCAAATTTATTGAAGAAAAATCACAAGTGACTTCCTGGGAAAATGTCCGCAGCTGTTTATAACTACTATATACTTCTGGAGATTGTGTCTGGAAATGGTCAGAGAAGCCAGGCATACTTCTTTTATTACAATACTGTATATCTTGTTTTTAGTAAATGACCATAGTTTTATCTAATCCTGGGCTGTAATTACCATAATAATATAATCGTAATACACCTCGGCCAGTCCAACACCCTGTAAAATTCTGATTGCAGGATGTTAGTCGTTGTAAGGTCACTTTTTCCTCTTTAATAGTTCCTTATCTCATTTGATTGATGATGTGTTAAACAGAAAATCAGCAAATCAGCAAATCATTCAGAAAACATAATAAAAAGCCCTACAAAGTGCCTACCAATAGATGTCCCTCTCTGGTCTAACCTGTTGTCCACTGCCTGTTGTTAGAGGGGTTGTCCCATAAACAAACTACATTTTAATTAATAGATCTTGGAATAATAATAATTTCCACAATTGGATGTGTTTAATAAAAATGTTCCTATGCTGAGATAATATTATAATTGTGCCCCTGCTGTCTACTGTGTAATAGCCGTGTCGGACAGTGCAGGAACATGGTCTGATCAAACCACAGATACTGGGCAGGGGAGGACGCAATAGAGTGTATACGCGTACATAAGTCCATGGACTTCAGACCACACACAGGCTCCAGATCTTCTAAGGGCACTCGCCGGTTCTCTATACAGTCCTGAGACACAGTCTGTGTCCACCATCTCCAATGAATCTGCTGAGATTTCACAATCCTGGGGGTCTGCCTGGTGTCGACCATATCTTACTACTGTGACTGAGGAAGGTCCGAATGTTAGGACCAAAACGTTTCTGTTGTTTAACGTGGACACAATTAAACCACTAACAAAAGTTAAGTTAGAGTGCTGAGCTTTTTACTGCATTTTATGGTATTGGAACCTACTCAGGCAACTCACTATTAGGCTGCGCACGCGCTTATCTTTCTGAGCAAAAGAGTATACAGACAGGACAGCACAGGATCACAGATGAGTCTCTTTGTGAGTAAAATATTTCACGGAATGTTTTTAAGCAATTTCTTAGGCTAGGTTCACATTTGCAATTTTTGGTTTTGCTGTACTATTTATTACCTTTTGATATTTCAATATACATATATGTAATATTATTGTTGGATGTATTTTCTAATTTATAATAAAGAGTGTTGTTTCTATTTTTGATCGAGTTTACTTCACTATCTCTGTTGGTTGTCACATTTGCAGTTGAGTCCGTAGCGTATCATCCACAACCGCAATGCAAAATGCATGCAAACGCATGATAATGCTGTGGTTTTTTTCCGCAACTACTTACGCATGACAGATAAAAAATGCAACGTTTGTGGAGCGCCCCCACGTAAGGGCAATGGGGTACTCGGTACCGGGTCCTTCTCAGTTCTGACGATGTCACGGTGGCCTGACCCGGTCCGTGGCCCTTTGGGGGACGTCCAATGAAAAGGAAAGTTTGTATGATGTTCGTGACGCCACCTGTGGTATTCGGTCAAGGTGACCGACGCTGCTTAGGGGTCCGCTGGGGTGATGTTATGGCAGCTAGATGGTATACCTTCCCACAGGTGCAGTGTATCCCCAGGGCTTCCCAGAGGTATAGATGGTGATGGTGTAAGTGTAGCGCCCCCACTGCCGCAGGGCCGAGGGGTACCCGGTACCGGGCCTCTGAGTCTCTGTTCTGGGGTTGTCACGGTGGCTAGACCCGGTCCGTGACCCTGCTGAGGGGCGTACAATAAAGGTGGAGGGAATGGTGATGTTGTTATGGGGGTGCGGTGCAGGTCGCAGTAAATAACGAGGACACCAGGTTGCAGTCTCTTTACCTCTTTACTGAAGGCTTCAGGATCCTCAATCCGGAATACGGTTAACCGGGCTGCGCAAGCCTGGCCGGTCCGATGGCACCTCCAGAGTTCCCTTTGCAGGTGGAAATCTGTGCCTACCTTCTAGCACTTGTGTGTTGTGGTCCTCCCCTGCTGTGCTCACGGGATAGTCCCCACAACTGTTGTGTCTGTTTCTCGTGTTCCCTCACAACTCGATTCTGATGTTCTTCCACGTCCCCCAGATCTTATGGTTAGGACGCACCCGTATGACGGGGAGGCTCGGAGCTCTTCCGGGACTCTAGCGTCGCCCCACTCCTGTTGTTACCCCCCCTGTATCTTTCTGGGTCAATTGGATGAGACAGCCCGCCTATAACTGACTGTCCTGCCATAGGTTTGAAGTTTGGCCTGGAGCTCTATACTTCCTCGGCGTTCCGGCCACCGGTTATGCGCCTCAATAGGATGTTGCCTCGTCTTACAGCACGACTCCTACTGGTATTCTCCTTGTTGCGTTGATCTCGTTTCTCACTCAGCACAATGAACCTCGCTTCTTATCCTTTCTTGGGGTACCGCCGCTATATCGTGCAGGCGCGGTCCCGTAACGTTCTTCTCTGTTTGCTAGGCCTCTGCCAGGATCCCACCCCTGACAGGGACCCCTCTGAATCTTCCCCCTACAACACCCTCTGCTACAAGGTGTTGCCTGGTTCCAACCCAGTCAGCTTCTGATCTAACTTTCTGCCTAACCCCCAGTTTTACCAGATTGTGAGGAGTGGCCTAATACATAGAACCCTTAGCTACCCCTGGAGGCCAGACTGTGAAGTGTATTGGTGACTGTGATACCTGGTCAGAAGAGCTCCTTCAGTGCCATCAGACGTACCATAGCCCCCCTTAGCGGCGGAGCTCCAGTACTGCAACGACCAGGACTCTGGGGCGCTGCATAAGGCACTGTGAATAACGAGGACACAATGTTGCAGTCTCTTTACCTTTTACTGAAGGCTTCAGTGTCCACAGTCCTGGGCACCAGATCACGGGGTAGGCAGAGTCCGGCCGGTCTGAAGGCAAATCCAGAGTCTCCTTATCCAGGTGGAATGCAATAGCCTTCCTATGCGCACAGTAACACAGTAGGTCCTCACTTGCTTAAGCTCTAATGAAGTCCTCACTGTTATTACTCTTCTCTCTCTGTTCCCCGTGGTCGGATAGAACAAAACCCATATGACTGATGGCCTGAGGCTTGTTTATAGGTACCCTAGCGACGCCCCGACTCCCACAAGTTGCCACCGTGTCTTCTTAGGTATTTTAGATCGGGCAGCCAACTTGGAATTGACTGTCCTGCCAGTCTCTGAAGCAATGGCGTAGAGCACTTTACTCCCTCGGTATTCTGGCCACCGGAACGCGCACCAGAAGGATGCAGCTCCTCTTGTCTACTATCCTCTCTGGTATCCACTTGTTGCTATGCCTTTGCAGCGCCCCAGAGTCCTGGTCGTTGCAGTACTGATGCTCCGCCGCTAAGGGGGGCTATGGTATGTCTGATAGCACTGAAGGGGTTCACCTGACCAGGTATCACAGACACCAATACACTTCACAGTCTGGCCTCCAGGGGGAGCTAAGGGTGCTATGTATTAGGCTACTCCTCACAATCTGGTAAAACTGGGGGTTAGATAGGAAGTTAGTCAGAAGCTGACTGGGTTGGAACCAGGCAACATCCTGTGGCAGAGGGTGTTGTAGGGGAAGATTCGGTAGGGTCCCTGTCAGGGGTGGGATCCTGACAGAGGCCTGGCAATCAGAGAGAAAGCTACGGGACCGCGCCTGCACTTCATCGCGGCGGTACCCCAAGAAAGGACAAGAAGCGAGGTTTATTGTGCTGAGTGAGAAACGAGATCAACGCAACAAGGAGAAACACCAAACCCTCTCATCCTTCTGCTTACAGCTCAGAAACATTCTGCAGAAAGCCGTTGATTCTTCTATCATTAGTAAGAAACAAATGGAATACCTAACTATTGAGTACCCAACGATCGCAACTTTTTACGCCCTTCCCAAGGTGCATAAAAATGTAGTTTGTCCACCAGGCCGTCCTATTGTGGCTGGAAACAATGGTTTCAGTGAACCCATATGTAGAC
The DNA here is from genome assembly GCF_051348905.1 of Ranitomeya variabilis. Lineage (NCBI taxonomy): Eukaryota > Metazoa > Chordata > Amphibia > Anura > Dendrobatidae > Ranitomeya > Ranitomeya variabilis. Next base: position 593,748,347 of record NC_135232.1, on the reverse strand, counting down.
TTATTGATTTTGTTCTCCATCCTTTGGTAGAAACACTACCGTCGTACCTGAAGGATACAAATGATGTACTCCGCAAAATGGATGGACTCCAAGTAGAGGATAATATGGTCTTAGTGACCTGTGACATCGAATCCCTTTATACTTCAATCAAACATGAAGATGGTTTGACGGCTGTTGAACAGTTTCTGATTATGTCCAATCAAGATGGTGAGTTTTGTACTTTCATCATGGACCTTCTCCAGTTTGCACTCACACATAATTTTTTTGTTTTTAATGAAAAATTTTTCCTACAGCTCCAGGGAACAGCAATGGGGGCGGCTTTTGCGCCCTCAAATGCAAATTTGTTCCTGGGGCTGTGGGAGAGGAAGATCTTTACTACAGAACCCATCACTATGGTTGATAGAGTGCAGTACTGGGGAAGGTTCATTGATGATATTTTGTTTATCTGGCAGGGGTCTTTAGAGGAGCTGCAGATCTTTATGAGACATCTAAATGACAATGATTTAAATCTACGATTGACATATAAAGCAGGAAGATCTGATGTTGAATTTTTGGACGTCTGCCTAACAGTTGATGATTTGGGATTTATTCACACAGATGTGTTTCGGAAGCCCACTTCAACAAACAGTTTACTTCACTTCTCATCATCACATCAATCCAGTCTAATTCGGGGTATACCTGTGGGACAATTTTTAAGGATGCGAAGGATCTGCTCAGATGAAGAGTCTTTTGAGAAACGGAGCAGAGACGTTAGTCGGAGATTCACTGAAAGAGGATATTCCTCGCAAGCCATTGAACGAGGATATTGGCGAGCTAAACATACTGATCGTTCCAGAGCTTTAAACAAACAGAGATCGGTGACTCAAGATTTTGACAAGGTACGCTATATTCAGTCATTTAATTGCAGATGGCATGAGGTGAGAAACATCTTATCAAAACACTGGAGAGTCTTACAATTGGATCCTATCTTAATGCAGTACTTACCTGCTAGACCGCCTGTCACGTATAGAAGATCTCCAAATTTTCGTGATGCCCTGGTTCATAGCCACTACACTAAAAAAAAAGGCTGACAACCCGTTTGGATCACGTGGTCCTAAATTGGGTTGTCGCCCGTGTGGCACCTGCGTGGTGTGCCCCAATATAGAGAACTGTATCACCTTCTCAAATGCTGATGGGGATAAAACATATAAGATCCTCTACCCAATTACTTGTATTACTATGGCGGTTATATATTGTGCCAGTTGCCCATGCAAACTTAAATATATTGGTCTTACTTCTAGGGAGTTTAGACGGAGAGTCAGAGAGCATGTACTTGATATAGAAGCGGCACAAACCGCCACTGAGGTTGATTCCCTTAAAACACTGCCCAAACATTTTAAGTTATTCCATCAGTGTAAGGGGTCTCTTTTAAAAGTAAGAGGGATTGATCAAGTGGTGTTGAATGCCAGAGGTGGAGATATCGAGAAGCGTTTGGCCCAGGTTGAGGCAAAATGGATTTACAGGTTAGGCACATTGACTCCTAATGGCCTTAATGAACAGTTATCATTTAGTGCATTCTTACGATATAGCATTAATAGCTATCATTTAAGTGCATCTCTATGAATCAGTATTTTGACTCTCCGATAGTGTTGGTTTTAATTGTTTTTAACTGTGTTTATTTTTTTCTTTCTTTCTAGTTTTCCCAACCATTCTGTTTTCTGTGATGGTAATCTACATTGGGACCTGCTAATTAAATAATTAATAATACCTCTTTATTCCTTAATAAAATATATTTTTTCTTTTGCACTCGTTCGCACGTGTGACTCACTGCACTTATTTTTTATTTTTTTATTATTTTTATTTTTATTTTGATATTTTGAGGCACTTTACATTTTTATATATATTATTTTTTTATTATATTAATATATATATATATATATATACATACATAGTTTTTACATGTCCTTGTGGACTCATCTTGTCACGTGTGATGTCCCCTCCGGATTGTATGCAAGCGGTGAATTCACCGCTTTCATACATACTGTGATGGGTCATATTTATTTAGCAATTATTCACTTAATATTTTTATACTTTTAGTGGTTCTTATATTACCGCCCCATGTTTGTATTTCCTTTGATATATATATATGACTTTTTCTATCCACTGGTTTTATCTCATTTTATCAAATTCGTGTATTCCGCATTTTTTGTGTTGTTAATATTCATTGCTGTTCTCATTTAATACTCACTATGATGGATTTTTTATCTATCAGGGATGCTGTATCTCCTACTTTGTTCTATTCACGAGCGCTGTTATGTATTGTTTGCGCTCCACGGTGGAACGCATTCTTCCTCTGTATTTCTTTTCAGGTCACATGTTATTACAGACGTCTCACGTCATTTGCTGGTAGGAGTGCACCGCTTTGCGGTCCAAGCTGAAACGCATCTTTACATCGCAGTGAACACAGGCGTACTTCCGGTTCATGTTCCGGTTCATCTCGCATTACTTTTTAGTATTTTTCAAGCATTATGCTTGATATATGTATGCGGTTTTGTTAATTAAGTATGTTTTGTATTATGCGGCGCTTTAAAATGTTACATTATGTGAGTATAGTAGCGTAACGTCATTTCCGGTTGGAGATCCGGCTGTTCCTTTTTGTGAGTCGTTTTGGAGACTGTTTTTAAACTTTGCACTTTGCATTTATATGCGGTTTATTTAATGAATGAATTTCTTATGTCACAGTTTTATTTCTTTTGGTCTTTATAATCGTTGTAAAAGTATATGTATCACATGGTACTTTGTATTTGCTATGATTGGTCACGTATATAAGCTCAAGACCTCTATCCCCCCTTCACTCCTTGAAAAAGCCACAGGAGGCGAAACGTGCGTTGGAGCTGGAGTCCTGGGGAACCACGGATCATCTTTCTACTGGTACTTATGCTGAGAGACACTATTTTTGCACTTTATTTGGTCTTAGGACCTTGTGGGATATTTATTGGTAATTACCTTGTCTTTTTGAGGTTTACTTCCCAGGATGATTGATCTGTACCCCTTTTGATGTATTTAGCAATTTGCACTATGCACTATTCTTGTCAGTTTCTCCATTTTTTAATAATTTTTTGTTATATTTGATAAACTTATTTACAGTAGTTGTTTATATCTTTGGTAGCATGTCCTTCTTTTGAGGTTACAACAAGGAGAAACACCAGTAGGAGTCGTGCTGTAAGATGAGGCAACATCCTACTGAGGCGCGTAGCCGGTGGCCGGAAACGCCGAGGAAGTATTGAGCTCCAGGCCTTACTTCAAACCTACGGCAGGACAGTCCGTTATAGGCGGGCTGTCTCACTCAAATCACCTAAGAAGACATAGGGGGCAACAGTTGGAGAGGGGCGACACTAGGGTCCCGGAAGAGCTCCGAGCCTACCCGTCATACGGGTGCGTCCTAGCCATATCATCTGGGGGGACGAAGAAGAACATCAAAATCGAGTTGTGAGGGAACTTCAGAAACAGACACAACAGTTGTGGGGACTATCCCGTAAGCACAGCAGGGGAGGACCACAACACACAAGCGCTAGAAGGTAGGCACAGATTTCCACCTGCAAAGGGAACTCTGGAGGTGCCATCGGACCGGCCGGACTCCCGCAGCCCGGTTAACCGTATTCCGGACTGCGGATCCTGAAGCCTTCAGTAAAGAGGTAAAGAGACTGCAACCTGGTGTCCTCGTTATTTACTGCGACCTGCACCACACCACAACCTTATCACATTCTCAACTTTCACTGGATGCCCCTCAGCAGGGTCACGGACCGGGCCCAGCCACCGTGACAACCCCAGAACCGAGACGTAGCGGCCCGGTACCGGGTGCCCCTCGGCCCTGCGGCAGTGGGGGCGCTCCACCTTCGTTTCTCACTCACTAGAAAACGCTTCCTTTCAATGTCTCTTTCTTTGGATGCTGCCGCACGTGGGGCAGGAGCAGCTCCGTGGACCCTCGTCCTCCTCAGACCAAAGTCTGGATCTGCTGGAGATCACTCCAGACAGCTCGGCCTGGAGACCTTTCTCTCTCAGTCTCCAGCCAGGAACTCTCTAACTTTCCTAACCAACCCACCAGTTTTACCTAACTGTGAGGAGTGGCCTAATAGATAGAACCTTTGCTCCCCCTGGTGGACTGGAGTGTGAAGTGTGTGGTGTGTTTGTGATACCTGGACAGAAGATCTCCTTTATTGCCTCCAGACGTAATATCACTCCCCCTGGTGGAGGAATAATACTACTGCAGCAACCAGGACTCTGGGGCGCTGCACTTGCACGCCTTTATATGAGTTTTTGCATGCGTTGGCGTTTTTATGCGCATGCGTTTGATAGGAAACATTGTTTCAAGAACAATTTCCTTCCAACGGGTTTTGACTTTGTTCACTGTGAATGAGGAAAAAAAGAAATTGTTAAACAATGCACTTTAGGCAGGGATCCCACAATTGTGTATGATGCGATAAACTCGCAGGAGTTTATCGCATCACACACGGTTGTGTGATTCTGGCCTTCAGGTTCACTGCCGCATCAGACCACACTAAAATACTTCCGAAAAGCCTGTCTGACACATGGCGTGGCATTGTCCCAGTCATCCATCAGTGCTTGGGCCACCTCATTCCACAGCCGCCAAATCACCACAGCGTCCGAGTGCTGCTGCTCCCAGGTGTCCCACAACGGAACTCACTCCTGCACCAATGTGATGAGGAGGTCGTGGTCAATAAAGTCCTCCTCACGTTGTGGGACCTAGAAATGAAAAAAAAATGTTTGAAAGGTAAAACACTACAGCAGAGACACACTGCCATATTTCTAGTGCGATAATCGCATTGTAAAACTGGCTGTCGGCTCTCCTAACCTGTGCTTGACAGCTGAATAGTAATCCATCATGCTGTCATGCTAGGGGCAGGAGAGGTGCCGGCCAGTCCGTGCAGTGCGATGCAATTATCATTATCGCAGGAGGAATATGGCAGTGATTCTCTGCCCTTAAAACAAAAACAGTCAAAAAAAAAAAAAGTCGTGTCCCAAAAACAGTCAAGAATAAATTAAAAAAGCAAGAGTACCAGCAACAGTCAAAAATAAATAAAAACAGTCTTACAAAGTCTTATGAATAATTACACGCCGTCTTGCCACTGGAGCTTGGGCCTCAGTCTGCTGCTGCTGTTCATCTGCACTGCAAGGGTTCTGTAAAAATAAAAATAAATATTTTGCCACGTGTGTAATAGTGACAGTGAATACTTACCAATCAGCAGCAAGTGTAGTCACTTCACTCTCCTGTCCAGTGTGTGAGCTCTGATCTTCAGTGGAGGACATGATGAGGAATGCTGCAAGAGAGACAGAAATGATTACAGACTGCAGGGAGAAAAACAGACAGGCAGACATATAGCTTGTATACTCACATTTTGCTAGAGTCTTCCACACTTGAGGCTGCAAGTCTTGTATCGCTTCCAGAGTCTTGAGAGTAATGGACTTCCACTGCCCACACCTTCTTTTATAGCCTTTGTTTGGGGGTGGCTTCAGACAAGTTCCTAGACATGTTTACTCAGAAGAACCCATCCGTACGCAAGCGAACGCAAGCACTTGAGCATGCATGCGTTCCCATAGATTGTAATGCATTTTTTAACGCATTCCTTCGGCAAGCATCCGCATGCATATGGTGGCGGAAATTTGTCGTCACAAAAATTCTAACATGATGCGTCAGCCGCATGACCGTGAAAAGATGCATGCGTAAGCAAACGCAGCCTAACGCATGCACCTGCGTCTTCAATGTTAAAAATATGAAATCAAGACGCATGCGGATGTATGCATCCGAAACGCTGCGGACACAACCGCAAATGTGAAACCAGCCTTACCTCAAAGAAAGAATCAGCTGTGATCCCGCACGTTAATGTTTGTATACTCTTTTGTGTCCTCCCCTGCCCAGGAGATGTGGTATGATCACACCATGTTCCTACACGGTCAGACACAGCCATTACACAGTACACAGCAGATAAGATTACCTTAGCACAGGAACATTTTTTCTAAACACATCCAATTGTGGAAATTATTATTCTAACATCTGTTGATTAAAATTAACTTTGTTCATGTGAGAGCTGCTTAAATATAGTCTGCCTCAAACTACAAAACTGCTGGGATGAATTACAGGAAATGATGGGTCCTGTGTCTTTACAGGAAGAGAGGGCATGTCATTGTTTCTCTACTGGAAATATGAGCAGGTCTTTATGTCCCTACTGGAAATGGGAGTAGATATTTTGTCTCTCTCTACGGGAAGTGGGGGTGGGTATTTCTCTATCTATAGGAAGCAGGGATGGGTCTTTTTTCTCTCTACAGGAAGTGTTGGTGGGGCTTTCTTTTTCTACAGGAAGTGGGGATGGGTCTATTTCTCTCTACAGGATGTGTTTTTGTACCCTTACAGAAATTGGAGTCAATATTTGTCACTCTACAGGAAGTGGCAGTCAGTATTTGTTTATCTACAGAAAAGTGGACTGTTTGTTTCTCCAGGAAGTGGGGGTGATCTTTGTCTTTCTACAAGAAAGTGGGGGTAAGTCTTTGTCTCCCTACAGCACACGTCAAACTCTGGCCTGCAGGTTGATTATATTTGGTCTGCCATACCTGCACTGCCCCATCATACTTTATGGAGGACTTTGTGGTTCCATTATACTGTATGGAGGACTTTGTGGGGTCATTATACTGTATGGAGGACTATGTGGTGCCCATTATACTGCGTGGGGATCACAGTTGGGGCATCATACTGTGTTGAGGTTACCATACTTTGCAGGGGGGTACAATAGGGTCATCATACTGTGCGTGTTGAGGAAACTGTGGGGGAATTCACTGTAGGTATCATGCTGTGTTTGGGGAGGCACTTTTGCTGGCATCATCATTTATTATTTGTATTATTTATTAAATCAAGGATTTTAGCCTTTATTATTACATATTAGACATTATTTAATAGATATCAATGTTGGCCGCAACTTTGTCCAAGTTTTCTATTTTGTCCCTCTCTATATTTGAGTTTGACATCCGTGCGCTACAGGAAGTGGGGGCAAGTCTTCGTTTCTTTAAAGGAAATGGGGGCGGGTCTTTGTCTCTTTACAGGAATTGGGAGTTGACCATTGTCTCTCTACAGGAAGTGCCCATCAGTCCTTGTTTCTCTTCAGGAAGGTGAGTGGTTCCCTATACACTAAGTGGTAGCCGTTCTTTGTCTCTACAGGAAGTTAAAGTTGGCCTTTGTAGCTCTATGTGAAATGGGGGCAGGTCTTTGTCTTACTACAGGCATTGGGTGGCTTTATGACTCTATGTTCCTACTCTCCTGTCTGTGAAACTGTATCCTGGCTTAACAGAGAGGCAGGCTTTCAGTTGATGTCAATTAAGTCATTGGACAACAACCAGTACAATGCACATTAGAAAGTGTGGGAAATAGTACTGGCAGAATATTGATGAAGAGTTACCATTCACTGAAGAAAATTACAGAGCATGACAATTCAGGCAGTTCCGGAACATATTAGACTGGTGTATGAGCGAAAAATGGTTTTCCATTGTGGGTTGGTAAGGGCAGCAAGAATGTGATTTTTCTGTAGGTTTTGTGTGACAGGACAAGTTGGTAAGTGCTGCATTTTCCTTTACAGAAGAATTTTTTTTTAATCAAATACGTGTCTATTTTTAGACAATGGGAGTCAGTGGCCAAGATATGTCACATTTGGATTATTTCCTAAGTAATGCAATAACATATGCAAAAAAAAGAGGATCCGGGATCTCGGAAGGTAAGAGATTCGCAGAGCTTCAACCACCAGCCAGAGCTTATTGAAATCGATCCACCCATGTTTAGTTGAGATATGTCTGCTACTTGATATCTGTGCATCATTTATAAGGACTGTTATCTGAAGTGCTGCCAATTTGCTGATTCTGGGGATGACAATTCTGATGAATTTATCCTCTGCAGCAAAAGTAATTCTTGCTCTTTTTTTTTCTTGGGGTGGTCATCATGAGAGACATTTTCATCCTAGCAATTGACAATTTTCATCATTGCATTTGAGCATACCTTCAAGGTTCTAGCAATTTTCACAATTACCTGATCTACATGTCTTAAAGTAATGCTAGACTGTGGTTTCCCTTCACTCATTTGAGTGGCTCTTGCCTTATTCTGACTTAGAACAAATGTGGAACAAAGCTCTGCACTGTATGGTTGATTTTGCTGCCTTCAGTCTGAATCTACAATGTGCACATTTCAATAGCAATTACATGAGCAGCTGTGCCCAAACTTTCGACCGACACTGTACATATATATAATATATATAACCTAGATATTATAGTCTGAAATTTCCAGCGTCATAGTGAGCGATGTACCAGCAGCACAAAGCCAGCGTCTCTTCTCTCCACATTTCTGCCTGCAGCTCTCTGTAGGTTTCTCCTGCATTAGGCATTATCATAACTCACCGGCAGAGACAAGAAGAACGTGCCATTCTCCTCCTAGAAGTGAGAGGCTCCGCACTCCGGCAACAGCGCAAATCCCATCCTGAGAAAACCTTAGCTTGACACGGGTGTAATTAAATCTCTTCCCACACGCGCACCCCTCTCCGCTGCTCGCCACTCGAACACGATTTTCTTGACTGATAATAATGGTCTGAGACCCCAAACGATCCACTGTAGGCGACTTATAATTAGTGACAATTCATCGTAACTTCACGTAGAATTACCTCACTCAATCTCCCTCTCTCCCAAAAGCTCTTGTCAGCAGCCAACGCTCACGTCTGACACTGCGGAGAATTATAGCTGCCACTGAGTGATAGGAAATAAAGATGGAGCATATTTAGGGCAGTCAATAAATCATCCCAGCAGGTCAAACTCATCTTTTATAGATGTGGCTACCAGCTGAATATCTCATGAATTAATTGATTTGCTTTATAATAATCTGATATGATACGCCAACAGTCCCCCCCACATGACCCTCAACACACAGTATACAGCCCTCATAGAGCATGATACACTAATAACCCCATTACAGAGCACGATGGCCCCACAGCCCCCCACAACAGTATGATGGCCCCCCACATAGCATGATTGTCCCCCACAGATTCTCATAAAGTATTATGCCCACAGCCACCCACAAAGTATGATGGCTACCACAATCTCCCACAAAGTATGACAGCTCCTCAGAGCCTGCCACACAGTGTTATGGCCCCTCAAAGCTCCCCTCACAACATGATGGCCTCTCACTTTCCCCAACACATTATGAAAACCCTACAGTCCCCCACATAATATAATGCATCCATAACCCACCTACAAGGTATGATGTCCTCCTTCAATATGATGGCTTTGCATACAGTATGATGGCCCCCACACATTGTATAAGTATAATACCCACAGCCTCTCACATACAGGATGAGCCATTTATATGGATACACCTGGGTGGGCCATGTATATGGAAACACCTAAATAAAATGGGAATGTTTGGTGATATCAACTTCCTGTTTGTGGCACATTAGTATATGGGAGGGGGAAAACTTTTCAAGATAAGTGGTGACCATGGCAGCCATTTTGAAGTCGGCCCTATTTTAATGCAACTTTATAAATGGCCCACCCAATTTTTAGGTGGGATTTATACAAATTCCTCCCCGTTTTGACACAGGATGTCCCCAAATTTGCTAAGAATGTATCTGAAAATACAAGACCATTGGCAGCTATTCTGTTTTACATTGGCATAAGGATTTTAAAAAAAAGAACCATACTACCCATATCAAAGTGCAGTCACAGCATTTTTGTGACTCTGTCAACTACATTATCCCTATGATAGGGCCAGTCCCAATCTCTCTTAACAGCCACAGTACATGACACTGTCTAGTTATAGTGCCCCCATACCAGAGCCAGCCACAGTAATGCCAAGTTCAGCCCATGGTGAAGCCAGATGTGTCAACAACATAAGGAGTTGTACCAGGAGATGAGCCCGCTCCATACAGCGGGTCTGCTGGCTGTGTTATACAGCTGGCAACCAATAGTTGCTAGTTGCTCAACTTTTTAGATACTTCTGCCAAAATTGACATTGGCATTTAGGAGGTTAGGAACACAGAGTATTGCTTCTGATGTCCATTGCCCCTAGCGTCGCACTCATGGAGGGTCGGTGGGTTTTCATGGCAGCCACCATATGTAACTTGTTACTACTCATACAAAGTCCATCCTGGACTTCATAGGAGGTTGTCAGTTTACCAATACAATGCAATACTACAGTATTGTAGTATATTATATAGGCCTCCAAGCATTGTATGTTCAAGTCTCCTCAGGGAAATCATAAGCAAAAATGTGAAAAACATTAAAAACAGTTGTGCTCAAAAGTTTACTTTCTTGGCTTTTTTTCAGAGAATATGAATGATAATACCAAAACTTGTTCTCCACTCATGGTTAGTGGTTGGTTGAAGCCATTTATTATCAAACTACTGTGTTTTCTCTTTTTAAATCATAATGACAATCGAAAACATCCAAATGACCCTGATCAAAAGTTTACATACCCCATTTCTTAATACCATGTATTGCACCCTCTAACATCAATGACAGTTTGAAGTCTCTTGTGGTAGTTGTGGATGAGGTTCTTTATTTTCTCAGATGGTAAAGCTATCTACTCTTTTTGGCAAAAGTGATCCAGTTCCTGTAAATTCCTGGGCTGTCTAGCATGAACTGCACGCTTGAGATCTCCCCAGAGTGGCTCAATGATATTGTCAGGGACGTGGTTTGTGGAACACATGACTGTTCACTAGAGCCTCTGATGGTGAGGTTAGACTTGGCTCCCGATGAATGCCAGGTGCCACTCCAGGACAGACAATAGGACGTGCAGCAGCTGGAGCCAGAGGACAGAGTGGAGGGAGCAGCTGGCAGAGTTTGATTTAGAATGGAGCAGACAGAGTTTGCATCAGAGTGCAGCAGACAGAGTTTGCATCAGAGTGCAGCAGACAGAGTTTGCATCAGAGTGCAGCAGACAGAGTTTGCATCAGAGAACAGCAGACAGAGTTTGCATCAGAGAACAGCAGACAGAGTTCGCATCAGAGTGCAGCAGACAGAGTTCGCATCAGAGTGCAACAGACAGAGCTCACATCAGAGTGCAGCAGGCAGTGTTTGTATTAGAGTGCAGCAGGCAGGATCTGCATCAGAGAGCAGCAGGCAGCATATGCATCAGAGTGAAGCAGGCAGGATCTGCATCAGAGAGCAGCAGGCAGGCTTTTCACCAGAATGCAACAGGGACAGGTATGCAACCTTACACAACTTAGACTGCAAAACAGGAAGGTTGCTCAGTCACCTCCCCAGTGGGGAGGAAGCAATATATACATAATGTCCCACAGCAATTGGCTCGAGAGGAAATAGCAAGTGCATGCGCTAACCCTTTATGGGGGTGGGAGTGCACGTGCGCGTGCCCTAAGCACATGGCTAAAGGACTGGCTGGAAGCATGCAGAGCATGGAGAAGGGAAGAACTGACCGCAGCACAGGTGAGTGAAGTGACACGCCGGAGACTCTCCCTGTCAGAGCAGGACTCCGGCGAGGTGCTAACAGATATTGAGGTCAGGAGACTGAGATGGCCACTCCAGAACCTTCACTTTGTTCTGCTGTAGCCAATGACAGGTCGACTTGGCCTTGTGTTTTGGATCGTTGTCATGTTGGAACATCTAAGTACATCCCATGCTCAGCTTCCGGGCTGATGAGTGCAAATTTGCTTCCAATATTTGCTGATAACGTGCTGCATTCATCTTTCCTTCAACTTTGACCAAGTTTCCTGTGTCTTTATAGCTCACACATCCCCAAAACATCAGCGATCCACCTCCGTGCTTTACAGTAGGAATGGTGTTCCTTTCATCATAGGCCTTGTTGAATGTAATGTTTATGGTTGTGGCCAAAAAGTTAAATTTTGGTCTCATCACTCCAAATTACCTTGTTTCAGAAGTTTTGAGGCTTGTCTCTGTGCTGTTTTGTGTATTGTAGGCGAAATACTTTGTGGCATTTGTGCAGTAATGGCTTTCTTCTGGCGACTTGACCATGCAGCCCATTTTAGTTCAAGTGCCTCCTTATTGTGCATCTTGAAACAGCCGTACTACTAGTTTTCAGAGAGTCCAGTATTTCAGCTGATGTTATTTGTGGGTTTTTCTTTGTATCCCGATCAATTTTCCTAGCAGTTGTTGATGACATTTTTGTTGGTCTATCTGACCGTGGTTTTGTTTTTAGAGCCCATGATTTTCCATTTGTTACTCAGTTTGATCACTGAATCTGAACAAGAAAAAAGATATGCATATCAATGGGATCACCATGAAAAAATATTTACTTTATTAAGACACACAGCAAGGTGAGACATACATTAAAAACATTTAAAAACCAAAAGGCACACACAGAGCTAGTAGGCTATGTGCAACCTCCCATACAAAATGGAACCAAATACCCACAAGCACCTTACAACAAGTTTATCTTACATATATAAAGTGTGTTAACCATAGAAAAAGTACAAAAATATATATATATGCACAGAATAATACACATATATCTGCTACCAATTATACTGTATGAGTGTATAAACACCAATAACGGTTTCGACACCTGCTAAACATCCCTTAATACCCAATATATCAACAGGAGGAAAAGTATACCCTCGACAAGATGTATAATAATAAATACCCGTTCACCATCGGCAATGTTTCCACAAGTATCGTGCAGATTATATCAAATAGCACAGATCAAATATCAAACCCTCACCCCTGGCATGTCTGCCAGGCATTACCATACAGTGATGAAGGTTGCAAGATGGTGAAACGTATCAGTTTGATCACTGCTGACTGGCATTATCAGTTCCTTGGATATCTTTTTGTATCCCATTCCTGTTTTAGGCCGGTTTCACACGTCAGTGGCTCCGGTACGTGAGGTGACAGTTTCCTCACATACCGGAGCCACTGACACACGTAGACACATTAAAATCAATGCATCTGTGCAGATGTCATTGATTTTTTGCGGACCGTGTCTCCGTGTGCCAAACACGGAGACATGTCAGTGTTCGTGGGAGCGCATGTATTACACGGACCCATTGAAGTCAATGGGTCCGTGTAAAACACGTACCGCACACGGACTTTCTCCGCGTGGCGTGCAGGAGACAGCGCTCCAGTAAGCGCTGTCCCCCCCACATGGTGCTGAAGCCGCGATTCATATCTTCTGTGCAGCAGCGTTTGCTGCATAGAAGATATGAATAATAGTGTTTAAAAGAAAGATCTATCTGTCCCCCGTCCCCCCACCCCCTGTGCGCCCCCCCGCTGTTCTGAAAATACTCACCCGCCTCCCTCGCAGTGTCCTGTCCTGGCCGCGCACCTTCTACTGTATGCGGTCACGTGGGGCCGCCGATTAGATTCATGTATATGTGGCTCCACCTCCCATAGGGGTGGAGCCGCCTATTCATGACTGTAAATGAGCGGCCCCACGTGACCGCATACAGTAGAAGGTGCGCGGCCAGGACATGAAGCAGATACAGCCAACAAGGGAAGCGGGTGAGTATTTTCAGAACAGCGGGGGGGCGCACAGGGGGTGGGGGGGGCGCACAGGGGGTGGGAGGGCGGGGGACAGATAGATCTTTCTTTTAAACACTATTATTCATATCTTCTATGCAGCAAACGCTGCTGCACAGAAGATATGAATCGCGGCTTCAGCACGATGCAGGGGACAGCGATAATTTTAGCGCTGTCTCCTGCACGCTCCGTGTGGTACCCACTCGGCACATGGGCGGCACACGTGTGCCGCACGTATGGCCTACGGTGAGCTCACGGGCACACGGACACGGATAACTCCGGTACCGATTTTTTCCGGTACCGGAATTATCTGGACGTGTGGGACAGCCCTTAGGCAGCTCAACTACCTTTTCCCGTAGATCCGTTGACAATTCTTTTGCTGTCCCCATGACTCACAATCTAGAAACATCAGTGGCTGGATGAAAGATGCAAGAGTCTGTCTGGATTCCAGAAACTCACTCAGCCTTTATGCACACACACTGATTACATGCAAACAGGTCACAGGTGAGAATGTCACCTTTAGTAGCCATTCAAACACAAATGTGTCAACTTCTGTGCATGTTATCAGGCTAAAATCACCAGGGTATGTGAACTCTTGATCAGGGTCATTTGGATGTTTTGCGTTGTCATTATGATTTAAAAAGAGAAAACACAGTAGTTTGACAATAAATGGCTTCACCCAACCACTAACGATGAGTGGAAAAAAGATTTGGTGTTATCATTCATATTCTCTGAAAAAAGGCCAAGAAAGCAAAAATTCTGTCGGGGTATGTAAACTTTTGAGCACAATTGTTTTTAATGTTTTTCACATTTTTGTTTATTATTAACTTGAGGAGACTTGAACATACAATGCTTGGAAGCCTATATAATATACTACAATACTGTAGTATTGCATTGTATTGGTAAACTGACAACCTCCTATGAAGTCCAGGATGGACTTTGTATGAGTAGTAACAGGTCACATATGGCGGCTGCCATGAAAACCCACCGACCCTCCACGAACGTTTGAGCACAACTGTATATTAAAAAAATACAAATAAAAACAACAAATCTAAAGAAAAAAAATTGCCAATGTAGCACTTTAAGTGGCTAAAGTTCCTGCTGTTTAGTAGTCCAAGACAAAATATATCAAAAGAAGGATCTGATTTCTTCCCACTGGAGAAAATTGCCACATTTTCCATGTGAAGAATATGCCCTTTTCTCCATTAAAATATTATCAGGCTGCTTATTACCTTCCTAGACATCTGCAATAAGTCATAACTGACTGGAAGGGAACTACTTAAACTGGAGGCCTGAGGGTATTACAGCATTAACTCCTCCCTGCCTGAACCAAGTGCACTGACATGAACAAATGATCCAACACCTTCATACAGTCTCAATACAAAAACTGCCCAAACATTAAAAGGGGTAAATTAATATACCGTAATTGATTATCTAGTGACAATTGTCCACTATCAGAGGAACAGTAAACTCTTGAATTCACAACTGGGATTTAAAAGGGTTTTCTGGGCACACAAATTTTATTAAAGCATTGTAATGCCTTTCAGCTAAAATTCTGCTCTTCTGTAGAACTCTTTACTCCATGCTGCAGTTCATTCAAAGCACAGAGTACAGAGATGTATGTAAGGGAATGGGTGCACTACTAGTCAGACAGTAATTCAGAAGTAGGGTGCTGCGTCCTGCATGAAAAAAATATGTAAATGAGAGAGGAGAAAAAGACCATGCCATAAGACGCGCACACGTAGAGTATATGATATGAAAAAAATAACTTTATTGCACCAAATGACAGGCAATTAAAATCACATTAAAAAAACACGAAAAAAAGTGATGTACATATCATCCCCTGGCAGGGGTGCACATACCTCATGTGCAGCTGGTGCGGCTGCATTGGGGGCCCAGAGGCTCTGGGGTGTCCCTGCAGGGCGATTAATAATGAGGGCAATCTGGCCTGTTTATCCGGCCCCCAGGGGGCCCCTGGCGAGATTGCCCTCATGTGCGGCGGGCAGGGAGAGATCCCTGCAGCTCCGCTGCCTATAAGAGAAAATAGCAGCGGAGCTGCGGTGATCTGTCCTGCTTCCTGCCTGCACTTCCTGTCTCACACAGCAGTCAGCGGCGCGGCTGGATGACATCATCATTCAGCGCCGCAGCCGCTGTGCCAGTGAAGGAAGCTGTCGGTGACGGTGATGCTGTGGCTGCGGGAGAGCGTGCGGAGAGGTGAGAGCAGGGCTGGTTTTAGGCAAATTGGGGCCCTAGGCAAAATTCAAAGTGCGGCCCCTATGTCCATATAAAACACGTACATGTTACACCGATATCGGTGTCACCAGTGTTTTCAATCAGTGTGCCATCCATGTGCCATCCATGTTTTTCCGGTATGGATAATAGAAATGAAATTAGAAAGCCTCTCACATACTTTGTTAAACACAGATGGCACATGTACAGCACATGTACGGCTCATGGACCGCATGTTTACACGGACTCATAGACTTGTATTGGCCCTTGTCATCTGTGTTGCTGGGAAAACATGGACATGAGTGCAACACCGTAGGTAAAATAGGGCACACGTGGCATCTGTGAAAAACATGATAGGTCGCGTGAAGGGGTTGTACAGTCACACAATAGAAAACAGCAGAATTGCCATCTTTTTCTACATTCTACCTCACTGACAGCAAAATAAAAAGCGATTAAAAAAAAGTCCTACATGTCCTCCAACCTACTCTGCTAAATCCCCTCTGGCTCAGTGGCCCATGGTTCGGGATCCCTGATGGTTCTTATTCACTTTGCCGCTATAATAAAAGGTGCAGCCACAAGACCCCTGCAGCCCAGTGCTGAGACTGGCGGAGACCCCGGAAGCCACAAGACCCCTGCAGCCCAGTGCTGAGACTGGCAGAGACCCCCGGAGCCACAAGACCCCTGCAGCCCAGTGCTGAGACTGGCGGAGACCCCCGGAGCAACAAGACCCCTGCAGCCCAGTGCTGAGACTGGCGGAGGCCCCCAGAGCCACAAGGCCCGTGCAGCCCAGTGATATGATTGACAGGGACCCCCAGAGCCACAAGACCCCTGCAGCCCAGTGCTAAGACTGGCGGAGACCACTGGAGCCACAAGACCCCTGCAGTCAAGGCTAAGACTGACAGAGACCCCCGAAGCATCAGTGCTGGCAGACCTCCCAACCGTCCCGGATCCAGGGGGGCAGTCCCGGTTTTGAGAGTGTGCCCCGCGGTCACGGCCGGGATCTTACTTTTCCCGCACTGCACTGACTGTGATGCATTCACCAACTGGTTGCTAAGAGACATTGGGAAACTTCCTCTGCAGCTTTTCTTTGTACAACATCCTGATGGCTGCTCTGTGCACACAGGACCTGTGATGAGGTTACAGGAGGGGATGAGTCAGGTTCATATGATCAGAGGCCTCTGTGCATGCAGGACACTGGTTGTCATGTTGTTGGATGAGGGTAAGTTTATGTGTGGGGCAGGAGGGGTTTACAGTGTGGATGTAGCAGGGCCGTGTGTATGAGGTGTACGGAGTAGAGCCCTGTGTGTATGAGGTGTACGGAGTGGAGCCGTGTGTGTACGAGGTGTGCGGAGCGAAGCCGTGTGTGTACGAGGTTTTGTGGATCGGAGCCGTGTGTACAAGGTGTACGGAGCAGAGCTGTGTGTGTACGAGGTGTATGAAGCAGAGCAGTGTGTGTACGAGGTGTACGGAGCGGAGCCCTGTGTGTACGAGGTGTACGGAGTGCAGCTGCATGTGTACGAGGTGTACGGAGCGGAGCCGCATGTGTACGAGGTGTACGGACCGGAGCCGAGTGTGTACGAGGTGTACGGACCGGAGCCGAGTGTGCATGAGGTGTACAGAGCGAAGCCGCATGTGTACGAGGTGTACGGAGCGGAGCCATGTGTGTATGAGGTGTACGGAGCGGAGCCGCTTGTGTATGAGGTGTATGGAGTGGAGCCATGTGTGTACGAGGTGTACGGAGCGGAGCCGTGCGTGTGTAAGGAGCGGAGTCGTGTATGCATAACTCCCATCTGTCCCAGATCCAGTAGGACAGTCCCAATTTTGAGACTTTGTCCCGCTGTCCCGACCGGGATCCTCCTTTTCCCGCATGGCATCCGACCAAATGTACCGCCACTTTAAACTGCTTGCATGATCAATGGCTGTGTCAGATAGGAGCAGATATTGCTCCTCGCTCTAACACTGGCTGGCACAGGAGACATGGAGAGGTCTTTGTCAGTGGCGTACCGGAGCTGCAGTGATGTGAGCAGTCAGCGGCATGGCTGGATGATATCATTCAGCGCCGCAGGAGAGGAAGCTGCCGGCTGCTGCGAGGGAGCGCGGTGAGATGTGTTTGTGTGTAGGTGTGTGTGTGTGTGGTGATGAAGAAGGCAATGATGGGGTGGGGTAACTATGTGTGGCCATTATTCTGTGCGCAGCATCATGTGGGGCCATTATACAGTATGAAGCATCATGTGTGGCCATTATACTGTAAAAATCATCATGTGAGACTATTATACAGTATGCAGAATCTTGTGTGGCCATTATACTGTATGGAGCATCATGTGTGGCCATTATACTGTATTGATCATCATGTGGAGCCATTATACTGTACGCAGCATCATGTGAGGCCATTATACTGCAAGCAGCCTCATGTGTGGCCATTATACTGTACAAAGCATCATGTGTGGCCATTATACAGTATGGAGCACTGTGTGGCCATTATACAGTATGGAGCATCATGTGTGGCCATTATACAGTATTGAGCATCATGTTTGTCCATTATACAGTATTGAGCATCATGTTTGTCCATTATACAGTATGGAGCACTGCGTGAGGCCATTACACAGTATGGAGCAATGTGTGGCCATTATACAGTATGGAGCACTGTGTGGCCATTATACAGTATGGAGCACTGTGGGGCCATTATACAGTATGGAGCACTGTGTGGCCATTATACAGTATGGAGCATCATGTGGGTCCATTATACAGTATGGAGCACTGTGTGGCCATTATACAATATGGAGCACTGTGTGGCCATTATACAGTATGGAACATCATGTGTGGCCATTATACAATATGGAGCACTGTGTGGCCATATTTTTTTCTGTTTATAATTTTTGTTTATGAAACAATGGATATGGGTGTGACTAGCTGTGAAATGGGTGTGATCAGAGGCGTGGCCTAAAAAATGCCGCGGTGCGCTGTGCACGCCGCAAACTTTGTCCCTCTTTACCTTCTTCAAAAGTTGGGAGCTGGAGCCGCAGGGGATTTATCATTTCATGCTAGTTATTTTTACAGTCTCAGAAAACCCTTGTAGACACTGTTCACACCCACCGTTTTTGCTGCGGATTGATCTACAGTGTTGGCAGGAAAAATTCAGCGTTTGTGCAGCCTTTTCACTTGCATTTTTGTGTCCCATTCATTTAAATAGGGAAAGAAATGCTGAAAGATGACAGCAACAGATTTATATAAAAAAAGTGTCTTCTGGTCGCTGTCCGTGTCTGGCAGAACACACCAGGAGCAGTAAAGAAAGTGTGAACAGGCCCTAATATAAGACACAGGTATTAGACATACCGTATTTTTCGGATTATTAGACTCACTTTTTTCCCCAAAATTTTGGGAAAATAGGGGTGCATCTTATAATGCAGATATACCTTACCAGTCGCAGTGGAGCAGGGTCTAGGGTCTCTGTAGGCCGCAGGTTGGGATGAAGGGGTGATCGCACGTGCGGTGCGCTGCTGCAAGTGTATGGTGCTGCGGGGGCTCTGCTGACATTTTGTGAAAGGCCAGAGCCCCTGCAGTTGCATGGTTTCCTGTGGGGTGGACTCCGGCAAAATGGCTGCCATTGGCGGCACATGAGCAGATGGAGATCTCGGCATCAAGATCTTGGGAGATGAGATTTCAGCGCTGAGATCTCATCTCCCGAGATCTTAGGGTACTGTCACACAGTACCATTTTGATCGCTACGACGGCACGATCCGTGACGTCGCAGCGATCGTATGAATATCGCTCCAGCGTCGTAGACTGCGGTCACACGTTGCAATCACGGCGCTGGAGCGATGCCGAAGTCCCCGGTAACCAGGGTAAACATCGGGTAACTAAGCGCAGGGCCGCGCTTAGTAACCCGATGTTTACCGTGGTTACCAGCGTAAACGTAAAAAAAACAAACAGTACATACTTACATTCCGGTGTCTGTCCCTGGCGTTCTGCTTCTCTCCACTGTGTAAGCGCCATAGCCAGCAAGCACAGCGGTGACGTCAGACGTCACCGCTGTGCTCGCTTTCCGGCTGGCAGACGCTCACACAGTGGAGAGAAGCTGAGACGCTGGAGGACAGACACCGGAATGTAAGTATGTACTGTTTGTTTTTTTTACGTTTACGCTGGTAACCACGGTAAACATCGGGTTACTAAGCGCGGCCCTGCGCTTAGTTACCCGATGTTTACCCTGGTTACAAGCGAACACATCGCTGGATCGCTGTCACACACAACGATCCAGCGATGTCAGCGGGTGATCAAGCGACGAAAGAAAGTTCCACACGATCTGCTACGACGTACGATTCTCAGCAGGATCCCTGATCGCTGCTGCGTGTCAGACACTGCGATATCGTAACGATATCGCTGGAACGTCACGAATCGTACCGTCGTAGCGATCAAAATGGTACTGTGTGACAGTACCCTTAGTGCCGAGATCTCCATCTGCGCATGTGCCGCCCCTGGCAGCCATTTTCTCGGAGTCCACCCCATAGGAAACCATGCCATGTAACTGGTGCTGCACGGTGGCTCAGTGGTTAGCACTGCAGTGCTGGGGTCCTGAGTTCAAATTCCACCAAGGACAACATCTGCAAGGATTTTGCATGTTCTCCCAATGTTTGCATGGGTTTTCTCCAGGTACTCCGGGTTCCTTCTACATTCCAAAGATAGGGAATTTAGATTGTGAGCCCCATTGGGGACAGTGCCACTAATGCCCGTAAAGCGCTGTGGAATTAATAGCGCTATATAAATGAGTAAAAATAAATAAATAAACTGCAGGGCCTCTGGCGTTTCACAAAATGTCGGAAGAGCCCCCTGCAGCACCGAACACCCCCTCATCCCAGCCTGCGGCCTGCAGCAACGCTCCACTCTGGCTTGCTCCAGCAGCGACCCTGGGACCTCGCTTCACCGCAGCCAGCACCCCCCGGTAAGCAATAAGACGTATGGATTATAAGAAGCACCACCATTTTATTAAAAAAAAAGTTTTTTTCCTATTTTCCTCCTCAAAATTTGGAGTGCATCTTATAATCCGGAGCGTTTTATAATCCGCAAAATACAGTAAACTACTGATTCCTATTATAGCGACACAACAAATACAGAACTATATACTGTATGCAGCAAATATACACAGATACACACTATACATGTACACACATCATATATACTTTATAAATATAGAAACACACACTATACAAAGTATATACACACATAAACATTCAGTTTATATACAGTATATACAGTATGCACACATACTTATACAGTTTAAATATATTTACACAATATACTGCACACATACAGTATACAAATATAGTATACATACACATACTATATACTGTATGTACATGTGTGTGTATATATATATTTACTGTATATATATACTCTCATGTATCGCAGATATGCACAATCATACTATATACTGTATATATGTACACACTATATGCACATATACAGACACACACACTGTATACTACACATGTACACACGCAGATACACATATACATGTATACTTAACAGGTTCTGCGGCTTCACATGTACAGATCCATTCCAAGGACAGTGCTAGGAGCAGCCATGATGAGGGGAGAGGACACAGACACCCAGGGCTGGCATCTACCTCCAGGCCCAGCTCTGACATCTGTGCTGTAATCGGCCCCTCTCCCTCACTTGCAACTTCTAACCTGACTGCAGGCAGGGAGAAAGAGAGAGGAGTGTTGGAAGGGGGTTTTGGACAGAGGCTCTGGGACTCACTGCTTATTCACTGCTGTACACCCTCTGGGCACTTCATAAAGGGGCTGCAGATGCAGGGGACCCCCTTTGAGAGTGGGGGCCCCAGGCCTCTGCCTGGTCTGCCTGCCCCAAACGCCGGCCCTGGGTGAGAGGTGTTGTCTGCTGTGTGTTCAGTGCCCCAGAGTCCTGGTCATTGCAGTACTGTGGCTCTGCCACTAAGGGGAGCTATGGTACGTCTGATGGCACTGAAGGAGTTCATCTGACCAGGTGCCTGCTCAGCATAGCGGCGGTGCCCAAGGAAGGATAAGAAGCGAGATAGATTGTGCTGAGTGAGAAACGAGATGAAAGCAAGAAGGAGAATACCAGTAGGAGTCGTGCTGTGAGACCGAGGCAACATCCTACTGAGGCGCACAACCGGCGGCCGGAACGCCGAGGGAGTATTACAATATTCAGCTTCAGGCAATACTCTAAACCAACGGCAGGACAGTCAGTCTAAGGCGGGCTGTCTCACCCAAATCACCTATGCAGTCTTGGGGGGCAACTTGTGGAGAGGGGCGACTCTAGGGTCCTGGAAGAGCTCCGAGCCTACCCGTCATACGGGTGCCGTCCTAACCGTAACATCAGGGAGGGACGGAGGATTAGCAGAACATCATCGAGTTGTGAGGGAACTTAAGAAACGGACACAACAGTTGTGGGGACTTTCCGTAAGAACAGCAGGGAAGGACCACAACACCTAGCCCTAGAAGGAAGGCACAGATTTCCACCTGTAAAGAGAACTCTGGAGGTGCCATTGGACCGGCCGGACTTGCGTAGCCTGGTTATCCGGATTCCGGACTGAGGACCCAGAGATCTTCAGTAAAGAGGTAAAGAGACTGCAACCTGGTGTCTTCGTTATTTACTGCACCGCACCACCACCACCACTACCACCATCCATCTCTATTATTCACTGTACGCCCCTCGACAGGGTCACGGACCGGGCCTAGCCACCGTGACAACCCCAGAGCAGAGACTCAGAGGCCCGGCACCGGGTACCCATCGGCCCTGCGGCAGTGGGCGCGTTACAATTTGGCGTCACGAACAGGATCTACTTAAGCCTGAAGAATCAGGTCATGTGTGCCTTGGAACTGTGATTTATTGTGCTTGGACTGTACTTTATTGCAAAGACTGTGCTGTGCCACTTGCCGCCAAAATCCGCCGCCATTGCAGCGCTGAGGAGAGCGCAGGAGAAGAAGAGGGGCGTGGAGTAGGCGTGGACAAGCTGAAGAGCGCGAAGGACAATGGCCGCCCAGTCTAAATATTTCTGTGTCCTGAGGACTTGTCCGTCAACAGCTGAGGTCCGCCTCCTGATCCTGTTTGGAGGGTGGAGACCATGGAGACGGGGCCGCCCACGAAAGAGACCGCGGGAAGAAGACGCTGGGGAGGAGATAAAGATGGCGACGCCGGGAGCACCGCGTGGGGATGACCTGACTCGGCATGGAGCCGCATCACCGGACACAGCCTCGGAGACACCATTGTTGCGGGGACTGGCCCTCACGGAACCACCGATGGGTCGACCCAACTGGCGGATGTCCGAGGAGTGTGTGGCCGCAGCCGAGGCCCGACAGATAGCACGCCGCTTGGAGGCTGATGCCCGCGTGCTCGCTCGGCTGGGCCAGCCCACGGAGGTCCGCCTGTCTCCGGTGTCCCCTGCTTCCCCTGTTGTGAATTAGACTTTTTGGCTCCCTCTTGTGGTCACTAGTGATATGACTCTGGGATTGTCTTTTTTCAGTTGGGCACTCACCTGGGTCGTTAGTCCAGGGGTGTCGCTATATAAACTTCCTGGATCCTTAGTCCAGTGCCTGGCATCGTTGTAATCAGATCCTTCTGTTGCTCCTGTCTGCTGGTCCTGGCTCTTGCAAAATTAAGCTAAGTCTTGCTTCTTTGTTTTTTGAGTTACTTGCTTTGCTACTATTTTTGTCCAGCTTGTACTAAATGTGATTTCTGACCTTGCTGGAAGCTCTAGGGGGCTGGTGTTCTCCCCTCGGCCGTTAGATGGTTCGGGGGTTCTTGAATATCCAGTGTGGATATTTTAATAGGGTTTTTGCTGACCATATAAGTCATCTTACTATATTCTGCTATTAGCTAGTGGGCCTCTCTTTGCTAAATACCTAGCTCATTCTTATGTTTGTCTTTTCCTCTTACCTCACCGTTATTATTTGTTGGGGGCTTGTATCCAACTTTTGGGGTCTTTCCTCTGGAGGCAAGAAAGGTCTTTCTTTTCCCTTCTAGGGTTAGTTAGTTCTCCGGCTGGCGCGAGACGTCTAGAACCAACATAGGCACGTTCCCCGGCTACTTCTATTTGTGGTGCTAGGATTAGATATATGGTCAGCCCAGTTACCACTGCCCTATGAGCTGGTTTTTTGTGTTTGCAGACTTGGTATTGATTCCTGAGACCCTCTGCCATTGGGGTCATAACATTCCCCCAACCCGGCCGCAGCGGAGGGTACGCTGCAGGTACAGGGCCTGAGGATCCTGCCGGAGGCAGAACAGCTGCGGCGCCTGATGACAGCATGGCGGAACAGACCCCAACCTGCAGCCCAGATAGATCTGACAAGCGTCGCGGAGACCCCACCATCACACTGGGGTGTTGTGGTGTCCTTCAACTCCCGGAAGGGAAGGGGAGTTATCCAGGAGATCGGGGAGCCACTACAGGTCCGTGTTGACCGGGAAGAAGTAGATCCCTGCGGGGGAAGGTATGATTCCGACCTGGAGCCTGGCGACGCAGTGACCTATACCCGGTGGAGGAGGGAAACTGGCTGGATGGCTCGGGGCGTCCAGCGGTGTGTCGCGCTCCAGGCTGCTACTGGGACATCTGAAGACGAGTCCCCTGCAGAGAAGGTGATGGAACCTGTCTCCGTGGAATCTCCAGAGGTCCGGGCTCACAGTGTGCCCCTGGGTCGCGCTCGCCCACAACCAAGGAGGGCATCCCGGCGAGGGATCCTGTCGCTGCTGGAGCCAGGACCGGCCCTTGCTGTACCAACGCGACCCGTTGGCCGGGAGAGGCCTGGAAGAAGACCACCCTCTACACTACAAGATTAAGTAAGCTAGAATGCTTTGATGAATGTAAATAGTTATTGTTCTACTGTTTTGCTGCTAAACCCGTCCAGGGTTAACTCTTAAAGGGATCCCTTTGTTGACCCGGGATCCCTATTGCTTTTTGGTTGTTTTTCCACTTTTTGTTTCCTGTTGAAAAGAACTGCCGCAATCATGAACAGTGCATGATACAAACTGTTTGTAAATAGTTCGCACCTTATTAAAGGTGCTCCCTACAGGTTTTACTTAAAGAGAGACTCTTTGCGAAGATACCGCACCAGAGCTTTTGCTGAGTATGGACTGGTAGCTTGAGAAGATGGGCTACCTCATAAAGACTTGGTCCCCTCTTAAAGGGGATGTTCACGTATTGCTGATGAACCGTATTGCCTTAAGACAGTTGGGTGGCAATAATGTCCTGGAAAAAGGAAGTAATAATGTTGATATGAACACGTTAAATGTACCTAACTAGTTAAATGTGAAAAGTGTTTGATAATGTTGATGGAAGCGCGAGGACAGGAAGTGAACCCGTAGGGGTTAGTGGTGAGTCCTCTTAGGAGCCAGATAGAGGTGGCTCAGTGATTTCAAACAGAAGGTAAATGTTATGTTCTATACTGTGTATAGTAGTTGAAAAGGCAGTAGGCCCGGGCTGAAAGGGGCAGTCCTGTAAGGAAAGGAGAGGCAGTAGGTCTGGAGCCGTTAGGACAGGCGGTCCTGCAGATTTAAAGAAGGGGAATGAAGTTAATTGCCTTATAATGTGTTATAAGAAGGTCTTTAGTGGATTCAGAGTGTACATCCTTAAAGGCAACGTTGAATTAATGTCTAAAAATTTTGCACTTAGTAGAATACCCGGTTGGGTAAAGAGAGTTATTTATAGAAAAGTTATTTTAAAGTATTTAACCATGTTTGTAACGTTCAAGTGTCCTCACCTCCCATAAAGGGAAGCTCTGTTCAAGTATACTTATTGTTATTGCACTCAACAAAAATTGTATGTCTTTTTGCTAACCTGTATTGTTGTTTTCTTCCCAGTCCAGGAGTACTGGATTTAACCGGGGGGGAGTGCAGCGCCCCAGAGTCCTGGTCGTTGCAGTACTGTGGCTCCTGTTATGATCCCAATGGCAGGGGACCTCAAAGATTACAGCAAAGTCTGCAAAACATAAATACCAGCTCATAGGGAAGTGGTAACTAGGCTGACCATATACCTGATCCTAGCGCAAACACTAACAGCAGCCGGGGAACGTGCCTACGTTGATTCTAGACGTCTCGCGCCAGCCGGAGAACTAACTACCCCTATCAGGGAAAATAAGACCTCTCTTGCCTCCAGAGAAAAGACCCCAAAGTAATACAAGCCCCCAACAAATAATAACGGTGAGGTAAGAAGAAAAGACAAACGTAAGAATGAACTAGATTTAGCAAAGAGAGGCCCACTGACTAATAGCAGAATATAGTAAGAAGACTTATTATATGGTCAGCAAAAAAACCCTGCAAAATATCCACGCTGAATATCCAAGAACCCCCAAACCGACTGACGGTGTGGGGGGAGAATATCAGCCCCCCTAGAGCTTCCAGCAATAACAGGAATCACATATTGTACAAGCTGGACAAAAAATATGAACAATGCAAATGATCAAGAGTACGAAAGCAGGACTTAGCTTATCTCGCAAAGAAACAGGACCTGAAGACAGGAGCAAACAGAAGTGAACTGATTACAACGAAGCCAGGCACTGGACTGAGAATCCAGGAAGTTTAAATAGCAACACCCCAGGCCTAACGAAACAGGTGAGCACAAACCTGGTAAAAGACAATCCAAGTGCCAAATCACTAGTGACCACAAGAGGGAGCCAAAAAGTATAGTTCACAACAGTACCCCCCCTTTAAGGAGGGGTCACCGAACCCTCACCAAGACCACCAGGGCGACCAGGATGAGCAGCGTGGAAGGCACGAACCAAATCGGCCGCATGAACATCAGAGGCGGCCACCCAGGAATTATCCTCCTGACCATAGCCCTTCCATTTGACCAAATACTGGAGCCTCCGTCTAGAGAGACGAGAATCCAAGATCTTCTCCACCACGTACTCCAACTCGCCCTCAACCAACACCGGAGCAGGAGGCTCAACAGCAGGAACCACAGGCACAACGTACCGCCGTAACAAAGACCTATGGAACACGTTGTGAATGGCAAACGACACCGGAAGATCCAAACGAAAAGAAACCGGGTTAAGAACTTCCAAAATTTTATAAGGACCAATAAAGCGAGGCTTAAACTTAGGAGAGGAAACCTTCAGAGGGACATACCGAGAAGACAACCAAACCAAATCCCCAACACGAAGTCGGGGGCCCACACCGCGGCGGCGGTTGGCAAAACTCTGAGCCTTCTCCTGTGACAACTTCAAATTGTCCACCACATGATTCCAAATCCGCTGCAACCTATCCACCACGGAATCCACCCCAGGACAGTCAGAAGACTCAACATGACCCGAGGAGAAACGAGGATGAAAACCAGAGTTGCAGAAGAATGGCGAAACCAAAGTAGCGGAACTAGCCCGATTATTAAGGGCAAACTCCGCCAATGGCAAGAAGGTCACCCAATCATCCTGGTCCGCAGAAACAAAACATCTCAAATAAGCCTCCAGTGTCTGATTAGTTCGCTCCGTTTGACCATTAGTCTGAGGATGGAAGGCAGATGAAAACGACAAATCAATGCCCATCTTAGCACAAAAAGATCGCCAGAATCTGGACACAAACTGGGATCCTCTGTCGGACACGATATTCTCCGGAATGCCGTGCAAACGAACCACATTCTGAAAAAGCAAAGGAACCAGATCGGAAGAGGAAGGCAACTTAGGCAAGGGTACCAAATGGACCATCTTGGAAAAACGATCACACACCACCCAGATGACAGACATTCCCCGAGACACCGGAAGATCAGAAATGAAATCCATGGAAATGTGCGTCCAAGGCCTCTTCGGGACGGGCAAGGGCAAAAGCAATCCGCTAGCACGAGAACAACAAGGCTTAGCCCGAGCACAAGTCCCACAGGACTGCACAAATGACCGCACATCCCGTGACAAGGAAGGCCACCAAAAGGACCTAGCCACCAAATCTCGGGTACCAAAAATTCCCGGATGCCCTGCCAACACCGAGGAATGAACCTCGGAAATGACTCTGCTGGTCCATTTATCAGGAACAAACAGTCTGTCGGGTGGACACGAGTCAGGTCTACCAGCCTGAAATCTCTGCAACACACGTCGCAAATCCGGAGATATGGCCGACACGATCACTCCCTCTTTAAGAATACCAGCTGGCTCCGAGACTCCAGGAGAGTCAGGCACAAAGCTCCTAGAGAGAGCATCAGCCTTAACATTCTTCGAACCAGGCAGGTATGAGACCACAAAGTTAAAACGAGAGAAAAACAATGACCAACGAGCCTGTCTAGGATTCAGGCGCTTAGCAGACTCGAGATACATCAGATTTTTGTGATCAGTCAAGACCACCACACGATGCTTAGCACCCTCAAGCCAATGACGCCACTCCTCAAATGCCCACTTCATGGCCAACAACTCCCGATTACCAACATCATAGTTCCGCTCAGCAGGCGAAAACTTCCTAGAGAAAAAGGCACATGGTCTCATCACAGAACAACCAGAGCCTCTCTGCGACAAAACAGCCCCAGCACCGATCTCAGAAGCATCCACTTCAACCTGAAAGGGAAGTGAGACATCAGGCTGACACAAAACAGGCGCCGAAGTAAACCGGCGCTTCAGCTCCTGGAAGGCCTCCACGGCTGCAGGAGCCCAATTAGCAACATCAGAACCTTTCTTGGTCATATCCGTCAAAGGTTTAACAACGCTAGAAAAATTAGCGATAAAGCGACGGTAGAAATTAGCGAATCCCAAGAACTTCTGAAGACTCTTAACAGACGTGGGCTGAGTCCAATCATGAATAGCTCGGACCTTGACTGGGTCCATCTCCACGGCAGAAGGGGAGAAAATAAAACCCAAAAAGGAAACCTTCTGCACTCCAAAGAGACACTTTGAGCCCTTCACAAACAAAGCGTTATCACGCAAAACCTGAAACACCATCCTGACCTGCTTTACATGAGAATCCCAATCATCCGAGAAAACTAGAATATCATCAAGATACACAATCAAAAATTTATCCAGATACTTCCGGAAGATATCATGCATAAATGACTGAAACACTGAAGGGGCATTAGAGAGCCCAAAGGGCATCACCAAGTATTCAAAATGACCTTCGGGCGTATTGAATGCAGTTTTCCATTCATCTCCCTGCCTAATGCGCACAAGGTTGTACGCACCACGAAGATCTATCTTGGTGAACCACTTGGCGCCCTTAATCCGAGCAAACAAGTCTGACAATAGCGGCAACGGATACTGAAACTTAACAGTGATTTTATTCAGAAGCCGATAGTCTATACAAGGTCTCAAAGACCCGTCTTTCTTGGCCACAAAAAAGAATCCCGCACCGAGAGGGGAAGAGGATGGACGAATATGCCCCTTCTCCAAAGACTCCTTGACATAAGAACGCATCGCGGCATGCTCGGGTACAGACAAATTAAATAATCATCCCTTAGGAAATTTACTGCCAGGAATCAAATCTATAGCGCAGTCACAGTCCCTATGAGGAGGAAGAGCACTGGACCTGGACTCACTGAATACATCCTGATAGTCACACAAATACTCAGGAACTTCTGAAGGAGTAGAAGTAGCAATAGACACCGGCGAAGAATCGCAATGAATTCCCTGACAACCCCAACTTGAGACAGACATAGCCTTCCAATCCAAAACAGGATTATGGGTCTGTAACCATGGCAGACCTAAAACGACCAAATCATTCATTTTATGCAGAACAAGAAAACGAATCACCTCCCGATGTTCAGGAGTCATGCACATGGTCACTTGTGTCCAATACTGCGGTTTATTTTCCGCCAGTGGCGTAGCATCAATTCCTCTGAGAGGAATCGGAACCTTTAAAGGCTCCAGGACAAAACCGCAGCGCTTGGCAAACGACAAGTCCATAAGACTCAGGGCAGCACCTGAATCCACAAATGCCATAACAGGGTAGGAAGACAATGAACAAATTAAAGTCACAGACAAAATAAATTTAGGCTGCAAATTACCAATGGTGACAGGACTGACAACCTTGGTTAGGCGTTTAGAGCATGCTGATATAACATGTGTAGAATCACCACAGTAAAAACACAGCCCATTCTGACGTCTATGATTTTGTCGTTCGGTTCTAGTCAGGATTCTATCGCATTGCATTGAGACAGGTGTCTGTTCAGACAACACCGCCAGAGGTTTAGCGGATTTGCGCTCCCGCAAACGCCGATCAATCTGAATAGCCAGCGCCATAGAATCATTCAGACTTGTAGGAATTGTAAAACCCACCATCACATTCTTAATGGCTTCAGAAAGGCCATTTCTGAAATTTGCGGCCAGAGCACATTCATTCCATCGAGTAAGCACGGACCATTTCCGAAATTTTTGGCAGTACACCTCAGCTTCATCCTGGCCCTGAGAGATGGCCAGTAGAGCTTTTTCTGCCTGAATTTCAAGATTAGGCTCCTCATAAAGCAATCCGAGCGCCAGAAAAAACGCATCAACATCCGCCAATGCAGGATCTCCTGGCGCTAACGAGAAAGCCCAATCCTGAGGGTCGCCACGCAAGAAGGAGATAATAATTTTAACTTGCTGAGCTGAATCTCCAGACGAACGAGGTTTCAAAGATAGAAACAATTTACAATTATTCCTAAAATTCCTAAATTTAAATCGATCTCCAGAGAACAGCTCAGGAATAGGTATCTTAGGCTCTGACATAGGACTGTTAACAACAAAATCCTGAATGCCCTGCACACGTGCAGCAAGCTGATCCACACTAGTAATCAAGGTCTGAACATTCATGTCTGCAGCAAAGCTTCAAGCCACTCAGAGATAAAGGGGAGGAAGAAAAAAAAACACAAAAACTCAGAACTTCTTTTCTTGTAATCCCACTTCAGCAATGCATTAACTATTTATCGGCCTGGCTTACTGTTATGATCCCAATGGCAGGGGACCTCAAAGATTACAGCAAAGTCTGCAAAACATAAATACCAGCTCATAGGGAAGTGGTAACTAGGCTGACCATATACCTGATCCTAGCGCAAACACTAACAGCAGCCGGGGAACGTGCCTACGTTGATTCTAGACGTCTCGCGCCAGCTGGAGAACTAACTACCCCTATCAGGGAAAATAAGACCTCTCTTGCCTCCAGAGAAAAGACCCCAAAGTAATACAAGCCCCCAACAAATAATAACGGTGAGGTAAGAAGAAAAGACAAACGTAAGAATGAACTAGATTTAGCAAAGAGAGGCCCACTGACTAATAGCAGAATATAGTAAGAAGACTTATATGGTCAGCAAAAAAACCCTGCAAAATATCCACGCTGAATATCCAAGAACCCCCAAACCGACTGACGGTGTGGGGGGAGAATATCAGCCCCCCTAGAGCTTCCAGCAATAACAGGAATCACATATTGTACAAGCTGGACAAAAAATATGAACAATGCAAATGATCAAGAGTACGAAAGCAGGACTTAGCTTATCTCGCAAAGAACCAGGACCTGAAGACAGGAGCAAACAGAAGTGAACTGATTACAACGAAGCCAGGCACTGGACTGAGAATCCAGGAAGTTTAAATAGCAACACCCCAGGCCTAACGAAGCAGGTGAGCACAAACCTGGTAAAAGACAATCCAAGTGCCAAATCACTAGTGACCACAAGAGGGAGCCAAAAAGTATAGTTCACAACAGGCTCCGCCACTAAGCGGAGCTATGGTACGTCTGATGGCACTGAAGGAGTTCATCTGACCAGGTATCACAGACACCAATACATTTCACAGTCGGGCCTCCAGGGGGAGCTAAGGGTTCTATTCATTAGGCCACTCCCCACCATTGCGGGTAAACTGGGGGTCAGGCAGGAAGTTAGTTCAGAAAGCTGACTGGGTTGGAACCAGGCAACACCTTGTGGCAGGGGGTGTTGTGGGGAAAGATTCGGTAGGGTCCCTGTCAGGGGTGGGATCCTGACAGAGGCCTGGCTACAAGAAGGAATGTAACGGGACCGTGCCTGCTCAGCATAGCGGCGGTGCCCAAGGAAGGATAAGAAGCAAGATAGATTGTGCTGAGTGAGAAACGAGATGAAAGCAAGAAGGAGAATACCAGTAGGAGTCGTGCTGTGAGACCGAGGCAACATCCTACTGAGGCGCACAACCGGCGGCCGGAACGCCGAGGGAGTATTACAATATTCAGCTTCAGGCAATACTCTAAACCAACGGCAGGACAGTCAGTCTAAGGCGGGCTGTCTCACCCAAATCACCTATGCAGTCTTGGGGGGCAACTTGTGGAGAGGGGCGACTCTAGGGTCCCGGAAGAGCTCCGAGCCTACCCGTCATTCGGGTGCCGTCCTAACCGTAACATCAGGGAGGGACGGAGGATTAGCAGAACATCATCTAATCGAGTTGTGAGGGAACTTAAGAAACGGACACAACAGTTGTGGGGACTTTCCGTAAGCACAGCAGGGAAGGACCACAACACCTAGCGCTAGAAGGAAGGCACAGATTTCCACCTGTAAAGAGAACTCTGGAGGTGCCATTGGACCGGCCGGACTTGCGTAGCCTGGTTATCCGGATTCCGGACTGAGGACCCAGAGATCTTCAGTAAAGAGGTAAAGAGACTGCAACCTGGTGTCTTCGTTATTTACTGCACCGCACCACCACCACCACTACTACCACCATCCATCTCTATTATTCACTGTACGCCCCTCGGCAGGGTCACGGACTGGGCCTAGCCACCGTGACAACCCCAGAGCAGAGACTCAGAGGCCCGGCACCGGGTACCCCTCGGCCCTGCGGCAGTAGGGGCGTTACATGTGTGTGTGTGTATGTATGTGTGTGTGTGTGTAGAGATGAGTGGTGGTGGTATGTGTGCGTGCGTGCGTAGCACTGCAGGGGAATGTGCAGAGAGGTGAATGGTGCAGTGTGTGTCTGTGTGTAGGTGGAGAAGAGGGCAATGATGGGGGTAATGGGGAGAAGGCAATAATGGGGTGACAGAGATGGCAATGATGGGGTAGTGGGGGAGAAAGCAATGATGGGGTGGTGGAAAGGGCAATAATGGGTGGGGGAGGAGGAAATGATGGAGGTTGTGGTATGGGCAATGATGGTGGTGGTGGGAGAGAAGGCAATGATGGAGGTGGTGAAAAGGACAACGATGTTGGTGGTTGAAAGGGCAATAATGGGGTGGTAGGGAGGAGGAAATGATGGAGGTGGTGGAATGGGCAATGATAAGGTGATGGGGAAAGGCAATGATGGTGGTTTTGGAAAGGTCAATGATGGGGATGGTGGGGGAAGAGGAAATTATGGAGGTGGTGGAAAGGACAATGATGGGGTGAGAGGGGAGGAGGAAATGATGGAGGTGGTTGAATGGGCAATGAAGGGGTGGTGGGGGAGAAGGCAATGATGGGGTGGTGGAGAGAAAGCAATGATAGAGGTGGTGGAAAGGACAATGATGGGGGTGCTGGGGAGAGGACAATAATGGGATGTGGAGGAGGACAATGAGGGGTGGGGATTGGGAAGGGAGGAAGGGGGATTTATAATGGATTTAGGAACAGGGGAGGTGGAGGAAGAAGACGTTATTATCGCTTATGTTTAACACAGTCCCTTAGTATATAGTATACTCATTTATTATACATAGCAGAGCCCCTTAGTATATAGTGCAGTCACTTTTTATGCATAGCACAGTCCCTTAGTATATAGTGTACTCACTTATGTATAGCTCAGTCCCTTAGCATATAGTGTACTCACTTATTATGTATAACATCATCATTAGTTACATAGTTTCCACTTTTATCATCTATAACACCGTCCCTTATTACATACCATCATCTCTAGTTCCTGACACCCATAATGTTGTGGTGCACCATCTTGGGTGTCAGGTCCGAGCATTCCTACATGAACAGTTTCCTGGAAAGTGGATTGGTCATCGTGGGCCAGTTGAATGGCCACCAAGGTCTTCCGATCTGACCCCCTTAGACTTTTATGTTTGGGGTTATCTGAAGGCAATTGTCTATGCTGTGAAGATACGAGATGTGCAGCAGCTGAAACAACGGATACTGGAAGCCTGTGCTAGAATTTCTTCTGCGGTGTTGCTATCAGTGTGTCAAGAGTGGGAGAAGAGGGTTGCATTGACAATCCAACACAATGGGCAACACTTTGAACACATTTTATAAGTGGTCATAAACTTGTAAATAACTCATGAAAGAATAAAGTTACAGTAAAACCAAGCACACCATTGTTTTTCTTATGAAATTCTTAATAAGTTTGATGTGTCACATGACAATCTTCCTATTGGAAAAAATAGAGTTGGATTAAAAATGGCCGACTTCAAAATGGCCGCCATGGTCACCACCCATCTTGAAAATAAATGGCCCACCCTGTATATAGTGTAGTATTGGGCAGAGGCGTAGCTAGTGTTTTGGTTCAGGAGGGGGCAAAACTTCTCAGTGGGCCCCTAACCAGGTAACCTTGATTACAACTGGGTGACTCACCCTAATAGTGGAGGAGAACCTCAGCAAGTGACCGCGCTATTGCTGAAAATAATCTCTATATAAAGACCAATATTGCTATTACCGCCATATGGTCAATGGTAAATACCAGTCCTACAGAACATGTAAGAGATCACAGCACAGTTACAGATAATGACTTACTGCTGACATTCTTTCTGATGGAGTCGTTGACTTTTTACATCTTTTCCATCTGGCCCAGACCGACATGACAACTTTTTCCAGCCACGACTCGGCTGCAGAGATTACAACTATCACGGGGTCCTTCTCCGGTACCACACAATCAACAGAGCCAGCGAAGAGTGAACAATCTCAAGACCTTTATTTAGGCAAAAATATGAAAGGTCCATATACGATCCACCACACAAAGGACAAAAATAGTCCAGAACACGAATGCACTTCAGTAACAGGATAAAAGTCCAACAATCCAGCAGACAGAGGATAGCATAGTCCATATACTCTTCTTTCTCTCTGAGATGCTGTGAACACATCATCATTCCACACAGGACTAATCTGTGTCTCACCTCCCTGATATTTTAAAAGTCTCCCTCCTCATTCACAGGTCAGGAGAGGGAAGGTCTCAGGGGCTCATTGTTTCAACAAGCTAGGTCAACATGTCATTAGGATATTAGCAAACAATACAGTGCTGTGGGGGCTCATATCAGAAGGCAGCAACAGCCATTCATCAATTAGCAAATAACTCCTTCTACAAGAGAACACCATGAAAATAAGTAAAATAGAAATATACACAAAAATGATACCCACATAGCATATCACACCATCACAACAACAAAGACACATTTCACATCTCATATTTTCAGCACGTTAAAATCTATTCCCAACCTGCACAAACTCCTCATCCTGCCGATTCCCCAATACTGAGCCGCTGCTGCCGTATGTATCCCTATTACTGCACCTGCTGTGTGGCACTATGTGCCCTCTAAATTCTAAAGCAACCCTCTATAATATAGTACAACCCCTGGCAAAAATTATGGAATCACCGGCCTTGGAGGATGTTCATTCAGTTGTTTAATTTTGTAGAAAAAAAGCAGATCACAGACATGGCACAAAACTAAAGTATTTTCAATTTTTTCCTCAGACTTGAGTGATTCCATAATTTTCGCCTATACTAGGTTAAAAAAAGTAACGATTACTGACTACCACAGTAGTAGTGGTAGTGTTTCTTAAAGCCAGAAAGTTGCCATTTGAAATGACTTTAGTTTTGTGCCATGTCTGTGATCTGCTTTTTTTCTACAAAATTAAACAACTGAATGAACATCACAGTAACCTGAGTTCCCCCATAACAATAAGTGCCCACTTTACATTTAATTATGTCCCGAGTCTCTCCCCTGTACAGCTGCTCCCCTATACTTAGCCTGATGCTCTCTTATACACAGTATAATGCTTCTTCCTTTTATATATACTGACCCTTTAATATCCCCCAAACTGTTTAATGGTTCCAACACTGTATGATGCCCCGTCACTGTAATATCCACAATGTATGATTGCCGCTAGATAGCTTCCATGTAGCATAATACACCAGATAGTCCTCAATATAGTATAATGGACTCCCCATAGGTCTCCATATAGTATAATGCACTCCCCATAGGTCTCCATATAGTATAATGTACTCCCCATAAGCAGGCAGACTATATATTGTATAATGCACTCCCCATAGGCAGACTCTATATTATATAATGCATTCCACATAGGTCTCCATATAGTATAATGCACACCCCATAGGCAGACTCTATAGTGTAATGCAGCCCTATTGTTCACCATATAGTATAATGGTATAATGCACCCCATAGACAACCTCTATAGTATAATACAGCCCCATAGGCAGACTCTACAGTGTAATGCACCCCCATAGACAGCCTCTATAGTGTAATACAGCCCCATAGGCAGACTCTATAGTATGCAAAGAAGGAGAAAAGCTGGAGCAACTAGGTAAAAAATATCTATACTTTATTAACAATCATCTCAAGTGAGTACAAAAATCATAACACCACAATAGAAGAAAGACCAGGATAGACACAGATATGCCCAGAAGAGTCCACCATTGCACATGCCCATGTAAGTAGATATATCAATCCATTAAGTAAAGTGACAGTGCATAAGGTACTATGGTAAGATTGCCATCAGTAGTCATGTAGAAATCAATAATACCGCTGGACAAAAACATCACCAGAAGGGCAGAGCTTACCGGGGGCAGAGCTGGGGGACCCAGGGTGTAGATGCAGGAGACCCTCGACGCGCGTTTCGCGTGCAAAAGTACCGCTTTGTCAAGAGGACCCGGGCGCATGCGCACTCCCACCTGGGCGCAAATAATTTTTTTTTTCTTTTGCAATACTTATCGTCTTCCTGATACACCTATCTGTACATATATATACGCATGTATGATGCCTGTTTTCTCTATGTATCCCTGTTTGTTGGTGCAGGGGAGGGTTTTAATATAAATGTCTCTTTTATTTCTGTTTTTATTTTGGTTGTCATTTGTCTTTATCTATATATTGGTTTTCCAGCAGGTCTCTTTGGCCTCTTTTATATCTCAATACATGCAATATGATGGACGGCTGCAACACTGAAATTGATTATGGACATCTCTTTGCATCAACGCTGACCTTCTGCCACCCATACACAGATGTGCAATGTGACTGTTAAAAATATTGATACAAGTGTATTGTGCTGAAAAATGATATTGATTTATTTAATATATGATTTGTGTGCACTGTGTATGAGAGCGCTGGCTCTGCGGTCTATAACTAATGGTAGATGTTCCTTCAGTTTTTGAGTACATTTTGGCAGCCCCTTTCATTATGTGCATGGATTTGCCTTTATTTGCGCCCAGGTGGGAGTAAGCATGCGCCCGGACACTCTGTGCTGCCGATATGCACCGGCGCGTCTTGTGCCTCCCTCACACGTATGGGGTTAAAAAAAATGTTTCCCTGCTTGCGTAGGGATGTGTCACGCTCTGGTGCATAGTACGGGGCCTGAGCTGGTCGGGGCGCATGCGCCGCTAATAACCACTCTCATTGGCCACCCGGACATCACATGTCCGGTCACATGGCCATTTAAGGTCCTGTTCTTCTGCTAAACCTTACTTCCTCTTGACAAAGCGGTGCTTTTGCACGCGAAACGCACGTCGAGGGTCTCCTGCATCTACACCCTGGGTCCCCCAGCTCTGCCCCCGGTAAGCTCTGCCCTTCTGGTGATGTTTTTGTCCAGCGGTATTATTGATTTCTACATGACTACTGATGGCAATCTTACCATAGTACCTTATGCACTGTCACTTTACTTAATGGATTGATATATCTACTTACATGGGCATGTGCAATGGTGGACTCTTCTGGGCATATCTGTGTCTATCCTGGTCTTTCTTCTATTGTGGTGTTATGATTTTTGTACTCACTTGAGATGATTGTTAATAAAGTATAGATATTTTTTACCTAGTTGCTCCAGCTTTTCTCCTTCTTTGCATGATTCTGGGAGCGGGTATTCTATCGCTGCTGTGTATGGGGAGGTGTTGTGTATCTGCTTTTTGGGCTCCCCTGGTGGTTGCTGGTGGTACTGGTGACTTGTTTGCACTTTGCTGTTTCTGTTCACCTGCTTCCATCAGTGTTTGGGAGTTTCCTATTTAGCCTTGCTCTCCAGTCATTTCCTTGCCGGTCATCATTGTAACCAGAGCCTTCGGTTGCATGTTCCTGCTACTAGTCTGCTGATCAGCTAAGTGGACTTTGTCCTTTTGTTTTGTATCTTTTGTCCAGTTTGCTGTTTTTGTTATTCTCTGTAGCTGGAAGCTCTTGCGGGCTGAAATTGCCACTCCTGTGTCATGAGTTGACACAGGAGTCTTAAAGTAATTTCAGGATGGTTTTTGAAAGGGTTTTCAGTTGACCGTGAAGTCCTCTTTTGTATCCTTCTGCTATCTAGTAAGTGGACCTCTCTTTGCTAAATCTACTTTCATACTGTGTATGTCTTTTCCTCTTAACTCACCGTTATTACATGTGGGGGGCTGCTATCATCTTTTGGGGTATTTCCCTAGAGGTAAGCCAGGTCTGTTCCTTCCTCTACCAGGCATAGTTAGTCCTCCGGCTGGTGCGTGGCATCTAGGAAGTCGTAGGTATGCTCCCTGGCTACTATTAGTTGTGTGGTAGATTTAGCTCACGGTCAGCTCAAGATTCCATCTCCCAGAGCTCGTCCGTTATTTTTGTGTTCTGATGTTTCCCTGCCATTGGGAACCATGACAGTATGACCGGCCCTTTGTTAAACTTATTGGCAGAAGAAAGGAAAGAAAAAAGAAGTCTGTAAATTTTATTTTTTTTTTTCCCCCTATGCTTGCTCCATAGTTGGATCAGTTGTATTTCAGCTCTAATTACAGCCTTTGCCTTTCTCTCCTTATAATCCTTGAATGGCTCTGAGCTCACCTGTTTAAAGATGGATCCTCAGAGTTTGGCTGCAGGTTTAAATAATCTTGCTACGAAGGTGCAAAATTTACAAGATTTTGTTATTCATGCTCCTATTTCTGAACTTAAAATCCCTACACCAGAGGTGTTTTCCGGAGATAGATCTCGGTTTCTGAATTTCAAATATAATTGTAAATTATTCCTTTCTCTCAGACCTCACTCCTCAGGAGATCCTGTCCAGCAGGTTAAGATTGTAATCTCTTTGCTGCGTGGTGACCCTCAAAATTGGGCATTTTCATTGGCACCAGGGGATCCTGCGTTGCTCAATGTGGATGCGTTTTTTCTTTTTAGGGTTGCTTTATGAGGAACCTAATTTGGAGATTCAAGCTGAAAAAGCTTTGATAGCCCTTTCTCAAGGGCAAGATGAAGCTGAGATATACTGCCAAAAATTTCGTAAATGGTCTGTGCTTACTCAGTGGAATGAGTGCGCCCTAGCGGCAAATTTCAGAGAGGGCCTTTCTGATGCCGTTAAAGATGTTATGGTCGGGTTCCCTGCGCCTACAGGTCTGAATGAGTCCATGACAATAGCTATTCAGATTGATCGGCGTTTGCGGGAGCGCAAACCCGTGCACCATTTGGCGGTATCTTCTGATGAGACGCCAGAGAAAATGCAATGTGACAGAATTATGTCCAGAAGCGAGCGGCAGAATTATAGGCGTAAAAATGGGTTATGCTTTTATTGTGGTGATTCTGCTCATGTTATAT
The DNA here is from genome assembly GCF_051348905.1 of Ranitomeya variabilis. Taxonomy (NCBI): domain Eukaryota; kingdom Metazoa; phylum Chordata; class Amphibia; order Anura; family Dendrobatidae; genus Ranitomeya; species Ranitomeya variabilis. Next base: position 593,709,020 of record NC_135232.1, on the reverse strand, counting down.
CAGCATGCTCCAAGCGTACTAGGAAGGTTGACAAGTCTATTTCAATTGGCACTTTGCAGTCCAAATTTATTTTGTCTGTAACCTTGATTTGTTCATTATCAGTTATTACCGTGGATGCCTATGTGGACTCTGGCGCCGCTCTGAGTCTTATGGACTGGTCCTTTGCCAGGCGCTGTGGGTTTGATTTAGAGCCTCTGGAAGTCCCTATACCTCTGAAGGGTATTGATTCTACACCTTTGGCTTGTAATAAACCACAGTTCTGGACGCAAGTGACTATGCGTATGACTCCAGACCATCAGGAGGTGATTCGCTTCCTTGTGTTGTACAATTTACATGATGTTTTGGTGCTTGGATTACCATGGTTACAATCACATAACCCAGTCCTTGACTGGAAAGCTATGTCTGTGTTAAAGGGAACCTGTCACCACGTTTTTGGAAGATGGGATAAAAATAGCGTTAAATAGGGGCAGAGGTGGGCATTACATTAGTGTTTGTTATGCGTTTATTACCCACCTAAGTTGCCGAAATACCTTTGCAAAGTCTCCGTTTTCGCCTGTCAATCAGGCTGGTCTGGTCAAAAGGGCGTTGTCTTCCCCCAGATTTTGCGTAGTTTTCCGTTGGTGGCGTAGTGGTGTGCGCATGCCCAAGGTCCCGAATCCTCTGCCAGGGGATTTAAAAGAGCGCGCTGTTCGTTTTCATTGGTGATCGGTGGGCGCGGCCATCTTCCTTTGGCCGCGCGTGCGCAGAAGCGGCGCTCTGCTGGCCGCGGCTTCAGGAAAATGGCCGCCGCGATATCCATCTGCGCACGCGCGGCATCCCGCGGCCATTTTCCTGAAGCCGCGGCCAGCAGAGCGCCGCTTCTGCGCACGCGCGGCCAAAGGAAGATGGCCGCGCCCACCGATCACCAATGAAAACGAACAGCGCGCTCTTTTAAATCCCCTGGCAGAGGATTCAGGACTTTGGGCATGCGCACACCACTACGCCACCAACGGAAAACTACGCAAAATCTGGGGGAAGACAAGACGCCCTTTTGACCAGACCAGCCTGATTGACAGGCGAAAACGGAGACTTTGCAAAGGTATTTCGGCAACTTAGGTGGGTAATAAACGCATAACAAACACACTAATGTAACGCCCACCTCTGCCCCTATTTAACGCTATTTTTATCCCATCTTCCAAAAACGTGGTGACAGGTTCCCTTTAAGCTGGGGATGTCGGGGGGTTCATGGGGACATACCTTTGGTGTCCATTTCGTCATCTATTCCCTCTGAGATTCCGGCATTTTTGTCCGATTATCGTGATATTTTTGAAAAGCCTAAAATTGGTTCACTCCCTCCCCACAGGGATTGTGATTGCGCCATAGATCTGATTCCTGGCAGTAAATTTCCAAAGGGTCGTTTGTTTAACCTATCTGTACCTGAACATGCTGCTATGCGCGAGTATATTAAGGAGTCCCTGGAAAAGGGACATATTCGTCCTTCGTCATCACCTTTAGGAGCCGGTTTTTTCTTTGTCTCTAAAAAGGATGGCTCTCTGAGGCCTTGTATTGATTATCGACTCCTGAATAAAATTACAGTCAAATATCAGTATCCGTTGCCTTTGCTGACTGATTTGTTTGCTCGCATAAGGGGGGCTAAGTGGTTCTCTAAGATTGATCTTCGTGGGGCGTATAATTTGGTGCGAATTAAGCAGGGGGATGAGTGGAAAACCGCATTTAATACGCCTGAGGGCCATTTTGAGTATTTAGTAATGCCTTTCGGCCTTTCTAATGCACCTTCGGTCTTTCAGTCCTTAATGCATGATATTTTCCGTGAATATTTGGATAAATTTATGATTGTGTATTTGGATGATATTTTGATTTTTTCTGATGACTGGGAGTCTCATGTTCAGCAGGTCAGGAGGGTTTTTCAGGTTTTGCGGGAGAATTCTTTGTGTGTAAAGTGTTGTGATTCGGTTCGTGGGCTCCCCCGGTGGTCTCTTGTGGTACTGGTGTCCTGCAAGCTTTGCCTTCTCAGTTCACCTGTTCCTATCAGGATGTGGGAGTATCCTATTTAACCTTGCTCCTCAGTCATTCTAATGCTGGCCATCAATGTATCCAGAGTGATTCTGTTGCATGTTCCTGCTCCCAGTTTTCTGCTCAGCTAAGTTGGACACTTTAGTCCTTAAGCCAATTTTTGTATGTTTTGTCCAGTTTGCACTTATGTGAATCTCTGCAGCTGGAAGCTCTTGTTGGGCTGAAATTACCACTCCAGTGGCATGAGTTGTCACATGAGTTAAGGTAATTTCAGGATGGTGTTTTGAAGGGTTTTGCAGCTGACCGCGAAGTCCTCTGTTGTATCTTTCTGCTATTTAGTTAGCGGGCCTCTCTGTGCTAAATCTGCTTTCATACTACGTGTGTCTTTTCATCTGCTCTCACCGTTATTATATGTGGGGGGCTGCTATCTCCTGTGGGGACATTCTCTGGAGGCAAGCCAGGACTGTGTTTTCTTCTACCAGGGGTAGTTAGTTCTCCGGCTGGCGCGCGGCATCTAGAGTCAACGCAGGAATGCCCCCTGGCTACTTCTAGTGTGGTGTGTAGGTTTAGCATCGCGGTCAGCTCTAGTTTCCATCACCCGAGAGCTTGTCCGTTTATTCTATGCTTCTGATGTTTCCTTGCCATTGGAAACCATAACAGTATGGCCAGCCCAAATGTTTAATCTATAGGCTGAAGCAGGAGAGAAAAGGAACTGTGTGAAACTTTTTTTTTTTTTCCCTCTGAAGTTGCACTCCAGCTCTAATTGTAGTCTCCTGTTTTCCTCTCCTCTTAACCCCTGAATGGCTCAGACTTTATCTGTTGAAATATGGATCCCCAGAGTCTGGCTACCAATTTGTATAATCTTGCCTCTAAAGTTCAGAATATACAAGATTTTTTGTTACATGCTCCTCGGTCTGAACCTAAAATTCCTATACCGGAGTTTTTTTCTGGAGATCGATCTTGTTTTCTAAATTTTAAATACAATTGTAAATTGTTTCTTTCACTGAGATCTCATTCTGCTGGAGATCCTGCCCAGCAAGTAAAAATTGTTATTTCTTTACTGCGGGGTGACCCCCAAAATTGGGCATTTTCATTGGCACCAGGGGATCCTGCGTTGCTCAATGTGGATGCGTTTTTTCTGGCTTTGGGGTTGCTTTATGAGGAACCAAATTTGGAGATTCAGGCTGAGAAAGCCCTAATAGCCCTCTCTCAAGGGCAAGATGAAGCCGAAATATATTGCCAAAAATTTCGAAAATGGTCTGTGCTTACTCAGTGGAATGAGTGCGCTCTGGCGGCAATTTTCAGAGAAGGTCTCTCTGATGCTGTAAAAGACGTCATGGTGGGGTTTCCTGCGCCTACTGGTCTGAATGAGTCCATGACAATGGCAATTCAGATTGATCGGCGTTTACGGGAACGCAAATCTGTGCACCAGTTGGCGGTGTCGTCTGAAGAGGCACCACAGAGTATGCAATGTGATAGCTTTCTGTCCAGAAGCGAACGACAGATTTATAGGCGCAAAAATCATTTGTGCTTCTATTGTGGAAATTCCACTCATGTTATATCAGCATGCTCTAAACGAACAAAGAAAGTTGATAAATCCTCTGCTATTGGCACTTTGCAGTCCAAGTTTATTTTGTCTGTAACTCTAATTTGTTCGTTATCTTCTATTGTTGCGGATGCGTATGTGGATTCTGGCGCCGCTTTGAGTCTTATGGATTGGTCCTTTGCCAGGCGCTGTGGGTTTGATCTCTAGAGCCTCTGGAAGTTCCTATACCTTTAAAGGGTATTGATTCTACACCATTGGCTAGTAATGAACCACAATACTGGACACAAGTGACTATGCGTATGACTCCAGACCATCAAGAGGTGATTCGCTTCCTTGTACTGTATAATCTACATGATGTGTTGGTGCTGGGATTGCCATGGTTGCAAACTCATAACCCAGTCCTTGACTGGAAAACAATGTCTGTACTAAGCTGGGGATGTCAGGGAAATCATGGGGACACATCTTTGGTCTCCATTGCTTCATCTATTCCCTCTGAAATTCCTGAGTTTTTGTCTGATTATCGTGAGGTTTTTGAGGAATCTACTCTTAATTCTCTTCCTCCTCACAGAGATTGCGATTGCGCCATAGATTTGATCCCTGGCAGTAAATTTCCTAAGGGTCGTCTATTCAATCTGTCTGTACCTGAACATGCTGCCATGCGAGAGTATATTAGGGAGTCCTTGGAAAAGGGACATATTCGTCCTTCTTCGTCTCCTCTTGGAGCGGGGTTCTTTTTCGTAGCTAAAAGCGATGGTTCTTTGAGACCTTGTATTGATTATAGACTCTTGAATAAGATCACAGTCAAGTATCAGTATCCTTTGCCATTGCTGACAGATTTATTTGCTCGCATTGAGGGGGCGAAGTGGTTCTCTAAGATTGATCTTCGCGGTGCGTATAATTTGGTGCGAATTAAGCAGGGGGATGAGTGGAAAACCGCATTTAATACGCCCGAGGGCCATTTTGAGTATTTGGTGATGCCTTTTGGTCTGTCAAATGCCCCTTCGGTCTTTCAGTCTTTTATGCACAATATTTTCCGTGAATATCTGGATAAATTTATGATTGTGTATTTGGACGATATCTTGATTTTTTCGGATGACTGGGAATCTCATGTTCAACAAGTTAGGAGGGTTTTTCAGGTTTTGCGGACCAATTCTTTGTTTGTTAAAGGTTCAAAGTGTGTTTTTGGGGTTCAGAAGATTTCTTTTTTGGGGTACATTTTTTCCCCCTCTTCTATTGAGATGGATCCTGTGAAGGTTCGGGCTATTTGTGACTGGACGCAACCGACTTCTCTTAAGGGCCTTCAGAAATTTTTGGGCTTTGCTAACTTTTATCGTCGATTCATAACTGGTTTTTCTAGCGTTGTCAGGCCTTTGACTGATTTGACTAAAAAGGGTGCTGATGTTGCAGATTGGTCTCCTGCTGCTGTGGAGGCCTTTCGGGAGCTTAAGCGCCGTTTTTCTTCTGCTCCGGTGTTGTGCCAGCCTGATGTTTCTCTTCCTTTTCAGGTGGAAGTTGATGCTTCCGAGATCGGAGCGGGGGCGGTTTTGTCGCAGAAAAGTTCAGATTGTTCAGTGATGAGACCTTGTGCGTTCTTTTCTCGAAAATTTTCGCCCGCCGAGCGAAATTATGACGTCGGTAATCGGGAGCTTTTGGCGATGAAGTGGGCATTCGAGGAGTGGCGTCATTGGCTTGAGGGTGCTAAACATCAGGTGGTGGTCTTGACTGATCACAAAAATTTGATTTATCTTGAGTCGGCCAGACGTCTGAATCCTAGACAGGCGCGCTGGTCATTGTTTTTCTCCCGGTTTAATTTTGTGGTTTCGTATCTGCCAGGTACTAAGAATGTGAAGGCGGATGCCCTTTCTAGGAGTTTTGAACCTGATTCCCCTGGTGATTCTAAACCTACGGGTATACTTAAGGATGGGGTGATATTGTCTGCTGTCTTCCCAGACCTGCGACGTGCTTTACAAGAGTTTCAGGCGGATCGGCCTGATCGTTGTCCGCCTGGTAGATTGTTTGTGCCGGATGAGTGGACCAATAGAGTCATCTCGGAGGTTCATTCTTCTGCGTTGGCAGGTCATCCGGGAATTTTTGGTACCAGAGATTTGGTGGCTAGGTCCTTCTGGTGGCCTTCCCTGTCTCGGGACGTGCGTACTTTTGTGCAGTCTTGCGATGTTTGTGCTCGGGCCAAGCCTTGTTGTTCTCGGGCTAGTGGGTTGTTGTTGCCCTTGCCTGTTCCTAAGAGGCCTTGGACACACATCTCTATGGATTTTATTTCTGATCTCCCTGTTTCTCAGAAGATGTCCGTCATTTGGGTGGTGTGTGACCGCTTTTCTAAGATGGTTCATTTGGTGCCCTTGCCCAAGCTGCCTTCCTCATCTGAGTTGGTGCCCCTGTTTTTTCAGAATGTGGTTCGGCTACATGGTATTCCGGAGAATATCGTTTCCGACAGGGGATCCCAGTTTGTGTCCAGATTTTGGCGGGCGTTTTGTGCCAGGATGGGCATTGATTTGTCTTTTTCGTCTGCATTTCATCCCCAGACAAATGGCCAGACGGAACGTACTAATCAGACCTTGGAGACTTATATGAGGTGTTTCGTGTCTGCTGATCAGGATGACTGGGTCTCCTTTTTGCCGTTGGCTGAGTTTGCCCTTAATAATCGGGCCAGTTCTGCCACTTTGGTCTCCCCTTTCTTTTGCAATTCAGGGTTCCATCCTCGTTTTTCATCTGGTCAGGTGGAGTCTTCGGATTGTCCTGGAGTGGATACCATGGTGGATAGGTTGCATCGTATTTGGGGGCAGGTGGTGGACAATTTGGAGTTGTCCCAGGAGAGGACTCAACGTTTTGCTAATCGCCATCGTCGTGTTGGTCCTCGTCTTCGTGTTGGGGACTTGGTGTGGTTGTCCTCCCGTTTTGTCCCTATGAGGGTCTCTTCTCCTAAGTTTAAGCCTCGGTTCATCGGTCCTTATAAGATTTTGGAAATTCTTAACCCTGTGTCTTTTCGTTTGGACCTCCCAGCATCCTTTGCTATCCATAATGTCTTCCATCGGTCATTATTGCGGAGGTATGAGGTACCACTTGTGCCTTCTGTTGAGCCTCCTGCTCCTGTGCTGGTTGAGGGTGAATTGGAGTACGTGGTGGAGAAAATCTTGGACTCCCGTGTTTCCAGACGGAGACTTCAATATCTGGTGAAATGGAAGGGCTACGGTCAAGAGGATAATTCTTGGGTTACAGCTTCTGATGTTCATGCTTCTGATTTGGTCCGTGCCTTTCATAGGGCTCATCCAGATCGCCCTGGTGGTTCTTGTGAGGGTTCGGTGCCCCCTCCTTAAGGGGGGGGTACTGTTGTGATTCAGTTCATGGGCTCCCCCGGTGGTCTCTTGTGGTACTGGTGTCCTGCAAGCTTTGCCTTCTCAGTTCACCTGTTCCTATCAGGATGTGGGAGTATCCTATTTAACCTTGCTCCTCAGTCATTCTAATGCTGGCCATCAATGTATCCAGAGTGATTCTGTTGCATGTTCCTGCTCCCAGTTTTCTGCTCAGCTAAGTTGGACACTTTAGTCCTTAAGCCAATTTTTGTATGTTTTGTCCAGTTTGCACTTATGTGAATCTCTGCAGCTGGAAGCTCTTGTTGGGCTGAAATTACCACTCCAGTGGCATGAGTTGTCACATGAGTTAAGGTAATTTCAGGATGGTGTTTTGAAGGGTTTTGCAGCTGACCGCGAAGTCCTCTGTTGTATCTTTCTGCTATTTAGTTAGCGGGCCTCTCTGTGCTAAATCTGCTTTCATACTACGTGTGTCTTTTCATCTGCTCTCACCGTTATTATATGTGGGGGGCTGCTATCTCCTGTGGGGACATTCTCTGGAGGCAAGCCAGGACTGTGTTTTCTTCTACCAGGGGTAGTTAGTTCTCCGGCTGGCGCGCGGCATCTAGAGTCAACGCAGGAATGCCCCCTGGCTACTTCTAGTGTGGTGTGTAGGTTTAGCATCGCGGTCAGCTCTAGTTTCCATCACCCGAGAGCTTGTCCGTTTATTCTATGCTTCTGATGTTTCCTTGCCATTGGAAACCATAACAGTAAAGGGTTCAAAGTGTGTTTTTGGGGTTCAAAAAATTTCCTTTTTGGGTTACATTTTTTCCCCTTCTTCTATTGAGATGGACCCTGTCAAGGTTCGGGCTATTTATGACTGGACGCAGCCTACTTCTCTGAAGAGTCTTCAGAAATTCTTGGGCTTTGCTAATTTTTATCGTCGATTTATAGCTGGTTTTTCTGGCGTTGCTAAACCTCTGACGGATTTGACTAAGAAGGGTGCTGATGTTGCCAATTGGTCCCCTGCTGCTGTGGAGGCCTTTAGGGAGCTTAAGCGCCGCTTTTTGTCTGCCCCTGTGTTGCGCCAGCCTGATGTTTCTCTTCCCTTTCAGGTTGAGGTCGATGCTTCCGAGATCGGAGCGGGGGCGGTCTTGTCGCAGAAAAGTTCCGACTGCTCGGTGCTGAGACCTTGCGCATTCTTTTCTCGAAAATTTTCGGCCGCCGAGCGAAACTATGATGTTGGTAATCGGGAGCTTTTGGCCATGAAGTGGGCATTTGAGGAGTGGCATGATTGGCTTGAGGGAGCCAGACATCAGGTGGTGGTTTTGACTGATCACAAGAATCTGATTTATTTAGAGTCTGCCAGGCGCCTGAATCCTAGACAGGCACGTTGGTCGTTGTTCTTTTCTCGGTTTAATTTTGTGGTCTCGTACTTACCGGGTTCTAGGAATGTGAAGGCAGATGCTCTTTCTAGGAGTTTTGAGCCTGACTCTCCTGGGAATTCTGAACCTGCTGGTGTCCTTAAGGATGGGGTAGTTTTGTCTGCTGTCTCCCCAGATCTGCGACGTGCTTTGCAAGAATTTCAGGCGGATAGACCTGATCGTTGTCCGTCTGGTAGACTGTTTGTTCCTGACGATTGGACCAGTAGAGTCATCTCGGAAGTCCATTCTTCTACTCTGGCAGGTCATCCGGGAATTTTTGGCACCAGAGATTTGGTGGCTAGATCCTTCTGGTGGCCTTCTCTGTCTCGAGATGTGCGTGTTTTTGTGCAGTCTTGCGATGTGTGTGCTCGGGCCAAGCCTTGTTGTTCTAGGGCAGAGGTCCCCAACCTTTTTTGCACCAGGGACCAGCTTTAAGCAAGACCAGTTTTCCATGGCCCGGTGGGGGTGGGGCAGGGGCGGGGCTTTGGTCATATGGGGGTGGGGTTATGGAGGGATGGAGCTTAGTGCATACTTATCATATAATTATGACATTTATAATGAGAATGTGATTCAACTTACCATAGGTTCAGAATGAGTGGGAGCACCATGCTTGTTTCCCTGGTTCTCTGCACCATTATTGCCCCATAGCTGTGCCATATAGTGCTCTGCACCATTATTGCCCCATAGCTGTGCCATACAGTGCTCTGCACCGTTTATTATTGCCCCATAGCTGTGCCATACAGTGCTCTGCACCGTTCATAATTGCCCCATAGCTGTGCCATATAGTGCTCTGCACCGTTCATAATTGCCCCATAGCTGTGCCATACAGTGCTCTGCACCATTATTGCCCCATAGCTGTGCCATACAGTGCTCTGCACCATTATTGCCCCATAGCTGTGCCATATAGTGCTCTGCACCATTATTGCCCCATAGCTGTGCCATATAGTGCTCTGCACCATTATTGCCCCATAGCTGTGCCATATAGTGCTCTGCACCATTATTGCCCCATAGCTGTGCCATACAGTGCTCTGCACCATTATTGCCCCATAGCTGTGCCATATAGTGCTCTGCACTGTTCATTATTGCCCCATAGCTGTGCCATATAGTGCTCTGCACCATTATTGCCCCATAGCTGTGCCATATAGTGCTCTGCACCGTCCATTATTGCCCCATAGCTGTGCTGCTGCTGCTGCAATAAAAATAATAAAACACATACTCACCTGTCTTGCTTGCAGCTCCTCGGCGCCATCTTCCCGGCGTCTCTCCGCACTGACTGATCAGGCAGAGGGCGGCGCGCACACTATATACGTCATCGCGCCCTCTGACCTGCACAGTCAGTGAGGAGAGACGCCGGGAAGATGGAGACAGCGCCCGGCGTGTAGAACGAGGACAGGTGAATATGTAATACTTACCTGCTCCCGGCGTCCCGCTCCTTCCCCCGGGCAGCTGGTCTTCGGTGCCGCAGCCTCTTCCTCTATGAGCGGTAACCGGCACCGCTTCATTAGAGAAATGAATTATGTGGCTCCGCCCCTATGGGAGGTGGAGCAGCCTATTCATTTCTCTAATGAGCGGTCCCACGTGACCGCTGAACAGGGGCGCCGCGGACCGGCTGAAAAACCCCAACGGCCCGGTCCTGGTCCGCGGACCGGCGGTTGGGGACCTCTGTTCTAGGGCTAGTGGGTTATTGTTGCCCTTGCCTGTTCCGAAGAGGCCTTGGACGCACATCTCTATGGACTTTTTCTCGGATCTCCCTGTTTCTCAGAAGATGTCTGTCATCTGGGTGGTGTGTGACCGTTTTTATAAAATGGTTCATTTGGTGCCATTGCCTAAGTTGCCTTCCTCATCTGAGTTGGTCCCTCTGTTTTTTCAAAATGTGGTTCGCTTGCATGGTATTCCGGAAAACATCGTTTCTGACAGGGGTACCCAGTTCGTGTCTAGATTTTGGCGGGCAGTCTGTGCCAGGTTGGGCATTGATTTGTCTTTTTCGTCTGCATTCCATCCTCAGACCAATGGCCAGACGGAGCGAACTAATCAAACTTTGGAGACTTATTTGAGGTGTTTTGTGTCTGCGGATCAGGATGATTGGGTTGCCTTTCTGCCGTTGGCAGAGTTTGCGCTTAATAATCGGGCTAGTTCTGCCACTTTGGTGTCTCCTTTCTTTTGCAATTCAGGGTTTCATCCGCGTTTTTCATCTGGTCAGGTTGAATCTTCGGATTGTCCTGGAGTGGATGCGGTGGTGGACCGGTTGCATCGGATTTGGGGACAAGTGGTGGATAATTTGGAATTGTCCCAGGAGAGGACTCAGCAGTTTGCTAACCGCCGTCGTCGTGTTGGTCCTCACCTTCGTGTTGGGGACTTGGTGTGGTTGTCTTCCCGTTTTGTCCCTATGAGGGTTTCGTCTCCTAAATTTAAGCCTCGGTTCATCGGTCCTTATAGGATTTTGGAGATTCTTAACCCTGTTTCCTTTCGTTTGGACCTCCCGGCATCTTTCGCTATCCATAATGTGTTCCATCGGTCGTTGTTGCGGAGATATGAGGTACCGGTGGTTCCTTCTACTGAACCTCCTGCTCCTGTGCTGGTGGAGGGTGAATTGGAGTACGTGGTAGAGAAGATCTTGGACTCCCGTATTTCCAGACGGAGACTTCAATATCTGGTTAAATGGAAGGGCTATGGTCAGGAAGATAATTCTTGGGTAACTGCCTCTGATGTTCACGCCTCGGATTTGGTTCGTGCCTTTCATAGGGCTCATCCAGATCGCCCTGGCGGTTCTTGTGAGGGTTCGGTGCCCCCTCCTTAAGGGGAGGGTACTGTTGTGTATCTGCTTTTTCGGCTCCCCTGGTGGTTGCTGGTGGTACTGGTGACTTGTTTGCACTTTGCTGTTTCTGTTCACCTGCTTCCATCAGTGTTTGGGAGTTTCCTATTTAGCCTTGCTCTCCAGTCATTTCCTTGCCGGTCATCATTGTAACCAGAGCCTTCGGTTGCATGTTCCTGCTACTAGTCTGCTGATCAGCTAAGTGGACTTTGTCCTTTTGTTTTGTATCTTTTGTCCAGTTTGCTGTTTTTGTTATTCTCTGTAGCTGGAAGCTCTTGCGGGCTGAAATTGCCACTCCTGTGTCATGAGTTGACACAGGAGTCTTAAAGTAATTTCAGGATGGTTTTTGAAAGGGTTTTCAGTTGACCGTGAAGTCCTCTTTTGTATCCTTCTGCTATCTAGTAAGTGGACCTCTCTTTGCTAAATCTACTTTCATACTGTGTATGTCTTTTCCTCTTAACTCACCGTTATTACATGTGGGGGGCTGCTATCATCTTTTGGGGTATTTCCCTAGAGGTAAGCCAGGTCTGTTCCTTCCTCTACCAGGCGTAGTTAGTCCTCCGGCTGGCGCGTGGCATCTAGGAAGTCGTAGGTATGCTCCCTGGCTACTATTAGTTGTGTGGTAGATTTAGCTCACGGTCAGCTCAAGATTCCATCTCCCAGAGCTCGTCCGTTATTTTTGTGTTCTGATGTTTCCCTGCCATTGGGAACCATGACAGGGAGGTGGTTCTCACCCCCTTTTTTATGACATCTAGAATGTCACCGAGGTTCTGTTTTGCAGACTCTATAGTATAATGCACCCCCATAGGCAGCCGCTATAGTGTAATGCAGCCCCATATGCAGACTCTATAGTGTAATGCAGCAACGTAGGCAGCCTGTCACGGGAGCATTGGGTAGACTAAGGCTGGTTACCCGGGCCCCTGCGATATCCCTCAGGTTAGGGGAACCCTGTCTGACCCTTTCCCAGAAGTTACACTAAAGGTGTGCATGTCTGGGCTGCCAGGCCTGACCCTGTCTCCTGTTTCAGCTCTAAGCTGAAACCACCACCCGCCACCCAGTGAAGAGACCACACACCAATCCCCACAGAAAGCACAGACAGGGAAAACTGAAAAACGCACCACGCCGCAGACACACAGGAATACACTATAATGTGCACAGGGCAAAACAAATACAAATATAGGAAGGAGGAATATGACAAAGGATAATACACCACCAGATACGATATTCCTACAACAAGACCACCACTCCAGACCGGAATCGCTAGGCACAAAGCACAAGCTATAATCGGCGACGCCCAAAGTCCAGCACGACTATTTAAAGGCCGTGGGCGTGACTCAGCCTCCAACCAAATTACCAGCTAGATTAACCCCCGAGCAAGCTGGATAAAGTCTAGCCGACGCCACTGAGCGTGTAGTGGACGTATGTGGAATTACCGCTGTCAGTCGGAAACCCTAGAGTGAACAGCGTCCGACATGACAGTACCCCGCCTTCTACGAGGGACCCCAGGGCCCTCACGACTTATAGGACCCGGCTTGTCCGGATGGCGGCGGTGAAACATACTGACCAGCCGGTCCGCATGTATGTCCGAGGCTGGTACCCAGGACCTCTCTTCCGGCCCATAACCACGCCAGTGTACCAGGTACTGTAATGTGCGGCGCACTACTCGAGAGTCAACCACCTTGGAGACTTCAAACTCCAAATTGCCATCCACCAAAACTGGAGGTGGCATAGGCGCCGTGTCCACAGAACCCACCACCTTTTTTAATAAAGATCTGTGGAACACGTGTATTTTATATACCGTAGGGAGCGCCAAATGGTAGGCTACCGGGTTAATGATGGCGGCAACCCTAAATGGACCAATAAACCTTGGACCCAATTTCAAGGATGGAATCTTGAGTTTTATGTTTTTTGTGGACAACCACATCCAGTCACCCACACTCCGGTCCGGACCTGTCACACGTTTACTGTCAGCCACTCGTTTGTACCTTGCACCTACGTTTAGCAAGCGCTGTTTCACTCTCCTCCACACGGATGCCAGTTGTGCTCCTAACTGGTCCTCCTCTGGGACGCCAGAAGAACCCCCCTGACGCAGAGTACAAAACTGAGGATGGAGCCCGTAAACACAAAAGAACGGGGACTCCCCAGACGATTCCTGACGGTGATTATTTATAGCAAACTCAGCCAAAGGAAGGAACGTCGACCACTCCGCCTGATTGTCAGAAACAAAACAGCGTAAGTACTGCTCCAAATTCTGGTTCATACGCTCGGTCTGACCATTTGACTGAGGATGAAACGCAGAAGAATGCGACAACTTGATCCCCAGCCGTGAGCAAAAAGCTTTCCAAAATTTTGCCACAAACTGAGTACCCCTATCAGACACGATGTCAGACGGGACCCCGCGAAGTCTGACCACCTCCTGCACAAATACCTGAGCCAGAGTTTTTGCGTTAGGCAACGAAGGCAAGGACACAAAGTGCGACATCTTTGAGAACCGATCAACAACCACCAGAATGACCGTGTTCCCAGCAGAGGAGGGCAAATCTGTGATAAAATCCATGGAAATCTCCGTCCATGGCCTACTGGGTACCCCGAGAGGATGTAGTGTGCCAGCAGGACGGGAGCGGGACGTCTTAGCCCTAGCGCACGTGGTACATGCTGATACGTACGAGACCACGTCCTGTCGGATTTTGGGCCACCAAAACCGACGCGACACCAACTCCAAGGTACCCCTAACCCCTGGATGGCCAGCCAGGACAGCATCATGATGCTCACCCAACATCTTTAGCCGAAGATGGAGCGGTACAAACGATTTATTAATGGGAAGCTCTGGTGGTACCTCCTCCTGAGCCTCGGCAATCTCAGCCTCAACTTCGGTCGTGAGAGCCGAGACCAATACACCCTTTTGGAGGATGGGTACCGGATCTTCCCGAGGTTCTCCCTCCGGAAAACACCTGGACAAAGCATCCGCCTTAGTGTTCTTAGACCCAGGTCGGTACGTAACAAAAAAGTTGAACCATGTGAAAAACAATGCCCAGCGAGCCTGCCTGGGGGACAGACGCTTGGCTGACTCCAAATACAGCAGATTTTTATAGTCGGTGATAACTGTAACCTGATGGACCGACCCCTCCAAAAAGTGTCGCAATTCCTCAAAAGCCAACTTGATAGCCAACAACTCCCTGTTGCCGATATCGTAATTACGTTCGGCGGGCGACAGCTTCTTGGAAAAGTAGGCGCATGGACGCAACTCACCCAAGGATGAGCCTTGTGACAGCACCGCCCCCACTACAACCTCAGACGCATCGACTTCCACGGTAAATGGTTTTGATACGTCCGGTTGCACCAGAATGGGGGCCGAAGCAAAACTGTTCTTCAGAAATTCAAATGCGCGCACAGCAGCCTGAGGCCAGGCGGAGAAATTGGTACCCTTTTTCGTCATGTCAGTAAGCGGTTTAGCAATGGTAGAAAAATCCTTGATAAACTTTCTATAATAGTTGGAAAACCCAAGGAACCGCTGGAGTGCTTTTAGGTTATCAGGCCGTTCCCAATGCAGCACCACTTACACCTTAGCGGCGTCCATTTTAAACCCTGAAGCAGACACAATATAACCCAAGAAAGGCAACTCCTGAACCGAAAATAGACATTTCTCAAGTTTAGCATAGAGCTTATTTTCCCTGAGTAGCTGTAACACCTGCCACACATGCTCTAAATGAGTATCACGGTCGCATGAATAAATGAGAATGTCATCTAGGCATGCAGCGCCCCAGAGTCCTGGTCGTTGCAGTACTGTTGCTCCGCCACTAAGGGGAGTGATGGTACCTCTGATGGCACTTAAGGAGTTCACCTGACCAGGTATCACAGTCACACATTACACTTCACACTCTGGCCTCCAGGGGGAGCAAAGGGTTCTATGTATTAGGCCACGCCTCACAATCTGGTAAAACTGGGGTTTGGATAGGAAGTTAGAGAGAAGCTGACTGGGTTTGATCCAGGCAACATCCTGTGGCAGAGGGTGTTGCAGGGGAAGATTCAGGGGGGTCCCTGTCAGGGGTGGGGTCCTGACAGAGGCCTAGCGAAAAGGACAGAACGTTACGGAACCGCGCCTGCACCTGATTGCGGCGGTATCTTAAGAAAGGATAAGAAGCGAGGTTTATTGTGGAGAAGTGAGAAATGAGATCACAGCACAAAGGAGAATAGAACCAGTAGGAGTCGTGCCTTAAGATCGTTGCAACATCCTACTGAGGCGCGTAGCCGGTGGCCGGAACGCCGAGGAAGTTTTGGGCTCCAAGAATTACTTCAAACAGCGGCAGGGCAAGTTGACTTTAGGTTGGCTGTCTCACCTAAATCACCTAAGCAGACATAGGAGGCAATTGTGGGCGAGGGGCGACTCTAGGGTCCCGGGAGAACTCCAGGCCTACCCGTCATACGGGTGCGTCCTAGCCATATCATCTGGGGGACGGAGAAAGAACATCAGAACAGAAACGAGAGTTGTGAGAAAGAACATCAGAAACAGACACAACAGTTGTGAGGACTATCCCGTGGTGCTCAGCAGGGAGGTACTACAACACACAGGCGCTAGAAGGTAGGCACTGATTTCCACCTGCAAAGGGAACTCTGGATGTGCCTTCGGACCGGCCGGTCTCAGCCAGCCCTGTTAGCAGTGCTCTGGATTTCGGACCCTGAAGCCTTCAGAAAAGAGGTAAAGAGACTGCAACCCTGTGTCCTCGTTATTCATCGCAACTTGCACCACGCACCACCATCACACCTTTCATTGGACGCCCCTTAGCAGGGTCACGGACCGGGTCTAGCCACCGTGACAACCCCAGGACCGAGACAGAGAGGTCCGGTATCGAGTACCCCGCGGCCCTGCGTCTGGGGGCGCTCCAGGTACACAATAACGAATTTCCCCAGAACATGCGAGAATACATCATTTATGAAATGTTGAACAACTGCAGGCGCGTTTGTCAACCCAAATTGCATCACCAAATTTTCAAAATGACCCTCAGGAGTATTATAAGCCGTCTTCCACTTATCACCTTGAGGGACTCTTATGAGGTTTAACGCCCCCCTGAGGTCAAGCTTGGAAAACCACTTAGCACCAGCCACCTGGTTGATCAAATCAGGTATCAGTGGCATAGGGTATGGATCACGAACCGTAATCTGGTTTAACTCCCTGAAATCCAGACACGGGCGTAGTCCACCATCTTTCTTTTTAATGAAGAAGAACCCCGCTGCCACCGGCGAGGATGAAGGCCTGATGTGCCCTTTGCTCAGACTCTCAGCAATGTAGTCTTTTAACGCTTGCCTCTCAGGACCAGAGATGTTGAACATCCTAGCTTTCGGCAATTTGGCCCCTGGTTTAAACCTAATAGTACAGTCATAGGGGCGATGTGGTGGCAATTCTGAGCAACCCTTCTCTGAGAACACATCCGCAAAATCCAGCAGTGACTTGCAGCGCCCCAGAGTCCTGGTCGTTGCAGTACTGTGGCTCCGCCGCTAAGGGGGGCTATGGTACGTCTGATGGCACTGAAGGAGTTCATCTGACCAGGTATCACATACACCAATACATTTCACAGTCTGGCCTCCAGGCGGAGCTAAGGGTACTATTCATTAGGCCACTCCTCACAGTCTGGTAAAACTGGGGGTTAGGCAGGAAGTTAGAGAGAACGCTGACTGGGTTGGAACCAGGCAACACCTTGTGGCAGAGGGTGTTGTAGGGGAAGATTCGGTAGGGTCCCTGTCAGGGGTGGGATCCTGACAGAGGCCTGGCAATCAGAAAGAAAGCTACGGGACCGCGCCTGCACTTCATAGCGGCGGTGCCCTAAGAAAGGACAAGAAGCGAGATTTATTGTGCTGAGTGAGAAACGAGATCAACGCAACAGGGAGAAATACCAGTAGGAGTCGTGCTGTTAGACCGAGGCAACATCCTACTGAGGCGTAACTAACCGGTGGCCGGAATGCCGAGGAAGTACAGAGCTCTAAGCATTACTTCAAACCAACGGCAGGACAGAGAGCTATAGGCTGGCTGTCTCACCTACATCACCTACGCAGACATAGGGGGCAACTTGTGGAGAGGGGCGACTCTAGGCTCCCGGAAGAGCTCCGAGCCTTCCCGTCATACGGGTGCGTCCTACCATAAGATCTGGGGGACGAGAAGAAGAGGAAGAACATCAGAATCGAGTTGTGAGGGAACACGAGAAACAGACACAACAGTTGTGGGGACTATCCCGTAAGCACAGCAGGGGAGGACCACAACACATAAGCGCTAGAAGGAAGGCACAGATTTCCACCTGCGAAGGGAACTCTGGAGGTGCCATCGGACCGGCCGGACTTGCGCAGCCCGGCTAACCGTATTCCGGACTGAGGACCCAGAAGCCTTCAGTAAAGAGGTAAAGAGACTGCAACCTGGTGTCCTCGTTATTTACAGCACCGCACCACCACCACAATCCACACCCTATCATTTGGGCGCCCCTCAGCAGGGTCACGGACCGGGCCTAGCCACCGTGACAACCCCAGAGCAGAGACTCAGAGGCCTGGTACCGGGTACCCCTCGGCCCTGCGGCAGTGGGGGCGCTGCAGACTCAGGAATGCTTGGAGTCACAGCGGACACACATGTGGCCAGGCAATTCTCCTGGCAAAATCCGCTCCACTGATTCATGTCCTGAGTTTTCCAGTCAATAACCGGGTTGTGCATAGATAACCATGGAAAACCCAGAACCATTTGTGCAGGAAGATTACTGAGCACCCTACATGTAACCTGCTCAGAATGTAGGACCCCAATGTGGAGTTTCACCTCAGCCACAAACTCAGTAATCTCCCCCTGTGGGAGAGGGGTAGCATTGATGGTGACCACCCGGATAGGATGAGGCAATTTTTCGACCGTGAACCCGCCCGTGCGCTCAAACTCCTCATCAATGAGATTAGTGGCCGAACCACTATCCACAAAAACAGTGATTGGCAGCTCTCTGCCAGTGACCATAACTCTGGCAGGGAGCATACATTGAGAGACCACCATGGAGGATGTGCATAAGCTCAGATTGGCCTCCTCCACACCCTCTGAGCTTAGTAGTTTTCTGCCGTTGCGCTTTTCTTAGAAAACAGAGTACAAGCATTTACATAATGCCCCTTTTTACCACAGCAAAAACAGGCTCCCTGCTTCCTGAGCGAGGGGGCTTGCTGACGTGACACCCCTGCGATTTGCATAGGCTCCGTGGGCTCACCTGCAGCAACCTCACATGCACCTATTACCTCCCCCATAGGCGGCGTCTCTAGCGCCCCCTGACGCAAACGGCGATCAATGCGGACAACAAGACTCATGGCAGAC
This sequence comes from Ranitomeya variabilis, assembly GCF_051348905.1. Lineage (NCBI taxonomy): Eukaryota > Metazoa > Chordata > Amphibia > Anura > Dendrobatidae > Ranitomeya > Ranitomeya variabilis. The sequence goes on along the minus strand of NC_135232.1, from coordinate 593,690,599 downwards.
TCTAGAGAAGCAGGAGTCTCATACATCAGGAGGGCTTGTTTAACCCTTCTCGAAACCCCATATACAAACTGACTCTGCAGCGCCGGGTCATTCCATTGTGTGTCCACCGCCCAGCGGCGAAATTCAGAACAGTAATCCTCCGCCATTTGCTCCCCCTGGCGGAGAGCGCGTATTTTAGTTTTTGCTAGAGCCAATCTGTCAGGATCATCATATATGAGTCCAAGAGCAGAAAAAAAACTCTCTACTGAGTTAAATGCAGCTGAATCAGAAGGTAATGAAAACGCCCATGCTTGGGGATCTCCATTCAGTAATGACAAAACCAAGCCCACACGCTGAGCCTCATTACCTGAAGAAAGCGGGCGCATACGACAATATAATTTGCAAGCTTCACGGAAAACAACAAATTTACTGCGTTCCCCAGCAAACCTCTCAGGTAAAGGGATTTTTGGCTCTGCAACTCTACCTGCAGTTTCCACTTGCACATTAGACACTACTAGACCCTGTTGCTGAACCGCCCCCTTCAATTCAGTGACCTGTAAGGACAGCGCCTTCAACTGGCGGGTTATGGAAGTGATGGGATCCATGACATAAAAAAAATTTTCCTTTTTTTTTTCTTTTCTTTTTGGGCCGATTATAATGTCACAGGAGTATTGGGTAGACTAAGGCTGGTTACCCGGGCCCCTGCGATATCCCTCAGGTTAGGAGAACCCTGTCTGACCCTTTCCCAGAAGTTACACTAAAGGTGTGCATGTCTGGGCCGCCAGGCCTGACCCTGTCTCCTGTTTCAGCCCTAAGCTGAAACCACCACCCGCCACCCAGTGAAGAGACCACACACCAATCGCCACAGAAAGCACAGACAAGGAAAACTGGAAAACGCACCACGCCGCAGACACACAGGAATACACTATAATGTGCACAGGGCAAAACAAATACAAATATAGTAAGGAGGAATATGACAAAGGATAATACACCACCAGATACGATATTCCTACAACAAGACCACCACTCCAGACCGGAATCGCTAGGCACAAAGCACAAGCTATAATCGGCGACGCCCAAAGTCCAGCACGACTATTTAAAGGCCGTGGGCTTGACCCAGCATCCAACCAAATTACCAGCTAGATTAACCCTGAGCAAGCTGGATAAAGTCTAGCCGATGCCACTGAGCGTGTAGTGGAAATATGTGGAATTACTGCTGTCTGTCGGACGCCCTAGAGTGAACAGTGTCCGACATGACACAGCCTCCTATAGTGCACCATATAGTATAATGCACCCCATAGGCAGCCTCTATAGTGTAATGCACCCTCATAGACAACCTCTATAGTATAATGCAGCCCCATAGGCAGACTCTATAGTGTAATGCACCCCCATATGCAGCCGCTATAGTGTAATGCAACCCCATATGCAGACTCTATTCTGTAATGCAGCAACATAGGCAGCCTCCATAGTGTAATGCACTCCCATAGGCAGACTCTATAGTATAATGCACCCCCATAGGCAGACACTATAGTGTAATGCACCCCCATAGGCAGTCTCTATAGTCTAATGCACCCCCATAGGCAGCCTCTATAGTGTAATGCAGCCCCATATATCTCCGTATAGTATCATGCACCCCAAAAAGGCAGCCTCTATAGTGTAATGCACCCCCATAGGCAGCCTCTATAATGTAATGCAGCCCCAAATGCAGCCTCTATAGTGTAATGCATCCCCATAAGCAGCCTCTATAGTGTAATGCAGCCTCATACACAGACTCTATAGTGTAATGCAGCCCCATAGACAGACTTTACAGTACAATGCACTCCCATAGGCAGACTCTATAGTACAGGGTGGGCCATGTATATGGATACACCTAAATAGAATGGGAATGGTTGGTGATATCAACTTCCTGTTTGTGGCACATTAGTATATGGGAGAGGGAAAACTTTTCAAGATACATGGTGACCATGGAGACCATTTTGAAGTCAGATCCAACTTTACTTTTTCCAATTGGAAGAGGGTCATGTGACACATCAAACTTACTGAGAATTTCACAAGAAAAGCAATGTGTCATGATCCAGGTTTGGATCTGTGGCAGATATGGTTTCCCTCAGATTAAAACCTTTTTTCCTTTCAGGTCATCAGGGGTTAATGCAGTTTTCCTCCCCCGGTGGCCGCTGGTGTTGTTGCATTGCTTTGCTTTGCATTGCTGCTGGGTCAGCTGATGTTGGTGACCACTCCCACCATCCTTCAAAAGGTCACCTGATGCATCAGCTGACTGTTGGTTATACAGGTCCTTCTGGAGATCAACCAAGTTGGAGAAAGAGCTTGCTGGGAGCAGTAGTTCTTCTGCTGAGTCCGGTGTATATGGTGTTTCTTTCCCACTGTGCTGTACCCCCATAGGCTGCCTCTATAGTGTAATGCACCCCCATAAGCAGCCTTTATAGTGTAATGCATCCTCATTGGTAGCCTCTATAGTGTAATGCACCCCATAGGCAGCCTCTATAGTGTAATGCACCCCCATAAGCAGCCTCTATAGTGTAATGCACCCCCATAGGCAGCCTGTATAGTATAATGCACCCCCCCATAAGCAGCCTCTATAATGTAATGCACCCACATAGGCAGCCTCTATAGTGTAATGCACCCCCATAAGCAGTCTCTATAGTATAATGCAACCCCATAGGCAGCCTCTATAGTGTAATGCACCCTCATAGGCAGCCTCTATAGTGTAATACATCCCCATAGGCAGACTTTATAGTGTAATGCAACCCCATAGGCAGCCTCTATAGTGTAATACATCCCCATAGGCAGGCTCTATAGTGTAATGCACCCCCATAGGCAGCCTCTATAGTTTAATGCACCTCCATAAGGAGTCTCTATAGTATAATGCAACCCCATAGGCAGCCTCTATAGTGTAATGCACCCTCATAGGCAGCCTATAGTGTAATGCACCCCTATAGGCAACCTTTATAGTGTAATGCACCCCCATAGGCTGCCTCTATAGTGTAATGCACCCCCATAAGCAGCCTTTATAGTGTAATGCATCCTCATTGGTAGCCTCTATAGTGTAATGCACCCCATAGGCAGCCTCTATAGTGTAATGCACCCCCATAAGCAGCCTCTATAGTGTAATGCACCCCCATAGGCAGCCTGTATAGTATAATGCACCCCCCCATAAGCAGCCTCTATAATGTAATGCACCCACATAGGCAGCCTCTATAGTGTAATGCACCCCCATAGGCAGCCTCTTTAGTGTAATGCACCCCCATAGTCAGCCTGTATAGTATAATGCACCCCCCATAAGCAGCCTCTATAGTGTAATGCACCCACATAGGCAGCCTCTATAGTGTATTGCACCCCCATAGGCAGCCTCTGTAACATAATGCACCCCCATAGGCAGCCTCTATTGTGTAATGCACCCCCATAAGCAGCCTCTATAGTGTAAGGCACCCCCATAGGCAGTATCTATAACATAATGCACCCCCATAGGCAGCCTCTGTAGTGTAATGCAGTCCCATAGGCATCCTCTATAGCAGGGGTCCCCAACCCGGGGTCGCCTGCTCCTGACATGTGGCTCACCGACGATCACAGAAAAAAAGTCCCTAGGGACTGTACAGAGGCACGGGAGCGCTATTTGTAAGGCCCCGCCTCTTCCCGTGACGTCACGCCTCTCAGGAGAAGCTCCATTTGACATTAACCCAACCATCACCCACAAGGCCTACGGCTTCCAGCCAATCACCTCTCCCCACTCTTCTTCTTGCTTACAGGAAGCCCGTGACTTCCCTGTTGCTATTGGTGGTTGCGCGGAGACGAGCGATTGGATGTTCCTCAACTACAGTGGGCGGTGAATGCGAGCGGCAGGGATGCGTTGTCCCGGTTACCTGTCCCGCTCCGGTTATGTTGTTTTACCCAGTGTTCCTGACGTGAAGTGACGCGGGCCTCTTCTGTGAGGCTTCCCGCTCTACTTCTTCATGGTTGGTCTTATTGTGGGGCTGTTCCTGACCGCAGTGTAATATCTGCATAGAGGAGCCATGTCTCACCGGCTGTCTAAGGAGGAGTTGTATGAGCAGTTTGAACAGTTCTTAAAGGAGGTAACTCACAAGGATCTGCACTGGCCGCTGCCTCATACCTCTCACAACGTGACTGCATATGTCAGCTTCCACAGAGCTACCAATGCTGTGTGTGGTGCCGGCTTCTGTCCTTCCACAGCTACCTGCGATTATATATTATACTGTTATTACACGGCCACAGGTCTCCTTATTGCTCAGTGGTGCCATATCCTTAGGATAGGATATTAGTGGGGGCTCCACATCAGGGACCAGCTCTGAATACAGTGTAGAGGCCATTCTTCAGCTCTACAGCTCCGCTCCTAATTAAATGGATGGGGCTGATCTGCAGCACCCTGGTACACGGAGCTGTGCTGGATCTGTACGCTGTGGACCATTTACACATGTCCATACTGCTCTGTACTGGTTGTCTAATCATTAGTCGGGGCCCAAATATGGAGCATTATATGGGGCCAGTAATATAGGGAGAATCCTATGGGGCCAGTAATATAGGGAGCATCTTATGGAGCCAGTGATATAGGGAGCATCTTATGGGGCCAGTAATATAGGAAGCATCTTATGGGGCCAGTAATATAGGGAGCATCTTATGGGGCCAGTAATATAGGGAGCATCTTATGGGGCCAGTGATATAGGGAGCATCCTATGGAGCCAGTGATATAGGGAGCATCTTATGGGGCCAGTAATATAGGAAGCATCTTATGGGGCCAGTAATATAGGGAGCATCTTATGGGGCCAGTAATATAGGGAGCATCTTATGGGGCCAGTGATATAGGGAGCATCTTATGGGGCCAGTAATATAGGAAGCATCTTATGGGGCCAGTAATATAGGGAGCATCTTATGGGGCCAGTGATATAGGGAGCATCTTATGGGGCCAGTAATATAGGGAACATCTATGGGGCCAGTAATATAGGGAGCATCCTATGGGGCCAGTAATATAGGGAGAATCTTATGGGGCCAGTAATATAGGGAGCATCTTATGGGGCCAATTTAATATGGAACATCTTATGGGGCCAATTTAATATGGAACATCTTATGGGGCCAATACTATAGGGAGCATCTTATGGGGCAAATTTAATAAGGAGCATCTTATGGGACAAATTTAATAGGGAGCATCTTATGGGGCCAATTTAATAGGGAGCATCTTATGGGGCCAATTGTATAGGGAGCATCTTATGGGGCCACTTTAATAGGGAGCATCTTATCGGGCCAATTGTATAGGGAGTATCTTATGGGGCCAATTTAATAGGAAGCATCTTATGGGGCCAATTCTATAGGGAGCATCTTATGGGGCCAATTTAATATGGAGCATCTTATGGGGCCAGTGATATAGGGAGTATCTTATGGGGCCAATTTAATAGGAAGCATCTTATGGGGCCAATTCTATAGGGAGCATCTTATGGGGCCAATTTAATATGGAGCATCTTATGGGGCCAATTCCATATGGAGCAGTATATGGGGCCAATTCCATATGGAGCAGTATATGGGGCCAATTCCATATGGAGCAGTATATGTGGCCAATTCCATATGGAGCAGTATATGGGGCCCATTCCATATGGAGCAGTATATGGGGCCAATTACATATGGAGCAGTATATGGGGCCAATAATATATGAAGCATCTTATGGGACTGTTAAAGGGTATTGACTTTTAAGATGGCTACTTCCAATAGGTGGCACTAGAGTTCAATTTGCATAACAATAATGTAAAATACATAAGGATAGAGTGAAAGCGAAAATCTGCATGTTATTATTTGTGCCTTCTCTAGGTTTTTCTATGACTATCTGCATTGTGGCTCTCGAACAGCTTTCATAGCGGAATGTGGCTCTCAAGGTAAGAAAGGTTGGGGACCCTTGCTCTATAGTATAATGCACCCCTATAGGAAGGATCTATAGTATAATGCAACTTCATAAAAAAAATAAATACTCACCTCTTACTCCTGGTTTCTCCGCTGCTCCAAGCTCCCACTCATCTCCAGACCGCAGATCGCGCCACTGTCAGTGTCAGCATCAGTGACGTCAGATGCTGTCAGGGAGATGATGGGAGGGGAAGCGTAGCACTCCTTCTCTCATCAATGCGGTCAGCTGTATTGGCTAGATGCCAATACAGTTGAACTTGTGATGACAGGCCCACTGCTGGCATCGGGTCCCCCACCGCCTGCTCAGGGGCCCTATAGCTGCCTGGTGGCATAACAGGGAGATCTCCCTGCTCTGCCACAGAATGTAATTGTATCGGCGTGCTCCGGATGGGCCACCTCAGAGCGTGAGGCTCGGGGCAACCGCCCCCTCTGCCCCCCTCGGTGGCTACGGTACACTACTGGTAGCGGGCGTCCCCACATAAATAATAAGGGGACCCATCCCTGGTTCGATAACCATGCACTCAGACACTTTATCGGCAAGCTACCTCTAGAGCCTTACACACTTTGGCCTCATATGCTGCCTCTATTATTTCACTACTAGGCAGGAATCCTTTACAGTCCCTTTATCCTCGCCATAGGACATATAGATCTTTGTCTATGTATTTGTACTGTATTCTTTGAGCCCATGGTCTTTCTCACTTGCTATGATAACATCCTTATAGCATTGTATTTATTCCAAGATTACTGGCCTTTACGCTAACCCCGCGCTACAATCATTTTGATTCCATTTCATTGATAGCGGAGGTTGGCTTGTGGTTGCTACTTTATTATTAATGTGAGGATGCCCACTACTATACTATATATATGTAATTGCATATTATTTTGATCCATTTATAACTGTTTTCATGTTTATTATTGCTTATGCTTGCACACATTGTGGTCTAGAATTCTATTGATCTTGTGAAGTTAGCCACTTACCAGTGTTTCACATTCATTTCAATTGTACCAGGGGATGATATGTACATCACTTATTTTTGTGTTTTTTTATGTGATTTTGTCTGTCATTTGGTGGAATAAAGTTGTTAATTTTTTCATATCATATACTCTAGGTCTGCGCGTAATATGGCATGGTCTTTTTCTCCTCTCTATTTACAGAGTACAGAGATTTCCTGTCTGTGCTTTGAACTGCCCAGCCGACAGCTCTATAGTCCATGGTAAGGTCATGGGTGCGTGGCCTGTGATTCTAGATAAGGCTAGTTTCACATTTGCGTTAGAATCCGCAGCGTTTAATCTGCATCCGCAAGTGCTGGAAAAAACGCATATAAACGCGTACAAACGCGGCGTTTTTTAGACGCATGCGGGAACGCATGCGGTTTAAAAAACGCCGCGTTTGTACGCGTTTCCATGCGTTTTTTTCTGTGTTTGCGTTTTTGGTGCGCATGATGACAAATTTTACAGGAGAAAAATCTAGATAACCAGACACCGCCAAAGGGACTACAGAGGGCGTGTATTATGGGATATCTTTATATAGACCCTTGAACAGCTGAAATCTGAAATCATGTGTCATGATGGATCTTTGTATAGAGAGCTTTTATTTTAACCTGGATTTAAGCATCAAGCTGTTTCTTGCCTTTGCATTTGCTTGGGAGCAAGACAGAAATAGCGAAAGATGGAGAAGGAGACGGCGTAGGCGTTTTTTGAGACACCCCATTATTGAACTATGTGAGAGCCGTGGAGCTTGTCACATGCTGTATGGCGAGCTTAATGCCAACCCGGACAAATTCCCAGAATATACAAGGATGTCGCAAGACTCGTTCCGGGATTTGCTTGCTCGTGTCCAAGGAGCTATACGGAGACAGGACACCCAGCTCCGTAGAGCGATTCCACCCGAGGAACGTCTGCTGGTTACATTAAGGTACGTAAGAAATGTAAACCAATGCCAGTGCTAATTTTGGGTGTACTAAACATGTTTTTTTTTTGTGGAAATTTCCTTTCTGTCTTTAGCATAACCCCACTTTAAATAGAACTGATTGTAATTTTTCTTTAATTCTTTTCTTCCAGATTTCTGGCAACTGGGGAAAGTTTATCATCCCTCCATTTCCAATACCGGCTGGAATATCCACCCTGTCGGGAATAGTTGCGGACACCTGCCGGGCTTTGTGGAATGTACTCCGGGATGAGTTTATACCCCTACCCACCGTCGACATGTGGCTTGAAATTGCGGAAAAATTCTGGAGTGTTTGTGATTTCCCCAACTGTTTAGGAGCGGTGGATGGAAAGCACATCTGCATTATCAAACCAGCCAGAACAGGATTGGAGTACTTCAACTATAAAAAATATTTTTCTGTTGTGCTCATGGCAATAGCCAATGCGGACTGTCGCTTCATCGCCGTGGACATTGGAGCTTTTGGCCGTGGCAACGATTCCCAGACTTTCAAGAACTCAGATATGGGCCGCTGTGTGTATGGCAAAAATTTTAATTTTCCACGGCCACAGCCTCTCCCCAACACTCAAGGTCCACCGATGCCATTTGTTATGGTTGGGGATGAGGCCTTTCAGATGTGCGAAAACCTACTGAAGCTATATTCCAGTCGTGACTTGAACCACACTAAAAGGATCTTTAACTACAGACTGACCAGGGCACGAAGAACTGTAGAGTGTACCTTTGGGATTCTAGTCTCAAAATGGCGCATTCTTGCACCAGCCATTAATCTAAAAATGGAGACAGTTGATGAGGTGGTCAAAGCCTGTGTGGTTCTGCACAATTACATTATGGCTAAGGAGCGGCCCAACATTCAACTGGATGAACCAGTTGCACACCCACTGCCCGATTACCAGCATCACCCGCTGCGGTCAACAGTTGAATTTGGCCACATGCGGAACCAATTTGCTGCCTTTTTGATTCGGATATTGGAGGTGTGTCATGGCAGGACAATGTTGTATAAATGTCCTGTTGTTATTTTATCTGTACCAGTTATTTTCTTACATGTTACTAATGTTTCTCGTTAATAAACTTTTTTTTGTTGTCTTGACCGTGTCTCATATGTATTTCCTCTATAAACCGAGGTTGTCCTCACACTAGCAGTATTTGGTCTGTATTTATTATCAGTATTTGTAATCCAAAACCAGGAGTGGGTGATGAAGGCTGAAGTGCTAGATATGCTAATATTATACTTTTCCTCTAATAGTTCCACTCCTTGTTTTGGCTTACAAATACCAATATAAAGTAGTGACCACATGCTGCTAGTGTGACGGCAGCCATGTGGTTTTAGTGATAAGGTTGTTGACATCATTGCGTCCTGAATCTGTTCTGCTATGCAGTATCCATTGGACACAGACTGAAGAGACAATGGCTGTCATACAAAACAGATCTATACTCCTCAAGTCAGGTGTCAGAAATAATGAATTCATGATGCACATATAACAGCCTCATGAATTCACTATTTCTGACACATGTGCAGGTGAGCATAGATATGCCGTGTATGACCGCCATCGTCCCTTGAGTTTGTGTGAAATAGATTATGTACACAGAAGAGAAAAGGGAGGCTATACAATGTACTTCTCTACTCACCAGGTCAGGCGTCCCAACTAATGAGTTTTTGGACACCTGACCTGTAGAGTATAGTTTTGCACGGTATTGCCACCATTTTCTCTTCAGTCTGCAACACTAGTCACAGACTAAGCAGAATGAAGAGATTAAGGAGAAAATACAAGTATACATTTTTTGGTCTACCTCATAGCTCTATACTAAAGACACACAAAGTCTTGTACTTGCTAACTACTGGAGCTATGATGTGGCCAAAAAATAAAGTGTGTGGCGAAGTTTCTTATTTGGCGCACGGTGTGTGTTGCCGGCGGCGAAAGACACAATAAACCAAACATAATTGGGGCAAAAAAACTTGTATTTATTTTTTAACAACCAAAATATTTATTTAACTGCGCCTGCTTGGGGTAGAGTGATGTAAACGGGGGGTGTGAAGCACTGAGGCCTGGCTAACCGTGGACGACGCAGAGGTGGCAGGAGAAGGGGTAATGAAACTAGTGGGGTCTGGTAGTTCAGGGATAGGGCTTGACACATGAGAGGCTTGAGACGCACTAGAAGGGTGAGACAAACTTGACATTACAGACACACTGGGAGGTGAAGGGGGAGGAATACTAAGAGTCCGCTGTTTTTTTTTTTTTTCTTCTGTAATTGCCGGGTTCTGGTAAGCCTCGGTGGGCTCATATGTCGTGGCATGGTCGTGGTGGGTGACCTGTCAGGGTCTGGCTGCACTGTGGCAGAGTCCATAGTGCTCGTGGAACGTGCAGCCATGCCAGAGTCCATAGTGCTCGTAGAGCGTTCAGCCATGCCAGAATCCATAGTGCTCGTAGAGCGTGCAGCCATGCCAGAGTCCATAGTGCTCGTAGAGCGTGCAGCCATGCCAGAGTCCATAGCGCTTGTAGAGCGGAAGGCCATGCCAGGGTCCTGCTGCATCGTGGTGGTGGTGGCGGTACGGAAGACCATGCCAGGGTCCTGCTGCATCGTGGTGGTGGCGGTACGGAAGGCCATGCCTGGGTCCTGCTGCATCGTGGTGGTGGCAGTACGGAAGGCCATGCCTGGGTCCTGCTGCATCGTGGTGGTGGCGGTACGGAAGGCCATGCCTGGGTCCTGCTGCATCGTCGTGTCAGTGGAGGAGGTCCAAGCAGGAGCAGCGGTTGTCATGGTGGTGGAGGTGGGCTGTCCAACAGCACTCGGCATCGTGGTGGTGCTGTACTGGTGTCCGGCAGTGCTAGGAATAGAGGTGGCCGTGCAGTGGTATGCAGCAGAGGTCGGCATTGAGGTTAATCGTGACAGTGAAGGCACAGGTGGATATGCCGCCACTGTCTGCTGAAAATACCGACTCTGCTGCATAGCCTGCACGTAAGCAGCATTGCAGGCCTGCATGACACTCAGCTGGAGATCAGGAGTAAGGTGTTCCGACATGCCCTGCTCAATTTGGTTAAAATAATGATGTGCTGGCCTCTGGAGGTCGGCTTTTACTTGGTCAAGGCTTTTGGTGACCTCCTGGATACGTGTATTCATGTGGCTAAGTGAAATATCCATTCAGTCACCCAAAGCCTTGAGTCCTTCGTGAAAAACCGAGCTCAAGTGCAAAAACTCGGGCATGAGGGACCTGTCTGTCATGAATCCCAATGGCTAGGGATAGCACAGGACAAGCAAGGTACAAATATATAACGGACAAGCTCTAGGGTGATGGAACCTGGGCTGACCGCTGCCCTACGCCTGACAAACGCAACTAGAGATAGCCAGGGAGCGTGCCTACGTTGGTTCTAGACGCCACGCACCAGCCTAAGAGCTAACTAGTACTGCAGAGAAAATAAAGACCTCACTTGCCTCCAGAGGAACGAACCCCAAAAGGTATAGTTGCCCCCCACATGTATTGACGGTGAAATGAGAGGAAGGCACACACATAGAGATGATATATATAGGTTTAGCAAATTGAGGCCCGCTGTAAACTAGAAAGCAGAACGATACAAAAGGGGTCTGAGCGGTCAGCAAAAAACCCTAATCAAAAAACCATCCTGAGATTACAAGAACCCATGTGCCAACTCATGGCACATGGGGAGAACCTCAGTCCACTAGAGCTACCAGCTAGCATAGAGACATAATAAGCAAGCTGGACAAAAAACCAAACAACTGAAAATCAGCACTTAGCTTATCCTGAAAGATCTGGGAGCAGGTAGGCAGGAACAAAACAGAGCACATCTGAATACATTGATAGCCGGCAAGGAAATGACAGAAAGGCCAGGTAAAATAGGAAACACCCAGCCTCTGATGGACAGGTGGAAACCAAAGGCCGCAACCCACCAAAGTCACCCAGTACCAGCAGTAACCACCAGAGGGAGCCCACAAACAGAATCCACAACAGTACCCCCCCCTTGAGGAGGGGTCACCGAACCCTCACGAGAACCCCCCAGGGCGATCAGGGTGAGCTCTATGGAAGGCGCGGACCAAATCAGTCGCATGAACCATCTTAGAAAAGCGGTCACACACAACCCAGATAACGGACATTTTCTGTGAAACCGGGAGATCAGAAATAAAATCCATGGAAATGTGCGTCCAAGGCCTCTTCGGGATGGGCAAGGATAACAACAACCCACTGGCCCGAGAACAGCAAGGCTTAGCTCGAGCACACACTTCACAAGACTGCACAAAGGTACGCACATCCCTAGACAAGGAAGGCCACCAAAAAGACCTGGCCACCAAGTCTCTAGTACCAAATATTCCAGGATGACCAGCCAACACAGAAGAATGGACCTCGGAGATGACTCTACTGGTCCAATCATCCGGAACAAACAGTCTTTCTGGTGGACAACGATCCGGTTTATCCACCTGAAACTCCTGCAATGCACGTCGCAAGTCTGGGGATACGGCGGACAATATTACCCCATCCCTAAGGATACCAGTAGGCCCAGAGTCTCCAGGAGAGTCAGGCACAAAACTCCTGGAAAGAGCATCTGCCTTCACATTCTTTGAACCTGGCAGGTATGAAACCACGAAATTGAAACGAGAAAAAAACAACGACCAACGAGCCTGTCTAGGATTCAAACGCCTGGCAGACTCAAGGTAAATGAGATTCTTGTGATCAGTCAAGACCACCACACGATGTTTAGCACCCTCAAGCCAATGACGCCACTCCTCAAATGCCCACTTCATGGCCAAAAGCTCCCGATTACCCACATCATAATTGCGCTCGGCGGGCGAGAATTTTCTAGAGAAGAATGCACATGGCTTCATCACCGAGCCATCAGAACTTCTCTGTGACAAAACCGCCCCCGCTCCAATCTCGGAAGCATCAACCTCAACCTGAAAAGGAAGTGAAACATCTGGTTGACACAACACAGGAGCAGAAGAAAACCGGCGCTTAAGTTCCTGAAAGGCCCCCACGGCCGCAGGAGACCAATTAGCAACATCAGCACCCTTTTTAGTCAAATCAGTCAAAGGTTTAACAATACTGGAAAAATTTGCAATGAACCGACGATAAAAATTAGCAAACCCCAAGAACTTCTGTAGGCTCTTAACAGATGTAGGTTGTGTCCAGTCACAAATTGCCTGAACCTTGACGGGATCCATCTCAATAGTAGAAGGAGAAAAAATGTACCCCAAAAAAGAAATCTTCTGGACTCCGAAGAGACACTTTGAGCCCTTCACAAACAGAGAATTGGCCCGCAGAACCTGAAACACCTTCCTGACCTGTAGAACATGAGACTCCCAGTCATCAGAAAACACCAAAATATCATCCAAATACACAATCATAAACTTATCCAGATATTCACGGAAAATATTGTGCATAAAGGACTGAAAGACTGACGGAGCATTGGAGAGTCCAAAAGGCATTACCAAATACTCAAAATGGCCCTCAGGCGTATTAAATGCGGTTTTCCACTCATCACCTTGTTTTATCCGCACCAGATTATACGCACCGCGAAGATCTATCTTAGTGAACCACCTAGCCCCCTTAATGCGAGCAAACAAGTCAGTCAATAATGGCAATGGATACTGATATTTGACTGTAATCTTATTCAGAAGGCGATAATCTATACAAGGCCTCAGGGAACCATCTTTTTTTGCCAAGAAAAAAAAACCTGCTCCCAGAGGGGACGAAGATGGACGAATATGTCCCTTTTCCAAGGACTCCTTAATATAATTCCGCATAGCAGTATGCTCTGGCAGTGACAGATTAAATAAACGACCCTTAGGGAACTTACTGCCAGGAATCAATTCTATAGCACAGTCACAATCTCTATGAGGAGGGAGCGAATTGAGCTTAGGCTCCTCAAAAACATCCCTATAGTCAGACAAAAACTCAGGGATCTCAGAAGGAGTAGATGAAGCGATTGAAATCGGAGGTGCATGATCATGAACCCCCTGACATCCCCAGCTTAACACAGACATAGTTTTCCAGTCCAGGACAGGATTATGAGTTTGTAACCATGGCAGCCCCAGCACTAGTACATCATGTAAATTATACAGTACAAGGAAGCGAATCACCTCCTGATGAATGGGAGTCATGCGCATGGTCACTTGTGTCCAATACTGCGGTTTATTCATAGCCAATGGTGTAGAGTCAATTCCCTTCAGAGGAATAGGAACTTCCAGAGGCTCCAGACTAAAACCGCAGCGTTTAGCAAATGACCAATCCATAAGACTCAGGGCAGCGCCCGAATCCACATAGGCATCAACGGAAATGGAAGACAGTGAAAAAATCAGAGTCACAGACAAAATGAACTTAGGCTGCAGAGTACCAATGGCAAAAGATTTATCAAGCTTTTTTGTGCGTTTAGAGCATGCTGATATAACATGAGCTGAATCACCACAATAAAAACACAATCCATTTTTCCGCCTATAATTTTGCCGTTCACTTCTGGACTGAATTCTATCACATTGCATAGTCTCAGGTGCCTGTTCAGAAGACACCGCCAACTGGTGCACGGGTTTGCGCTCCCGCAAACGCCGATCAATCTGTATGGCCATAGCCATAGACTCATTCAGACCTGTAGGCGTAGGGAACCCCACCATAATATCCTTAATGGCCTCAGAAAGACCATTTCTGAAGTTTGCAGCCAGGGCGCACTCATTCCACTGAGTAAGCACCGACCATTTCCGAAATTTTTGACAATATATTTCCGCTTCATCATGCCCCTGAGAGAGGGCTAACAAAGCCTTTTCAGCCTGAATCTCCAGGTTGGGTTCCTCATAGAGCAATCCCAATGCCAGAAAAAACGCATCCACACTGAGCAATGCAGGATCCCCTGGTGCCAATGCAAATGCCCAATTCTGAGGGTCGCCCCGCAGGAAAGATATTACAATCCTGACCTGTTGAGCAGGGTCTCCAGAGGAGCGAGATTTTAAAGAAAGAAACAATTTACAATTGTTCCTGAAATTCAGGAAGGTAGATCTATCTCCAGAGAAGAACTCTGGAATAGGAATTCTAGGTTCAGACATGGGAGTGTGAACAACAAAATCCTGTATGTTTTGAACTTTTGCCGCGAGATTACTCAGGCTGGAAGCCAAACTCTGGACATCCATGTTAAACAGCTAAGATCAGAGCCATTCAAGGGTTAAGAGGAGGTAAGAAGCAGCTAGACAGCAATTAAGGGCTAGGCAGCAAAACTCTGAAGGGAAAAAAAAAAAAAAAAAAATTCCCTAAAACACTTCTTTTTCTCCTGCTTCAACCCAAACAATTAACACTTTGTGGGCCGGCTATACTGTCATGAATCCCAATGGCTAGGGATAGCACAGGACAAGCAAGGTACAAATATATAACGGACGAGCTCTAGGGCGATGGAACCTGGGCTGACCGCTGCCCTACGCCTGACAAACGCAACTAGAGATAGCCAGGGAGCGTGCCTACGTTGGTTCTAGACGCCACGCACCAGCCTAAGAGCTAACTAGTACTGCAGAGAAAATAAAGACCTCACTTGCCTCCAGAGGAACGAACCCCAAAAGGTATAGTTGCCCCCCACATGTATTGACGGTGAAATGAGAGGAAGGCACACACATAGAGATGATATATATAGGTTTAGCAAATTGAGGCCCGCTGTAAACTAGAAAGCAGAACGATACAAAAGGTGTCTGAGCGGTCAGCAAAAAACCCTAATCAAAAAACCATCCTGAGATTACAAGAACCCATGTGCCAACTCATGGCACATGGGGAGAACCTCAGTCCACTAGAGCTACCAGCTAGCATAGAGACATAATAAGCAAGCTGGACAAAAAACCAAACAACTGAAAATCAGCACTTAGCTTATCCTGAAAGATCTGGGAGCAGGTAGGCAGGAACAAAACAGAGCACATCTGAATACATTGATAGCCGGCAAGGAAATGACAGAAAGGCCAGGTAAAATAGGAAACACCCAGCCTCTGATGGACAGGTGGAAACCAAAGGCCGCAACCCACCAAAGTCACCCAGTACCAGCAGTAACCACCAGAGGGAGCCCACAAACAGAATCCACAACACCTGTCCTGCCGGGAGGAGCCCCCAAAAAAAGAGGCAGTGGCAGAGGACTGGGAAAGGGGAACACCAGATGGACCAGCTTCCTGGTCTCCAGTTAGTGTGGCAGGCCCACTTGCTGCAGCGCTGCTGGATGGCTGGGACGGGTCCGTGGCTGTCTGATGAAGGACCGCTCCAGAACCTGGGCCAACAGTAGTGCTCCATGTGCTGTGAAAAAAGGAAAAAGAAAATTAATACAAAAAATTAACCAGACGCAAAATCCTGTGGAATAGAAATATACAGATTATGGCAGTACAATACAACCTAATGCACGGGAGAAATACTTACGTTCTCTGGGCAAGGACCGGTCTTAAAAATGCCAGAACGCGATGGTATTTGTATTTTCTCATGCTTGCTCCTGAACCACTGTGAACACGGCTCTCTTGACGCAGGTCCTTGTTGAAGCGGTCCTTCATCGAACGCCAACGTGTTTTGACTCTGGCCACTGTTGAAAAAACAAAACATAATGGTTAGACAATGGACTTGGACAATGGATGAGATAAACTCCTGAGAGTTTATCTCATCACACACAGTTGTATAAGCACGGCCAAGGTCTCTGCTTCTTCACACTGCATTGCAATACTTACCAAAAGCATTTCAGACCCGATTCGGGGCATTGTCCCAGCCATCCCACATCTCTTTGGCCACCTCATTCCATAGGCGCTGGATCGTCACGTTGTCCGAGTGCTGTGGAACCTGGGTGTCCCACAACGGGACTCGCTCCTGGACCAGGAAGATGAGGAGGTCATTTTCTATAAGGTCTTCATCCCATTCTGGAACCTAAAAATTTAATAAAGACATTAATGTTGGGTCCATTAACATAAGGAAAAGAAAGAAAACAGAGGCTGAGAAATGGCATAAATTGAAAGTCAAGATACAAAAGGATTCCAGAAGAAAAATGTAAAGAAATAGGAATGTAAAGAAAGGAAGATTCAGGAATACTAAAGTGAGGATATGCAGCGCCCCAGAGTCCTGGTCGTTGCAGTACTGTTGCTCCGCCACTAAGGGGAGTGATGGTATGTCTGATGGCACCTAAGGAGTTCACCTGACCAGGTATCACAGACACCAATACACTTCACAGTCTGGCCTCCAGGGGGAGCAAAGGGTACTATGTATTAGACCACTCCTCACAATCTGGTAAAACTGGGGGTTGGATAGGAAGTTAGAGAGAAGCTGACTGGGTTGGAACCAGGTAACATCCTGTGGCAGAGGGTGTTGCGGGGAAAGATTCAGGGGGGTCCCTGTCAGGGGTGGGATCCTGACAGATGCCTAGCGAACAAGACAGAGCATTAAGGAACCGCGCCTGCACTACATTGCGGCGGTATCTCAAGAAAGGACAAAAAGCAAGGTTTATTGTGAAGAGTGAGAAACGAGATCACAGCAAAAACGAGATAATACCAGTAGGAGTCGTGCCGTAAGATCGAGGCAACATCCTACTGAGGCGCGTAGCCGGTCGCCGGAACGCCGAGGAAGTATTGGGCTCCATGCATTACTTCAAACCAACGGCAGGACAGTTAATTATAGGTTGGCTGGCTCACCTAAATCACCTAAGCAGACATAGGGGGCAACTGTGGGAGAGGGGCGTCACTAGGGTCCCGGAAGAACTCCAGGCCTACCCATCATACGGGTGCGTCCTAGCCATATCATCTGGGGGACGGAGAAGAACATCAGAACAGATACAAGTTGTGAGAAAGAACATCAGAAACAGACACAACAGTTGTGAGGACTATCCCGTGGTGCTCAGCAGGGAAGTACTACAACACACAGGCGCTAGAAGGTAGGCACTGATTTCCACCTGCAAAGGAAGCTCTGGATGTGCCTTCGGACCAGCCGGTCTCAGCCAGCCCTGTTAGAAGTACTCTGGATTGAGGATCCTGAAGCCTTCAGTAAAGAGGTAAAGAGACTGCAACCCTGTGTACTCGTTATTCATCGCGACCTACACCACGCACCACCATCACACCTTTCATTGGACGCCCCTTAGCAGGGTCACGGACCGGGTCTAGCCACCGTGACAACCTCAAGACCGAGACAGAGAGGCCCGGTACCGAGTACCCCGCGGCCCTGCGTCTGGGGGCGCTCCAAACTTGGCGTCACGAACAGGATCTACTTAAGCCTGAAGAATCAGGTCATGTGTGCCTTGGAACTGTGTCTGAATTGTGCTTGAACTGTGATTTATTGCAAAGACTGTGCATTGCTATTACCACCAGAAGTTCCTGCCAAAACCGCCGCCATTACAGCGCTAAGAGGAGCGCAAGAGAAGAAGGGCGTGGAAGTGGGCATAGACGATCTGAAGAGCGCGAAAGACAATGGCCGCCCAGTCTAAGTATTGCTGTATCCTGAGCACGTGTCCGTCAGCAGCTGAGGTCCGCCTTCTTATCCTCTTTGGAGGGTGGAGACCATGGAGACGGGGCCGACCACGAAAGAGAACGCAGGAAGACGATCTGAAAGAAGGGACAGACTGTTATGGTCTGGTGATTAAGGAGCGACATGCGACTAGCTCTGAGCAGGTGGTAACTATACCAACCGCAGTTCCTGATCTTAACACAGACACTAGCAGTAGCCGTGGGATGTTCCTGTCACTCCCTGGACACCTCGTCACAGCCGGAGATCTAGCTACCCCTAAAGGTAGAAGCAGGAAAGCTATCTTGCCTCAGAGAAAATCCCCAAAGGATAGGACAGCCCCCCACAAATAATGACTGTGAGAGGAGAAGGAAATGACATACGTAGTATGAAACAAGATTTAGCAAAGGAGGCCACTACTAGCTAGAAAGAATTAGTACAGGACAGAACACTGTGCGGTCAGTAATAAAAACTAGAAAAAGTCCACCGCAGAGAAATGCAAAAATCTCCACACCTGACTAAAGGTGTGGAGGGCAAACTCTGCTGCCCAGAGCTTCCAGCTTAGCTGACTAGATACATACTGATAAGCTGGACAAATGAGCAAAACATAGAAAGTGCTAAACAACAAAGTCCACAACAAGTGAACTGCAAAAAGACAAGCAAGGACTTAGCTTTGCTGAAATGGTCAGAGTGACAGGGAAATCTTCAGAGAGCCATGACTCCAAGCTCAACAATTGACAACTGGCATTGAATTAGGGAAAAGGCCAGACTAATATAGCAGAGCCAGAAAGACGATCAGTGAAAACAGCTGCTGATGCTAAATCCAAGAAGCAGCCATACCACTCAAAACCACAGGAGGGAGCCCAAGAGCAGAACTCACAAAAATGCTACTTATAACCACCGGAGGGAGCCCAAGAGCGGAATTCACAACAGTACCCCCCCCTTGAGGAGGGGTCACCGAACCCACACCAGAGCCCCCAGGCCGATCAGGACAAGCCAAATGAAAAGCACGAACCAAATCGGCGGCATGGACATCGGAGGCAACCACCCAAGAATTATCCTCCTAGCCATAACCCTTCCACTTGACAAGATACTGAAGCCTCCGCCTCGAAAAACGAGAATCCAAAATTTTCTCAACCACATATTCCAACTCCCCCTCAACCAACACCGGGGCAGGAGGATCAACAGATGGAACAACGGGTACCACATATCTCCGCAACAAAGATCTATGGAAAACATTGTGGATGGCAAAAGAGGCTGGAAGGGCCAAACGAAAAGACACTGGATTGATAATCTCAGAAATCTTATAAGGACCAATAAACCGAGGCTTGAACTTAGGGGAAGAAACCTTCATAGGAACATGACGAGAGGATAACCAGACCAAATCCCCCACACGAAGCCGAGGACCAACACACCGACGGCGGTTAGCAAAACGCTGAGCCTTTTCCTGAGACAACGTCAAATTGTCTACCACATGAGTCCAAATCTGCTGCAACCTGTCCATCACAGAAACCACACCAGGACAATCAGAAGGCTCAACCTGCCCTGAAGAAAAACGAGGATGGAAACCAAAATTACAAAAGAAAGGCGAAACCAAAGTAGCCGAACTGGCCCGATTATTAAGGGCAAACTCGGCCAACGGCAAGAAAGCCACCCAATCATCCTGATCAGCAGACACAAAGCATCTCAAATAGGTTTCCAAGGTTTGGTTAGTTCGCTCAGTTTGGCCATTTGTCTGAGGATGGAATGCCGAAGAAAAAGACAAATTAATGCCCATCTTAGCACAAAAGGCCCGCCAAAACCTGGAAACAAACTGGGAACCTCTGTCAGACACAATATTCTCTGGAATGCCATGCAAACGAACCACATGCTGAAAAAATAATGGCACCAAATCAGAGGAGGAAGGCAATTTAGGCAAAGGTACCAAATGGACCATTTTAGAGAACCGGTCACAAACCACCCAGATAACAGACATCCTCTGGGACACAGGTAGATCCGAAATAAAATCCATGGAAATATGCGTCCAAGGCCTCTCCGGGACAGGCAAAGGCAAAAGCAACCCACTAGCGTGGGAACAGCAAGGCTTAGCCCGGGTACAAGTCCCACAGGACTGCACAAAAGAACGCACATCCCGCGACAAGGAAGGTCACCAAAAGGACCTAGCAACCAAATCTCTGGTACCAAAAATCCCAGGATGACCGGCCAACACAGAACAATGGACCTCAGAAATTACCTTACTTGTCCATCTATCAGGAACAAACAGCTTCCCCACAGGACAGCGGTCAGGTTTATCAGCCTGAAATTCCTGAAGCGCCCGCCGCAAATCAGGGGAGATGGCAGACAGAATCACCCCTTCCCTAAGAATGCCAACCGGCTCAAGGACTCCAGGAGAATCAGGCAAAAAACTCCTAGAGAGGGCATCCGCTTTAACATTCTTAGATCCTGGAAGATATGAGACCACAAAATCAAAACGGGAGAAAAACAGGGACCACCGAGCCTGTCTAGGGTTCAGCCGCTTGGCCGACTCGAGGTAAATCAGATTCTTATGATCGGTCAAGACCACAATGCGGTGCTTGGCTCCCTCAAGCCAATGTCGCCACTCCTCAAATGCCCACTTCATAGCCAACAACTCCCGATTGCCGACATCATAATTGCGTTCCGCAGGTGAAAACTTTCGGGAAAAGAAGGCACATGGCTTCATCAAGGAACCATCAGAATTCCTCTGTGACAAAACGGTCCCTGCCCCAATCACAGAAGCGTCAACCTCAACCTGAAAAGGAAGAGAAACATCCGGCTGACGCAAGACAGGGGCAGAAGTAAATTTAAGCTCCTGAAAGGCCTCAACAGCCTCAGAGGACCAATTAGTCACATCAGCGCCTTTCTTCGTCAAATCGGTCAGGGGTTTAACCACACTAGAGAAGTTGGCAATGAAACGGCGATAAAAATTAGCAAAGCCCAAAAATTTCTGAAGGCTCTTCACAGATGTGGGTTGAATCCAGTCTTGAATGGCTTGGACCTTAACAGGATCCATTTCTATAGACGAAGGAGAAAAAATTAACCCCAAAAAAGAGACCTTCTGAACTCCAAATAGGCACTTAGACCCCTTCACAAATAGAGCATTATCACGAAGGATCTGGAATACCATCCTGACCTGCTTCACATGAGACTCCCAATCATTGGAAAAAATCAAAATATCATCCAAATACACAATCAAGAATTTGTCAAGATAATTGCGGAAAATATCATGCATAAAGGACTGAAATACAGAAGGAGCATTAGAAAGCCCGAAAGGCATCACCAGGTATTCAAAATGGCCTTCGGGCGTATTAAATGCAGTTTTCCATTCGTCACCCTGTTTAATACGAACAAGATTATATGCCCCTCGAAGGTCAATCTTGGTAAACCAACTAGCCCCCTTAATCCGAGCAAACAAATCAGAGAGCAAAGGTAAAGGGTATTGGAATTTTACCGTGATCTTATTAAGAAGGCTATAATCAATACAGGGTCTCAAGGAGCCATCCTTCTTGGCAACAAAAAAGAATCCCGCTCCCAATGGTGACGAAGACGGCCGAATATGCCCCTTCTCTAAAGACTCCTTTACATAGCTCCGCATGGCGGTATGTTCAGGCACAGACAGGTTGAAAAGTCGGCCCTTAGGGAACTTACAGCCAGGAATCAAGTCAATAGCACAATCACAGTCCCTATGTGGAGGAAGGGAACTGGACTTGGGCTCATCAAATACATCCTGGAAATCTGACAAAAATTCAGGAACATCAGAAGAGGGGGAAGAGGAAATTGACATTAAAGGAACGTCACTATGAACCCCTTGACAACCCCAACTAGTCACAGACATTGATTTCCAATCCAGCACTAAATTGTGTACTTGTAACCATGGAAAACCCAGTACAACAACATCATGTAAATTATGCAACACCAGAACACGGCAATCTTCCTGATGTGCTGGAGCCATGCACATAGTCAGCTGAGTCCAATACTGAGGTTTATTCTTGGCCAACGGTGTAGCATCAATACCCCTTAAGGGTATGGGACTCTGCAAAGGCTGCAAAGAAAAACCACAGCGCCTAGCGAATTCTAAGTCCATTAAGTTCAGAGCAGCGCCCGAATCCACAAATGCCATGACAGAAAAAGATGACAATGAGCAAATCAGGGTCACAGACAGGAGAAACTTAGGCTGCACAGTACTAATGGTAACAGATCTAGCGACCCTCCTAATACGCTTAGGGCAATCAGAAATAGCATGAGCAGAATCCCCACAGTAAAAACACAGCCCATTCTGACGTCTGTATCCCCTCTGTTCTGCTCTAGTCAAAATCCTATCACATTGCATGGGCTCAGGACTCTGCTCCGAGGACGCTGCCATATGGTGCACCACTTTGCGTTCGCGCAGGCGCTGATCAATCTGAATGGCCAGAGACATAGATTCGCTCAAACCAACAGGCGTGGGGAACCCCACCATAACATCTTTAAGGGCTTCAGAAAGACCCTTTCTGAAAATTGCTGCCAGAGCGTCCTCATTCCATTTAGTGAGCACAGACCATTTTCTAAATTTCTGGGAGTATAATTCTGCCGCTTCCTGACCCTGACACAGGGCCAACAGTGTTTTCTCAACATGCTCTACAGAGTTAGGTTCGTCATACAATAATCCAAGCGATTGAAAAAATGCATCTACATTAAGCAATGCCGGATCCCCTGACTCAAGGGAGAATGCCCAGTCCTGAGGGTCACCACGCAGCAGAGAAATAACTATTTTTACTTGCTGAATGGGGTCACCAGAGGAACGGGGTTTCAGAGCAAAAAACAATTTGCAGTTATTTTTAAAGTTCAAAAACTTAGATCTATCCCCGTAAAACAAATCTGGAGTAGGAATTCTAGGCTCTAAGGCCGGAGTCTGAACAACATAATCTTGAATACTCTGTACTCTTGCAGCAAGCTGATCCACACGAGAAAACAACCCTTGAACATCCATGCCCGCATCCAAATCCTGAATCACCCAGAGATTAAGAGGAAGGAAAAAGACAAAACAGACTAAAGAAAAAAAAATGGCTCAGAACTCTTTTTCTTTTCCTTCTTTTGAGATGCATTCAGCTCACTTTTGGCCAGTTGTACTGTTATGGTCTGGTGATTAAGGAGCGACATGCGACTAGCTCTGAGCAGGTGGTAACTATACCGACCGCAGTTCCTGATCTTAACACAGACACTAGCAGTAGCCGTGGGATGTGTTATGATTGAACTGGTGGTTAGGAGCACTAGAAATGACCAGATGAGCAAACTAGTAATACAGGACGAGCTCTGGGAAGTGGGAGCTCTGCTGACCGCAACCCCTAATCCTATCACAACAACTAGAAATAGCCGTGGAGCGTTCCTGACTCTGCCTAGACGCCTCTTCACAGCCTAAGAGCTAACTACCCCTAAAGATAGAAAATACAGCCTACCTTGCCTCAGAGAAATTCCCCAAAGAAATAGGCAGCCCCCCACATATATTGACTGTGAGTTAAGATGGAAGTCACAAACACAGGAATGAAATAGGTTTCAGCAAAGGAGGCCAGACTTAACTAAATACACTGACGATAGAAAAGGTATCTTTGCGGTCAGCATAAAAAACTAACAAAAAACCACGCAGAGTGTGCAAAAGAGAGCACCGCACCGACTCACGGCGCGGTGGTGCCACTCTGCATCCCAGAGCTTCCAGCTAACAAGACAAAATGATTATAGCAAGCTGGACAAAAACACAATGGTAACAAATAAGCTAGCAGGGACTTAGCTTTTGCTGAAGTAGACAGGTCATCTGAAAGATCCAAGAAAACTGAACCAGTACTAGGACATTGACAGCTGGCATCAGGTAACGATCTGACTGGAGTTAAATAGAGCAGCCAGCCAAGGCCTAAACGAGGTCAGCTGGGGAAGGAACCTCAGAACCAGCAGCTCCACTCACAGCCACCAGAGGGAGTCCATGGACAGAACTCGCCAAAGTACCATTCACAACCACAGGAGGGAGTTCGAGAACAGAATTCACAACAGTACCCCCCCTTGAGGAGGGGTCACCGAACCCTCACCAGAGCCTCCAGGCCGATCCGGACGAGCCAAATGAAAGGCATGAACAAGATCGGCAGCATGAACATCAGAGGCAACCACCCAGGAATTATCCTCCTGACCATAACCTTTCCACTTGACCAGGTACTGAAGTTT
The DNA here is from genome assembly GCF_051348905.1 of Ranitomeya variabilis. Lineage (NCBI taxonomy): Eukaryota > Metazoa > Chordata > Amphibia > Anura > Dendrobatidae > Ranitomeya > Ranitomeya variabilis. Next base: position 593,666,120 of record NC_135232.1, on the reverse strand, counting down.
CCATCTCGAAACACGAGAATCCAAAATCTTCTCCACCACATACTCCAACTCCCCCTCAACCAACACCGGGGCAGGAGGATCAACGGAGGGAACCATAGGAGCCACATATCTCCGCAATAACGACCTATGGAACACATTATGGATGGCGAAAGAAGCTGGAAGGTCCAAATGAAATGACACAGGATTAAGAATTTCAGAAATCTTATAAGGACCAATGAAACGAGGCTTAAACTTAGGAGACAAAACCTTCATAGGAACATAACGAGACGACAACCAAACCAAATCCCCAACACGAAGTCGGGGACCAACACAGTGACGGCGGTTAGCGAAAAGTTGAGCCTTCTCCTGGGACAATGTCAAATTGTCCACTACGTGACTCCAAATTTGCTGCAACCTGTCCACCACAGAATCCACACCAGGACAGTTCGAAGGCTCAACCTGCCCTGAAGAAAAACGAGTGTGGAAACCAGAATTACAGAAAAAAGGCGAAACCAAAGTGGCCGAGCTGGCCCGATTATTAAGGGCGAACTCAGCCAAAGGCAAGAAGGACACCCAATCATCCTGATCAGCAGAAACAAAGCATCTCAGATATGTTTCCAAAGTCTGATTGGTTCGTTCGGTTTGGCCATTTGTCTGAGGATGGAAAGCTGAAGAAAAAGACAAATCAATGCCCATCTTAGCACAAAAGGACCGCCAAAATCTCGAAACAAACTGGGAACCTCTGTCCGACACGATGTTCTCCGGAATGCCATGTAAACTAACCACATGCTGGAGAAACAATGGAAACAAATCAGAGGAGGAAGGCAATTTAGGCAAAGGTACCCAAATGGACCATCTTAGAGAAGCGATCACAAACCACCCAGATAACTGACATCCTCTGAGAGACAGGGAGATCTGAAATAAAATCCATGGAAATATGCGTCCAGGGCCTCTTCGGGACCGGCAAGGGCAAAAGCAACCCACTGGCACGAGAACAGCAGGGCTTAGCCCGAGCACAAGTCCCACAGGACTGCACAAAAGAACGCACATCTCGTGACAAGGAAGGCCACCAAAAGGATCTAGCCACCAAATCTCTGGTACCAAAGATTCCAGGATGACCAGCCAACACCGAACAATGAACCTCAGAGATAACTCTACTAGTCCATCTATCAGGGACAAACAGCTTCTCCACTGGGCAACGGTCAGGTCTATCAGCCTGAAACTCCTGCAGCACCCGCCGCAAATCAGGGGAGATGGCAGACAAAATTACCCGCTCTTTGAGAATACCAGCCGGCTCAGGAACTCCCGGAGAATCAGGCACAAAACTCCTTGAAAGGGCATCAGCCTTCACATTCTTAGAACCCGGAAGGTACGAAACCACAAAATTGAAGCGGGAGAAAAACAGCGACCATCGAGCCTGTCTAGGATTCAACCGCTTGGCAGACTCGAGATAAGTCAGATTCTTGTGATCCGTCAAGACCACCACGCAATGCTTGGCTCCCTCAAGCCAATGTCGCCACTCCTCAAATGCCCACTTCATAGCCAACAACTCTCGATTGCCCACATCATAATTGCGCTCAGCAGGCGAAAACTTTCTAGAAAAGAAAGCACATGGTTTCATCACAGAGCCATCAGAACCTCTTTGAGACAAAACAGCCCCTGCTCCAATCTCAGAAGCATCCACCTCGACCTGAAACAGGAGCGAAACATCTGGCTGACACAACACAGGGGCAGAAGAAAAACGACGCTTCAGCTCCTGAAAAGCCTCAACGGCCGCAGAGGACCAATTGACCACATCAGCACCTTTCTTGGTCAAATCAGTCAATGGTTTAACAACACTAGAAAAATTAGCGATGAAGCGACGGTAAAAATTATCAAAGCCCAGGAATTTCTGAAGACTCTTCACAGAAGTAGGCTGAGTCCAATCTTAAATGGCCTGAACTTTAACAGGGTCCATCTCGATAGTAGAAGGGGAAAAAATGAAGCCCAAAAATGAAACCTTCTGAACTCCAAAGAGACATTTAGACCCCTTCACAAACAAGGAATTAGCACAAAGGACCTGGAACACCATTCTGACCTGCTTCACATGAGACTCCCAATCGTCCGAAAAGACCAAAATATCATCCAAATATACAATCATGAATCTATCCAGGTACTTTCGGAAGATGTCATGCATAAAGGACTGAAACACAGATGGAGCATTAGAAAGCCCGAATGGCATCATCAAGTACTCAAAATGGCCCTCGGGCGTATTAAATGCTGTTTTCCATTCGTCGCCCCGTTTAATACGCACAAGATTATACGCCCCTCGAAGATCTATCTTGGTGAACCAGCTAGCCCCCTTAATCCGAGCAAACAATTCAGACAATAGCGGCAAAGGGTACTGAAATTTGACGGTGATTTTATTGAGAAGGCGGTAATCTATACAAGGTCTCAGAGAACCATCCTTCTTGGCCACAAAAAAGAACCCTGCTCCCAACGGTGACGACGACAGGCGAATATGCCCTTTCTCCAAGGACTCCTTTATATAACTCCGCATTGCAGTGTGTTCTGGCACAGATAAATTGAACAGTCGGCCCTTCGGAAACTTACTACCAGGAATCAAATTAATAGCACAATCGCAATCCCTATGAGGAGGTAGGGCACTGGATTTGGGCTCATCAAATACATCCTGGTAATCTGACAAGAACTCAGGGACTTCAGAAGGATGGGAAGACGAAATAGACAACAATGGGACATCCCCATGTACCCCTTGACAACCCCAACTGGATACAGACATTGATTTCCAATCCAATACTGGATTATGGACCTGTAGCCATGGCAAACCCAAAACGACCACATCATGCAGATTATGCAACACCAAAAAGCGAATATCCTCCTGATGTGCAGGAGCCATGCACATGGTCAATTGAGTCCAGTACTGAGGCTTATTCTTGGCCAAAGGTGTAGCATCAATTCCTCTCAATGGAATAGGATACTGTAAGGGCTCCAAGAAAAAACCACAGCGCCCGGCAAACTCCAAGTCCATCAAATTCAGGGCAGCGCCTGAATCCACAAATGCCATAACAGAATAGGACGACAAAGAGCAAATCAGAGTAACGGACAAAATAAATTTTGGCTGTACAGTACTAATGGTGGCAGACCTGGCGAACCGTTTAGTGCGCTTAGGACAATCAGAGATAGCATGAGTGGAGTCACCACAGTAGAAACACAGCCCATTCTGACGTCTGTACTCTTGCCGTTCAGCTCTGGTCAAGGTCCTGTCACATTGCATAGGCTCAGGCCTCTGCTCAGAAAACACCGCCAAATGGTGCACATGTTTGCGCTCACGTAAGCGTCGATCGATCTGAATGGCCAAGGACATAGACTCATTCAGACCAGCAGGCGTGGGGAATCCCACCATAACATCCTTAAGGGCTTCAGAAAGACCCTTTCTGAAAATTGCCACCAGGGCACATTCATTCCACTGAGTAAGCACAGACCACTTTCTGAACTTCTGACAATATGCCTCCGCTTCATCCTGACCGTGACACAAAGCCAGCAAAATTTTCTCTGCCTGATCCACTGAATCTGGTTCATCATAAAGCAATCCAAGCGCCAGAAAAAACGCATCTACATTACGCAATGCAGGATCTCCTGGCGCAAGGGAAAATGCCCAGTCTTGAGGGTCGCCACGCAGCAAAGAAATAATGATTTTTACTTGCTGAATGGGGTCACCAGAGGAGCGGGGTTTCAAAGCAAAAAACAGTCTACAATTATTTTTGAAATTCAGGAACTTAGATCTATCCCCAGAAAACAAATCAGGAATTGGAATTCTGGGTTCTAACATCGGGTTCTGAACTACATAATCTTGAATGCCTTGTACCCTTGCAGTAAGTTGATCCACACAAGAGGACAGACCTTGAATGTCCATATCTACACCTGTGTCCTGAACCACCCAGAGATTTAGGGGAAAAGAGAAACAAAACACGCTGCAGAGGAAAAAAAAAAATGGTCTCAGAACTTCTCTTATCCCTCTATTGAGATGCATTAACACTTTACTGGCCAGCTGTACTGTTATGATTGAACTGGTGGTTAGGAGCACTAGAAATGACCAGATGAGCAAACTAGTAATACAGGACGAGCTCTGGGAAGTGGGAGCTCTGCTGACCGCAACCCCTAATCCTATCACAACAACTAGAAATAGCCGTGGAGCGTTCCTGACTCTGCCTAGACGCCTCTTCACAGCCTAAGAGCTAACTACCCCTAAAGATAGAAAATACAGCCTACCTTGCCTCAGAGAAATTCCCCAAAGAAATAGGCAGCCCCCCACATATATTGACTGTGAGTTAAGATGGAAGTCACAAACACAGGAATGAAATAGGTTTCAGCAAAGGAGGCCAGACTTAACTAAATACACTGACGATAGAAAAGGTATCTTTGCGGTCAGCATAAAAAACTAACAAAAAACCACGCAGAGTGTGCAAAAGAGAGCACCGCACAGACTCACGGCGCGGTGGTGCCACTCTGCATCCCAGAGCTTCCAGCTAACAAGACAAAATGATAATAGCAAGCTGGACAAAAACACAATGGTAACAAATAAGCTAGCAGGGACTTAGCTTTTGCTGAAGTAGACAGGTCATCTGAAAGATCCAAGAAAACTGAACCAGTACTAGGACATTGACAGCTGGCATCAGGTAACGATCTGACTGGAGTTAAATAGAGCAGCCAGCCAAGGCCTAAACGAGGTCAGCTGGGGAAGGAACCTCAGAACCAGCAGCTCCACTCACAGCCACCAGAGGGAGTCCATGGACAGAACTCGCCGAAGTACCATTCATAACCACAGGAGGGAGTTCGAGAACAGAATTCACAACAGTACCCCCCCCTTGAGGAGGGGTCACCGAACCCTCACCAGAGCCTCCAGGCCGATCCGGACGAGCCAAATGAAAGGCATGAACAAGATCGGCAGCATGAACATCAGAGGCAACCACCCAGGAATTATCCTCCTGACCATAACCTTTCCACTTGACCAGGTACTGAAGTTTCCATCTCGAAACACGAGAATCCAAAATCTTCTCCACCACATACTCCAACTCCCCCTCAACCAACACCGGGGCAGGAGGATCAACGGAGGGAACCATAGGAGCCACATATCTCCGCAATAACGACCTATGGAACACATTATGGATGGCGAAAGAAGCTGGAAGGTCCAAATGAAATGACACAGGATTAAGAATTTCAGAAATCTTATAAGGACCAATGAAACGAGGCTTAAACTTAGGAGACAAAACCTTCATAGGAACATAACGAGACGACAACCAAACCAAATCCCCAACACGAAGTCGGGGACCAACACAGTGACGGCGGTTAGCGAAAAGTTGAGCCTTCTCCTGGGACAATGTCAAATTGTCCACTACGTGACTCCAAATTTGCTGCAACCTGTCCACCACAGAATCCACACCAGGACAGTTCGAAGGCTCAACCTGCCCTGAAGAAAAACGAGTGTGGAAACCAGAATTACAGAAAAAAGGCGAAACCAAAGTGGCCGAGCTGGCCCGATTATTAAGGGCGAACTCAGCCAAAGGCAAGAAGGACACCCAATCATCCTGATCAGCAGAAACAAAGCATCTCAGATATGTTTCCAAAGTCTGATTGGTTCGTTCGGTTTGGCCATTTGTCTGAGGATGGAAAGCTGAAGAAAAAGACAAATCAATGCCCATCTTAGCACAAAAGGACCGCCAAAATCTCGAAACAAACTGGGAACCTCTGTCCGACACGATGTTCTCCGGAATGCCATGTAAACTAACCACATGCTGGAGAAACAATGGAAACAAATCAGAGGAGGAAGGCAATTTAGGCAAAGGTACCCAAATGGACCATCTTAGAGAAGCGATCACAAACCACCCAGATAACTGACATCCTCTGAGAGACAGGGAGATCTGAAATAAAATCCATGGAAATATGCGTCCAGGGCCTCTTCGGGACCGGCAAGGGCAAAAGCAACCCACTGGCACGAGAACAGCAGGGCTTAGCCCGAGCACAAGTCCCACAGGACTGCACAAAAGAACGCACATCTCGTGACAAGGAAGGCCACCAAAAGGATCTAGCCACCAAATCTCTGGTACCAAAGATTCCAGGATGACCAGCCAACACCGAACAATGAACCTCAGAGATAACTCTACTAGTCCATCTATCAGGGACAAACAGCTTCTCCACTGGGCAACGGTCAGGTCTATCAGCCTGAAACTCCTGCAGCACCCGCCGCAAATCAGGGGAGATGGCAGACAAAATTACCCGCTCTTTGAGAATACCAGCCGGCTCAGGAACTCCCGGAGAATCAGGCACAAAACTCCTTGAAAGGGCATCAGCCTTCACATTCTTAGAACCCGGAAGGTACGAAACCACAAAATTGAAGCGGGAGAAAAACAGCGACCATCGAGCCTGTCTAGGATTCAACCGCTTGGCAGACTCGAGATAAGTCAGATTCTTGTGATCCGTCAAGACCACCACGCAATGCTTGGCTCCCTCAAGCCAATGTCGCCACTCCTCAAATGCCCACTTCATAGCCAACAACTCTCGATTGCCCACATCATAATTGCGCTCAGCAGGCGAAAACTTTCTAGAAAAGAAAGCACATGGTTTCATCACAGAGCCATCAGAACCTCTTTGAGACAAAACAGCCCCTGCTCCAATCTCAGAAGCATCCACCTCGACCTGAAACAGGAGCGAAACATCTGGCTGACACAACACAGGGGCAGAAGAAAAACGACGCTTCAGCTCCTGAAAAGCCTCAACGGCCGCAGAGGACCAATTGACCACATCAGCACCTTTCTTGGTCAAATCAGTCAATGGTTTAACAACACTAGAAAAATTAGCGATGAAGCGACGGTAAAAATTAGCAAAGCCCAGGAATTTCTGAAGACTCTTCACAGAAGTAGGCTGAGTCCAATCTTAAATGGCCTGAACTTTAACAGGGTCCATCTCGATAGTAGAAGGGGAAAAAATGAAGCCCAAAAATGAAACCTTCTGAACTCCAAAGAGACATTTAGACCCCTTCACAAACAAGGAATTAGCACAAAGGACCTGGAACACCATTCTGACCTGCTTCACATGAGACTCCCAATCGTCCGAAAAGACCAAAATATCATCCAAATATACAATCATGAATCTATCCAGGTACTTTCGGAAGATGTCATGCATAAAGGACTGAAACACAGATGGAGCATTAGAAAGCCCGAATGGCATCACCAAGTACTCAAAATGGCCCTCGGGCGTATTAAATGCTGTTTTCCATTCGTCGCCCCGTTTAATACGCACAAGATTATACGCCCCTCGAAGATCTATCTTGGTGAACCAGCTAGCCCCCTTAATCCGAGCAAACAATTCAGACAATAGCGGCAAAGGGTACTGAAATTTGACGGTGATTTTATTGAGAAGGCGGTAATCTATACAAGGTCTCAGAGAACCATCCTTCTTGGCCACAAAAAAGAACCCTGCTCCCAACGGTGACGACGACAGGCGAATATGCCCTTTCTCCAAGGACTCCTTTATATAACTCCGCATTGCAGTGTGTTCTGGCACAGATAAATTGAACAGTCGGCCCTTCGGAAACTTACTACCAGGAATCAAATTAATAGCACAATCGCAATCCCTATGAGGAGGTAGGGCATTGGATTTGGGCTCATCAAATACATCCTGGTAATCTGACAAGAACTCAGGGACTTCAGAAGGATGGGAAGACGAAATAGACAACAATGGGACATCCCCATGTACCCCTTGACAACCCCAACTGGATACAGACATTGATTTCCAATCCAATACTGGATTATGGACCTGTAGCCATGGCAAACCCAAAACGACCACATCATGCAGATTATGCAACACCAAAAAGCGAATATCCTCCTGATGTGCAGGAGCCATGCACATGGTCAATTGAGTCCAGTACTGAGGCTTATTCTTGGCCAAAGGTGTAGCATCAATTCCTCTCAATGGAATAGGATACTGTAAGGGCTCCAAGAAAAAACCACAGCGCCCGGCAAACTCCAAGTCCATCAAATTCAGGGCAGCGCCTGAATCCACAAATGCCATAACAGAATAGGACGACAAAGAGCAAATCAGAGTAACGGACAAAATAAATTTTGGCTGTACAGTACTAATGGTGGCAGACCTGGCGAACCGTTTAGTGCGCTTAGGACAATCAGAGATAGCATGAGTGGAGTCACCACAGTAGAAACACAGCCCATTCTGACGTCTGTACTCTTGCCGTTCAGCTCTGGTCAAGGTCCTGTCACATTGCATAGGCTCAGGCCTCTGCTCAGAAAACACCGCCAAATGGTGCACATGTTTGCGCTCACGTAAGCGTCGATCGATCTGAATGGCCAAGGACATAGACTCATTCAGACCAGCAGGCGTGGGGAATCCCACCATAACATCCTTAAGGGCTTCAGAAAGACCCTTTCTGAAAATTGCCACCAGGGCACATTCATTCCACTGAGTAAGCACAGACCACTTTCTGAACTTCTGACAATATGCCTCCGCTTCATCCTGACCGTGACACAAAGCCAGCAAAATTTTCTCTGCCTGATCCACTGAATCTGGTTCATCATAAAGCAATCCAAGCGCCAGAAAAAACGCATCTACATTACGCAATGCAGGATCTCCTGGCGCAAGGGAAAATGCCCAGTCTTGAGGGTCGCCACGCAGCAAAGAAATAATGATTTTTACTTGCTGAATGGGGTCACCAGAGGAGCGGGGTTTCAAAGCAAAAAACAGTCTACAATTATTTTTGAAATTCAGGAACTTAGATCTATCCCCAGAAAACAAATCAGGAATTGGAATTCTGGGTTCTAACATCGGGTTCTGAACTACATAATCTTGAATGCCTTGTACCCTTGCAGTAAGTTGATCCACACAAGAGGACAGACCTTGAATGTCCATATCTACACCTGTGTCCTGAACCACCCAGAGATTTAGGGGAAAAGAGAAACAAAACACGCTGCAGAGGAAAAAAAAAAATGGTCTCAGAACTTCTCTTATCCCTCTATTGAGATGCATTAACACTTTACTGGCCAGCTGTACTGTTATGATTGAACTGGTGGTTAGGAGCACTAGAAATGACCAGATGAGCAAACTAGTAATACAGGACGAGCTCTGGGAAGTGGGAGCTCTGCTGACCGCAACCCCTAATCCTATCACAACAACTAGAAATAGCCGTGGAGCGTTCCTGACTCTGCCTAGACGCCTCTTCACAGCCTAAGAGCTAACTACCCCTAAAGATAGAAAATACAGCCTACCTTGCCTCAGAGAAATTCCCCAAAGAAATAGGCAGCCCCCCACATATATTGACTGTGAGTTAAGATGGAAGTCACAAACACAGGAATGAAATAGGTTTCAGCAAAGGAGGCCAGACTTAACTAAATACACTGACGATAGAAAAGGTATCTTTGCGGTCAGCATAAAAAACTAACAAAAAACCACGCAGAGTGTGCAAAAGAGAGCACCGCACAGACTCACGGCGCGGTGGTGCCACTCTGCATCCCAGAGCTTCCAGCTAACAAGACAAAATGATAATAGCAAGCTGGACAAAAACACAATGGTAACAAATAAGCTAGCAGGGACTTAGCTTTTGCTGAAGTAGACAGGTCATCTGAAAGATCCAAGAAAACTGAACCAGTACTAGGACATTGACAGCTGGCATCAGGTAACGATCTGACTGGAGTTAAATAGAGCAGCCAGCCAAGGCCTAAACGAGGTCAGCTGGGGAAGGAACCTCAGAACCAGCAGCTCCACTCACAGCCACCAGAGGGAGTCCATGGACAGAACTCGCCGAAGTACCATTCATAACCACAGGAGGGAGTTCGAGAACAGAATTCACAACAGGGATGTTCCTGTCACTCCCTGGACACCTCGTCACAGCCGGAGATCTAGCCACCCCTAAAGGTAGAAGCAGGAAAGCTATCTTGCCTCAGAGAAAATCCCCAAAGGATAGGACAGCCCCCCACAAATAATGACTGTGAGAGGAGAAGGAAATGACATACGTAGTATGAAACAAGATTTAGCAAAGGAGGCCACTACTAGCTAGAAAGAATTAGTACAGGACAGAACACTGTGCGGTCAGTAATAAAAACTAGAAAAAGTCCACCGCAGAGGAATGCAAAAATCTCCACACCTGACTTAAGGTGTGGAGGGCAAACTCTGCTGCCCAGAGCTTCCAGCTTAGCTGACTAGATACATACTGATAAGCTGGACAAATGAGCAAAACATAGAAAGTGCTAAACAACAAAGTCCACAACAAGTGAACTGCAAAAAGACAAGCAAGGACTTAGCTTTGCTGAAATGGTCAGAGTGACACACTGGGGGCAATATGCTGGACACACTGGGGGCAATATGCTGGAGACACTGGGGGCAATATGCTGGAGACACTGGGGGCAATATGCTGGACAAACTGGGGGCAATATGCTGGAGACACTGGGGACAATATGCTGGACACACTGGGGGCAATATGCTGGAGACACTGGGGGCAGATTGCTGGACACACTGGGGGCAATATGCTGGACACACTGGGTCAGAATGCTGGACACACTGGGGGCAATATGCTGGACGCACTGGGGGCAGATTGCTGGACAAACTGGGGGCAATATGTTGGATACACTGGGGCAGAATGCTGGACACACTGGGGGCATTATGCTGGAGACACTGGGGGGCAATATGCTGGAGACACTGGGGGCAATATGCTGGAGACACTGGGGGCAATATGCTGGACACACTGGGGGCAATATGCTGCTGGACACACTGGGGACAATATACCCATAGGGGTGGAGCCGCATATTCATCACTGTAATGAGCGGTACCACGTGACCGCTCACACAGGACAAGCTGCCGGCGCTGAGAGGAGGCATCGCGGGAGCTGGGTGAGTATTTTTTCTGCAAGCGGGCGGGCGCACGGGGGGTGGGAGGCGGGAGGTGACCCCAAACATTATTTTTAGCAAAAAAAAAATTTGATTTTTCATCTCTTCTATCCTGCGAGCGCTGCAGGGTACAAGAGATGAATGCAGTCTTCAGCACCACACGCTGGGGACAGTGCTTACTGTAGCACTGTCTCTCCTGCACGGTCCGTGTGGTCCTCAGGCGGCGCACTGATGTGCTACGTGAGCACACGGACACGGATAACTCCGGTATCGTTTTCTCCGGTACCGGAATTATCTGGATGTGTGAGACTGGCCTTAATGGATCTGCTGCTAGTGCTTCGGTGATTCAGACACAATTATCACTGTGCATCTGTGAACAGGTTTTTGGCTGTTACGAATCACGGTCAACAAGGAGAGATCTCTTGAAATAGTGATTAATGAAAGCACAAAGTATATTAGAAAATCAGCATATGAAATCATTTCCGCTTTAACAGAAAAAGCGTTCCCTCCACGCAATTCTGAGTCAGAGGATGAAAACCTGACAGATTCGTACAGTATATTCTTCCCCCTTCCACCTCAGGGTAATTAACCAGCCTTCTACCTCCCATCTGCTCAATTTACATCTCATAACCGGAGCCCCAGCTGTGATGTGTGGTCTCCGGGTTATTCTGACACTTCTCACAGTCATCTGGGGATGAACACATACAAGTCAATGTCTCTGAGGTATTTTACATGGTCAAGTAGCTCTCTTGACCTTGCTGTCCTGGCGGAGGAATCTGGTACCTCATGGAGGAATGCACACGCACTAGTAATCAATAAATACATATTAAATGTGTCCTGTGGTCAGTGACGTCATGCCGCACGGACATGGCTTATTATACCGCCACGATATGCTACTGGGGTATCTCATTATCTGTATTAATGATGTGCCTCTCCTATTAGTACCGTGCGGTGTAATGACCTTTATAATGAGGGACTCTCCAGAGAATACAGATTCAGAATAGGAATGTGCAATGTTACATGTTGGGGGGAGTAGTACTGCTGGCTCATCCAAGACAGGGTTAATATGTTTCTCACCCTTTCCAATAATGCAACATCAGTCCAGGTCACTGCATCAATAACACTCTCTGTCCTCCCTTCTAATATGCTCTAAATTCCTAACATTCCCTTACATTTATTGAAAACACAAGTTTGCACATCCCACGTCTTTAACCTCCAGCCTCTTCCATATGTACCGAGCGTTCCTCTTATATATTCTCAAACTAGACGTGTCCCCTGTGAAGCTCGAGATTAAAGGCATAACTCAAAGTGTAGATCTGTCGCCAGTTTTCACAATACAATCTGCATACATTTTTATATAGATCCCTTATACCTGAGGAGGATGGTGTACTTACTGTGAAAATCCATACCATCAAATCTAGAAGCTCTATTGAATACTATATACAGTACAGGTCCTTCTCAAAAAATTAGCATATAGTGTTAAATTTCATTATTTACCATAATGTAATGATTACAATTAAACTTTCATATATTATAGATTCATTATCCACCAACTGAAATTTGTCAGGTCTTTTATTGTTTTAATACTGATGATTTTGGCATACAACTCCTGATAACCCAAAAAACCTGTCTCAATAAATTAGCATATCAAGAAAAGGTTCTCTAAACGACCTATTACCCTAATCTTCTGAATCAACTAATTAACTCTAAACACATGCAAAAGATACCTGAGGCTTTTAAAAACTCCCTGCCTGGTTCATTACTCAAAACCCCCATCATGGGTAAGACTAGCGACCTGACAGATGTCAAGAAGGCCATCATTGACACCCTCAAGCAAGAGGGTAAGACCCAGAAAGAAATTTCTCAACAAATAGGCTGTTCCCAGAGTGCTGTATCAAGGCACCTCAATGGTAAGTCTGTTGGAAGGCAAAAATGTGGCAGAAAACGCTGTACAACGAGAAGAGGTGACCGGACCCTGAGGAAGATTGTGGAGAAGGACCGATTCCAGACCTTGGGGAACCTGAGGAAGCAGTGGACTGAGTCTGGTGTGGAAACATCCAGAGCCACCGTGCACAGGCGTGTGCAGGAAATGGGCTACAGGTGCCGCATTCCCCAGGTAAAGCCACTTTTGAACCATAAACAGCGGCAGAAGCGCCTGACCTGGGCTACAGAGAAGCAGCACTGGACTGTTGCTAAGTGGTCCCAAGTACTTTTTTCTGATGAAAGCAAATTTTGCATGTCATTCGGAAATCAAGGTGCCAGAGTCTGGAGGAAGACTGGGGAGAAGGAAATGCCAAAATGCCTGAAGTCCAGTGTCAAGTACCCACAGTCAGTGATGGTGTGGGGTGCCATGTCAGCTGCTGGTGTTGGTCCACTGTGTTTCATCAAGGGCAGGGTCAATGCAGCTAGCTATCAGGAGATTTTGGAGCACTTCATGCTTCCATCGGCTGAAATGCTTTATGGAGATGAAGATTTCATTTTTCAGCACGACCTGGCACCTGCTCACAGTGCCAAAACCACTGGTAAATGGTTTACTGACCATGGTATTACTGTGCTCAATTGGCCTGCCAACTCTCCTGACCTGAACCCCATAGAGAATCTGTGGGATATTGTGAAGAGAAAGTTGAGAGACGCAAGACCCAACACTCTGGATGAGCTTAAGGCCGCTATTGAAGCATCCTGGGCCTCCATAACATCTCAGCAGTGTCACAGGCTGATTGCCTCCATGCCACGCCGCATTGAAGCAGTCATTTCTGCCAAAGGATTCCCGACCAAGTATTGAGTGCATAACTGAACATTATTATTTGATGGTTTTTTTGTTTGTTATTAAAAAACACTTTTATTTGATTGGACGGGTGAAATATGCTAATTTATTGAGACAGGTTTTTTGGGTTATCAGGAGTTGTATGCCAAAATCATCAGTATTAAAACAATAAAAGACCTGACAAATTTCAGTTGGTGGATAATGAATCTATAATATATGAAAGTTCAATTGTAATCATTACATTATGGTAAATAATGAAATTTAACACTATATGCTAATTTTTTGAGAAGGACCTGTATATATATATATATATATATATATATATATATATATATATATATATATATATATATATCACAACCTTATCCTTTGGATCTTTTATTATAAAAATGAAAAATATAACAATAATAACCAAAACAAAATTATCAAAGGAGAAAACAATCAATAAAATGACACTGGTCCAGCTGCTCATTCTCTACTCACACACATATTATACATATATACAGAATTATAACTGAAAATAACTACTTTCACCTTCTAGTCCAGTTACCAAAGAAAATAATAACCAACAAACAAATAAAATAAACAATAGCAGACAAAGATATATACATAAACTTTATATATATATATAGATAAAAAAAATAGGAACAGCACCAGACCAAATACCTTATTGCGGGCACGCTTCCCTGACCACGGTATCACCCAAAGAGGCAAGAATCAGATGAATGACTTGATTTGGAAGACTTAGGCTACTTTCACATTTCCGTCGGTAGTCGCCCGTCACAAAGCGTCGGCGCGACGTACCGACGGAAGTGTGTCTTTTCACATTTCCGTCTGCAGTCCCGGGGAGGAAAGAGACAGAGAGAGAGAGATTTCCTGCCGGGCATGTGCAGACTGAAAAACAGGATACAACGCACAGAAAAACGTTCCCTTGAACGTTTTTTCCAGACGAAGGGCCGCCAAAATCCGACGCAACCAGTGCACGACGGACGAAACGTGTGGCCATACATTGCGATCTGTCGGTAATACAAGTCTATGGGAAAAAAATGTATCCTGCGGGCAAATTTGCAGGATGCGTTTTTAAACGACGCATTGTGACGGATTCTAAACAACGTAAGTGTGAAAGTAGCCTTATATGGCCATTGGGATCTCTACTGTCACCCAAAAATATTGCAAGTCCTGCCTTGTGTGTACAACATGCAATCCAGCACCACCTCAGAAAGTTACTCAGAAACATTTTGGCTAAACCACTCTATCCCTTTCAGAGAATTCAAATCGATCACATTCAAATGCCAAAAGTAGGGAAGTACGAGTATGTACTGGTAGTGACTGACATGTTCTCAGGATGGCCCGAAGCCTATCCAGTAACTATCATGCCTGCCAGAGTGACTGTTAAGAGACTGATGACTGAAGTAGTATGCAGATATTTGGTACCAGAGGTACAGTAATTGAGAGTGACCAAGGACTCGCATTCATTGAAGCACTGACTAAGGAACTAGTGACATTGCTAGGGGTTGATTTGGGTTTACATACTCCATATCATCCCCAGAGCAGTGGAAAAGTAGAAAGACTGAGTGGCACCTTCAAAAATAAAATACTGAAAGACTGTCAAGAGGTCAGACTTCCTTGGACAGACATTTTGCCCATTGTCTTATACTCAGTCAGAAACACTCCAAGGGGTCCCACTAAACTCACATCATATGAGGTTCTTTTTGGGGGGCCTCCAAGGTTGGGTCAATATTTTCCACAACAGCTAGCCTTAGGAAGTGAAAATCTTGCAAATTATGTAATTGCCCTTACTAAAGAACTGTCAGTAACATATGCACGAGTTTTGTCATCTATTCCAGATCCAGATTCCAGGGAAGGTACCCATACTTTCCAACCTAGTGACTACGTGCTGTAAAGAGGTTCATCAGAAAGACATCCCTGGAGTTGAAATTTGAGGGTCCCTACCAAGTGCTCCTGACCACTCCTACTTCGGTCAAACTTGAAGGAAGACTGACGTGGATACACGCCTCTCACTGCAAGAAGTTCTCCTTTGCAGAAGCAAAACAGGTCGAAATCACCCAAGCGGGCGGGGGGGGGGGGGGTGATCACATTCTGGCATGACACCACTGCACACGTTGCTTCTTTTAAATTCGATTATTGTGATGTAGTACAGTGTGAAACTAAATGGGTTTCCTCACCTTCCACAATGATTCAACCGACACAGCTGAGATCAGGACAACCATATATATGTGTTACGGGTGATGGATGGGGACAAACTTGTAGTTCATGGAGGGCTGTCGGGTGGAACACTGGTGAAGATTGGGTGTATAGACCAAACACAGCCTCAAGAAAACAAGACTCACAGGGCAAATCCCTACTCACTAGGATGACACTCTCCCGTACAAAAGTCCTCAAGCCCGTGATACCATTGGCCAATGCAACCCTTTAGTCCTCAACCTGGAGAACCCTCAACCTGGCGATAATGGCACCTATCTGCGGGGTACATATGTAAATGGTGTGTGTGCCATTTGTGCCCATCTAGGCTAGTTCATATTAGCAGACATAAAATGTCAACAAAAGATAAAAATACACACTCAAACCCCCTAATGTTCCATATCCAAAAACTTAACAAAATGATAGCCATGGCAAACGCCACATTTGAAGATATTCTTGCCGTTGAAACGGGATACACAGAGACCAACTTATGGTTGAAGTGGATGAAATATACAGCCAATCAATATAATAAATCCAATTGCTTTGTCTGTGCAGGAACAAGACCCACAAAAGGATATTGCAGCAGATACAGTAATGCAACCAGAGGAGACCTGATCAACCAAACCCAGTCTATTTCTGATGTTTTCTGGATATGTAGAGACATGAAGATTAGAACCCCAAACAGTTGTTCAACACTTCTAACTCCCTCCTCCGCCCACCACTTTCCCGTCCGACTTCCCTAATCTCTGCCGAGGACTTTGCCACACACTTCAAAAATAAGATAGACCAAACAAGGCAAGTCTTTGTTGTCCGACCACCACAACCCCTTTGTATGCCAGACCATTGCTCTAACCCCATAACTTCCCTCTCCAAAATCACTGAAGGACAGCTTGCTCATCTTCTCTCCAAATCACACCTCACCACTTGTGCACTTGACCCCATCACATCCCACCTCCTCCCCAACCTCACCACTACACTAAATCATCCCTAACCCATCTCTTCAATCTATCACTAACTTCTGGTACCTTCCCCTCTGCTTTCAAACATGCCACAATCACACCTATCCTCAAAAAGCCATCCCTTGACCCTATGTCCAGCTATTGCCCCATATCTTTGCTCCCATTTGCTTCCAAACTCCTTGAGCAGCATGTCCATGCTGAACTTTCCTCTCACATTGCATCTAACTCGCTCTTCAACAACCTACAATCTGGCTAAAGACCCTCTATTCCACTGAGACTGCCCTGACCAAACTTATGAACGACTAACTTACTGCCAAAGCTAACAGACAGTTCTCTATACTCCTCCTACACATGTCCTCTGCTTTCGACACAGTTAACCACTGCCTCCTACTACAGATCCTCTATTCCTATGGTGTCAAAGACCTTGCCCTATCCTTGATCTCCTCATACCTTACCAACCGCACATTTAGCATTTCATAC
This sequence comes from Ranitomeya variabilis, assembly GCF_051348905.1. Classification (NCBI taxonomy): domain Eukaryota; kingdom Metazoa; phylum Chordata; class Amphibia; order Anura; family Dendrobatidae; genus Ranitomeya; species Ranitomeya variabilis. The sequence goes on along the minus strand of NC_135232.1, from coordinate 593,648,850 downwards.
TCCTATACTACCTCTTCATCTAGCCCCCTCTCTGTTGGTGTCCCTCAAGGCTCTGTCCTAGGACCCCTTCTCTTCTCAATCTATACCATTGGCCGGGGACAACTCATAAAGTCCTATGGTTTCCAGTACCATCTATATGCTGATGACACTCAGTCCCAGATGTTACCTCTCTGCTCTCCAGAATCCCAGAGTGTATATCCTCCTTCTTCTCCTCTCGCTTCCTCAAACTCAATGTGGGCAAATCTGAACTAATTATCTTTCCTCCATCTCCCATACCCTCCCTACCTGATCTATCTATCACAATAAATGAATTCACATTTTCCCCTGTCCCGGTAATCCGCTGCCTCAGAGTAGCCTTGACTCTGCCCTGTCCTTCAAACCGCACGACCAAGCTCTCGCCACCTCCTGTCGCCTCCAGCTCAAAAATATTTCCAGAATCTGTCCTTTCCTCGACCCTCACCTACCAAAATGCTTGTGCATGCCTTAATCATCTCCCGCCTCGACTATTGCAACATCCTCCTCTGTGGCCTACCTTCTAACACTCTCGCACCCCTCCAGTCCGTTCTTAACTCTGCTGCCCGACTAATTAATCTCTCTCCTCACTACACTCCTGCTTCCCCTCTTTGCAAATCCCTTCACTGGCTCCAATTTACCCAGCGTATCCAGTTTAAACTACTAACACTGACCTACAAAGCCATCCACAACCTTTCTCCTCCATATATTTCCGAACTAATCTCACAATATCTTCCCTCACATAATCTCTGGTCCTCCCAAGACCTCTTTCTCTCCTCCACATGTATTCGCTCCTCACCCAATCCCCTCCAAGACTTCTCCCGAATATCCCCCATCATCTGGAATTCTGTGCCCCAACATGTCCAGTTATCCACCACATTTGGATCCTTCAAACAAAACCTGAAAACGCATCTCTTCAAAAAAGCTTACAACCTGTAATGACCACACGACCACCTCAACACCATCGGAGCTACTGCAACCTCCAACCTACTGTCTCCTTCCCCATAATCCTGTAGAATGTAAGCTTGCAAGGGCAGGGTCCTCTTCCCTCTGTATCAGTCTGTCATTGTTAGTTTTGTTTACTATGGGTGATATTTGTATCCCCTTATCATGTACAGCACCATAGAATTAATGGTGCTATATAAATTAATAATAATATACAATATATACAAAAACAAACACTACAATAACCACAAATAAAGCACAAGTTCGGTGCCTGCAGCCCTACATCACTGTATAATGATCAAACAAAAGAAAAATTTACAGAGTCAGCAGTAGCCCACCACCAGGAAAGGAGATGACCAGACTAGGGCACACTAAAGGTACCTTCACACGAAACGACATCGCTAGCGATCCGTGACGTTGCAGCGTCCTCGCTAGCGATATCGTTTCGTTTGACACGCAGCAGCGATCAGGATCCTGCTGTGATGTCGCTGGTCGCTGAATAAAGTCCAGAACTTTATTTGGTCGTCCGATCGCTGTGTATCGTTGTGTTTGAAAGCAAAAGCAACGATACCAGCGATGTTTTACACTGGTAACCAGGGTAAACATCGGGTTACCAAGCGCAGGGCCGCGCTTAGTAACCCGATGTTAAACCCTGGTTACCAGCGTAAAAGTTAAAAAAACAAACAGCACATACTTACATGCGTCCCCCAGCGTCTGCTTCCTGACACTTACTGAGCGCCGGCCCTAAAGTGAAAGTGAAAGCAGAGCGGTGACGTCACCGCTGTGCTGTTAGGGCCGGAGCTCAGTCAGTGTCAGGAAGCAGACGCTGGGGGACGCATGTAAGTATGTGCTGTTTGTTTTTTTTACTTTTACGCTGGTAACCAGGGTAAACATCGGGTTACTAAGCGCGGCCCTGCGCTTAGCAACCCGATGTTTACCCTGGTTACCCGGGGACCTCGGCATCGTTGGTCGCTGGAGAGCTGTCTGTGTGACAGCTCTCCAGCGATCAAACAGCGACGCTGCAGCGATCGGCATCGTTGTCGCTATCGCTGCAGCGTCGCTTCGTGTGAAGGTACCTTAAAAGAAAGACCCTCCAGAGGAAATCCCCACTGTGTGTGCCCAGTCTTTCATATGCCAGAGAGTGCACCTTCACCAGGTCACCGAGTTTGGTCCTAAACACATCATCTACTATGAGGATTTTCCATTGCATCAATACTAAGTACTGTGTGTTCCACGTGTGATACCTAACCACTGTACTAACTAGAAATAAGGTGCAGTGATCCCAACCACCTAGGTCTCCGAATGCTCCATAGGCCCATTCTGCGTAAGTGAGACCGACCAGCTGAGACCAACCATTGGAAGTGCCCACGCTGTTGTACACCTCTGTGTTAAAGGGACAACAAAGCAGGAAGTGGTCCATGCTTTCAAGCATGGTACCACAATGCTCCCGAGTTTCTGTCCTCTGACATTCTACACTTCAGATTGTACTTCACACACAGTTTCCCAAGGAAGCATCACCAAGCCAAGTCCCAAAACCTTGAGGGGATCCTGATAGCATTCAGAAGATGCAAATCAACCCCAAGATTCTGAATTGGGCAATCCCTCAGCACCAGAGCCTCTGGAAATGGGTCAGCAAGTTTCCTTGACTGAGTCCTGATCTCCCACATTCCCAGACCCCACCGATGAAATACCTTCAGAACCAAGGCAGCATGAGACAGAAGATGTCCATGCAGTATGCGAAGATCCTTCACTTGCCCTCCTATCTCTCATTCCTGGAAGAAAAGGCTTAAACCATCCCCTATAGGAGAATAACCACGGAGGAGCCCTCTCTTTCTAGAGGTTTGCAATATTGATTTTAATGAAGGTATCCACAAAGAATACCATAGGGTTGACCATACCCAACCCTCCTAATCTCATACAGTAAGTAACCTCCCTCTTGACCAGGTTTAGTCTATTTCCCCATAACAGTTGAAAGAACAAATTGTAGATCCGAGTCCATAGAGGATCCAGCAAGATGCACACACAGCCCAGATAAATCAGTAAAGGGAACAGTTAAGTTGTGATCAGGTTTACCCTTTCCCTTAGGGTCAAAGACCAACCCTTCCATTGGTTCACCTTCTCAGTGGCGATCTCTAGCCTGCTGTCCCACTTTTGTTTGGGGTAATCCCCCTGGCCAAATTCGATGCCAAGGACTTTTATAGAGACTTTGGGTCCTGGAAGAGTGTCCAGGAGATCAAATCCAGGATTTCCTCCTCCCAGCCAGAGACTCACACACTTATCCTGGTTGATCTTGACCCGGATGCCTCTGAATAGCGATCTACCTCTGACGTCAGCCACCCTGCCTCCTCATGAGAGGAATCAAAAACAGTAACATTATAGGCATACACCATCCCCCTCAGAGTGGCTTCCGGAGCTGCCTGGTCCATCTCGATCCCGGCCAATGGTCCACGTTCCACCCTCCTATGAAGTGGGTCAATCGCAAACATGTACAGCAGTGGGCTCAAGAGACAACCCTGGCAAACACAAGACCCAACCTCAAAAGAGCTACCAATCCAACAGTTCACAAGTGGGAAACTCTCTGCCCCACCATACAAGGTCTTAGGCTAAACAACAAACCCCCTCTGGTAAGCCATATCTCAGGAGGACAGACCAGAGGTACTCGTGATTAACCAGATCAAACATTTTTGCCAGGTCCAGTGACAACATATACCCCTTCTAATGACCAGCCCAACCAGCTTCTCGGACACAGAACATAGCAGTAAATGTGCTGCGGCCTCAAACAGGGCAATGCTGGGCCTCCAAAAGGAGTCGGGGTGCAAATTTCAGCAGCCGATTAAACAGCACCTTTGCCAGAACTTTCCTGTCTCCATTGAGAAGCGCAATGTGACGCCAATTCTCAATGCAAGATGGGTCCTTACCCTTTGACAAGATGATCAGGGCAGACCTCCTCAAAGACTTTGGCATAATAGGGCACAAGGAAAGACACTCATTGAATAATATAATAATAATAATAATAATAATAATTTTTATTTATATAGCGCCAACATATTCCGCAGCGCTTTACAACTTATAGAGGGGACTTGTACAGACAATAGACATTACAGCATAACAGAAATCACAGTTCAAAATAGTGTGTTTTGTTTTTTTTTTCTATTTTTAATAGGCCACACAGGGATAGTTAGGTTAATGCGTTGAGGCGGTAGGCCAGTCTGAACAAATGCGTTTTTAGGGCACGCTTAAAACTGTGGGGATTGGGGATTAATCGTATTAACCTAGGTAGTGCATTCCAAAGAATCGGCGCAGCACGTGTAAAGTCTTGGAGACGGGAGTGGGAGGTTCTGATTATTGAGGATGCTAACCTGAGGTCATTAGCGGAGCGGAGGGCATGGGTAGGGTGGTAGACTGAGACCAGAGAGGAGATGTAGGGTGGTGCTGAGCCATGGAGTGCTTTGTGGATGAGGGTAGTAGTTTTGTACTGGATTCTGGAGTGGATGGGTAGCCAGTGTAATGACTGGCACAAGGTAGAGGCATCGGTGTAACGGTTGGTGAGGAATACCACAGTCAATAGGGGAACAAAGGAGTTCTTAAAGGTCTTATAGAATTCAGATGTTAAGCCATCTAGACCAAGCGATTTCTTTAGGGCAAGTGTGGCACCCCAGTGTCTTGGTCGTCGCAGTGATGTCATTATCCTTTCAGGGGAGAAGTGATGTCATGTCTGAAGGCAATGAAAGACAACCACATTCAGGTATCACACGCATGCAACATGTTCACACTCCAGACCAGAAGGGGGAGCTCTAAGCCTGTTTAGGGTGAACTCCCCTATTTACATCCTGATCTGGAGGGAAAGGAGTCAGTTCCAGTCAGGCAGCCAGGACGAGAGGAGCTCTGCTGGCCTGAAGTGCTGCAACTCCTGGGAAAAGGACTAACAGGTGGACATACAGCAGAGAGTGTGCAGGAAAGCAGAGCACAGGAGACGAATATCAGAGGGAGATCAGCCAGGAACAAGCTGCTCCTTTCTGAGGCGCAGAAGCCGGTAGCTAGGAACACCGAGGAGGCAACTGTCTCTAAGCTTTGCTCCAGAGACCGGCAGGACAGTCAATTCCAAGTTGGCTGTCCGACCTTAATACCTAAGAAGACTCAGTGGCAACTGCGCGGGCTGGGGTGTCTCTAGGGTCCCTATAAACAAGCCTCAGGCCATTAGTCATACGGGTTCGTCCTATCCACACCATCTAGGGGACAGAGAGAGGAAGACATAACACAAGAACATCTACAAGAGTTGTGAGGACCTTACTGAGAAGCTCAGCAGGGAGGTACTACAACACTCAGGCACTAGTAGGAAGGCTACTGATTTCCACCTGGACAAGGGGACTCTGGAATTGCCTTCAGACCAACCGGACTCTGCCTGCCCTGTCATCTGGCGCTCCGGGCTGAGGATACCATCTGAAGTCTTCAGTAAACAAGGTAAAAGACTGCAAACCTGTCTTCTCATTCTTTATTGCACCTTGCCCATACATAAACTCTTTTACTGGATGACCCTGAGGGCCACGGACCGGGTCAGCCACCGTGATATCCCCCGAATTTCAGGACCCGGTACCGAGTACCCCATTGCCCTACTCTGGGGGCGATCCATTTTGGTGTCACAAACAGGATCTACTTAAGCCCAAAAAATCAGGTCATGTGCGCCTAAGAACTGTGCCAGAACTGTATGTGAACTGCGCTTTGCTTAAAGACTGTGTGTTGCAAATTGCCGCCAAAATCCGCCATTGCCGTGCCGTGTGGAGCGCGAGGGGAGGAGCCATAGCCTCGTGGGCAGAGCCAGCCAAAAAGAGTGTGACGCAAGAAGGTGGGTGTCGTGCTGCTGCCTGGGAAAGCCGGAAGTGGAGACGCCGTGCAGCAGAGCCACGAGAAGAGACGCTGCAAAATGCCAATTCCGGAGAGGAGCCCCAACTTCCACCAGGTTAGCAGAGTGGAGGAACGGCCATGTCCGATCCGGGATGGGAAGTAGCGGCGGTCGCAGCCGCAGACCTGGAAGCACCTCCAGGCCCCGCAATAGGCGCAGCCGCAGGCCTTGTACCGCCGCCGAGTTCCGCAGAGCTTGCCGCTTGCATCAGCCAGCCAGACACCGCCACGGCTACAGCGGCCATAATGCCCTTCTCCATGCCATCCATACCGGGAGCAGCCTGGCTCCCACGATACTCTGGAGAATCGCATACATTAACTGATTTTAAGGAAGGGATCTGCAGCCTGCTTGAGTTTTATCCCTTGACAGAGCCTCAGAAAGTTCACTTGGTAACGGCCAACTGTTTGGAGCGGCTCTGAGAGAAGTGAAGTCCTGGCCCACTGCGGATAAGAGAACTGCGCAGCAGGTCTTTGCAAAGCTTAAAACCACCTTTGACACCCGCACCGCTACAGAAATTAAATGGACGTTCTATGGGTGCAAGCAGAGGCCGCAGGATAGCTTACGGGACTATGCCCTTAATCTCCAGGAGGCACTGCGGGCAATCAAGCAGGATGATCCAAACAGCATGCAAGATGAGGATAAACTCTTAAAGGAGCGGTTCATCGAGGGGCTCCTGTGCAGTCACCAAAGGGCTCAACCGCACCTCCTGGCCATGCAGAATCCTGACCTTACCTTTGCGCAATTTAAAGACAAGGCCATCCAAGTGCTACAGGAGCGACAGCCCAGCCGTGCAGTACTTCCCAGGCGTCAAGCCCTCATGTACCACCAGGAGGTGGCGCCAGATGCTCAAGTTTCTGCCGAGGCCCATGCCCAGATCCTGGAAGACGATTCCCCTGCAGGACTACGCCTCCATATGCAGGAGCTGACCAAGAGCGTTGCTGCCTTAGCTCGGACCGTGCGGTCCCTACAGGAGGCCCCCAAGGAGAATATCAAGCTGGCTTCCAGACCGGAGGATGTTTCCTGGCGACGACAGAGGAGGATCCCGCCAACCAGAGGCAGAGACGACGATCGCTTTCATCAGGACGGACGACCCATCTGCCGCCGCTGCAACTAGGTGGGCCACATTGCAAGGTACTGTCATTTAAACGAGCAACCCCTGAGGCAGAGGGCCAACCCCCAGGAGTAGGACGGCCAGGCCCGCAAAACTGGAGAGCCAAGTATATTGGAGGACGACCTGTTCTCCCCATTGTGATCGACGGTATTCCCATGAACGCTCTGTTGGACACCGGTTCTCAGGTGACAACTGTGCCTTACATCCTTTATAAACGTTATTGGGAGGACACCGACATTACTCGTGGCCCTGATGATGATTTCACCATAATAGCCAGTAACAGTCAGCCATTGCCAAAAGTGGGGTACAAAGAGGTCACCATTAAAGTGGGGCGGGTAGAATTGAAGGCCCAAGGAATTGTAATTGTTGATATTGACCGACGTGAATGCAACCCCATGATGACCATTGGTACTAATGTCATAGAAAATTGTCTTGCAGAGGTTATTGTCTTGTTACAGCAGGTGGCAGAAACAGCTGGTTACAGTGAACAACGTGCCCTGCAGAAAGAAATCAGAACTCTGATGCAGAGACAGCAGGTAGAACTGACGTGGAGAAATTGGCCGTGTCACAGTAAGTGATTCAATCCCCATTGCAATACCCCCCAGGAGTGAAATGTTAATATGGTGTCGGGCAGCAATAGGCCTCAGAGGTAAAGACTACCGGGCCCTGATAGAACCTGTATTCAGATAGTAGGCCCACCCTCCTGACAGCCAGAGGGGTGGTTGAAGTCCGCAAGGGGAGGGTGCCAGTACGTGTCCTTAACTGTGGACAGGAAGAGGTCCACCTAACCAAATATGCCACGCTTGCCAAATTGTTTGCTGTTGATAATAATGTGATACAGGCACCAGAACCCTTGGTCCCGTCCAACCAGGCGGAGGACAATGACTCTGCAGGGCAAACGGAAGATTGGTGTCAGAAATTGCATGTGGGCACTGACTCTACCCCATCACACCAGAAACAAGGGGCTTACAGAGTGGTTCATGAGTATGAGCGGGTATTCAGCAAGCACCCCCTAGATTTTGGGCAGGTAAAAGGGATTCAACATCATATCCCCACGGGAGATCATCCACCCATTAAAGAGAGATACCGGCCTGTACCCCCAGCTCATTATCAGTGTGCCAAAGACATGTTGCGAGAGATGAAGGAGGCTGGGGTAGTGAGAGACAGTTGTAGCCCCTGGGCAGCTCCATTAGTCCTCGTCAGGAAGAAGGATGGCACGATGAGGATGTGTGTTGATTATAGGCAGATAAACCGCATTACACATAAAGATGCATACCCACTGCCCAGAATAGAAGAGTCCTTGGCTGCTTTAAAATCTGCTAACTACTTCTGTACCTTGGATCTCACCAGTGGGTACTGGCAGGTTCCCGTAGCAGAGGCGGACAAGGAAAAGACGGCCTTCACCACACCGATGGGTCTCTGTGAATTCAACTACATGCCATTCGGACTGTGCAAAGCCCCAGGGACGTTTCAGAGGATGATGGAGTGCTGTCTTGGACACAAGAACTTTGAAACCGTGTTGCTATATCTGGACGATGTCATTGTCTTCTCCAAGACTTATGAGGACCATCTGAAGCACCTGGCCGAGGTGTTCGAAGCCCTGTCCAACTTTGGCCTAAAGGTAAAACCGTCCAAATGCCATCTGTTAAAGCCCAAAGTTCAGTACCTGGGCCATGTAATGAGTGCTGAAGGGGTGGCCCCAGACCCTGACAAAGTCACTGTGATCAGAGACTGGCCGAAGCCCAGCAACCTCCATGAAGTCCGGCAGTTCCTCGGGTTGGTAGACTACTACAGGAGGTTTATCAAAGACTTCACCAAGAAAGCCGCGCCATTGAAAGACCTGTTGGTGGGCCAATCCAAGAAAACCAAGGGTAAGAATACCTCATTTGACTGGAATGACGGCCTGGAAGGATCCTTCACTTGTTTGAAGTTGGCGCTGATGGGAGAAGAGGTGCTGGCCTACCCTGAATATGACCAACCGTTTGTGCTGTATACGGATGCCAGCAACATGGGACTGGGAGCCGTATTGGCCCAGGTCCAGAAAGGCAAAGAGAGGGTAATTGCCTACGCCAGCAGGAAACTTCGTCCCACTGAAAGGAACCCTGACAACTAGAGTTCCTTTAAGCTGGAGTTTGGGCAGTGACGGAGAGGTTCAAGCACTACCTGGCCTCAGCAAAATTCACCGTCTTCACGGACAACAATCCACTGACACACTTGGACACAGCAAAACTTGGTGCCCTGGAGCAGCAGTGGATGGCCCGGTTGTCCAATTATGATTTCACCATCAAGTACCAGGCAGGGCACAAGAATGCGAATGCCGATGCGTTGTCCAGGATGCCCAACTTGCCAGAAATGGGAGAGGACTCCGAAGCACTCGTAGAAATAGAGTTGCCAGCTTTCCATCGCCCCAAGGCCACTCAGTATTCCCATCATGTGAGGAACGGGCGCAGGAACAAGCAGGATGCCACGCTGAATCCCCTGCCTCACCATGGATGGGCAGAGACTCAGGACAGTGACCCCGTGGTCCATCGGATGAAAGAGCTCCTGATGCAGGCAGGATCACACCCTGGCCCGGAGGATCCACAGGAGACGCAACAGCTGTGGAAGGGGAGAGGCAATCTGTTTATTTACGACGGTAAGCTGTGCCGAAGAAGCATCGACCCACACACCCATGAGTTGGTATGGCAGATAGTAGTCCCAAAGCAAGATGCGCCAATGGTTCTGGAAGCGTACCACGATGGAGCAGGACACTTCGGATGGAGGAAGTTGGAGAGTCTGCTTCGTGGAAGGTTCTACTGGATTGGCATGAAGAAAGCCATCGAAAAGTGGTGCCGAGAGTGTGGCCCATGTAGCCTACGCAGGAAGGACCGTGACAGCCAAAGGGCTCCACTACAGCCCATCATCACCAGACGACCGCTTGAACTGGTCGCGCTAGATCATGTGAAGTTAACACCCAGCCGGTCAGGCTATGTCTACGCCCTTACCATCATAGATCACTACTCTAGATTTCTGGTAGTTGTGCCTGTCAAAGATCTGACAGCAAGGACAGCAGCCAAAGCCTTCCAGCAGTACTTCTGCAGACCGCATGGGTACCAGGAAAAGGTACTGACTGATCAAGGGCCAGCCTTTGAAGCAGAAGTGTTCCAGGAATTCTGCAACTTATACGGGTGTAAAAAGATCAGAACGACACCGTATCACCCCCAAACCAACGGGATGTGTGAAAAGATGAACCAAGTGGTACTTGACTTACTGAAGACTTTGCCTGTGGAGGAACGGAACTTATAGCCAGCAAAGTTGCCCGACTTGGTAGACATGTACAACCACATCCCAGTGAATTCCACCAACTGTACCCCAGCATACCTGATGAGAGGAAGATGCAGCAAGTCACCTGTTGATCTAGACATGGGGGTCCTAACCCCAGAAGATACCTCGCCAGATGCAGATTGGGATACAGAAAGGCAGCAAAGGTACCGCAAAGGACAGGAATGCGTGGAAAGAAGTCTAGCCCAAGCCAGACAAAAACAAGAAAGGGACTACAACCAGCGTGCTCCTGCAATTCCCTTGTCGCCAGGTGAACAAGTACTCAAACGGAAGAGGAGACTACACAAACTTGACGACCAATGGGAAGCAGAACCATATACCATCCTGCCATCCGACTTTGACAATACGAAGGCCTGTCTCATCAGCAAAGATGGAGGAGAAACTTCGACAACATTATCCAGAGACCACCTCAAAATATGCCCTGATAAGTTGAGAGATAGGGAAACAGATCCAGGAACATCTCCACCCGTAGAAGAGGAGAAGATGATACACACTGTTCTTGGGGATTTTCCCCAGTCTTGGACTCAAATAAATCAGGCCATCGTGGTACCTGTTTTAACGTTTCGTCAGCCGAAGCCGCCAGAACCAAATGTGATGCCAGATCATCTGGAGCCAAAAGAGACTCTGCACCAACAGATTCCCATATCCGACGCGATTCCGGCTGTTACTCAACCACAGCAGACTCCAACAGAGGATGCCATGCCAACATTTGAATCAGCAAGTCCTCCCTCTGCTGTCAGTGAATCTGCCATGCCCACAATTAGTAGCAGCAGTCCTGTGAGCTCCAGCATGCCAGTGCTACCTAGACTCACTAGAAGTGTAGCCAGAAGACAGTGCACCACACCAGCGATAGCGAGCACAGCGGACCCTGTTAGGTCACTAGCAACCTCTGCATTGCGGAGGTCTACACGTAGCACTAAAAATCAGACCCCAATTCGCTACAAAACTTGGAAATATTAACGGTTGCTGCTGTTTGGTTGAAAATGTTTGTATATATATCTTTGTTACAGATTTAAAATGGACAATGGAGTAATGGACAGTGAATTGCTCCAAAACTTTCATTATACTTTTAAAAGGGATCCCTTTGTTTACCCGGGATCCCTGCCGTTTCAAGTTTGCACTCACTGAACTGGGAGTCATGAACTGTGCAGGACCGAGACTTTCGCAACGTTCAAGTGTCCTCACCTCCCATAAAGGGAAGCACTACCTTTGTATAAGTTGTTTATAGCATTTCAAAATTGTATGTCTTTTGCTAATATGTATTGTTGTTTTTCTTTTCCCAGTCCCAGAGTACTGGATTTAACAGGGGGGGAGTGCGGTGCCCCAGTGTCCTGGTCATTGCAGTGATGTCATTATCCTTTCAGGGGAGAAGTGATGTCATGTCTGAAGGCAATGAAAGACAACCACATTCAGGTATCACACGCATGCAACATGTTCACACTCCAGACCAGAAGGGGGAGCTCTAAGCCTGTTTAGGGTGAACTCCCCTATTTACATCCTGATGTGGAGGGAAAGGAGTCAGTTCCTGTCAGGCAGCCAGGATGAGAGGAGCTCTGCTGGCCTGAAGTGCTGCAACTCCTGGGAAAAGGACTAACAGGTGGACATACAGCAGAGAGTGTGCAGGACAGCAGAGCACAGGAGAGGAATATCAGAGGGAGATCAGCCAGGAATAAGCTGCTCCTTTCTGAGGCGCAGAAGCCGGTAGCCAGGAACACCGAGGGGGCAACTGTCTCTAAGCCTTGCTCCAGAGAGGGGCAGGACAGTCAATTCCAACTTGGCTGTCCGACCTTAATACCTAAGAAGACTCAGTGGCAACTGCGGGGGCCGGGGCGTCTCTAGGGTCCCTATAAACAAGCCTCAGGCCATTAGTCATACGGGTTCCTCCTATCCACACCATCTGGGGGACAGAGAGAGGAAGACATAACACAAGAACGTCTACAAGAGTTGTGAGGACCTTACCGAGAAGCTCAGCAGGTAGGTACTACAACACTCAGGCTTTGCAGGCTGCCATATAGGGCTTTCTGTGGATCATCACCACTCTCATCATCCACCTGGCTCTCAGCCCAATCTGCCTTTGTTCTCTCTTATCAGTTGTTGAGGGAGGATCTGAAGTGACCCTTCGCGGTTGACTCAGTGATTTTCAAATTGATCCACAGAGCGTTGCCGGCAACTGAAAATGACCAGACGGAGACGTGTGTCTCTATTTGGGGGGATCGAGCAGATCTCTAACCCCTCATTTATTGTGTCACACTTTTCATAATCTTAACAAGTTATACTTCAACCAATCAACATAAGAACACGCTCACAGTTCTTAACCTATAAGAATGCAGGAACAGCTTGTACGTCAAGGTCTTCATAGAACAATACACCCTCAGTGTCATATCTTGTTCAGGCTGGAATAATCAAGGTCTCATAACAGCTATGAACTTTAACCTAGTAACAAAAGTTATCTCAAAAAGCACAAAATGAAGCCTGCTTTAATTTTTCTTAGTTTAAGGGTATGTGTCCACGTTCAGGATTGCATCAGGATTTGGTCAGGATTTTTCATCAGTATTTGTAAGCCAAAACCAGGAGTGGAACAATTAGAGGAAAAGTATAATAGAAACACATGCACCACTTCTGCATTTATCACCCTCTCCTGGTTTTGGCTTACAAATACTGATGAAAAATCCTGACCAAATCCTGATGCAATCCTGAACGTGGACACATACCCTTACCCTTCACATTCCCCCCTAGATAAATTTTGTTAACTAATATGCAGCATCAGACGTACTATCCTGAGCTATAAGCTCGAGGGGTATGGTCTTCACATGACTGGTGCCATGTTACCAGCCACAGCCGTCCTCCCTGTATGCTACAATTTATGGATAACAATTTTTGATGACGGTGGAGGAGGTCTTTTGAAGGTAGCCATGTGTCATGTATCCACACCGCTGCCACCAATATGTCACGATTCACACCGTGACTGTCACCCCTACGTCACTGATTGGGATGACTTTAGGCCAACAGACAGCTATCACATGTGCAGGGGGGCTTATCTTAGTTATCCCTCCACTGCTACAATGTGATGAAAAAACACACACACGGCTATTGACCTCTAGTTTACAGCAGGGGCTTATTTTAGGTATCCCACTGCTCTTCAATATACCACGAACTGCAGGGATTTATGTATATCCCGCTTACAGTTCCACTTGAAACTTGCAGCTCTCTGGCATCCCCCTTACCCTCAGGTCAGATTAGGTACTGCACCTAGAGTAACTAGTCGCCAGAAAGGCTGCCTGCTATGGGTATTGGGCACGCTGCAGCGAGGCGATATAAATACTCCCACTCAGGCAGGAACAATAATTATCAATGCCACAGTCGCTACAGCGACACCCAAAGGCCCGCACATGGGATGCTGCCACCAGCTTCGATTAAATGGGTCCAAAGCTAACCCAAAACAGTAGCGTAATTCCCTTCAGAAGGCTTAAGATACGTTTTAGAACAGGAAGAACGAACTAGTACTTTATATATTTTACTCTGAAAGTTTAAGGCAGTGTTTACAAAAAAGGCATATAAAGATGTTACAATATGAGACAATTGAAAATGTACAAGGTAATTATAAAATAAAGGGATTAAATGAGAAAAGGTAACACTCACATGTTCTCAGTCCATTTCAGGCAAAACCATGCCACATTTGTGTAATCATAGGGTAAATAAAAATAGAACTGACAATTAGGGTTGAGCGAAACGGACATTTTCAAAAATCGCCAACTTTCGGCAAAGTCAGGTTTCGTGAAACCCGACCCGATCCCAGCGTGGGATCAGCCATGCTGTTGGCGATCTTCGCGCCAAAGTCACGTTTCGTATGACACTTTCAGTGCCATTTCTCAGCCAATGAAGGTGGACGCAGAGTGTGGGCAGCGTGATGACATAGGTCTCGGTCCCCACCATCTTAGAGAAGGGCAGGACAGTGATTGGCTTGCTTTCTGCGGCGTCACAGGGGCTATAAAGGGGCGTTCACGCCGACCGCCATCTTACTTCTGCCGAACTGAGCATAGGGAGAGGTTGCTGCAGCTTCATCAGAAGCAGGGATATTGTTAGGGAGGAAATATTAACCCCCAAACCGCTTGTGCTGTAGCGATTTCCACTGTCCAACACCACCTTTTCTTTGCAGGGACAGTGGAGGCTAGATTTCTGTGCATCAGCTCTGTAGCTTATAAGGCTCCCTGATAGTTGCATTGCTGTTTGTACGCCGCTGTGCAAACAGGGGTGAACCTAGCCTCTCTGCTGCCTGAGGCGAAAGGAAAAATGGCACCCCCCCCCCACACAGTCCCTGCCTCACTGCCTGTGCACACACCTCCCTCCACCGAACCCGGTAATCGCCGCTCACAGTAGCATACCAGCAGAGGTGTTTCTAGGGTTTCTGGCACCAGGGGCAAGAATTCATTTTGGCCCCCCTCCCCCCCCCCCCTCCACCAAGGACATATGCGATTTGCACACTCACTCATGTACCCACGAGCTCCTCTCCCTAATGCTCTCAATGTTCAGTGAAAAACTGAGAGAAGCGGGAAGAGAAGCTCGTTGTCACAGGACCATGAGTATGAAAATCGCATGTGAGTGAAGTGTCCATGTGACGACTACTGGAACCTGCAGAGCTGAATCCTGACATCGCAGCTTCTGAATTCTCACAACTCATGCACTGCACACTTTTAGGATTCTCCCTGGCCGGTGGACGGTCATGTCAGCACAAGTGTAGCGCCCCCACTGCCGCAGGGCCGAGGGGTACCCGGTACCGGGCCTCTGAGTCTCTGTTCTGGGGTTGTCACGGTGGCTAGACCCAGTCCGTGACCCTGCTGAGGGGCGCCCAATAATAGGTGTGGATGGTGGTGGTAGTGCGGTGCAGTGCCGGTAAATAACGAGGACACCAGGTTGCAGTCTCTTTACCTTTTTACTGAAGGTTTGGAGGTACCCAATCCAGAGCACTGTTAACAGGGCTGGCGGAGACCGGCCGGTCCGACAGCACATCCAGAGTTCCCTTTGCAGGTGGGAATCAGTGTCTACCTTCTAGCGCCTGTGTGTTGTAGTCCTTCCTTGCTGAGCTCCCCAGGATAGTCCTCACAACTGATTCTGTCTGTCTCTGATGTTCGGTCTCTCTCCGTCCCCCAGATGATATGGTTAGGACGCACCCGTATGACGGGGTAGGCCTGGAGTTCTTCTGGGACTCTAGAGTCGCCCCTCTCCCACAGCTGCCTCCGTTGTCTGCTTAGGTGTTTTAGTGAGACAGCCAACCTATAATTGACTGTCCGGCCGTGGTTTGAAGTAGTGCTTAAAGTCTCTTACTTTCTCGGCGTTCCGGCCACCGACTGTTTGCGCCTCAGAAGGATGTTGCCTCGATCTTACAGCACGACTCCTTCTGGTCCTATCGCCTCTTTGCTGTATTCCCGTTTTTCTCTCTCTCTTTTTGTCCTTTCTTAGGAATCTGTCAGGATCCCATCCCTGACAGGTCCTCTCTCTAGCTCTTCCTAGTTACTTCTCCCTGTCTTCCTGTCCAACCCCCAGTTTTACCAGAGTGTGAGGAGTGGCCTACTAGATAGAACCACTCCCCCTGGTGGCCGGAGTGTGAAGTGTAGTGTGATTGTTACCTGGTCAGGTGAACTCCTTTAGTGCAGTCAGATGTAACATCACTCCCCTTAGTGGCAGAGCGACATTACTGCAACGACCAGGACTCGGGCGCTGCACTCCCCCCCGGTTAAATCCAGTACTCCCGGACTGGGAAAACAAGAACAACAATACATGTTAACAGAAAACACACAAAATTTTGAAATACCATAAACAATTAAACATAACAGTGCTTCCCTTTATGGGAGGTGAGGACTCTTGAACGTTGCGAAAGTTAGGTCATGCCCAGTTTATGACTCTCAGTTCAGTGGTTGAAACAGCGGGGACCCCGGGTAAACAAAGGGGTCCCCTTTTAGAAGTTTTTGGAGTAATTCACTGTCCATTACTCCGTTGTCCATTTTAAAACCTGCAACAAAAGATATGCACACAAACAATTGTTAACTAAATAGCAGCCCTCACTAATACCTCCAAGTTTTGTAGCGGAGGGGAGTTTGATTCTTGGTGCTGCGTGTCGACCTTCGCAGCGCAGGGGTTGCTACTGGCCTAACAGGGCCCACTATGCTTGCTACTGCTGGTGTAGTGCACTGCCTTCTAGCTACACTTCTAGGGAGTCTGGGTAGCACTGGCAGGCTGGGGTTCTCAGGGCTGCTGCTAGCAACAGTGGGTTCGGCAGGCTCGCCGATAGCAGAGGGAGGATTTGCCAGTTCAACGGTCGGCACGGCATCTTCAGGTAGGGCTTGTGGAGGCTGCGGGGCCGGATGATCTGGTACCACCATTGGTTCTGGTGGGTTCGGCTGTTGGAACGTTAGAACAGGTACCACGATGGCCTGATTTATCTGAGTCCAGGACTGGGGAAAGTCACCAAGGACAGTGTGGATCATCTTCTCCTTTTCTACAGGTGGGGAGGTTCCTGTATCCCTTTCCCTCGCTCTCAGTTTCTCAGGGCAGGCTTTAAGGTGGTCCCTGGATATCACCGTCGAGGTCTCCCCTCCATCCTTGCTGATGAGGCAAACCTTTGTGTTGTCGAAATCGGATGGCAGGACAGTATACGGTTCCGCTTCCCATTGGTCGTCGAGTTTGTGTAGCCTCCTCTTTCGTTTGAGTATGTGCTCACCAGGTGGCAAGGGAATTGCAGGGGCATGCTGATTGTAGTCCCTTTCCTGTTTTTGCCTGGTCTGAGCAAGGCTTCTTTCCACGCACTCCTGTACCTTGCGGTACCACTGCCGCCTCTCGGTATCCCAATCGGCATCCGGCGAGGTATCTTCGGGGGTTAGGACCCCCATATCCAGATCAACAGGTAACTTGCTAGACCTTCCTCGCATCAGGTACGCTGGAGTGCAATTGGTGGAATTTACTGGGATGTGATTATATATGTCCACCAAGTCAGGCAACTTCGTTGGCCACAGGCTCCGTTCCTCTACGGGCAAGGTCTTTAGTAAGTCGATCACCACCTGGTTCATCTTTTCGCACATCCCATTGGTTTGGGGATGGTACGGTGTGGTTCTGATCTTCTTACACCCGTACAATTGGCAGAACTCTTGGAACACTTCTGCTTCGAATGCTGGTCCCTGATCGGTCAGTACCTTCTCCGGGTAGCCATGGGGCCTACAAAAGTACTGCTGGAAAGCCTTGGCGGCCGTCCTGGCCGTTAGATCCTTGACAGGCACAACCACCAAAAATCTGGAGTAGTGATCCACGATGGTAAGAGCGTAGACATAGCCTGACTGGCTAGGTGTCAGCTTCACATGATCCAGCGCGACCAGTTCGAGCGGCCGCTTGGTGATGATGGGCTGCAAGGGAGCCCGTTGGCTGCCACGGTCCCTCCTGCGTAGGCTACATGGACCACACTCCCGACACCACTTCTCAATGGCTCTCTTCATGCCAATCCAATAGAACCTCCCTCGGAGTAGCCTCTCCAGCTTCTTCCATCCGAAGTGTCCGGCTCCATCGTGGTAGGCTCCCAGAACCATGGGCGCATCTCGCCTTGGCACTACTATCTGCCATACCAATTCGTGAGTACGTGGGTCGATGCTTCTCCGGCACAGCTTGCCATCATGGATAAATAGTTTGCTTCTCCCCTTCCACAGCTGCTGGGTCTCCTGTGGATCATCTGGGCTGGGATGCAACCCTGCCTGCGTCAAGAGCTCTTTCACCCGACGGACCGCGGGGTCACCATCCTGGGTCTCTGCCCATCCGTGGTGGGGCAGGGGATTCGGCATGGCATCCGGTTGGTTCTTGTAACTGTTCTTCACATGATGGGAGTTCTGAGTGGCTTTGGGGCGATGGAATGCAGGCAGCTCCACCTCTTCAAGTGCCTCCGGGTCTTCTCCCGTTTCTGGCAAATTGGGCATTCGGGACAAGGCATCGGCATTGGCATTCTTGTGTCCTGCCCGGTACTTGATGGTGAAGTCGTAGTTGGACAGCCGGGCCATCCACCTCTGCTCCAAGGCCCCGAGTTTGGCGGTATCCAGATGCGTTAGCGGATTGTTATCCATGAAGACGGTGAATTTCGCTGAGGTAGTGTTTGAACCTCTCTGTCACTGCCCAGACGATGGCAAGGAATTCCAGCTTAAAGGAACTGTAGTTGTCAGGGTTCCTTTCCGTGGGACGAAGCTTCCTGCTGGCATAAGCGATTACCCTCTCCTGGCCTTTCTGGACCTGGGACAGCACGGCCCCCAATCCTACATTGCTGGCATTCGTATACAGCACAAACGGTTGGTCGTACTCAGGGTAGGCCAATACCTCTTCTCCCGTCAGTGCCGACTTCAAGCAAGTGAAGGATTCTTCCAGCCCCTCGTTCCAATCAAATGGGGTGTTTTTCCCCTTGGTCTTCTTTGATTGGCCCACCAACAGGTCTTGCAAGGGCGCGGCCTTCTTGGTGAAGTCCTTAATGAACCTCCGGTAATAGCCTACCAGCCCGAGGAACTGCCGGACTTCGTGGAGGTTGCTGGGCTTCGGCCAGTCCTGGATCACCGTGACCTTGTCGGGGTCTGGGGCCACTCCTTCAGCGCTCACCACATGGCCCAGGTACTGCACCTTGGGTTTCAGCAGATGACATTTGGACGGTTTCACCTTTAAGCCAAAGTTGGACAGGGCTTCAAACACCTCAGCCAGGTGTTTCAGATGGTCTTCGTAGGTCTTAGAGAAGACAATGACATCATCCAAATACAGCAGTACGGTCTCAAAGTTCTTGTGCCCCAGGCAGCACTCCATCATCCTCTGGAACGTCCCCGGGGCATTGCACAATCCGAAGGGCATGTAGTTGAATTCGCAGAGACCCATTGGTGTCGTGAAGGCCGTCTTCTCTTTGTCCGCCTTCGCCACGGGAACCTGCCAGTACCCACTGGTGAGATCTAAGGTAGAGAAGTAGTTAGCAGATTTTAAGGCAGCCAGACTCCTCTATCCTGGGCAGTGGGTATGCGTCCTTATGTGTAATGCAATTCAACTGCCTGTAATCAACACACATCCTCATTGTACCATCCTTCTTTTTAACAAGGACTAATGGAGCTGCCCAGGGGCTACAACTGTCTCTCACCACCCCAGCCTCCTTCATTTCTCGCAACATGTCCTTGGCACACTGGTAATGAGCTGGGGGTACAGGGCGATATCTCTCTTTTATGGGTCGGTGATCTCCCGTGGGGATGTGATGTTGGATCCCTTTCACCTGCCCAAAATCTAAGGGGTGTTTGCTGAATACCTGCTCGTACTCGTGAACCACCCTGTAGGCCCCCTGTTTCTGATGGGTTGGGGTAGAGTCAGTGCCCACATGCAATTCCTGACACCAATCTTTCGAGTGCCCTGCAGAACCGTTTTCCTCCGCCACGTTTGATGGGACCAAGGGTTCAGGTGTCTGTATCACACTATTATTGACAACGAACAGTTTGGCGAGCGTGGCATACTTGGTGAGGTGAACCTCTTCCTCCCCACAATTGAGGACACGTACGGGCACCCTCCCTTGGCGGACGTCGACCACCCCCCGGGCTGTCAGGATAGTAGGCCTATTGTCTGAGTATACGGGTTCTACCAAGGCCTGGTAGTCCTTACCCCTGAGGCCTATGGCTGCCCGACACCATATTAACATCTCACTCCTGGGGGGTATCGCGATGGGGTTTGAATCACTCACAGTGACACGACCAATCTCCCCACCAGTCAGCTCTACCTGCTGTCTCTGCATCAGAGCTCTGATTTCTTTTTGCAGGGCGCGTTGTTCACTATGGCCAGCGGTTTCTGCTACCTGTTGCAACAAAACAATAACTTCTGCAAGACAATTTTCTATAACATTAGTACCGATGGTCATCATGGGATTACATTCACGGCGGACAATATCAATAATTACAATCCCTTGGGCCTTCAGCTCCACCCGCCTCACCTTGATGGTGACGTCTTTATATCCCACTTGTGGCAACGGCTGATATCGGTGTCCTCCCAATACCGTTTATAAAGTACATAAGGCATAGTCATCACCTGAGAACCAGTGTCCAGCAGAGCGTTCATGGGGATACCCGGCGTCGACCACAACAGGAAGAACTGGTCGCCCTCCAACGTATTTGGCTCTCCAATGCTGCGGGCCTGATCGTCCTACTCCTGGGGGTTGGCCCTTTGCCCCAGGGGTTGCTCGTTTAAAGGACAGTACCTTGCAAGGTGGCCCACCTGGTGACAGCGGCGGCAGATGGGTCGTCCGTCCGGATGGAAGCGATCGCTGTCCCGGCCTCTGGTCGGCGGAGTCCTCCTCTGTCGCATCCAGGGGACATCTTCTTGTCTGGAGGCCAGCTGGATCTTCTCCTTGGGGGCCTCCTGTAGGGACTGCACCGTCCGGGCCAGGGCAGCAACGCTCTTGGTCAGCTCCTGCATCTGGAGGCGGAGTCCTGCAGGGGAGTCGTCCTCTAGGCTCTGGGCGTCGGCCTCGGCGGCAACTGGGGCATCCGACGCCACCTCCTGGTGGTATGTGAGAGCGGGACGCCTGGGTGGTATTGTGCGGCTGGGTTGTCGCTCCTGCAGCGCCTGGATAGCTTTATCCTTGAATTGCGCAAAAGTCAAGTCTGGATTCTGCATGGCCAGGAAGTGTAATTGGCCCCTTTGGTGACTGCACAGGAGCCCCTCAATGAACCGCTCTTTCAGGAGTTTATCCTCATCTTGCATGCTGCCGGGGTCACTCTGCTTAATAGCCTGCAGCGCCTCCTGGAGATTAAGGGCATAGTCCCGTAAGCTATCCTGCGGTCTCTGTTTGCATCCATAGAAAGTCAGTTTAATTTCTGTAGCAGTGCGGGTATCGAAGGTGGCTTTAAGCTTTGCAAAAACCTGCTGTGCAGTTCCTTTATCCGCAGCGGGCCAGGACTTCACTTCTCTCAGAGCCGCCCCGAAGAGTTGGCCGATTATCATATGAACCTTCTGAGGCTCCATCAGGGGATAGAACTCGAGCAGGCTGCAGATTCCCTCTTTAAAATCATTTAATGTGTGCGACTCCCCGGAGTATCGCGGGAGCCAGGCCGCTCCGGGCAGGTACGGCATAGAGAAGGGCATTATGGCTTTTGTGGTAGCGGCAGTGTCCGACTGGCTGATGGGGGCAGCGGGCTCCGTGGCCACCAGTGGTAGTATTAGGGCCGCGGCTACGTCCGCTACGGGGACCGGAGCTGCCTCTGCGTTCACGGCTGCGACCGCCGCCTCCGCTTCCCCTGACTCAGACATGGCTGTCCCTTCCTCCCACTAACCTGCTGGAGGTCGGAGTTCCTCTTCCGGGGTTAGCACTTTACCGCGCTTTCTCGTTCCGCGCTTCTTTTTAACCGGTTCCGCCCACGAAGCTAAGGCTCCCCCCTCCGTGCGCAGCGATGGCGAATTGTGGCGGGAACTCTTGGCGGCAATAACAATGCACAGTCTTTGCAATAAGTCACAGTCCAAGCACAATAAATCACAGTTCCAAGGCACACATGACCTGATTCTTCAGGCTTAAGTAGATCCTGTTTGTGACGCCAAGTTGTAGCGCCCCCACTGCCGCAGGGCCGAGGGGTACCCGGTACCGGGCCTCTGAGTCTCTGTTCTGGGGTTGTCACGGTGGCTAGACCCGGTCCGTGACCCTGCTGAGGGGCGCCCAATAATAGGTGTGGATGGTGGTGGAAGTGTGGTGCAGTGCCGGTAAATAACGAGGACACCAGGTTGCAGTCTCTTTACCTTTTTACTGAAGGTTTGGAGGTACCCAATCCAGAGCACTGTTAACAGGGCTGGCGGAGACCGGCCGGTCCGACAGCACATCCAGAGTTCCCTTTGCAGGTGGGAATCAGTGTCTACCTTCTAGCGCCTGTGTGTTGTAGTCCTTCCTTGCTGAGCTCCCCAGGATAGTCCTCACAACTGATTCTGTCTGTCTCTGATGTTCGGTCTCTCTCCGTCCCCCAGATAATATGGTTAGGACGCACCCGTATGACGGGGTAGGCCTGGAGTTCTTCCGGGACTCTAGAGTCGCCCCTCTCCCACAGCTGCCTCCGTTGTCTGCTTAGGTGTTTTAGTGAGACAGCCAACCTATAATTGACTGTCCGGCCGTGGTTTGAAGTAGTGCTTAAAGTCTCTTACTTTCTCGGCGTTCCGGCCACCGACTGTTTGCGCCTCAGAAGGATGTTGCCTCGATCTTACAGCACGACTCCTTCTGGTCCTATCACCTCTTTGCTGTATTCCCGTTTTTCTCTCTCTCTTTTTGTCCTTTCTTAGGAATCTGTCAGGATCCCATCCCTGACAGGTCCTCTCTCTAGCTCTTCCTAGTTACTTCTCCCTGTCTTCCTGTCCAACCCCCAGTTTTACCAGAGTGTGAGGAGTGGCCTACTAGATAGAACCACTCCCCCTGGTGGCCGGAGTGTGAAGTGTAGTGTGAGTGTTACCTGGTCAGATGAACTCCTTTAGTGCAGTCAGACGTAACATCACTCCCCTTAGTGGCAGAGCGACATTACTGCAACGACCAGGACTCTGGGGCGCTGCACAAGCATGCGATTTGTATACTTCTGACCACATTCCGACTAGATGTGCCCGGCCTCACTGAGTTCATTTTCATAGAGTGGGGCCACACATGTCTAGTCAGCACGTGACTGCATGTATGTAAATCGCCGGCACGAGAGAATCCTGACAGCTTGCAGGGCGCACTGTGAGAACTCAGAAGTCTGCAGTCACAAAGAATGACTGCAGACTCATTACAAACCTGGACATCCCGTTTAATGCTCCCAACAAATAAAAACATGAGAGTTAGTCAGTATCACAAATAACATTTACATCCAGGTACCTTATAGATGACGTTGTCTCTGGAGTCGTTCTCCTTTTCTTTATCTTATCCAGACCCCATGATGCGTTTTCTCATCCACAGCCGTCTCTGCAGACTTCCATCTTCTCTGCTCTTTTGCAGAAAGTCTCCACATGATGCCCTTAAAGATACAAGTGTCATTATAATGCTCCTGAATGAAAAATTGCCCCTCACTATATTATCTGCACAAAATATGACCCCCACACTGTCCCTCTTATGGTACATGCTCTTTACACTGACCTCTCCTTTCTATACACACTGTGTCCCCCCTATAGGGCCTAGTATTTATACGCCATATTTATACTCCATCCTCCCACCCTGTGTGTGTGGCTCCCCCATCCTCCCACCCTGTGTGCGTGGCTCCCCCATCCTCCCACCCTGCGTGCGTGGCTCCATCCTCCTCCCCTGCGTGCATGGCTCCCCCATCCTCCTCCCCTGCGTGCGTGGCTCCCCCATCCTTCTCCCCTGCGTGCGTGGCTCCCCCATCCTCCTCCCCTGCGTGCGTGGCTCCCCCATCCTCCTCCCCTGTGTGCGTGGCTCCCTCATCCTTCTCCCCTGCGTGCGTGGCTCCCCCATCCTTCTCCCCTGCGTTCATGGCTCCCCATCCTTCTCCCCTGCGATCATGGCTCCCCATCCTTCTCCCCTGCGTTCATGGCTCCCCATCCTTCTCCCCTGTGTTCATGGCTCCCCCCATTCTTCTCCCCTGCGTTCATGGCTCCCCATCCTTCTCCCCTGCGTTCATGGCTCCCCCATTCTTCTCCCCTGCGTTCATGGCTCCCCATCCTTCTCCCCTGCGTTCATGGCTCCCCCATTCTTCTCCCCTGCGTTCATGGCTCCCCCATTCTTCTCCCCTGAGTTCATGGCTCCCCCATTCTTCTCCCCTGCGTTCATGGCTCCCCCATTCTTCTCCCCTGCGTTCATGGCTCCCCATCCTTCTCCCCTGCGTTCATGGCTCCCCATCCTTCTCCCCTGCATTCATGGCTCCCCCATCCTTCTCCCCTGCGTTCTTGGCTCCCCATCCTTGTCCCCTGCGTTCATGGCTCCCCCATTCTTCTCCCCTGCGTTCATGGCTCCCCCATCCTTCTCCCCTGCATTCGTGGCTCCCCATCCTTCTCCCCTGCGTTCATGGCTCCCCCATTCTTCTCCCCTGCGTTCATGGCTCCCCCATCCTTCTCCCCTGCGTTCATGGCTCCCCATCCTTCTCCCCTGCGTTCATGGCTCCCCCATTCTTCTCCCCTGCGTTCATGGCTCCCCCATTCTTCTCCCCTGCGTTCATGGCTCCCCCATTCTTCTCCCCTGCGTTCATGGCTCCCCATTCTTCTCCCCTGCATTCATGGCTCCCCCATTCTTCTCCCCTGCTTTCATGGCTCCCCCATCCTTCTCCCCTGCGTGCGTGGCTCCCCCATGCTTTTTCCCTGTCATACTCACCTCTGTCATGATCTCAATGGCAAGAGAACATAGCATAAGCATATATAGGAACTAGCTCTTGGAAGATGGGAACTGAGCTGACCATGAACTAAACCTAACGCACAACTAGCAGTGGCCGGGTAGCATGCCTACGTTGATTCTAGATGCCCAGCACCAGCCGGAGGACTAAATAAAACTAGCAGAGGAAA
This sequence comes from Ranitomeya variabilis, assembly GCF_051348905.1. Taxonomy (NCBI): domain Eukaryota; kingdom Metazoa; phylum Chordata; class Amphibia; order Anura; family Dendrobatidae; genus Ranitomeya; species Ranitomeya variabilis. The sequence goes on along the minus strand of NC_135232.1, from coordinate 593,624,068 downwards.
ATATTAGTCCTAGCTCACCTCTAGAGAAATACCCCGAAAGGAGACAGAGGCCCCCCACATGTATTGGCGGTGAGTTGAGATGAAATAACAAACGTAGTATGAAAATAGGTTTAGCAAATTTGAGGTCCACTTACTACATAGCAGAAGACAGAAAGGACACTTTCATGGTCAGCTGAAAACCCTATCAAAAACACCATCCAGAAATTACTTTAAAACTCTGGCATTAACTCATAACACCAGAGTGGCAATTCCTGTTCACAAGAGCTTTCCAGACACAGTAACGAAACTACAGCTGTGAACTGGAACAAAAATGCAAAAACAAACATGGACAAGAGTCCAACTTATCTAGTAGTTGTCTAGGAGCAGGAACAAGCACAGAGAGGCTTCTGATAACATTGTTGACCGGCAAGCAACTAACAGAGCAGCAAGGTTATATAGCGACTCCCACATCTTGATGGGAACAGGTGAACAGAGAAGATGAAGACACCAGTTCAATTCCACCAGTAGCCACCGGGGGAGCCCAGAATCCAAATTCACAACAGTACCCCCCCCTCAAGGAGGGGGCACCGAACCCTCACCAGAACCACCAGGGCGATCAGGATGGGCCCTATGAAAGGCACGAACCAGATCGGAGGCATGAACATCAGATGCATTCACCCAAGAATTATCCTCCTGGCCGTATCCCTTCCACTTGACCAGATACTGGAGTCTCCGTCTGGAAACACGAGAGTCCAAGATTTTCTCCACAACGTACTCCAACTCACCCTCAACCAACACCGAAGCAGGAGGCTCAACGGAAGGCACAACCGGTACCTCATACCTGCGCAATAATGACCGATGAAAAACGTTATGAATAGAAAAGGATGCAGGGAGGTCCAAACGGAAGGAAACAGGGTTAAGAATCTCCAATATCTTATACGGGCCGATAAACCGAGGCTTAAACTTAGGAGAAGAGACCCTCATAGGGACAAAACGAGAAGACAACCACACCAAATCCCCAACAGAAAGCCGAGGACCAACACGACGGTGGCGGTTGGCAAAAAGCTGAGTCTTCTCCTGGGACAACCTCAAATTGTCCACCACCTGCCCCCAGATCTGATGCAATCTCTCCACCACAGCATCCACTCCAGGACAATCCGAAGATTCCACCTGACCAGAGGAAAATCGAGGATGAAACCCCGAATTACAGAAAAACGGGGACACCAAAGTGGCAGAGCTGGCCCGATTATTGAGAGCGAACTCCGCCAATGGCAAAAAAGCAACCCAATCATCCTGGTCAGCAGACACAAAACACCTCAGATATGTCTCCAGGGTCTGATTAATCCGCTCGGTCTGGCCATTCATCTGAGGATGGAAAGCGGACGAAAAAGATAAATCTATGCCCATCCTAGCACAGAATGCCCGCCAAAATCTAGACACGAATTGGGTCCCTCTGTCAGAAACGATATTCTCAGGAATACCATGCAAACGAACAACATTTTGAAAAAACAGAGGAACCAACTCGGAAGAAGAAGGTAACTTGGGCAGAGGAACCAAATGGACCATCTTAGAAAAACGGTCACACACCACCCAGATGACAGACATCTTCTGAGAAACAGGCAGATCTGAAATAAAATCCATCGAGATGTGCGTCCAAGGCCTCTTAGGAATAGGCAAGGGCAACAATAATCCACTAGCCCGAGAACAACAAGGCTTGGCCCGAGCACAAACGTCACAAGACTGCACAAAGCCTCGCACATCTCGTGACAGAGAAGGCCACCAGAAGGACCTTGCCACCAAATCCCTGGTACCAAAAATGCCAGGATGACCTGCCAACGCAGAAGAATGAACCTCAGAGATGACTCTACTGGTCCAATCATCAGGAACAAACAGTTTATCAGGTGGGCAACGATCAGGTCTATCCGCCTGAAACTCCTGCAAGGCCCGCCGCAGGTCTGGAGAAACGGCTGACAATACCACTCCATCCTTAAGGATACCTGTGGGCTCAGAGTTACCAGGCGAGTCAGGCTCAAAACTCCTAGAAAGGGCATCCGCCTTAACATTCTTAGAACCCGGTAGGTATGACACCACAAAATTAAACCGAGAGAAAAATAATGACCAGCGCGCCTGTCTAGGATTCAGGCGCCTGGCGGTCTCAAGATAAATCAAATTTTTGTGGTCAGTCAATACCACCACCTGATGTCTGGCCCCCTCAAGCCAATGGCGCCACTCCTCAAAAGCCCACTTCATGGCCAAAAGCTCCCGATTCCCAACATCATAATTCCGCTCAGCGGGCGAAAATTTACGGGAAAAGAAGGCACAAGGCCTCATCACGGAGCAATCAGAACTTTTCTGCGACAACACTGCCCCAGCTCCGATCTCAGAAGCGTCGACCTCAACCTGAAAAGGTAGAGCAACATCAGGCTGACGCAACACAGGGGCAGAGGAAAAACGGCGCTTAAGCTCCCGAAAGGCCTCCACAGCATCAGGGGACCAATCAGCAACATCAGCACCCTTCTTAGTCAAATCGGTCAATGGTTTAGCAATATCCGAAAAACCAGCAATAAATCGACGATAAAAGTTAGCAAAGCCCAAAAATTTCTGAAGACTCTTAAGAGAAGAGGGCTGCGTCCAATCACAAATAGCTTGAACCTTGACAGGATCCATTTCAATGGAAGAGGGGGAAAAAATATATCCCAAAAAGGAAATCCTCTGTACCCCAAAAACACACTTAGAACCCTTCACACACAAAGAATTAGACCGCAAAACCTGAAAAACCCTCCTGACTTGCTGGACATGAGAGTCCCAGTCATCCGAAAAAATCAGAATATCATCCAGATACACAATCATAAATTTATCCAAATAATCGCGAAAAATATCATGCATAAAGGACTGGAAAACTGACGGAGCATTAGAAAGACCAAAAGGCATCACTAAATACTCAAAGTGGCCCTCGGGCGTATTAAATGCGGTTTTCCACTCATCCCCCTGCCTGATTCGCACCAAATTATACGCCCCACGAAGGTCAATCTTAGAGAACCACTTGGCCCCCTTTATGCGAGCAAACAAATCAGTCAGCAACGGCAATGGGTATTGATATTTAACAGTGATTTTATTCAAAAGCCGATAATCAATACATGGTCTCAAAGAGCCGTCTTTTTTTGACACAAAGAAAAAACCGGCTCCTAAGGGAGATGACGATGGACGAATATGTCCCTTTTCCAAGGACTCCTTTATATATTCTCGCATAGCAGCATGTTCAGGCACAGACAGATTAAATAAACGACCCTTTGGGTATTTACTACCCGGGATTAAATCTATGGCACAATCGCACTCTCGGTGCGGAGGTAACGAACCAAGCTTGGATTCTTCAAAGACGTCACGATAGTCAGACAGGAACTCAGGAATTTCAGAGGGAATGGATGATGAAATGGAAACCACAGGTACATCCCCATGAGCCCCCTTACATCCCCAACTCAACACAGACATAGCTCTCCAGTTGAGGACTGGGTTGTGAGATTGCAGCCAAGGCAATCCTAGCACCAAATCATCATGTAGATTATACAGCACCAGAAAGCGAATAATCTCCTGGTGATCCGGATTAATACGCATAGTTACTTGTGTCCAGTATTGTGGTTTATTATTAGCCAATGGGGTGGAGTCAATCCCCTTCAGAGGAATAGAAGTCTCCAAAGGCTCTAAATCATACCCACAGCGTTTGGCAAAGGACCAATCCATAAGACTCAAAGCGGCGCCAGAGTCGACATAGGCGTCCGTGGTAATAGATGACAAAGAGCAAATCAGGGTCACAGATAGAATAAATTTAGACGGTAAGGTGTAAATGGAAACAGATTTACCAAGCTTTTTAGTGCGCTTAGAGCATGCTGATATAACATGAGTAGAATCACCACAATAGAAACACAACCCATTTTTCCGTCTAAAATTCTGCCGCTCGCTTCGGGACAGAATTCTATCACACTGCATACTCTCTGGCGACTTCTCAGTGGACACCGCCAGATGGTGCACTGGTTTGCGCTCCCGCAAACGCCTATCGATCTGAATAGCCATTGTCATGGACTCATTCAGACCCGCAGGCACAGGGAACCCCACCATAACATCCTTAATGGCATCAGAGAGACCCTCTCTGAAAGTCGCCGCCAGGGCGCACTCATTCCACTGAGTAAGCACAGACCATTTACGGAATCTTTGGCAGTAAATTTCCGCTTCATCTTGCCCCTGAGATAGGGACATCAAAGTTTTTTCTGCCTGAAGCTCCAAATGAGGTTCGTCATAAAGCAACCCCAAGGCCAGAAAAAACGCATCCACATTGAGCAACGCAGGATCCCCTGGTGTCAATGAAAAAGCCCAGTCTTGAGGGTCGCCCCGGAGCAAGGAAATCACAATCCTGACCTGCTGTGCAGGGTCTCCGGCAGAGCGAGATTTCAGGGACAAAAATAATTTGCAATTATTTCGAAAATTCTGAAACCCGGATCTATTCCCCGAGAAAAATTCCGGCAAAGGAATTCTCGGCTCAGATACAGGTGCATGACAAACAAAATCTTGCAAATTTTGTACCTTCGTGGCGAGATTATGCAAACCTGCAGTTACACTCTGAAGATCCATTACAAACAGGTGGACACAGAGCCATTCAAGGGTTAAGAGGAGGTAAGAAGCAGCTAGACAGCAATTAAGGGCTAGGCAGCAAAACTCTGAGGGGAAAAAAAAAAAATTTCCCTTCAACACTTCTTTTTCTCCTGCTTCAGCCCAAACAATTAACACTTTGTCGGCCGGTCAAACTGTCATGATCTCAATGGCAAGAGAACATAGCATAAGCATATATAGGAACTAGCTCTTGGAAGATGGGAACTGAGCTGACCATGAACTAAACCTAACGCACAACTAGCAGTGGCCGGGTAGCATGCCTACGTTGATTCTAGATGCCCAGCACCAGCCGGAGGACTAAATAAAACTAGCAGAGGAAAATATTAGTCCTAGCTCACCTCTAGAGAAATACCCCGAAAGGAGACAGAGGCCCCCCACATGTATTGGCGGTGAGTTGAGATGAAATAACAAACGTAGTATGAAAATAGGTTTAGCAAATTTGAGGTCCACTTACTACATAGCAGAAGACAGAAAGGACACTTTCATGGTCAGCTGAAAACCCTATCAAAAACACCATCCAGAAATTACTTTAAAACTCTGGCATTAACTCATAACACCAGAGTGGCAATTCCTGTTCACAAGAGCTTTCCAGACACAGTAACGAAACTACAGCTGTGAACTGGAACAAAAATGCAAAAACAAACATGGACAAGAGTCCAACTTATCTAGTAGTTGTCTAGGAGCAGGAACAAGCACAGAGAGGCTTCTGATAACATTGTTGACCGGCAAGCAACTAACAGAGCAGCAAGGTTATATAGCGACTCCCACATCTTGATGGGAACAGGTGAACAGAGAAGATGAAGACACCAGTTCAATTCCACCAGTAGCCACCGGGGGAGCCCAGAATCCAAATTCACAACACACCTCTCACCGGGTGGCGCAGAACTTCCCGGCATCTCTGCAGCGTCTTCCTTCCTGTCTTCAGCGGTCACATGGTAGCGTTCATTGAGGTGATGAATATGCGCATATTCATGACCTTAATGACGGTACCATGTGACCGCTGAAGACAGGACGCACTGCCGGCACTGAGACAAGACAGAGACACAGTTGCAGCCACCGCTGGAGGAAGGTGAGTATTATGTCTTCAGGGAGGGGGGCAGGAGGGAGGAGGGGGGGCAGGAGGGAAGAGGGGGGGCGGGGAGGGAGGAGGGGGGCGGGCACTTGACCCCGGAGTTTAAAAAAAAACAAAAAAAACCTAGCAGCGCAAATCCAGTAACAGAATCTGCCGCCCCCTCTCTTCTGCCGCCTGAAGCAAAGAGATCAAGTCGCCTCATGGTAGCGGCGTCCCTGTGTGCAAACCAACTGCTTTTTTAAAAGCAAAAGTCCGGTTGCTCCTTTCTGCACAGTTCTATTGTTTATTTGTCCCCACTTTTGTGTGCAGCAGTCATTTTTATTGCTGGCTGCCATACCTGTCCTGAGATCATTGTAGGGAGATTGTTATTGTAGTATGGTCCCTTTTTTATATATATATCTTCCAGCCACTTTCTGCCACTTATACTGTGTAGTGTAATACAGTGGGCCTGAATTTTGCTGCAGTGTCCCACACAAAAAAAGGGAGATTAAAATTGCCACTAAGTGCATCTGCGTCAGTTCTGTTTGGAGTATATCTGCCAGCCACTTTCTGCCACTTATACTGTGTAGTGTAATACAGTGGGCCTGTTTTGTTTTTTGCTGCAGTGTCCCACACATAAAAAGGGAGATTAATATTGCCACTAAGTGCATCTGCGTCAGTTCTGTTTGGCGTATATCTGCCAGCCACTTTCTGCCACTTATACTGTGTAGTGTAATACTGTGGGCCTGAATTTTGCAGCAGTGTCCCACACATAAAAAGGGAGATTAATATTGCCACTAAGTGCATCTGCGTCAGTTCTGTTTGGCGTATATCTGCCAGCCACTTTCTGCCACTTATACCGTGTAGTGTAATAGAGTGGGCATGTTTTGTTTTTAGCTGCAGTGTCCCACACATAAAAAGGGAGATTAATATTGCCACTAAGTGCATCTGCGTCAGTTCTGTTTGGCGTATATCTGCCAGCCACTTTCTGCCACTTATACTGTGTAGTGTAATACTGTGGGCCTGAATTTTGCAGCAGTGTCCCACACATAAAAAGGGAGATTAATATTGCCACTAAGTGCATCTGCGTCAGTTCTGTTTGGCGTATATATGCCAGCCACTTTCTGCCACGTACACTGTGTAGTGTAATACAGTGGGCCTGATTTTTTGCAGCAGTCTCCCACACATATAGAAAGGGAGATTTAAATTCACAACAAGTTTACATACACCTTCTACCTTGTTTTACAGTACCATATAACGGTTGTTAGTTTGGATACATTTTCCCAAGAATGAGGACGTCTGGTGGAAGAGGTCGTGGCCGTGGGCGGTCATTGCCAGCTGGTAATGATGGTGGTGGTGGAGCATCTGGTGGTAGTGGGAAAAGCAAAATAGCACCTAAGGCTCGAGTTATTGAGCCAGCATCATCGTCTGGCTACACAAGGCCTCGAACGCTCCCTTTTCTGGGAGTAGGAAAACCGCTTTTAAAGCCGGAGCAGCAGGAAAAAGTTTTGGCTTTCCTTGCTGACTCAGCCTCTAGCTCTTTCGCCTTCTCTTCGGAAAGTTCAAAATTTTAAAAAAGCGAGTCGTCAGTGGATGCTCCCGGTCAGGAACAAGTCGCTTCCTTGTGTCCTTCACCCAGAACAACAGTGAAGGATGCGTCAGGTGACACAACAGGTTACTCAATGGAGGTCTTTACACATACCGTGCCTGGATTAGAAAGGGAAATTGTTAACAGGCCATTACAAGATGAACCGGACATGGAGTGCACAGATGCACAGCCACAGCTAGATTATTATGCTGTTCCATTGACTGAGATCACAACATTGCCCTCGCAGTGTACTGAGCCAGAATCTGACCCTGATGAGACTATGGTGCCCCGTCCCGAACGCTATAGCACCTTACACGGTGACACAGAGGAAGGTGCACAGGACATTGAAGAGGAGGTAATAGATGACCCAGTTGTTGACCCCGATTGGCAGCCATTGGGGGAACAGGGTGCCGCTGGCAGTAGCTCTGAAGCGGAGTATGAGCCGCAGCAGGCATCAACATCGCAACAGCTTTCATCTGGCAGGCCCTTTTCTGGCCCAAACCATGTGTCAAAATCAAAAACAGTTTTAGGACAGCGTGGTCATCCGGTGAAAGTAGCATAGCGTGCAATGCCTGAAAAGGTATTCGATAGTAGGAAGAGTGCAGTCTGACAATTTTTTAACCAAGATCCGAATGATCAGTGCAAAGTTATCTGTAAGAAATGCTCAAGGACCTTTAGCAGAGGGCAGAATGTCAAAAATTTAAATACGACATGCATGCGTAGACACTTAACCAGCATGCACTTGCAAGCCTGGACTAACTACCAAACGTCCCGTAACGTAGGTGCACCCGCTCAAAATGAAAGTAGTCAGCAACGCTACATTGCTTCCCTCACTGTAAGCCCACCGTTTAGGACACCACCTGCAGCAAATGCGGAGGTATCGTCGCAAGGCCAAAGCAGTCAGGGAATCACCAGGTTGTTGGTAGGAAACACTGTATGTAGGCCAACAGCAAGAATACCCTCACCAACCCTCTCTCAATCTGCCATGTCCACCGCCACCCCCGCTAGTTCCACCATATGCAGCTCTCCAGTCCAGCTCACCCTACAAGAGACTCTCGTTAGGAAAAGGAAGTACTCATCCTCTCATCCGCGTACACAGGGTTTGAACTCCCACATTGCTAGACTAATCTCGTTAGAGATGATGCCCTACCGGTTGGTTAAAAGTGAAGCTTTCAAAGCCCTGATGGCCTATGCAGTACCACGCTATGACCTACCCAGTCGACACTTCTTTGCGAGAAAAGCCATCATCACTAGCATGTCAAAGACCGCATTGTCCATGCACTCAGGCAATCAGTCAGTAGAAAGGTGCACCTCACAACAGATACATGGACCAGTAGGCATGGCCAGGGACGTTACGTGTCCATCACGACACACTGGGTTAATGTGGCGGATGCAGGGTCCACAGGGGACAGCCATAGTGGGACAGTTCTGCCTAGCCCACGGTCTAGGAAACAGTTGGCTGTAGGTGTTCGCCACCCCTCCTCCTCCTCCAGCAGAAGCGAAAGCTCATCCACAGAGCGCAGTCGCACGACTACTCCATCCGCAGCTGCCAGTGTTGCACACGAGGTGTCCCATTATGGAACAGCTAGTGGTAAGCATCAGCAGGCTGTGTTGGAAATGAAGTGTTTGGGTGACAACAGACACACCGCGGAAGTTCTGGCCGAGTTCTTGCAGCAAGAAACTCAGTCCTGGCTGGGCAGTGTACATCTTGAGGCAGGCAAGGTAGTCAGTGATAACGGAAGAAATTTTATGGCTGCCATATCCCTTTCAGAACTTAAACACATACCTTGCCTGGCTCACACCTTGAACCTGGTGGTGCAGTGCTTCCTGAAAAGTTATCAGGGGTTACCAGCCCTGCTCCTGAAGGTGCGAAGACTTTGCTCGCACATCCGCCGGTCTCCCGTACACTCCAGCCGTATGCAGAACCATCAGCGATCGCTGAAGCTTCCCCAGCACTGACTAATAATCGACGTTGCAACAAGGTGGAACTCCACACTGCACATGCTTCAGAGGCTGTGTGAACAGAGGCGTGCTGTAATGTATTTGTGGGAGGATACACATACACTGGCAGGCAGTTGGATGGCAGATATGGAGTTGTCAGGTGTGCAGTGGTCGAAGCTACAAGACCTGTCAAGTCCTTCAGTGTTTTGAGGAATGCACACGGCTGGTAAGTGCAGATGACGCCATCATAAGCATGAGCATCCCACTAATGCGTCTGCTGATGCAAAGTTTGACGCACATTAAGGAGCAGGCGTCTGCAGCCGAGGATGAGGGAAGCCTTGATGACAGTCAGCCATTGTCTGCTCAGGGAACTCTCCTGGACGAGGTGGCGGACGAAGAAGAGGAGGAGGAGGAGGATGGGGATGAATATTTATGGGAGGAGGAAGCTTCTCAGGGGGCAATAGAAACTGGTGGCGTTGCAAGTTCAGGTACAGGGTTTTTGCGAGGGACAAGTGATGTTGATTTGCCAGAAAGTGCTCCTCAACCCAGCACAAGCAGTGATTTGACACCTGGAACATTGGCCCACATGGCTGATTATGCCTTGCGTATCCTAAAAAGGGACCCCCGCATTATCAAAATGATGACCGATGGCGATTACTAGTTGGCCTGCCTCCTGGATCCACGCTATAAAGGGAAATTGCAAAATATCATGCCACATGAGAACCTTGAACAAATATTGGCTACCAAACAAGCAACTCTTGTAGACTGTTTGGTTCAGGCATTCCCAGCACACAGCGGCGGTAATGGTTCTCACACGAGCTGCAGGGGGCAACATGGCAGAGGTGTTAGAGGTGCACAAATCAGAAGTGGCGTTGGACAGAGGGGTTTTATGACCAGGTTGTGACAAAGGAGGGCAACAAAATTAATAAAGGGGATGGGACAACTACAATACCCAGATAGATTAGCGAAATTAGGATTATTTAGTCTAGAAAAAAGACGACTGAGGGGCGATCTAATAACCATGTATAAGTATATAAGGGGACAATACAAATATCTCGCTGAGGATCTGTTTATACCAAGGAAGGTGACGGGCACAAGGGGGCATTCTTTGCGTCTGGAGGAGAGAAGGTTTTTCCACCAACATAGAAGAGGATTCTTTACTGTTAGGGCAGTGAGAATCTGGAATTGCTTGCCTGAGGAGGTGGTGATGGCGAACTCAGTCGAGGGGTTCAAGAGAGGCCTGGATGTCTTCCTGGAGCAGAACAATATTGTATCATACAATTATTAGGTTCTGTAGAAGGACGTAGATCTGGGGATTTATTATGATGCAATATAGGCTGAACTGGATGGACAAATGTCTTTTTTCGGCCTTACTAACTATGTTACTATGTTACTATGATTTCGCAATGACCGCAGACACGAAAGGTACTGCTGCATCAATTCAAAGTGACAGGAGACAACATTTGTCCAGTATGGTTACGAACTATTTTTCCTCCCTTATTGATGTTCTCCCTCACACGTCATTCCCCTTTGATTACTGGGCATCTAAAATAGACACCTGGCCTGAATTGGCAGAATATGCATTACAGGAGCTCGCTTGCCCTGCTGCTAGTGTGCTATCCAAAAGAGTCTTCAGTGCTGCTGGTTCAATACTGACCGAAAAAAGGACACGTCTGGCAAACCCGAAATGTCGATGATCTAACCTTCATTAAAATGAACCAGTCATGGATTTCAAATTATTTTGCCCCACCTTACCCTGCTGACACGTAGCTTTCCTGTAAAAAGGTCTTGCTTTTGGACTCCTCTTACTGACTGCTCCAATTCCTCCATTTGCAGCTGCTGAATGTCCACCATAGGCCATTTTTACACCTCCCTAAATGGGCTGACTCCCACCACGGGGCCGTGGTCACCACTTGGCGCAAGCACCCGTGCGAGTGCCATTTGCCTGGACAGGTGGGTGTGCCCACTTTTGGCCGATGGCACTGGCACAGGGTCCCTCATAGTACAATGAAGTGTCTCTGGCAGTGGTGGTGCACACCCAATGTCAGACACACCGTCGTAATATGAGGGGCCCTGGGCCAGTACCGCCGCCCACGAGAGAGTGTGTCCCCCCAGCTCAAACAGTGCTCTACCACTTGCAAAACTTACCTCTCACTGCTCCACCACTGTTTGGTCTGTGCTGTCAAATCCTTCAATGGCACTGCCAATGCAAATATGTTGAAATGATAGATGATTAGTGTTGAGCATTCCGATACCGCAAGTATCGGGTATCGGCCGATATTTGCTGTATCGGAATTCCGATACCGAGATCCAATACTTTTGTGGTATCGGGTATCGGTATCGAAACAACATTAATGTGTAAAATAAAGAATTAAAATAAAAAATATTGCTATACTCACCTCTCCGACGCAGCCTGCACCTTACCGAGGGAACCGGCAGCGTTGTTTGCTTAAAATTCGCGCTTTAACTTCCTTACGCGAAGTCCCGGCTTGTGATTGGTCGCGCGCCGCCCATGTGGCCGGGACGCAACCAATCACAGCAAGCCGTGACGTAATTTCAGGTCCTTCAGGATTTTAAAATTACGTTCCGGCGTTGTGATTGGTTGCGTCGCGGTCACATGGGCGACGCAACCAATCACAAGCCGTGACGTCACGGGAGGCTGGACACGCGCGCATTTTAAAATGCGCGCGTGTCCAGCCTCCCGTGACGTCACGGCTTGTGATTGGTTGCGTCGCCCATGTTACATAGTTACATACATAGTTACATAGTTATTAAGGTTGAAGGAAGACTGTAAGTCCATCTAGTTCAACCCATAGCCTAACCTAACATGCCCTAACATGTTGATCCATGTGACCGCGACGCAACCAATCACAACGCCGGAACGTAATTTTAAAATCCTGAAGGACCTGAAATTACGTCACGGCTTGCAATGATTGGTTGCGTCCCGGCCACATGGGCGGCACGCGACCAATCACAAGCCGGGACTTCGCGTAAGGAAGTTAAAGCGCGAATTTTAAGCAAACAACGCTGCCGGTTCCCTCGGTAAGGTGCAGGCTGCATCGGAGAGGTGAGTATAGCAATATTTTTTATTTTAATTCTTTATTTTACACATTAATATGGTTCCCAGGGCCTGAAGGAGAGTTTCCTCTCCTTCAGACCCTGGGAACCATCAGGAATACCGTCCGATACATGAGTCCCATTGACTTGTATTGGTATCGGGTATCGGTATCGGATTAGATCCGATACTTTGCCGGTATCGGCCGATACTTTCCGATACCGATACTTTCAAGTATCGGACGGTATCGCTCAACACTATAGATGATAGTAAAAATATACAGGGGCCCTGCCCTCCATTTAGACCTGTGAATACTGTGCGCGAACTACCACTGTCTGCTACTCAGCAGAGGAACCCACCCCTGTACCTAGCTTTGCCACCTGTTTATTTAGGAACATTTTTTTTGCAGTCATTTAGCCCACTTTACTATTTTGGCCAACTTACTGTGTCAGCCACTTTTTCCAGTTGTCCTTCACCGAACAAAGCAGTGCCGCCAGTTTACTCCTGTTACCAGTTTAGAACTGCATAGAGCCTACTTTTTTATTTTAGGCCTAGTAAGTCTGCGCCACTCCTTGCAATCGTCCTCCGCTGACCAAACCAATGCTGCCTGTGTACCCCTGTAACCCATTTTAAACTGCATTGAGCCTACTTTTTTATTTTAGGCCTAGTAAGTCTGCGCCACTCCTTGCAATTGTCCTCCGCTGACCAAACCAATGCTGCCTGTGTACCCCTGTACCCCATTTTAAACTGCATTGAGCCTACTTTTCTATTTTCGGGGAGATCAAGACACCCAACACCGCAGAGACACCGCCCTTCCCGTGGTTGTTCCTTCCCAGTGAAAGACCTGGCTATTCATTGCTTGCGTTGAGAAACACGTGATGGTGTCTCCGCAGCTTTTCTACATGCATTTGCATATTTCCCATAAGGGATGGGGGCAGTGTTCTGGATCACTGCGTTGAGAAACACGTGATGGTGTCTCCGCGGTGTTGGGTGTCTTGATCTCCCCGAGGTCATTCACCCTTATGTTTATAGTCTTTTCACCAGGCACTGCTCCTAATAGCCAGTTTCCTACTCCACACTGATGAGGGGCAAATTGTTATGACCCCAATGGCAGAGGGTCTCAGGAATAAATACCAAGTCTGCAAACACAAAAAACCAGCTCATAGGGCAGTGGTAACTGGGCTGACCATATATCTAATCCTAGCACCACAAATAGAAGCAGCCGGGGAACGTGCCTACGTTGGTTCTAGACGTCTCGCGCCAGCCGGAGAACTAACTAACCCTAGAAGGGAAAAGAAAGACCTTTCTTGCCTCCAGAGAAAAGACCCCAAAAGTTGGATACAAGCCCCCAACAAATAATAACGGTGAGGTAAGAGGAAAAGACAAACATAAGCATGAGCTAGGTATTTAGCAAAGAGAGGCCCACTAGCTAATAGCAGAATATAGTAAGATAACTTATATGGTCAGCAAAAACCCTATTAAAATATCCACGCTGGATATTCAAGAACCCCCGAACCGACTAACGGCCGGGGGGAGAACACCAGCCCCCCAGAGCTTCCAGCAGGGTCAGAAATCACATTTAGTACAAGCTGGACAAAAATAGGAGCAAGTAAATAACTCAAAAAACAAAGAAGCAGGACTTAGCTTAATTTTGCAAGAGCCAGGACCAGCAGACAGGAGCAACAGAAGGATCTGATTACAACGATGCCAGGCACTGGACTAAGGATCCAGGAAGTTAATATAGCGACACCCCTGGACTAACGACCCAGGTGAGTTCCAAACTGAAGAAAGACAATCCCAGAGTCATACCACTAGTGACCACAAGAGGGAGCCAAAAAGTCAATTCACAACAGTACCCCCCCCTTAAGGAGGGGTCACCGAACCCTCACCAAGACCACCAGGGCGATCAGGATGAGCAGCGTGAAAGGCACGAACTAAATCGGCCGCATGCACATCAGAGGCAACCACCCAGGAATTATCCTCCTGACCATAGCCCTTCCACTTGACCAGATACTGAAGCCTCCGCCTGGAGAGACGAGAATCCAAGATCTTCTCCACCACGTACTCCAACTCGCCCTCAACCAACACCGGAGCAGGAGGCTCAACAGAAGGAACCACAGGTACAACGTACCGCCGCAACAAAGACCTATGGAACACGTTGTGAATGGCAAACGACACCGGAAGATCCAAGCGAAAGGACACAGGATTAAGGATTTCCAATATCTTGTAAGGACCGATGAAGCGAGGCTTAAATTTAGGAGAGGAGACCTTCATAGGAACAAATCGAGAAGACAGCCATACCAAATCCCCAACACGAAGTCGGGGACCCACACCGCGGCGGCGGTTGGCAAAACGCTGAGCCTTCTCTTGTGACAACTTTAAGTTGTCCACCACATGATTCCAGATCTGCTGCAACCTATCCACCACAGAATCTACCCCAGGACAGTCAGAAGGCTCCACATGTCCCGAGGAAAAACGAGGATGGAAACCAGAGTTGCAGAAAAATGGCGAAACCAATGTAGCGGAACTAGCCCGATTATTAAGGGCAAACTCAGCCAATGGCAAGAAGGTCACCCAATCATCCTGATCCGCAGAAACAAAACACCTCAAATAAGCCTCCAGAGTCTGATTAGTTCGCTCCGTTTGTCCATTAGTCTGAGGATGAAAGGCAGATGAAAACGACAACTTAATGCCCATCCTAGCACAAAAGGATCGCCAGAACCTGGAAACAAACTGGGATCCTCTGTCAGACACAATATTCTCAGGAATGCCGTGTAAACGAACCACATTCTGAAAGAACACAGGAACCAGATCGGAAGAGGAAGGCAGCTTAGGCAAAGGTACCAAATGGACCATCTTAGAAAAGCGATCACATACCACCCAGATGACAGACATGCCCTGAGACACCGGGAGATCTGAAATGAAATCCATGGAAATGTGTGTCCAAGGCCTCTTCGGGACAGGCAAGGGCAAGAGCAACCCGCTGGCACGCGAACAGCAAGGCTTAGCTCGAGCACAAGTCCCACAGGACTGCACAAACGACCGCACATCCCGTGACAAGGAAGGCCACCAAAAGGACCTAGCCACCAGATCTCTGGTGCCAAAAATTCCCGGATGCCCTGCCAACACCGAGGAATGAACCTTGGAAATGACTCTGCTGGTCCACTTATCAGGAACAAACAGTCTGTCAGGTGGACAAGAGTCAGGTCTACCAGCCTGAAATCTCTGCAACACACGTCGCAAATCTGGAGAAATGGCTGACAAGATAACTCCCTCTTTAAGAATACCAACTGGTTCTGCGACTCCCGGAGAGTCAGGCACAAAGCTCCTTGAAAGAGCATCAGCCTTCACATTCTTTGAACCTGGTAAATACGAGACCACAAAGTCAAAACGGGAGAAAAACAATGACCAGTGGGCCTGTCTAGGATTCAGGCGTTTAGCAGACTTGAGATACATCAAATTTTTGTGATCAGTCAAGACCACCACACGATGCTTAGCACCCTCGAGCCAATGACGCCACTCCTCAAATGCCCACTTCATGGCCAACAACTCCCGATTGCCAACATCATAATTCCGCTCAGCAGGCGAAAACTTCCTCGAGAAAAAGGCACAAGGTCTCATCACAGAGCAACCAGGGCCTCTCTGCGACAAAACGGCCCCAGCCCCAATCTCAGAAGCATCCACTTCAACCTGAAAGGGAAGTGAGACATCAGGCTGGCACAAAACAGGCGCCGAAGTAAACCGGCGCTTCAACTCCTGGAAAGCCTCCACGGCTGCAGGAGCCCAGTTAGCAACATCAGAACCTTTGTTGGTCATATCCGTCAAAGGTTTAGCAATGCTAGAAAAATTAGCAATAAAACGACGGTAGAAGTTAGCAAAACCCAAGAACTTCTGAAGACTCTTAACTGACGTGGGTTGAGTCCAATCATGAATAGCACGGACCTTGACTGGGTCCATCTCCACCGCAGAAGGGGAAAAAATAAACCCCAAAAAGGGAACCTTCTGTACTCCAAAGAGACACTTTGAGCCCTTAACAAATAAAGCATTCTCACGCAAAACCTGAAACACCATCCTGACCTGCTCTACATGCGAGTCCCAGTCATCAGAAAAAAACAGAATATCATCCAGATAAACGATCATAAATTTATCCAGATACTTCCGGAAAATATCATGCATGAAGGACTGAAACACTGAAGGAGCATTAGAGAGCCCAAAAGGCATCACCAAGTACTCAAAATGACCTTCGGGCGTATTAAACGCGGTTTTCCATTCATCTCCTCGCTTAATGCGCACAAGGTTGTACGCACCACGAAGATCTATCTTGGTGAACCACTTGGCACCTTTAATTCGGGCAAACAAGTCTGACAACAGAGGCAAAGGATACTGAAATTTAACAGTGATTTTATTCAAAAGCCGATAGTCAATACAAGGTCTCAAAGATCCGTCCTTCTTGGCCACAAAAAAGAATCCCGCACCAAGAGGGGAAGAGGAAGGACGGATATGCCCCTTCTCCAGAGATTCCTTGATATACGAACGCATTGCGGTATGCTCAGGTACAGACAGATTAAATAGTCTTCCCTTAGGAAATTTGCTACCTGGGATCAAATCTATGGCACAGTCACAGTCCCTATGAGGAGGCAGAACACTGGACCTGGACTCGCTGAACACATCCTGATAATCAGACAAATACTCAGGAACTTCCGAAGGAGTAGAGGAAGCAATAGACACCGGCGGGGAATCACCATGAATACCCTGACAGCCCCAACTTGACACAGACATTGCCTTCCAATCCAAGACTGGATTATGAGTCTGTAACCATGGCAAACCCAAAACGACCAAATCATGCATTTTATGCAGAACAAGAAAACGAATCACCTCCCGATGTTCAGGAATCATGCACATGGTTACCTGTGTCCAAAACTGCGGATTATTTTCCGCCAATGGCGTAGCATCAATGCCCCTCAGAGGGATAGGATTAACCAACGGCTCAAGAACAAAACCACAGCGCTTGGCAAATGACAGATCCATAAGACTCAGGGCAGCACCTGAATCCACAAACGCCATAACAGGGTAAGAGGACAATGAGCAAATTAAAGTTACAGACAAAATAAATTTAGGTTGCAAATTACCAATGGCGACAGGACTAACAACCCTTGTTAGGCGTTTAGAGCATGCTGATATAACATGTGTAGAATCACCACAGTAAAAACACAACCCATTCTGACGTCTATGATTTTTCCGCTCATTTCTGGTCTGAATTCTATCACATTGCATCAAATCAGTTTGTTTAGACAACACCACCAGAGGATTAGCGGTTTTGCGCTCCCGCAAACGCCGGTCAATTTGAATAGCCAGCGCCATGGAATCATTCAGACTTGTAGGAATGGAGAAACCCACCATCACATTCTTAATGGCTTCAGAAAGGCCATTTCTGAAGTTTGCGGCCAGAGCACACTCATTCCACTGAGTAAGCACGGACCATTTCCGAAATTTTTGGCAATACACTTCAGCTTCATCCTGGCCCTGAGAAATAGCCAGCAAGGCTTTTTCTGCCTGAACCTCAAGATTGGGTTCCTCGTAAAGCAATCCGAGCGCCAGAAAAAACGCATCAATATTTGCCAATGCCGGATCTCCTGGCGCTAGCGAGAAGGCCCAATCCTGAGGGTCGCCCCGTAAAAAAAAGATAACAATTTTAACTTGCTGAGCTGAGTCTCCAGATGAACGGGGTCTCAGAGATAGAAACAATTTACAATTATCCCTGAAATTCCTAAACTTAAATCGGTCTCCAGAAAACAGTTCAGGAATAGGTATTTTAGGTTCAGACATAGGACTACTGGTAACAAAATCTTGTATGCTTTGCACACGAGCAGCAAGCTGGTCCACACTTGTAATCAAGGTCTGGATATTCATGTCTGCAGCAAGCTCAAGCCACTCAGAGGTAAAGGGGAGGAAGAGAGGAAAAAAAAAAAAAAAAAACTCAGAATTTCCTTTCTTATTATCCCACTTCTGCAATGCATTAAACATTCAATGTTGGCCTGGCATACTGTTATGACCCCAATGGCAGAGGGTCTCAGGAATAAATACCAAGTCTGCAAACACAAAAAACCAGCTCATAGGGCAGTGGTAACTGGGCTGACCATATATCTAATCCTAGCACCACAAATAGAAGCAGCCGGGGAACGTGCCTACGTTGGTTCTAGACGTCTCGCGCCAGCCGGAGAACTAACTAACCCTAGAAGGGAAAAGAAAGACCTTTCTTGCCTCCAGAGAAAAGACCCCAAAAGTTGGATACAAGCCCCCAACAAATAATAACGGTGAGGTAAGAGGAAAAGACAAACATAAGCATGAGCTAGGTATTTAGCAAAGAGAGGCCCACTAGCTAATAGCAGAATATAGTAAGATGACTTATATGGTCAGCAAAAACCCTATTAAAATATCCACGCTGGATATTCAAGAACCCCCGAACCGACTAACGGCCGGGGGGAGAACACCAGCCCCCCAGAGCTTCCAGCAGGGTCAGAAATCACATTTAGTACAAGCTGGACAAAAATAGGAGAAAGTAAATAACTAAAAAAACAAAGAAGCAGGACTTAGCTTAATTTTGCAAGAGCCAGGACCAGCAGACAGGAGCAACAGTAGGATCTGATTACAACGATGCCAGGCACTGGACTAAGGATCCAGGAAGTTAATATAGCGACACCCCTGGACTAACGACCCAGGTGAGTTCCAAACTGAAGAAAGACAATCCCAGAGTCATACCACTAGTGACCACAAGAGGGAGCCAAAAAGTCAATTCACAACAGCAAATACCCCGAAACAGCTGTATGTGGATGGATACCATGTTTTGGCATAGGTGGTTTTCCTTTATTGGATGCTGCCCTTCCCGTGGTTGTTCCTTCCCGGTGAAAGACCTGGCTATTCATTGCTTGCGTTGAGAAACACGTGATGGTGTCTCCGCAGCTTTTCTACATACTTTTTTATTTTAGGCCTAGTAAGTCTGCGCCACTCCTTGCAATCGTCCTCCGCTGACCAAACCAATGCTGCCTGTGTACCCCTGTAACCTATTTTAAACTGCATTGAGCCTACTTTTCTATTTTAGGCCTAGTAAGTCTGCGCCACTCCTTGCAATCGTCCTCCGCTGACCAAACCAATGCTGCCTGTGTACCCCTGTAACCCATTTTAAACTGCATTGAACCTACTTTTTTATTTTAGGCCTAGTAAGTCTGCGCCACTGCTTGCAATCGTCCTCCACTGACCAAACCAATGCTGCCTGTGTACCCCTGTAACCTATTTTAAACTGCATTGAGACTACTTTTCTATTTTAGGCCTAGTAAGTCTGGGCCACTCCTTGCAGTCGTCCTCCGCTGACCAAACCAATGCTGCCTGTGTACCCCTGTAACCTATTTTAAACTGCATTGAGCCTACTTTTCTATTTTAGGCCTACTACCTGTGTCTATCTGCGCCACTCAATACAGCTGTCCTCCACTGAACAAAGCTGAGCTTCAATCTTCAGGCTTTCGGCCTATATTTTGAATATGAAACTGCATTTGGCCTACTAGTTTGGCTGGGCCTACTAACGGTGTCTGCAGCTGCTTGTTGTTCTCCTCCACTGAACAAAGCTGAGCTTCAATTTTCAGGCTATATCAGATATTAAACTGCATTTGGCCTACTTGTTTGGTTTGGCCTACTAACGGTGTCTGCCGCTCCTTGCTTTTCTCCTCCACTGAACAAAGCTGAGCTTCAATTTTCAGGCTTTCGGCCTATAGGAAATTTTTAACTGCATTTGGCCTACTAGTTTGGTTGGGCCCTTCAAACGGTGTCTGCTGCTCCTTGGTGTTCTCCTCCACTGAACAAAGCTGAGCTTCAATCTTCAGGCTTTCGGCCTATATTTCGAATATGAGAGTGCATTTGGCCTACTTGTTTGGTTGGGCCTACTAACGGTGTCTGCCGCTCCTTGGTGTTCTCCTGTGCTTTTCTCCTGTGCTTCAATCTTCAGGCTTTCGGCCTATATTTACAATATGAAACTGCATTTGGGCTACTTGTTTGGTTGGGCCTACTAATGGTGTCTGCCGCTCCTTGCTTTTCTCCTCCACTGAACAAAGCTGAGCTTCAATTAACAGGCTTTCAGCCTATATGAACTATGAAACTGCATTTGGCCTACTTGTTTGGTTGGGCCTACTAAGGGTGTCTGCCGCTCCTTTCTTTTCTCCTCCACTGAACAAAGTTGAGCTTCAATTTTCAGGCTTTCGGCCTGCAGAAAATATGAAACTGCATTTGGCCTACTTGTTTGGTTGGGCCCTACTAACGGTGTCTGCCGCTCCTTGGTGATCTCCACTGAACAAAGCTGAGCTTCAATTTTCAGGCTTTCGGCCTATATCAGATATTAAACTGCATTTGGCCTACTTGTATGGTTGGGCCTACTAACGCTGTCTGCCGCTCCTTGGTGTTGTCCTCCACTGAACAAAGCTGAGCTTCAATTTTCAGGCTTTCGGCCTATAGGAAATTTTAAACTGCATTTGGCCTACTTGTTTGGTTGGGCCCTACTAACGCTGTCTGTCGCTCCTTGGTGTTGTCCTCCACTGAACAAAGCTGAGCTTCAATCTTCAGGCTTTCGGCCTATAGGAAATTTTAAACTGCATTTGGCCTACTAGTTTGGTTGGGCCCGACTAACAGTGTCTGCCGCTCCTTGGTGTTGTCCTCCACTGAACAAAGCTGAGCTTCAATCTTCAGGCTTTCGGCCTATAGGAAATTTTAAACGGCATTTGGCCTACTAGTTTGGTTGGGCCCTACTAACGGTGTCTGCCACTCCTTGGTGTTGTCCTCCACTGAACAAAGCTGAGCTTCAATCTTCAGGCTTTCGGCCTATAGAAAATTTTAAACTACATTTGGCCTACTTGTTTGGTTGGGCCTACTAACGCTGTCTGCCGCTCCTTGGTGTTGTCCTCCACTGAACAAAGCTGAGCTTCAATCTTCAGGCTTTCGGCCTATAGGAAATTTTAAACGGCATTTGGCCTACTAGTTTAGTTCGGCCCTACTAACGGTGTCTGCCGCTCCTTGGTGTTGTCCTCCACTGAAAAAAGCTGAGCTTCAATTTTCAGGCTTTCAGCCTAGACCAGATATTAAACTGCATTTGGCCTACTTGTTTGGTTGGGCCCTACTAACGGTGTCTGACGCTCCTTGGTGTTGTCCTCCACTGAACAAAGCTGAGCTTCAATCTTCAGGCTTTCGGCCTATAGGAAATTTTAAACTGCATTTGGCCTACTAGTTTGGTTGGGCCCTACTAACGGTGTCTGCCGCTCCTAGGTGTTGTCCTCCACTGACCAAAGCTGAGCTTCAATCTTCAGGCTTTCGGCCTATAGGAAATTTTAAACGGCATTTGGCCTACTTGTTTGGTTGGGCCCTACTAACGGTGTCTGCCGCTCCTTGGTGTTGTCCTCCACTGAACAAAGCTGAGCTTCAATCTTCAGGCTTTCGGCCTATAGAAAATTTTAAACTACATTTGGCCTACTTGTTTGGTTGGGCCTACTAACGCTGTCTGCCGCTCCTTGGTGTTGTCCTCCACTGAACAAAGCTGAGCTTCAATCTTCAGGCTTTCGGCCTATAGGAAATTTTAAACGGCATTTGGCCTACTAGTTTAGTTTGGCCCTACTAACGGTGTCTGCCGCTCCTTGGTGTTGTCCTCCACTGAACAAAGCTGAGCTTCAATCTTCAGGCTTTCGGCCTATAGGAAATTTTAAACTGCATTTGGCCTACTAGTTTGGTTGGGCCCTACTAACGCTGTCTGCCGCTCCTTGGTGTTGTCCTCCACTGAACAAAGCTGAGCTTCAATCTTCAGGCTTTCGGCCTATAGGAAATTTTAAACTGCATTTGGCCTACTAGTTTGGTTGGGCCCTACTAACGGTGTCTGCCGCTCCTTGGTGTTGTCCTCCACTGAACAAAGCTGAGCTTCAATCTTCAGACTTTCGACCTATAGGAAATTTTAAACTGTATTTGGCCTACTAGTTTGGTTGGGCCCTACTAACGGTGTCTGCCGCTGCTTGTTGTTGTCCTCCACTGAAAAAAGCTGAGCTTCAATTTTCAGGCTTTCATCCTAGACCAGATATTAAACTGCATTTGGCCTACTTGTTTGGTTGGGCCCTACTAATGGTGTCTGACGCTCCTTGCTTTTCTCCTCCACTGAACAAAGCAGTGCCGCCTGTTTACTCCTGTTACCAATTTTGAACTTCATTTGTCCCACTTTATTATTTGGGCCTACTAACTGTGTCTGCCACTCATTACAGTTGTCCTCCACTGAACAAAGCAATGCTGCCTGGTTAGTCCTGTTACCAATTTTGAACTGCATTTAGCCTAGTTACTTATTTGGGCCTACTCACTGTGTCAGCCTCTCATTACATTTGTCCTCCACTGAACAAAGCAATGCCACCTGTTTAGTCCTGTTACCAATTTTGAACTGCATTTAGCCTACTTTATTCTTTGGGCCTATATCTGTGTTTCCTCCTCATCCTGCCCATTACCCAGCCACTGCTAGATGAGTCTGCTAGTACATTGACCCAGACCACTACATTCCCCTTGCACTCTACACAGCCAGTATCTGACCCTGCTGAAAGTCTGGTTCCCCTTCCCGCATACTATACCACCTTACACGGGAACAAAGAGGAAGGTGCAGATGAAAGTGCAGGTTCCTTCATCAGGTGGGGGGGCATACTCGTTGGCTACGTCACTGGCACAGGGCCCCTCATAGTACGCAAAAGTGTCTCTGTCAAACATCGCTGTACTTTGAGGAGCCCTGTGCCAGTGCCAATGCGAACGAGGGTGCCACCCCTGCTTGCTCAGGATCACAGAACTTGCAAAGTTGAAATACTTACCTCTCCCTGCTCCACCGCCGTGACGTAGTCCGCGTTTCCTGGGCCCTCGAAAAACTTGAGCCAGCCCTACCCCCACAACTTTAGCCAAATGACCCCCAATTTTCAATGCCTAACTATTATTATAAGGTAAATTAAGATTGACAAGCTTAAGTAACAAGAATTGATGTTTTTGGCATTAAAATGGGCACTGTAGGTGTTTTCCTGTCCTCCACTCACTGCCGACTTTGCTTCCCCATTGACTTGCATTGGGTTTCGTGTTTCAGCCGGATCCCCGACTGTTCGCAATAATCAGACGATTTCACCCGACTCGATCCTAAAAAAGTAAAAGTCGCTCAACTCTACTGGCAATTTTATTGGCTATACCCATCTGCACTACATGTGGTCTCCCCGAAGGGAAAAACCAAAACATTATGCCCCTTTTTCTGCCACTAGTCTGTTTAACCAGCTTGCTGTGCGATGTGTGGATCCACGTCGGCCTTCCTTCCAGCTTTACTGATGTAGGAGTAATGAGGAGGACTTGGTAGGGACCGTCATACAAGGGTTCTAGTCCTTGTTTTCTGACATGCCTTTTCACAACTACAAAATCACCAGGCTTCAAGTTGTGACAAGTGTCGGTTTCTGCTGAATCTGGAAGGGAAGAAGAAACTAGAGCATGGGTGTTAGCAAGATTTTTACTAAGCTGAATAACATATTGAACAGTGTGCGTACATATAATCCCTTAAAACTTTACTTTTATTTGTATTAAACATAAAACCCAGACCCAATAAAACAGGAGAAAATGATGCCAGAATATAAGTCACAAAATACAATAACCTATTATGGTCCTAGATATGCCTACTGCTCACACCTTCCTTGCTGTGGGGGTTGGCCCCCACTCAACGTAGGCGTTGTGCCGTAAACCTTGTTTGACTATATGGAGGTACTGATTTATTTATTTATTTATCTATTTTTCACTACTGCTCTTTTTCTTATTGTTTTCCCACCTGCATTGAGAGGGATATTGCAGGGGAGAGAGAGATAGCCTACGTTGAGTGGGGGCGCCAAAAAATCATTTCTTAGGGTGCCAACCCCCACAGCAAGGAAGGTGTGAGCAGTAGGCATATCTAGGACCATAATAGGTTATTGTATTATGTGACTTATATTCTGGCATCGTTTTCTCCTGTTTTATTGGGTCTGGGTTTTATGTTTAATACAAATAAAAGTAAAGTTTTAAGGGATTATATGTACGCACATTAGTTTTTTTGATTCCTATACATTTGTTATTGAGTATTTTAACATATTGAACAGCACGGTCAGTTTCCTCTGATAACTGCTGAGGCCGGAAATTTGCAACTGGGGGCGTAGCACCAAACAATATCTCATATGGGGACAGGCCATGTTTTGCAATAGGGGTAGTATGAATGTGGTACAGTACAATGGGTAGGAGCTCTGGCCATGGAGCCGTAGTCTCCAGCATCATTTTGGTCAATTGTCCCTTCAGTGTGCCGTTCAGCCTCTCAACTTTCCCACTGGATTGTGGATGGTACGGAGTATGGAGGGCTACAGTGGATCCAAGCATTTTCAGAACCTCCTGATACACATGAGAAGAAAAGGCTGGGCCTTGGTCACTTTCAACAACTTCTGGGACACCATATCTGCATATGACTTCCATCACCAGTTTCTTTGCTGTAGTTTTTGCAGTCATGTTGGTAACGGGGAATGCTTCCGCCCAACTGGAGAACATGTCAACAACCACCAGACAATATTCATACCTTCCAGACTTAGGCAACGTGATGTGGTCCACCTGGAGCCTTTGGAAAGGATAGTAGGTCTTAGCAAGGTGCTTCGGGGGTACACGTTGAAGTTGACCGGGATTGCAGGTCTGACAGATGTTACATGCACGGTTGAGTGCTGTCAGGACTGTTGAAATACCTGGAACCCAGTAGAATTTTTGTACCAGGGCTAGGGCCTGATTTTTTCCTCGATGTGTGGGCCCATGTGCCCACGTGGCACTAGCAGGGTACATCCGCTTAGGGAGACACACAAGTTGGTCCTTTTTCCAGGGACCACTGTCCATACTTGCTCCATCAGCCTTCCACTGCTTCACTTCTTCCCTTGGGGACATTCTCTGCATCGTCATTAAGCGGTCTCGCGGGGTCCGACAGAAAACATGTCTGTCGTGGATCATCAGGTTCCTGTAGAGTCAGTGTTTCTTGTAACTTTACGCTGAGAGCGTGTGGTCACCATAGCTGGTATGGTCAGTTCAACAGGTAGGAGAGCAGCAGCTTTTGCTTGCATATCCGCAAAGGCGTTACCAAGAGTCTGTGGACTGTTCCTAGGACCGTGCGCCTTAACTTTGATAATGGCCACCTGAGTAGGTAATTTGATTGAATCCATGAGGGTTTTAACGGCTTCAGCATTCTTCACTGAAGTCCCGGCGGTGGTAATAAACCCTCGATTGGCCCATAGGGCTCCGAAATCATGAGCAATACCAAATGCATACTGTGAGTCCGTGTATATATTAGCCCACCTGTCTTTGGCCAGAACACATGCAGTAGACAGAGCCTGAAGTTCTGCTTCTTGTTCTGACTGTGAGGGAGGGGAGTGCAGCTGCGTGCACTACAGTGTCTTCCGTAGTAACAGCGTATCCGGTGTGGAATCTGCCAAACTCATCAGCATATCTTGAACCATCCATGTATAACACCAGATCAAGATTTGGAAGTGGGTTTTCGCTGACATTTGATGGAGTAGCTGTCTCTTCAGTCAGGAGTAGGGAACAGTCATGTTGGAGGTAATCCTCATCACTGCCATCGTTCTTGGGGACTGGCAGTAAAGTAGCCGGGTTGATTGTAGTACAGCGAAGCAACTTGACGTAGTCAGGCAGAAGGAGTGAACACTGCAGCCGCAAGTGTCATTGTACAGTCAAATGTCTTGGGTGTTGGAGTGTCAATATTGCCGAAATATCATGTGGGGCAAAAATGTGCATCTCATGTCCAAGAATTATGTCTGCAGTCTTGTCAAGCAACGAGTGAGGGGCGTGAACTGCCCTCATGCAACTTGGTGATGCTCGGGCCACGGGGTCAAGGTGGGCCAAAAAATAGCCCACTGGTCGTTGCGTATTGTCATGCGACTGTGTGAGTACCCCTGCTGCGTGTCCTTCATTCTCAGACACATACAAATGAAACAGTCGAGTATAGTCCGGGATGCCCAAGCCACTTTAATTCAGAGAAGGCTCGATAAAGGCTTTCCAAACAAACCGGTAATCTTTCCTTATAGTTCATTATATCGTCTTTCAGGGCATTGTAGAGAGGTTGCATTATGCGGGATGCGTCCGGTATCCACTGACGACAATAGGTACATAGTCCAGAAAAACGCTGGAGTTCAGTTTAATCTTTCGGAAAAGGAAGGGAGCTGACGGCTATTTTTCATTCTTTTGTGAGGTGTCTGACACCCTGAAGGAGACAGTGACCCAAAAATATCACTTGACCAAGGCAGAACTGACGTTTTGAGGCCAAAACCTGACAGTTCAGATCTGCCAGATACTTGAGGAGGCTAACAGTGGCAGCAATGGCTTCCTGCTCTGTTTGTGCACACAGCAAAAGATCATCCACATATTGAAGCAGCGTGACATAGTGGTGATCTAACTGCCAGGGCAAAAGACACTCGCCCATATTTTTTGCAAACTGATTGGGACTGTTTTGGGCCCCTTGTGGCATAACTGTCAATGTCAATTGTCGTCCCTGATAAGTGAATGCAAACAGAAACTGGCAATCTGGGTGTAATGGAATGCTGAAGAAGGCATTAGCAAGGTCGATGACTGTGAACCAAGCAGCATCCTGAGGTATCTGGGACAAAAGAGTATATGGATTAGGCACCACCGGAGTTTCTAGAACAGTAGCTGCATTAACTGCCCATAGATCTTGTACCGGCCGGTACACAGGGGGTTGGCCGGGTGGGTTCTTTTTCTTAACGGGAAACAAGGGCGTGTTACATGGGCAAACACAGGGTACCAGGGCATCATTAATCTCACTCACTTTCTCAGTTCCTTCTTGCACCACAAAACATCCAGTCTTTGTCATAGTAGTAGACAGCTTTCCTTTTTCAACGTAACAATAACAGAAACAATCAGAATTCACTTCCTCTGTTGATCCTCAATTTGCTATATATATATCAATCACTCAACTTGAAGCAGGTGAATCTTTTACCAATCTTTCATGCACACTGATAACCAAACAATCACTTACAAGTTTCCGTCTAAAACTAGGCACCATATTTTACTTTCAACTTCCAACTTCAACTTACAATATTTCTTTCTACTTCAATACAGTACTGTTGCTTTAAACAAAGCACAGATCTCCCAGCGCGTACTACACCAAGGACAGAAAATACAGAGAACCTTGAGCACAGCTACATGCCCCCTCCCATCCGAGACTTCAGCAGAGATAAGAACTCACAGCATTCCTCAACACAGAATGGAGAAACTCAAAAGCAATTGCGCAGCTGCTTAGACTGCCCCTTCCATCAGATTTTTAGAAATATTTGTGTCTTTCACACAGAAACAGAATGCAGCAGTTCTCAGACTTAATTCATTTCAACAAAACCTTCATCACACAAATCCAAACTGTTCTTTTTCTTCCACGGAAACCCAGTTTATACGAGGGGATTTTAAGATGAATAAACTTGGAAGACAACCACACCTTATCACCTGGCTGAAATAACGGAGGATCCAGACGTCTCCTATCGGCATATCTCTTAATCCTGACCTGTGCCTGTTCTAACGCGATTTTGGTCTCCTGCCATACCCTGGAGAACTCCTCGGACAGAAGATCAGCCACCGGCACACCCGAGACAGGAAGTACTGGCAGAGGAATACCAGGATGTTGCCCTTAGACGATAAAGAAGGGAGACTTGGAAGAAGAAGCATTGAGATGGTTATTGTACGTGAACTCGGCCCATGGAAGCAAATCTGACCAGTCATTTTGATGACCGTTGGAAAAATGACGAAGATAACTCATTAGAATCTGGTTTGTTCGCTTTGCTGTCCGTTTGTCTGTGGATGGTAAGCTGAAGAGAAATCATGACTTATCATGACTAAGCAAGAAGCTGAGTACTCCGGGCCCGTGAGTACAGTGCGGATTGAGAGAGAGCAAGAGTGGAATTGCTGGCAGCGCTCTGCTTCCCCAAGTATACTTTTGCCAATCCAAGTTAGGTTCAGACCGTGCGGTGGCATCCATCCTTCCAGCCATACTGATATATGGACTAGGGGCTCAGTGGAAGGTACTGTGCAGCGCCCCAGAGACCTGGTCGTTGCAGTAACATCGCTCCGCCGCTAAGGGGAGTGATGGTACGTCTGATGGCACTGAAGGAGTTCACCTGACCAGGTATCACAGACACCAATACACTTCATAGTCTGGCCTCCAGGGGGAGCAAAGGGCACTATGTATTAGGCCACTCCTCAGAGTCTAGTAAAACTGGGGGTTAGATAGAAAGTTAGACAGAAAGCTGACTGGGTTGGAACCAGGCAACATCCTGTGGCAGAGGGTGTTGCAGGGGAAGATTCAGGGGGGTCCCTGTCAGGGGTTGGATCCTGACAGAGGCCTAGCGAACAGAGAGAACGTTACGGGACCGCGCCTGCACTTCATCGCGGCGGTACCCCAAGAAAGGACAAGAAGCGAGGTTTATTGTGAAGAGTGAGAAACGAGATCAAAGCAACAAGGAGAAAACACCAGTAGGAGTCGTGCTGTAAGATCGAGGCAACATCCTACTGAGGCGTGTAGCTGGTGGCCGGAAACGCCGAGGAAGTACTGGCTCCAAGCCTTACTTCAAACCAACGGCAGGACAGTCAGTTATAGGCGGGCTGTCTCACCTAAATCACCTAAGCAGACATAGGGGGCAACAGTGGGAGAGGGGCGACTCTAGGGTCCCGGAAGAACTCCAGGCCTACCTGTCATACGGGTGTGTCCTAGCCATATCATCTGGGGGACGGAGAAGAACATCAGAATCAGTTGTGAGGGAACATCAGAAACAGACACAACAGTTGTGAGGACTATCCCGTGGTGCTCAGCAGGGAAGGACTACAACACACAAGCGCTAGAAGGAAGGTACAGATTTCCACCTGCAAAGGGAGCTCTGGAGGTTCCATCGGACCGGCCGGTCTCAGACAGCCCTGTTAACCGTACTCTGGATTGAGGATCCTGAAGCCTTCAGTAAAGAGGTAAAGAGACTACAACCCTGTGTCCTCGTTATTCATCGCACCCTGCACCACACCTCATCACTCTCAACTTTTACTGGACGCCCCTTAGCAGGGTCACGGACCGGGTCTAGCCACCGTGACAATCCCAGAACCGAGACAGAGAGGCCCGGTACCGGGTACCCCATGGCCCTGCGACGGTGGGGGCGCTCCAACTGCATACCAACTGCTGCCACCAGAAGACGGAACACCGAACACCATTACTTCTAGGACCTCTGTGGACCAGCGTCGCGTCAGACTTTGTTGGCGCCATCACCACTCTACAACACTCACAGCCTGAGGATCAGCGGACAGGATAAGTTATCCCCACAAGAACTGTCAGCGGAAGGGAGCAAGTAATCGCCTACGTAAGCCGGTCTCTCCAGGGCTCTGAATGAAATTACAGTTCTTTTAAACTGGAGCTGCTTGCATTGGTGTGGGCCATGACTGAGAAGTTTGATGAATACCTGTCTGGGTCCGAAGTCCTAGTGCGCACTGACCAAGCCCTTTAGCTCATCTGGAGAATGCAAAACTGTGGGCCCTGGAGCAGCGGTGGGTGGCCTGGATGGTTAAATACCAGTATAAAATTGCTTACCGAAAAGGAGCTGAGAACACCTACACAGATGCTTTGCCCCAAGTGACACATGAGCGACCTGGACCCAACCGGAATGAAGAACTGGAGGCTGAAGAAAGCCTTGAGTTCCAATCTTCCTCCAGGACGATGGTGGCTACGCAGGAACAGATTCAGCCGGCACTCAAAGAATGTACCTTGAGGAGGCCCCGTGACAAATGGGTACGACTTCAGCAGGAGGATGGAGAATGTGCCCAGATAAGGCAGTGGGTGGCTCTGAAACAGCTGCCAATCAAGGGGAGAAAGGCTCCCTGTCCACAGGAACTTTGCAGATCCTTCGCCAGTGGGAGAGACTTCAATTGTGGAATGGCTTACTATATTAGAAGATCCAGCTGAATCGAGAACAGTGAATCACCTGGCAGGTGGTGCTCCCTGAAACACTGCTTCAAAAAGTGGCCAGTGAAGCCCATGAAAGAGGGGCCCACTTTGGCCAAGAAAAGAAATTTCAGTGGTTACAAAAGACAGTTTACCATCCCCAAATGAACACCGCTGTGGAGGAAGCCTGCCGGCAGTGTAGAGGCTGTGAGTTAGCCAAACCTCCTGAACAGAGAGCTCCTATGCAGACCATCGTAACTTCCACCCCCTTGGAAGTGTTGATGAAAGATTATTTTCTTGTAGGCCCAGCTCATCTTGGATACGAACATTGTCTGGTGATGACGGACCACTTCACTAAGTTTGCTGTAGTGACTCTGACCCGGGATCAAACTGCTGAATCCGCAGCCCAGGCTATCTGTAGGGACGTCATCCAGGTTTATAGCTGCCCAAAGAGAATTCACTCCGATCAGGGGCGAGTGACGGAAGAACTGCATCACCTGTATCAGATCAAGAAATCTTGGACAATGCCTTACCACCCTCAGGAAAATGAGGCCTGTGAATGGTTCAATCGGACCTTGATCCAGATGCCGAGAATGCTGGAGGAAGACAAGAAAGTGCGCTGGCCTGAATTTGTAGCTGACTAAGTTTGGGTGTACAATAAACGAGTACATTGCACCACTAGATATACGCTCTACACCTTGCTATTTGGCCGACCAGGACGAGAGATCACCGAGCTGGAGTTGGATCCAGAGGAGGACTACCCACGGATAGGGGTGTCCACCTGGGTCCAAGAACATCGTCACCATTTGCAAAAGCTCCATCGGCAGGTGCAGACCAAGTTTCGGGAACCTGAACACCCAGAGACAGCTCCTCTACTAGGGAACGCTCTCAGGGTTGGAGATCATGTGAGAGTTAGAGACAAACATCCTTGAGGCAAATTGGAGCATTCCACTGTTGATTAAATCCAAGTTAACCCTTGCTCTGTTTCCTGCCTGTCACTGCATCCTGCAACCTGCTCACACAGTCACTGTGTACATACATTACATTATATTACTTATCCTGAACTGAGTGATCCTGAGTTACATCCTGTATTATACTCCAGAGCTGCACTCACTATTCTTCTGGTGGAGTCACTGCGTAAATACATTACATTACTGATCCTATACTGATCCTGAGTTACATCCTGTATTATACCTCAGAGCTGCGCTCACTATTTTGCTGGTGGAGTCACTGTGTACATACATTACTGATCTTGTACTGATCCTGAGTAATATCCTGTATTATACTCCAGAGCTGCACTCGCTATTCTTTTGGTGCAGTCACTGTGTACATACATTACATTAATGATCATGTACTGATCTTGAGTTACATCCTGTATTATAGTCCAGAGCTGCACTCACTATTCTGCTGGTGCAGTCACTGTGTACATACATTACATTACTGATCCTGTACTGATCCTGAGTTACATCCTGTATTATACCCCAGAGCTGCACACACTATTCTGCTGGTGCAGTCACTATGTACATACATTACATTACTGATCCTGTACTGATTCTGAGTTACATCCTGTATTATACTCCAGAGCTGCACTCACTATTCTGCTGGTGGAGTCACTGTGTACATACATTACATTACTGATCCTGTACTGATCCTGAGTTACATCCTGTATTATACTCCAGAGCTGCGCTCACTATTTTGCTGGTGGAGTCACTGTGTACATACATTACTGATCTTGTACTGATCCTGAGTAATATCCTGTATTATACTCCAGAGCTGCACTCGCTATTCTTTTGGTGCAGTCACTGTGTACATACATTACATTAATGATCATGTACTGATCTTGAGTTACATCCTGTATTATAGTCCAGAGCTGCACTCACTATTCTGCTGGTGCAGTCACTGTGTACATACATTACATTACTGATCCTGTACTGATCCTGAGTTACATCCTGTATTATACCCCAGAGCTGCACACACTATTCTGCTGGTGCAGTCACTATGTACATACATTACATTACTGATCCTGTACTGATTCTGAGTTACATCCTGTATTATACTCCAGAGCTGCACTCACTATTCTGCTGGTGGAGTCACTGTGTACATACATTACATTACTGATCCTGTACTGATCCTGAGTTACATCCTGTATTATACTCCAGAGCTGCACTCACTATTCTGCTGGTGCAGTCACTGTGTACATACATTACATTACTGATCCTGAGTTACATCCTGTATTATAACCCAGAGCTGCATTCACTATTCTGCTGGTGCAGTCACTGTGTGCATACATTACTGATCCTGTACTGATCCTGAGTTACATCCTGTATTATACCCCAGAGCTGTATTCACTATTCTGTTGGTGCAGTCACTGTGTACATACATTACATTACTGATCCTGTGCTGATCCTGAGTTACATCCTGTATTATACTCCAGAGCTGCACTCACTATTCTGCTGGTGCAGTCACTGTGTACATATATTACATTACTGATCCTGTGTTACATCCTGTATTAGGCTATGTGCACACATTGTGGATTGGGGTGCAGAATTTTCTGCACAAAATCCGTATCTCCTGGCAGAAAATGCAGGTGCAGATTTGACGCATTTTTAAAGTGGATTTTGTGCGTTTTTGTTGCGTATTTTGTGCGGAATTCATGCGTTTTTTACCACTGTGGATTTCTATAATGGAAGGGTGTAGAAACGCTGCAGATCCGCATAAAATAAGTGATGCTACTTCTTTGGATCCGCAGCGTTTTTCATGTGGAATTTTCCACACCGTTATTACGGCATTTTTTTTATCCTATTGATTCACATTGTACTGTAAATCACTTTGCGGATCTGCAGCGTTTCTGCGCGGAAAAAAGCGCTGCGGATCCGCACTAAATCTGCATCGTGTCACACAGCCTTATACTCCAGAGCTGCACTCACTATTCTGCTGGTGCAGTCACTGTGTATACATTACTGATCCTGAGTTACCTCCTGTATTATACTCTAGAGCTGCACCCTGTGATTGCGGGAGAGATGCACTACCTTTCAAGGACTTCAGCAGAATGTCCGGCACTGCACCTCTGGGCTGATGATTGGTGTCCATGGTGGGAATGGAGACTCCACCGATCTGATATTGAAGAGCTGCTTTGGGCTCAGGGTTACATATTATATTTTTAGAAATTCAATTAAATGCTCATTTTTCTATAGTGACACAGAAATAGTAAAAGTACAAGTCTGCTCCATTGTTAATCAGCTTCTCCTGTCGAATGTGTCACTGGCGCTCTAGAACCAATCACTTTCTTCTCTCATAATATTATCATTTTATAGTTAATGCACTCCATCTTATTACAGCCACAAACAATTACCATTCCTCCCCGACGTGGGAGTGACATCAATATGCTCTGCAATTATACAATAATGAAATTGCTTCTGTGAGAGATGTTTGTTTTTAATTTTGTACGGGAACCTCTAGACATACTAATGTTCCTTCCCCTCAGCTGTCTGCCGCAATCAGCGAGAAGGATCGGTGGCCTAGATGTGACCGCTGTCTCTAGGACTGAAAGGCTTGCATCCTTCATTATCTGCCTGCTAAAATAAAGGCTACCTTATATCTGCTGTCTACTAGCATCCAAAATGCTGCTCTCTGTTATCAGCCATTTCAGGCTGTCTGCAGTCTTCTTTAATGTCATCATGACTGAATGGATGGTCGAAAACCCATACTTTTTAACAACACAAAGACCTTAATTTTTGGAGACATGTCCTGTGGTCTGATGAAACTAATATTGAGCTTTTTGGACATAATGACCATTGTTACATTTGGAGGAAAAATGGAGAAGCTTGGAAGCATAAGCACATGTTATGTGTATGTAGCGCCCCCACTGCCGCAGGGCCGAGGGGTACCCGGTACCGGGCCTCTGAGTCTCTGCTCTGGGGTGGTCACGGTGGCTAGACCCGGTCCGTGACCCTGCTGAGGGGCACACAATGATAGATGCGATGGTAATGTTGCGGTGCAGTGTAGGTCGTAGTAAATAACGAGGACACCAGGTTGCAGTCTCTTTACCTCTTTACTGAAGGTTTTAGAGTCCTCAGTCCAGAGTGCTGTCAACAGGGCTGTCAGAGACCGGCCGGTCCAAAGGCACATCAGGAGTTCCCTTTTCAGGTGGGAATCAGTGTCTACCTTCTAGCGCTGGGTGTTGTAGTTCTTCCCTGCTGAGCTCCCGGGATAGTCCTCACAACTGATTCTGCCTGTCTCTGATGTTCGTTCTCTCCGTCCCCCAGGTGATATGGTAGGACGCACCCTTGAGTTCTTCCGGGACCCTAGAGTCGCCCCTCTCCCACAGCTGCCTCCGTTGTCTGCTTAGGTGATTTGTGTGAGACAGCCAACCTATAATTGGCTGCCCTGCCGTGGTTTGCAGTAGTACTTAGAGTCTCTTACTTGCTCGGCGTTCCGGCCACCGACTGTTTGCGCCTCAGAAGGATGTTGCCTCGGTCTAACAGCACGACTCCTTCTGGTCCTAATTCCTCTTTACTGTATTCCCGTTGTTCACTGGTTAGTTCTGCTCTTAGGAGTCTGCCAGGATCCCATCCCTGACAGGTCCTCTCACTAGCTCTTCCCAGTTACTTCTCTCTCTGTCTTCCTGTCCAACCCCCAGTTTTACCAGAGTGTGAGGAGTGGCCTACTAGATAGAACCACCCCCCCTGGTGGCCGGAGTGTGAAGTGTAGTGTGAGTGTTACCTGGTCAGAGAAACTCCTTTAGTGCAATCAGACGTAACATCACTCCCCTTAGTGGCAGAGCGACATTACTGCAACGACCAGGACTCTGGGGCGCTGCACTCCCCCCCCCCTCCCCCGTTAAATCCAGTACTCCCGGACTGGGAAAACAAGAACAACAATACATGTTAACAGAAAACAAACACAATTTTGAAATAGCATAAACAATTAAACATAACAGTGCTTCCCTTTATGGGAGGTGAGGACTCTTGAACGTTGCAAAAGTTAGGTCATGCACAGTTTATGACTCTCAGTTCAATGGTTGAAACAGCGGGGACCCCGGGTAAACAAAGGGGTCCCCCTTTTGAAAGTTTTTGCGCAATTCACCGTCCATTACTCTATTGTCCATTTTAAAACCTGTAACAAAAGATATGCACACAAACATTTTCAACTAAATAGCAGCCCTCGCTAATACCTCCAAGTTTTGTAACGGAGGGGAGTTTGGTTCTGAGTGCTGCGTGTGGACCTTCGCAGCGCAGGGTTTGCTATTGGCCTAACAGGGCCCGCTATGCTTGCTACCACTGGTGTAGTGCACTGTCTTCTAGCTACACTTCTAGTGAGTCTGGGTAGCACTGGCAGGTTGGGGCTCTCAGAGCTGCTGCTATCAACAGTGGGTACAGCAGATTCACCGATAGCAGAGGGAGGATTTGCCGGTTCAACGGTTGGCATGGCATCTTCAGGTAGGGCTTGTTGAGGTTGCGGGGCCGGATGATCTGGTACCACCATTGCTTCTGGTGGGTCCGGCTGTTGAAACGTTAGAACAGGTACCACGATGGCCTGATTTATCTGAGTCCAGGACTGGGGAAAGTCACCAAGGACGGTATGGATCATCTTCTCCTTTTCCACCGTCGGGGAGATTCCTGGGACCGTGTCCCTCTCTCTCAACTTATCGGGGCAGACCTTAAGGTGATACCTGGATACCGCTGTCGAGGTCTCCCCTCTGTCCTTGCTGATGAGACAGACCTTCGTGTTGTCGAAATCAGATGGCAGGATGGTATACGGTTCCGCTTACCATTGGTCATCGAGCTTGTGTAGTCTCCTCTTTCGTTTAAGTACTTGCTCACCAGGTGATAGGGGAATCGCAGGAGCGTGCTGGTTGTAGTCCCTTTCTTGTTTTTGCCTAGCCTGAGCGAGACTTCTTTCCACGCACTCCTGTACTTTGTGGTACCTTCGCTGCCTTTCTGCATCCCAATCCGCATCCGGTGAGGTATCTTCGGGGACTAGGACCCCCATATCCAGATCAACGGGTAACTGGCTAGGCCTTCCCCTCATTAGGTACGCTGGAGTACAGTTGGTGGAATTTACTGGGATGTGATTGTAGATATCCACCAAATCAGGCAACTTCTTCGGCCACAGGTTCCGTTGCTCTACGGGCAAGGTCTTCAATAAGTCGATCACCACCTGATTCATCTTTTCGCACATCCCATTGGTTTGAGGATGGTATGGCGTGGTTCGGATCTTCTTACACCCGTACAGTTGGCAGAACTCTTGGAACACTTCGGCTTCGAATGCTGGTCCCTGATCGGTCAGTACCTTCTCCGGGTAGCCATGGGGCCTACAAAAGTACTGCTGGAAGGCCTTGGCGGCAGTCCTGGCCGTTAGATCCTTGACAGGTACAACCACCAAAAATCTGGAGTAGTGATCTACGATGGTAAGAGCGTAGATATAGCCTGACCGGCTAGGTATCAACTTCACATGATCCAGAGCGACCAGTTCGAGCGGCCGTTTGGTGATGATAGGCTGCAGGGGAGCCCGTTGGCTGCCACGGTCCTTCCTGCGTAGGCTACATGGACCGCACTCCCGGCACCACTCCTCAATGGCTCTCTTCATGCCAATCCAATAGAACCTCCCTCGGAGTAGCCTCTCTAGCTTCCTCCATCCGAAGTGTCCAGCTCCATCATGGTAGGCTCCCAGAACCATGGGCGCATCTCGCCTTGGCACCACTATCTGCCACACCAATTCATGAGTACGTGGGTCGATGCTCCTCCTGCACAGCTTGCCATCATGGATAAACAGTTTGCTTCTCCCCTTCCACAGCTTTTGGGTTTCCTGTGGATCATCTGGGCCGGGATGCAACCCTGCCTGCGTCAAGAGCTCTTTCACCCGACGGACCGCGGGGTCACCATCCTGGGTCTCCGCCCACCCATGATGGGGCAGGGGATTCAGCGTGGCATCCGGTTGGTTCCTGTGCCTGTTCTTCACATGATGAGAGTTCTGAGTGGCTTTGGGGCGATGGAACGCAGGCAGCTCCACCTCTTCAAGTGCCTCCGGGTCTTCTCCCGTTTCTGGCAAATTGGGCATTCGGGACAAGGCATCGGCATTGGCATTCTTGTGTCCTGCCCGGTACTTGATGGTGAAATCGTAGTTGGACAGCCGGGCCATCCACCGCTGTTCCAAGGCCCCGAGTTTGGCAGTATCCAGATGCGTTAGCGGATTGTTATCCGTGAAGACGGTGAATTTCGCGGAGGCCAGGTAGTGTTTGAACCTCTCTGTCACTGCCCAGACGATGGCAAGGAATTCCAGCTTAAAGGAACTGTAGTTGTCAGGGTTCCTTTCCGTGGGACGGAGTTTCCTGCTGGCATAAGCGATCACCCTTTCTTTGCCTTTCTGGACCTGGGACAGCACGGCTCCTAATCCCACATTGCTGGCATCTGTGTACAGCACAAACGGTTGGTCGTATTCGGGGTAAGCCACTACCTCTTCTCCCGTCAGTGCCGACTTCAAACAAGTGAAGGATCCCTCCAGCTCCTCGTTCCAATCAAAGGGGGTGTTCTTCCCCTTGGTCTTCTTTGGTTGGGCTACTAACAAGTTTTGCAAGGGTGCGGCCTTCCTGGTGAAGTCCTTAATGAACCTCCGGTAATAGCCTACCAGCCCGAGGAACTGCCGGACTTCGTTGAGGTCACTGGGCTTTGGCCAGTCCTTGATCACCATGACCTTGTCGGGGTCTGGGGCCACTCCTTCAGCGCTCACCACATGGCCCAGGTATTGCACTTTAGGTTTCGCAGATGACACTTGGACGGTTTCACCTTTAAGCCAAAGTTGGACAGGGCTTCAAACACCTCGGCCAGGTGCTTCAGATGGTCTTCGTAGGTCTTAGAGAAGACAATGACATCATCCAAATACAGCAGCACGGTTTCGAAGTTCATGTGCCCCAGGCAGCACTCCATCATCCTCTGGAACGTCCCGGGAGCATTGCACAATCCGAATGGCATGTAATTGAATTCGCAGAGACCCATTGGCGTCGTGAAGGCCGTCTTCTCTTTGTCCGCCTCCGCTACAGGAACCTGCCAGTACCCACTGGTGAGATCTAAAGTAGAGAAGTAGTTAGCAGATTTTAAGGCAGCCAGAGACTCCTCTATCCTGGGCAGTGGGTATGCGTCCTTATGTGTAATGCGATTCAACTGCCTGTAATCAACACACATCCTCATTGTACCATCTTTCTTTTTAACAAGGACTAACGGAGCTGCCCAGGGTCTACAGCTGTCTCTCACCACCCCAGCCTCCTTCATTTCCCGCAACATGTCCTTGGCACACTGGTAATGAGCTGGGGGTACAGGGCGATATCTCTCTTTTATGGGTCGGTGATCTCCTGTGGGGATATGATGTTGGATCCCTTTCACCTGCCCAAAATCTAAGGGGTGTTTGCTGAATACCTGCTCGTACTCGTGTACCACCCTGTAGGCCCCCTGTTTTTGATGGGATGGGGTAGAGTCAGTGCCCACATGCAATTCCCGACACCAGTCTTTTGAGTGCTCTGCAGAACCATTGTCCTCCGCCACGTTTGACGGGACCAAGGGTTCAGGTGTCTGTATCACACTATTATTAACAGTGAACAATTTGGCGAGCGTGGCATACTTGGTGAGGTGAACCTCTTCCTCCCCACAATTGAGGACACGTACGGGCGCTCTCCCCTGGCGAACGTCGACCACCCCCCGGGCTGTCAGAATAGTAGGCCTATTGTCTGAATATACGGGTTCTACCAAGGCCTGGTAGTCCTTTCCCCTGAGGCCTATGGCTGCCCGACACCATATTAACATTTCACTCCTGGGGGGTATCGCGATGGGGTTTGAATCACTCACAGTGACACGACCAATCTCACCACCAGTCAGCTCTACCTGCTGTCTCTGCATCAGAGCTCTGATTTCCTTCTGCAGGGCACGTTGCTCACTGTGGCCAGCGGTTTCTGCCACCTGTTGCAACAAAACAATAACTTCTGCAAGACAATTTTCTATAACATTAGTACCAAGAGTCATCATGGGATTACATTCTCGACGATCAATATCAACAATCACAATCCCTTGGGCTTTCAATTCCACCCGCCCCACCTTGATGGTGACCTCCTTATACCCCACTTGTGGCAACGGCTGACCATTACTGGCTATTATGGTGAAATCATCGTCAGGGCCACGAGTAATATCAGTGTTCTCCCAATACCGTTTATAAAGCACGTAAGGTATAGTCGTCACCTGAGAACCGGTGTCCAGCAAAGCGTTCAAGGGGATTCCATCAACCACTACAGGGAGAACTGGTCGTCCTCCAATATACTTGGTTCTCCAATGCTGCGGGCCTGACCGTCCTACTCCTGGGGGTTGGCCCTTTGCCCCAGGGGTTGCTCGTTTAAAGGACAGTACCTTGCAAGGTGGCCCACCTGGTGACAGCGGCGGCAGATGGGTCGTCCGTCCTGATGGAAGCGATCGCTGTCCCGGCCTCTGGTCGGTGGGGTCCTCTTCTGTCGCGTCCAGGGGACATCTTCTGGTCTGGAGGCCAGCTGGATCTTTTCCTTGGGGGCCTCCTGTAGGGACTGCACCGTCCGGGCTAGGGCAGCAACGCTCTTGGTCAGCTCCTGCATCTGAAGACGGAGTCCTGCAGGGGAGTCGTCCTCGAAGCTCTGGGCGTCGGCCTCCAAGGGGAACTGGGGTATCCGATGCCACCTCCTGGTGGTATGTGAGAGCGGGGCGCCTGGGTGGTATTGCGCGGCTGGGCTGTCGCTCCTGCAATGCCTGGATAGCTTTATCTTTGAATTGCGCAAAAGTCAAGTCTGGATTTTGCATGGCCAGGAAGTGCAATTGGCCCCGCTGGTGACTGCACAGGAGCCCCTCAATGAACCGCTCCTTCAGGAGTTTATC
Organism: Ranitomeya variabilis; assembly: GCF_051348905.1. NCBI lineage: Eukaryota > Metazoa > Chordata > Amphibia > Anura > Dendrobatidae > Ranitomeya > Ranitomeya variabilis. The sequence goes on along the minus strand of NC_135232.1, from coordinate 593,583,889 downwards.
CTCATCCTGCATGCTGCCGGGGTCACTCTGCTTAATGGCCCGCATCGCCTCCTGGAGATTAAGGGCATAGTCCCGTAAGCTATCCTGCGGTCTCTGTTTGCATCCATAGAAAGTCAGTTTAATTTCTGTAGCAGTGCGAGTATCGAAGGTGGCTTTAAGCTTTGCAAAAATCTGCTGTGCAGTTCCCTTATCCTCGGCGGGCCAGGACTTCAATTCTCTCAGAGCCGCCCCAAAGAGTTGGCCGGTTATCATATGAACCTTCTGAGGCTCTGTCAGGGGATAGAACTCGAGCAGGCTGCAGAGCCCTTCCTTAAAGTCAGTGAATGTATGCGACTCCCCAGAGTATCGTGGGAGCCAGGCCGCTCCGGGCAGGTACGGCATAGAGAAGGGCATTATGGCTTTTGTGTTAGCGGCAGTGTCCGAGTGGCTGAGGAGAACAGCGGGTTCTGCGGCAACCGGTGGTGGTATTAGGGCCGCGGCTTCGCCCGCTGCGGGGACCGGAGCTGCCCCTGCGTCCGCGGCTGCGGCCGCCACCTCCTCTCCTCCCGACTCGGACATGGCTGTCCCTTCCTCCCACTAACCTGCTGGAGGTCGGAGTTCCTCTTCCGGGATTGGCGCCTTACCGCGCTTTCCGTTCCGCGCTTCTTTTGGCCGGTTCCGCCCACGAAGCTAAGGCTCCTCCCTCCGTGCGCGGCAATGGCGAATTTTGGCGGTAAATGGCAATACACAGTCCAAGCACAATAAATCACAGTTCCAAGGCACACATGACCTGATTCTTCAGGCTTAAGTAGATCCTGTTCGTGACGCCAAGTTGTAGCGCCCCCACTGCCGCAGGGCCGAGGGGTACCCGGTACCGGGCCTCTGAGTCTCTGCTCTGGGGTGGTCACGGTGGCTAGACCCGGTCCGTGACCTGTTGTGAATTAGACTTTTTGGCTCCCTCTGGTGGTTACTAGTGATATGACTCTGGGATTTTCTTCCCTCAGTTTGCACTCACCTGGGTCGTTAGTCGAGGGGTGTTGCTATATAAACCTCATGGATCCTTAGTCCAGTGCCTGGCATCGTTGTAATCAGATCCTTTTTGTTTGCTCCTATCTGCTGGTCCTGGTTCGTGCAAAATTAAGCTAAGTCTTGCTTCTTTGTTTTTTCAGTTATTTGCTTGCTCTCATTTTTGTCCAGCTTGTACTAAATGTGATTCCTGACCTTGCTGGAAGCTCTAGGGGGCTGGTGTTCTCCCCCCGGGCCGTTAGACGGTTCGGGGGTTCTTGAATTTCCAGCGTGGATATTTTTGATAGGGTTTTTGCTGACCATATAAGTTATCTTACTATATTCTGCTATTAGCTAGTGGGCCTCTTTTTGCTAAATACCTAGCTCATTCTTACGTTTGTCTTTTCCTCTTACCTCACCGTTATTATTTGTTGGGGGCTTGTATCCAACTTTTGGGGTCTTTATCTCTGGAGGCAAGAAAGGTCTTTCTTTTCCCTTCTAGGGTTAGTTAGTTCTCCGGCTGGCGCGAGACGTCTAGAATCAACGTAGGCACGTTCCCCGGCTGCTTGTCATGGTTCCCAATGGCAGGGGAACGTCAGGACACATAAATAACGGACGAGCTCTTGGGTGATGGAATCTCGAGCTGACCGTGAGCTAAACCTACCACACAACTAATAGTGGCCGGGGGGCGTGCCTAAGTTTTATCCCTAGACGTCTCTCGCCAGCCGGAGGACTAACTACCCCTAGTAGAGGAAAAAACAGACCTGGCTTACCTCTAGGGAAATTCCCCCGAAAAGGAGACAGAAGCCCCCCACATATATTGACGGTGAGTTCAGAAGAAAAGACATACGCAGTATGAAGGTAGGTTCAGCAAAGCGAGGTCCGCTTACTAGATAGTAGAAAGATACAAAAGGGAACTGCACGGTCAGCTGAAAACCCTTTTAAAATACCATCCTGAAATTACTTTAAGACTCATGTGTCAACTCATGACACCGGAGTGGTAATTTCAGCCCACAAGAGCTTCCAGCTACAGAGAATGATATAACTGTAAACTGGAACAAAAAATGCAAACAAACATAGGACTAAAAGTCCAACTTAGCTGATCAGTAGTCTAGGAGCAGGAACATGCAACAGAAAGGCTCTGGTTACATTGATGGCCGGCAAGGCAATGACTGAAGAGCAGGAATAAATAGGAACTCCCCACTACTGATGAAAACAGGTGAACAGAGAAAGAAAACACACCCGAGTCACCAGTACCACTAGCCACCACCAGAAGGAGCCCAAAAGCAGATTCATAACAGTACCCCCCCTCAAGGAGGGGGCACCGAACCCTCACAAGAACCACCAGGGCGATCCGGATGAGCCCTATGAAAGGCACGAACCAAATCAGAGGCGTGAACATCAGAAGCAGTTACCCAAGAATTATCTTCTTGACCATAACCCTTCCACTTAACCAGATATTGTAGTCTCCGTCTGGAAATACGGGAGTCCAAGATTTTCTCCACAACATACTCCAATTCACCCTCAACCAGCACAGGAGCAGGAGGCTCGGTAGAAGGAACAACCGGCACCTCATACCTCCGCAACAACGACCGATGGAAGACATTATGGATAGCGAAAGATGCCGGAAGGTCTAAACGAAAGGATACAGGGTTAAGAATCTCCAAAATCCTATAAGGACCGATGAACCGAGGCTTAAACTTAGGAGAAGAAACCCTCATAGGGACAAAACGGGAAGACAACCACACCAAGTCCCCAACACGAAGACGAGGACCAACACGACGACGGCGGTTGGCAAAATGCTGAGTCTTCTCCTGGGACAACTTCAAATTGTCCACCACCTGTCCCCAAATCCGATGCAACCTATCCACCATAGTATCCACTCCAGGACAATCCGAAGACTCCACCTGACCGGAAGAAAAACGAGGGTGAAACCCCGAATTGCAAAAGAAAGGAGAAACCAAAGTGGCAGAACTAGCCCGATTATTGAGGGCAAACTCTGCCAACGGCAAAAAGGCAACCCAGTCATCCTGATCCGCAGACACAAAACACCTCAAATAAGTCTCCAAGGTCTGATTAGTTTGCTCCGTCTGGCCATTAGTCTGAGGATGGAACGCAGACGAAAAAGACAAATCAATGCCCATCCTAGCACAGAATGCCCGCCAAAATCTAGACACGAACTGGGTCCCCCTGTCAGAAACTATATTTTCCGGAATACCATGCAAGCGAACCACATTTTGAAAAAACAGAGGAACCAATTCGGATGAGGAAGGCAACTTAGGCAAAGGTACCAAATGAACCATCTTTGAAAAACGGTCACACACCACCCAGATGACAGACCCCAGATGACAGACATTTTCTGAGAAGCAGGGAGATCAGAAATAAAATCCATGGAGATGTGAGTCCAAGGCCTCTTCGGAATAGGCAAAGATAACAACAATCCGCTAGCCCGAGAACAACAAGGCTTGGCCCGAGCACAAACATCACAAGACTGCACAAAAACTCGTACGTCTCGAGACAGGGAAGGCCACCAGAAGGACCTAGCCACCAAATCCCTAGTACCAAAGATTCCAGGATGACCTGCCAACGCAGAAGAATGAACCTCCGAGATGACTCTACTGGTCCAATCATCAGGAAGAAACAGTCTACCAGGCGGGCAACGATCAGGTCTATCCGCCTGAAACTCCTGCAAAGCCCGTCGCAGGTCTGGGGAAACAGCAGATAATATCACCCCATCCTTAAGGATACCTGTAGGTTCAGAATCACCAGGGGAATCAGGCTCAAAACTCCTAGAAAGGGCATCTGCCTTCACATTTTTAGAACCTGGTAGGTATGAGACCACAAAATTAAACCGAGAGAAAAACAACGACCAGCGCGCCTGTCTAGGATTCAGGCGCTTGGCAGACTCAAGATAAATCAGATTCTTGTGATCGGTCAATACCACCACCTGATGTCTAGCCCCCTCAAGCCAATGACGCCACTCCTCAAAAGCCCACTTCATAGCCAAAAGCTCCCGATTACCAATATCATAGTTTCGCTCGGCGGGCGAAAATTTTTGAGAAAAGAACGCACAAGGTCTCATCATGGAGCAGTCGGAACTTTTCTGCGACAAAACCGCCCCAGCTCCGATCTCGGAAGCGTCGACCTCAACCTGAAAAGGAAGAGCAACATCAGGCTGACGCAACACAGGGGCAGAAGAAAAGCGGCGCTTAAGCTCCCGAAAGGCCTCCACAGCAGCAGGGGACCAATCAGCAACATCAGCATTCTTTTTAGTCAAATCAGTCAAAGGTTTAGCAACATCCGAAAAACCAGTTATAAATCGACGATAAAAATTAGCAAAGCCCAAGAATTTCTGAAGGCTCTTAAGAGAAGTAGGTTGCGTCCAATCACAAATAGCCCGAACCTTGACAGGATCCATCTCAATGGAAGAAGGGGAAAAAATGTACCCCAAAAAAGAAATCTTTTGAACCCCAAAAATACACTTAGAACCCTTCACACACAAGGAATTAGCCCGCAAAACCTGAAAAACCCTCCTGACTTGTTGGACATGAGAGTCCCAGTCATCCGAAAAAATCAAAATATCATCCAGATACACAATCATAAATTTATCCAAATATTCACGGAAAATGTTATGCATAAAGGACTGAAAGACTGAAGGGGCATTTGAAAGACCAAAAGGCATTACTAAATACTCAAAATGGCCCTCGGGCGTATTAAATGCGGTTTTCCACTCATCCCCCTGCTTAATTCGCACCAAATTATACGCCCCACGAAGATCAATCTTAGAGAACCACTTAGCCCCCTTTATTCGAGCAAACAAATCAGTCAGCAGTGGCAAAGGATACTGATATTTGACTGTAATTTTATTCAAGAGTCGATAATCAATACACGGCCTCAAAGAGCCATCTTTTTTAGACACAAAGAAAAAACCGGCTCCTAAGGGAGATGAAGAAGGACGAATATGTCCCTTTTCCAGGGACTCCTTAATATACTCTCGCATAGCAACATGTTCAGGTACGGATAAATTAAACAAATGACCCTTTGGAAATTTACTGCCTGGAATCAGATCTATGGTACAATCGCAATCTCTGTGAGGAGGTAGTGAACCAAGCTTAGGCTCCTCAAAAACATCACGATAATCAGACAAAAATGCCGGAATCTCAGAGGGAATAGATGATGAAATGGAAACCAAAGGTACGTCCCCATGAGCCCCCTGACATCCCCAGCTTAACACAGACATTGCTTTCCAGTCAAGGACTGGATTATGAGATTGTAACCATGGCAATCCGAGCACCAAAACATCATGTAGATTGTACAACACAAGGAAGCGAATCACCTCCTGATGGTCTGGAGTCATACGCATAGTCACTTGTGTCCAGTATTGTGGTTTATTACTAGCCAATGGCGTAGAATCAATACCCTTCAGAGGTATAGGGACTTCCAGAGGCTCTAGATTAAACCCACAGCGCCTGGCAAAGGACCAATCCATAAGACTCAAAGCGGCGCCAGAGTCGACATAGGCGTCCGCGGTAATTGACGATAATGAACAAATCAAGGTCACAGATAGAATAAACTTAGACTGTAAAGTGCCAATTGAAACAGACTTATCAACCTTCTTTGTGCGTCTAGAGCATGCTGATATAACATGAGTTGAATCACCACAATAGAAGCACAACCCATTTTTTCGCCTAAAATTCTGCCGTTCGCTTCTGGACAGAATTCTATCACATTGCATATTCTCTGGCGCCTTCTCAGAAGACACCGCCAAATGGTGCACAGGTTTACGCTCCCGCAAACGCCGATCAATCTGAATAGCCATTGTCATGGACTCATTCAGACCTGTAGGCGCAGGGAACCCCACCATAACATCCTTAATGGCATCAGAGAGACCCTCTCTGAAATTCGCCGCCAAAGCGCACTCATTCCACTGAGTAAGCACAGACCATTTACGAAATTTTTGGCAGTATATTTCAGCTTCATCTTGCCCTTGAGACAGGGCCATCAAGGCTTTTTCAGCCTGAATCTCTAAATTAGGTTCCTCATAAAGCAACCCCAAAGCCAGAAAAAACGCATCCACATTGAGCAACGCAGGATCCCCTGGTGCCAATGCAAATGCCCAATCTTGAGGGTCACCTCGCAGCAAGGAAATTACAATCTTAACCTGCTGTGCGGCATCTCCAGCGGAGCGAGGTCTCAGAGAAAGAAATAATTTACAATTATATTTGAAATTCAAAAAACGAGATCTATCTCCGGAGAAAAATTCTGGTATAGGAATTCTAGGTTCAGATATAGGAGCATGTATAACAAAATCCTGTAAATCTTGAACTTTTGTGGCAAGATTATTCAAACCTGTAGCCAAACTCTGAGGATCCATTTTAAGCAGGTGAGATCAGAGCCATTCAAGGGTTAGAAGGAGAGGGAGACAAAGACTGCAATTAGAGCTGAAATGCAACTGATTCAACTATAGAGCAAGCACCAAGGAAAAAAAAAAATAAAAAATTTGCAGACTTCTTTTTCTCTCCTTTCTTCTGCCAACAGTTTTAACACTAGGCCGGCCATACTGTCATGGTTCCCAATGGCAGGGGAACGTCAGGACACATAAATAACGGACGAGCTCTTGGGTGATGGAATCTCGAGCTGACCGTGAGCTAAACCTACCACACAACTAATAGTGGCCGGGGGGCGTGCCTAAGTTTTATCCCTAGACGTCTCTCGCCAGCCGGAGGACTAACTACCCCTAGTAGAGGAAAAAACAGACCTGGCTTACCTCTAGGGAAATTCCCCCGAAAAGGAGACAGAAGCCCCCCACATATATTGACGGTGAGTTCAGAAGAAAAGACATACGCAGTATGAAGGTAGGTTCAGCAAAGCGAGGTCCGCTTACTAGATAGTAGAAAGATACAAAAGGGAACTGCACGGTCAGCTGAAAACCCTTTTAAAATACCATCCTGAAATTACTTTAAGACTCATGTGTCAACTCATGACACCGGAGTGGTAATTTCAGCCCACAAGAGCTTCCAGCTACAGAGAATGATATAACTGTAAACTGGAACAAAAAATGCAAACAAACATAGGACTAAAAGTCCAACTTAGCTGATCAGTAGTCTAGGAGCAGGAACATGCAACAGAAAGGCTCTGGTTACATTGATGGCCGGCAAGGCAATGACTGAAGAGCAGGAATAAATAGGAACTCCCCACTACTGATGAAAACAGGTGAACAGAGAAAGAAAACACACCCGAGTCACCAGTACCACTAGCCACCACCAGAAGGAGCCCAAAAGCAGATTCACAACAGCTGCTGTTAGTTGTGGTGCTAGGATTAGATATATGGTCAGCCCAGTTACCACTGCCCTATGAGCTGGTTTTTGTGTTTGCAGACTTGGTAACTATTTCTGAGACCCTCTGCCATTGGGGTCATAACAGTATGCCAGGCCAACATTGAATGTTTAATGCATTGCAGAAGTGGGATTATAAGAAAGGAAATTCTGAGGTTTTTTTTTTTTTTTTTTTCCTCTCTTCCTCCCCTTTACCTTTGAGTGGCTTGTGCTTGCTGCAGACATGAATGTCCAGACCTTGATTACAAGTGTAGACCAGCTTGCTGCTCGTGTGCAGGGCATACAAGATTTTGTTACCAGTAGTCCTATGTCTGAACCTAAAATACCTATTCCTGAACTGTTTTCTGGAGACCGATTTAGGTTTAGGAATTTCAGGAATAATTGTAAATTGTTTCTTTCTCTGAGACCCCGTTCGTCTGGAGATTCAGCTCAGCAAGTTAAAATTGTTATCTCTTTTTTACGGGGCGACCCTCAGGATTGGGCTTTCTCGCTAGCGCCAGGAGATCCGGCATTGGCAAATATTGATGCATTTTTTCTGGCGCTCGGATTGCTTTACGAGGAACCCAATCTTGAAGTTCAGGCAGAAAAAGCCTTGCTGGCTATTTCTCAGGGCCAGGATGAAGCTGAAGTGTATTGCCAAAAATTTCGGAAATGGTCCGTGCTTACTCAGTGGAATGAGTGTGCTCTGGCCGCAAATTTCAGAAATGGCCTTTCTGAAGCCATTAAGAATGTGATGGTGGGTTTCCCCATTCCTACAAGTCTGAATGATTCCATGGCGCTGGCTATTCAAATTGACCGGCGTTTGCGGGAGCGCAAAACCGCTAATCCTCTGGTGGTGTTGTCTGAACAAACACCTGATTTAATGCAATGTGATAGAATTCAGACTAGAAATGAGCGGAAAAATCATAGACGTCAGAATGGGTTGTGTTTTTACTGTGGTGATTCTACACATGTTATATCAGCATGCTCTAAACGCCTAACAAGGGTTGTTAGTCCTGTCGCCATTGGTAATTTGCAACCTAAATTTATTTTGTCTGTGACTTTAATTTGCTCATTGTCTTCTTACCCTGTTATGGCGTTTGTGGATTCAGGTGCTGCCCTGAGTCTTATGGATCTGTCATTTGCCAAGCGCTGTGGTTTTGTTCTTGAACCGTTGGTAAATCCTATTCCTCTTAGAGGTATTGATGCTACGCCATTGGCGGAAAATAAACCGCAGTTTTGGACGCAGGTAACCATGTGCATGACTCCTGAACATCGGGAGGTGATTCGTTTTCTTGTTCTGCATAAAATGCATGATTTGGTCGTTTTGGGTCTGCCATGGTTACAGACCCACAATCCAGTCTTGGATTGGAAGGCAATATCTGTGTCAAGTTGGGGTTGTCAGGGAATTCATGCTGATTCCCCGCCGGTGTCTATTGCTTCCTCTACTCCTTCGGAAGTTCCTGAGTATTTGTCTGATTATCAGGATGTATTCAGCGAGTCCAGATCCAGTGCTCTGCCTCCTCATAGGGACTGTGACTGCGCCATAGATTTGATTCCAGGTAGTAAATTTCCTAAGGGTAGATTATTTAATCTGTCTGTACCTGAGCATGCCGCAATGCGTTCGTATATCAAGGAGTCTCTGGAGAAGGGGCATATCCGTCCATCCTCTTCCCCTCTTGGTGCGGGATTCTTTTTTGTGGCCAAGAAGGACGGATCTTTGAGACCTTGTATTGACTATCGTCTTCTGAATAAAATCACTGTTAAATTTCAGTATCCTTTGCCTCTGTTGTCGGACTTGTTTACCCGGATTAAAGGTGCCAAGTGGTTCACCAAGATAGATCTACGTGGTGCGTACAATCTTGTGCGCATTAAGCAAGGAGATGAATGGAAGACTGCATTTAATACGCCCGAAGGTCATTTTGAGTACTTGGTGATGCCTTTTGGGCTCTCTAATGCCCCCTCAGTGTTTCAGTCCTTTATGCATGATATTTTCCGGAAGTATCTGGATAAATTTATGATTGTTTATCTGGATGATATTCTGGTTTTCTCTGAAGATTGGGACTCACATGTGGAGCAGGTCAGGATGGTGTTTCAGGTTTTGCGTGAGAACGCGTTGTTTGTTAAGGGCTCAAAGTGTCTCTTTGGAGTACAGAAGGTTCCCTTTTTGGGGTTTGTTTTTTCCCCTTCTGCTGTGGAGATGGACCCAGTCAAGGTCCGAGCTATTCATGATTGGACTCAACCCACGTCAGGTAAGAGTCTTCAGAAGTTCTTGGGTTTTGCTAACTTCTACCGTCGTTTTATCGCTAATTTTTCTAGCGTTGTTAAACCTTTGACGGATATGACCAAGAAAGGTTCTGATGTTGCTAACTGGGCTCCTGCAGCCGTGGAGGCGTTCCAAGAGTTGAAGCGCCGGCTTACTTCAGCGCCTGTTTTGTGCCAGCCTGATGTCTCACTTCCCTTTCAGGTCGAAGTGGATGCTTCGGAGATTGGGGCAGGGGCCGTGTTGTCACAGAGAGGCCCTGGTTGCTCGGTAATGAGACCATGTGCTTTCTTCTCTAGGAAGTTTTCGCCTGCTGAGCGGAATTATGATGTTGGCAATCGGGAGTTGCTGGCCATGAAGTGGGCATTTGAGGAGTGGCGTCATTGGCTCGAAGGTGCTAAGCATCGTGTGGTGGTCTTGACTGATCACAAAAATTTGATGTATCTCAAGTCTGCTAAACGCCTGAATCCTAGACAGGCCCGCTGGTCATTGTTTTTCTCCCGTTTTGACTTTGTGGTCTCGTATTTACCTGGTTCAAAGAATGTGAAGGCTGATGCTCTTTCAAGGAGATTTGTGCCTGACTCTCCTGGAGTCGCAGAACCTGTTGGTATTCTTAAAGAAGGAGTTATCTTGTCAGCCATTTCTCCTGATTTGCGACGCGTGTTACAGAGATTTCAGGCTGGTAGACCTGACTCTTGTCCACCTGACAGACTGTTTGTTCCTGATAAGTGGACCAGCAGAGTCATTTCCGAGGTTCATTCCTCGGTGTTGGCAGGTCATCCGGGAATTTTTGGCACCAGAGATCTGGTGGCTAGGTCCTTTTGGTGGCCTTCCTTGTCACGGGATGTGCGGTCATTTGTGCAGTCCTGTGGGACTTGTGCTCGAGCTAAGCCTTGCTGTTCTCGTGCCAGCGGGTTGCTCTTGCCCTTGCCTGTCCCGAAGAGGCCTTGGACACACATTTCCATGGATTTCATTTCTGATCTCCCGGTGTCTCAGGGCATGTCTGTCATCTGGGTGGTATGTGATCGCTTTTCTAAAATGGTCCATTTGGTGCCTTTGCCTAAGCTGCCTTCCTCTTCCGATCTGGTTCCTGTGTTCTTTCAGAATGTGGTTCGTTTACACGGCATTCCTGAGAATATTGTGTCTGACAGAGGATCCCAGTTTGTTTCCAGGTTCTGGCGATCCTTTTGTGCTAGGATGGGCATTGATTTGTCGTTCTCGTCTGCCTTTCATCCTCAGACTAATGGACAAACGGAGCGAACTAATCAGACTCTGGAGGCTTGTTTGAGGTGTTTTGTTTCGGCAGATCAGGATGATTGGGTGACCTTCTTGCCGTTGGCTGAGTTTGCCCTTAATAATCGGGCTAGTTCCGCTACTTTGGTTTCGCCATTTTTCTGCAACTCTGGTTTCCATCCTCGTTTTTCCTCGGGACATGTGGAACCTTCTGACTGTCCTGGGGTGGATTCTGTGGTGGATAGGTTGCAGCAGATCTGGAATCATGTGGTGGACAACTTGAAGTTGTCACAGGAGAAGGCTCAGCGTTTTGCCAACCGCCGCCGCGGTGTGGGTCCCCGACTTCGTGTTGGGGATTTGGTATGGCTGTCTTCTCGATTTGTTCCTATGAAGGTCTCCTCTCCTAAATTTAAGCCTCGCTTCATCGGTCCTTACAAGATATTGGAAATCCTTAATCCAGTTTCCTTTCGCTTGGATCTTCCGGTGTCGTTTGCCATTCACAACGTGTTCCATAGGTCTTTGTTGCGGCGCTACGTTGTGCCTGTGGTTCCTTCTGTTGAGCCTCCTGCTCTGGTGTTGGTTGAGGGCGAGTTGGAGTACGTGGTGGAGAAGATCTTGGATTCTCGTCTCTCCAGACGGAGGCTTCAGTATCTGGTCAAGTGGAAGGGCTATGGTCAGGAGGATAATTCCTGGGTGGTTGCCTCTGATGTGCATGCGGCCGATTTAGTTCGTGCCTTTCACGCTGCTCATCCTGATCGCCCTGGTGGTCGTAGTGAGGGTTCGGTGACCCCTCCTTAAGGGGGGGGTACTGTTGTGAATTAGACTTTTTGGCTCCCTCTGGTGGTTACTAGTGATATGACTCTGGGATTTTCTTCCCTCAGTTTGCACTCACCTGGGTCGTTAGTCCAGGGGTGTTGCTATATAAACCTCATGGATCCTTAGTCCAGTGCCTGGCATCGTTGTAATCAGATCCTTTTTGTTTGCTCCTATCTGCTGGTCCTGGTTCGTGCAAAATTAAGCTAAGTCTTGCTTCTTTGTTTTTTCAGTTATTTGCTTGCTCTCATTTTTGTCCAGCTTGTACTAAATGTGATTCCTGACCTTGCTGGAAGCTCTAGGGGGCTGGTGTTCTCCCCCCAGGCCGTTAGACGGTTCGGGGGTTCTTGAATTTCCAGCGTGGATATTTTTGATAGGGTTTTTGCTGACCATATAAGTTATCTTACTATATTCTGCTATTAGCTAGTGGGCCTCTTTTTGCTAAATACCTAGCTCATTCTTACGTTTGTCTTTTCCTCTTACCTCACCGTTATTATTTGTTGGGGGCTTGTATCCAACTTTTGGGGTCTTTATCTCTGGAGGCAAGAAAGGTCTTTCTTTTCCCTTCTAGGGTTAGTTAGTTCTCCGGCTGGCGCGAGACGTCTAGAATCAACGTAGGCACGTTCCCCGGCTGCTGTTAGTTGTGGTGCTAGGATTAGATATATGGTCAGCCCAGTTACCACTGCCCTATGAGCTGGTTTTTGTGTTTGCAGACTTGGTAACTATTTCTGAGACCCTCTGCCATTGGGGTCATAACAGTGACCCTGCTGAGGGGCGCACAATGATAGATGCGATGGTAATGTTGCGGTGCAGTGTAGGTCGTAGTAAATAACGAGGACACCAGGTTGCAGTCTCTTTACCTCTTTACTGAAGGTTTTAGAGTCCTCAGTCCAGAGTGCTGTCAACAGGGCTGTCAGAGACCGGCCGGTCCAAAGGCACATCAGGAGTTCCCTTTTCAGGTGGGAATCAGTGTCTACCTTCTAGCGCTGGGTGTTGTAGTTCTTCCCTGCTTAGCTCCCGGGATAGTCCTCACAACTGATTCTGCCTGTCTCTGATGTTCGTTCTCTCCGTCCCCCAGGTGATTCTCTTACTTGCTCGGCGTTCCGGCCACCGACTGTTTGCGCCTCAGAAGGATGTTGCCTCGGTCTAACAGCACGACTCCTTCTGGTCCTAATTCCTCTTTACTGTATTCCCGTTGTTCACTGGTTAGTTCTGCTCTTAGGAGTCTGCCAGGATCCCATCCCTGACAGGTCCTCTCACTAGCTCTTCCCAGTTACTTCTCTCTCTGTCTTCCTGTCCAACCCCCAGTTTTACCAGAGTGTGAGGAGTGGCCTACTAGATAGAACCACCCCCCCTGGTGGCCGGAGTGTGAAGTATAGTGTGAGTGTTACCTGGTCAGAGAAACTCCTTTAGTGCAATCAGACGTAACATCACTCCCCTTAGTGGCAGAGCAACATTACTGCAACGACCAGGACTCTGGGGCGCTGCATGTACGCCGCATGGTGCTTCTTAGAGGCACATTGACTAACAATCTCTTTTGATAGCACAGTTCATCACAGATCAAGACTCTTTACAAAAGCACAGTAGTACACAGCATTCCTTCCAGCACAGTGTAATGGAGGATGGAGGAGGGATGGGGGTTTGCTGAGGGAGGTTATCCCTGTAACACAACTTCTTACAGTCCTTATCTTCCTGCTCCTGTTAGACTTCCTCAACTAGCAGTATAGGGATAGCCCAACTCCACCTTGTAATGGAATCCTGAATCCTGTGTCCCTATGGTTCACTTGCCTGAACTTTTGTGAGACAGATCACAGAAACACACCAGTCATCCCTTTGGTTGCTGCCAGAACAGTAAACAAGTTTCCCACAATCCCCCTGGGGCTCTGCTAACCACTCCCTGTCTCCTGTGATTGTGTTAACCCTTCTAGTTTCTGGATGCTTGTGAAGCTGTAAGAGGGTGGTGCTGTTATGGACAGTAAGGAACACGCTGTCACTTTAAGAGGCTGCACCCCCTTGTCTTGCGTGATGGAATGTTCTGCTTCTCCCCTGCAATATTCGGTGTAATGAACAAGTCTGTGCAGAGTGCAGGTGTGGAGCTGGAGCAGCGTGTGTGAGCTGAGGCTGCTGCAGAGAGGACTTTTTGTGCTGATAGCTGAAAGAGAGAAGAACTGTGTCCTTATATAGCTGCAGGAGAGCCATGAAGATACAGAGAAAGGGATTTACAGTTACCAGGAGCATCCCTAGGATCCAGAAGCAAGGAGAAGACCACGTTTCACAGAGCTGACAGAAAGCCGTGCGCACCACCATATTAGACTGCTGGGGGCCCCCTGGGACTGGAGCTGACTCTCCAACATCACCGTGAGTCTGTTCCTGTTTGGTGCACCTGTTAGGGTCTAGTGTAGGCTTCAATAGTCAGCACACGGGAACCGTGTAGCCTGCTTAGTAAAGGCCAGGGAGGTTATATGTAGAGTAGCATCATCACCTGTTTATTGTTTACATTTGCTTGTTAGACATATTTTGAGTCTGCAATAGTTGTAGCACCTTGCTGTTTTATGGAAAAGTTAAAGTTCATAACTCTTGTAAATTGTCTTTTGCCAGTGTATACCCCTCTTTGCATCTTCCTCATTACCTTCACTCCTTGCCTTCCAATAAATCTACCCTTTGTTGTTTGCACCTCATCTTGTGTACAGTAGGCTTCCTGCACCGTGGTGGTCCCCCGGCCATCGCTTCAAGTGGTGCTGCGAGCAGGGTACTGTCACCAAGATGGAGGCAGCAGACAGCAATGGCGGGAATGCTAATGTTAACGGAGATGCTGTGGGCATTGGTGGAACCCCTGCAAGGACACTCCCTATGGGCACCATATTTAGTGTGCTACCAAAGTTTGACGGCAAGAATATGCCACTGTCCGACTGGGTGTGCCGGCTGCAAAGCACCCTGAAGATTTATAACATCAGCCCAGACCTTGAAGTGGACATTGCGTTAACTGCCCTAGAGGTAGAAGCCCGTAGAAACGTCTGCCTACAACCAGAACTCACCCGCAGTACCCTGAAGGAGCTAGTGAAGTTCCTGGAAGAGATCTACGGCGAGACTGCTAGCGCCGGACACCTTCGCGCCAAATTTTTCTCTAGTCTGCAGGGGGAAGAAGAAGGAATCTCTCAGTATGCAACAGCACTGCAAGAAGTGTTAGCAGAGGTGCAGAGAAAGGAGGCGGATGGATTTGGCAGCATGGGCTCTAAAGACTGGATACTTCGAGAGCAATTCATTCTGGGACTGCACAGCACATCCTTGAGGCGAGCACTGTCAGAACGGGTCCGGGCAGATCCGGCTCTTACGTTTCGCCAAATCCTTGCGTAAACAGTGGCCCGAAGTAAAGAAGAGAGCTATGCGTCTGGGGTGATGCGTGTCCAGGGCGCCAATACCAGAGGGGACCCAAACAATCAGGAGGTGCTGGTCCAGGTGGTGCAGACTTGCAGCGGTCCCTTGTCAACGTGCAACAGAAACTGACCCAGATGGAGCGAAGAGTGGGGGAACTACAACAGTCTGACCCACCGTACTCATGCAACCATTCTTCAGCCCAACCGATAAGGGATCAGTGGGAGCAAGCCCTCTCCCGTCAGGCATCGGAGGCATGAGGACAGGCTCGAGGTACCCCTCAGCAAGGAGGAAGCATCCAATATTAGGAATGTGGAGGATGGGGGCACCTTGCCAGAGACTGTAGGAACTATACTCAAGGCCAGCGGAAGCCGCCGTTAAACTACCAACTCCCGCAGTAGTGCAGCACTCTGCGGGGGAGGCGAGAAGAGAGGCCGCTCCATATCATAATGAACACTTGATTGCTGGGAGCCCTATCCTACGTACTGAATTCGAAGGAGTTCTAGTGGATTGCCTGATAGATACCGGGTCACCAGTGACAACGATGCCAGAAGCGTATTTCAAGCAGCATTTCCAGGACCGGGCCAAGACAGAAAAAGAGACATTGATCCGGTTGTTTGCTGCCAACCAACAACCGATCCCGGTCACAGGAGTCGTGTGGATGAATATTCGTATCTGTGGGCAAGAAGTTGGGAGAAAAGGGATCCTGCTAGTCCCTGAGCCTATCAAGGAGGATGTGCCTGTAGTACTGGGAATGAATATCCTAAGTGAACTCGATCAGATTATGTTTACCAAACGGGGACCTGGATATTGGAAGAAGGCTACTACACATAAGCCTACCCAAGAAGCCCTTCAATGACTGATCCGTGTCTGTGGGACGCAGAAAAGTGTGCCATCCTATTAGACGGTAGGGGCTCCTGGTAAATAACCTGTAATCCTACCTCCCAAGTGAGAAACTATAGAATACCTTCCAGTTGGGACTCACCGCAACCTTGACGGGTTGGAAGTGGTTGTTCAGCCTGTGGTAGGTGGAGGAGTGGACCAAGAAGTCATGATAGCTCGTACGATAGCTGTGGTCCAGCAAGGACATGTCCCCATAAGAGCTTTGAATGTGGGCCCCGGGGAGGTCACCTTGCCACGAGGGACAGATCTGGCCCTGGTGTACCTACATAAGGGTGAAGTGGTGAGTCAGAAGGAGATGTCTTTATCACCGAAAGAAGGGTGGACCCTAGCAGTTACTGCGGGGGACAAAGAGACGCCATCCCCGGAGTGGAGTGGACGGGTCATCCTTGATCAAATGGAAGTGGATGTGAAGGCTCTGGGCCCTGAGCGTGTGCAAGCAATAGAAACTATGCTGTGAGAAAATCAGGCCGCATTCGCCCATCACGCCGAAGATTTCGGCTGTACTGAAGCCATCACGCATGAGAAACTGACTGGGGAAGCTCGTCCAATTCGAGAATGATACCGGCAGATCCCGCCCAAAATGTATCAAGAGGTGAAAACATTACTGAGGCAGATGCTGGATTCAGGAGTGGTGCAGAGTAGTCAGAGCCCTTGGGCAGCCCCGGTGGTGCTCGTCAAGAAAAAGGATGGGACCATCCGGTTCTGTATAGATTACAGGAAACTCAATGCCTGCACTGTTCAAGACTCGTACCCGTTGCCCCGCATCGAGGAATCCTTGACAGCGTTGGGGAAAGCCAAGTACTTCACCCTGGACCTAGCAAGCGGACACTGGCAAGTAGCCATGGCAGAGAAAGACAAAGAGAAAACCGCCTTCATCCTCCCTATGGGGCTGTTCAAGTTTAGCCGGGCTCTCCAATGCTCCAGGCACATTTCAACGGCTGATGGAAAAGTGTTTGGGAGACTTAAATTTTGAGGCTACCCTGATCTATCTGGATTACATCATTGTGTTTTCGGCCTCATTCGAAGAACACCTTGCCCGGCTTGGACAGGTACTCTGAAGACTGCGGGCTCATAACCTGAAGGTGAAGCCAAAGAAGTGCCACCTCTTCAAGAGAGAGATCGAGTACCTGGGCCACATAGTGTCCCAAGATGGAGTTCTACCCTCACCAGAAAAAGTGGCTGCTATCCAGAAGGGGCCAGTCCCTCGAACCGTGAGAGAACTCCAGGCCTTCCTGGGACTCGCTGGGTACTACCGCCGGTTTGTTAAAGACCGGGCGGGTCCTATCAATGAGTTGCTGAGGGGGACCACTGGAGTGCCGAAGATCCAGCGCATCCCCTGGGCACAGGGACAAGATGAAGCCTTCCAGGCTATAAAGAATGCCCTTGCCTCAGCCCCGATTTTGGCCTACGCAGACTTCGATCAACCATTCCTGTTGTACACAGATGGTAGCCTTCATGGACTCGGTGCGGTACTTTCTCAGATACAGGATGGACATGAGAGAGTCATCGGGTATGCCAGCAGGTGCCTGCGAGACAGCGAAAGAAACCCTCACAATTACAGCTCCTTCCGGTTAAAGCTCCTGGCCCTGGTATGGGCCATGACAGAAAAGTTTGCAGGCTTCCTGACAGGTACCAAGATTCAAGTTCGAACAGACAATAATCCCCTGGCTCACCTTGAGAGTGCTAAATTGGGGGCCTTGGAACAACGGTGGGTGGCTCACCTAGCCAAGTTCGACTTTACCATCCGTTATCGCTCTGCTACCGAAAACGCAAATGCTGATGGGCTGTCAAGAGTGACTGTGGAGACTCCAGTGAGGGATCTTGATGAGCAACTCGAAGAGGAGGAAACCCCAGACTTTTGAAAGTTTAAGCCTCCAATGGTTGCGGCCCAGTCAAGAAGGGAGGCCTGCGCATTACCCCGGTCCCTGGGGAGAACCAATGAGGAATGGGGACACGTTCAGGATGAAGACGAAGGGCTGAGACAGATGAAATGGTGGGTAACTCAAAAGTGGAAGCCTGGCAAACAAGAGAGAGATGATCTGGACTCTGAAATGAGGAGTGTGTTACACCAGTGGGATAGACTGTAAGTGCGAGAGTCAGTGCTATATCATAAGAGGCAACAGCCAAAAGATATGGAAGTAAGGTGGCAAGTGGTCATCCCAGGAAAAATGGCTCAAGAAGTAGCTAAAGAAGCCCACGAATTTGGAGCGCACTTCGGCCCCACAAAGACCTACCAATGGTACAGCGGTATGTGTATTGCCCCCGGTTGGAGTTTGTGGTGGAAGAGGTTTGCCGGCAACGTCGAGTATGTGACCTCATTAAGAGTACCGAACAGAGGGCACCCATCCAAACCATACAAACTAAGGAACCGCTAGAAGTCTTGATGATCGACTATCTCCTCATCAGACACTCGGCTCGGGGGCTGCAATACTGTTTGGTGATGACCGATCATTTCTCTAAGTTCGCAGTAGTCACTCCGACTAGAGATCAGACTGCGGAATCGGCGGCGTGAGCCATTTGTCAAGACTTCATCCGGGTGTATGGGTGCCCAAAGCACATCCACTCCGACCAAGGTGCATGTTTCCAAGGCAAGGTGATGGAAGAATTGTATCGTATGTATGGCATCGAGCGGTCCCGGAGCACCCCTTACCACCCTCAAGGCAATGGAGCTTGTGAACGCTTCAACCGAACCTTACTTCAAATGCTGAGAATGTTGGAGGAGGATAAGAAGGTGTGTTGGCCAGACTATCTGCCGGAATTGGTCTGGACCTACAACAATCGGGTCCACTCCACCACGGGTTATACCCCCTATCTACTGTTGTTTGGAAGAGCTGGACGAGAGATCATTGAGCTGAATTTGCAACAGCCAGAGGAGCTGATGGAGCGAACTGTAACTTCATGGGTGAAAGAGCATCGGCAACGATTGCAAACGATACGGCAGTTGGCGGGTCAGCAGCTGCAACAAAAAGAACATACGGGCCGCAAACCGACTCAAGAGTTACCGCATCAACCTGGAGACCGAGTATTAGTCAGAGAGAAACGCCCCAAGGGAAAACTAAGTGAGAGATGGGAAGTACAGCTGTACAAATTTATCGAGCGAGTGTATGCTAACGGCCCTGTCTACAAGGTACAGATTGAGACTGGGGCATCTTCCCCGAGAGTACTCACAGAAATATGCTGCGGCCTTGCTGGTCTGAGGTCTGTTCTACACCATTGTCGCCTGAAGGCACTACTCCACTTCTTGAATCTGTCATGCCTGATGGTGAAATCAATAATGAGTGGTGGCCCGTCCCTGACACAGTAGGGGGTCCTCAGCCGCACAGAGACGGTAATCCCATGGATGTAACAGTACCGCCATGTGAGGACGAGACCAGACAAGAGCTCCTAATGTCTCCTGCAACAAGTGGTCCTCTGGAAGATAGTCAAGCCTTGCCTGACAGCCAAGAGCTTCGGAGATCCCAAAGGTCTAATGCAGGGGTTCCACCAGTCCGATATGTAGAACAGTGTGCTCTGTCTGTTTTCACACCTTTGTTGCCCCCTCTATAGGTGCTGTTTCCACATTGCATATTCCTACATTACACTTTGACCCTGATGCTGTGATGGCCGAGGACGACCATCATTAAGAAGGGAGGCATGTAAGAGGGTGGTGCTGTTATGGACAGTAAGGAACATGCTGTCACTTTAAGAGGCTGCACCCCCTTGTCTGGCATGATGGAATGTTCTGCTTCTCCCCTGCAATAATCGTTGTAATGAACTAGTCTGTGCAGAGTGCAGGTGTGGAGCTGGAGCAGCGTGTGTGAGCTGAGGCTGCTGCAGAGAGGACTTTTTGTGCTGATAGCTGAAAGAGAGAAGAACTGTGTCCTGATATAGCTGCAAGAGAGCCACGAAGATACAGAGAAAGGGATTTACAGTTTCCAGGAGCATCCCTAGGATCCAGAAGCAAGGAGAAGACCACGCTTCACAGAGCTGACAGAAAGCCGTGCACACCACCATATTAGACTGCTGGGGGCCCCCTGGGACTGGATCTGATTCTCCAACATCACCGTGAGTCTGTTCCTGTTTGGTGCACCTGTTAGGGCCTAGTGTAGGCTTCAATAGTCAGTACACGGGAGCCGTGTGGCCTGCTTAGTAAAGGCCAGGGAGGTTATACATAGAGTAGCATCATCACTCGTTTATTGCTTACATTTGCTTGTTAGACATATTTTGAGTCTGCAATAGTTGTAGCACCTTGCTGTTTTATGAAAAAGTTAAAGTTCATAACTCTTGTATATTGTCTTTTGCCATTGTATACCCGTTTGCATCTTCCTCATTCCCTTCATTCCTTGCCTTCCAATAAATCTACCCTTTGTTGTTTGCACCTCATCTTGTGTACAGTAGTCTTCCTGCACCGTGGTGGTCCCCCGGCCATCGCTTCAAAGCAACAGCAGTTAGTGCTATTTCGGCATGTCACAAACACCATCTCAACTGTGAAACACGGGGGGTGGCGGCTGTCATGTTGGACGCTGTTCAGACCAGGTCCGACAGACAGCGGTAATTCCGCTTTTGACCACTATTTGCTCATTGGCGTCTGCAAGATTTTATCTAGCTGTTCCGGGGTTAATTTACCTAATCCTCGGATTGGAAGCTGGGTCACGCCCACTGCCTTTAAATAGTTCTCCTGTTCATTGGGCGTCGCCGATTATAGCTTCTGTCTTGTGCGTTGTTATCTCGGTCTGGAGAGGAGAGCTGGTTGTTGGAGATTCGTTGCTGGTGGTGTATTTTCCTTTGTCTTATTTACTCCTTCCTATATTTGTATTTATTTTTCCCTGCACATTTATAGTGTATTCCTAAGTGACTGGGGCATGGTGTATATTTTCCTTTATTCTTGTCTGTGCTAACTGTGGGTATTGGAATATTACCTCTTCACTGGGTGGAGTGCGGAGGTATCAGCCTAGGGTTTAAACAGGAGTCAGGGTGAGGTTCGAGGCCTGGACATGCACACCATCAGTGTAAACTCCAGGTAGAGGGTCAGTCAGGATTTCCCTAGTCTGAGGGAAACTGCAGCGGCCCGGGTTTTTAGCTCTCGCTCACCTAGTCTCCCCGTGACAGCGGCATCATGTTGTGGGGTTGTTTTGCTGCAGGAGGGACTGGTGCACTTCACAAAACAGATTGCATGATGAGAAAAAGAGAATATGTGGCAATACTGAAGCAACATCTCAAGACAGCAAGGAAGTTAAAACTTGGGCGGAAATGGGTCTTCCAAATGGACAACAACCTGAAGCATACTGCCAAAATGTTAACAAAGTGGCTTAAGGATAACAAAGTCATTGTTTTGGAGCTGCCATCACAAAGCCCTGATCTCAATCCTACTGAAAATTTATGGGCAAAGCTGAAAAAGCCGGTGCGAGCAAGGCAACCTACAAACCTGGATCAGTTACACCAGTTTTGTCTGGAGGAATGGGCCCAAATTCCCACCAACTATTGTGAGAAGATTGTGGAAAGAGATCCCAAATGTTTAACCCAAGTCATTCAGTTTAAGGGTAATGGCATCAAATGCTAATGAAATATATGTAAACTTTTGACTTTGCAGTAAGTAATAAGAATGCCTTAAAGGGAACCTGTCAGCGGGATTGTGCACAATAACCTACACACAGTGTCAGGTCGGCGGCGTTATACTGATTAAAATAATACCTTGGTTGATGAAATCCTTCTTATGGTTGTTCTTTAATCTTTATTTTCAGTTTTGTGTTAATGAGATTCTCCTGCCCTAAGGTGGGGCTGGTGCATGTGGTGCTCTGATTAGATATTCATATTGTTATATTGTGCTTATATTGTGTGACCTCTATTCGGTGCTTTTTTGTGTGTTTTTTCAATACTTTCCGAATGGTCTGCCATTCTTCATAATTTTGCACATATGTGTCATAAATAATCACAATTATGATCATGTATCTATAATAGTGACCCAATAAAGCTCAATGATATACAGTGCCTTGCGAAAGTTTTCGGCCACCTGGAAATTTTCAACCTTTTTCCACATATCATGCTTCAAACCTAAAGATACCAAATGTAAATTTTTGGTGAAGAATCCACAACAAGTGGAGCACAATTGTGGAGTTGAACGAAATTTATTGGTTATTTTTAATTTTTGTGGAAATTCAAAAACTGAAAAGTGGGGCGTGCAATAATATTCAGCCCCTATAACTTAATACTTTGTTGCGCCACCTTTTGCTGTGATTACAGCTGCAAGTCGCTTGGGGTATGTCTCTATCAGTTTTGTACATCGAGAGACTGAAATTCTTGCCCATTCTTCCTTGGCAAACAGCTCGAGCTCAGTGAGGTTTCATGGAGATCGTTTGTGAACAGCAGTTTTCAGCTCTTTCCACAGATTCTCGATTGGATTGAGGTCTGGACTTTGACTTGGCCATTCTAACACCTGGATACGTTTATTTGTGAACCATTCCATTGTAGATTTTGCTTTATGTTTGGGATCATTGTCTTGTTGGAAGACAAATCTCCGTCCCAGTCTCAGGTCTTTTGCAGACTCCAACAAGTTTTCTTCAAGAATGGTCCTGTATTTGGCTCCATCCATCTTTCCATCAATTTTAACCATCTTCCCTGTCCCTGCTGAAGAAAAGCAGGCCCAAACCATGATGCTGCCACCACCATGTTTGACAGTGGGGATGGTGTGTTCAGGGTGATGAGCTCTGTTGCCATTATGCCAAACTTATCATCTAGCATTGTTGCCAAAAAGTTCGATTTTGGTTTCATCTGACCAGAGCACCTTCTTCCACATGTTTGGTGTGTCTCCCAGGTGGCTTGATGCAAACTTTAAATGACACTTTTTATGGATATCTTTGAGAAATGGCTTTCTTCTTGCCACTCTTCCATAAAGGCCAGATTTGTGCAGTGTATGACTGATTGTTGTCCTATGGACAGACTGTCCCACCTCAGCTGTAGATCTCTGCAGTTCATACAGAGTGATCATGGGCCTCTTGGCTCCATTTCTGATCAGTCTTCTCCTTGTTTGAGATGAAAGTTTAGAGGGACGGCCGGATCTTGGCAGATTTGCAATGGTATGATACTCCTTCCATTTCAATATGATCGATTGCACAGTGCTCCTTGGGATGTTTAAAGTTGTGGAAATCATTTTGTATCCAAATCCGGCTTAAGGGTATGTGCAGATTTCCTGCAGATCTGCAGCTTTTTTTTCCACGCAGAAACGCTGCAGCTCTGCAAGTGATTTACAGTATAATGTAAATCAATGGCAAAATAAAATGCTGTGCTAATGGTGCAGAAAAATCTGCACGGAAAACGCAGCAGATTAAAAAAAGGACCATGTCACTTCTTTGTGCAGAACTGCTCCGTTTCTGCACCCATTCCATAAGGGTATGTTTCCACGTTCAGTTTTGCTTCAGGCTTTGGGCAGGATTTTATGCAGGTAAAATCCTGACCAAAACTGCACCTGAGGTCACTGGCAGGTCACCTGCGGTGTTCCTGCGTGTTTTGCTCATAGTAGCAACATGCTGCATTTCGAAAAAACGCACCACGCATGCGTTTTTGCGGCAAAAACGCATGCGTTTTTTAACGCATAGTGGAGTCTGGATTTCATGAAATCCCATCCACTATGCTGTAACATCTGGACGCTGCGTTTTTGACGCTGCGGAAAAACGCAGCGTCAAAAACGCAGCGTTTCCTGAACGTGGAAACATACCCTAATAGAAACCTGCAGGGGTAAAAAAAGGAAGAAATCCGCACAAAAATCTGCAACATGTGCACATACCAAAAAAAGGTGCAGATTCTGACCTGCGTTTTCTGCCAAGAAATGCAAAATCTGCACAGAAAATTCCACAGTCAAATCTGCAGCATGTGCACATAGCCTAACTTCTCCACAACAGTATCACGGAGCTGTCTGTCGTGTTCCTTGGTCTTCATGATGCTCTCTGTGCTTCAAACAGAACCCTGAGACTATCACAGAGCAGGTGCATTTATACGGAGACTTGATTACACACAGGTGGATTATATTTATCATCATTAGGCATTTAGGACAACATTGGATCATTCAGAGATCCACAATGAACTTCTGGAGTGAGTTTGCTGCATTGAAAGTAAAGGGGCCGAATAATATTGCACGCCCCACTTTTCAGTTTTTGAATTTCCACAAAAATTTAAAATAACCAATAAACTTCGCTCAACTTCACAATTGTGTTCCACTTGTTGTTGATTCTTCACCAAAAATTTACATTTGGTATCTTTATGTTTGAAGGATGATATGTGGGAAAAGGTATAAAAGTTCCAGGGGGCTGACTACTTTCGCAAGGCACTGTACATGTATTGCGAGTATTCAGTCTGCTTTGTTATTTAAATTCTCACTGTGTTTTGCGCAGGCTCTCTTTCTTTCTGAAAATGGATTGTAAAAAGCCAGGGAACTTTCCTGGTAAGGACAAATTAATGCAGTTTTTGGCAATGGTGGTGCGGCTACTCAAGGTTTTACTGGTCTACAATTTGACACAGTCCTATATAGTATACAAATACTAAAGCATAGAAGAACCAACCTGTGGTGGAATCAAGCATTTCTTGGAAATTATATTCTTAAAAACCTCATACCAAGGGGTATAAGGATCCGGGTCACTCCATCCTTTGTGGTGGATGATGAACCCTTCATTAACCCCTTTACCCCGAGGATGGTTTGCACGTTAATGACTAGGCCAATTTTTACAATTCTGAACACTGTCCCTTTATGAGGTAATAACTCTGAAATGCTTCCATGAATCCTGGTGATTCTGACATTGTTTTCTTGTGACATATTGTACTTCATGATAGTGGTAAAATTTATTTGATATGACGCGTTTATTTGTGAAAAAAATAGAAGATTAGCGAAAATTTTGCCATTTTCCAACTTTGAATTTTCGTGCCCTTAAATCACAGAGATATGTCACACAAAATACTTAATAAGTAACATTTCCCACATGTCTACTTTACATCAGCACAATTTTGGAACCAAAATTTTTTTTTGTTAGGGAGTTATAAGGGTTAAAAATTAAACAGCGGTTCTCATTTTTACAACACCATTTTTTTTATTGACAATGACCACATAACATTTGTAGTCACTTAAAGGGTCTATATGATAGAAAATACCCAAAAGTTACACCATTCTAAAAACTGCACCCCTAAAGGTGCTCAAAACCACATTCAAGAAGTTTATTAACCCTTCTAGTGCTTCACAGGAATTTTTGGAATGTTTAAAAGAAAAATGAACATTTAACTTTTTTTCACAAAAAAAGTTACTTCCAATTTTTTTTAATTTTCCCAAGGATAACAGGAGAAATTGGACACCAAAAGTTATTGCGCCATTTGTCCTGTGTACGCTGATACCCCATATGTGGGCACTGTTTGGGCGCGTGGCAGATCTTGGAAGTGAAGGAGCGCAGTTTGACTTTTTCAACGCAATATTGGCTGGAATTAAGATCGAACACCATGTCGCGTTTGGAGAGCCCCTGGTGTGCCTAAACAGTGGAAACCCCTCACAAGTGACCCCATTTTGGAAACTAGACACCCCCAAGGAACTTATCTAGATGTGTGGTGAGAACTTTGAACCCCCAGCTGTTTCACTAAAGTTTTTAATGCCCCGGGCGTGAAAATAAAAAAAATCATATTTTTTCCACAAACATCTTTTATTCTCCATTTTATTATTTTCCCAAGGGTAACAGGAGAAACTGGACCTCAAAAGTTGTTGTCTAATTTACGCTGATACCCCATATGTGGGTGAAAACTACTGTATGGGCACACCATCAAGGCTTGGAATGGAATTAATGACGTTTTGGAATGCAGACTTTGATGGAATGGTCTGTGGGCATCATGTCGCGTTTGGAGAGCCCCTGATGTGCCTAAACAGTGGAAACCCCCCACAAGTGACATCATTTTGGAAACTAGACCCCAAGGAACTTATCTAGATGTGTGCTGAGAACTTTGAACCCCCAGGTGTTTCACTAAAATTTATAACGCCCGAGTGTGAAAATAAAAAAAATCATATTTTTTCCACAAACATTATCTTTTTGCCCCCAATGTTTTATTTTCCCAAGGGTAACATAAGACATGAGACCCCAAGAGTTATTGTGCAATTTGTCCTGAGTATGCTGATACCCCATATGTGGGGGTAAACCACTATTTGGGCACATGGCAGTGCTCAGAAGGCAAGGAGCGCCAGATTTTACTGTTATGGTTTGCAGGTGCCATGACCCACTGGGAGAGCTCATGAGGTGCAAAAACAGCAGAACCCCGATAAGTGACCCCATTTTATGAATTACACCTCTCAATGAATTCATCTAGGGGTGCAGTGATCATATTGACACCATGGGTGTGTCACAGAATTTTATACCATTGGACAGCCATGCAGAGAGACTCAGAAGGAACGGAGCGCTATTTGCCTATTCAAGTGAATGATTCTGTGCACTTGTCAGTGTATTTCCACAGACCGTGTGTCAATGGGCAAAACATGCTGACATGTCCATTTTTTTATGTCAGCACGGGCCACAAAACATCCAGCACACGTGCATACGCACACATGGATGTCATCCGTGTGACACACATCAGCACCCGGGAAGAAGCGAAACAGTAAGTGCTGTTCCCCGGCACGGGGTGCTGAACACGGGGAACAGCGCTTACTGTATCGCTTCTTCCCTGGCGCCCGTTCTTGTGGTACTGATGCGACACACGCATGCCACATGTGTGCCATAAGTATTACACACAAGGACACTGACATTTCCGGTAGCGGAAATATCAGGATGTGTGAAAGAGGTGTTATAGCGGGTTTTTATGTTTGGCTGCTGTCAGAAACTAAAAGACGCTTTTTATTGCAAAAAATAATTTTTGCATCACCATATTTTGAGAGCTATAATTTTTCCATATTTTGGCCCACAGAGTCATGTGAGGTCTTATTTTTTGCGGGATGAGTTGACGTTTTTATTGGTACCATTTTCGGGCACATGATATTTTTGGTCGCTTTTTATTCTGATTTTTCGGAGACAGAATGAGCAATAAACAGCAATTCTTGAATTTCTTTTGGGGGGGGGGGCATTTATACCGTTCTGCGTGTGGTAAAATTGATCAGGCAGTTTTATTCTCCGGGTCAGTACGATTAGAGCAATACCTTATTTATTTTCATTTATATCATTTTTTTATGTTTTGGCGCTTTTATACAATAAAAACTATTTTATATAAAAAATAATTATTTTTGCATCATTTTATTCTGAGCTATAACTTTATTTTTCCCTGATGACGCTGTATGGTGGCTCTTTTTTCTAGGACAAGATGATGTTTTCAACGATACCATGTTAATTTATATTCGTCTTTTTGATCGCGTGTCATTCCACTTTTTGTTCGGCGGTATGATGATAAAGCATTGTTTTGTACCTCGTTTTTTTATGGGGTTCACTAAAGGGGTTAACTAGTAGGACAGTTTTATAGGTTGGGTCATTACGGATGCGTCAATACCAAATATGTGAACTTTTATTGTTTACATTTTTTTAATTCAAATATTTAATAATAGAATAAATATAGATTTTTTTATTATTATTTTTTATTTTTTTTATATTTTTATAATTATTTAAAAAAAACAAATTCATTCTTACTTTTACACTTTGTCCCACTATGGGACACTCATTTTGTGCAGGCTGATCGCTTCTATAGCATGCAGATGAAGCAGCATCTGCATATTACAGAAGCTGTCAGCGCTGCAATCCCTGCACACTGGCCTGAGAGACTTCCTAACATGCACTGTGCGTGATAGAAAGTTTCTTAGCTCTGGTAACCCGGATGTTGTCATGATGACATCGGGCTACCATAGCAGCTATCGGGACCCTGTGTCACGCCGCGGGGTCTCCGATCCAAAGGCAAAGGGGTTGTCAGCCCTCTGCCTCCTCCCGAAATTCTGTGATCGTGTTCGATCGCAGTATTCCGGGAGTTAAAGTGCCAGGAGCGGTCCGTGACCTCTCCTGGCACTTAGTGACGGGTGTCACTATTCCATCCATGGGAAGTAAGTCCCAGGTCACAAGAACGGAATAGTACGTCTGATGGCAGAAAGGGGGTTAAAGACTGGGAAAGTATATGTACTGAGTAGTGATGAGCGAATATACTCGGCACTCGAGATTTCTCTAGCACGCTTGGGGGTCCTCCGAGTATTTGTAAGTACTCGGAGATTTAGTTTTCAGCGCCGCAGCTGAATGGTTTACATCTCTTAGCCAGCTTGATTACATGTGGGGATTCCCTAGCAACCAGGCAACCCCTACATGTACTTATGCTGGCTAACAGATGTAAATCATTCAGCTGCGACGCTGAAAACTAAATCTCCGAACACTTACAAATTCTCAGAGGTCACCCGAGCATGCTCGGGAAATCTCGAGTAGCGAGTATATTCGCTCATCACTAGTAATGAGGCCTCTAAAAAACTAATGGAACTTTTGATTAGATTTAAACTTAAAACTATTACAGAAATTGACAAAACATTGGAGGCAATATATACTACCGCCAAAGCCGATCTGTCATCCGATTAATTACAATTGATTGATTTGCAGATGAATAAACTAATTGACCAATGGGTCAAAGAAATTCAAGATAATCGAACCAATAAATTGAATAGGGACCAAAAGGATTTAGCACTGAGAAGAGTTTATAGGTGGAGGCGACAGCCAGCAGCTAATCATGATAGAAAGAGGAGAATCTCCGTATCCTCTATTCCCTCAATAAGTGTGACATCTGAAGCCTCTTCGTCTGTCTACATCCTGACACCTAAACGTAATGGAGTTGTATAATTTCTACCTAACAAAAGGAATTTTGAGTCATCTCCAGATAACAGGAGCGATTTGAAGGTAATTAATCTCAGCTGCTCTCATACTTTTTCATCTACCAGGGGCTGGCTGGCACTTTTCAGCCTGGGGGGCAATCACAAGGCAGTGGCCCTCGAGTTGCGGTGGCCCTCCTTTTCCCTGCTTACCTCTGACCATTGCATTAAAGCAGCAGACATAACAGGCTTTAAAAACAGGCTGGTACAGAGATATGGGAACAGAACTGAGCTTGCTGCATAGATATGGGAGCAGAACCGAGCTTACTACAGAGATATGGGAGCAGAACCGAGCTTACTACAGAGATATGGGAGCAGAACCGAGCTTACTACAGAGATATTGGAGCAGAACAGAGCTTCCTATAGAGATATAGGAGCAGAACAGAGCTTACTGCAGAGATATGGGAGCAGAACGGAGCTTACTACAGAGATATAGGAGCAGAACGGAGCTTACTACAGACATATGGGAGCAGAACGGAGCTTACTACAGACATATGGGCGCAGAACGGAGCTTACTACAGAGCAGTATAATATAGTAAAATATATAGATGAATTAGAAATGGCGACACACGCAAACGTCATCTGCATTAGTAATACATGCACCATTACATAATTAGTTGTAGGCTGGGTTCACAAGAGTGAAGTTTACATTCTGTATACGCACCACAACCTCCAGCCTCGCGGAGGGTATCCCTCCTGTAAACCCAGCCTGACGGGGACAACCCCTTATAAATGGAAGTGTGCTCCTCTAAACCATGCAATCACTGCCAATCCTCCAACCGTAAGTGGTGAATTTCCAGAGCTGGGAAATGGAATTTCAATATTAGAACACGTCAACTTTGGTTCCCGTCCCTCCTCAAGGAAGTAAGGCAGACAGGTGTGATAAGACTATTAGAAAAACTACTGCCACACACACGGCAGTACATACTGGCAGAAGTGGGAGGGCATTAGTGCCTGTGTATGGACATGTCAGAGGCTAGAGAGAAGAAAGTTTGGTCCCTCTTAGCTTCTGGCAATGTTTTACCTCAGCTCACATTTGGGCCATACCATTGTAAAACAGGTAGACACATTTACCCACTGACCCTACTATTCATAAGGAACTGCTGTCTACCCCTTAGTTGCCCACTGTATATAGTCAGTGTGGGGATGTGGGCTACAGAACAACACAGGGCGATGACACTGCTACCTGAACCCTTCAGCTGCCCCACAATATGCAGGGAGTAAAACCAGTACAAAGTATGGCAGCCTCCCTGCAGAGCTGTCCAGGGCCGGACTGGGACAAAAAAGGAGCAATGCCACACAAACCCCACCAGCCCACAGACTATAAAGGTACCTTCACACTCAGCAACTTTACAACGATATCGCTAGCGATCTGTGACGTTGCAGCGTCCTGGATAGCGATCTCGTCGTGTTTGACACGCAGCTGCGATCTGGATCCTGCTGTGATATCGCTGGTCGGAGCTAGAAGTCCAGAACTTTATTTGGTCGTCAGGTCGGCGTGTATCGTCATGTTTGACATCAAAAGCAACGATGTCAGCAATGTTTTACATGGAGCTAACGACCTGTGAGAACGATAAATGAGTCGCCGTTACGTCACAGGATCGCTCCTGCATCGTTCTGGAGCTGCTGTGTTTGACGTCTCTACAGCGACCTAAACAGCGACGCTGCAGCGATCGGCTCGTTGTCTATATCGCTGCAGCGTCGCTGAGTGTGACGGTACCTTAACACTCCCCCCACACCCGATCAGTGGATTTTCCTATACTGTGTTGTGCCCTTCAACGCTCCTCTTAAAGGCGTTATTTGAAGAGCTATGTGTGAATGTCGCCACAGTGCCCACGATTGATCGCTTCTTTAGAGCGCCGGTTCTCGAGATCATGGGGGTCCCAGCGGTCGGACCCCAGCAACTACAAAGTTCTCGGGAAAGGGGATTACTTGGTATAATCCATTTAAATGTGTTTTCCAATATATATATATTTTATTTTCCCATAGTATTCCTGAAAATAATAAACCAATATTAACCCTCCCAAAGACCAATGTCGCCTATCCGAGAACAGGACAGGAACAGGATTGGCAGGAGGAATGGTACTGTGCAGTGTATATATACAGGACAGGTGGAGGGTACTGTGCAGTGTATATATACAGGAGGAGTGGTACTGTGCAGTGTATATATACAGGAGGAGTGGTACTGTGCAGTGTATATATACAGGACAGGAGGAATGGTACTGTGCAGTGTATATATACAGGACAGGAGGAGTGGTACTGTGCAGTGTATATATACAGGACAGGAGGAGTGGTACTGTGCAGTGTATATATACAGGACAGGTGGAGGGTACTGTGCAGTGTATATAAACAGGAGGAGTGGTACTGTGCAGTATATATATACAGGAGGAGTGGTACTGTGCAGTGTATATATACAGGAGGAGTGGTACTGTGCAGTGTATATATACAGGAGGAGTGGTACTGTGCAGTGTATATATACAGGAGGAGTGGTACTGTGCAGTGTATATATACAGGACAGGAGGAGTGGTACTGTGCAGTGTATATATACAGGACAGGAGGAGTGGTACTGTGCAGTGTATATATACAGGACAGGAGGAGTGGTACTGTGCAGTGTATATATACAGGACAGGTGGAGGGTACTGTGCAGTGTATATACAGGAGGAGTGGTACTGTGCAGTGTATATATACAGGAGGAGTGGTACTGTGCAGTGTATATATACACGAGGAGTGGTACTGTGCAGTGTATATATACAGGACAGGAGGAATGGTACTGTGCAGTGTATATATACAGGACAGGTGGAGTGGTACTGTGCAGTGTATATACAGGAGGAGTGGTACTGTGCAGTGTATATATACAGGACAGGTGGAGGGTACTGTGCAGTGTATATACAGGAGGAGTGGTACTGTGCAGTGTATATATACAGGACAGGAGGAGGGTACTGTGCAGTGTATATACAGGAGGAGTGGTACTGTGCAGTGTATATATACAGGACAGGAGGAGGGTACTGTGCAGTGTATATACAGGAGGAGTGGTACTGTGCAGTGTATATATACAGGACAGGTGGAGGGTACTGTGCAGTGTATATACAGGAGGAGTGGTACTGTGCAGTGTATATATACAGGACAGGAGGAGTGGTACTGTGCAGTGTATATATACAGGACAGGTGGAGGGTACTGTGCAGTGTATATACAGGACAGGAGGAGGGTACTGTGCAGTGTATATATACAGGACAGGAGGAGTGGTACTGTGCAGTGTATATATACAGGACAGGTGGAGGGTACTGTGCAGTGTATATACAGGAGGAGTGGTACTGTGCAGTGTATATACACAGATACTTAGATTTACACCACGCAAGCAATATATATATATATATATATAACTGAGCAGCACCAAATATTTAAGGGCTTGTCCACTACTAGGACAACCCCTAAATGTTCGGCCCCGATAAATTAATAAAGCCTATACTCACCTCCTGTGCCGCGCCGTTCCCACAGTGGCTGTTATGTGGTGTTATGACACATGTTGCCCGGAACCAATCAGTGCTGGTGTCACTGTCTCAATCTTTGCACAAACTGAACATGAAGAGGACGTCCGGGATTAAGCAGCTCATCCTGCACTTCCTCTTCATGTTCAGTTTGTCTGAAATCAGAGACAGTGACACCAGCACTGATTGGTTCCAGGCAACATGTGGCATAACACCACATAACAGCCACTGTGGGAACGGCGCGGCACGGCAGGTGAGTATAGGCTTTATTAATGTATCGGGGCCGAACATTCAGTTTAAGACGAGGTTGTCCTAGTGGGAGACAATCCCTTTAAGCAATGGACTCATTAGCCCATATTCTGGGCCATATTCTCGGAGTCCACTGCACACACACAGGGAACCGTGGAATTTCCGGGGCTCTGGCCTGTCGCAAAATGGCAGCGCCGGACACCCACGCAGCACTGCTGGGCCCCGGAGACACCCGCAGCACCGGCCAGCAACCGCCAGGCACCCAGAGACACCCGGCAGCAGCATCGGACATGCACCAGCACAAGACCCCCCCACACCATCACGTCGCTCATCAGAGCCCCCCTCATCCTGGCCTGCAGCATCACCCCACTCCTGCCTCCTCCAGCAACGACCCTGAGACCCCCCTTCACTGCACCCACTACTCCCAGTAAGCAATAAGACGCATGGATTATAAGAAGCACCACCATTTTATTATAAAATATTTTTTTCTTATTATTTGGGGTGCGTCTTATAATCCGGAGCCTCTTATAATCCGAAAAATAAGTGGTGTGTATAATATATATATATATATATATATATATATATATATATATATATATATATATACACACACACACACACACACATATATATACAACATAGACACGCATAATTACACACACACACACACACATACACACATAGACAGACACACACATATATATATGTATATACACACAAACACATACATACATAGACACACACACACACACATATATATATATATTATATATATATATATACATACACACACATATATATACACATACATACACACATACATGCACACACATACATAGACACACACACACATATATATATACACATACATACATAGACACACACACTCACTCACACATTATATAGGTGAAACTGCGACTGCGGTACGTACATTATATAGGTGATACCACTGTGTGTAATATACTGCGACCGCTATGTATAGCCCATATAGGCCAGGCGCTCTGTGTGTGTATGTGTGTGTGTGTATATATATATATATATATATATATATATATATATATATATATACACACACACACATATACACTGCGGCTGACCTATATGGGCTATACACAGCGGTCGCAGTATATTACACACAGTGGTATCACCTATATAATGTATGTACCGCAGTTTCGCCTATATAATGTATATAGACTGCTGTACATACATTATATAGGTGATACTGCTACTGCGGTATATAATCGCAGTATCACTTATATATTGCATATACAACAGTCAATATACATTAGACAGGTCAAACTGCAAATGCTGCATATACATAAAAAAGTTTTCATCTTGGGTCTCATCTGAGATAGGGGAGGATGAGGAGGGTCCACTGTCCAGCCAGCATCGGAGGTGCGGAGGATGTGGAGCAGATGCAGGCCGGGGATTGGTGAGGAGAGCTCTGTTCTCTGACACTGGTTCTGACCAGGGTCAGACACAGTAAGGCTCAGGCATCTCTGCGCGCGGTGGCGGCCTTTTCAAACCTTTGCACAGGCCCTGGTGCGTGCGCTCTCCTGTTTTACCTCACTGACAAAGGCGGCAGCCATGTACGCAAGCAAGAACGAGGGCTGTGCTCATGTGGGCCGCCACGGCCTTGGACAGCGCGTTCACCAAGAGAGCACGCACCAGGGCCTGTGCAGAGGATTTAGAGGGCCGGCGGCCCATTTTGTAGCTCAGCGTGCTTAGGGGCCCCTTAGCACTCCGGGCCCCGCTGCAACCTCTGTAGTTACGCCCGATAGGGGTATACTATAGGCACAGGTACACAATGTTATATACACTGGATGGATCAATCCTGCACCTGGCCCAGGACATACATGCACTGTATATATACAGGGCCATGTATATAGCATGTGATGTCCAGTCACCAGGTTCAGGCGTGATCACTCCAGTGCTGGGTTCTGTAGACAGTCTCTGCTCACTCTCAGTATAGGGAGATTTATTGCAGGAGACTGAACTTTCCTGCAGTCTGGTGACCCTGGAGCCGATGACCTGGCACTGACAGGGTGAAAGTTCAGACTCCTGCAATAAATCTGTGAGCATCAGCAGAGCGGCCACTGATACTATAGGGACCGGCCCCGGACTAATCAGGAGGTGAGCAGCAGCGTCCATCTCCTCACCGCACACAGAGCTGAAGGTACTACTGTACTCACTGATATCTGAGCCATCCACATGCAGATCTCCAGCAGTTACATGCAGCAGTGTTCCCTCTTCCTCAGCAGCCGGCCGGCCGCACACAGGGGGCAGGGGGCGTGTCTGCTCCACTGTGAGGCAGCTGCCAGGACACAGAGAACACAGCGCCGGCCACCAGCAGCCCGAATCAGCTGCTTGGTGACCGGCCCGGGGGGCACATGCCCCTTTGCAACCCGGCCCAGTCCGCGCCTGTCATCTACTGAGATTTCTTTGCTGAATAGGGGCCTTATGTTTTGTCCTACGGCCCATTTTGATCACTTTAATGGCATCAAAGACCTCCATTTATTTGCTCGGAGGTTACTTTTTAAGCGATACTTTCACGATGAAACAACCGCCAAATTGTTCCCTACAGAGATGGAACAGGAGGTACTTGTGACTCTTGAAGAGCTAGCCAATGAACATACAACTTCCCAGGGAAGTAAGATTCCTCTGTCGATAAAAACTGGCTCTAGTAAGTTCCCTCCTTTATCCACCTGCCTAACGATTGAGATCTTTGTTAAA